>NC_080570.1:114729194-117129194 GCF_030247185.1 Malaya genurostris | reverse complement strand
TGCAACATAGTTGGGCTAAGTGGTATCAGAACTAGTTACGGGTTGCCAATATTGGAGTCAAATAAACTTATTTTCAACTAGTAGCTAGAAATAAAGTTGTGATTAAAGATATGTTTGGATTAAGTTACGATAGCTTATAATTTATAATTAATTCCAGATGACAAAAAGATGTGGTGATTTGAAACCCAAATAACTATTTCGTAACAGGTTATGTTATGAAGAAACATATTGCTGTCACCTTGTTTTAACCAGTATAACATAAAAAACATATTCGTGCTCTTGTTGCAACATAGTTTGGACTTAGTCGCATCAGAACTAGTTGCGGATTGCTACTTGGGGAGATGCCATTTATACAGATTTATCTGCATTGTATAGATTTTTGCGTTCGCATACTGGTTTAAATCAGAGTACAGATTTTTGTAACATTATGAGAAAACTTGGCAACTTTGCGAAACCAAATAAGATGAAAACAAAGCGCAATCAAGCGAACTAAGTGAAAAACTTTGATCTTATATTTTGAAGACTTATTGCTTGTCGGATAATTTTGGAAGTTTTTAATCGTTAATTAACCAAGAAGCAAGTGAACATTACTAATTATGAAGCCATCCAGCATTGATTAATAGTGTAATTGAGTGATCATATGTTGAGACGCATCGATTAGTAGATATTCAAAAAACATGACAAACTGTAGATCTTGAGACGAAAATGTGTCCTAAATTGAAAAGTGAGTTTGTTTCAAATGAGAAAAAACGATCACCGAAGAAATTTAAAACCATTTCCTACAATAGAAAAATGTGATAGTAGCTTAAATAATCATTTTAAAACATTTCACAATTTGGTTCAGGTACGTTGTAAGATATTATTTATGTTCAAAGTAATGAGGTGAAGGAATGAGATGGAAATAAGAGCTCAGATGAAATAGGGAGCCGTTATCCTATTTGGTCAGAAACAAATGCTTCCGCTTTAAGTGGACCAACTTGTATACAAAACAACAACATTACAATGTAATAACAAATAGACCAAACCGTATACTTACCTTACCTAACAGCTATAGGCCTGGGGTGCCCTTTGCTGTATCAAACATACGTTTCCACATAACTCGGTCCATGGCTGCTCGTCGCCAGCCACTCAAGGTACGGATGCTCCTGAGATCACCCTCCACTTGATCGATCCACCTTGCTCGCTGCGCTTCTCTTATTCTTGTACCAGTCGGATTAGATTCAAGAACCATTTTCACTGGGCTGTCGTCCAATATCCTTATGACATGCCCAGCCCATCGTAGACGTCCGATTTTAGCTGTCCGTACGATAGGTGGTTCTCCTAGCAGCTGTTGCAATTCGTGATTCATACGCCGTCTCCACGTTCCGTCCTCCATCTGCACTCCGCCATAGCTGATCCTCAGTACTTTTCTTTCGAAAACACTAAAGGGCGCGTTGGTCCTCTGTCAACATAGTCCAGGTCTCGTGACCATAGAGAACAACCGGTTTAACGAGCGTTTTGTAGATGGTCAATTTCGTGCGTTGGCGTACTTTTTTCTACCGAAGGGTTTTTCTGAGTCCAAAGTACGCATGATTCCCTGCCAAAATACGTCTATGAATTTCTCTGCTGGTGTCATTATCGGCGATCACCAGTGAGCCCAAATACACGAACTCGTCAACCACCTCGATATCGTCACCGTCTATCAATATTCGTGGTGGGAGGCATTGTGTTTCTTCTCTAGAGCCTCTTCCTCTCATGTATTTTGTTTTCGACGCATTTATGGCCAGTCCGATACGCCTAACTTCAGCTTTCAGTTCGATGTAGGTTTCCGTCATCTTCTCAAGGTTACGTGTCACAATATCAACATCGTCAGCGAAGCCAAAAAGTTGTACGGACTTTCGGAAGATCGTGCCACTCGTGTCGATCCTCGCTCTTCGAATAACACCTTCCAGGGAAATATTGAACAAGATACAAGAAAGTCCATCACCTTGCCGTAGCCCCCTCCGAGATTCGAAGGGACTCGAGAGCGTCCCAGATATTCGGACGTAGCACATCACTCTATCCATCGTTGCTTTGACCAATCGCGTCAGTTTATCCGGGAAACCGTATTCGGGCATTATCTGCCATAGCTGTTTTCGATCGATTGTGTCATATGCCGCTTTGAAGTCAATGAATAGGTGATGCGTTGGTACGTTGTATTCACGACACTTCTGGAGTACTTGTCTTATCGCGAATATGTGATCCGTAGTGGCGCGGGCTCCAGTAAATCCCGCTTGGTACGGCCCTACGAATTCCTTAGCTATTGGGGATGGACGATGGCAAAGGATTTGGGAGAATACCTTGTAGGCGGCGTTCAGCAATGTGATTGCGCGGTAATTGCAACAGTCTAGCTTATCGCCCTTTTTGTTGTTTTTGTTGTGCCTCTCCTCCATGTTTGAGCAGCTCGCCTGGCAACTGGTCATTTCCCGCGGCTTTGTTGTTCCTCAGCTTGCCGATCTCCTCACTTATCTCCGACAGATCAGAGGCTGGGAATCTGTCGTCGGCTGAGCGTGCACCCAGATTGATTCATGTACCGTTCTCTGTATCTTGTGCTTCGCCATTTAGATGCTCGTTCGTTCGTGAGAAGATTACCACTGGTATCTCTGCACATTTCGGCCTGTGACGTGTAGCCTCTACGTGAGCGGTTCACCTTCTCATAGAACTTCCGTGTGTCATTTTCGCGGTACAGCTGTTCCATCGCTTCGCGATCTTGGTCTTCCTGGTGGCGCTTTTTCTTCCGGAAAACCGTGTTCTGTCTGTTGTCTGTCGTGTTCTGAACGTTGGTTGTGCCACAGCTCTGGTAGAAGGTAGCCGCTCGATGTCCACTTTTCCACACCTTCTGTCCCGTCCAACAAAGTTCCTGCAGTACTACGACATCGAAGCCGCGGATTTGAAGCTCGTCATACAGCATTCGGTCGTATCCTGGGAAGCCAAGCGATTTGCAGTTCCATGTGCCAAGCTTCCAATCGTAGTCCTTTGTTCGTTGCGTAGGTCTTTGCCGATTATTCCGAGTCGTATTTCTTTCTTGATCGTACGTAACATGTGTTTTCCGGGCGGCTTGTTAGGCCTGCACCAACCTCCTGTCTCGCCAGAGGGCCATCGTGTCATCACTGTTTAGAGTCCCACACTGACACAAAGACGGTAATCAGCCGCCCCAACATGGGGAACAGACGCTCGGGTAGGTTCGCTCTCTGTAAAGAGAAGGCAAGCCCCCCCCCCCCCCCCCCCCCACCTTCCCTGTCAGCATACGACCAAGGTCCCACCGGGGTTGGTTACCCGATCTTTCCTATGGTTACTCGTACCCCAACCGGAACCACGAGGGGATAGGGATAGGAGTTACTGGACAAGAGGCTAAGAACCACATTGGGGCCTGAATTGCGCATTGTCCAGTCGTTTACCAACCAGACCAAACCGTATGCTTGGATTTATTAAACGTTTCGCCTGTAATTCTTAAGACCCATGCACCATTAAATTGCTATCGAAAATAACACATGGATCAATAAGTCCCGAGACTAATGGCGTTTTTCATTGAAAAACACTGGTGGCGTGGATTGCTCTGGTTTTGCACTTTCGAGCAGAAATCGCAATGAAACACCGTCAGAATGTATTGAATTGTATTGAATTCGGTACAAATTTAGGTATATTCATTCGGGTTCATTTAGTATGGTTCTAGTAATTCTCAAAAGTGTACTTCAATTGTATAACAATTGCGATAATTGTAATTGTAATTCTTGCGATAAAATTTTCAATACCTTTGCATTGGTTTTTGCTGTATGTTAGCCAAATCATATTTTCGAATGTCGGTAAAATTTTTACTGACATTTTCCTATATTTTTACTTTTTCACTTCCGAAAATAAATCAAATTGATAGATATGATTCTCACCGAAGGAGTTCTTCATTATAATTAATAGATTCACTGAAAATTACCAAATCTTTTACTGAAACACTAATGACATTGTTACCTCCTAGTTTATTCAGTGGATGAAATCTAGAAACAAGACCTGACAACTGGCTTCTTATGTACGATTCAGACGATCCGGCTTCTTCCGTCACCGTCACCGGAACGTCAGCCTCCGTCATAATTAGTCAAATGAGTTTTCCCTTTGCCCATTCACACGATTCAGCAGAGATCTGGAACGTCAACGGCAAGCTCCGTCAACATTTCTCCGAAAGAATATTTGACGGACTGTGATTATCGAACACATGCACGATTCATATGATTACGGTATTGAGCTGACGTTTGTTATGTATGTATTCGGTGTCAAGATCCCACTCTCAAACAAAATATACCGCATAACACATGGATCAATAACAGTCCCGAGCCTAAGCAGAGATGGCGCTCGTAGTAAACCAGTAACCTCGTCTTTCTAGAGTACTAACCTTTGCTTGAAACGGGTCAAAATTTTAAGTCGATCCGACCAGAAACAGCTGTCTACTACTACTTTTTATATATTTTGAGATATATATCCGCAATTTATTCTCATCGGCAATGAAGTTGGTTATCCCTTTTGACTTGCAAGAAATTGCTAAGTTGCAATAGCAGTTCAATTTGAACTGCTTCGCTCGGGGAAATCGAGGACGAAAAAAGTTAAAAATTGTCTAATTCGCTTAAATTCGTCTTGAATATTTGAATACAAACCAATAACCTCTGTCTACACCATAATCCTCGTTCATCGTATCGAACGAGTATTTCCCAAATTCTTGATTTCTAACACGAACACCACGCACACAGCTCAAAGCGACGACGATCTCACAACCATGCCATGGTGCCATGCTTGACAAAAGTGATGGTATGCAAAATTTTTCTCGAAATCACAACGATGCTCTGAACGGTTCAAATTTCGAAGTCACACTTTTCGGGACGGTCACCGTTGCGTTATCTCTCAGCACGAAGAACCCGAAGAATGCGTGTCACGTCCGTCGCCCGACGTGTCACCACTCAACTATTGTCACCTCGTTGATGCATCGCACCAATCAAGACATTACGTGCGTGTGATTCTCTCGTATTACGTTTAATCCTTCCTAAAACAAAACGATCGCGGAACGATTTTGACCACACACATTTCCGCAAATAATTCTGCTAGAAAAAATCTCTGCATATTTTTTCGAGAGCGCGATCGTGATCGTGTAATAAAAACACCCGTTCGGGTACACGGGATCTAGGGTACACGGTTAAATCTAGTGCTCCGTGTGTGTTTGTGTGTGTGTGTGTTAGAGATTATAACGCAATTTCAATTAATTTGTTTTGTCTCATCTGTTCTTTTTTTCCTTTTCTTCCTCTTTCTTTCTTTCTTTTTTTCTGCTTCCTGCACATGTGTGTCTATTACTTCAGATACTTAAGAGCTCACCTCTCGATCCTCAATCACCGCACACCGCCGAAGATCAACGGAGGAAAGCATCCATCCATCCATCGGTTCGAGTTGGTTCATTCAAGAAATTTTGTATTTTTGCGCATTCATTGAGCAAGCGCTGCTACATGCGGCTACCTTAATTACCGCACCTTTCCCGCGTACGGGCAAACGGCATGTAGGCAGAAGGCTAGGCCACACTCGATCGGACAGGTTGTTCAGCAAAGACAACAAGCGAACCGAAAAGTAACAACAACAACAAAAAATCGATTCAGAAACTAAAAGCAAAAAAAAGGTAAAATCAGCACAGAAAGTGAACCGGTTCTTTTTATTTCCACTATTCTGCGGTGATTGTCGGATTGCAAGGTGTACCTGCTAGGTGCTAGACTAGTCCCTGTTTAATGGTACGGTCTATCTCCAATAACCGAAAAGTAGTGACCGTAGTTTAGGAAAAACTCCCTGAAGTCGATTTCCGGATGGGACATCAACGAGGCTCCAAGAAACGAAGAAAAAATGTATGTAGAGAAAATTCTGTTTGCAAGGGAAGATTGGTGAAATGTTTGTCAAAATGTGGATTTACAATTTTCTAATGATTTTTCGTGTGTGTTTTAATCCAAGTGAAATTTGAGTGAACTTTTCGTTGTTTACAATTTGGTGTTAACAATTTAACAATTTAACTCTTGCAGACAAGCTTAATTTGAACTGTGAGTCAAAACTAAAAACATGAAGAAAAAGTACGGGTGTGTAACGTCAGAGACATAACTGGATGTCGTGAATACGAATAAAACTGACACTCTTTCTTTATACTTTCGAATATCTATTAGTTGATCGATTGTGTGCATTGTGCAAACTTTCCTCTTTTTCACTACTAGAATTTGAAACGATACTTCTAAACTAAAGTACAGATACATTCTGACACACAATTAAATATTACGAAATAACCAGTATGACAAAATAATGGTGGTTCTTAAAGGAACCTTTCATACATGGCTTCTAAGTCGATGCTTTGGATTTTATATAGCAAATCAGCAGAAAGGTCTACTACAAACTACAAGTGGTTGAAAATGGGCCGTATACAGTATAGTGAAGAAAATTTCGCATAATTCTTTGGGTATACAATTATTGTTCTAAATAGAACTATACAGAATATTTATGTCAATCATTTCATTTCGGATTTAAATATTTCAGTGAAAAAATGTTTTCTATATGGGGGTGCAAATTAGAAACTCAAGAAAAATACACGTAGAAATTGTTCATTGAAATGTTGATTAATAGTGTCCAGTGTCCAGTGTCCTATTTTAACTACAAAATATCTCCGGTATACCGGATTTCCCTGCCATAGTCGACGGTTTTAAAGGAGTAAGCAATATATCAAAGGGAAAGCAGCGCTCTGATTGGTCAATCGATGCAAAAGCGAAGCTATCGGAAGCACGCGAAACTATAAATATAAGCAAATTTATAGCTAACGTTTCAGTCCTACACGTAGCTTGATAGAGGTAGGTTGTTGCTAGACAGCTAGGCAAAAAGTGCCATAAAACGATTTGAAGCTTTAATTGGTATGCTCTGATATTGTGTCATGCAAGTTCGGATGAAATTCCATGTCATGTCGTTTTGCCTGAGAAATTGACAACTACTGCAGGGTAAATTTTGAGTGTATAAGATTAATTTCTAATTCATATAAGATGAACTCGATTGATAATGAGAAAAAGTTTATCGCTTCAACCAAAATCGCAGAATGGTAGTAATGGTAGAGAAACGCTATAAAAATAACTGCTTGCATACCAAACTTGAACACAAGCTTGACAAAGAGAAGCTTAAATATCGATATCCGTATCGCAAGCATGAACATACAACCATATAATTACATATATTTGGGCTATTGGTGTAATTTCGTCGGCCATAAAACAAATACATATCACGACAAATAGAGTCTATATTCTACGTTCGCGGGTTCGGTGTTGGTTCCTAATAAAGATCAATCTAAGCAGACTCTCGTGCATTTGCGGATTCAAAAGTGTGACGGTTAATTGAAAATGTCGATCATTAGAAATTTTGGTATCATTGTTCCACATCAATGGCTCGAACAACCCCATGGGGCTGATCCTTGTTGTTTTTTATTTATTTTTAGGGTTTTTTCACGCTGTTGAAAATTTAATCACGAATTCCTAATCATATTACCGATAGCTTGTAGAAAAAAGGCGGGTGGGTAATGTCAGAGACATAACTGGATGTCGTGAATACGAAAACAACTGACATGTTCCTAAACACTTCCGAATATCAATTAGTTGATCAATTGTATGGAATTGTATGTAGAATTTGAAACGATGCACCTAAACTAAAGTACAAATTAGTTACATTTAACATTCTGAAACACAAATATTATGAAATAACCAGTATAGTTCTTTCAAAAACTTATCACTCTCTCAGAGGGTAAATTTTGAAAAGGCACCCCATAGTAAAATAAGTCGTTTTCAGGACAAAAGAACCGATTTGAAGAATTCTGGAATTAGGACCTGGACCTGAGCTCAAGAACTATATTCAGAACTTAGAACAGACACAGAATTCAGTTGGATTTTAGTTGACTACAATTTCGAAACTGAAATCACTTCCGGAATCTTTTTCCAGAATCCAGTTCAGCACGCAGGCTCTGAATGCTAAACCCATATTCCGGAACTAAGCTCAGAAGCTTGAAAACGATTTCTCGCCACGACTACCAAAATGGGTTGCATCGAGTACAGTAAAATGTCACATAATTCATTGGAAGTATTATTTTTTTTTTTTTTATTCAATAATATAATATAATATTAAGGCACACTGCTTAAGCTCTAAGATGCCAAGGGTATCGAAGTATTATTATGATTCTAAAAAGAATCGAACAGAAGAATTCTGGAATAAGGAACTGGACCTGAGTTCAAGAACTAAATTTAGAACTAAGAGCAGACTCAGAGTCTGGAAAGCGAATGAAAGTCGATACCTGAGCGTTTGAGGTTTTAACCACGCAGAAGGTGCACTCTCTGTCGCTGCTGGTTGATGATATCGCTCCCTCGATGACCGGAAAGCAAATGATAAATCTTCCTCACGACGTCTGCTTCCATCCAACAAACAAGAAGAAATGATCGATTTTCGTTCACGGTTCCCCTTTTATACGCATTCAGATGAAGATATGTATCTGACTACCTCAAAATCGTCTTCCTGGCGCGAAAAAGCCAAGCAAACCTAAAGAGTGTTCCGCGTTGTTTTCAAAGTTTCAGAAAACTTCATTTTTGAGTTGTTTGTGGTTATCTCACACTGTTCAAAATAATATCCTAAATTCCTGATCATATTTTTGATGAAATGGCGAAAAAATTATGTTGCTGCCCTTAATACAAGTTGAGATATTCACGATTAAGTTCTGCCCATTATTCCATATATCTAATTTTTAGAAGGCACCCCATAGTAAAGTAAGTCGTATTCACGACAAAATGCAACAAAATGAAAAATAAGTTATTTGAAGATCAATTCCACTTTCGGTTAGTTTTTGACGAAAACTTTCGGTAAATATGAACGGCTGAAAGCAAAAATCAAATAAATTGAACTTAGTTGACTACAATTTCCATCCCCGTTTAAGTATTTTTAAATTCGAAAACCAGACACGGATAAAGCTTACTTCATTTAGAATTGGAACAAACTTTTGCTCATATTGTGGCGCTCTTGGTGAACGGATTCGGAAGTTCTTGGCGCCCACGTGTCGGGAATTTTGTCAGCTTCACGTATGATTTTTGACATTCCGCAAACCCATATTCCGGAACTAAGCTCAGAAGCTTGAAAACGATTTCTCGCCACGACTACCAAAATGGGTTGCATCGTGTACAGTAAAATGTCACATAATTCATTGGAAGTATTATTATGATTCTAAAAAGAATCGAACAGAAGAATTCTGGAATAAGGAACTGGACCTGAGTTCAAGAACTAAATTTAGAACTAAGAGCAGACTCAGAGTCTGGAAAGCGAATGAAAGTCGATACCTGAGCGTTTGAGGTTTTAACCACGCAGAAGGTGCACTCTCTGTCGCTGCTGGTTGATGATATCGCTCTCTCGATGACCGGAAAGCAAATGATAAATCTTCCTCACGACGTCTGCTTCCAACAAACAAGAAGAAATGATCGATTTTCGTTCACGGTTCCCCTTTTATACGCATTCAGATGAAAATATGTATCTGACTACCTCAAAATCGTCTTCCTTGCGCGAAAAAGCCAAGCAAACCTAAAGAGTGTTCCGCGTTGTTTTCAAAGTTTCAGAAAACTTCATTTTTGAGTTGTTTGTGGTTATCTCACACTGTTCAAAATAATATCCTAAATTCCTGATCATATTTTTGATGAAATGGCGAAAAAATTATGTTGCTGCCCTTAATACAAGTTGAGATATTCACGATTAAGTTCTGCCCATTATTCCATATATCTAATTTTTAAAAGGCACCCCATAGTAAAGTCAGTCGTATTCACGACAAAATGCAACAAAATGAAAAATAAGTTATTTGAAGATCAATTCCACTTCAAAGTGCAATTCTCGTAGCAGATATCAAGTAGTTATTGCATTATTCGACAAATACAAATGTTATAAAGTTGTAGTTGTGCCAACTTATTGCATTTGTGCGTGTACCTTGAATACTTGAAATATTACATGTTCAAAAATACAGGCCGTAATGTCAATGTCATAAACGTATTGACGTGAATAGCTTCATAACTAATAACAATATTATTCTTATAATCTTTTTAGTGATCTGTAAAAAATAGATATCCAGCCAGCGATTGGCACCAATAGAGAAGGTGACAAGCTATTATAAATACACTCTCCTACTCAGTGCTTGAGCGGAAAATAGGTATAGAGCGAGAAGACTAGTGTTTGATGAACAGAGAAGATGTTTGGATGTAAGGTACCGGTCGTAAGACGGCCAGGATGTAGACCATGTTCGATGTACGTTCTATCATACCAAACCGTGTTTTAGAGCCTTTGTCTATCACAAGGCTTAGGGTGGCGAGATTGGTAGCGCGTATGCACGAAAATGCATAAGAACGCAGATCGCTATTTACAAAATATCAAACGTTTCAAAGAGCCACCAAATATTTTCTTAACAACAATAGATAGCACTATTGTCATCGAATTCATCTTTAATTTTTTCTATACTAGTACTGAACGAATTCGTATCAACAGAAGCACAGGTTTTATCGCAACATTGCATTAGAAGTTGAAAATAAAGTAATTCATCGCTCTAAATACTTTCTCAAAACAATAAAATAAATCTTGGGTGCAAACCAATTTTTGTGTTTTATTGCATTTTTTCGCTTGAAGCAAAACCCATCTCAGTTCTGAGTTCAATTGTTGTCAAATGCATTTTGGTACAAGTCAATTTGTTCTGATTCCTATTGGGCTTAGACTGGCCCACATAGATTCAGTTTTGCTGCAATTTCGGTTAGTTTTTGACGAAAACTTTCGGTAAATATGAACGGCTGAAAGCAAAAATCAAATAAATTGAACTTAGTTTGAAAAAACCCGTTTAAGTATTTTTAAATTCGAAAACCAGACACGGATAAAGCTTACTTCATTTAGAATTGGAACAAACTTTTGCTCATATTGTGGCGCTCTTGGTGAACGGATTTGGAAGTTCTTGGCGCCCACGTGTCGGGTATTTTGTCAGCTTCACGTATGATTTTTGACATTCCGCAAATCGACTGTACTTTGTAAACAATCAACATGGAAGCCGAAAGAAGAGAAAAAATTGTGCACAGTTATTTGGAAAATCCATTGTGGTCTGCATATAGGCTAGCTAAACAGCTGAAATTGCCCAGAAATACCGTATGGCGCGTTATCAAACGGTATAAGGAAACATTGACGAAGATTCGGAAGCCTCAAGCAATCGACGGAGTGGAACTGTCGACCGGAAACTGCGTGTTAAGATTTTGAAGACGATTAATAGGAATCCTCATCTGTCGGACCGTGATTTGGCCAGAAAATTCGGTGCTGTCCATAGTACCTTGAGGAGAACCCGACTCCGGGAAGGAATCAAGTCGTATCGAGCTAGCAATCAGCCAAATCGGACCATAAAACAGAATAGTATGGTCAAAATTCGTGCTCGGAAACTATATGATCAGGTGCTGACCAAGTTCGACGGGTGTCTCCTGATTGGACGATGAAACCTATGCCAAGGCTGACTTTGGGCAAATCCCAGGTCGAAAATTTTACTTGACAACGGCTCGGGGGGATGTTCCAGCCAAATTTAAATTTGTTTTTGCCGACAAATTTGCAAGAAAATTTATGATTTGGCCGGGCATTTGCAGCTGCGGCAAAAAAACGAAAGTTTTCGTTACAAATAAGACAAATGACATCGGAACTATACCAAAAAGTGTCTCCCACAACGAATTTTGCCGTTCATTCGATCCCACGACCATGCCGTAATGTTTTGGCCAGATTTGGCAAGCTGTCATTACAGTAAAGTCATTCAAGAATGGTATGCAGAGAAAGGGGTTCAGTTTGTTCCGAAAAACCTGCACCCACCCAACTGCCCCCAGTTCCGCCGTATTGAGAAATACTAGGCAATCAAGAAGAGGAGACTCAAGGCAAAGGGAAAGGTTGTCAAAGACATCAATCAGATGACGACCTGGTGGAATAAGATAGCTAAAACGATGGACGAAGAAGGTGTGCGCCGCCTAATGAGCCGTGTTACAGGCAAACATTCGATAATTCATTCGAAACCGCGACGAATGATTTTATCCGTATTTTTTCTATGAAGTATGAAGAAAACGCTACATTTGTATAAAAAAAGATCTTGAATTCAATAATAAATAACTGAAATACAGGCAATTGTCATTGTTCCAATTCTATCTGAAGCAAGCTTTAAAACCATTGAGAGCAAAAACCGGACACGGATTTTTCAATACCAGAATTTCTTGTTTGCAAGAACCGTTATTTTGGACGAACAGTTAACTTTTTGTCGGGTTGTTGCAAAAAAAGATGTTTTTTAAAGGATTCTTAAATTGCAACATCCGTGTCCAATTTTTACTCTCAATGGTTTTATCCGGCTTTAAAAAAATATTGAATTCAGCCATTCACATAAGAATACTTTTGCCGTGTTTCAGCCTTTTTGTGTTTTTCAGAAATTATGTTAGTTTCTACTTCTAGTTGATCAAACTGATTAAAGTTGTGCGGTAAATTGAGATAACTACCGAATACGGTAAAAATACAACACGAAGTATAAAATCAAATTTCAACCCGGCGAACGACCACAGTTAGGTTAAAGTCGGGTCTAAATAAACGATATATAATAATATATCAATAATCAGATTACAACTATCGAGCTTCTGTAAGTTTGATAATCAATGACAATTAATTGTCAAACTACGATCACTTTTTAAATTTTTGCAACCATTCGTCATTCTCTAATTCAAAGTGATTAATACTAAAAATTACTGTCCCACTTTCGAATGGAGAACATTGATCAAGTTCGAAGATCTAATGGCTGTTACTTCCGGTTGCGGAGATATAATAATATAAATCACGTAAACGTCAAAACAAACATTTTTTCTTTCCGCTCGATTTTCTCAGAGATGACCGAAAGGATTTCAAAAAAAAAATTGGCTCGTTTGAAAGCTACTATTGCGTTATTGATCAAGTTCGAAGATCAAATGGCTGTCACATCTGGTGCCAGAGATAAAACGGTATAAGTGACGTAACCGACAAATCGTGTTGTTTTTTTATCGCTCAATTTTCTGACAGATGGCTGCGCTCATTTTAACCAGCTTATGCTCGTTTGGAAGCTACTATTGAATTGTGAATAAAAAAATAAACTACTTTCAAAATAATGCTGTCGTTGAAATGTTCTTTCAGTAAGTCGATTGTTTCGGCCGCAGTATGACAAGTGGCACCATCCTGTTGAACGGCGTGTGGATTATCTTTGCTACGCCAATTTTACTTGTTGACGGTATCCATTCAACCAGAAATGGGTCTCATCACTGAAGAAAATTTTGTGCTATAAACAGTTGTAATTGAGCACTGATTTTGAAAATAAATTTCTACTTTTTGAAAAATGATTAGTCGACCGTACAAATATTTTGCATTAATTATGATTTCGGCTTTAGCGATCTGTTAAAAAAGAACGGCTGTTATATACTGCCCGACGTTTCGACCACTGGTTATGGTCTTTTTCAAGGGAAACGAGAAACGATAAGATATTTCCCTTGATAAAGACCATAACCCGTGGTCGAAACGTCGGGCAGTATATAACAGCCGTTCTTTTTTAGTTAACCTGATGATTCTACGATTATGATTTGCCATGATCATGATGATTTGTCGATAATTCTGAGTGGAGACATCACTTTACACTGTCAAAACAACTTTCAGACAATAGAGTAACAAACCTCCTAAAAACATCCGTTATACCTTATGATAAAAAAAGAACCGGATTTTTTTTTTAAATTCCCGCGCTTGTCCAATCGGTTAACTTTTATTCTCTCAACGTTGGCAACACTTTTATACACATTCTGTCAAATTTTGACGCATATCGTACGATTAGTTTTTGTTTGGCGTCTACACAAATAAGTTGAAAAATTTTCGTGTGGCGATTTTTATAATGGATGAAAATTTAGAACAACGGCTCGCCTTCGAAGCGCCATTCGGTCGATTGTTGTGCGGTTTCGACGTCATATTCATAGATCCACACCTAATCACCAGTTATGATGCATTCGATGAATGTCACTATCTGCGTTGGAAATCATCTCTTTGGCCCCATGAACACGACGCTGTTTTTGAATGAAATTCAGCTTTTTTGGCACCAGCTGAGAAGCGACGCGTTTCAAACCCAAAACATCAGTTAAAATGTGTTCGGCTGATCCATAAGAGATGCCCAACAACACAGCAATCTCTCTAATCGGTACAGAACGATTTCGCAACACGATTTGCTTCGCCAATTCAATGTTTTCTTCAGTAACAGATGTTGTTGGGCGGCCAGGGATCTCATCATGATCCAAGCTTGTACGATCACCTTTGAAGCGTTTATACAACTCGAATGCCTGTGTTTTTCCTAGACACGATTCACCAAAGGCCTTTTCTAACATTTTCAACGTTTCGGAACACTTAAATCCATTTGCAACACAAAATTTGATGCACGCACGTTGTTCTAAATTTTCATCCATTATAAAAATCGCCAGATTAAGAATAATGAATAGAATCTTATGAAGTAGGACAATATGCGAATCTAAGTTATGGGAAACTTAGAAATCGATGTGAACTCGATATCCGAGCTTTCTGACTGCTATTTATTTGGCTTTTGAAACTGCAAACCGAGGACCATTATAGACATCAATTTAAGTCAGTTTTGACATAAACTAAAAAACGATTTTGAAAGGCTATGATATAGAAAGGCTTTGAAAACCGACTTTACAACCGAGGCCCGGAAGGCCGAGTGTCATATACCATTCGACTCAGTTCGTCGAGATCACAAAATGTCTGTGTGTATGTGTGTAGTTGACAAATAATGTCATTCAATTCTCGTTTTCACAAACTCAGATTAAAATGAAAGTTCTTATGGTCCCATACAGTTTTCCTGAATTTCATTCGGATCCGACATCCGGTTCCGAATTTAAAAGGAAATATGTGCAAATTTCTGAAAAAATGCGCACTCAATTTTCTCGAAAATTTCTGGACCGATTTGAGCAAATAAAAGTTCTTAAAATTCTTGAAAAGTACCCGAAAAGTTGATCCAGATCCGACTTGCGGTTCCGGTATTACAGTGCGATTAGTGAAAATTTTCATTTTCATGAGCATTTTTGCACAAGCGATGGCGAGACGAGGTGCACATTTTTATAAAATTTAGTGGTAAATTCATCTAGTTGATAGATCTTGTTAGTTAGTGAATATATAAAACTACTTTGGGACTACTAGCCCCCGGTTTCCACTTCCGGAAGCACCGATAATAGTAAAGAAAATCGCTAAAAACGAAACTCCCTTCCATTGCTCAGCAACGGTTAAGCCGATTTTCACGAATCATGATTCGAATTAAAGCTCTCGTTGTCTATAAATATACTGTGCAATTTCATTCAGATCCGACATCCGGTTCCGAAATTATAGAGCGATGAGTGCTAAAACATTCAAATCGTCATTCAAAATGACTGGCACGGGTCGGTACGTGCGGCTTTGCTCCGGTCGTAGCGTGTTTTGTTCAATTTCGTTTAGCGTGCAGTGTTGCCAATTTTAAATCTATATTTTTCAGGTGAAATATCTGTGAATTTGTATATCTTTGGTTCAATTTGTACCAACTTGTTAGTGTATTACAAAATTATAATAACCATGTTTTTCTTTAAAAGTACACTTATTGCCTTTCTCATATAGAAAGTTTAAGCAATCACTTGAAAAATTGACTAGTGAAAATTTGCCCAGAGGGCTAAGTGTTCTATATCATACGACACAGTTCCTCAAGCTGAGCAATGTATGTGTCTGTGCGTGTATGTGTGTGAGTATGTGTCAAAAAATGTCACTCATAAAATAAAAAATCTCATAGTCCCATAGGTTGCTTTTGAATTTCATCATACTTTAATAGGGTAAATGGCGGTTTAAAATTGCACACCGTCATTTAGAGCGACGATGCAAGAAAGGGTAAAATTCTTCTTGATTTGGCTCAAAACTAATTTCATTTGTAGGCTATATTAGTTACTACTAAACGAACCGACTTCGGCTATACTGGTTCCCAGTTCCCGGTTCCAGAAGTATCGGAAAAAGTGGTCAAAAACTCTGAAACTAGACTCACACAATTTTCTCAGAGATGATTTGATCGATTTTCACAATCTTAGGCTCAAATAAAAGTTCCCATAGGTTGCCGTTTAACTTCATCCGGGCTCGATTTCCGGTTCCAGAACTAAAGTGTGTTTATTCATTTAGTACGACGATTCAAAATGAAGAAAAATTCTTATTAACTTGACATAACTGGTTTCAAACTGAAAAGGTTATGTTAGTTCACACTCAAAGAAAGTTTCTTATTTTATTCAAGATTGAAAATAATTTCTTGACAGAATCTTCTAGTGATATTTTGTAATGTGAGAAAGGCATCATTACACCACAAGGTGGATTAAAATAGGGTTTTCTTTGTATTTTACAATAATAAAACATTTCAAGAATGTTTTGTCAAATTTTGAAGCCAATCGAAGCAGAACTCTTGGACCTGTGTGCCGAGCTTTTGCTTCTTCGCAGTATAAAATATTTCTGTAGGCTTGAAAATTTTACAAAATTTTTATAATATATAATAAGAAATACAAAGAAAAATAAATGATTTCTCAAAAGTGTTAGACCCTACCAGCTCATTATTCATGAGAAAGCTCTTTTCAAAGTGGGTTCCGTGTTTAATCATTGTCGATCAGAAACGGCAACGTGTTGATAATTCAGAGCAGTTGTCGGCCATATTTGCAAGTAATTAATCAGATTTTTTGCATCGATATGTGACAATGGATGAAACATGGATCCATCATTTCATTCCGGAACCAAATCGATCATCATCAGAGTGGAGTGCAGTCGGTGAAACACATCCGAAGCGTCCAAAGCTTTCCTTTGCAAAGGCATAACAGTCGGTTGGGGAAGTTATGGCTTCCGTACTTTGGAATGCATATCTATCTTGAGAAAAGAAAAGCAATCAATAGTGAATACTACATAGCGTTGTTAGATCGGTTGAATGCAGAAATAATCCATAGAAAAAAAAACGAGTCGATGGATAAATTGAACGAATTGATTCCACTGTATAGTTCAGATTCGACCCCAAAGACTACTGACCGTAGGTTATAATCTTGAAAAAATGCTCGCCGATAAGAAATTTAACTCATATGAAGAAGCATTTGCTGAATGTGAAGCCTATTTTGATGCAAAAGATAAATCCTTCTACAAGCACGACATCGAGAAGTTAGAGAAGCGTTGGATTGATTGCATTGCGTTTGAAGGAGATTACATTGATAAATAAAATAGATTGTTGACAAAAATGTGTTTTCCTTAGTAACACGAATTATTGAGTGATGTGTTATTTTTGTTCTAGACTTATGGTATGATTTTTAACACAAAAGTGCATATATTACGTATTTAGTTTTTAACAAAGAATTCTTTATATCGACATCATTTCCATCCAATGTGAAAATCTAATATTGAACATTTCTCATTGGAACATCATCAGTTCCATTCTACAGCGAACTCGACTCATCCGATATCGCGAAACTCAATTGGAAAATTCCTAAACGCCACAAATCATACATCCGATGACTAATCCTGTCCGAACTGAGTAACCCTCGAAATATGCATCTACTTAACGTGCGAAACGAGCTCTGCACAGTCCCCTCCTACTCTCACTGTCCGCACCGGTTTCCTCCTCCGCTTCCCGAGTCCCGGCGTTAAGTCCGAGGCAGTGATCGCGTGCATTAACCAAACCGTTGAATGTTTAATGTATTTTTTTTTCTTTTTCTTCTCCGATTTATTTCCATATATGTCCTGGATCTTACACGGCTTGGCCTCAAAACGACATCCACAAAAACAACAGCTACAGCTACCATCACCGCAACTACTACTACTACTACAACATCAACTACTACTACTGCTGCTGCTGCTGTTGCTGCTACAGTACCAACAATCACAATAATTCCGAACAGCATCACCATCAACATCACCGTTTTCCTCCACCTACCCAGCCGGTGAGGAACAAAACAAAAGTGACCCACCAACTACTTGGCTGGGTACCATCTTCGATCGTGTCAACCCCCGTTGGTCAACTGGAAGAGCTGTTGCTTGAATCGGTTACGACGACGACGACGACGACGGCGACCAGAGGCAGGTCCATTTGGTGTGCTGCAGCGTCCGGTTTGCAGACGACGGACAGAGCGCATCCCTGAGTCTGATGCCGGACACAGTCCATTGTCTTGTGATTTACCCGTTCCATTTCGTTGCATCTGTGTTTAATTTGCCTGTTGATCTTCGGTTGCATTTCGATTGTATTGTGATATGCCTAAAGTAAGCCAGTAGTGTTTCAGAGAGAAAGAGTGGTGAAGATAAAATTTTTCAGTGTCGGGTTTACATAGCAGATATATGTAAAGGTAGCTCCACACGGAAAAACGAATAGTCATTACCGGTTGTGTCCTGTGGTGAAGGTCAGTGAACCGTTTCCGTCTAGCCCGTGGTGTAACCGGTTGAAACTGGCCAACTGACCCAATCAAATACAGGACAACACAACCACATCTAAACAAACACACAAAATACCGTGACGACGCACACGTGTCTTCGTGTGCAGCTCGACGCTTCGGAAGCGACAGCACGATGGACAGCCCGGGCGCTGTCGGAAGGCGTCGCGGAAATTCGCGGATCAATGCCGAAGATCAGGCACTCGATCAGATCGCCAAGGAGGTGAGTACTTTCGATTTTGCTTTTCATTTTGAACCGATTTTTGTTGTTGTTGCTGTTTTGACACACAATCGGAGAACATCGTAAAACCATCGTTGTTTTGGCCAATTCGCGACGACGTCATTGGTTTCGACGGTGGAATTAAAAACCAGTGACTTTCGATTGCTACTGGGGCTACTGCCGACCTACCGTTTCGTGCAACTCACTCACAGATCAAGGTTTGGGGATTGTAAAATCATCGGCACCGGCGGGGTGTTTTGATTTTGATGCGCTTTTATTACCACACTGTCACGCTCAATTTATCAGTGGAGTGAGTTTTCAGCAGCTGATCATGTTAGTTATTAAAGGGGAAAAAAGACCTTCTTGAGAAATCGCCTTTAGGTTTGATTGCACAGTTGTTTTATAATTACGGTATATAATTACCGTTATTCATTTCGCGTATTATTTTTATCAGGTGTACAACTTTGCTTCCGCCGTTTTCCGATAGGTGGCTGTACCGGCTGAGGCTGGTTAAAATACATAGATGATAATGCCTTTAAAGTGAGTGTGTACAGTGCCTAACGAATTGTCATCGCCGTTTCAGTGACAGTTGTTCTTGTTTTCGTATCATTCACGCTCGAAAATGTCTGTTTATGTGCCCAATTCTCGCCATTTGCGGGAAGTTTTACTTTTTTGTTACAATCCGAAAAAAATGCAACTGAAGCGCATCGAATGCTTTCAGAAACTTACCGTGATGCTGCTCTGAGTAAAAGAACGTGTCGGGAGTGGTTTCAACGTTTTAAAAATGGTGATTTCGATTACTACGAGCTCTTAAAACCGGGTGAAACCATCACAGGAGATCGCTACCGAACGCAACTGATGCGCCTTAGTCGCGCGCTAAAAGAAAAGCGGCCACAGTATCCAGAGCGACATGGCAAAGTCATCCTCCAACACGACAATGCTCGGCCTCACGTCGCAAAAGTGGTCAAAAAGTACCTGGAAACGCTGAAATGGGAAGTCTTGCCCCACCCGCCGTATTCCCCAGATGTCGCCCCTTCTGACTTCCACCTATTCCGTTCGATGGCACACGGCCTGGCGAGGCTTTTTTATAATTTCTGTTTTTTTAATTATCAAAATACTTTTAGTCCTTTTATATTGCAATACAAATCCTGATAACTTGTCTTTTTTTCAAATCTTGAAATAAGCCGCATTTAGAAAACTTTCAGGGGTTTTGGTTACTACCAACCATTTGGTACTAAGGAGCACAAAACCTTTTTCAACATTTTTTGCCTTTCTCATATAAAAAGGTTATGCATTCACTGTGAAAACCGACTTTTGAACCGAGGCCCGGAGGGCTCAGTTCGTCGATTACGCAAAATGTCTGTGTGTATGTGCGTATGTGTGTATGTAACGTTTTTTTGCACTAACTTTTCTCGGAGATGGCTAAACCGATTTTCACAAACTTAGATTCAAATGAAAGGTCTTGTGGCCCCATACAAAATTCCTGAATATTATTTGAATCCGACTTCCGGTTCCGGAATTATGGGGTAAAGTGTGCAAAAAATGTGAAAATAAGTGCACTAACTTTTCTCAGAGATGGCTGAACCGATTTTCACAAACTTTCCTGAATATTGTTTGGATCCGACTTTCGGTTCCGGAGTTATGGGGTAAAATGTCCTAAAAAATGAAAATATGTTTTCTAGGTGCGACCGATTTTCATAACCCATCGTTTTTTCTTCTCATGAAATTATGACAATTATTCATGATTTTACGAGCAAATAATCTCAACTATGCGTTAAAAAACTACAAGGATCAGCCCCATGGGGTTGTTCGAACCATTGATGTGGAACAAGGCAACCAAAATTTCTAATTAAGACTGTCCCAGAAAGTATGGACGCAACCAAAAACCGCTGCCATTTCGCAACGGTTCAGAATCTGTCAATTTTTATGGCTGCGTCCTGTTGTTTACACTCTTCTCTAACCACTTGTGCAGTTGTTTATTCGTTTTTATTAGTTTGTTTCGAAATGCGTGGACTTTCAGCGGAACAACGTCGAAAAATTGTGTACAAATGGTGCACAGAACGCGGACTGTCACTGAGAAAGAAATCAAAAATGGAAGGAGTAAGCCGTGCGAAATGCAATCAAGAAGTTCGGTGAGGATAACACCTTTGAGGATAAACCGAAAACGGGTCGAAAAAAGTCCTGCTAACCCTCAGTTGGATAAACGTATACTGAAGGCGTTCGAGCAAAAGAAGGAGGTTTCAGTTCGGGATGTGGCCAAAAAAGTGGGCACTTCGAAGTCAAATGTTTTTCGTGCTAAAAAGCGTTTGAATCTTCGAACCTATAAGAAGCAGAAACAACTGAAACGTAGTCCGAAACAAGAAGCATCGATCAGGTCGAGGGTTCGAAAGCTGTACAATTCGATTCTTGCTGGAAATTTGAACTGCATAATCATGGACGACGAAACCTACGTGAAACTCGATTACAAATTCTTACCGGGACCACAATATTATACGGTGCGAGAAGGGCAAGTGTTAAACCAGCCCGAGACATCGATTGAAGTCGAAAAATTTGGTATGGAAGCTATGGTCTGGAAAGCAATTTGTAGCTGCGGTAAGATTTGCGCCAGCTAGTCTACAATGGCTAAGTAGCAAATGTTGAGATGTATGTTTTTGTAGTCTAATATTATCAGTATATCGAATAAAATTTGAATATTTAACACTTGTGAATTATTTACGGCGAAATCAAAGTGCGTCCATACTTTCTGAGACAGTCTTTATTGCTTGCCATACCAGTACCTTTCGACCGAATTTCTCCACTTGAATCGACCTGTTCGCATCGCTCACATCCTCCCCAACGACGACAGTAAAGTATTGTGGACCTGGAAGGGTTTTTGATTTCTCTTCTACATAAGTCTCATCGTCCATCAAAACGCATGCATCCGGAAACAGCAAAAGATGAAAATACAATTTCCGGGAACTTGTTGCTGCTCGCTTTTTCTGTTCTACACTTTGTTTCAAAATTTTCTGCTTCTTGTAGGTCTTCAGATGATTTCGCCTCTTGATACGCTGGAGCCTTCCGACACTCGTTCCTGCTTTTTTGGCCAAATCACGTATTGACATTGATTTGTTCTTCATGATAAAAGATACCACTTTCTGGTCCAGTTTCGGGTTGGAAAATCCGGGTTTTCTGCCTCTTCTTGGTAGCTTATCCAACGAATAGTGTTCTCCGAACTTATTAATGATGGTTTTACCACTGGCATGATGAATTCCAAACCGCTTTGCCAATATTTGCATAGTAATACCCTTCTCACTTAGGCATGTGTCCAGAACCTTAATTTTCACTTCTTTTTCAATACGCGACATTTTGAAAACTCGGAACTTCAACCGCACAAACAAGTAAACATACGAAAGCTGACAGCCAAACGCACAGCATGCTGTGATCTGATCATAAAAAACCATCACAAACACATGCGTACAACACAAATGTATATGGATAGCTTATTTTCGATACACTCCTTATGCTATTGTATTTTTAAATACAAAAAAAAACGAAGTTCTACGGGATTCCCCTTTGACGTTTGAAAAACCATCAGTACGCATTTAGTTTCGCCTGTTTAGTACTATTAAGTACTGTTTGTCTCACCTAAGGTTAAGAGTTCTTTTATTTTTCATTGTTCAAAGAAAAGGTTTGGTTTGGGTAGCTTCTCCAGCTTCCACAATCCATCGAATTTGGAAGTTATATTCATATTCTTACATCGCTTCAGTATTACTATTACTTTAGTACTTTATTCAGTTAAAATTTTGTATCCAATCCTATGTATTATTATTACAATTTCGCGATTATATGAGAATTTAAATCTCACGTAAACAACCTTTCTGGTTAGAAAATATTTAATTAGCCTTTAGCAAAACATTTGGTGCATAATATGCTGATTTTCTCACAACGATAGCCATGGATATTCAATTCATAAATATCAAAAACCCATATCAATATGTAAGCTGTACTACGCGTTCGTTTTACTTGGAGTTAGAGTCGCCCGCGCGTAGATTTAAAAACGAAAACGGCAATAGATTCACGGGGAGGCATGAGATAGGAACTTGTGAGCACTTAGTTTCCTATCCATTTGAAGCTCTAGATACAAAACATTGTCTTCGCGTCATACATTTTATATGGAAGAAAAATATAAATCTCACTGGACTTTAAATTGCAGATTAAAACAACTCTGGAGGGTCATTTATTTCTCATTAAAAAAAATTAAATTTCGAACTAGGATCCTTGATTTCTAGGAAAAAATATTTTCAATCTGTTGTCTCGGTGGGTTGTTATAATCGTTTCGATGCGCAAAAAGGACTTTAATTTACTGGTAATTTTTATTGGTTTTTTTTTAATTTTTTTTAATATTATTTTCTGTTCGATATAATTCTTGAACATTTTTTTTGTAAAAATTAAATAATTTTTCAATCATCAATTATTAACGGAATATTGGCTTTATAAATAATCTTAAATAGAAGGTGTTTTGCCTTTCTCTATAGAAAGGTATTAGAATTGCTGGAAAACCCGACTTTCGAACGGAGCCTCGGAGACCCATAGTGTTAAATACCATTCGACTCAGTTCGACGAGATCGGAAAATGTCTGTGTGTATGTGTGTGTGTGTGTATGTGTGTGTGTGCACTTTTAGAAGATATTTGAACGCGCTCAATTTTCTCAGAGATGGCTGAACCGATTTGAACAAACTTGGGCTCGTTTGAAAGCTACTGTCGGGCCATTGATCGAGTTCGAAGATCAAATGGCTGTGACTTTTGGTTCCGGAGATATGATTGTATAAGTGACGTAACCGACAAAAATCGGGCTATTTGAACGCGCTCAATTTTCTCAGAGATGGCTGAACCGATTTTAACAAACTTGGGCTCGTTTGAAAGCTACTGTCGGGCTATTGATCAAGTTCGAAGATCAAATGGTTGTGAGTTTTGGTTCCGGAGATATGATCGTATAAGTGACGTAACCGACAAAAAGCGTTGTATTTGAACGCGCTCAATTTTCTCAGAGATGGCTGATCCGATTTTAACAAACTTGGGCTCGTTTGAAAGCTACTGTCGGGACATTGATCAAGTTCGAAGATCAAATGGCTGTGACTTTTGGTCCCGGAGATATGATTGTATAAGTGACGTAACCGACAAAAAGCGTTGTATTTGAACGCGCTCAATTTTCTCAGAGATGGCTGAACCGATTTTAACAAACTTGGGCTCGTTTGAAAGCTACTGTCGGGCTATTGATCAAGTTCGAAGATCAAATGGCTGTGACTTTTGGTTCCGGAGATATGATTGTATAAGTGACGTAACCGACAAAAATCGGGCTATTTGAACGCGCTCAATTTTCTCAGAGATGGCTGAACCGATTTTAACAAACTTGGGCTCGTTTGAAAGCTACTGTCGGGCTATTGATCAAGTTCGAAGATCAAATGGTTGTGAGTTTTGGTTCCGGAGATATGATCGTATAAGTGACGTAACCGACAAAAAGCGTTGTATTTGAACGCGCTCAATTTTCTCAGAGATGGCTGAACCGATTTTAACAAACTTGGGCTCGTTTGAAAGCTACTGTCGGGCTATTGATCAAGTTCGAAGATCAAATGGCTGTGACTTTTGGTTCCGGAGATATGATTGTATAAGTGACGTAACCGACAAAAATCGGGCTATTTGAACGCGCTCAATTTTCTCAGAGATGGCTGAACCGATTTTAACAAACTTGGGCTCGTTTGAAAGCTACTGTCGGGCTATTGATCAAGTTCGAAGATCAAATGGTTGTGAGTTTTGGTTCCGGAGATATGATCGTATAAGTGACGTAACCGACAAAAAGCGTTGTATTTGAACGCGCTCAATTTTCTCAGAGATGGCTGATCCGATTTTAACAAACTTGGGCTCGTTTGAAAGCTACTGTCGGGCCGTTGATCAAGTTCGAAGATCAAATGGTTGTGACTTTTGGTTCCAGATATATGATGGTATAAGTGACGTAACCGACAAAACACGTTGATTTTTACCGCTCTTGTATATATAAGGGTGCCAAAATTTTGGGATCAACTCTATTTTCGTAAAGTTCTAGTGCTCAAAAGTTTAAGCACCTCGAAAAAAGCCTTCATGCAAAATTTGACCTAAATTGGACATGCTTAAGGGGTGCTGCCCGGTGGTAAAGGTTTGACAATTATCGATCTTGAAAAAGCACCATAGGGGGGAGTACATGAAATTTCCAAAATCGAAAATTTTTTTTGATGCCAAAACTCTTAAAACTGCATAAAACATCGAAATTTAGTGTCATCTCAAAAAAAAATTTTTTTGAAAAAATCAACTTTCTGGGAAAAAATTTTCATATTTTTTCTAAGTCCCAAAAAGTCGATTTTTTCAAAAAAATTTTTTTTCGAGATGACACTAAATCTCGACGTTTCATGCAATTCTAAGCCTTTTGGCATCAAAAATTTTTTTTCGATTTCGAAAATTTCATGTACTCCCCCCTATGGTGATTTTTAAAGATATATGAAAATTCCACTAAGTGGACTAAGAAGGGTTTTGCCTTTCTCTATAGAAAGGTATTAGAATTGCTGGAAAAACCGACTTTCGAACGGAGCCTCGGAGACCCATAGTGTTATATACCATTCGACTCAGCTCGACGAGATCGGAAAATGTCTGTGTGTGTATGTGTGTGTGTGTGTATGTGTGTGTGCACTTTTAGAAGATATTTGAATGCGCTCAATTTTCTCAGAGATGGCTGAACCGATTTTAACAAACTTGGGCTCGTTTGAAAGCTACTGTCGGGCCATTGATCAAGTTCGAAGATCAAATGGCTGTGACTTTTGGTTCCGGAGATATGATTGTATAAGTGACGTAACCGACAAAAAGCGTTGTATTTGAACGCGCTCAATTTTCTTAGAGATGGCTGAACCGATTTTAACAAACTTGGGCTCGTTTGAAAGCTATTGTCGGGTCATTGATCAAGTTCGAAGATCAAATGGCTGTGACTTTTAGTTCCGGAGATATGATTGTATAAGTGACGTAACCGACAAAAAGCGTTGTATTTGAACGCGCTCAATTTTCTCAGAGATGGCTGAACCGATTTTAACAAACTTGGGCTCGTTTGAAAGCTACTGTCGGGACATTGATCAAGTTCGAAGATCAAATGGCTGTGACTTTTGGTCCCGGAGATATGATTGTATAAGTGACGTAACCGACAAAAAGCGTTGTATTTGAACGCGCTCAATTTTCTCAGAGATGGCTGAACCGATTTTAACAAACTTGGGCTCGTTTGAAAGCTACTGTCGGGCTATTGATCAAGTTCGAAGATCAAATGGCTGTGACTTTTGGTTCCGGAGATATGATTGTATAAGTTACGTAACCGACAAAAATCGGGCTATTTGAACGCGCTCAATTTTCTCAGAGATGGCTGAACCGATTTTAACAAACTTGGGCTCGTTTGAAAGCTACTGTCGGGCTATTGATCAAGTTCGAAGATCAAATGGTTGTGAGTTTTGGTTCCGGAGATATGATTGTATAAGTGACGTAACCGACAAAAAGCGTTGTATTTGAACGCGCTCAATTTTCTCAGAGATGGCTGATCCGATTTTAACAAACTTGGGCTCGTTTGAAAGCTACTGTCGGGCCGTTGATCAAGTTCGAAGATCAAATGGTTGTGACTTTTGGTTCCAGATATATGATGGTATAAGTGACGTAACCGACAAAACACGTTGATTTTTACCGCTCTTGTATATATAAGGGTGCCAAAATTTTGGGATCAACTCTATTTTCGTAAAGTTCTAGTGCTCAAAAGTTTAAGCACCTCGAAAAAAGCCTTCATGCAAAATTTGACCTAAATTGGACATGCTTAAGGGGTGCTGCCCGGTGGTAAAGGTTTGACAATTATCGATCTTGAAAAAGCACCATAGGGGGGAGTACATGAAATTTCCAAAATCGAAAATTTTTTTTGATGCCAAAACTCTTAAAACTGCATAAAACATTGAAATTTAGTGTCATCTCAAAAAAATTTTTTTTTTTTAAAATCAACTTTCTGGGACTTAGAAAAATTTTCATATTTTTTCTAAGTCCCAAAAAGTCGATTTTTTCAAAAAAATTTTTTTTCGAGATGACACTAAATCTCGACGTTTCATGCAATTCTAAGCCTTTTGGCATCAAAAATTTTTTTTCGATTTCGAAAATTTCATGTACTCCCCCCTATGGTGATTTTTAAAGATATATGAAAATTCCACTAAGTGGACTAAGAAGGGTTTTGCCTTTCTCTATAGAAAGGTATTAGAATTGCTGGAAAAACCGACTTTCGAACGGAGCCTCGGAGACCCATAGTGTTATATACCATTCGACTCAGCTCGACGAGATCGGAAAATGTCTGTGTGTGTATGTGTGTGTGTGTATGTGTGTGTGCACTTTTAGAAGATATTTGAATGCGCTCAATTTTCTCAGAGATGGCTGAACCGATTTTAACAAACTTGGGCTCGTTTGAAAGCTACTGTCGGGCCATTGATCAAGTTCGAAGATCAAATGGCTGTGACTTTTGGTTCCGGAGATATGATTGTATAAGTGACGTAACCGACAAAAAGCGTTGTATTTGAACGCGCTCAATTTTCTTAGAGATGGCTGAACCGATTTTAACAAACTTGGGCTCGTTTGAAAGCTATTGTCGGGTCATTGATCAAGTTCGAAGATCAAATGGCTGTGACTTTTAGTTCCGGAGATATGATTGTATAAGTGACGTAACCGACAAAAAGCGTTGTATTTGAACGCGCTCAATTTTCTCAGAGATGGCTGAACCGATTTTAACAAACTTGGGCTCGTTTGAAAGCTACTGTCGGGACATTGATCAAGTTCGAAGATCAAATGGCTGTGACTTTTGGTCCCGGAGATATGATTGTATAAGTGACGTAACCGACAAAAAGCGTTGTATTTGAACGCGCTCAATTTTCTCAGAGATGGCTGAACCGATTTTAACAAACTTGGGCTCGTTTGAAAGCTACTGTCGGGCTATTGATCAAGTTCGAAGATCAAATGGCTGTGACTTTTGGTTCCGGAGATATGATTGTATAAGTGACGTAACCGACAAAACACGTTGATTTTTACCGCTCTTGTATATATAAGGGTGCCAAAATTTTGGGATCAACTCTATTTTCGTAAAGTTCTAGTGCTCAAAAGTTTAAGCACCTCGAAAAAAGCCTTCATGCAAAATTTGACCTAAATTGGACATGCTTAAGGGGTGCTGCCCGGTGGTAAAGGTTTGACAATTATCGATCTTGAAAAAGCACCATAGGGGGGAGTACATGAAATTTCCAAAATCGAAAATTTTTTTTGATGCCAAAACTCTTAAAACTGCATAAAACATTGAAATTTAGTGTCATCTCAAAAAAATTTTTTTTTTTTAAAATCAACTTTCTGGGACTTAGAAAAATTTTCATATTTTTTCTAAGTCCCAAAAAGTCGATTTTTTCAAAAAAATTTTTTTTCGAGATGACACTAAATCTCGACGTTTCATGCAATTCTAAGCCTTTTGGCATCAAAAATTTTTTTTCGATTTCGAAAATTTCATGTACTCCCCCCTATGGTGATTTTTAAAGATATATGAAAATTCCACTAAGTGGACTAAGAAGGGTTTTGCCTTTCTCTATAGAAAGGTATTAGAATTGCTGGAAAAACCGACTTTCGAACGGAGCCTCGGAGACCCATAGTGTTATATACCATTCGACTCAGCTCGACGAGATCGGAAAATGTCTGTGTGTGTATGTGTGTGTGTGTATGTGTGTGTGCACTTTTAGAAGATATTTGAAAGCGCTCAATTTTCTCAGAGATGGCTGAACCGATTTTAACAAACTTGGGCTCGTTTGAAAGCTACTGTCGGGCCATTGATCAAGTTCGAAGATCAAATGGCTGTGACTTTTGGTTCCGGAGATATGATTGTATAAGTGACGTAACCGACAAAAAGCGTTGTATTTGAACGCGCTCAATTTTCTCAGAGATGGCTGAACCGATTTTAACAAACTTGGGCTCATTTGAAAGCTATTGTCGGGTCATTGATCAAGTTCGAAGATCAAATGGCTGTGACTTTTAGTTCCGGAGATATGATTGTATAAGTGACGTAACCGACAAAAAGCGTTGCATTTGAACGCGCTCAATTTTCTCAGAGATGGCTGAACCGATTTTAACAAACTTGGGCTCGTTTGAAAGCTACTGTCGGGACATTGATCAAGTTCGAAGATCAAATGGCTGTGACTTTTGGTCCCGGAGATATGATTGTATAAGTGACGTAACCGACAAAAAGCGTTGTATTTGAACGCGCTCAATTTTCTCAGAGATGGCTGAACCGATTTTAACAAACTTGGGCTCGTTTGAAAGCTACTGTCGGGCCATTGATCAAGTTCGAAGATCAAATGGTTGTGACTTTTGGTTCCAGATATATGATGGTATAAGTGACGTAACCGACAAAACACATTGATTTTTACCGCTCTTATATATATATATATGGGTGCCAAAATTTTAGGATCACCTCTATTTTCGTTAAGTTCTAGTGCTCAAAAGTTTAAGCACCTCGAAAAAAGCCTTCATGCAAAATTTGACCTAAATCGGACATGCGTAAGGGGTGCTGCCCGGTGGTAAAGGTTTGACAATTTTCGACCTTGAAAAAGCACCATAGGGGGGAGTACATGAAATTTCCAAAATCGAAATTTTTTTTGATGCCGAAACTCTTAAAACTGCATGAAACATCGAAATTTAGTGTTATCCGGAAAAAAAATTTTTTTGAAAAAATCAACTTTCTGGGACTTAGAAAAATTCCCAAAAAGTCGACTTTTTCAAAAAAATTTTTTTTCGAGATGACACTAAATCTCGACGTTTCATGCAATTCTAAGCCTTTTGGCATCAAAAATTTTTTTTCGATTTCGAAAATTTCATGTACTCCCCCCTATGGTGATTTTTCAAGATATATGAAAATTCCACTAAGTGGACTAAGAAGGGTTTTGCCTTTCTCTATAGAAAGGTATTAGAATTGCTGGAAAAACCGACTTTCGAACGGAGCCTCGGAGACCCATAGTGTTATATACCATTCGACTCAGTTCGACGAGATCGGAAAATGTCTGTGTGTATGTGTGTGTGTGTGTGTGTGTGTGTGTGTGTATGTGTGTGCACTTTTCGAAGATATTTGAACGCGCTCAATGTTCTCAGAGATGGCTCAACCGATTTTAACAAACTTGGGCTCGTTTGAAAGCTACTGTCGGGCCATTGATCAAGTTCGAAGATAAAATGGCTGTGATGCTTTTGTGAACTACTCGAATCAATCTGAATCAATTGGTGTCTAAATTTATTTTATAACATATGAAACATATTTTCATGAGACTGTTATGAAAGAGGAGAAAGGCATTATCACACCACTAGGTGGATTAAGAAGGGTTTTTTAAGAGCTTGCTGATATGAAATTTAAATAAAACACATGCCAAATTATGAATTGAAAATAATTTTTCCACGATTTGGAAGCGTTATTCTGAAGTTAACCTATTTATGATCATTTTCCAAACAATACTGAGTAGTGACGTCACTTTACACTGTGAAAACAACTTTCAGACAATAGAGTGTAATCCCTATTGAAAAACCAAAACTCCTAAAAAACACCCGTTATTTGTGAATGTTTGACATTTCATAAAATCCCGATTTGTCCCCTACACGGTTAAAAATTGTTTTAATAGTTATAAGGAAAAAAAATTGTTTTAATACTTAACTATTATTTAAGATGAAAATAGTTTTTAGTCGGGTTATAAGTCACTAAAGACAAATTATGCCAAAATGTTCCCGATTTACCCTCTCATCCTCTAGATGACAAACAGGACCACTTGCTTTTTTGCGAAATAATTGAATCAATTTTCACAAACTAAAGTTCAAATGAGGGGTCGTCCTGCTTCGAAGACTGCTTTATAAATTTACCGAATGCGAGCTTTGGTAAGATCCAAATTTACCCCAAATTTCTTCTGCATTGATGTGCGATCAATTTCTGTGAATTTCGATTTAAATGAATGGAATTTAATTCGGATCGGAGTACCGGCTCTGGAGTTAATCCGTATAATCAGGGGCAGCAAGGTCCATGAAATATTGGGCGGCACAAAAAATTATTACTACAGATCATTGAACTTTGCAATATATAAATCACTTTTATAAAGAAAACGGAGTGGTTAGAGCAAACAAAAAGCAACCAAGTAAAAATCACAAACCTTTTTCCTACTATTCCAGTAATAATCAATATTTGAAAGTGGTAGAGTATAGCACATTTCACATTGTTGTAAATTAGTGTAAAAATTTTAGAAACTTAGTTAAGAAATATGAATGCATTATAGAGACGAACTATGGGGATAACAGAAAAAAGTGTTATATCAAAAGATATCTCTAGCAAATTTTGTAATATTTATTCCAGTTGCCAAAATATTGGGGGGGGGATCAAGGCACTCCAATACATCTTTTGGGGGGCAAAAGGTGCTTTGCCCCCCTCATAGTTGCCGCGCCTGCCTATAATGACCGGAAATATTTACCGGATGACAATCGATGTACACCAAACGTTTCGTCTTCGATTCATTGGTGCGTTAGCAGCTCAATCTGAACTGCTAGTGAAATATAATTAACAATTAAGCAAGGTTAACAAATATTGCTCATTTTTTAAATCAATCATCTTCATCATTTCGACGTTTAGGGAAAAGAATTTATGATTTATTTAAACTCCGAATCGAACCGTTTTCCACGGAAAAACTGAAACATTCCACCGATAAGTAGAAAACCAACATCCAACCAACAGAGTTCAACCGGGGCTCCCAATCAGTCAGTTTCCATAAATCTCCCCAAACTCGGTCGAGAACATAAAATAACCAATAAATATTATTAATATTCAAGTTTAACTACTGTGCGGCCGGTTAGTAGGGAATAGGAGCACATCAGGCCAAGGGGCATATGCGAGAGGGGACTAACAAATGTGTTTATTTGTTGTTTTGGGGGTCACACATACATGGTAATTTAACTTTCTATCGTTGCAGGCGCAGGCTGTAAAAATCTTTCGTGTTCTCTCGGTGACAAACGTTTTACCACAGATCCGACGATATCCGTCCGAGTTTGGTTTTAGTGCTGCAGCAATATGTTCTTTCTTTCTTGTTACGACTACTTTGTAGGATACTTTCTCCGGGTGTGTTTTACTACAATTTTTCTTGTTTTGATTAATAACGGTCTCGCAATAGGTTCTCTCTCTCCCTCTTGCTATCCTGTGGGTTGCCGCGTAATGAATGATCGATGAGGATCCGCGATTTCTGCTTACCGTACAGACTGCGAGTATGGTTTCGGGTTGTAAATCAATAGGAGGTTTAGCGCCGTGTAGGTCGATGACATTTTTATAGTTTAATACAGTTGGTTTCTTTTACGCTAGGGTTTCAAAATTTCCATTGATGTCAGCCATTAAATTATGTATAAAAGTGTAGTTAATGACAAGGTCTAAAAATTAATGGTTTAATTATTTATCTAGATTCTCTCGTTTTCAACAGACATCTAAAATGTATTTCCTGTTTAGTTGGAGTTCAGTTTGCAGTTATCGAATCTATGTCCGTAGCACGGATGGATCATCCCACATCATCCTCTCAGCTGACAACCGACAAACGACGATCGTGATCACTGAGCATGGCATTCCAGAAACTATCGACTAACGCTTGTAACCGACCATTTATCGGTGTACGCGCGCCTAGCAACCGTGTACAAATAAAACTACTCATCTCAATTAGCACGCGCTCCTTTCCAATGCAGTTATGGAAGCGGATGACGCCGATCGGGCCCCGGGCGGACGCTGCCTGTCAGCGGACCCCGAAGATACACGGGAAAACATCATTGGAAAAACATTTATAAATTAGTGCCATTTGCACGCGGATCGTCAACATTGTCCTACCGCTCGTTCGCTCATTGCAGCAGCCCTCCAGGAAATGCATTGTTTGTTTGAAGTTTTGCCCTTTGCGTGATCCCCTGGTCGATGACGGGAGAACCGCGTTCGTTCCGGAGGGAGAGGGAGAACTGCGATTTGGATGGAATCCAAAAGTATGACCAAGCAGCTGTCGACAAGGCGGAACTGCTTGTTGGAATGAAAGGAAATAAAAATTCCATAACCATAAATCTTCATACACTTTCGGTTGCGTCATTGGAGAACCATTTCTCCCGCGGCTTAGTAGGTGCGATGGCAAGGTGACAAGGTGATTCAATTTTATGATGCTTCGATTCCATAAGATTGGAATTAAACAGACTCCGGCAGCGATGGTTCGGTGACAAATTACCAAATAAGTGCTGTTGAGATGGAAGCTACACTCCTAAGTCCAACCGTTGATAGTTTTTTTAACACCATCTTAGTGGATTAGTACTAGTCATTTTTCCGTACATACAAGAAAGCAATCTGTCTGTTAAATGTTAAACTTACTGCTTGAATGTGGCGCTTCTAAACTGAGATGTTACAGAATGTCACATAGACTTCTTAATTATTTGACAGGAATATCCAACTCTCAAACTCTTAAGAAATTTCACTGACCGAGATGAGCTTACACATTCAAATAATGAAACATTTATTTAAAAAACAAAAAACTTATAGATCAGCATAGATTACAAAATGAATTTCAGAACTAAGGCTTGTTCGCAAAAAAATCTGGACACCCCTAAATACGTATATCTCTGGGAATCGCGTGAAATGTTTCGCAGACTGGTGAGTTGTGTAAAATCAATTTTTGGTAATAATCAATTTTTGGTATTTTTGGTACAAGCTTTTAGATCGCAGATGGCGTCGAAAGAAGAGCAAGTGCGAAAAGCAAATGGGTGCGGTCGCAATGAAAATCCGGATCTGTCAGCAAGAAACATTGCGAAAAAGCTTGCAAGCACTGTTCATAATGTTCTGAAATCTCTCGATACATGTTTGACAACAGGTAGGAAGGTTGGGAGCGAAACGAAAACGTACCTCTGGAACCATCAGAAATATTCAGAAGGGACCAGATCTTTCGGTACTATGGCTAGAAAATTATAAGTCTCCATCTTTCGTGCATACTTCCAAGCACCGGCAAGGTATGAAGTCATTCAAGGTAAAAACAGGAATATTTTCCTTCGCGATAAGGGACGAAGAAACTTCTGTGCTGGAAGACAGCAGAGAAGCATTTTAGGACGAAGAAAAAGATCAAGTTTTCCAAAAACTATTTGATTTGGCAGGCAATATGCAGCTGTGGTCGAGCAAGTCAAAGTTTCGTCACTACCGGAACGATAAACAAGTAAAAATCGAGAATGCCTAAAGAAGCGATTGTTTTCATTCTTACGGAGCCATGACGCTTCCTCGCTGTTCTGCTTTGATTTGGCATCTTGCCACTACGTTATAGGTGTTTTAGAATTATATAACGCGAATGGAGTTCAGTTGTACTGAAAGAGGCGACTGCCCGGAGTTGCGACCTATCGAACGCTATTGGATTCTCGTGAAAAAATCAAAAATCTTAGTCAATAGCAGTTGAATCGGTTTCAGTGAATTCTGCACACCTAAATGGCTAGAGAAACTCAAGAGTTCGTAGTTTCTTCATGCAGCCTAATTCAGTAACTGTAATTAGTTTCAAGATGATTAATAATTCAGAATCAAATGAATAAAAGATGCATCTTGGATTGAACTATCAGCAAATTTAATCTGTCCAGATTTTGTCACGAATAAGTTTTATACAAATAATATTGGTAACTTTTCCTATGCCTATGAGTGTGTTTCTAATATTATTAGCAAGTATAACGATTTCCTGATACAAGGCACTAAAACTTTCTCTAAGCAAGTCGAACATAAAAGAAAAAAATATTCTTGTATTACTTTTGATCTCTACACATTGATGAAAACTAGAAATAAGTACCTTAAAAAAGTTGGAAGAACTTCCTCTTTACTTAACGAAAAAAGTAGATAGGTTTAAAAAAAGGTGCACAAGAATTTACTACGAAAACATTTCAAGCAAAGAGTTCTCAATCAAACGTCTGGCGGAAAATAAACTCGTTATTTGGAAGATAAAGAAAAAATCAAAAAAATAATTTGGATGTAGATGGGGTAAGAACAACAGCAACCACGAAGTCTTTGAAGCTTTTAATGATTACTGGAAAGTAGTGGGAAAATATAATAAATACTCCTCAGATTCAAACCCACACAGATGCAGGCGAAATCACAAATGGAGAAGCCAAATGAATGACGGACTCGAACCTGCCTTCTTATGCAATCCGTGCATACACGTTATTATTTCGTCACCCTAAGCAATGTGATAGACACGGCTCTACCACACGACTGGGTCTGGTTAGCGTACATCGAACATAGTCCAAATCCTAGCGCCTCACCACAGGTATCGTATGTCCAAACATCTTCTCTATTCATCAGACAACAATTACTAGTCTTCTCAACGATTTATTTTTTAGTCTTTGTTAAGACGTTAGTCATCTCAACTGGTGACTAAATACAGCGAAGCATGTTTAGTTTCGTCTCGTCAATTGGATTTTCTCTTCATGTGAATAAATTAATAAATAAATAAATAAATATGCAGGGTACTTTAATTGGTTGAACAATTTCCCCGGTTAGGAGATTACTACGGGTTCGAGTCCCGTCTCTGCGGTAACATTTTCGCGGTTTTCATTACATCATTGTGTTCACATGTCAATTTTCCGATCTGTTTTCCCCGTTAGATACTGATCATATTGAAACTAGTCTATACCTGTTCTTTCGCTCAATTATAAAAAAGAACCTCGAATTCGAAACCACTGTAACTGATTAGCAACAAACTTCGTTGCTAATTAGTCACGTTGGTTTGTTGCTCATATCAACTAAGCGAAGTTCGCGTTGAATTAAAATTAGAAATTGAACAACAAATTCAAAGCCACGGTGACTAATTTGCAACTAATTAACAACAAACTATTCACTGTGTTCCAAATTGTTTTCAAACTTACATAGAAGGGGAGCTTCGTTAACTTTATATAAACTTATCGAAGCACTCGTAATTAGAATGAGCCTTAAAATCAAGACCATTGCAACTAATTAGCAACCAAATTTGTTGCAAATTATTTACAGTGGATTTGAATTTGGTGTTCAATTTTTTTCGAATGCTTCGTGAAGCTCATATCAAACTTAGCGAAGAGCTTTTAAAATTAAAATTAAAATTTGAGTAACAAATTCAAAGCCACGGTAACTAATTTGCTACTAATAAACAACAAACTATTCACTTTACTTTCGACTTGTTTTCAAACTTAATTAGAAAGGGTGCTTCTTTAACTTTATATAAACTTAGCGAAGCGCTGGTCTTACAAGCCTGTTGTCGTATGTTCAAACCCTGGAAGAATTTCTATTGTCAGTAGGAGGATTGTAGTACTAGCCATGTAATAATTCTGCACGCTAAAAATGGGCTGTGATGTCTGTTGAAACAGATACCACAAAAAGAATGTAATGACTAGACTTTGCTTTACTTCGTTAACTTTATATGAGCTTGACGAATCAATCGAAATAAAAAAGAGAATCATAATCAAATCCACCGTAACTAATTAGCAACAAATTATTCACTGGGTTGCGATTTGTGCTTAAGCTTATTCAGGAGGGATGCTTTGTTAACTTCAGATGAACTTAACGAAGCACTAAAAAAATAGCCACAGAATCAAAACCACTGTAACTTATTAGCAACAAGATTTTTTGCTAATTAGTTACGGTGGTTTTGAATTTGCAGTTCATTTTTTTTCGAGTGCTTCGGAAAATTCATACCAATTTAGCGAAGCACTAGTAAAATAAAAATCAAAATTTAGGCAACAAATTAATCACTGAATTTCAATTAGTTTTTAAGCTTGTTTGGTAGAGCTGCTTCGTTGACCTCATATGGACTTAGCGTAGTCCTCGTAAACATAAAAAAAACTGTGCAACAAATTCGCAACTAATTAGCAACAAATTTGTTTACTGGGTATCAATTGATTTTTGACCTTTTCAGGAAGAATGCTTCGTTAACTATATATTAACTTAGCGAAACATCCGTAAAAAATGAGCCTCACATTCAAAACCACCGCTACTTATTAAGAACTAATTAGCAACAATCATTGAGTTTCAATTGATTTTCAAGCTTGTTTAGGAGAAGTGCTTCGTTAACTTCATATGGAATTATCGGAGCATTCGTAAATATGAAAAAAAATTGTGCAACAAATTTGCAACTAATTAGCAACAAATTGTTTACTGGGTATCACTTGGCTTTTAAGCTTTTTTGGGAATCTTTAACTATATATTAGCTTAGCGAAGCACCCGTAAAAAATGAGCCGCACATTCAAAACCACCGCTACTTATTAAAAACTAATTAGCAACAATCATTGAGTTTCAATTGATATTCAAGCTGGTTTAGGAAGGGTGCTTCGTTAACTACAAATGGTATTATCGGAGCACTCGTAAACATAAGAAAAACTGTGCAACAAATTCGCAACTAATTAGTAACAAATTATTTATTTTGTTTTAATTGGTTTTTAACCTTTTTCAGGAGGAATGCCTCGTTAACTATATATAAACTTAGCGAAGCACTCGTAAAAAAATGAGCCTCAAATTCAAATCCACCGTAATTAACTAGCAACTTATTAACAACAAATGATTCACCTATTTGCGTTATTATTAGAAATAGGTGTTTCGCTATATTCATGTTCTTATAAATAAAGGCGATCGGTAATGTCTCTGAAGTGATTTAAATAAGTTATTTTTACATCTTGTTGGTTTTTGACAAAAAGTTTAATGAGATTCTAAACAACGAAGTGTAAAGCTGACCAAAATCAAGGCCGTTGAGAGAAAATATTGTGAGCATGGGAATATCATCGAGTCAAGAGATTTTCAAGTAGATTATTTTAACAAAATAATTCGCATGACAAATTTGTTTCGACTTTTTATATTTTGTTTTGTTATGAATCATGAAAACACAATTTTGAATCTTCCAATTTTCGAGTCCCCTGAAGAAGTCTGGGCCCAGGGGGATTCATCCCTTTTCCCCTCCTCTTTCAGCGTTCCTGATCAAAATGTTATAATTAGCTCAGTTCGCTTTTGAAGCAAAAATAATAACAGCCCGTAGAAAAACGTTCAAATGGAACGATGGTTCAAATCTATGGATGAAAGATGAAATATTTGTAAAACTACGAAAAAATTATAATAAAGAGCAATTTAAACTAAAAAAACAGGCGGGTGGGTAATGTCAGAGACATAACTGGATGTCGTGAATACGAAAACAACTGACATGTTTCTTAACACTTCCGAATATCAATTAGTTGATCAATGCACTTAAACTAAAGTACAGATTAGTTACATTTAACATTCTGAAACACAAATATTATGAAATAACCAGTATAGTTCTTTTTAATAAAATTATGGTGATTCTGAAAAGAACCTTTTATGAAAGCGTTTGTGATGGAGAATGATGAGTTGAATTCGAATTCCGATGGATGCCGCTGACTTCCGTCATCTAATTCCAGGCTGAACTGTTGTACGTGGGTGCAATACTGATATGGTTGGTGTAGGTGTAGCGTTTACAACCGATTATAATCTTCCAATAAAGAAAACATTAATGCGCTGGGTTGATCAATGATACAATAGGCAATAATACAATAATTTAGTGAACGAAACTATCAATATGCTATAGGGAGTCGTTTCTAGCATTCAGGAGGGTCCAATTGCGTAATTCTCTACGACATTAAACTCTGGAACATTTTTCGCAAAAACACTGTGAATTTCACACAGCGAGAAAAGTGCACAAATCTAACCAAGCTGTTCTAGATTTTCACTAAACTGAGGATATTTACCTTTGATTTGCGAACAACATATCCTAATAGTTCTTTAGAAAACTTTTGAGCCATTAGAACGGCTGATTTTGTGTATTGCTCTCCACCGTTGTTTTTTCATCATTGCAAATGACTGGCAGCTGTGACGTAATAGCTCTTGTCGGAAGCGAAACTAGCTTTGCAATAGAATCCAAACTGATCCAATTTTTGTTAAGAGCTTTCTTTTTACGTGATTTCGTTTGTAGCTTTTTCACTGATGAGCGGTCCTAACGGCTATAAAAATAGCCGCATACAGAATTTCAATGTCGATTATTTCATTTCGGATTTGCATAATTTATTGAAATCAACTATCAATATGCTGTAGGGATTCGTTTCTAGCATTCAGAAGGACCAAATTGAGGAACTCACTACGATATTCACCACTTTCCGGAACATTTTTCTCGAATGATTTGTTGTACAGCAGCAGATATTTTGTTCTCTTCCTCAGAACGCGTTCTGATTGGCTGGTGTTGACATGGGTCAAATGAGACAGGTTTTTCAATAGTGTACTATTGAAATACTTCCATGCTTTTGCTATACACGTTTAAGTTGAAAAATTTCGATTCTATTGGTTGTTAGATTATATAAATCGTTTCACAGATCACTGAGCTATGAGCTTTAAAAATACGAGCAAGGCAAACGCGCCTTATGAATTATTCTCTTTGATACTCGTTTATACCAAACATTTCAGAAAAGGTTAATTTTGAATTATTTGAGATTATGTCACACAACTGATAATTTTATCATAAAATTAAGATCATATTTCCGATGGCGTATAGCAAAAATTATGTTGATTCGTTAGATACAACAAGAGATATCCACGATCAAAAACTTATCATTCTCTCAGAGGGTAAATTTTGAAAAGGCAGCCCATAGTAAAGTAAGTCGTATTCACGACAAAATAACTAGTTGAAGGGAAAAAAGCTTATTTTTAGCCCCCAAATTTATGCAAGGTTGACTCATCTACTGTTTAATATTGCTTTAAAAAAATGTGTAACCCAACCAAAAACAGCTTGTATTAAACCTGCGAAACAAATATCAAACTGTAGAACTGCTTGTTCATTGACCTACATTGTGGTGAATTCACATCGCTGACGCAACCTTCTGAAACAGAGCACCGTGCACGTACACTGTGTACGGTCAGTGAAGTTCTGTTTGAATCTTGGTTGCTGTGTGGCCTAATGTTGAAATGTTCGAACGGAAAGGGCAGAACATCCCCATTAGCTATATCCTATCAAAATAGCTTCGATGGGCAACACAACACTGCATGGCAAATGATTTAAGACCCTTTGCTGCTAAACGACTTTGGTGGATGATGCCGGAAATTTTTTCCATCATCCATAATCGAAAGGTTTCGAGTCATAAAGCAAATTAGCAGTTCGTGAGTGTATATAATAATAGCCATTTTCGTAACCCTTGGCACTATTGTATGCTTTCAACTTTTTTTCCTTCCTCCCATTAGGTCCATATCATCGGTGGTGGAAGGGTTAGGAAGGGTTCTTCGACGTCTAATTGATCAATCTTCTTCTTTTACGGTGCAGTTGTACGACGTGATTGATGGTTGCTTTAACAGCTTTCGAGCAATAACCATCAATTTGTAGCAACGGCAAAGTTGTTAATGTACTGTTTGGATCAATGATATGTTCAACAAGTTGAAAGTGAAAAGACAAAAACAAGTCAAAGTTGAGCTTCGTTTTTCTATCTGTCAAGTTCGTGTGTTGAGGTTAGAATTCAAATTCTGTCAGATAAGATAACAACATTGTTGAATTTATTTTCGGTGCAGTTTTCCAGTTTCGACCGGAGACTTTGTGGATTCATCGTTTTTGAGCAATGAAGAAATGACAGCTGTGCAGCATCATCCCGGCATCCGCTTGCTTGGGATGTCGTCTAGCTCAGATGTTTACAAATTTATCATAAAAACAACCCACAGTAATTCGCGTTTCCTCTCGAGCGCCGTTCGTCGGTGGCGTTCGAATGGATCTTTGCTTTTTTTTCCTCGACGGTTGGTTGGTTGCAGAATGCAAAAAACCGCGGTCCATTACAATCGCGACTGCAGCTCTGATGAGTCGTATCCAGGCCTGGAAGGTGCGAATTTGTTTGTTTTTCTTTTCCCGTCGGCTCAGTAAATGTATGTTAGTCGCATCATCATCTTCGGCATCATCTTTTTTTCTGTCTGTTCCCCAACAGGATATTTAAATGGAAGAAGTGTCGACGCCAATAAGACGACGGCAGTGGCGATGGCGGCGACGGTACAATTAGGTACTTGTTCGCGTGTGGTACAAAAATCGTCGCCTACTTTTTTTTTTGGTTTTGCTCGTTGTCGTCTGCAAACTGCTGGCTGTTGGCTGTCACGTGGCTGGTTCTTCTTCTCAGCAATTTCTAAACTCCGTAATGCCGTAATAATTAGCAAATGATGTCATACGGGACAGAAATAATGTTCACCAACGGGTAGATTGGGCTGGAGCAAGAGATGATCACGTAAGTGTAAGTGAAAAAAAAGCAGAGGATTCGGAATGGGTGTAAATTTTTGTTACGGTATGAACTTAACACGGGCACCCCTAGTACTGGTTGCAACCGAATGGTGACGAGACACCACAGTTTACATCATGCTTAGTGATGTTCTCAACAACGGGACACTCATATGCGAAACGCAGCAAACAAAAGGAACTTTCCCTTTCGGCAAAAGGAAAGGGTCCGCTTCAGAACTATTCCGGACCGATGTTGCCAGGAGGTCAGAGCCAAAATTAGAATTCCGCATGGTTTCCACGATGCAACCGACCGACCCGGGCGACATCGGGCGCTGTCTGACAAATCCATCAATCCGTCTTCACCGCGCAACTCCGGCTGCACGTCGTTTTTCGTCGTCGTCGTCGTCGTCGTCGTCTGTGTTTCACCAGGACCCAAAGCACACGGTTTCGGCCGCAGTTCTTGCGTCCGTGGCCTGTTTTTCTTTCGCTGCATTCTGGAAGGTAAATTTAGACCCGAACGCGTGCGTGTGACAACAGAGACAACACGCCGCATTATTTCAAGTTTTCCCGAGAGGAAAAATCACATACCGACCGACCGACCAGCGCCGCCGTGAACATTCCTTCGAACATTCGGGTAGACGCAGGAGAAGACCCTTTGTAAAAACGAAAAACGGTGACACTTCCGACGGAGTTTTTCACCCCACAGAATGTTGTTTTTTTTTTGTTTCTGTGTCTGGTCTTTAACTGTATCAATTTTCCAGTCGGATCCAACGTACGACGGAAGTGACAAAGTTCGTGAAAAAATGTTGGACTTTAGGTGACATTTGATGGACCAACAACTCGAGTCGAGTTGCTGTTTTTCTCTGGAATCGAATGTGACAGACGTATCAGGTATAGTCTTGCTTTGCTTACTATAGTGAAGTTTACACACCGTGTTAGTTTAACTAAATAGTAAGCTTGAAATTTTTCCCTGAAATGTTCGGACTTTGTTCATTATGTATTTTTTAATACATAGGTAGCATAAAAGATTTTATCAATTGCGACTAAACCAACCGTTTCTGCGAAAAAAGAAAACAATCATGATAATGGCATCTACCCAACCATTCTTTGGCATTCCGCCTGTTAATTAGATCGTACAGCGCTTGAAACAAAAATGAATGGTACCGGAAGGTGATGTGATGCAGGAGCCCGTGAACTAGGAAACATGGTCTGTTCGGTAATAATGCCGGACGTTTTCAAGTGATGTCTCTGTAAACAGTTCACCGTCGAAATTCTGACGTCATTTTTGTTGTTAAGTGAAGTGAACATGTTGAAATTAACCAATAAGCATCAAAACGATGTCGTATATTCGCTTTATATACATATAAAGAATTGCCATTAAAGACTCATCAGCCCTACATGCTACTGTAAAGCTGTCATAAAGCCACAAAAAGCGAAATACGTATCTGTTATAATGCAGTGATTTATTGCTGGATTTCGGTACTAACAATTTTATGGACATATTCGCATAATCAAAAACTGACAAATCCTATAAAAAATTGTTGTATGAGTGATTTTTACAAAATTAGTCAAGTTTTCAAATGAAAACATGGATTATGTTCCATACCTACAGTCAAAAATTCAGGATCAGGGTCATTTTGCCGAAAACCATTTCGCCGAAAGCCGTTTCACCGAAAGTCATTTTGCCGAAAGGATCATTTCTCCGAATGACATTTCGCCGAAAGGGGCACTTCGCCGAAAGGGTAATTGCGCCGATTCCTGCAATTGTCCTAATATTATAATTGGAATTGATTTAAAATAAACACAAATAAATGATAATACGTTAACGCCCGTTTTGTTGACCTACAATTGTACTAGAATAAAGATTGATTCTTGTACTCTTGAATAAAGATTGATTCATGACCCTAATAACAGAGTTCCCAAGGAAACTTGTTGACTATTAGACACTAACCATCAGCGCAGTTGCATAGGTGTACCAAGCAAATGTATGTGGTATTTTCCGTTTACTAAGTGAAAAAATATCTAATGCGGCTTCGCCACATCGATTTGATTCGTGTGCTGTCGACCTCGATTCCGCTCGTTCGGACCTAACTAAAGCAAAGAAACCTAGCGTTTTGTACATCGGGCTAACGAGGCGGTTACAGGTTTGTATGCAAGAAGCCGCCGCTTCCGACGATGGTGAAATGACTCATTCGGCGAAATGATTTTCGGCGAAATGACCTATTCGGCGAAATGACCTATTCGGCGAAATGACCTATTCGGCGAAACGACTTTCGGCGAAATAGCATTCGGCGAAACGACTTTCGGCGAAATGGCTTTCGGTGAAATCACCCGATCCCAAACATTCAAGTTGGATTTTTTAAGGAAAAAGAATTATTTAAAAAAAAACTTTTCCTTGTCCGAACTGATTTTCTTTTTCGGTGTAATTTTATCGAAAACTAAACCAATGAAAGTCATAATCCACTCAGAATTCAATTTCCCAACTGCTAGTTTTCTGATACATGCAAAATTGTTTCTAATGAATTCAAAAAATTCATGAAAAGAAGACGAAATTCTTGCGATTCCTGATAATATTGTGGTATTCTTCAAAATTATTTTCTTCGGGTTTGAAGGCATAACCGCAATCGCTTTGTTCGGCTGTCTACTGATAATGACTACCGATTGGAGTAGTTTTGATGCAGATTTAGATTTTTTTAAAAGTTATTTGTTTCGCCGCCTGATGGTATAAAGTTTTTAACACACTTAACCCTATAATTCTGAAACCGGAAGTTAGATCCAGATGAAATTCAGAAATTTTGTATAGAATCATAAGGCCATTCATTTTAGTTTGTAAAAATCGGTTACGACATCTTTAAGAAAAAATAGTACGCTTATTTCCATTTTTTGCACATATACCCCAAAACTCCGGAACCGGAAGTTCAATCCAAACAAAATTCAGGAATTTTGTACGGGATCACAAGACCTTTCATTTGAATCTAAGCTTGTGGAAATCAGTTCAGCAATATCCGAGAAAAGCATATCTCCGGAACCGGATGTCTGATCCAAATAATATTCAGGAGTTTGGTATGCGACTACAAAACCTTTCATATGAATCTGAGTTGGTGAAAATCGGTTCACCCGCTTTTAAGAAGATGGAGTGATTTCCAATTTGGAGTACACGATCACTTTTTTTCGATACTTCCGGAATCTGAAACGAAGATCCGGTATACCCAAAATCAATGTATTCGGTCATCAACTAACCAAATTTGTCCAATTCAAGAACTACACAGCTATTTGAATGTATTTGATGGATTTTTTTCGTGGCATGTAAAAAATACCCCCCTGATAATAAAATGCTTAAACTTATCAGTTTGGAACCGGAAATCGTATCCGGATGAAATTTAGTGGGATTATATAGGGTCGTAGGACCTTTCATTTGGGTCTGAATTTGTAAAAATCTTCACAACCGTCTCTGAGAAAATGGAGTGAGTTCCGTTTTTGAGTTTTTGATCACTATTTCCGGGACTTCCGGCATAGCTGAAATTGGTTCGTTTAACCAACAACCAACACAATCTACAAATTTAATCAATTTGAAGCCAAATTTAAAAGATTTTTTTCAATATTTGTATTATCGCTCAACGACGGGTTGCAATTTCATTCATTTCATTTCAATTTCTAATTCTACATTTACTACACTTACATAATACCTTTCATTTGAGTCTAAGTTTGAGAAAATCAGTCCAGCCGTTTCTGAAAATCGGAGTGATTTCCACTACTGGATCACTTTTTTCGGTACTTACGGAACCAGTATACCAAAAATCAGTATATTTGTTCATCAACTAACCAAACCTTCAATTGAAAAATTATGGTGGTTGAAGATATTTTGTTAGATTTTTCTGTTTCATATTTCAGTTTCATGAATTCGAAAATAAATATTTCTATGGGATTGTAAGACCTTTCATTTAAACCTAAGCATGTGAAAATTGCTTGAGCGATCTCTGAGAAAATCTAGTGCACTTTTTTATTTTTGCTTATTTCATTCCATTACTGCGGAACCGAAAGTCGGATCAGGTTTAAATTCAATTTTTAGGCTTTGGGTCTATAGGGCCTTTCATTTGAATATATGTTTTGAAAAAAAATCGGTTTAGCGCTCTCTGAGAAAATCGAGTGCACTTTTTTTTTCTTTTTTGTCGTACATTTTACCCTATTACTCTCGAACCGGAAGTTCGATCTGGATGAAATTCAATAGCAGGATGGAGAAAAGTTTTTTTTTTTTAGCATAAATTTGCATAACGATTCCAATTTATAAAATGTTTTAAGCCAAGTTTATGGAATTTTCTCGTTTTCTTTTGCATTTTCGCTCTACTTGACGGTATGAGTTTTAGATACTTTTCACCCTGTTGTTCCGGAACCGGAATTCGCATCCGAACAAAAAGCAATAGCAATCTTTGATACCATAGAACCTTTCATTTAAATCAAAGTTGGTGAAAATTGGTCCAGCCATCGCCGAGAAAATCAGGTACATCTACAAATATTTTGCGTATTCGACGAACCGAGTTGAATGGTAGAATTTTCTTCTTTCTCATTACCAAAACTAAAATGAAGAGATATGAAAATAAAAGAATAACTGCTCCGAATTTAGTTACATATCTTCAATGCGATAGTGATTACCTTTGAGTAATTCCAGACTTCACATACTCCGATTTGGGTGAAACTTTGCTCACGTTTTCAGTATGACAAAACATTTTTTGTTTGCATGGCTACCGAGACTAATTCGACTCAAGATTGATTTTCAAAACCGACGGATGTTTTTTTGCATGCACTTTCATCAAATTCATATGATTTCAAATTATATTCTTGAAGTAAATTCAGCCGGATTTCAGAAATTGAGGAATGAAAGTTATTAGAGCTGTTGTCGCTACTTGTTAGAAAAGAAGCGGCATGTCGAGGAAATTATACCCACTTTTAAGGGTTTTTTTTTACATTCATGTTATGTTTGCGTCAGGTGAACTGAACTGTCAAAATTTTCCAAAAAATAATCGTAACCAAGTAAAATTAACTACTGGACACACTGGTCAACCCAAAAAATTTGAAGATGCCGAATTTCAGCACAGAATCGTTTCGAGAGATGAGAAATAGATTTATTTTGAGAATTCTATACACGGAGAATCTAATCTATTCAGTTTGTGGGATCAAAAAAGTGTTACGAGAATCAAAAATAGGAAAAACTATAAATATTGAATCGAACATTACTTGAAAAGTGACCACAATGCTCCGTAAGAAATGAAAAAGTCATTTTGCAACTCGATAACGCCCCCGCACACACATCGAAAATTGTTAAAAACATTGTTATGCTCAGGTGGGAACTTTGGCCCGATCCGCTATACTCCTCATAGTTGGCCCCATCCAACTATCTTATTAACTGACACACTGGTAATCATAAAATTGAGAGGTTCCCTCCGGTAGTGGGCCTTTTTTTCGAATGAATCAATTTAATCTTTTTTTCTATTTTGTTACTTTAGCGTACAGCCCGTTTTGATTCTAATTTAAATAAAGACTGTACTCGAATAAAATGTAACAGATACAAATAATCATCGAAAATTTATTTTAAGTCGAACATTTTTGCAACTCTCATGGAATAAATAAACGCTAATTAGCTGCTAAGCTTTTACGCAGTTGCTTTACTCAATCACCTCTCCTAGGCTAAATGCCCACACCTAGGGCATGACGTTTCTAATCAAATCCTGTGCAAACTTGCGCCATTTTTCTTACACACTTTTATCCACTCTTTCTTCAAATTCTCCAATTTTTTCTATTGTGCAAAGTTCTGGTGAGTTGGACGGATTAGCTTCTTTTGGCACAAAATCAACTTGGTTTGGCTTTATATCACATACCATTACCGGTTTCGCATAATGGCACGATGCCAAATTTGGCCAAAACAGAGCGTTACCTACGTAAGACTAGACCTGTGCGCCGTTGCCGATATTTTCGCCGCCAAAAAGATGATCAACACCCCGGCTATCACATTTTAATCATGCCGCCGATTATATTACATCAGCCGAAAACATAATTTTATCAATGTGGATTTTATTATCAGGGGGGTATTTTCACCTACTTATACTAATAGTCAGTACTACCGTCGTCAACCAAAGCCAATGCCATTGGATTCAAAATCTATATTTTTTATGTTTATTTAAGGGGCGGGTAGGGTCGAACACTTTTAAATAGTCATTTAGTTTTTTCTTTGTATTTTTTTAGATTCAAGCCTATCGGAACGAAACTCAGCAAGTTATGGGCTTTTATCGTTGCTTATCTCATACTGCGAAGAAGTAAGAGCTCGGTGCGCAGGCCTAAGATTTCTGCTTCGATTGACTTAAAAACTTGACAAAACATTCTTGAAATGTTACAATATAATAAAATACAAAAGAAAAAATATGATTTTTGAATATATTAGAGCCTACGGGCTCCCTAGAGTAATAACTAGTATCCTTGGATTCTATAGACAAAAAACTTTAAACGCGTTTTTCTCGAAAGCTGGTTTTGAAAGTCCGTGTCCATCGTCATTAAAAAACTACTGTCCCTTTTTTTTCAAATTTGGGGTCTAGAAAAACAATTACTCTATCTATGCTGTTTTGATTTGTTAACTTCTGGTTAGTCTGCGCTGAGATACAGTGGACACCGCAAATCATGATTTTTAAGAAGAGCTCTAAAAATACGTCTTCACCGATTTATTTCTCAATATTTTTCAACGAAAAAATTACAAAATGTCCATCCAGCGACTGGCACCATTAAAGAAGGTGACAAGCGATTATAAATACACTCTCCTACTCAATGCTTGATCGGAGAAATAGGTATAAAGCGAGAGGACTAGTGTTTGATGGACAGAGAAGATGTTTGGATGTAAGGTATCGGTCGGGTGACGGCCAGGATGTAGACCATGTTCGATGTACGTTGCTACTATGTCTGTTTCGCGTATTAGAGTGGCTAAAACAAGATGAGAGTGGCGAAATGGTAACGCGCATGCACGGAATGCATAAGAACGCAGGTTCGAGTCCTGTCTCTGAGCGTATCTTTTTCCAAACATTCATCTTTTCTGTTAATTTTTCTTTCACTTGGCTTCTCCAATATATATTTCCACTCAGTCATTGAAAAATCTACAAAATGTTGTTTGAATGAGTCTTTGTGGGACGATAGTTCTGAAAAAAAATCCTTAAAATTATGTTTTTTTAATCATACAGACCCTATTCTTCTTGGACTATTTGAGCAAACGAGACACGGACAAATTGCAATTCCCTACTGTTTCGCGATCAACATATGGAACTGGTCTAGATTGACCACCTCCCATAATTTTTTGTTCAAATACTTCTGGCTTGGAAGTCATTTAGATAACCACTTGACATATTGTGACAAAATTTTGCACATGTAAACACTTTAAACTAGTAATTTTTTATACTTATGTAAGTATTATCGGCTTTCTCAGTCCCAAATCACTAGCCAAACGATTTAATTCTTAAATTTCCCGACTTTTCGGCCGTTTTCGATTGCCTTTTTCAAGGGAAACTGTGAAGTTGTGTTTTTATTATTGTTTGATTCTGATTTTGATAATTTTGCGGTCAAAAGAGTTGAAAATTGCATGCCTTTAAAACGAACAACTTTAAATTTCTATTAGCGTTAATGATAGTTTCTTCAATTATTTAGATTTTAAATATGATTTAGTTTCAATAAATTCCAGATTGTTGTGCTAAATGCTCTCAAACAATGCAAACATCTGCAATAGCACTCATATAGTGAAGCTACGAAGTAGCATAGAGACAAAACATGTAAATCTCAATTGTCTTCATCGGGCAAACGATGGAAACGAGAATAGGTCGATTGTTGTGCATGATTTGTATTCCATGAATTAAGTAAGTTTTAAAGAATTTTGGTTTTTCATCTAAACGTAGATAAAATCGGTAACGGACTGCAAGCGTCATCTTTTCTCTCGCTATCGGTAATCGAAGTGCGATTAAATTGAGACATTCCCCCGATCTAAACCTCCGTTTCAATGTCGACAGAAAACAACATTTTCCTACATAATTGAATGCTCTCTTCCTGACGGATCTCGAATCGAGGGGACATTCACTTGTTAAATGAGACTTTTGTTTGCTATTATTACATTGAAAAAACGAAAAGAAGTCGCTTCCGATGAAAAAATGTCAACCGTCGCTTCCGATTTATATTTTCATATGAATTTCCTATTTTGCTTTTCTCGTCGAACGACGGTTCGGCCCCTTGGCTTCGCATCCTTCCAATCACACTCGGGGTACAACAGTTCACAGTCTTTATTTATTCAACGCGTCCCTGTCAATCTACGGATCGGCCGCTCGGAGAATCGACGCCCCGACATGACAGAGAGAGCACAGGAATCGATGTGCGCCGGGAGGAGATCGGTCTAATCGAAAGGTCTTTGTACTTTGTTTTCCGGTGTTGTTTGCCTGAGAGGCGTGAGGGAGGGATGTTTGGTTTTTCACCTTGCTTTAGTTTCGTTTTTTTTGCAGTTCGACTCTTTGCTGCTCTCCGAGCAGATATGGGAACGTTGGCATATCATCTAACAATGCAAGTTCCACAATGTGTTTGCTGACCGTAGACGTCTGGTCCTTTTTTTGTAAACGATGGCCAATGATGATGATGATGATGATGGTGGTGGAATGATCAAATATTACAATTCGCTCCGTATAAACTAGATAGTCAAAGTTTGCGTTATTGAAGCTGCTTGAGAATTCTCTCAATGTTGCACTCCTTTCTCTGGTCTGATGCAACCAGACGAAAGATTTGAAGGTTGTTTTGTTATGAATATGTATGATGAACAGTGACGTCAAAGGGATTTGAAATGTAGATTTTAGTGGGTTGTTATAAATAAATAATAGAACTTAAAAAGCTAAGATTTTTATTCAACACACAGTTTTCCTCTATTTCTTGCATTTATGTATTAGCTTCACACTGATTTTATTGAAATGAAACTCGCATTTTTCTGTGGAAAAACTTTTTGTTTCAATTTGTTATAATTAGCAGATGGAAGCCGAAAGAAGGAAATTAATCACCCTCGGTGGAAATTCAACGTGGTCAGTTTAAAAAAGTGCGAAATCGTAGGAATTAACTAAATTAGGCTCCGTGTGAAAATTCCTTATAAAAAATTCCTGAGCGACGGGTTGAGCAAGAAAAAGTGTTTGTAATTTTGAGTTCCATTGATTCAAGGCTTCAGTCTTTTTCAATAAATTAATCAGCCTTTCTTAAGGCTAGCTATTGAAAGAACTATTCTTCGAACTAATCAGTCTTTATCAAGACTTTTCCAAACTAGGAGTCTAATTGAAGACTAGTTAATTTAATTTAAAATTTCATTCATTTCAAAAATGCCTGCGTTCAACCGGAAAGGCAACAAACCTAAGGCTAAAAATAATTCAATACGGAATAAATCACAATTCACGATCTTATAGAATCATTCACGATCTTTTCGAATCTGAATGTAAAAATAAAAGACAACGGACGGATTTCCCTTCCGTTGATTCTATGCCGTCTAACAATATTTACGAGATTCTTCCTGAATCCGATTGTAGCGACATAGAAGAAAATACTTCAAAAATTCCCAAAATGGACGCTTGTCGTTCTGGGAAGAAACATCAATCTATGCCACCAGTGACGGTGATGATTTCCGACTTCAAAGCTTCCGTACTGAGCTTTCTACTTTTCTCCCGGGAGTAAAAGTCTCATTTCAAATCGGACGAAGAGGAGAATGTCGAGTCTTGGTTGATGGATTGGAAGATTACGAACGACTTATTCGATATTTGTCCGAGAAACTTCATAAATTTTATTCATATGATATAAAATCAGACAGACCCTTCAAGGCTGTCTTGAAAGGCTTATCAAATGATCAAAGTATTGATGAAATTAAAAATGAAATAAAAGAATTTTTTGGTTTTGCCCCTTCCCAAGTAATACTTATGAAAAAAGAGCGAATGGTACTTCTAAATCACGCTCTGGAATTTCCCATGAACTTTACCTAATACACTTCAATCGAAGTGACGTAAACAATTTTAAAACTTTAGAAAAAGTACGTTTCATTTCCCACGTTAAAATTCATTGGGAACATTATAAACGGCATAATCGTATTGCAAACTTAACGCAATGTCGTCGTTGCCAAGGCTTCGGCCATGGAACCAAAAATTGTCATATGGATATACGGTGTTTGAATTGTGGTAAATCGCATTCGAAAGACGTTTGTCCACTGATAAATTTTCATGTTCAAATTGCAATGGAAATCATAAATCCAATTATTTGAAATGTCCTGTCAGGTAGAAAATTTTAAACGCTCGTTCGCTTAGACAACAAGTCAAATCAACGACCTTAAATTTACAGAACATACCTGAAAATCAAAAAAACCGTTACAAATGCCACGTCTAATTCTTCTAAGGCACTTATTTCTTCGAATTTAAAACAAAAAAACAGGTACGCCTTCCAATTCGTCTTCTAACGAAAACAATTTATTGACAGGTAGATCGGCCTCGTCATGATCTTTTTCTAATGTCAGTTATGCTAGTATAACAGGTAGAAAACTACCACTTAATTCTTCTAATATAAATAATCAAAACACAGGACCGCCTTGCAGTTCTTCTTCTAACGAAAATAATTTATTAATAGGTAGACCGGCCAAATCATCTTCTTCTAATGGCAGTCTACCTACAAATATTCCTTCAATGCCATTCGCTTCTTTAAATGAAGTCGATTTAGGCGATATAAAGGGTGATTTTTTAAGAGCTTGAGAACTTTTTTAAACAATAAAACGCATAAAATTTGCAAAATCTCATCGGTTCTTTATTTTAAACGTTAGATTGGTACATGACATTTACTTTTTGAAGATAATTTCATTTAAATGTTGACCGCGGCTGCGTCTTAGGTGGTCCATTCGGAAAGTCCATATTTGGGCAACTTTTTCGAGCATTTCGGCCGGAATAGCCCGAATTTCTTCGGAAATGTTGTCTTCCAAAGCTGGAATAGTTACTGGCTTATTTCTGTAGACTTTAGACTTGACGTAGCCCCACAAAAAATAGTCTAAAGGCGTCAAATCGCATGATCTTGGTGGCCAACTTACCGGTCCATTTCTTGAGATGAATTGTTCTTCGAAGTTTTCCCTCAAAATGGCCATAGAATCGCGAGCTGTGTGGCATGTAGCGCCATCTTGTTGAAACCACATGTCTACCAAGTTCAGTTCTTCCATTTTTGGCAACAAAAAGTTTGTTAGCATCGAACGATAGCGATCGCCATTCACTGTAACGTTGCGTCCAACAGCATCTTTGAAAAAATACGGTCCAATGATTCCACCAGCGTACAAACCACACCAAACAGTGCATTTTTCGGGATGCATGGGCAGTTCTTGAACGGCTTCTGGTTGCTCTTCACTCCAAATGCGGCAATTTTGCTTATTTACGTAGCCATTCAACCAGAAATGAGCCTCATCGCTGAACAAAATTTGTCGATAAAAAAGCGGATTTTCCGAATGGACCACCTAAGACGCAGCCGCGGTCAACATTTAAATGAAATTATCTTCAAAAAGTAAATGTCATGTACCAATCTAACGTTTAAAATAAAGAAACGATGAGATTTTGCAAATTTTATGCGTTTTATTGTTTAAAAAAGTTCTCAAGCTCTTAAAAAATCACCCTTTAATTGAAAATAAAATGGTCTACCTACAAGATCAACTTTTTTGAATGATCATTCGAATGAATTCGACTTCATCACTTTTTGAAGCATTTCAAATCGGATGGCAATTTGCAAATAATATTATATTGAATTTAAAATTTAACAGTGATGTTAAATATGCTCGATCTTTGAAATCGAGTGAAGATGAATTTTATAATTTTCTTAAAGTTCACAAAATTCATATTGCCATTGTGATAGAAACTTTTCTTAAACCAAATGTCAAATTGAAAATTAATCCACATTATGTGATTAATCGGTTTGACAGGTTTACTGGAATGGGAATGGGAGTTGCCATTTTTGTCCAACGACAAATCAAACATCGAATTTTACCTTGTTTCAATACTAAAGTTATTGAATGCTTGGGAATCGAAGTTGAAACCATTCATGGAATTTATTTCATCGCTGGAGCATATTTGCCATTCCAATGCACCGGCGAACAATTAAATTTCTTTAAAGGCGATTTGCGAAAACTCACAAGATATCGACCGAATTTTTTCGTAATAGGGGACTTAATTGCTAAGCATGTCCAGTGGAATTGTAGGCAAAATAACAGTAATGGTAAAATACTTCATAATCAACTCTCAGCTGGTTACTTCACAGTTCTTCATCCCAGTAATCCGACTTGTTTCTCTTCCGTGAAAAACCCGTCTACAATTGATCTGGTTCTAACAGATTAAAGTCATATTTGTAGTGAACCGATTACACATGCTGACTTTGACTCAGATCATCTTCCAGTAACATTCAGACTTTCCAACGAAGCTATAATTAATCCAATTAGTTCTATTTTCAACTATCATAGAGCTAATTGGTTGGATTACAGATCTCACATTGAAAATCATGTGGATCATGAAACTGTTTTAGAAAATTCTGCGGACATCGACACAGCAATTGATAATTTGAATCATTACATTATCGAAGCTAGAAATCTTTCAGTTCCCAAAGCTCAAACTAAATTAAATTCTCCTATCATCGATGACAATCTTCAACTGCTCATTCGGTTGAAGAATGTTCGTCGACGACAATATCAACGTTCTCGTGATCCTGCTATGAAAAACATAGCTAAGGATTTACAAAAAGAAATTAAACATAGATTTACTCTTTTGCGAAATGAAAATTTCGCTAATGAAGTTGAACAAATTTTAATTTCAACGTTGTGAGTCCTATTGAAAATGAAGTTTCACTGAAATATGAGCATATTTCAACCCAAGTGTTATCACACGATGACATTATTGAGACGAATTTTGATGGAATTAAATCAATTATTAGGAAGCTTAAAAACATGAGGGCTCCTTGTAATGATGGAATTTTCAATATTCTTATTAAAAATCTTCCCGATGTTGCCTTGAGACTCCTGGTTAAAATTTTCAACAAGTGTTTTTCATTAGCTTACTTCCCAAAAAGAGAAAAACGCTAAAGTAATTCCTATCCTCAAACCTGACAAAAACCCAGCAGAAACATCAAGTTATCGACCAATTAGCTTACTTTCTTCTATCAGTAAACTTTTTGAAAAAATTATCTTGTTGAGAATGATGTCTCATATAAATGAGAATTCAATTTTTTTACCAGAGCAATTTGGATTTCGTCATGAACATTCAACTACTCATCAACTTGTCAGAGTAACGAACATGATAAAAGCAAATGAATCTTCTGGGTTATCAACTGGAGTTGCTCTTCTAGACGTAGAAAAAGCATTCGACAGTGTCACAAAGGTTTAATAGCAAAAATGTCTGATTTCCAGTCTCCTATTTATTTGATCAAAATGATTCAAAATTATTTAATTGATCGTACTCTTCAGGTTAGCTATCAGAATTGTAAATCTGAATTGCTACCCGTACGAGCCGGTGTTCCGCAGGGTTCGAGCGTAGCTCCAATCTTGTATAATATTTTCAATTCTGATCTTCCAAATCTACCCGTTGGTTGTCAGAAATCGCTATTCTGTGACGACACAAGTCTGTTAGCCACAGGTAGAAATCTAAGAGTGATCTGCAGTCGCCTACAAAGAAGTTTAAATATTTTCAGTGATTATCTGTCAAAATGGAAAATTAAACCAAATACAGCCAAAACGCAATTAATTATCTTTCCTCACAAGCCAAGAGCTTCTTTTCTTAAACCAAACAATAATCACATTCTCAAATTGAATGGATTGGAATTGACATGGTCTGATCAAGCTAAATACTTAGGTTTAACGTATGACAAAAAACTCACTTTCAAGGATCACATTGAAGGAAGCCAGGCAAAGTGTAATAAATATATTATAAACAGAAATTCTAAGCTCTGTCTAAAAAACAAATTGTTAATTCATAAAGACCAGCCATGCTTTATGCAGTACCAATTTGGTCAAGTTGTTGTTCCACCAGGAAGAAAACGCTTCAAAGGATTCAGAATTCTGAAAATGATTTTGAAGCGTCCTCCCTGGTTTAGTACAAATGAGTTACACAGACTCACAAATATAGAACCATTAAATGTAATGTCACATAATATAATAAGCAAATTCCAACAAAAATCGATGCAATCTTCAATTGAATCGATTCGCTCTCTGTATTAGTTAGTAAGTTAGTATATAAATTCTTTTTCCCCATTACACAATACAAGTAGGTTTAGAATTTTCCCTACACAAAAATCTCAGAATTGCGGAAGCAAAAGATGTCCTCATGGTAATAACCAAATCATGTATATAATTGGGTTGAAAAGTCACCACTCGTGGCTGAACACCCAATTTAAATCTTAATAGTTTAATTTTAACTCATATTCTAATGAATAGTTATTTAAAAAAAGGCGGGTGGGTAATGTCAGAGACATAACTGGATGTCGTGAATACGAAAACAACTGACATGTTCCCTAACACTTCCGAATATCAATTAGTTGATCAATTGTATGAATTATGCAAGCATTCCCCTTTTCCACATTTTTCGCAAAAACAAAGAAGGCTTCACTTGATCTAGATTACTGTGAATTTCGCACAGCGAAAAGTGCAAAAATCTAACCAAACTGTTCTAGATTTGCACTAAACTGAGGAGATTTCCTTTCGATTTGCGTACAACAAATCCTAATAGTTCTTCAGAAAACTTTTATAGCCATTAGAACGGCTGGTTTGGTGTAATGCTCTCCACCGTTGCTTTTTCATCCATGAAAATGACTGGCAGCTGCGACGTAATCGCTCTTGTCGGAAGCGAAACTAGCTTTGCAAACGACACAAAATACATCTACTCGCATTGGTGATAGAATCCAAACTGATTCAATTTTTGTTAGGAGCTTTCTTTGATTTCGTTTGTAGCTTTTTCACTAATGGGCGGTCCTAACGGCTATAAAAATAGCCGCATACAGAATTTTAATGTCGATTATTTCATTTCGGATTTGCATAATTTAATGAAGAAACTATCAATATGCTGTAGGGATTCGTTTCTAGCATTCAGAAGGACCAAATTGAGGAACTCACTACGATATTCACCACTTTTCGGAACATTTTTCTCGAACGATTTGTTGTACAGCAGCAGATATTTGGTTCTCTTCCTCAGAACGCGTTCTGATTGGCTGATGTTGACATGGGTCAAATGAGATTTTTCAATAGTGTACTATTGAAATACTTTTTGCTATACACGTTTAAGTTGAAAAATTTCGATTCTATTGGTAGTTAGATTATATAAATCCTTCCACAGATCACTGAGCTATGAGCTTTCAAAATACGAGAAAGGCAAACGCGCCTTATGAATTATCCTCTTTGATACTCGTTTATACCAAACATTTCAGAAAAGTTTAATTTTGAACTATTTGAGATTATGTCACACAACTGAAAATTTTATCATAAAATTGTGATCATATTTCCGATGGCATGTAGCAAAAATTATGTTGATTCGTTAGATACAACAAGAGATATTCACGATCAAAAACTTATCACTCTCTCAGAGGGTAAATTTTGAAAAGGCACCCCATAGTAAAGTAAGTCGTATTCACGACATAAAAACCTTTTTAATGACCACAGAGTAGTATTAAAACGAACCGAACTTTGTTGAAATGTTGATTCCGAATCAGACAGTAATACTGATAACGATGAAGACACTTATAAATTCTAAGTAAAATCAAAATTTATCTTTCCAAATAATTATTCGTTGCAGAATTTATTATAATATCTACAATCAATATGTGATATGAAATAAAAATACTAACTATTTTTATTTACTGTGAATCAAATACTTTGCTTATTTCCACCCCTGATATGATTCCTATGCATTATTTTACTTGTATAGATTTGAACGGTATCAAAATAATCAAACTAATAGTACCTTATTTCTATTTATCTGTATATAGTCAAATGATATTTTGGAACACAACGTCAAACCATTAAATTGACTTTCCAGTATCATCCGTGGGTTGTATGACGTTTTTCCTTCCGATCGTCTTCCATTTGCTGCCTACCATTACCAATACTCCTTGCCTGGACCGGATGAACCACATTTTTTTTTCTCCAAAGCTTCACCGACGATGATGACGACATCGACGACGACGACGACGATGATGATTTCCTTCATGACGGGTCGTAGCACTGTGATTCGAATTTTCACTCCTGCTCTCATGGATTCTCTCGTTTCTGTTTGTTATTTTTTTTCTCTCCTTATTCTTGTCTGGACCATTTCTCAAGGTTTACTGACGATGACGCGATGCAGCAGCAGTGAACACTCACAGGAAGGTTGGTAAGCCTGTGCTGCATTGCGAGATCTAGTAAGCGATGACGACGATGACGATGATGATGATGATGATGATATCGGTTTCTGTCTGACAGCTCACCGCGCGCCGGCTGACGGACGGTTCCCCGTCTTGCTCGGTGTCTCGTCGTAGGGCGCGTAGTCAAAATTCGATGTCACTAGGAAAATGCTCCACTGAGCGGTTAGTTTTCCGACAGCTTCCGAAGGGTTCGGTTGAGCCATCTTCCTGCCTCGGCCATCGCGTGTCAGTGCGGTGATCCTGCTAAGGTGTGTGATTTTTATAATAGGGTAGGAAGCGACTAATGAGATAACACCACGGGAATGCTAGTTGCTAGTCTGTAAATAGTGCTATTCCGAGTCTAAACGAATTTTTTTATTGTTCGGTTTTTGTTCGACTTGTGTGTTAACAAGACTTGTACATAAAGTGCGTCGTTCGATTCGCAATCGTGACACTTTTTTCACGCCACCTTTTCTAGTGAGAGAATAAAAGACTTTTACCTATACTCGTGTGTATTCCGTTGCCGACCGTTTTGGGGCCACCACCGAAAAGTTCGTCACGCGTTCGTCGGTCATTCGCCACCAGCATCCTTCCTGGGTACCACCGATCGAACTAACCCTCATCGTAGCTCATTAGGCTCTTTGGCAAAAACTCGCGGTCCTGTATAATATAGTGGCCTACTGCCGTGAGTGTCAATGGAACCTTGCTAAACTACTAATAGTGTCTGTGTGTGTGTAAACTCAGTGTCCACTCATCATAATCATCTTTGTCGTCATCATCGGCCACTGCGGTCATCGTGTCTCGCCGATTTGCGACTTGCGAACCACGGAAAACGGAAGCATTCCGACAAAATGGTGCAGCTCAAAGTTCAAAGTCCTCTCGTCGGTAAATTTGTGAAACAATGGGGACCTTCGCTCAGCGACTGTTTGGAAATCCGGGCCAACTTCCAGAAAGGACTGGCCATTAAAGGCACTTGGAAATGTGTAAGTATATCCACGTCCGAAACAAAAACTTCTCATCCTCTTCACTTTACTGTCTGGTTTGCTCTCCCAAATGGCCGTTCGTGTGTTATCCTGATCCAAAAACGCAGTTTAGAATATTTTTCCCGGGATACGAATCTCCGATTCTCTAGTCGAACATCAAAAGAGCACGTGTCGTTCCAGACTGTTTCGGAGAAAAAATAACATGTTGATGGAACAAAATGGTACACGAAAGATAAAAAAAAAGACTGTCTGAGCCGATAGAAGAAGTAATGCTAAAAATACACGTTTCGCATGGTGCAGCATAGTTTTTTCCGTGCTGGAATTTCGCAATCGTCGGCTCCGGTCTCACAGTGGGCCGAATCCGAAAGAAAAATGGTCAAAATTCCAACCTAACTTTTGATGATATTTGACGGCTTGGATAACTTTCACAGAATTATAAAATGTTTATTTTAGAGTACTTTGAAATTTTTTTAAAAGTGATAGTAAAAGTGAAATACAATTTTTCTAGGAAAATTTCTGAATTTATGTTTCTTAAGAAAACAAGACATGAATTGTACTAAATACGTTGAAAGCCTAGGGAATCTGTCTCAAAAAATGTTGTTAACATTAAAAAGAGCTTGAAATGGAGACAATTTTCCTTAAATTTTAACTGCTTTTATGACAGAGCTAGGGTGGTTCGATAGACTTTAGTTTTAAAAAAAATCATAAGCCTTTTTATTATCATGGATATTCTTCATTATGAACGGATTCGCTACTATTTGCTATTTATGATTACAAACAATAAATCCATTTTTTGTCACAATCCAAAAACAACATTTTCTTATGCCCCTTCAGCAATATTGAAGTCGTCTAACAACAGGGTTTTTCTCTCGACTTCAACTCATACGGAATCCAATTTCCAACCTTTTGACTGATCTCTAAAACTTTTCTGAAAAAGGCGCCATTACAATTCGGGTATTTTAATCACTAGTTTTACTTATATTTTAATCACTTTACTTGTATTTGAATAACTAGCTTATCTAAGGGATCTGCTAAGGAGGCGAGTGGAACTTTTTTTTCGAAGGGGGGTGACGGCAAATCAATCCTTGGGATCTTTTTTTTTGCTTACCAAATGGATCCCTCAAGAGGAAACATTTATTTTAAATTTTTATTATTGAACCAATGAAACGATGGGGCGGCAGATCCAGTTTTACCTCGGGCTCAAATTTTCCTGGATACGCCACTGAACTTATTTTATTCTTACGTCAATCTTCGAAAATATGCTATGTTTTCTTCGGCGAGAAAGGCTACAGCCGGGTAAACATGTGAAATCTGCTCCCAAAGGGAGTTCATATCGTATTACCATAATAGCTTCGGCAGGAGATATATTTCCTAAAATTTCAATATTTGATCATTTCTAAGAAGCATAACAATCAACCATGCGTTTCCATTTGAACTCCGTTAGTGGGAAACGCATGGTGCTTAGTTCCGGTAGTTAGGCACCATGCATTTTGTTCTAATAGAGCTTTAATGGAGACGCATGGTTGAATGTAAATTTTTAATTTTTTGATCATCATATCTCTTGTTTTAATTTTGTCTCCACTCATCGGAGATATGATCAGCAATTTGTGATAAAATTTTCAGTAATATGAGATAAATACAAATAACACGAAATTTAAAGTTTCTATTTTTTTATAAAGAAGGTAAAAATTTGTTGCTTCATTCACTCCAGGCTATGTAGTTGATTCGTTAAGTTCTGGCCAGATTTCAGGGCCAGAATCCAATTCTAGAATTCAGTTTTGAAACTCAGTTTCAGAATCATATGCAAGATTTTTCTTCCATATCCAGAATTCAGTTCCTTGTCCAGAATCCAAGGCCAGAGTCGAGTTTAAGAATTCTGGAACTGAAACCGAGTTTCAGAATTTGATTGTAAGCCTGAATATTGACACAAAATTTCGTAAAAGAATTCTGGAATTTTGGAACTGAATTCTTCAGTTCCAAAACACCTGCCCGGAGTTCAGATTCCGAATTCAGGTTCAAAATTCAGTTACAGAATGCAGATCTAGAATTTGGTTCCATAATTCAGTTTCACAATTCCAGAAGTGTAACTTAATTCATAAATTAGTGTCTGAAGATTTTTGAACTGAATTCCGTATCTGGATTCTAAAACTAAATTTCGGAGCTAAATTCTCGATCCGAATTTAAAAACTATAGCCCGGACCGGAATTCTGTATTCAAAACTCAACTGCAGACCAGAATCCAGGTCGAAAGTTCACTGTTAAGATTCATGGTCTTGAACTCAGTTCCCGAACATAGGATCAGTGCTCAGTTTAATAACCCTGTTCCAGAATTCAGCTCCCAAGTTCAAGCTCAGATTTCAGTTGCATAATCTATTAGATTAGATTAGATTAGATATTAGATTTCAGAATTTAGGTTCAGAGCTCAGTTCTAGCATTGAACTCCAAAATATAGTTCCGGAATTAAGATTATTTAACATCAAAGAAACTGAACCATCCATTTTATTCGCATTCACTACCCACTCACCTTTTATCACCAGTGATAGTAAAACAACTTTTCCTTGTGCCGCTTCATCAATATTTTGAACATTTAACATTGTAACTTGGTTTCCCTCGACTTCAACTCGTACGGCATCCAATTTCCAACCTTTTGGCTGATTCTTAATCCTTTCCTAAAATGATGTCATATCAATGTTTTGGCATATTACTAGTTTAAGTACCTATAATTTATTTAATTCTGAAGTAAATCTACGAAAATATGCTATGTATTCTTCGACGAAAAAAGCTATAGTCTGTGAAATCTCTCCCAAAAAGAATTTATATTGTTATTCCATATATAAAAAAGGTAAAAAGCTTGGACTGAAGGCAATTTGCCCAAAATTTCATCCCTTTAAGTGTTTTGTTGACGGTGGATCTGTTGACTTTAATTTTATATGATTTTTTAAGAAACCGGTCCACTCAAAAATTTGAGAAAGATTCATAAACGATTTTTTTCAATTTTTTTTGGAGATGTATTTTTAATATTGAAAAATAATTAAAAATTTTAAAACTAATTTTTTTTCACACTTCCGATTTGGGAACCATTTGGATTTTTTAACGATAAATAAATAGTTTTTTAATGCGTCAAAGTGCTTATTTTTGACCTAAGATCAAGTTCAAATGCATTATTGCTAATAGTACTGGTTTGAGGAATGTTGCCGAATGTGTGACGTAAGCCCTGAAGCATATTTTAGTGAACTTTTCAAATCTAATTGAATGTAATTTTTTAAACTAAAAACTACAAGGATCAGCCACATGGGGTTGTTCGAGCCATTGATGTGGAACAAGGCAACCAAAATTTCTAATGATCTACAATCAAAAAGTTGAATCAATCCGAACCAACACCGAACATCTTTTGTCTTGATTTGCATTTGTTTTATAACCGACGAAATTACATTTAAAATTTATCCAGGGGTAGTTGTCAATTTCTCATGTGGAAACGACATAACATGGAATTCCGAGCTTGCATGACACAAGATCAGAGCATACCAATTGAGGGCTGATGCCACTGTGTTTTAGTGCGTTTTAAAGGGCTATTTTCACGCTTCAAATCTGATTTCCTCAGAAACGGTGACAAATATCAAAAAATCCAACTGACAATCTCTTAGAAAATTAGTTTAGATTAGTCTGTGAAAATTTCAGAATGATTCATTGACTTTAGTGGTCGGGAAAGTCTTTTTTCTGAAGGAAAAATTGCATAGCTGAAAACGGCAACATTCAACTTGTTCATTGATGCGATATGCCTTCAAAAGCATGAATCAAAAATCTATCCTGACAATGTCTAGATAATTTAGTTTAGATTCGATTAGTGCATAAAAACATATGTTGTCGCGATAAAAATTAAGTGAATGTTATTTTTGTAATGGTAAGTCCATTTCTACGGCGGCACCATTTTTCTGCTCTTGTATCCTGGTAACGTTACGAAACATGAGAGAGAAATAAAATCGGCTCAGCAAAGCTGCCAAACAAGCGGTAGCTTTATTGGGTTTTATGTTATGTAGTCAAACTTGTAACCGAAAATATCAAAACTTTTTACACATTTACGAGAGAGCATGGAGAGAAATGTAATACGCACAGCGAGCGACACGGTTTTACGCTAACAACTGGCCTCAGTTCTTAAAGCTTCAAATCGTTTTATGGCACGTTTTTGTCTTGCTGTCTAGCAGCAACCTACCTCTAGCATGCTACGAGTAGGACTGAAACGCTAGCTTTAATTTCGCTTCTACTTATAGATTCGCGTGCTTCCAACAGCTTCGCTTTTGCATCGATTGACCAATCAGAGCGATGCTCTCTCTTTGATTCATCGCTTACTCCTTCAAAACCGTCGTCTATGGCAGGGAAATCCGGTATACCGCAGATTTTTAGCAGACAAAATAGGACACTGCTCGCTACTAATCAAAATTTCAATCATATATAAATGAAAATACGTGGGTTGATATATTCAAATCGAAACGTAGAAATATTTCCTATCAAATGATGAAATAATATTAATAATTGATACGAAATAGACTGAGCTGTAAGTGTTTAAAACCTGACCACATTTCTACGTGTTTCTGATTTGCACCACTATATAGAAAATAACGATGTGTTCCACATCAAAAGACAAAAAAAATTCAAGGAGACTGTGTCTATGGCAACAGAAAGACTAAATTTCTGTTTGAGTTGTTAGTAGAATGTTCTCACTAATAGTACTGTTGTACTACTACAGTACTACTATAACAGAAAGACATTTGGAATTTCACCTTCTGTTTTAACAGACTCCGCCAACAGTGCAATCTCAACTATACTCAATTTTCAGGGATAGAAGAACTATTCATACAATGTAATTTCACTGCTTGCCCCGATAACCAAGTAGTACATACTAATGGCGCATTATGACATCAAACAATCGCTAATTGGCAAACTGCAACTCAACTGTTGTCCAGCTGAGCACCATACCACAGTAACACATTTTTTCGCACGCGTCGGTGTAATGCACGAAGCATAAACAAAGGCTATTTTGCCGATTGCTTGCCCATCTAACAGACAGCTTCAGACTAATGTCAGTTTGTTTTCATCACAACGTTTGTCGTATTGATTTCTGCTCACAATCTTAGCAGGCTGTTTTGTGGATCAGCAAAATAATTTATGGATAACCTATAGCAACAATAATAATGGCGAATTAGGTTGAACCTGAAATGGCGAAACCTGATCACAAGTAAGCAACTGATTTACCAACTAGCTCTGGATTTGCTTCGTCCGAAGTGCAGAACAAAAGTTAGTTAACAGCGTTGACCAAGGCATTCGCATCTGTTGCATGAGACATACCGGCGCAGCGTGTTTGTAAATGTCAACGGCCACTCGACCCGGGAAGCTACTGTTTACGGTAGTGTGTAGCCCTGTCAAGAGCCCGAAAAACTAAACGCGATCTTTTGCCGGTTAAACACGGCTGTAAACACGTGACTAAAAGTGAAATTTATGCCACCGTGGTGCAGTTGCTGTCTCCACCGTTCACCGCGTTCCCATCTGCGAGGCACCGTCACGATCCGAATCTTTTTCGTAAACTGCCTACTCCGTTCCGTGGAGTAACCGTCGAAGTGCCATCCCCCGTTCGCGCGTTACTCGTGTGCCGGTCTATAACTTGCGCTGTATGTGTAGTAAACGAAGCGTGACGGAAAACCACAAAGCATTGTTTTGCTGCATGTTAGTGATTTTTTTCTGCCCTACACTCACTCATTCCGAAGGTTTTATGGTCGGCTTAAGCGCTTTTACCCATCTAAATGTAACCAAATATGGGAGAGAAAGATTGACTTGCTTATGACTTTAAGTCGCGTCCGCTACGCGTTCGAAGTTTGGATGCGAACTTAATTTGGATCCAATTTAGCTGGTGCTCTAATAAGACATTAAATAATTTAATTAAAACAGTAGAATCGATGGTGATTCAAGATTGTATACTAGAACACATTAAACTAAATTGAACACGAAAGCTGCAACTATCAGAGCGACTGACTTCGATCTTACACTCCTCCATGCGGTCTCTCCAGTTTTTCCTAGAACTATTATTATCGCTCACCAGACCGATTCGAAGGTTGCACACCTCCGTGCCAGTCAGTCGGAAATCGCACCATGATCTACTTACCTCCGTCTACCAGCTAGAACCGGATCCTGCCCAGAGGAACGATCGCGATTCACGTATTCTCCATTTGTGTGCAAGCGTTTGGATCAACCGGAGGGGGACTGATTAAAATCGCATTATGGATCATTAGCACGCACTTGGCTACTGTATCGGAACCTTGTACGGTACGCTGATTTACACTCATCTTGTATTGTGTCGAACTTACCGGCAGCCGCAGCAGCGTTGGAGTCAACAAGCTAGAGTGGTTCCTGATCATTTCGATTTGTAGGTGGGTTCCTGACAGTTCCACAGCCGCAGAACAACCCCAGTGCAAATAATTCGGTGAAGCAAGTGTACTACGACTTGTTACAACAGGCCATTCAGCCGATACAACAATCTCGAAATCTTCTCTCACCGTTGTAAAGGGGTTGGTTCAATTAATTGCACGAGAATCCAGTTGAGTTGAGTATGCTTTTCGATGCGATTATTGTACAATTGAGGCTAGACTCTGGGGGCCCCCGGGTTGGGTAATGTTGTTGTTCCAATATCTAGGGCTTAGCTATGCTTGCGAGAGCAACACGAGCGAGAAATCTCCGTTGTGAAGAAATGGTTTAATTGAATCGTCTTCGTTGCTGGCACAATGGGATGCGCTTACAATTGTATTTTGCTGCAAGTCACAAGAGAACATGGATCCGACGCAGAACAACTGATGTTTGATGTAGTTTAAAGAAAACTGAAGACTGAGGTCCCTTGTTGCCTATAGGTGGTGAAAATTGTTTTTGTAGTCAATAGCTGCAAACTTCTTGATAGATCTACCAATAAGATTTTTACATTTAAAATTAGTTATTACATAACAGATCGGCTGAAAAGTTCGTATCGTTTCTATGAGAGGGCGCCACTAGAATTATATCCATACCATTTTCAGTTAGTACCAACCTTCAAAAGATACGTGTATGAATTTGACAGCTGTCTGATTATTAGTTTGTGAGATATTGCATTTTGAGTGAAACTACTTTTGTTATTGTGAAAAAAATGGAACAAAAGGAATTTCGTGTGTTGATAAAACACTACTTTTTGATGAAAAAAAGTGCCGCCGATACCAAAAAATGGCTTGATGAGTGTTATCCAAACTCTGCACCGGGCGAAGCAACAATTCGTAAGTGGTTTGCAAAATTTCGTACTGGTCATATGAGCACCGAAGACGATGAACGCAGTGGACGTCCAAAAGAGGCTGTTACCGATGAAAACGTGAAAAAATCCACAAAATGATTTTCAATGACCGTAAAGTGAAGTTGATCGAGATAGCTGACACCCTAAAGATATCAAAGGAACGTGTTGGACATATTATTCACGAATATTTGGATATGAGAAAGCTTTGTGCAAAATGGGTGCCGCGTGAGCTCACAATCGATCAAAAACAACAACGAATTGATGATTCTGAGCAGTGTTTGGAGCTGTTATATCGAAATAAAACCGATTTTTTTGTCGATATATAACAATGGACGAAACATGGCTCCATCACTTCACTCCGGAGTCCAATCGACAGTCAGCTGAGTGGACTGCACGCGATGAACCGAACCCAAAGCGTGGAAAGACTCAACAATCGGCCGGTAAGGTTATGGCGTCTGTATTTTGGGATTCGCATGGTATAATTTTCATCGATAACCTTGAAAAGGGAAAAACCATCAACAGTGACTATTATATAGCGTTATTAGAGCGTTTGAAGGACGAAATTTCAACAAAACGGCCTCATTTGAAGAAGAAAAAAGTTTTGTCTCATCAAGACAATGCACCGTGTCACAAGTCGATGAAAACCATGCTGAAATTTAACGAATTGGGCTTCGAATCGCTCCCTCATCCACCGTATTCTCCAGATTTGGCCCCCAGTGACTTTTTCCTGTTCTCAGACCTCAAGAGAATGCTCGCTGGTTAGAAGCAATGAAGAGGTAATCGCTGAAACTGAGGCCTATTTTGAGGCAAAGGACAAATCGTACTACAAAAATCGTATCGAAAAGTTGGAAGATCGCTATAATCGCTGTATCGCCTCTGATGGCAATTATGTTGAATAATAAAAACGAATTTTGGCAAAAAATGTGTGTTTCTATTAAACGATACGAACTTTTCAGCCGAACTGTTACACCGTCACTTAAAATATTTTCGGATGCAACAAACATGTTATGCATAAACAATCTCATGATTTCTTTCAAAAATCGAAGAGAAATTTTTTGAATAGAATACCACAATATTATATGTACATGAGAAAGGCATCATTACACCACTAGGTGGATTAAAACAGGTATTTTATAGTATCATGAATTGAAGAGCATCAATCGGAAAGGTTAGTGGATTCAAGATTTATGAGGTGATGTTGACCTATTTCGTGATTTAATACCGGATGCTATCAAAATTTTCGCAACCAAAGATTTGTTTTGTCATTTTCAAAATGTCTACCGATTTCGGTTACCGGCACCCCATTTTTTTCGACAAATCGTGAAAAATTGTTAGTGTTATGTAGGCTGCTGTCGAGACAAAGCAAGCCAAAGTTTTGGCCAAGCATCTAGCTGCTCATACAGCAGATGCTCCGACTAAGAAAATACGTGGAAGATCGGCCAAATCAACACCAAAGGCGCCACCATCCAAATGATCGGCCAAGAGAGCCCAGGCGATGTCACCATCTGACAGTGAATACTTTTGTCCAAAACTCCTCCGAAAAGAGTAAATTCCGGTTTTCCTTTGAATAATTGCATTCTTTACTTATATATTCCGAAATTTCTCGTGGTGCCGGTAACCGAAGACCTTTTCTGAAATTGCCAAAATTTATCACTTTACTAAATTGATAATAATTTTTTTTCTATCAAATGAATCAACTTAGTTTCTTAATCAGTTGTTAGCCAGGGACTTTAGCTTTCGATTGATGCATAGATGTCCGCATAATGTGCACTAAGTTAGAAGTTATGAGCTTAAAAGAAAAAGGGTGCCGGTAACCGAACACTCTCCCCTACTTATTCTTGTAGGATTTGTTCTTTTATGGCAATAACTGTGTGAAAAAATAGGTTAAAAAGGTTTGCCTTTTTTCAAAAGGCAATCTAGATCAATTTTGGAAAAATTAGGTATATGGTTTTTTGTCTACTTGTTCAGAAAATTTCATTCAAATCTGAAAGAGTTTTGATAACTGCGTATATGACTTGGTGCGAAATTCGTCTACCGACAACTAGGATCATACCGAGAATGACATACGTTACTTGGTTTGAGATATTCGATAATCCTACCGAATATTTGATGAGACATTACGGCATCCCATCTAGTAAGGTGGAAATAGCCGCACTCATCCTATTTTGTTATTCACTCGAATGTTCCCAGCATTGCACATTTGTTTTACACACTCAAAACCAATCTGCAAAACGTGATACGAATCGTTCAATCAGCGATGGCAAACGAGCCATCCTCTCTTCGCTATCGCTGGCATTCCGCGGACTTGCTGTGCATCTTGTCAGATTTCACTGGATCACGTAACCACATTCTCGGTATATCTCCATTTTCTTGTGTGTAGTCTTAACTCACTCAAACAGCTGAATGGTCAAGTAAGAATTGAACCGGCGACAATTGGGCCAACATAAGCCAGAAGGGGCCAACGGAGAATGTGGCGTGATGGGATGGGAATGATGTCATTCAGTTTCCGTCGCCCAAAACCACAGACTCACTCCTACCGTCGCTCCTACACTTCGCCAGCCGAAACACCGAAAGTAACATAATTGTGAATCTTCGCGGTCGCACCATTTATTTTGCGAGAGACCAGCGCATTCATCGGCATCCAATGACCACCACGACCGAGCACCGTCACTGCTAACTTCCCTTTTTCCTTCTCCGTTCCCTCCGAGCGAAATCCGCATGTCAATCCGATTTGCTTGTTGAGTGACTTGTGACTTGAGGTTGAGGAAGAAGTAACAACTGAAAATGTGGTTCTGCTAGCATCCGGGAACCGGCAGCACTGGTTCAGTTTATCCCGCGAAGTTGCATCACATCCTCTCGGTTCGCTTTCCCGACCGGCACTGCAACGGGGGTTCGTGAAAGTGTTCGACTGTGACAAATCTGGATTTTAGGTTGGAACACAGTTTGGACACAAATAAGGCTTCCGCGCACCCACCCCCTTCAAGCTTCAATATTACCACTGCGGATCAGATTGTCGACGATTGTGACAGTCATCGATTTTGTTGGACATGTCAGTGAATAGTCGATTTGCCCAGTAGGCCTGTCATTCGCCGGTGATCAGTGTTGCCTTGCCGGATTCGTCGTTATGGTTTTGGCAATAAAATGTATTCCAGGTTTCAAACAACCGGTGATTTATTTCCAGTTTAGGAAATGGCATCTTCCATATTCGAAGCAAACAATTTGAGACAAACGGAAAAACACAGCAAAACAGTTAAATGTAAACATTTAAATATTCAGAGGCGTTTTCATTCGTTAGTTACTGCCTATTTGCTGACAAATGTGTTAATTCCATAAACGCAATTAAAAGTGTGTCATCGTCAGTGAAAAGCGGAAATCATAACGATGGGAACGTTCTACTTGTTGTCGTCCACCGTCGGAGGGTGACGGATGACAAACGAAGGAAATCGAACCGGTTCTGGGTGGGTTACACGCCGAGTTGTTACTACGGCAGCTACGAGCCCCGTGAAGTACGCAGTGGCTCATCACATATGAACTGGTTGGTTAGTTATTTGCTGACTAAAAATAGAGATAAAGTTTCCATACCGTCTCCGCAACTGGTTCCGTGTGATTAGAGTAAAAGTGTTTTCTCTAGCGGATGGTGATAAGTGGTATCTATGGGAATGGGTGCAATCTAAGTGTGCAATGCACCGATCGATCCGTCTATCGAGCGCAAAACCTGAATTGGATATAGTTCAGCCATTTTCACGTATGTCTCAAATATAAAATCCTAGTGCTATGAAACAGAAAACTCCAATAAAATCCAATTTTTACATGTCACTAGACACACATATTCTTTTCAGTTCCAGTAGTCGAATAGATTTACATTAAGGGAAAGATGAAAATAGGTACATTCGCTGCGAGTTTTCGCGTCGAAATAATAGCAGTATTGAACAATCTTCGAACTATTGTGCTTCTTAGAGCCGAATACCAATTTTAGTCCTGAACTAGCCAAAAAATATTGATATCGGGTAATCCATATACAAGAAAAATGAGCAGTGATGAGTTTGGACGTCACTTATGCTATATCACCGGAACCGTAGGTGATAGGCATTTGAACGTCAAACCTGTTTAATGAACCAATAGTAGTTTCCAAATGAATCTAATTTTGTTGAAATCGGTTCAGCTATCACGAGACAATTGAACGGATCTACGGTAGTTACATTACTTATATCATTAGGGCATATTCAGGAGTGTTCTAGTTCTAGATGCATAATTTATGTCAGTTTTAAAATTTAAATCTAGAAATTATAACAAAATAAACTGGCAGCCTCAGCAGCGTTTTATCTGTGTTTCAAATATAGAAAAAAATAGAACGGCAATGTATACCAGTTTTAAATTTGACAGAAGAACTGGTCGAATAAATAAAACTAAAACGGATTGCTGGGGATACGTTTGTTTCAGTTTCATTTACATTATAGACCACCCATATGAATCTTTCAGCTGCTGAATTTGCTCTTATACCATACATTTTTTTGCGTTTATTTACTTTTGGTTAAATTCTGAATTTGAATAGATTTTCGGATTTCATAAAACAACATACATTTTAAGCTTACGATAAGGTTTTTCGGATTTGGATATTTTTCATAGAAACGAGTTCAGAAAGTTCGAACCAGTTGTGACTACGGTGTACTATATATATGCACGAAACAATATTTAAAAAATGTCTAGAAAAAATGTACCTTCACTTCCCGGTTGATTGGAATTATAAGCGCCTTTCGGAGCACTGCACAACCTGTCAAGTCAACCAGAAATTACTCGAACGAAATGTATTGGCAGCAAGTGGACATAGTGATATGAAATTACACTTACTGAAAATTTTATTAACTGTTTGACAGTTAGTTTTCACGACAATCAGTATTTACAGAAGTTCGGTTTTTGGAAGGTTTGTTTACCATATGGACGGTATGTTTTTTACCGTACTCGGCGACTATTCAGATTTACCGTATGAATTGTATATCTATTTACAGAATTCTGTAATGAAAACCTGCGTAAAACTGATCGTCCGGTAAAAATTTGCATAATTTTTGTAAAATGAAGTTCATGTACTGAAATATCGGTAATTTCTATTGATTACCGAAAGTTTTCGTCAAAAAAATTACCGAACAACGGAATTGAATCTTAGTGTGTAAGTTTGTTGAAAACGTTCAGTCATCTCCGAGAAAATTTAACGGTAAAAAGCGCGTTTTGTCAAGTACGTCATTTATACCATTATATCTTCTGAATGAGTAGCTTTAAAATGAGCCTTAGCTTGTTGAAATCGATTCAGACGTCATCTAAAAAAGGAAGCTGGAAGAAAAATCTACGTTTCGTCGGTTACGTCATTTATACTATTATATCTCCGGAATCGGAAGTTACAGACATTTAAACTTGAAACTTGAATAATAACCCAATAGCAGTTTTTCCATGTGCCTAAGCTATTCAGAATCGGCTCAGTCATCCTCGAGATAATTTGACGGAGAGAACAAAAGAGCGCATCGTTGACTACGCCGCTTATTCCATTATATCTTCGAACTGAACCGAAATATTTCCGGAACCAAAAGTGACACCTGTTTGATCTTCGAACTCAATCAATGACTCAGTAGTAGCTTTCGAACGAGCCTAGGCTTGTTAAAATCGACTCTCTGAGAAAATTAAGCGGTAAAAGCAACGCAATTTGTCGGATGTGTCACTCATACCATTATATCGGCAGAACCGAAATTGAGCACCAGACGTCATCTAAAAAAGGAAGAAATTGATCAATAACTCAATAGTAGCTTTCAAACGAAACGTTGAAATCAGTTCAGTACATCTCTGAGAAAATTGAGCGATAAAAAAATAAAGAACGGTTTGTCGGTTACGTCATTATTGTAATATGTCCGAATCCAGAAATGACAACCATTTGATTCTACAGCACATCGCACCCCAACTAAGGGAAAATGTGTGTGTGTGTGTGTGTGTGTGTGTGTGTGTGTGTGTGTGTGTGTGTGTGTGTGTGTGTGTGTGTGTGTGTGTGTGTGTGTGTGTGTGTGTGTTTGTGTGACAAATAATGTAACTCAATTTTCTCGAAGACAGCTGAACCGAAAGCTGAATCCGACTTCCGTTTCCTGAATTACTGCGATATGCCGCAAAAAATGAAAGTAATATCACTACACTTCGTCACTATTTTACTATACTGGTATCCAGTTTTCGATCCGAATATTCCACAAAAAGTGGTCCAAATTTTTAAAAGGGAGCTCACTTCATTTTCTCAAATATAGTTGAATCGAGTTTCACTAACTTCAATTCAAATGTAGTATTTTAATGTAGTAGTGTTATGCAAAAGAAGCATTCAAAACTGGGTTTTGAACTTATTTTTTTAATTTGCAGTATTTTGAATAATCTTGGTTTAATACATAGGAGATAATTAATAATCTGAGAAAGGCTTCATTACACCACTAGGAAGATTGAAATAAACTTTTTAAATGACCTCACGTACTCGACAAAAACGAATTGACTAAAGTTAGTTCAATATATGTTTGTAGAATTTTGTATTTGTGTAACTTTTTGTATCTTTTTTTTTTTTTTGACAACTTTACAGTTTCCCTTGAAAAAGGCCATCAAAAACGGCCGAAACGTCGGGCAATTTAGGAATTAAATAGTTTGCCTAGTGATTTGGGACTGAGAAAGCCGTCAATACTTATATTTAGAAAAGATTTCTGTTGCATAATACTACAACATTAATATACTACATTTGAATTTAAGTTAGTGATAAACTTTTCAATCATATGTGAGAAAGTGAAGTGAGCAACATTTCATCACATTTGATTACTATTGTCGGTACTTCCGGAACCGAAAGCTGGATATCTGTATAGTGCCATTCGGTTCATTCAACCGTACACTAATTAAACCTACAAATATTTTTAAGATTCTCTATGGCGATTTGAATTGTGGAAAAAAATGTACCGGTAGTCGAACTTTGATAAAATTGAGCAAATCATTTATGGGACTATCAACGGTTTGTTTGGTTACAGACTGTCATAGTCTGCAAACTAAAGAAATTCACTAGCCAATATAAAGAGATAGCTTATGAAAAAAGAATATTCTTGAAATTGACATTTTTACACTAAGCACCCTGCCTCCGGAACCAAAAGTTTGATCTGAATAAAAATTGGGATATTCTTATGACATCTTAAGACCTTTCAGTTGAATCTAATACCGTTTTCGTTTATTGATCAGAGCAGCCCGCAAGCTGACCCAGACTCGCCCAAACAACGTTTGATATGCTTGTTTTAGCAACCTGAGGTCACTCTAGATCGGACTCCAATCGCGTAGCTTTGCTCTGAAAATTTTCTCGGGCCACATCACGCATACATGCGAGTTTATTTATTTTTTTCTTTTTATTATGAGTTGTTGTTCAGGGCGCGTACCACGTGTTCTTTTTACTCGAAGTCAGAGTCACCCGCGTGTAGGTTCAAAAACGAAAACGGTATAAGATGGTGAAAATCGGTTCAACCATCTCCGAAAAGAAGTGAGTGACATTATTTTCACTCTTTTGGAGCATATCACCCTGTAATTCCGGAACCGGAAATCGGATCCAAATGATATAAAGAAACTTTGTATGGGACCACTTTGTATTGAATCTAAGTTTGTGCAAATCGGTTCAGTCATCTCCAAGAAAAGAGAACGAAAAAATATGTCACACACACAGAAATTTGCTCAGTTTGTCGAGCTGAGTCGAATGATATACTACATTCGGTTCAATAGTCGGTTTTCACAGTGATTGTATAGCCTTTTTATATGAGAAAGGCTAAAAGGTAAAATATACTAAAATCGTTTATCGAGCGTTTTTAAATTAAACTCATTCAACATCGTGCTACGGTTAGAATTGTATCCAAATAAGACTACCAAATTCGTTTATTTCATTTTCTGACACTTTTTTACATCGAAGTTCATTTTCTGTCATAGTAAAACTTCTAAATGATTTCTGCATAAAATGATCAAAACGACGAATGTAACAATGAGAGATTCTCTTTGTTTACTTTCTCTTTCGATTATTACGGTACTCTTAGCAATCCTTCTCTACCCCCTCTTATTTACCAATAATAATAACTAAGGCTATAATGTTTTAATCTGCACTGAAGAAAATGCCGAACAAAGCAGACATATTTCGCAATAATCGAAAGAGAAAGTAAACATAGAGAGTCTCTCATTTTTACATTCGTCGTTTTGAACATGTCATACAGATTCATTATAGATCGAATACCACAACGCATGAAACCGATTGTAACAAACCTCAAGCTGATTTCAATATCGCCAAAAAGTGTTAATGCATAAAACAGTGACCTATTTCAAAATGTTAAATCAATAATTTTTTCTTAATCACTGATCCGATGATTTTTTTCCTAATTCGTATATCCACAATGCCTCCCGTAAATCTGGCAACGCTGCCCGGTTGCACGCATTTTGACAGCCCGTGCTTATCGTTCGCGGTTTTATCAGGTTGCTCCTACGAGTCTCGTAAGTGGAAAGTGCGTTTTTACGCACCTCATCGTTGCTGGGTTTTGCTTTTGAAAAGCTTGTAACGCATCCAACAAACGAAAAAAAAAAATTCGCGAGTCGGTTGTGATCTTTTCCAACCAAACGTGGCGCCAGCCGATTATGATGGGGCCTCTGCTTCGAACGAACGCATAAGTTCACGGTTGAGTGCAAGCATAATATGCTAAACGTGAAGACGCACTAGCCAGCAGCAGTAGCCCAACCAGCCTCCTCCCCTTTTCGCCGCCGTGATGTGTTGAGACAATCATGGAAGAGCACGACTGCGGAAACTCTCCGCACCCAAAGGGGGTTTTGGGCTTGCGGTAAGTTTGCATTATGTGCGAAAGAGAAAGAGAGACGCCGAATGAGTGGAGTCTAAGCGACGATCGCGGTTAGGCCGGAGCCGAAGAACGACGACGACAGCACATTAAGCCTGTGGCGGGCCGATCGATGCCATCGCACCTTCCGTCAGTCGTTGTTTGTTTTGCAAACGGTACGAACGTGTTAATTCAGTTGACGGGTTTGGCGCGCTCGCGTGAATCCTAACAAGTGACAACAGACGGGGGAATACGGACAATCCGGACCGTGGTCCTGCGGTCCAGTGATGATTGATGAGTGTGATCAATTTCGCGGGATTGTCAATGGCACAGACTGAGGAAATCATAATTAGCTGGTTTTCGAAGTCTTAGGTTGGTGGTTAACAGCGCGTGTGGTTTTTTTTGCTGTTGTTGTTGTTGTTGTTGCCATAATTGAAGAAATCCGATATCGACCGTAGTGTGCATGTTCATGCGAATCAAAATCAAGCGAGTGTAGCGGGTGGTGTCAGGCCTAATTGAATTGCGTTTGCACGAGGCAGGGCTTGATAACTTGACAAAGACGACCCGCAGCGGTAACCGATATCGGTCTAATCTCAGGCTAAGGTTCGGTCTGAAGGGCACAGCGATTGTACGTGTGTATGTATCCGTGTGTGTGAGTGGAGTAGAGCATTATTTTTCCGAATCAAGTGAATTTGGCTGATATGGTCAAAGAGAATGCATTTAACTCGCTCCCGATATCGCTTTACGCCCAGTGTATTAAGTTTCCTATAGTGAATATTGTTTTTGGTTTCGCGAAATAAGTTGTCTTACATAATAACACAGTGAATGCGTAGTTTACGGAGAAAATCGTCTCGGTTGAAACCAGACCCCACACCGTTCCGTTCCGGGCGATGTAGGTTGTAGGCTGGTTGGTGGTGTGCTGTTTCAGAATTGCTGTCAATGTTGACATTTCGCGGGAATCTAATCACTGTGCAAACATTTGCTTGCAAGCCACAGTAGACACTCTAGATTACTGTCAATTTATGGATTCCAACTGGAATCGTCGAGCTCCAGTTGCCGCACCAAGAAAGAATCAATTGGATCTGATCGAATGTTTCGGTTCAGGTTGATAGATGAATCTAAACCAGTCTCAGATCATTGTGCTTAGTGTCACCTTGTGGATCAAGTACAAAGGAACAAATGCGACATTTTACACAATTGAATGCAAGGTCTACGGATCTGTACCGATTATCCTGTCATTCAACAACTTACTCGCGAGTTGGATTTATTTTGATTCATTTTAGTTTTTGAATTGTGACGGATTCTGGTCGGTTATTTTATGAAGGCGTTGATATTGGAGAGTATGTTTGGCGTAGCGTTCAAAATCGATTATAATCTTCCAGTGAAAAAAAAACATTAATTAGTTGGTTTGATCAATGATACAAAAAGCCTATGATAACAGTTCGGCTGAAAAGTTCGTATCGTTTAATAGAAACACACATTTTTTTGCCAAAATTCGTTTTTATTATTCAACATAATTGCCATCAGAGGCGATACAGCGATTATAGCGATCTTCCAACTTTTCGATACCATTTTTGTAGTACGATTTGTCCTTTGCCTCAAAATAGGCCTCAGTTTCAGCGATTACCTCTTCATTGCTTCTAAATTTTTTACCAGCGAGCATTCTCTTGAGGTCTGAGAACAGGAAAAAGTCACTGGGGGCCAAATCTGGAGGCCAAACATAATTGCCATCAGAGGCGATACAGCGATTATAGCGATCTTCCAACTTTTCGATACCATTTTTGTAGTACGATTTGCTCACGCGGCACCCATTTTGGACAAAGCTTTCTCATATCCAAATATTCGTGAATAATATGTCCAACACGTTCCTTTGATATCTTTAGGGTGTCAGCTATCTCGATCAACTTCACTTTACGCTCATTGAAAATCATTTTGTGAATTTTTTTCACGTTTTCATCGGTAATAGCCTCTTTTGGACGTCCACTGCGTTCATCGTCTTCGGTGCTCATATGATCAGTACGAAATTTTGCAAACCACTTACGAATTGTTGCTTCGCCCGGTGCAGAGTCTGGATAACACTCATCAAGCCATTTTTTGGTATCGGCGGCACTTTTTTTCATCAAAAAGTAGTGTTTCAACACACGAAATTCCTTTTTTTCCATTTTTTTCACAATAACAAAAGTAGCTTCACTCAAAATGCAATATCTCACAAACTAATAATCAGACAGCTGTCAAATTTATACACGTATCTTTTGAAGGTTGGTACTAACTGAAAATGGTATGGATTTAATTCTAGTGGCGCCCTCTCATAGAAACGATACGAACTTTTCAGCCGATCTGTTATGAAAAATATGAAATATATCTACGGCTTTCTTCATTGATGTTTTGAGCGAATCGGCGCAAGTAAGCTGCGAACAAAGCCGATATTTTTTATCGATGCTGTCTACTATCATATAAAATTTTTTGGAAATATAAAAAGAAAACATACACGCCACAAAACTTGTTTATTCAAAGTTATTCGAAAAATTTCCTCTACTTTAATGCAGATGTAATGAACAATAAAATATCTGACACCACTTGTAACCTTGAAGTCAGCAAAATGGATTCAAATCAATCCACAAAAATCTCAATTTAAAAAAAAAGAGTAAAGCATGCGAAAATTTACTAATTAGAATCTATCAGATTGTAAACCATTACTAAACTAATTATTTTCTTCTCCGATTTGTGTATTCCAACAGATAAGTAATTCTAACAGTTTTCTCTTTTTGTATCGTTTATTAAGCCCGGCTTCAACCTAGCTGCGGTCGTTCGCCGGGTTATTCTAATAGTTCTTTATATAACATAGAATGTTTCTCGCCGTTGTTCACTTTTCGTTGTCGCAAACGCCAACAGCTGAATGACGAAATCGCTTTTGTTTGAAGCGAAACTCGCATTGCGAACGTCCCGCAGCAAAACTGCTTCCTGTGCGGATTGATTCAACACTGAAGCAATTTTTGTGAAGGGATCTCCTTTTACATGATTTCGTTTGCTGCTTTTTCACAACCTATTTCCACCTCCCTTGTTCTCGGTTTCCGATCAATTCGTCGAAAACACCTAAGGCTTCTTCGCGACAAAATCTTGACAAATAAATTTGGGATAGAACAAATTTACTGTTTGTTCAATCGAAGATGCGTTTTTTTACTAATTGAAAACTAATTACAGTTGCTTATTTAGACTGCACGAAGAAACCACGAACTTTTGAGTTTACCCCTGCCATTAGGATCTGTACAGATTTTGCTGCTACCGACTTAGCTGCTTTTGTAGCTTGTTTTTATATATATATATATTGACAGAGTTCTCTCTTCACGAGAGCACAATATCACTTGATGAGTCGCAACTCCGGGCAGCTTCGCCTGGATTCGCATCTCTCGGTACAACATGGACTCCATTCGTAGTGACAACATGCCAAATTTGGCAAGAATAGCGAGGATACGTCATGGCGGCGTAGAAATAGTAACAATCGCTTCTTTAGGCATTCTTCGTGGTACATTTCCTTGTTTATTGTTCCGGTAGATAACAAAATCTGATGAACTTTTATAATTTAACAAGCAATCGATTCGAAAACATTTAACTTAACAATAATATGTATGGTAACGGTTGTTTTAGTATTTCAATAGCCATTGAAAAATCGATTTGAATTGACCTTTGTTTTCACGAGCCAATCACAGTTTGCTATAATGATGTAATCCTCTCGACCATTTGGTAAAGTAGGAACTATCGCACGAAACAGAACCTGTACATATACGCTCCGGCATAGTTTTTGCTCAGACAGTTGTGAGCGAGGCAGGTAGTTTGCCAATTTCTGATAAAATTTGTATTGGTACTAGATAACAACACATATTAAAAAATTAAAGTTTGCTAAAATTCAGTAGTACACCAGTGCAAAATCGGTTCGAATTGATCCATGTTCTCACGAGCCAATCACAGCATGCCGTAATGGTGTCATCCTCTTGATTCCTTTTGAACACGGCCGACGGATTTGATCGTTGGTTCACACCTTGAATTTCATTCAGTAGCAGTTCTGCTTCGGTAGGTATACGGAGGCTATGCGTCATGTATGAAAAAATACCGTACCGTTCTGCACAGTACGAAATGTCGCACAAAACGAAATTTATAAATATATGTTCGGTTTAATGTTTTAGTTCAGTTAGTGCCAGCTCATGATCCAGGCAGTTCGTCTAACTGATAAGTTCAGATATCAAGTACAAATAAATTTTCTTGCTCAGTTGATGCAAGGCCATGAAACAGACGATATCCTTTTTATATGCCTTTTTATTCTCTCTCGAATATGTGACTTCGAACTTTTTTTGTTTGTGAACACCGGCTCACTTTTATGATGACCGTTCAATCTGTATTTCTCGGTGATTTGAGGGTAGATTTACATGATTCAACTTATAGAGGTTTTAACCTTAAGGTCATTTGCCTCTTCGGACCAGAAAAACTTTCGGACCCTATGTGCGGGGTTGGAATTCGAACCCAGGTGGGCTGCGTGAAAGGCATCGACTTACCCATCACGCTATACCCGTCCCCTAAAATTTCATTTGTAATACTTAAAAAAACTTTTGTGTGCACTAATTGCCACCTCCCCATACGGATGGTTCGGTGTAACACTTGAAAATGGTTATGTGCACTTAGTACAAAATCATTAGCCATGCGGTGTTCAAAACCCCTAAATGACTACTACATTTAGGTTTTTTTAAGCAGTTCTTTACGCAGATTTCCGAGGTTATACGGTTTTCTTGTTTTGACTTAGAAATGTCCGAAGCGTCGAGATCTTGTGTAATCCAGGTTTTTTTTATTCAACTCTCAGACACTTAGAAAATTTTAACCAGATTTCAACGTTTCATGCATTTTTAAGACATTTATCATCAAAGAAAAATGTTCGTTTTCGGAAATCTCAAAATCCCAAGGACCATTTTTTTCTAACAAATTCTCTAAGTTATTTTTTTAACAAATTCGTCTAAGCTTTTCTCACATCAATCATATTCTCATATATAATACTGTGATATTCTATTCAAAATGTTTCTCTTCGATTTGTGCAAGGGATTGTTTGTGCATTAACTAGTATAACCTACAGAATGAAACAATGCTTTCATCGCATTAAGTCATCCTTAACTCCGGATCCGGAAGTCGGATCCAGATGAAATTCAGGAATACCGTATGGGACCGTAAGATCTTTCATTTGAATCTAAGTTTGTGGAAATCAGGTTAACCATCGCTTAGAAAAGTGGGTGAGCTCCATTTTGGAAGATATGACCACTATTTGCGGTGCTTCCGGAAATTCACATTCAGAAAGGCAAAAATTGATATTTTGAGATGTTGTTTCAACTATTTTCGAAAATCGGTTTTATTTTTTCACATTTATCGCCTGCCTGAAGTTACCCCGAAGTTACAAGTCTCGAAATAAACACATCGCTGTATGAATTTTACCACCAATTTCCATACCAAAGAAATAGTTCTGTGGCTTTGTCTCTGCAGACTACAGTATAGAAAACACTGAAGAAGATTAAAATAATACATCACTCGATAACTCGTTTGACTGACACACAGATAGCGTTATCATGGTCAAATCCATATAATATTTATTGACTTGTCAGAGAAAAGTGATAGCCATTTAAGTGAAGTTACTTTTGTCATTTTCAAAGCAATGGATTCAAAACAATGTCATCCGTTAATTTATCATGGCTTCTTGATGAAAAAAAATACTGTTCAAGCTAAGGAATAGTTTCCAAATTGTTACCCAGACTCTCATCCTTCGAAACGAACTGAATTTAAACGTTGTCAGTGTGTAAGCATACCAGAATGTAGTTTTTAATTATGCATGAACATTCGATCATGAGAAAGTTCTTTTCAAAGTGTGTGCCTCGTTTACGCACAGCCGATCAAAATCACCAACTGCTGTTAGTGTTTCAGAGCAGTGTTAGGCCAAGTAATAAATCAGATTTTTCTCGTCGATATGTGACAATGGATGAAACATGGATTCATCAATTAACCAGTATCTTGGGAAGAAAGATTAGAGAAGTGTTGGAATGATTGTATTTCTCTTGAACAACTTATAAGTGATGTGTTGAGTGATCGAAATTCGTACTTGTTTATACTAGTATTGTAAGCGACATGCACGCGGTTGTATAACTAAAGATGGAAAAATAAGTGTCAGTTTATTCAAAAATAGACTTGATTTGGTCATTTTAACGAAAGGAATGTAAATTTCCTACATGGTTTTCTTTTTCCGTACATACGTAACGTCATGGTTTTTGATAGCCTACAATTTGCCATCAAACAATGTAATCGCATTAATGATCATTCTTTCCCCCTGAAGACTTTGGCTTCGCTGAAACCTAATATCTGTCAAATGGGGCGATCGTCAACCATGAACCACAGTACGCATTGCGAAGGCTTCAGTCATCATTTCACAGTCATTGAGCAAATAGATTCAAGCACGGCCGGTCCCCGTGCCACACCTGCAAACTGGTTCTCGAGATGTGATGTGAAGAACTTCTTGAATAAATAATAATCTCGGCAAACGGATTTCGATTCGTCTTGATTCTGCAAAGCCACTACACATCACGTGCGTGCCCATATTCTCCAAAATGGCACTAAATGGTGGTGAGCGTGAAGTCATCCGAGTGCTATTCGAAGATGATGGTGAGATGAAGAGGATGAAGAAAGAATATGAATTCTTGCGATTTGTCTGCCAGCCAGCGGAGTGTTTTTACTTTCAAGCGTGTGGCTTGCTTTGCCAATTCTCACTAGACTAGTAGAGGACTGGGTGTGCGCTGACACCCTCGAGGCTTGAGTTTATGAGGTATTGAGTCATCCGGCGCGTAAGCCAAATCAACCCAAACCTGATGAGTGCGCAGGTTGAATTAGCGCGAAAAGCCTTATTCGGTAGGGTAATGATTCGGTAGCCGAATGAAGATTTCTTTCGTTTTTTTAACTTCAACATTTTACCGCATGGTCGTATGGGAAAAATATGACTCACAGTCTTTAGTCAATTTATGAAAAATAAAATAAACATTTCATATCACCCGGTTGCTTGGACCCGACACAGGTCTGGTTCAAGAATTGATGACATGCGGATGCCAAACGGTTGAAAATGCCAATGTCAGATTACAATTGACCGTTTCTCTGCGGCAGCAAAAAAAAATTCCATGTGCGAACTGTTTTTTTCTGCCGTTGTTGTTGTCTTCGATCTATGTTTATTCAGATGTGTGTAGCTCTGAAACTCAAAATAGTGCTCAATTTTGAGTCGTTTTGCTACAAATATAAGATCGTTTCTTGCTATGTTTGCATGCGAAAACTCCAATGTATTGCTAGGTCAAGAGACGGTCACGTTCAACTTGAGGCTGGCTGTGTTAAGAAGTAAAACGTCAGGTCGCAAATTGGTGTTTTCTTTATTGACATAAGTGGCAACTATGGTAACGACTCGTGACGCAACGTTCGTTCTGTCCTCATTGGAAAAAAAACGAACGATGCACGCAGTGAACTGAATGTTTGTTTTTGTCCTATTTTCTAAGTTTTGTAGACATGTGTTTTGACAGATTTTGCAATCGATGTCTGAGTCGTAAATTGCTCAGTACGGACTACATTGCTACTAATACTGATTATTCTCCCGTATCGAGTCTTGAATGTATGACAACTGGGTCCGTGCAAGTATTCTCTTATCTTCCTTAAATACGAACATAGAACCTGTATTTTTTGTTATTCCAATAAAGAGTGACTGAATAACTATTGAAAAGTTCTTTCAAAACAATAAATTCAGTGTCTGATTGATAAGACGAGCACTGATAAAAATCTACTAGTGACTGGTAACTTCCGGTATTCTTTCTCACCCGAAATTCTTGTAGTTTTTGATTCCCTAGCTCAACGGTTTCAAACCTTGGCAGAACAGCCGAAATTTTCTTCACGCGATAGAAAGAGACAAAACGAAGCTGCAGAACCAGATATTTATAAATAGCCCAAAGCCTTCCAACGTGCCACGATAAAACCCAATCACTCCATCACTGATGAGGTCACCATTCGCTAAAACCGCTCGGCATTCAATACACTGATTGGTTCGGTAATCTTATCGCAAATGAATGTCTCCTGTCAGTGTGATTTTCGCTGAAAAAAAAGTCTGAAATCCAGCATAAAGTAGCTGTACATGTTTCAGTCGTTTAGGTGGTCTGCGATGAAAAAAAATTTGGTAAATGTCGCGAGTTGTCAAGGGGGGTTACTACAAACTATTGGTAAGCCAGAAGTACCAATTCCGTTTCGAACCTCAACCTTAAACATTAAACATTAACAAATTTTATTATTGAAAATTGATAATTGAAACATTATAACTGAAAAATTGAAAATAGAAAATCGAATATCGAGAGCTCATAATAGAAAATTGAAAGTAGAGAATTGAATATTGAAAATAAAAGTTGAAGATTTATAACTGTTATTTGAACATCGAGAATTTAAAGCTGAAAACTGATAAAAAAAGGAAATTGAAAAATAAAAAGTTAAAAATCGAAGATTGAAAATAAGGAATCGGAAATTTAAAATTAGAAAATTGAAAATTGGAAGTTGAAAATTCAAAAACTGAAATCTAAAAATGAAAAGTGATAATCGAAAATTGAAAACTAAAAATTAAAAACTGAAAATCGAAAATTGTAAATCGACAATTGAAAAAAGAAAATCGAATATCGGGAATTGAAAATAGAAAATTAAAAACGGAAAATGAAAATCGGAAATTTAAGATTAAAAATTGAAAATTAAATATTGTAAATTCAAAATCGGATAATTTAAAAGTAAAAATCGAAAAGTGAAAATTGAATTTGAGAGTTGAAAACTGTAAACTGAAATCTAAAAATCGAAAACTGAAAATTGAAAATCAAAAATTCAAAACTGAAAAATGGGAGGTGTGAAGTGAAATGAAAATCGAAAATTGAGAAGCGAAAATTGGTAATCGAAAATTGAAAATAGTTTGGAATTAAAAATTGATAATTTAATATTAAGATTTTAAAATCGACTATTGAACATTAAAAATTGAACTGGAAATCGAAAATTGCTAAATGTTAATTGCTAATTGAAAATTGAAAACTGGAAACTGAACATTGAAATTTGAAAATTGTAAATCGGAAGACTAAAATTTGAAAATTTAAAATCGGGAATTGAAAATTAAAAATTCAAATTTTTAAAATCTTAATTCGAAACTCAAAATTATAATTACCAAATACAAAAAATTTAAATCAATATTAAAAATCGAAAATTGTTAATTGCACTTCGAAAATTCTACACTGGGAATTGAAAACCGAAAATTGAGAAGGGAAAATCGCAAATTTGAGATTAAATTAAAAATTGAAAATACTCAGCTGAAAATCTTTAATTAAAAATCGGAAACTGAAAATTAATAACAGAAAGTTAAAATTTAAAATTTTAAAACTGAACTCAAATTTCATAATGGAATTTTTAAAAATTAAAATATAATTTCAATATCGAAAAATTAAAATTCCAATTTTGAAGTTCTGGAATCAAAATTTTATATTCAAATTTCTCAAAACTCTGAATTCGAAATTCTAGAATCAAATCTGGAAATCAATGGTCGAAAATTGAGTATTTAATATTAAATATTGTGAATTCAAGACAGAAAATAAAACATTAAAAACTGAGAATGGAAAAACGTCAAAATTCAAAATTCCGATTTCCATAATTTAAAATTTTATATTCATGAAATTTTATATTCCAAATTGATTTTTAAGGTTTGAAAGTTGAAAGCTGGAAGCTGAAAACTAAAAACTGAAAATCTACAATTAAAAATCAAATATGCAAAAGGAAAACTAGAAATTGAAAATTGAAAAATTGGGAATTAAAAATCGAAAACTCGAAAGTGAAAATCGAAATTTGAAAATTGGATATTGAATATTGAAAATAAAATATTGAAAATTGAAAATTGAAAATTGAAAATTGAAAATTGGATATTGAATATTGAAAATAAAATATTGAAAATTGAAAATTGAAAATTGAAAATTGAAAATTGAAAATTGAAAATTGAAAATTGAAAATTGAAAATTGAAAATTGAAAATTGAAAATTGAAAATTGAAAATTGAAAATTGAAAATTGAAAATTGAAAATTGAAAATTGAAAATTGAAAATTGAAAATTGAAAATTGAAAATTGAAAATCGAAAATTGAAAATCCAAAATCGAAAATCGAAAATAGAAAATTGAACATTGAAAATTAAATTTGAAAATTAAAAACTGAAAGTTGGAAGTTGAAATTTGAAAACTGGCAACTGCAAACTAAAAACTGAAAATCGAAAATTAAATATTAAAAATTGAAAAATTGAGATTTGAAAAGTGGAAATATTGAATATTGAAATGTGAATTTTGAATATTGAATATTGAATATTGAATATTAAATATTGAAAATCGGAAATTTAAAATTGAAAAATTGAAAATTAATTGTTGAACATAAAAAAAACTAGAAGATAAAGTTGAAAATTGAATGTAAAAATTTAAAATAGAAAGTTGAAAATTGAATACTGAAAACGTGAAACTGAAAACTGAATATCGAAAAATGAAACTCAAAATTTGAGAATTTTAAATTCAAAATTAAAAAAATTGAAAATAGAAAGCCGAGAATTTTAAAAACGAAAACTGGAAAATGGAAAACTGAATATTAAGAATCGAGAATTGAAAATTTAAATCTGGAAAATTGAAAACAAAAACTGAAAATTCCAAAGTGTAAATTAAATATTGAGAATTGGATATTGAAAATTGAATATTGAAAATTGAAAATCGAGAATCGAAAATTTAAAATTTAAAATTTAAAACGTGAATTGAAAATAATAAATCTTAAAGAGAAAACCGAAAGTTGAATTTAAAAATTGAAAATAAATAACTGTGATTTAAATACTCGATTGTTTTAAAATCGATTGTTTTAAATTGAATGCAGATATTAAAAAATTAAAAATTGTAAATCGAGAACGGAAAAATTCCAATTTTAAAAAAAAATTCAAATTCAAACTTCAAAATCCAAAATACTAAATCCAGAATTCAAAGCTCACAATTCTAAATTCGACAGTCCCCTTGGCATCTAAGAGCTTAAGCAGTGTGCCTTCAAATATGTTACTATTGAATAAAAAAAAATTCGACAGTCAAAATTTAAAACTAAAAAATCATAAATTCCAAACTCAGAGTTCATTTTAAACTCGAAATCCTTGTTCAAAACTTAAAATTCTAAAAAACCCACACGATTTCTGCAAAAAAAATGCATAATTTCGGAAATCTGCCAAAAGAAGACATTTAGCTTCGGAAATTCGCATTGAAAAAAACTTCGTATTTTTATAATTTTTATAACACGAAACAGATAACTGCACAGATCCGTGCGAAAACTTAGACAACACTTAAAAACAGCAGAAAATTTAAACAAAAATTGCATTGAAATGGTGAATGGTATTCAAACTGACTTTTGTTTGGGATTCTTATTTACTCACGTAAAAGATTGAATAACTCACACAAAAATTCTCAAATCTTTTTTTTTTGTCCACGAAACCCAAGCGTTTCCTTCAAGTTTTCCAGTGATTTTATGAAAACGTAAAACTTCACTTTTACTAGCCCGGGGCTTCGTTTAGGCTTTATAGAACTCGGTGAAAAAAAAAACTTCGTTTTCGGCGTATTCTATTTTAACGTCAGAATTAACATTAGCATTAGCAAATATTTGCTGAAGCCGAAAACGGATTCAGCTACCTTAGATTCATAACATGTCCCAATCATCGATTCGAACCGTTCAGTTCGGCCAAACCTGACCGTGTCTGTCGTCGTTCATTTACTGCATTCTTGTACCAAATCACCGCAGGTAGACAGGTAGGCAATACAAGCCAAGACAAGAAGAATGTCCTACCTCTCTATTCATAGAAACAAACACCAAACAAAACCACCACAACCAGCCAGCCGGGCCCGGAACACTGTGTGACAACAAAACGAACAGAACCAATAAACTGATAAAAATCGAAAACGGCCTGCGGTCAATCTCCGCACACCGCTACATTTTTTCGGGTGTTTTTTTTCTTCTTTTTTGGTCTACGCAGTGTACTGATGGAAAGAAATTTTTGTTTCAGTTCGCTTCGGTATTGAAACGAGTTCCGGTGTGCGATCGATCGGGGGGAAAAATGAGTAGTGACATAAAGTTAAGCATCAGTGAGGACGAGTACCGAGCGCGCGGTACCGGCCAGCAGCAGTTCGTCTATCATTCCGACGAGGATGATGACGACGACGACGAACAGGGTGAATTCTATAGTTTCGAAACACCGACCGAACTGGATCCGCTAGCGCTGGATCTTACGGCGGAACTGAAAATTCGTGAATCCAACGAAGAACTGAATGTGGATATTAACCGGAATGATCTGAGCGTCAAGAGCGATCGGTTGCACGAAACGAGTAGTGATAATATGTTAGTGAATACTAGTAGTACCGGATTAAGTAGTGATAGTGTTTTTGATGAAAATGATTCACCTGTCAACGATCAGCGGCGATTCAGTGCGGTGATGACTGGTGGCGGGGAGGACGAGGTGGACCGTAGCTACGATAGCTACGCGGATAGTCAGAAATCCGACCCGGACCATAGCCTGTACGAACCCCACCGACAGTACCATCGGCTTTCGGTGTGTCACACCGGAGACGAGTTCAGTTCCGACGAGGATGAAGCCTTTGTGGAACTACTTGAGAAGGCAAATCACATAGTAGGTTGAATTCTAATTATTATTTTTTCGTTTCTCTTGAGAGCAGTCTCTCTCTCTCTCTCTCTCTCTCTCTGTATAGTACCTGCATCGTCCACGCGGCGCTATTGTAATTGTCAGAATGACATTCGTTAATGGCATTGTTAGCTTTTTGTTTTTGTTTTTTTTATGGTGGTGGTGATGGAAATAATGTACAATTAGTGAAGCGTTTAATTTATTAAGCATCCATCCAGACACAAATCCGAAAAAGTCTTTCTCATGGTTAGAATAATCGAAAGGCCGCCACCAACTTTCCCACGTAGCCCAGCAACTGAACAAAACGGCGGTACACGAAAGACAGTTATTCAAGCCGAATCAAGCCCACTTAAAGCCCTGGCCAATCTTCAGTGCTAATATACTTTTCCACTATCAGCGCCGAGATTCTGTCGCAACCGCCTACAAACAATGGTACACCGACCGACCAACGACTTTCCACCACCGCCGCCGTCTGGCCGCGATGGGAAGTAACGTATGAACCAGAGCTCAATTTTTCACATCAAAGCCCGACCGTGATAGTATTTATTTTTCTATTATAACACAAACCCTGCGACGACAGAAACGGGCGAATCGCGTTATCACCGACCCGACCACAGAGCAGCGCACTTCTCACGCGAAATACCTAATAATAATAATAATAATAATAATACCTTGTTTAGCTATTGTTGGGCGCAGGATGGCCCGGTCGTCGTCCCTCCCAGGGTTCAAACGATCCGTCCGGCTACTTTCGACTAGTTCATTGAGATAATTGTTAATTGTTGCACTGGTTCACAGTCAGAGTCAGGCAGTGTCTTCTTTTTTCATCAGTGTGCGTCTTTTCCGTAATTCTCTTGTGTGTGGGTAGTATTATTCCTAGCAAGCTGTGATATTTTGCCAGCTTTTCACCCTTATTCTGAATAACGTCGTATCGATTTTACGATCATATTTCATTTGTATTCCTATTAACGCTAGCAAAATCAAAGGTAGCTAGGATTCGATCGAACCATATTCGATCGAAAAATCAATACGTCGTTATTCAGAATAAGGGCGTATGTCAGTACACAGTGGGCGAAAAATCAGTTTTAAAGACAAAAATCCTACGTAGAAAGCTACCAAAAAATAATTGAATAGGTTAACAGTAACCCGCTTTACCTCACTTTTCATAATCATTCCTGGTATTGTATAAACTGTTTTGAATACTTCTGAAGAGAGTGAGTTCCTGTCCCAAAAAATGATTTGTTTAACGTGAAAAAATTTCAAAGAATCAATTGAAGTAAACCAGAATGGTTGCACAAAATCTATCATTCTCTTTTACACAAATTATTCTCGTGATTGTTGTTTAATTTGGTCTATAGTTTACTCTATTTTATTTAAGTGTGCTGATTGCGATTGACCAATTCAATTCTTAATTTCGTTCGAATTCGGGTTATTTATACTTAATCATCACTGGAATGAAATACAGAATGCAAATTTCCACATTCGATTGAAATACAGAAACGGGATGTAATACTCGAAACAAACTTAAAAACTTCGATTTTGGACAATTGCAATGTTCCCACGAAATTCATCGATCCGTTTTTGCGCATTTTTTCTCCCAATTCGAGTTTTTAGTTGAACTTTGATCGATATTACCAAAGAGTATCAAATTCATTTTGCTAAGATTGATCTGATACTCGATTCATTTATTATTTAAACTTAAAAGCTCTCTCGGATTTGTTTTGATGAAATCAAACAGTTGGGTAATCAAAATGACGAACATTTCCTCAATTTATTCGCTTCCTCTTTGGAGACTTATTCGTCAACTTCAGTAACTTGTTTTATTTCACAATTCCAGTTTACTTCGGATTTACTCAAAATCGAGAGTAATTCGGTCAGTTGTGAAACGAAACCACACACGTATCTCTTGACTGTAATGGTAACTAGCTAAATCTAACCAAAACTGTATGGGGCATTTGTTTGCTATAGGGCAAATCCATATGCAATCAATGATCGATTTATTTTTGCCTATTTCATATTGAACACACTACACACTGATAGTCTCATAGCTTTCCATTGAATTTCATCCGATTCCGACTTCCGGTTCCGGAACTATAGGGTAAAGTGTGTTTGAAATTGCACACCATCGTTTAAAGCGACGATGCAAATAAGGAAAAAAATGTTCTAGATTTGTCTCCAAACCGTTTTAATTTCAATGCTATATTAGTTACTAAACGAACCGACTTCGGCTATACCGGTTCTTAGTTCCCGGTTCCGAAAGTACCGGAAATGGTGATCAAAAACTCCTAAACGTTCCTAAATTTCTCAGAGATTGCTTGACCGATTTTCACCAACCTAGGCTCAAGTGAAAGGTCCTCTAGTTACATAGAATGGCTATTGAATTTCATCCGGATCCGACTTCCGGAACTATAGGGTAAAGTGTGTTTACAATTGCATACCGTCATTTAGAGCAACAATGCAAAAAAAGGAAAAATTCTTAACTTCACGTAACTGTATACAAATTGTTAGTTCATACCCAAAGAAACAATCTAATTTTATTCAAGTTGGGAACAGAATCCTCTATTTTTATGTGTGTTTTAAATATAAATATTATGAGTAAGTCACCCTTATACCATTAGTTGGATAACAACAGTTTATATATTTGGCTCAAATATTGCTTCTTCATGACCAATTTGCAGCATATTGGAACAGTTTTGAATCTAATTTTAAAAAATCCCTCATTTGCTTCGTCGTTTTAGGCGGTAGAAAAAAAGTTTTATCGCTTAACCCAGTAGTTCCCGAACCGGAAGTCGGATCCAGATGAAATTCGAAAATTTTATATGGGACCATAAGATCTTTTACTTGAACATAAGTTCGTGAAAATCGGTCAAACCATCTTCGAGAAAGTAGACTGAGTTCCATTTTGGCGAATTTGAACACTTATTTACGGTACTTCTGAAATCGGAAATCTAGAACCAGGATAGTCGGAGCAAATTTGGTAGACCGTCTACTAACAATGACTAAGGTTTGGAATAGTTTCGAGCAAAGTTTCTAATTTTTTTACGTGTTTTGCTTCGCCGCTCAAAGTGACAATATAATATTTTCAACACTCTTCGCCCTGTATTTCCGGAAGTTGAATGAATTTGAAATTCTGAAATTTTCTATTTTTTATTTGATTCTAAAAGTGAGAAAGTCGGTTCAGCCATCTCCGAGAAAAGTGAATGCACAAAAATGTTACACACACAGACATTTTGCGCACTCAACGAACTGATTCGAATGGTATATGACACTCGAGCCTCGGTGTAAAGATGAATTCATTGACATTCTTTTATTCTTTTGGTCGTGTTTATCGTAAAATAGCTTAGATTAGGAACCCAACCGCGTACTTTTTTTTACCAAAATCACACACCAGTAGCAGACATTCACAGCCGCAACGTGATCCTGGTTTATTAGACACGTTTGAAATCTCCTGATCATGTGTTTACGTTGCTGATACGTCGACGCCGTTCTATTGACCAAATGTCATCATAGACGCTCGGGGAGGTATGAGATAGGGACTTGTGAGGACTTAGTTATCTCACCATTTGACGACCTTTTGGGGGTTGTACCAAAGATAAATAATAAAGACATGTATGTGCTTATAAATATTTTTGAAAAATGTGGTTCGTTCCCGGTACCTTCTGAAATGATCGCACTCACCGCTTGGTGGAGCGCGAGATTAATTGCATTGTTATCATTTCAACCAAAGTGTGCCATAAAATCTCAATATATAAAGGGTGATTTTTTAAGAGCTTGAGAACTTTTTTAAACAATAAAACGCATAAAATTTGCAAAATCTCATCGGTTCTTTATTTTAAACGTTAGATTGGTACATGACATTTACTTTTTGAAGATAATTTCATTTAAATGTTGACCGCGGCTGCGTCTTAGGTGGTCCATTCGGAAAATCCGCTTTTTTATCGACAAATTTTGTTCAGCGATGAGGCTCATTTCTGGTTGAATGGCTACGTAAATAAGCAAAATTGCCGCATTTGGAGTGAAGAGCAACCAGAAGCCGTTCAAGAACTGCCCATGCATCCCGAAAAATGCACTGTTTGGTGTGGTTTGTACGCTGGTGGAATCATTGGACCGTATTTTTTCAAAGATGCTGTTGGACGCAACGTTACAGTGAATGGCGATCGCTATCGTTCGATGCTAACAAACTTTTTGTTGCCAAAAATGGAAGAACTGAACTTGGTAGACATGTGGTTTCAACAAGATGGCGCTACATGCCACACAGCTCGCGATTCTATGGCCATTTTGAGGGAAAACTTCGGAGAACAATTCATCTCAAGAAATGGACCGGTAAGTTGGCCACCAAGATCATGCGATTTGACGCCTTTAGACTATTTTTTGTGGGGCTACGTCAAGTCTAAAGTCTACAGAAATAAGCCAGTAACTATTCCAGCTTTGGAAGACAACATTTCCGAAGAAATTCGGGCTATTCCGGCCGAAATGCTCGAAAAAGTTGCCCAAAATTGGACTTTCCGAATGGACCACCTGAGACGCAGCCGCGGTCAACATTTAAATGAAATTATCTTCAAAAAGTAAATGTCATGTACCAATCTAACGTTTAAAATAAAGAACCGATGAGATTTTGCAAATTTTATGCGTTTTATTGTTTAAAAAAGTTCTCAAGCTCTTAAAAAATCACCCTTTACAAATGAGCTACCGAATCGAAAGGGTTCTCACGGTTTGACATTTGCATTATGAATGTATGATGGGAACTCAGCAGTGCAACCAATTTATCACCATTTGTGGCAGTTTCACGGAGGACCGTAGATGTGCGCCAAAAAAAGATCGTGACTGCCATGTCTGGAAATTCGTTTGTGGGTTGTACTAGTTGATGCACAAATAAGCGTTTTTGTTTTCTTTCAAGAAGCAAAGAAAATTATTTCGAAAAATTCCACATTATTATCTGTGAGCATAAGAGTGATATGGGAAATGCATCATTACACCACTAGGTGGATTAAAATATGTTTTTTCAATGTTGCTGCCTAAATAAATACTTATAGATGTTGTTATAAACACATAGCTCAGAACTGAATATTTTGCCTTCAGATTGTGGCAATGCATATTGTTCTAACCAATCCGAATGCATCTTTTCTAATCGGTTTTGTTTTCGTTGAGATTTTTTAAACTTTCTTTTGAATCCAACAATTATCAAATTCCTTATTCATATTTGAAGGAAACTAAATTCCTTCTGCTGCTTTCATTTTTTTCATACGATTATTAATGTTTTTCAAAACTTTATCTTCTTTTAATACCGTTTCCTTGAAGCGAAAATATGGCAGCGGTATTATAACAAAATCACATCAAATAATATGTTTTATCCATTTCACTTTAGATTTCAACACAATAGAAAGCGCAAAGAAATTCAAGACACACTACAGACTGTTGTAGTACATACGAACACTTTTAACAGCGATACCTCCGATGATAGCAAGAAAAGCCTTGGTATTACACTCCTGTAGTGGAATTTGACCTTTTGTTTCAACATACTTCTCAACCGATTCAGAGTGTATAGAACCATTTCATGGCGATTCTACTGACACTATACTACAATACAGGTCGGGGCTCGAACATACGACAACTGGTTTGTAGGACCGGTGCCCTATACATTGAACCGCCAACCCGGGACTTCAGATGATAACTTATATCAAAAAATGTTATCGATTTGGAACGTATTAATGTGGAACACATTTTTGTTTTTTTATAGGGGTTCAAATTAGAAACTCAAGAAAAATACACGTAGAAATGTGGTCAGGTTTTGAACAATTACAGCTCAGTCAATATTGTATCAATTATTAATATCATGTCACCATTTGATTGGAAATATTTCTATGTATTGATTTTAATGTTCATAGCCATGTATTTTTAATTGTATATCATTGAAATTTTATTTAATAGCTAGTAGTGTCCTATTTTGTCTGCAAAAAATCTCCGGCATACCGGATTTCCCTGCCATAGTCGACGGTTTTGAAAGAGTAAGCGATATATCAAAGCATCGCTCTGATTGGTCAATCGATGCAAAAGCGAAAATGTTGGAAGCACGTGAAGCTATAAATATAAGCAAAATTATAGCACGTTTCAATCCTACGCGTAGCATGCTAGAGGTAGGTTGTTGCTAGACAGCAAGACAAAAAGTGCCATAAAACGATTTAAAGCTTTAATTGGTATGCAAGGTTGGATGAAATTCCATGTAATGTCGTTTCAATTTCTAATTTATATAAGATGAGCTCGATTGATAATGAGAAAAAGTTTATCGTTTCAACCGAAATCGCAGAATGGTAGTAATGGTAGAGAAACGCTATAAAAACAACTGCTTGCATACAAAACTTGAACACAAGCTTGGCGAGAGCTTAAATATCGATATCCGTATTGCAATCATGTACAAACATATAATTGCATACATTTGGGCTATTGATGTAATTTCGTCGGCTACAAAACAAATTCAAATCACGACAATAGAGTCTATATTCTGGGTTCGCGTGTTCGGTTGATATTTGAAATTCAGTGCTTCAAATTTGAATCCAATATTATTGTCGGTGTAACTACTCATTATTTTATAATCCAAATTTAAATTTAAACATCAATCTATGCTTACTTGACGTACCCTGGCTTCATAGTTTTGAAGCTTCATTTCTATGGGAAAATCAGGAAAATCACATTTAAATATCTAAGCCTACTACGAAAATATTTTCCCCATTTTAATGAAACAGATTTGTTTTACACTGTATTCAAAACAACTTTTTCTCGGATGCCATTAAAATCGACGAGTATCGTTACATTTTTTTAAATAAAAAGTGTTGAAAAATCATTAATAAATAAAGTTAGTCGCATTGAGTTCAAATTTAAATGCGTGAATAGTGTAGAATAATATACTTTTGTTATTGGGAGTGTTGAAACAAACTTCCAATTTTGCCATCTGGCCAGCGATTAACCACTGTGAATTAAGGCCACCCAAAGCGATCTTGATGGAAAATAGTCTTTGCAGAGTGCAATGTAATAGCTTGAATTTCAGTATTTTTATCTTCTGAATCCCAGAAAGAGCCAATCCTACGGTTCCTCAGGTGATAACACGTCAAGTTTGTCTCAGTGATATTGCCAACGCCATCCGTAAAATATAAACCATTGATTTTACAGCATAAACGATTGATTCACAATTGGATATATGGGTTACAATATATTTTATTGTATCTTGACAAGATTTTGTTTCATTTCCAACGATTCATTATATTGTTTCTACGATTCTACAATTGAATTTATTGTACACGTGGTGTTTCAAACAATATGCAAACTTGATTGTTTTCCAAGAAAACATGTACGAGAAAACTTTATGATTTGAATCGTTACGATACTTAACAACCTATACATTCTATTGTAAAAAGCATTTTCACAATTAATTGAATAGTGTATCACAATACATTAAAATATTTTTCAACGGTCAAAGCAAAATTGTGGCAGGTTTTGTAACAGCAAATCGTATTGTTTTTCTACAATATTTTTTATTCGGGATCGTTTTTCGGGTCGGTACATCTGTTTAACAGCATCATGGCGATCGATCGATCTGGTTTGCTTTTCATATGGCGTTTTTCATTGAAAAACACTGGTGGTGGTTTTGCACTTTCGAGCAGAAATCGCAATGAAACACCGTCAGAATGTTGCATTTCTGCTCGAAAGTGCAAAATCAGAGCAATCCACGCCACCAGTGTTTTTCAATGAAAAACGGCAATAGATTACTATTCCAGAAAAAAAATTCCGGATGCAATTTACTAAAATGTCTACAAAAAAACATTCAACTAATGCTACTTGAATGTCATAAACACCGGAAAATCGTATCATGGTAAGTTTGCTATGGTGGCGACTACCTCACATCCCGGAGATACCGTGAACATACATGTCATGTTAATGAACTCCATTACACTGATACGGCACCTAGCAACGCTATGTGAAACGTTTGAAGTGTGGAAATAACAATTGTCGTTCTACACATGGATTGAACAAGTCCTTTCGTCGCCACCGACTTTCGTTCGTTCAGCTCGAAGCGAGCCCATCTGCTGGCATCCGTCTGGCTCGTCACTCTAGCACTAGTCCCTCGGATCGGGTAACTTCTTCTAGTGATCCCTTCTAACATCAAATCGTGTCAGGGGTGAAATACCGAACGGGACTCCCCTCGAAGTTGAAGCGGCCGCAATCTCCACACATTAGGAGGAGCATCCCACGCACGGATGCATCTATAAATAAACAACTGAACTAATACCACGTGCTACTCACCGTACATCCATCTTCTCTTTCATTTGGAACCAAAAATGATCAAAACAAGGTTGAATTATTAGGCGTTGGTACTGAGATTAATGCGGGGGTAAACTGAAATGGAAACAACAAAAACAATACAAAACGATGCACACATGTCGAAAGATTAATGGAACAGCTTTGAGCTTGTGTTTCCTAACCTCTAAAAGAATTTTTTTCGATCAAAGTATGCGAAAATTTTAAAGTTGTCTACCAATTTACAGACTCGAAAATGCAATTGTCATTGAGTTTTCAAATTTCATTCAATGAATAACTATTTCAGCTCGGTTAATTACCAATCCATCATCCGAAAATCCATTCATCACAAACGCAAACCTTACCGTTTACATTTAGTTAGCATCTTTCCTATCCACCCCACGCTCATCATCATCAGCACACATGGCGTTTACCGGTTTGACTGTATGTATAGGATGCAGAAAGGGGTTCAACACTGGATCGATAGTATGATGACCCCTGGTAGGTCGTAAATTCGAGTACGTGGTTCTAGTTATGGCTTCCGGCTCACTTACCGCCGGCAGCCAGCGCACATGGCACCAAAGTGTCAACCTACGACGACGAACGGGGCTCTCCATATGACGCACCTCAATCTCGTCACCCCCTAGCAACACAAATCCATACGCACTAAATTTTCCGACCACTAGATCCCAGTGAAATTGGAGAAGTAATAAGCCCGGTCTTTTAATGTTTACGTGTTTATTGTCATTTTTTTCGTCATCGCTTTTAAATTTCCTACTACTCTCCTTTAGTAGAAAGTTAATCCGACCTAACCTCGCGTTAGGGTAAAATGGTTAATCTGCCGTTATGTGTTTTTATTTATGTTTTATGTTTCAATAGCAGAACCATTGCTTCATTTCCGCAAACACATAACCTACAGTTCACTACAATATTTCTATTTGTTTTGTTATCCTTCCTCAGGCGGAAGCACGACTGGCAGCGCGACGGCAGGCACGTGCGGAAGCTCGTGAAATCCGTATGCGAGAGTTGGAGCGACAGCAGAAAGAACTGGAACAGAATGCCGACCGCGTGTTCGATCTTCAGCAGCAATCCGTTGGTCTGTCGGCTACGGATAGCTCGCTGGGACCACGGGCGACACGACTGACCGTCAACAGCAGCGCGGTACGGGGCAGTTCGCTTTCGTCCCGGAGAAGCAGTGAAGATTCCCTGGAGGAAGAAGGACGAAGTTTACGGGACCTACGGCATGAGCTGAAGGTACGTACTCTCGAATAATAAAACCAAACATGTTCCCCATTTCACCATCAATCATTTCCAGGATGTGGAAGAACGTTTCCGCAAGGCGATGGTCGCCAACGCCCAGCTAGATAACGAACGTGCCTCCCAAAGCTACCAAATTCAGCTGCTGAAAGACAAGCTCGAAGAGATGGAAGAATCGCACGCCCAGCTGCAGCGAGAACACAAGGAGAAATGCCGTGATCACGATGCCTTGAAACGAGCCAACGACAAGCTGTCCGAAGAGTTGAAACTGGTGCAGGGTCAGCTCCAGGAACGGGACACACTGATCGAGGAACAGGGCCTAGTGATCGTGACCGTGGAAAACGAGGACGGCTCCGATGCGCGACGCGCACTAGTCACAGTAGAGAACGCACAATTGTTAGGATCCGTACAGGGTTCGTTAGGTTAGTTCAGTGGTGTTTTTGTCGCCTCACATTCTAAACTCACGCATTTTTTACGCATTTACAGATGTAAGGTTGAAGAGGTTCGCAGAGGAGAAACTAGAACTACAAAACGAAGTTCAGATGCTACAGCAACAATTAAAAGACTTTAAGACCAAGGGCCGGAAGTACAGTGCCCTCAACGGGGCATTGGACGATGACGATTACGAAGATGCACAAAGTAATGTCGTTTTTTTTATTCCAGCACTTGAAACCCCGAATTTCGCTAACTCAAGGATTTTTTCTTTCTTGCAGGAGAAGCCAACAAACTAATCACCGATTACAAATACAAACTGCAGAAAGCAGAGCAGGAAATTGCCAACCTGCAGGCCAGTCTGGCTCGTTCCGAAACGCAGGTGATTCGATACAAGAGTACCGCCGAAGCGGCAGAAAAGGCTGAAAGTGATCTTAAAATCGAAAGGAGAAAGCTCCAACGAGAGGTAAGTACAGAACTGTCCTCTAACCTTCTACGCAGCAGCAAAATACCTACGCCGGGGCCCCTATAATTGTATTCAATTATATACATGTCTATCTGCCTATCTATCGTGCAGCCAATTATCACCCAGTTCTGGGACGAATGCCACTGCCAGTAGAGCGAGCAGTAGCAGTAGTACGAAAAGCACGCGACTACCACCACCAACTGCAACAACAACAACTACAACTAGATGACAACTCTTGCAATCCAATACGATAATGACACGACGGAACGCGTGCCACGGTAAAGCGCCGCACGACCGATTAATTAGGCTGTAATTAAAGTTGCGTCGATTGGGGCCCAACCGATTTCAATTGACTGTTCGTCGCGCTTTGCCCATGTCTCCCCACCACCAATGCCACTCTTCAATCAAGCCCGTATACAGCGTAGACCGATCGCTCTAGTAAACAGAACTTTGAACAATTTGTAAGCGAAGTGAGTGAGTTGAGTTTGTTTGAAGTTAGTATGCTTGTTAGTCAAAAGCTCTAACATAATGATTTTTGTGTTTTTGAGTTGTTTTGGAGCGATCCTACCCTCGCTACGATAAGCGACAATTTTCGTGTTGTGTTAAAAATTAACGAATGTTGATGATTTGGATGATTTTGTTGTCGATCTCATGCACATCAGTTTGTGAGTTTTGTTAAATTCTCGGAAATTCTCTGTATTCATTGTTGCAATTATACCGATGTCTGTCTGGATGCATCTTATTGCAATGTTATCATAATTTTCTGGTCAAAGTTCCAGTTAATTGTGAGCTGAACTAAGAAGACCATCAAAATTCGATACAAACAATTTGTTCTAACCAAAATTTTGTGTGCGTTTTTCTTTTCTAGCCGCTAACATTATTAATGTATTATTGTGCAACATCGTGTTTTTTTGTGTTTTGCTTCATCGTATCGAAAAATTCGAATCAACTACCCACCGCATCATCATCTGCTTTGATTAGGTTTTTTATTGATCGTTTTCAACTTGGGAACACTTTCCGTAACGTATCTTTTTGCCACATTGTAGATTGACCGAAGAATGTGATTTGAACGAAATCTTCTTAAATAAAATATGGAGTTCATATAGTTTCATCAATCAGCAAGTTTTTCGCACTTTACAATTTAGGTACTTCACTTCTGTGCTCTTGTGATTTTTTTTTCGTGATTAAGACAAATCTGCGGGTAGTTTCATAAACTCACTTATTATTTCCACTAGTCAAAAGTTCAGAAACTATTTTGAATAGTGAATAGGAAATAGTTTTGTCTTTTTTCCTTCCCCATTTTTTAGCATGAAACACGAAGGACGATACTTACGAGAACAAATCTCGATGAACATTCGATTAGATCCTTAGTGCAAATATTTATTTATTTATTTATTTTTCTCTAATTCATCCGACAATAAAAGGTCTTAATGAATATAATGTAGTCAAGTTATAAAATAGTGGAACGTAACACTTTCTGCGCAAATTTATGTATAGGTTCGCCGAAATCGAAGAGATGTTCAACAGTCCAAAATGTTCTGATGCATGCTGTTATCGGTTCATAGAATCCAAACGTCGTTCGGTGGTATCTCGGTTGAAGTAAACTAGTAGAACGTAGCGACCGTTGCGATGCACGGAAATTAACACTAGATAAAAGCTTCGATGAATCAATATCGCCGTTTAATATTTTTGCAACAATAATTGCTTGCTGAATTTTTCTGCGCCGTTCTAGTGTGTCCAAACCAATCAGACGGCAGCGATCGGGATACGGTGGAAGATCTAGCGGATTTTGCCAGGGAAGATTCCTTAGAGCGAATCGAACAAATCTTTTCTGCACACGTTCGATTCGTAAACTCCAAGCTAGTTGATACGGACTCCAAACTATGCTAGCATTTTCAAGTATAGGCCGAACTAGCGAGCAGTATAATGCCTTCAAGCAATGTGGATCCTTAAAATCACGTCCGATTTTAGCAATAAAACCTAATTGTCGAGTCGCTTTTGTAATTAATGTGGAACGATGTAAATTAAAAGTGTGTTTTGAATCCAACATAACACCAAGGTCATTAACACGAACAACTCTTTGAAGCGATTGTCCGTCAATTTTATAGTCAAAAAGTAATGGATTCAAAATTCGGTGGAATGTTATGACCTGACATTTTGCTATGCTTACGATAAGCCAGTTCCTTCTACACCAGGCAACGAATTCATCCAGAAGCTTTTGAAGACGCACGCAGTCGTCAATAGAGCGTACCTCAAGATAAAGTTTCAAATCGTCGGCGTAAACTAATTTGCAGCCACTATCGAGCAACAAAATAGCGTCATTAAAAAACAGCGAGAACAGAAGTGGACCCATGTTGCTGCCTTGAGGTACACCTGATATGTTCGAGAACGAGGATGACATACAGGAATCAAGCTTGACTCGAAAGACTCTACCACTTAAGTAAGAGAAAAGCCAGTCAATAAACTTTTGTGTTGCACCCAGACGCGATAACTTGCACAAAAGAATTCGGTGATCAATTCGGTCGAACGTCGCTTTTAGATCAGTATATACGGCATCAATTTGTACTCTTTCCTCCAAACGCGAAATACAGGTCGAGGTAAAATCCAGAAGATTTGTGCTGACCGAACGACCGGGCATGAATCCGTGTTGATCAACTGAGATGTAATGTTTTGTACGAGAGAACAACTCATTACTCACTATTATTTCGAAGAGTTTTGAAGCAGCAGACAAATTCGTTATACCACGGTAGTTCCTTACATTGTTACGATCACCGGTTTTGTACACGGGAAACATATAAGACTGCTTCCAAATAGTCGGGAAGACTCCTTCCTCAAATGATCTGTTGAATATCATGCAGAGAGGAACGGCTAAAACAGTTGCACAATGGCTGTAGACTGCTGCTGGTATACCATCTGGCCCGATCGAGAATGAACGTTTCAATTTCTTTGCCGCTGCGACAACCATTTCAGGAGTAATATTCTAGATTCTCTTTGTTTACTTCCTGTTTCGGTTATTACGGTACTCCTAGCAATCTTTCTCTCTAATTATTTGCAGATAATAATAACTAAAACTATCATCTTTTAATCTGTACTGAAGAAATCACCAAACATCCCGCTCGGCCTTTTGGCATGGCCACCAGACGGCTACCAAAATTGATTCAGTGACGGTTGTCAAATCCAATTTGGCGATACATAATCGCCTGAATCTTAGTTAGCCGAGCGTTTTCATCTTTTCACCTTGGCTGAAAATGTCAATGATTTCTATGTGGAAAAATCCTGGTGGATTCGATTGTATCGTTTGAGGTGTATGTCTGGCAGCGATGAGGCAGTCGATCACCAGAATGGCTACCAGCCATATTTTGGCCGCTGGCAGCGTTTAGTAATTTAGTTTAGCGTTCCGTAATAATTGAAAGAGAAAGTAAATAAAGAGAAACTTTCATCTGCAAATAGAACCTAATCTATACCCGGGTTGGCGGTTCGATGCATAGGGCGATGGTGTTAGAAGCCAGTTTTTGTATGTTCGAGTTCGAGAACATAAGTTTTCAATAGGATATGATTTGTGTAACGTATTGTTACGAATTTCATTGAGTCGACGTATGATTAATGTATTGGTTTGATAATGAATTTTGTGTTGTAGTCGAATGAAAAACAAAATGATTTATAGTGACCTCCAAACTATTCTGTTATGAATTTCAATATAAATATTCTCATAATTTTTTCAATATACCATCCTGTATTCCATGAAAGCAACGTATGAAAGATGTATGAATTATATTATGTACCTTTTATTGTGGTTATGAACTTTTATATAGATGATTTTGTATTCCTCCTATTCTGTATTTCGATTGAATCGAAATATTTCGTTTAGATGTAAAATTTTGCATTCTTCATCTTGATCGAGTTCGAGTTTTCTTTACAAAATACATTGTTTAACATGCGATCGAAATATTCAGATTCGATTGAAATACAAAATAGGGGTGAATACATAATCATCTATATAAAAGTTCAGAATAGAATGATCGTGAACAACAATGAGGTTGTATACGATTCATTTCGCAAGACAACATAAATTCTTCTTTATTGAAAGTCATTTGTTATATTTGCCATGATTCTGGCAAAAACATGACATTTACTTCAATTTAAGTATAAAAATTAATTAATATTAGTACACGTATAATATATAAGTATTACAATTAAATTGGTAAATTAAACTAAAGTTTTTCTTAGGTCTATAATAATAATTATTGTTGATGTCAATAATGAAAAATGGTGGACAACAATGATCATATTACATGTTCACCAGTAATCCATTTTCTAGCTACTATAAGAACTTATCCGTTGCGCTCTAAAAATTCTTCGATTTCTAGTAATTGGTTTTCTGAATCTACCCTGTGAGTTACGAACTGACCTGTTTTGAATAACGTGCCTTTATAAGTGCAAGACGAAGCAAAATTCACCATTTCATTCCTTTCAAACGAATATGTTCTATCAAGATTTTCTAGATACGGCCTCGTGTTAAATTTATAGGACTTGAAATTTGATTCCAAACTGCATTTTAAAAATGACTCGTGATATAAATCGTAAGAAAATTGTAAACATGACTTCAAACATAGTGTGTATCCTATATTAACCCGAGAAGTAATTATGTGAGAATATTCTTTGAACCCTTGATGTTTTGACTCATTTCGGAAACACATCATATCAGCAATAGGTCCACTATCTACAATGACTTTTGGGTAGTGCACTAAAAAATGATGTTTCGGTTTCAAGTGATCATTGAAGAGCTGAAGATACAAGCAATGATGAAATACTATTAATTCTTTTAGTTCGTCTATGTCGTTGCTAGTAAATGCCCTAGAAAGTATTTTATCAGTCATTTTGATTAAGGTTTTGCAATATTCCCAAACTTCATTATCAAAAGGGATGAAATGTCCCACGATGAATGGAAAATTATGGCAAAAAGCTCGCATTTCGTCATTCGCATTGTAATAGTTTTTGACTTGGTATTTTTATTGTGAGTTTCACTAAAGTCTACTATACGTGATAATGTAGGGTCTTTTGATGATTGTGCCACTAAATGCTTGCGCAAGTTCAGATCGGATACCGTAAAATATTTTTTATCGTAAATGAAATAATTTAACGAACACGTTATGCCATATTTACAAACACCTCCACTAAATAAATCATGCATTGCATCTACGCTCGTATTGTTGATTACGTGAAAAGAAGGTAAATCGTTAAATTCTGATCGCCCTCTTATTCCTGTTTTGGAATGCTTATTGGTTTCAACATCTTCGTTATAGTTATTAATCGTCCTCAAGCTATCATCACATTGTTTACAATCTTTTTGCATTTCATTCTTAGGTTTACGACAAAATCTACAATAATATGTTGCGTTGAAACTGCTAGACAGAGAGAGTAACGAATGTACGCCTGAATTATCTCCTTGGAACAAGCAGAGGATGAACCTAACATTAACTTCGACATCTTGCAATTTGATGATCATTCCATCTTCTTCTAGTTTCTTGAAAGGATTTATTATTTCTTTTATTAACTTTTGAATCCCGATGTTCTGTATAGCCATTTTTCGTACGATACCAGCAACGAATATGTTACCCAACTTTGATGTACATTCTTCTGGTAACACTGGAAATGAGTAATATATCCCGCAAATAGAGTCTACTTTATTGTGAGGTCCTTGTGCATTATTGATTTCATACTCATCCGTGTATATCCAAAGAGGGATAAGATAACTTTTGTCTTGTCTACTGGAATATTTTTCTTTGATCTCTTTCCATACCCTACCTAATGATATTCAAAGTTAGATGGTGGTCGATGTTCATCGATATGTGCTAAGAAAGCATCCATGGTTGAAAACTCCACCGAGCAGTTCATAACACAACATTTGACGTACATGATTCGATAAATTTGATCAATTTTTTAACTGAAACGTAGTTGATGGTTTTATTAGTATTGTAAATAAATTTTAGCACAAACTCCCAGATCAGTTTGGATACCTTTGAAGTAGGCAACCCAAGCACCGAAGCAATTTTCACGAAAACGTCTAATCCTCTAACTACGTTCGGTAGCAAGTAATGGTTATCTCCAAATACAATAACGCATTCTCCAACAGCAAATAGATTTTCTCCCAAGATAAATAATTTTAGAACGCCAGTTTCATTCTGCAAAACGCTGTTTGTCTTCTTTAAATTCTCAAAGACTTCTTCATTTGATTTGAATATTTGCTATAGTAGGCTTGAAACCATTGGCAGCTTTTACTGGAATCAATACTGCGCTCAGTCCTCTTAGGGCTGCGAGTAAACGAGTGTCTGAAATATATGTAAAAAATCATTCAAATTGAAATAAAATATACAATATATCAGATTTTTTAAATGTAATCGTTTATAAATATTCATACTCACCCAAAAGATTTTCAGTGTTGGTTATTATAGGCAATAGTTCTTTAACTGAGAGGTCTTTTCCATTTTTAGCGACGTACTCGGCGATTGGGTCCAACAAAAGGGCCCACTTTTTCTGGTTTTCTGACGGATTTCGAAAACCTAGCAACTGATAATCGATGTCCAGCTGCTCGGAATAGTAGATTAGTTTCTTTTGGACAATTTATACAATTAAAACTCACCAGTTGAAAGCCGAACTCATCTTGAATTTGTGGATATTTATCCAAGAGCTTAGTGAATTTTCTTTTGTCCCTAAGCATAACATTCCTGTCCGGAAAGGTGATTTCCCAGTGAGACATTACACTCGCCCATGGCTGTCGGTTTAGTTGCAACCATGCAATTGCATTAATAATTTCCGAACTGAGTGTCTCCGGAACAACAGAGGACGATGATTGACGACTCTCTTCAATTTTCAATATTTTCCGGTCACTTTGTCTAATATAGTTGATTCGGCTGTAAAGCTTTCCACCAGGGTTTCCTTTCTTTGGGATATAATATGTATCCTAGGCAAACGTAAAATGATTCTCTAATAGCTTGAAAAAAGTGATACTACCACTCTGACTACCTTTTGCTCCTTTTTAAACAGCTTTACGATAGCCGATGCGTACTCCGAAAGCTGTTCGCTTGTTGTCTTTCGCTTTTTGGAAAGATGGTATTTGGCCACAACGTCTGTGACAAATTTTTGGCCTTCTGAAGACAACTCTAATTCATCTGCTGCTCGGAGAAGTGTCACCCCAAAGATGGATTGATTAAGTTGACTTTTTAATACATCAGGCGAAAGTAACTCAACGTCTTCGGCTGTTCCTGTAGTCACAGCAAAATCACCGTGACAATCAAGCTCCGTTTCATGCACTTTCAGTTCGCTTTTGCGATCATTACGGTTAAAGTCGCCCGAATCAATTTCGTAAAATGATGAATTGTATTCGTATTGCTGATCACTTGCACTTTTTACTTCTTTATCCTCCTCCTCCTGGGAAATATGCTCTTTCTTCAGTAATATTACGTTTGATAGATCCTGTGAAATGATTCTTTTAACAATACTTATACAAGAAAACTTGTTAAACTTACATTTCTTTTACGTCATTCCTATATCCACGTCCATATTACATCGAATTTCCAACTGACCTCGGCACGAGAAAGCGCTCGTTCAATTTGTTCTCGTGGCCAAGTTATCAACGCAACGGTATCTACACCACACTCTATTAATATATATGATTGAGATAGTATTTGTAAATTCTGGAATATTAGAATTAAATTACCTGCAAAAACAGACAACGCATCTGCAGGAACCTTAAGATCCACAAGTAACTCCGTTTCACATGCCATTTTTGATTTTCAATAACGAACGTATGTTTTTTTTCACGCAAGGATTGCTTATGAAGTTCGTTAGCGCGTCGTATGAAATTCATATTAAATCGTAAGCAATTCGTAAACAAGTAAACTGTGGTAGTGGCATACAACAAAATCGTTCATACGAAACGCATTAAGAATATCATCGGTTTATTGATTATATTTTTTACTGGTGTGTAATAAAAATTTTAATTCTCAGTCACACGCATTTCACAAACAAGTTTTTCGAAATCATACGTGCCACAGACAGTAAATTTTACACTATGTCTCATTATAATTGTTGCAAGAACGTCGTATGAAATTCAAATCACAGTTTTCTGATAGTTATATGTATCGTATGAAACAGATTTGAGCTCATAAAAAAACTGTTCATACGATACAAGTTGTGAACCTCGTACGTTCAGTTTTCTCAGTGTATCCAAGCTTAACCGAATATCGGTATTTATCTGTATGAACGGTGATTAATCGGTATTCTAGGAGAACGTATCTGTATTACGGTATAGAGGTCGAAAATCGGTAGAAATAGAAAAATAAAATCGATTCCCCCACTACCATTGTTACAATTCAAAAGTTCCTTATTTGTCATTCATTTATTTTTTTGTTCGGTAACAGGGTTTCTTTCTCCAAAAGGCATAAAACCTCCTCATCTTTTCTTTTCTACCAACAGATTATAAAATCCAAATGGTACAATATAGAACTTCGATTAAACTGAATTACATTACAAATAGTAGTATAGCATTAACTTGTAAAATTGTCGTAGCTCTACAACTAGATAGATAAGGAATCACGGAACAATCGCTATATTGCATTTCGAGATATATGACAATCAAAATCTTCAGAGCAACTATTAAGTAAACGACACTTACTAGAAAAAGGCTAATTATACCCGTAGTTGGTTCTTGCAGCGGGAATTCTAAGAAACGGGCGTGAACGAAGACATATCGGGAGAGGAATGTCGAAGTTAACCAACCGTAAGAGATCAGCACAACCGATACGTGATTGTATTAAGTCCGCGATGAAAACGGCCTTGTGAACATTCTGTCGAACAGACAGCAGACCCAAGACGATAAGTCGGCAGCGATCCACGTAGCTTGGAAGGTTGAATCGATCACTCCATGGTAGATTGCGTAGAGCGAATCTAATGAATTTGCGTTGAATAGCTTCGACACGATCGATGTTAATTTGGTAATGAGGTGACCAAACAATAGCTGCATATTCGAGGATTGACCGGAGCAGTGCACAATAAAGAGCTTTCAAGCAGTGTATGTTACGAAAACTTTTAGCAAATTCGAAAGATGAAACCTAAGAGTTTCATCTGAAGTCAATAACTCCTAAATCTTTCACAAACGATTTACGTTTGAGAACGCTTTGCGAGAGGTTGTAGTCATACAACATTGTTGAACGCTTTCGAGAGAATGATATAACGGAACATTTAGAGGCATTCAGTACCATCCATGACACCATTTTACAAAAGCATCAAGTTGAGCTTGTAGAAAGCATGCGTCATCCTGACCATTTTTCAGATGATTTCAATTTGAAATCATCAGCGAATGATAGCTTGAACTATTTTAAGGAGAATTTGAGATCGTTGAGATAGAGCAAAAATATGAACGGTCCTAAATGACTTCCTTGAGCAACTCCAGAATCTAACAGCAAATGGTGTTGTTATCCTGTTTCCTATTTTTAAAACGTCTCACGGCCAGTTAGATATGACTGTACCTATTCTAGTAGAGCACCGCTAAAGTCAAGTCTGTCAAGTTTGGCTATTGCTAATCGATGGTGTATTTTATCAAACGCTGCCGTGAAATCAGTGTAAATTGCGTCGACCTGTTTACGTGATTGTAGGGATCGGGTGATAAACGAAGTGTAGGATTCTAAATTTGTAGATGTAGATCGGTAAGACGTTTCAGATATGTAGTCGTTGCAATTGTGGGTTAAAAAGTCAAGAACATTTTTTTTCAAATAACTTTGAGACAGCGCCAAGTGGTATCTTGGCAACAGTGTGGACTTAATTGAAGAGGATCTTAATCCATCCAGGCGTCGTCAATTTCACCCAATTTCGAAAATTATTAGGGAACTTTAAGGTGGAAGCTGTGAAAAAATACCCGGGTAGCTTTAGGGATGATGATATATTGAAATAAAATAAACAACGAGGTTGCCGAATTGAATGTCCAAAAAACGGCAAGGCATTCCCAGATTGAGTTTGTCTCACTACAATCTAACGAATCGTGAAAATACGAAAAATGGGCAAAAAATAGTATGACCTTGTTCATAATTTCAAAATTATTCATTTATTCTTCCAAATCTATTTTTCCCCCTCAAAGTAATCCCCCTTCTCAACCCTCTTTGAACAACTTGTGCCAATCAAAAACACTTGCTAGCTACATACAATTATCACCGAAGGCTTTTTGCAACATTCTGAGCCTGGTGCGAGACAGAAAATTGACCCACAAAGCAGCTGTACAAAGTCTAAGCATATACGGAAGATCAGCTGAATAAGGTTGCTTTCTGAATTGTGTTTCATCACATTCAAAGTAGTTTAATGGGTTAAAAAATTTTCCTATCTCCGGCGAAAGACCACAATTAGGTTAAAGCCGACAAAAAATAAACGATATAAAAAAATTGCCCGAATAGGAAATAATTACGGGAACTAATGTTGTTTCGTAAATTTTCGTTTCTGATATTTTATTTATTCCAGTCTGATTTTTGTTGTATACCAAACATGTTTAAACAGTTTTTTTAATCGATTTTTTCAAATTTAAAATCTATTCCAAATGGAATCAAATGGTTTTTTCAATATTCTTAGAGAAAACAAAGAAAAACAGAATAACGAATGATCTTCAGAGTTATAGTTAAATAAATGCATAACAACCATAATTATGGGAACAGAACTCATAACATAGACAAAGAAAACATAACATTTTAACGCAAGTCTTTAAAACAGCTGGAAAATTCAAAATTGTAAGCGTGCGACAATTTCTGAAATTTCGAATAAATCTTTTTTTATAGAGATCTCCCCGAAGAATCTCGAGCGGAATCTGGAAATTTTATAGCTTACAAAAAAAGTCACAGTCCATGTGAGTATTAAAAAAGATCTAATCTTGCTCCAGGATCTCAGAGGGTTCAGCAAATACTACAATAAATAAAATCACAAAATATGGGAAGTTAGGGAAGCTTGAAATTTTCCTTCCTTTTTTTGAAGGTATGAAGGTATGATTTATGATTCTGGTGAGATTCGATAATTTTGTAACTTCCAATTCTATCTTTGAAAAATCCGTTTGAAAACTTTGATAGATTTCATGCGATTCAAAAAAAACATGGCGAAATTTTCACTTTAAGGGGGAAATAGCCGAAAAAAATTACCATTTTTTTTAATTACATTGTGCAGAAAGCCAGGAAAACTTCGTTGGATGTATGGTATCGTTCGTGAGACGGCTAGGATGTAGACCATGTTCGATGTACGTTCTATCATGCCAAACCGTGTTTTAGAGCTGTGTCTATCATAAGGCTTAGGGTGGCGAAATGGTAGCGCTTAAGCACGGAATGCATAAGAACGCAGGTTCGATTCCTGTCTCCGAGCGTATCTTTTTCCAAAAAACCATATATTTTTAAGTTTTTCATTCATCTGGCTTCTCCAATATATGTTTCCACCCAGTTGGATAATCGTATACTGAAGGCGTTCGAGCAAAAGAAGGAGGTTTCAGTTCTGGATGTGGCTAAAATGTGGCCGAACTATAAGAGGCAGAAACAACCAAAACGTAGTCCGAAACAAGAAGAAGCATCGATCAGGCCGATGGTTCGAAAGCTGTACAATACGATTCTTGCTGAAAATTGAAATGCATAATCATGGACGACGAAACCTACGTGAAACTCGATTACAGATCCTTGCCGGGACCACAATATTATACGGTGCGAGCAGGGCAAGTGTTAAACCAGTCCGAGACATCGATTGAAGTCGAAAAATTTGGTAAGAAAGCTATGGTCTGGCAAGCAATTTGTAGCTGCCATAAGATTTCGAAACCTTTCATCACCACTGCTTCAATGAACAGCGTAATATACATCAAGGAATGTTTACCAAAACGACTTCTACCCATGATTCGAAGCCACAAAGATCCTGTTGTTTTGTGGCCAGATCTTGCTTCTTGCCACTACTCGAAATCAACGGTAGAATAGTGTACTACCACAAATGTCACTTTCGTCCCAAACGACATGAATCCACCAAATTGCCCACAACTTTAACCAATTGAGGGATTTTGGGCATTAACGAAGGCACATCTTAGGAAACATGTCTCGGCAGCCGAAACCATTCAACAGCTCGAAAAAGATTGGAAAAAAGTGTCAAAACTTGTCGCCAAGATGTCTGTACAGAATTTAATTAGGAACGTTCGCAAGAAGGTGCGCCAGCTAGTCTACAATGGCTTAGTAGCAAATGTTGAGAATAATATTCTGTTGTTGTAGTCTAATATTATCAGTATATCGAATAAAATTTGAATATCTAACACTTGTGAATTATTTACAGCGAAATCAAAGTGCGTCCATACTTTCTGGGACAGTCTTCAGGACATAACCGCGAGATTGACGTAGGACTGCATTCGAGATGTGTTTAGATACTAACAGATTCGATACCGTTTGAGCGTTTAATATGACGTTATGATATGAGATACTTAAGTTTACGATGACGACATCGAATGTAGTTCAACCTAGTTTTGATTTTCTAGCGAGAAATACAAATGAAATACGATCGTAAAATCAATACGTCATTCTTAAGAATAAGAGTGAGTGGTCATCTGAGGGTTTGACCGACGACGCGAGCTGCCACTCGTATATTGAAACTGTATCGCAAATTTAGTTTGTAACTGGTAATATCAAAACCAAATCGTTTGATAAAATATTGAAACTGGCAACACAAGTTGACAAAAAAAAAAATTAAAATGGATTCAATGGCTATGGCTTCGCGTGGAAGAATGTCTTTTCTGGAAGTTAGACCATTCTGAGAAATATGAACGAGTTTCAAGGAGGAAAACTAATGACGCGTGTTTGCCTTTCGCTCATTGCTCAGTGATCTGTAAAAAGATTTATATAATTAAACTACCCATAGATTCGAAATTTTGCAACTTAAACGTGTATTGCAACAACATTTAAGTATTTCGACAGTACACTATTGAAATACCTGCCTGATTTGACCCATGTTAGCACCAGCCAATCAGAACGCATTCTGAGGAAGAGAACACAACGGTATAAAAGATGAACATTCCATCATTTTCTGAGAAACGCATGTCGAACCGAGACATACGGGAGAGCAACATCGAACACCTCACGCTTTCGGAACAAATGAATTTTCTCTGGATTCCATTTGGAAATCGCAATGAATTTCGGACGAGTTTACCGAGTGTGCATGCCAAAACGCATGATCTGCCTAAACGCAGATCCTGTTGGTCGTGACAATTCAAGGCACTTTTCAGTCGCGCAGCCCATCATCAGAAAAAATAAATGTAAAAGCATAAGATTCATTGAAATGGAAGTTGAAAAAGTTTGCGTCGTCACTAACAAATTCAATTACGACGGGCAACGCTCTCACGCAATGCGAAAATGAAAGTATTGATGTAGAACACATCTTCATACTAGTATGGGTGTCGTTTCGAATAATGCTGTGTGAAACAGAGTTGCCACATATACAGATTAATCTGTAATTTGTTTTTCCTGAAAAATACCGATTCAAATGTGGCGAAAGGAAAGATTTTCTTAACACAATTCGTAATTTACAATTTAGTTTTGGACTTCGTGGAATTTTACTACACTGCAGAGAACTTTGATTCTTTCAGTAAGAACCTGATGATTTCTTGGCAGAGCATGTATAAAACACTGAAGTAGACATGAAAAGTCTGGTTTGATTAGAGGTTGATATAACTGGCAAATAACTGGCCTAACACTCCTTCCCTTTCCCTAAGTGATCTGCAGTCGGGTATAACGTTGCATTTTTGTTTAGTTCTAAGTTTCTGTCCAGTCTACAGACCTATTCTCTCATCATTGTCTTTTTGGCGAACCCAAACCGTTTGTGACAATCGTTCGCACGAAGCAAGACTACTACGATCCATCTGAACGTTATCATCGATTATCATCATTCGGTTACCCAACACACAAGGTTAACGAAAGGTTTCTTTTCGTCACTTTCAGAACCGTGAGGCGATGGACCGACTGGAGGAGGTAGAAACCTGCAACAATCACTTGCTGAAGCGGCTGGACAAGCTGAAGAACGCGAAAAGTGCCCTTCTGAAAGACCTCTGATAGACCTGGGACCGGTCTGAACCCCAAACCAACCCATCATTATTGTTATCATCAAAATCAAAACCGTCTCATACTGTTTTTTTTTTCTTGTATTCGGGCTTTCAATGTGTTTACCAGTAGTAGTGGCTAACGGTCTAACGGTCAGTGGACTTGTTTTCGGTCGGCAGCCGGTCGTGCTAAATCACCGTCATCCAAATCCTGTATTTATTGTGTAAATTTTTAAAAGCATGCTATTTTTTTTTATAAAAGGTTCAAGTTGCCTTCGAGTTTACCTAATTGATTTTAACGGCTTCACCCAATACAACCTGTTAGTTTAGCTAGTGTTTGACCTGGGCGGAAAGTTAGTCCAAGATACGAAATCCGCGGATTGCATAGTAGAAAGTTGTGTAATGATTATTACTAAGTTATTGACTTTGCTCGTGAATCGTGAAGAAAAAATAAAAGCTTAGAACTTGCACTTACCAGTTAGTAGGCTTGTATAGCAAATTGAAGAGATCATAAGTTCTCGTTTTTTTTTGTAATTAATTGAAACTATTAACTATATATTTAACAGAGTAGTGTAAATTGAACCACAGAGATTAGGAACTTCTAGGGCAGATCATATGAAACGCTGTATATCTAAAGGGAAAATAGGTATAATTTGTGGGAGGAAACATTTTAAATATTTAATTTATTGAAAACTATAGCTTTTAGGAAAGAGTTGCGGTAAATCGAGCAAAAGTTTCTAGATCGAGATTCTAGTGAAGAGCCAACGTTAAAAAATAGCTAAACAAACGATAGACGATTTTTTCCATGCAGAACAACAATAGTACGAACAGCTGATTTGTGTTGAATCCATTTATTCCTTTATATTAGTGTTGGTAAAGTAATATGAAAACAAAATTGGTCGTTAGCTCGATCGATTGTTTATGAAGAATGAAACAACAAATCGAGGGACTCATTCATTTGCCCCCTACGCCCATACCTCCATGGTTCCTGCGTTATGATAATGTCTTTCCCCAATCTGATCGCCCCTTCCTAATTTGTTATCTACTTTGTAAAGCAGCCAACATTCATCGTAGCATATTATCACTTTTACTGTGCGATCTCAGCTGAGCTCACACAAATAAACTTCTTACATACTCTTGAACTGCCATATTTTTGTAATGCTTTTTTTTGTTTTTGTCGATCGATTCAAGCTGGCGCGGATGTTTTCTCTTTGCCAGGACGAGTTATTTTGTACATTTTTTTAGATCGGAGTCAGATTTTCTTCCTGTGAAATTATTTAGCACTCAACACGCTTGTTGCTTTTGTTCAATCCTTAATCTAAGCGTATGGGAAAAACACAATATAAAATTAAGACAAAATAGAACAAAACAAATGCTAAAAGAAAACGGAAAAGTTTACTACTGGAGCAAAAGCAAACACACTATAACATAAAAACGCGTTAATACTAGTTGTAAGTGAGAAGTGTTCTGATGTCTTTCCTTGGGCGAAAAATCCGAATGAAAACCTATAACGTAATTGTATACAGCAAAGCGGGAGCGTTTAGAGTACCGAACGCGCTGACAAGACAGCAAAGAAAGTACGAGTGTAATAACAGAATGCAACCCAGGAGTAATATAAAGAAAAATATATGATTAACTACAACAGCCAGGCTCAAGCCGTGTTTCATTGAATGCACATACCGAAACGGATTTACTTTTTATCAATATACTTTACTGTGACATGTCTACTGAAATGCCAAAATTACAAATCTCGGTTGTTTAGGGGGTTGTGAATTATTTTGCAAATAGCGTCAACTTCTCGTCTGTTTAGGAATTCATAGTGAACCGTTAGGTGGCGTTAGCAGTTTAACATAAACTGTTGATGCAATGATGAATCAGAGACCTAAAAACCTTGTTTTAGTCTATCCAGTGGTGTATTGATGGCTTTCTCATATAACTCATGTTTTCATAAACATAACTAATACGATGCACAAGTTTTAACTCTGATTTCATGTTTTAATTCAAATAACATGCCTTCCCTTCACTTTGATTCGTATTCAGAAACGTCACATCGAAACATTTTTTCCCTAAATAACATGATATAATCAAAGATAAATAATAAAGACATGTATGTGCTTACAAATATTTTTAAATAGTCTGGTTCGTTCCGGTACTTTCTAAAATGACCGCACTCACCGCTCGGTGGAGCGCGAGATTAATTGCATTGTTATCATTTTGACCAAAGTGTGCCATAAAATCTCAATATATACAAATGAGCTAAGAGCAAATTCAGCAGCTAGAAGTTCTATATGGAAGATCTATAATAGAACAGAAACTGGAACAAACGTATCCCCAGCAAGCCGTTCTAGTTTTATTTATTCGACCAGTTCTTCTGTCAAATTTAAAACTGGTCTACGATGCCGTTCTATTTTTTGTATATTTGAATCACGAGTAAAACAGTGCTGGGGCTGCCAGTTTTTCTTGTTATAAAATCCAGATTTAAATTTTGTAACTGACATAAATTATGCATCTAGAACTAGAACACTACTGAATATGCCCTAACGAATCGAAAGGGTTCTCACGGTTTGACATTTGCATTATGAATCTGATGATGGGATCTCAGCAGTGCACCCAATTTATCACCATTGGTGCCAGTTTCATGGAGGAGCGCAGATGTGCGCCGAAAAAAGATCGTGACTGTCATGTCTGGAAATTTGTTTGTGATATAATTGTCAGTCAAGCACACTGCTTAGTTGACAAGCTTTTGTCGAATCAGTTTCCCATCAAAGTAGTCATTTGTTGCTTTAACATATTTATTTCACGTTAATGGCCAAAGTTTCGAAGTAGTAAACCTTTGAAACGATGGCAATTAGCTTGAAACCAAATTTTTCAAACCAATAAATCACCGGAAGAGACATTTTTTAACACATCGTAGAAAGCTTTCAAAACTGTTGCTGAGTGAGCTAGTGGAAAAATTGAAGCGATTGACTTAAGGTCTGAGGACAGAGGGCCACGTGTTGAGTTTTAAATCGACCGCGTGGCTCGCTCAATTCCGTTTGCGCATCGTATTTCTCTTGTACTCTCTCGATATATGAGCAAACTGTACCGGGTTGCCAGCATACATTTTATTATTTTGATGAGAAGTTTTATCACATTAATCTAATTAATCTATCGTATGGGTTGGACATTACATGGATTCCAATGAACAATGAAAAAATATTCAACTTTCACAAAGATTGAATGTTGTGTGTCTGTCGAGCCAATTTTATTTCTCTCTCCTTTTTCAGAATGCTATCAGGAAACCAAAGCGAAAAAAAAAAATGGCGGATGCATTGAAACTGACTTTGTTTCACAGAAAAATACAAGACTTTATTTTCATCGCGATAACATATATGTTTTATGTACTAATCGCTTCTAAACTAAATTATCTAGACTTTGTCACGGTAGATTTATGATACAAGCCTTCAAAGCCGAGATATTCGATGAACAAGTAGAGGTATGCATTTCCGAGCGTTCCAGTTTTCAGCAGTTCTTCAGTCAGAAAAAAATACAACACGACCGCTAAATTCAATGAATCATTCTGAAAATTTCGATGTTGTATTAGGTTTTGCACAAACATAACAACCTCAAAAAATGAACAGAATGAACTTTTTTTGACAGTCGGACTGCCGGTGAATCAAGTTCATCTATGACAGCTGCCGTGTGTTTGTTCTGTTTTGCGACTGCAAATTAAAAATTGAAAAACGACGAGAAAGTGCCTATTAAAAACGTGTTCCACAGTGAAAAGAACTAAAAAGATAACCCTGTATGCGTTTCCAGCATCAAGTAGCGATATTTGTATAAATCTGTTTAATGTGAGGCGACTTGCAATTTTTCAACTAGGTTTTGCACGAACATAACATAACCTCACAAAAATAAACAAAATGAATCAATTTTGACAGCTATTAGTGGTTTGTTTATGTGTTCATTGCGTTCATTCTAATTTGAATACGTGTTAATAGATATGTAAACAAACCACTGCTAGCTGTCAAAAAGTGAACTTGATTCATCGACAGTTCATTGGTAGTTCATTCGATTGGTCGTCGTGCAAAACCTAATTCAAACGATGAACCTCTGATGAACTTTTAAACTATAAACAAATACACGTCGGCTGTCAACAAAATTAATTCTTTTCATTTTGTGAGGTTATTAGATTTTTCATCGTGACGTCACAAATGAACAAGCATTCATCCTTGACAGTTCAGTCGACGACACGACCTGCCACTCGCCTATCAAAACTGTATCGCAAATTTAACTACCCCTCAGTAACTCGTAATGTCAAAATAAAATTATCTGAAAAACTATTAAAACTAGCAACACAAGTTGATCAATTATTAGTTTTGAATAACAGTTACCAAAACCTTGGTTACTGCATGTTGAAGACTTGAAGAAAGTAAACAAAACAAACTGCCTCGAGAGGAAGATCCTTATTTCGCGGCAAGTTGCAAATTCAGCACCATCATCACGCGTTAGATTAGTAGATCGATTAGCTCAGCTAGGGCTCGAGCATACGAAAAATTTCTTGTAATACCAGCGCAATCAGGTTGCCATATGCGGCCAAGAACTTTTGTATTGAGTAGTGCGTTGTTGGTATGACGCAATGTTTCAATATCCACCGATGCTAGTTAAATAGTTTAACGTAATCAGACTTAGATATGTGACTGCTTTCCGCTATGTACACGAGTTACAAAATGGTAACAAACTTTGCAATCATTAAATTCGTCAATGCGAAACTTTTTATCAGTCCAATCATCCAAATTTAGTAACGGAATATGAATGATATAGCTTAGTCGATCTGGTATATCAGTACTATTGTACGAAATGCAAGAAACTCATTTGCAGTAAATCAAAGATACTTGAATATTTGAACTTTATTTTTAATCCATGCCAAAATCGCACTTCATATACAGGTACGAATATACTTATAAACAAAATTTATATTTATTCTTTTCTAATGACTTCCTAAACTAAAACTATTTCAATTGTTCACCGATTCTTTGTATATTCGTCACTTCTGAATTTGTTTCAAATTGTTCAACTATCGTTGCTAATCAGTGTACATGTTGTAAAACAATACACCGTCATATTTTGGACATTTGAGAAACTCCTCTACATCTACTCTCAGTGATTTTAAGTTCTTCGCAAAACGGATGGTAAAATTTGATGAAAATGAAAGACATTTGAAAAGCTCGGGGATCAACTTTCTTAGGATATGGAATCTGATCGTGAAACAAGTTTCCTTCAAATAATTTGATAATCGATTCTCAAGCAGAGAATATACAGCAACTACAATCTCCCGAAAGACTTCTGGTACCTGAAAGTAATCGAATGTCAAGAATGTCGGATACAATTCAACAAAGTTTTATCTTCGTTTCGCGCATACTGGCACGAAATTCCGGGTTTATTGTCAGTATATCAAGCAACGCTCATGTGTTTCGGAAAGTCGAGTGGATATTCCTGTCTGTGGCAGCAATGCACCTAGTGTCAGATTTGACATTGTGCTTCCAGTTCCGGTCGCCGTAAATACACAAAGAACGTTGTAACATTAGCTTGATTACTATCAATCTAATCTAATCTTACATTTTTTTAATTTGTTCCAATACATGATAAACTGTTGAACCTGGCTCTGGTGCAGGATGATTCTGTAATTCGGAATAAATGAATTCAGTAAACCAAATTTTATGCGTATTGTTAAAGCGTCTAACTCCGTCATATTTGATAATTCCATTTCAGCGTTGCAAACATGGGCATCTGTTTGTATTTTAGAAGTAAATGTTAAACGAGGGCCGGGCAGTTATATTCCCCTAGGGGGACCAGTTCACGGCCGATAGTGCCCAGGGCCTCGTACAGCTTTCACAATCTCGATTTCTTCACAATAATTTCAAGATGACACAAAATTTAAATTAATAAAACTTTATCTACATTTTCTCTAAAGGTTTGTTTATTTATTATGGGGCTCCGTGGCAACTAGCTCGTAGCAACTTAAACAGTGTTGCCGGCCTCCTGTCACGACGCCATCTCGATGTGATCAAAGTTGGAACTTCAAAATCAGCTGATTGCAACGTGTACAAACAAACAGTAATATATTTGTTTTACGCGTTTACCTTGTTTAGTGCACGAAAATTAGTGAATTTTGGGTCGACTCTCTCACAATAACTTGTCGGTTTACCTAAAATACAGCAGACAGTGTTTTGTGACATCAAGTGGAGATAATTTTCACAATTTGAGAGTCGCGGTGAGTATCAAAACATCGCAGTGTTTGGGGCTCGAAACGCGAGGGGCTCAACGTAATCGGTATACTTTCAAATGGCTGGTGCTCACATACCGGTGTCAGATGGGTGAGTGTTGCGCAAGAAGATTTATATCACAGAATATTTTTATCATTATCAAGGGGTCGCTATATTTGTGGTAACTGGCGGTAAATCACTCACGAACACTTTTTATTCCTATCTTACTTCGGAGTGCCTGGTCGTGTCGTCGGTTCAGCGATACTATTTACAAACAAGCTTAAACAAAAATCGAAGAACACGTCTTAAACAATCATCTTTACACTTTGCAACTAGTGACTTTCATATAATAAATATCTAAAACAAACCGTATCCAATCGTGAACAAATGTTTTAAAACTTTATTTAGGCGATATGGACCATAAATGGTCTCATCCAAATTGTTAACAGACAAACAAAAAAATCTCTGTTTACAACCAGTACTGCTGAACTGTCAAAATGTGTTCATTCGATTGAGGTTAGCAGTGACGGTAAAAAACCTAATGTCATGTTCGTGCAAAACCTAATTTGGTTACAGTTTAAAAGTTCATCTGAGATTCATCGTTTGAATTTAAAAATTGCAAGTCGCCTCACACTAAACAGATTTATACAAGTATCGCTCCTTGATGCTGGAAACGAATACAGGGCAAACTTTTTAGTTCTTTCCACTGTGGAACACGTTTTTAATAGGCACTAAAGACGGATGCAACCTCATCGACGACCAAACCTACGCCAAGGAAGACTCTCGAGCGCTGCCCGGACCGCAATATTATACGAAATCGGTGTACCAGGACCTGGACGACGCTGACACCACGGTGGCGATGGGAAAGTTTGGGCAGAAGGTGTTGGTCTGGCAAGCAATTTGTACCTGTGGTTTGCGGTCGTCGATTTTCTTCACGAAGGGCACAATTAATGCCAAGGTGTACGAGGAAGAATGTTTGAAGAAGAGAATGCTGCCACTGTACAGAAAGCATAAGGCTCCTCATCTCTTCTGGCCGGATTTGGCTTCAGCCCACTACGTCAACTCCGTTCTACAGTGGTTGTCAAAAAATAATGTACAATTCGTGGAAAAGGACATCAACCCACCGAACTGCCCGGATCTTCGGCCAATTGAAAGGTATTGGGCAAATGTCAAGCGGCACTTTCGGAAGGAAGGTACAGTGTCCCAAAACATGCAGGAGTTAAAAAAAACTGGACAGCTGCCACCAGGAAAGTCACAAAAGTAACTGTGCAGTGCGAGCGTTTCACAGAAACTAGGATTTTCTTCAATATAATCAGTGAAATGCATAAAAATGTAATTTTTCTATAATATATCGAACTGATGTCAAAATATGTTTTTTTTCGCTTTTTTATTCAATAATCAATGTTGCTAACTACTTTTCGATACACTTCTGATGCTAGTGCTATCCCAACTAAAGGAATATTTGAAATGACCGTTGAAATGATTAACGAAATCAATTTAAGTGTCCTGTCTGTTAGTCTGTGTAATAAGTTTCTGTTTATTGTACTATCTATGATCTGTGAAAATTTCATCCAAAACAAAACAAACAAACAAACAACAACAAAAGTCCAAGAATACGAAAAGTTCAAGAGTCCGAGAAAGACAAAAGTACGTTTAAGAGTCCAACAAATCGAGAGTTCTAGAGACCAAAAGTTCTAGAGCCTCAAAAACTGATAAAGTGCTAAAGGTTAAAGAAATCTAAGAGTTCAACAGTTCAAGAAGTTCAGTTGTCCAACGTTACAAAAAAAAAACAACAGTTCCAAGAATTCGAAGAATCCCTGAGTTGCAAGAGTCTAACAAATTCAAGAGTTTACGGACACACAAAGTTCAAGAGCACGAGAAGATAGAAAGTGCAAGAAGTAAAAGAAGTTCAGTCCTAATTTTCTAAAGTTCTTAAGATCTAGCACCACAGAAGACATAAAGATAAAGAACCCAAAGATTATAGTCCAAGAATCGATGAGTACGAGTAGGGTAACAATAAAATTTCCAAGTGATATTCACCCCTAGTCTGTACGTGGATCGATTGGAAATATTCCGATCGAATGTGCAATTTCCATTCTGCATTCCGTTCGAGTTGGGTATGATTTCGAATATCATTCGTTCGAGTTGTTAAATTTTCGAACATTACTCGATCGACTTGCGTACGTATTACTTATGTTCGGTTTAGAAAAGCTCAAAAACGGAACTCTCTTCATTTTCTCAGAAGCGGCTCAGTAGATTTTCACAAACTGAGAATCAAATGAAAGACTTCCTTTTCCGGAAAAACAAGGTGATGTGTGTTTAATATTTAAACCGTCATTCAGAGCGAAAATTAAAAAAAGAAAGAATTCCTAAAAAACTTGGCTCAAAACTGTTTATTAGGGTGTCAATATTTTGGGATCATCTCTAAAATTTTTTGATGCCAGATGTTTTAGTATTGTCTGAAAGCAGTACACAATTAAAAGTATTATCAATACTCCTTTTATTGACAATAACATCATCTCTTGTAAGGGCCACTAATGACAAAACGACCATACAGTCAAGTTTATTCGAGATTAAAACACAAATACTTATATTTCATATCGCATAAATAACAAATGCAATGTCCCATGCCGGAAGGCAGGAACTCACTTCGAACTGACGGTCAACCTTCAATAATGACCTGATCACGTGCGATCTGGAACGCTGCAATTAGAGCTGCCATTTGTGGTTTCTCGACACACCCGGCGGCCAGCCGTTCTTCGATGGCTGCCATTTTGATGAGTAACTGGGACATAACTCGTGGTGGTAGTTCCATCCGGTGGACGTAGAGATGAATCTCGGTCAGGATGTCCTCAAGTGCGAGACCTTTGTTGGTTTTCAGTTCCTGGATTTCTGCAAAAAAAGATGTTAAAAACCATGGCATTCTTTGGAAGAGAGAGACTCTACACACTCTGAAAAACTTCCTTGAAGCCTTCAACATTTAGTAACCAGTTCACGATGTTTGTAATGTCACTCTTGAGCGGATGACCTACACAGGTATAGACATTGTCCTCGGTTACGTCTTTGTACGCCATCCAGGTACTCTGCAGCACGTTCAACACTTTTCGCATATCACCTCCAGCCAGTGTCATTAGCGCCTTTTTGCCGTCGTCGGAAACCTTAATACTGAAATGGGGACGGTTCAAATTTCCATAAAGAAGTGTAAAATTTCAAAATACCTTTCAGCTTCAATGACATGCTCGAGTCGCGGTAGTATCTGTTCCGCTGCCAGCGGTGCAAAACGAAAGCGGGTGCATCGCGACTGCAATGCCGGAATAATTTTGCTGAGGTAATTGCAAATAATGCAAAACCTCACATTATCGGTGTACTTCTCAATAATTCTCCGGAGGGCATTCTGCGCATCATTGGTCATTGCATCCGCTTCGTCCAGTATGATCAGTTTGTATCCACCGCTGAAAATGGTTCTGGTCGAAGCAAAATTTAATATTTGACCCCGTACGATGTTGATTCCACGATCATCGGAGGCATTCAACTCCAATACCATTTGATTGAACGACTGTGGTTTATACAGCTGTCGAGCACATGCCAATATAGTACTGGTTTTGCCAGTTCCTGGCGGACCGTAAAACAACAGGTGGGGTAACTGGTCTTCCTGAATGAATTTATTGACTAGGCAAAATATGGATGATTAGTTTTTTTGAAGAATGAATTTTAATATTTTCAACGTACTTGTGGAAATTATCTCTTCGTGAGAAATGAGATCGCTTAGTGTGGCTGGTCGGTATTTTTCTACCCACGGTAAATTAGATTTTCCGTCTTTAAGCATGGCGAGCTTTCTTGAACAAACAGCTACTCAGAACCCAACAAAAATTTAAAATCAGACTTATTTCACACACTTGGAACGATAATACTAAAAACTTTATGTTGATATTCCGGCGATCCCTACGGTGCGACACTACCAAAAAAATTCAAAACAATACGCATATTTTGCGCCAATGATGTGACTTGTGACAGTTATGCTGCTGCACTCTTACCAGCCGCTACCCAATCTTGAGTCAAAACCTACCCAAAATCAACTAAAGTGCATCTCCCCAATTTTGGGTAACGACTCGAGTGATGACTTCAAAATTTAGGTAACTGTAAGTTTAGTACAGGTATTATGCCATAACAAAGCACGCTACCCATTTTTACCCATGAACTCAAAATTTGAGTAGATAACGACCTAATTTTGGTTAGCTTATAGAAGAGTGATTTATTAATTTTTAGTTTGACTTAAAGCCGCCATGACTAAGTTCAGTTTTTGCAATGATTGAGCGCAAATATACATTGGAGAAGCCAAGTGAAAGAAAAACTAACAGAAAAGATGAATTTTTGGAAAAAGATACGCTCAGAGACAGGACTCGAACCTGCGTTCTTATGCATTCCGTGCATACGCGCTACCATTTCGCCACTCTGATCTTGTTTTAGCCACTCCAAAACTCGAAACAGACATAGTAGCAACGTACATCGAATACACAATCGTTTTTCTTTCACTTGGCTTCTCCAATATATATTTCCGCTCAGTCATTGCAAAAACTGAACTTAGTCATGGCGGCTTTACGTCAAACTAAAAATTAATAAATCGTTAAACACAATTGCGGTTTGATTTTCCGTAACAATCTGCTTCTGGTAGGAAAGGGAAGACAATCAATACAACCTTCATAGGGGTCGGTCGCTGACGATGTCCAGCCAGCGACTGGCACCATTAAAGAAGGTGACAAGCGATTATAAATACACTCTCCTACTCAATGCTTGATCGGAGAAATAGGTATAAAGCGAGAGGACTAGTGTTTGATGGACAGAGAAGACGTTTGGATGTAAGATATCGGCCGGGTGACGGCCAGGATGTAGACCATGTTCGATGTACGTTGCTACTATGTCTGTTTCGAGTTTTGGAGTGGCTAAAACAAGATCAGAGTGGCGAAATGGTAGCGCGTATGCACGGAATGCATAAGAACGCAGGTTCGAGTCCTGTCTCTGAGCGTATCTTTTTCCAAAAATTAATCTTTTCTGTTAGTTTTTCTTTCACTTGGCTTCTCCAATATATATTTCCGCTCAGTTATAGAAGAGCTCGACAATTAGTGATTTCTCCTCAAAAAATAGGTAGAAATGATTTTCAGTGTGCATTCGACTTTATGAAGTTAAGTATTTAGCACACGGTGAACCATTTTTGTACTAAACCCAAAGATGACAAGGTACAAGATGTTTCACTATTTATGTCGTTTTTGTTCGAGAAACCCGAAACTGATCCAGGTTTGAGTCCCTGTTAAGCGACCCATACAACTTCAGTTTTCCGAACAGGTTCACGCGTTTTTTTCTTCGAAAGAAATTGCAGGCGAGCTATAAAAAATAGCGTATTAAATTTAACACCAAACGAAAGAGAAAACTTTTCTCTGTCGTTTACTATTATGACTTACTCTCAGCAAGTGCCGAGCCATTACTCTTCAAAGTAATTGTTGATGGATGGCTTATTGGCCGTTATAAAAAAAACGCGTGAAATATACTTTGGACGGAATAAAAAGCTTGTGTGGCGTTAGGTCTTTATGTCAGTTTCATAATTTTTTTTTTATGGAGGCACATTATTCTGATTAAAAGAAAACTGACGGACTGATGAAACTGCGCTCAAGAGCTTCAGTCGAAAAACTAGACGTTTGGCCTGATGAACTCTGCAGTCACTTCAGTTAACCGTTCAGTCACACTAACAGACAGGACACTCAAATTAGATTCTTCAATCATTTTAACGGTCATTTCGAATATTCCTTTATTTGGGACAGTACTCACATGTGTCATGATGGCGCCACGTTACCCTATCAAAAACATCCTGTCTGTCATCTAGACTGTGTTTATTTTTTCATTTACCAACAGAGTTGCCATTCATACAGAATTACCTATAATGTATTGATTTGTATACGTCCATGCGAATTTCATGCAGGATACAGATTTAATACATATTGCCAAAACTATATACATAATTGTGCCTACTTCTCATCCTCCAACGCAAGACAAAATCGAACCCGTTTTGTTACAATATTTACTTGCTTCTGGTCTGCCGCCACTTAATTTCGGATGAAAACTACCAACACAATAAAAAATAGTCTAGATGAACAACGTTGAGTCAAATAAATGGTTACCTTCCAACATCGCGAAAAAGTTAAATATATTATCAACGTAATCCAATATTTTATTGTGACGATTCATTTTCAAATATTATGATGCAATCAGGCATCCCTGCAAGCAGCTGATCGGTGTTGACAAACGAGGGGAAACCAACTAGTAAAAAAACTTTTACATAATACAAGGGGTGTACAAATAGTAAATAGTTCACGCAGTACAATATAGGTGGAGCTAGTGCATAACGAAAATTTTTTTTTATAAGAATTTACTCATACTGTCATGTCTGTTAGTCTGTGGTTCAGTCATGAACGATCGAAAAACTGTCCAGAAAACTAAACGTGTATGGACCGCTGTATAATAAGAGCCGAGTGAAACTATTGGAAAAGGAAAAAAATTGAACGAAATGTGAAAGAAATGTAATTCTTTATACATGCAATTATTAATTTATCGTTTTGATAATCAAGTAGCATCGGTTGTAGACTCGATTGTATACTGTAATAAAAAATGTTTCTGTAATTATTCCTTTAGCGGTAAGCTTCAACTTGGATGAATTTTTAATACTGGCTGTAACTGAAGAGTTTACCAGCCATCGTCATTTTAACTACTTATATATTTTTTCTTTTAAGCGAAGACTGATACGAGTTATGGTACTGGCGAAATTCGCTAGTTGAAGTATGATCCAGATTTTTTGCTAATATTTTCTCAGTAACAGTTCCGAATCAGATTTCTTAACTTCTTCATTGAAACGACTTTTTAACGTCATGTTATTACATTAGATTTTTACATAACAGTGCTTTTTAATTGAAGCATGCTCCAACTAGCGAATATCCAACCAACCAACTAGGTTTCGGTATACGGATTCCGACTGTACTCTATAAGAGAAGGACCAAATTGTATTGCAGATACCCTTCAATACCTTTTGCTTAATAACAGTAACCGGTAAACAGTCGAACAAAGGTTTATTTCGAGATGAATTTAAATTTATATCTATTTATTTCGGTATACGGATTCCGACTGTACTCTATAAGAGAAGGACCAAATTGTATTGCAGATACCCTTTAATACCTTTTTCTAAATAACAGGAACCGGTAAACAGTCGAACAAAGGTTTATTTCGAGATGAATTTAAATGTATTCTATCCTTCTATAAATCAAATTTTATCCTGTCTAAAATTTTTTTTTCATACCTAGTTGCTTGCTTCGATCATTATATTTATTTTTTAACACAAACAAATACATGTTTTTCGACGTTCTTCAATATATATTTAGTGCGAAATCACGTGATATGAGAAAGCACAGAAAATATCATTTCACATGATTCGATCAATTCGATTATCGATGTGTTAGTTCTAATACTAAAACCTAGGTGGTGCGCCTGATCGGATATGCTTTTCGTTCAATTGTCAATCGCAGAACGAGTTTTTCTTAGAGGGCAACTCATCAGGACGAAACTTGTAAACATTCCCAACGCAAAATAATTTTGTGCGAAACAGTTCAAATTTTCTTCGCTAAATCATGTAAATCTTGTTTGTGTAACGTTTGCCCTCTTGTTGGAAAATAAACCAATTTGTGAGATGGATCAATCCGTTCGGCAAGGAGTGCTGAACGCCACCAGTTATTCGCTAGGTGACTATTCCCATTCAAGTCACAATGCTTTCGATGATAGCGAAATTTGCGACGAAAGTGTCCTCCAGCTGTTGGACAAACCGTTTTCCCAGCTGGTGGATGGGATGCAGCTCCGGAAGAATGACCGTTACGAGGGATTTGACAACAATGTCGGCAGTAGCTGGATCTATCCGACTAACTATCCTGTTCGCAAATATCAGTTCTCGATTACACAGGCGGCGTTGTTCAAAAATTCTCTGGTAGTCCTACCGACCGGGCTGGGAAAAACCTTCATAGCGGCTGTAGTTATGTACAATATCTATCGGTGGTATCCCAGAGGAAAGGTCATCTTTATGGCACCTACAAGGCCTCTAGTTACTCAACAGATAGAGGCTTGCTACAAGATAATGGGTATTCCGAAAACGGACACTGCGGAGATGACGGGTCGACAGCAGAAAAAGAATCGCACCGGTTTGTGGCAAGAGAAGCGGGTCTTCTTTGTTACACCGCAGGTTAGTCCGTGTTTTGATGGTATTGGTTGGTTTATTTGAAAGCGTTTTTTTTTTATTGCAGGTTGTTCAAGCGGATCTCAACAACCCGGAGCAAAATTTCCCAACCGACAGTGTCAAGTTAATTGTTATTGACGAAGCTCATAAAGCCAAAGGACGCTATGCGTATACTGAGGTGATCAGAACAATTTCGGCCACCAACCGGAACTTTCGTATTCTGGCACTCTCGGCAACTCCCGGTCGTACACTTGAAGACGTAGCGGAGGTAATTAGAAATCTCCTAATCGCTCATATCGAGGTTCGCTGGGATAACTCGATCGACGTGTCACCATACACGTTCAAAAAGAACATTCGAACGATCGTAATCCCGTTGGGACCGACACTGACGAAAATAAGAGACGACTACATTTGCATTGTGGACCCGTACGTCCGACGGTTGCTAGATGCAAATGTTATCTCCGGTCACAGTGGGTCACTAAGTCGTGGGTGGTTACTAATGGAACAAAAACGATTCCACGAAGCCTGCCTTATCAACAAACACCCGAACTACTCCAGTATCAATTCGGATTTTAGTACCTGTGTTAGCTTGTACTGTGCATTGGAGCTACTGCTTCGACACGGAACTCGAGCATTTCTGAACTTCTTCGAAGATGATAGTAGCAATAGTAATAGCAAGAATGAGAAATACTTTGTAATGAAGGATCTACGTTTGAAGGCTTTTCTGAACGAACTCAGGGAAGTGTACGGACGAAACCCACTGGCAATTTGCAACAATACCGGTACGATGCCGAACGGGACTGTTCCGAAATTGGCTACCGATGAGCCTATTGATTTTGGACATCCGAAGTTTGCTATTTTGGAGAGAAACTTGAAGGAACATTTTCAGGTGAGAAATACTCCGAATGGTTTTGTCACGCTGAGTGTTATGATTTGTGGAACTAATAAAAGATTATTTGATTGCAGAACAATCCAGACTCGAAAGTGATTATCTTCTGTGAGTTTCGCGATTCGGTTGCCATGATTCACCGATTATTGCTGCAAAATAGGCCGACTATCAGACCGAAGTGTATCGTTGGTAAGTCACGTAACATTTGTGTTAAATGAAAAATGAAGACCAAGTTTTTTAGAACTGCTAAAAATTACTTCGAGGTTTCTATGAATCCAATATTAAACGAGAAATATGAAAAAGAAGAACGATCACTATCTCTTGCTAGACAGTATCATGACTCGTATATTGAGCCAATTGTAAATTGTGTTATCTAATCAGAGTTTCACTATATGTCTGCATCAGAGGTTCTGTGCATTGATAAATTCAAATTAAAATATATTTTTTTCGGATCGGAAGTTCAGTGACGGAAAAGAATATTCGCAGTTTCTGGAATCGTCTTATCCCTCTTATCCATACACGTCCAGTTTTCCGTCAATCTGAGTCGAAATGAAATTTGGGTTTTCCGCGGCCGCGAAATATGTTTAAAAAATCGTGAAAATCGTAATCGTTCAAACTCAAGTAAATTGAATGAATCGTCAAAAAAATGCTAAATACATGGGATATGGTGACCACGTCGATTCAATTCTTCAATAGCTAATTGATATTCAATATACTCAAGCGAACACGGTGTGTAGCCGCGACACACCGTTTTGCACACAGTTCAAAGGCGACTATCCAGCAAGCGAATGCATATACTCTTCGATAGCATATACACTCTCTTGCTGGAGACTCAATTTCCCGAACACCTCCTTCACGGTAAAAGCAATGACTTTTAAAGAGTATACCGTTGAAACGTTTTGCTTTGTTCTTGAATAAAATAAATTTATTTTCGAATGAAAAATGTATGAATCACTCTAAATTATAGAATGACGAATAGTGGCAAAAAATTTACTTACTTGGACAATTACACAGAATTCGGCAAATATTTACTGAATTTCCAACAGCTTCCCGTTCGTTCATTAGTTTGATCATTAACTTGACTATTAAGCGTTTGGTTATAAAATTTTCTTCGATCTGTCAAAATCTATCTAGCAGCTCTGTAAACGCTGTAAACTCTAATGAATGCTTTGGTGAGTTGAGTTGCTGATTATTTAACTGATAGAAAATTCAAAGAGTGTTCGATTTTTTTTATAATGCTGCATCAACTGTGGAGAGCATTGCACAATATCAGCCGTTCTAATGGCTCTAAAAGTTTTCTAAAGAACTATTAGGATTTGTTGTTCGCAAATCGAAGGTAATTATCCTCAGTTTAGTGCAAATCTAGAACAGTTTGCTTAGATTTGTGCACTTTTCGCTGTGTGAAATTCACAGTAATCGAGATCAAGTGAAGCGAAAAATGTTCCAGAGTTTAATGTCGTAGAGAATTTCGCAATTTGACTCTTCTGAATGCTGGAAACGAATCCCTGCAGCATATTGATAGTTTCTTTCAATAAATTATGCAAATCCGAAATGAAATAATCGACATTAAAAATCTGTATGTGGCTATTTTTATAGTTGTTAGGACCGCCCATTAGTGAAAAAGCTACAAACGAAATCACATAAAAGGAAATCTCTTAACAAAAATTGAATCAGTTTGGATTCTATCGCCACTGCGAGCAGATGTGTTTTGTGTCGTTTGCAAAGCTAGTTTCGCTTTCGACAAGAGCGATTACGTCACAGCTGCCAGTCATTAGCATTGGGGAAAAAACAACGGTGGAGAGCATTACACAATATCAGCCGTTCTAATGGCTCTAAAATTTTTCTAAAGAACTATTAGGATTTGTTTTTCGCAAATCGCAGGTAATTATCCTCAGTTTAGTGCAAATCAAGAACAATTTGGTTAGATTTGTGCACTTTTCGCTGTGTGAAATTCACAGTAATCGAGATCAAGTGAAGCTTTCTTTGTTTTTGCGAAAAATGTGAAAAAGGGGAATGCGTGCATAATTCATACAATTGATATTCGGAAGTGTTAAGGAACATGTCAGTTGTTTTCGTATTCATGACATCCAGTTATGTCTCTGACATTACCCACCCGCCTTTTTTTTCAATAATGGAAGTCCTTTGCACTATTATTTGATCCTTAAACGCAGGAGTGAAATAAATTCTGGAAAACTTTAAAAAACTGTACGACTACAGGCAAATCTGATCAAATGTTTTATTTTGAATTAATGAAACTGTTCTATTTGTAATTCGCAAACATTATATAAATTCAAAGAGAAAGTATTCCAAAAATCAATCCAAAGGACGATAACTAGCCTTTCTTCTCACTACCAGTGGTGGTAAATTGCGAACCGAACGCCGATGCTTCTGAAAATTTACTCAAAAATGTTCACCGAGCGTAAGCATGCGATAGGTTCGAAAGCTATTCCCTCGGTTAATGCGAAGGTGTTCTGTGCTCGGTGTTCGGCGAAGCAATCTGATTCGAGCCGTTCGGTTGGCGGACCATCGGCGAGGGCCGAGTAAACTGCGTTCTATACGATGGTTTGTTGATTTCAATTCTCGCACCCTGGTTTTGAAATTATCAATGCACACGTGATCAGCACAAAAAAAATGTTTTGTTCGATTGATAAATCGATCAATAGCAATTCAAATGGTATTATTTTGGACATTATCAGTGTGCGTAGGGTGGCTCGATATGGAAAATAGTAAGTTTTGGATCTTTTGCAAATTTTATGGTTTTGGTTATAGAATCTATAACAATAAGAATTGAATATTTTGGAACATTTCAGCAATCGTAGAGTGGCTCAATATGAACAGGGATTTTTTTTACTCTTGCAAATTCGATGTTTAATAAACTGGTGAGTCAATAGCAAAGAAAATTAAGTGATTTCAGGTATTTTCAACGAGCGTATTTAAATTTGATGTTCTATTGATTGTTGAATCAATAGCAGTTCAACTTGGATAATTTTAGACATTTTCAGAGAGCGTAGAGTGGCGGAATTTGAAAATTTGGATTTTTTTACTAATTCGATGATTTATTAAATAGTAGAAAATCTTTGGAAATTATCTGCCACCGTAGGGTTTTTCTATTTGAAAAATTGTAAAATTTTTTACTAATACCAATTCGATGGTTTGTTGATTGTTGGATCAATAGCAGTTCGAATTGAATAATTTTGGGCATTTTCGGTAAGTGTAGGATGGCGCAATATGAAAACTTGTAAGTATTTTAACTTTTGCTGATAAAATGTTTCATTTAATAGTGAATTAATAACAATTACAAATTGCTCATTTTTGAGATTTTCAGGGACCATAGGATGGTTCTATCTGTATAATGGTAAAGTTTTTGACTAATGTCAATTCGATGCTCTATTGATTGATGAATTAATAGCAGTTCAAATAAGATGATTTTCATGATGATGATAAGAACATTTTCAGCGATCTTAGGGGGGTTTAATATAAAAATTTGAAAATATTTTGATTTTTGGTATTTTAATGTTCAATAGATGAGCGAATCAGTACCAGGTAGAATTGGATGATTTTGGACGTTTCTAGCGAGCGAGCTACGTTTGTTAATTTTGGATATTCTCAGCGAGCGCTGGATGGCTTTATATAGAAATTGTAATTTTTAAACTATTTACAATTTCATGCCAGCGCTAAAGCGGGAACCGAGCACCAATGCTTCATACATATTTGTTTAGAAATGTTTTCCTAGCAAAAATATGCAAAAGCTGTTCATTCGCTTGCTGTTCGGTGGAGCAATATGTACCAAACCATTCAGTTGGCAGACCATCGGCGAAGGCCAATTGAGCTCTATTCGATGCGTAGTTTTATTATTTATGGTTCGATGAAATGCCTACCTACATCATCAAAACTAAATTCTATTTCAGTTGATGAGCAAAGCAATAGCGCGTTAAAAATTACAATCAAAATCACAGGCACGTCGACGATTTGCATGTTTAAATCCGATTATTCACCACCACTACTATTTATATATTAATCAATACAGCATCCGATTTGGAAAAATAGTTCACAATTTCTCATATAAAGCTGCCTTACCACCGAATAAAATGCTTAAAATTCTAATATTCCAATTGCTATCTATTAAGCATTGAATTAGCAAAAGAAAAAATAATCCTAAATTTTTATATTAAGCCATTCCACGCCCACAAGATATGTATAAAATTATTCTATTCGAATTTAATTCATTCATCAATCAATAAAGCATCGGATCTGCAAATTCAAATACACTGAAGTCTTTTTTTATGCGAACTTACGTACCGCATAAAAAAACCGCATAAAAAAAACCGCATAACTCTGAAAATTCGCATAAAAAAAACCGGATAACTCTGAAACTTCGCATAAAAAAAACCGCATATTTCTGAAACTTCGCATAAAAAAAGACCGCAGAAGGGCAAACCGCATAACTCTGAAAATTCGCTTAAAAAAACCGCATAACTCTGAAACTTCGCATAAAAAAAACCGCATAACTCTGAAAATTCGCATAAAAAAAGTCGCGTAAAAAAACCGCATAAAAAAAGACCGTATAAAAAAAGACCTCAGTGTACTAACATTTTTCATATAGGACCACACTACGCTCGTTGTAAATTGGAAATCCTATTGGAATTGCTATTGATTTACCACTTAATAGGACATTGAATCGATATTAGTCAAAAAATTTTAAATTTTCCAAATAGCACCACCCTACGCTCGTTGAAAATGTCCAAAATTATCAAATTTACATTGCTCTTGATTCACTATTAAATGGAACATGAAATCAGCAAAAGTCTAAATATATGCAAATTTTCATATTGTACCACCCTAGGCTCGATAAAAATGTAAATTTTTTTTTCCAGAATCAACAGACCATTGAATTATTCTAAGATACAATTTTTGTCGATTTTTCAAATAGAACCACAATACGGTCGCTGAAAATGTCCAAAATTGTTAAATTTCAATTGCTTTTGAATAAATAAATAAATAAATAAATATTTAATAAAACATCAAATTAGTAAAAATCAAAAAATTTACAAATTTTCATATTGCGTCACCCCCGCTCGCTGAAAATGTAAAAAATTATCCAATTCGAACTGCTATTTATTCACTAATCAATAGAGCATCGAAATGAGATGAGGCACCCTACGCTCGTTGCAAATGCCCAAAATTACTCAATTTTAATTGCTATTGACTCACCAATTTATTCAATATCGAATTTGCAAATGTTAAAACATTTTCAATTTGTCATATTGAGCCACCCTACGCTCGCTGGAAATGTACAAAATTACCATACTCTGCTAAGCTACCCAAAAACTGAAACGTCCAGCCGCAGCTGACAAAGTTCGGTTCATTCGAAGCAACAGCCTATAGTACTCGAATCGAATGTTCATGAACATACTAGTAACGATAGGCTCACAAACTAATGTCGTTTTCGTTTTTAAATTGCACTACACCGATGCAGCGAAGCCTGCACTAAAACCGTTCGTTTTTACCAATTGCACTACACCAGTGCTACACTTTTTCTGCACCGATACCACTGGTGTAGCACTCTTCAAAAGTTTGGTGTAGCTCTGTGCAATGGAATCGTTTATTGTAGTCAATGGTTACTGTGTATGTTTTCTTCATTTTTGTTCGTTTATTCATGCCTTAGTGTAGCACTGCACCGGTGTAGTGCAAATTAAAAACGAAAACGACATAAAGCTTCGGTTCCTTTACCATCAGCATCGCTTCTTGGTTCGGCGATGCTTGCTCGAACGATGGTATCGGCAAATTCATACTCGCGATGGTGGTTCGCTTTTTGGTTCGGAACGAACACGTTTTGCGTGTTCGGAATCGATGCTTTACCACCACTGCGCATAACTCTGAAAATTCGCATAAAAAACCGCATAACTCTGAAAATTCGCATAAAAAAGTCGCGTAAGAAACCGCATAAAAAAAGATCTCAGTGTATATGATTTTGACATTAAAGACCTTTCAAGTGGATCTCAGGAAGGTATAGATTTTTTTTTGACAATGTGTTTCTTGCCATGAAAAATACTTAAAAATTTATAAACATATTTTTGCACACTTCTTATTTTGGTACTACTCAGATTTTGTGTAGTAATAAATGTATAATTTTTTGACGCTTGACTATAAAAAGTGAATAAAATATGACAAATCGAAGTAATTACATCCCAGAGCCTCTTGGGAAACCAAAACTACTACAAATTCGAGCACCAGCAGGTAAAAGTTATTGTGAAATCTTTTTCTGTCATTTTCGATTCTCAAAGCTTCGGTTGAATATGGACACTGCATAATAAAGACTGTCTCAGAAAGTATGGACGCAACCAAAAACCGCTGCCATTTCACAATGGTTCAGAATCTGTCAATTTTAAAAGCTGCGTCATGTTGTTTACACTCTTCTCTAACCCTATTGTGCAGTTGTTTATTCCTTTTTTATTGGTTTGTTTCGAAATGCGTGGACTTTCAGCAGAACAACGTCGAAAAATTGTGTACAAATGGTGCACAGAACGCGGACTGTCACTGAGAAAGATAGCAAAAATGCAAGAAGTAAGTGAAAAAGCCGTGCGAAATGCAATCAGGAAGTTCGGTGAGGATAACACCTTTGAGGATAACTACTCGAAATCAACGGTAGAATGGTATACTACCAAAATGTCACTTTCGTCCCAAAAGACATGAATTCACCAAATTGCCCACAACTTCGACCAATTGAGGAATTTTGGGCATCAACGAAGACATATCTTAGGAAACATGTCTCGGCAGCCGAAACCATTCAACAGTTCGAAAAAGATTGGAAAAAAGTGTCAAAACTTGTCGCCAGGAAGTCTGTACGGAATTTAATGAGGAACGTTCGCAAGAAGGTGCGCCAGCTAGTCTACAATGGCTAAGTAGAAAATGTTGAGAATAATATTCTGTTGTTGTAGTCTAATATTATCAGTATATCGAATAAAATTTGAATATCTAACACTTGTGAATTAGTTACAGCGCAATCAAAGTGCGTCCATACTTTCTGGGACAGTCTTTGTCATTGACTGGACATGGATTTCGTTCTCATAGTTTGCAAGCGAAGCTGAGAGTGACAGTAATGTCTCGTCATTTTGAATCAATGAAAATGACTTTTATTAGCTCTGCTTGTCGTAACCAGTATTTCCTATTTATAAATCGAGATACCTGAAACATAATTCAACTCAGGGAAGAATATTAAAAAAAAATACTGAACGTTTGACTAAATTTTCAGTTCAACAATGTTGGAACTAGTTCAGAAACTAGCTTCAAACAAACAATTTGAAAAGCATCAAGCGAAAGTGACATTAGTGTTCGAATTATTGTGAGTGGCCATTTTGGCCCCAGTCTCCCCTACCGTTAATTGAACGAATGAGAGTTTCTCTTTGATTACTTTTTCTTCAGTTAATAACACCTGCAGTTTTACGTTTACCTGCAAAATATTCGTGTAGATATTACTTTTTTATGATTGATAGATGTTACGAAGCGTTACATGCGTTACTGTTTTGTGAGTGACACAAAGCGTTACATGCAATGCTTTTTTGTGAGTTACAGGTAAGGTAACAGAGGTATTTTGGCCCACTTTAGGATTTGTTTTATTTAAGCCCATTTTGTAAAACTATCCATCAAATGTAGTAATATCTTTGAAAAACCCTTCCACAATAGGTAATTTAATGTGATTAGCCTCGAATTGATGCAACATGGGTTACTTAACATCGATTAAATCCAACAAAGGTGGGTTAGGTGGGCCAAAATATATGAAGTGGCCAAAATACCTCTGTTACCCTATTACGAAGCATTACATGCATTTGCTATGTTGTGAGATATAGGTGTTACGATGCGTTACTTTTTTGTGAGCGATAGGTGTTACGAGGCGTTACATGCGTTACTTTTTTTATGAGATACTAGTGTTACGAAGTGTTACATGTGTTACTTTTTGTGAGTTATAGCGTTACTTTTTCCCAGGTGTTACGAAGCGTTACAATGCCATTCAAACGTTTTTTTTAATTTAATAGATATTTTCATTCAGGCCTTGTTGCGTACAAGTTTTACGTGCCGATTGAGCCGATTTTTTAAATTTTTTTTTTCGTATTGGATCTCGTTGTCACCCTTTTCCCTCCTGCGAGGATTGAGGGGCACTTTGTACGTGGTTCGTCTCGTCATCCATTGCCGCATCGGTGGTATTGTTGTTGATTTCGCCTTGTTGTAAATTGGTTGCAGTTGCTGGTTGGTTGGAGGGTAAGTTGTTAACTGCAGCTGGTGTACTCTGTTCTATAGGGGATACTGATGGTGTCGTTGAAGGGGATGCTTCACTGTTGTTGGTGGCTGTCACAGGTGTACTGAGGTTGCTTGGGGCTGGTGTGAAGGAAGCACCGTTGTCCTTTGGTGTGGTTGTCTCCTTGTCTAGTTTATCACATGGCTTACCGTAGTGAACAGCTTTTTGTCAATATTGACATGTGGTCATTTGATTGTCATAGGTAACAAGTGATTTGCACGGAATTCTTGTATCCTGACCGAAAGTCACATAACAAGGTATAGGCCTCTTCAAGCGCGAGAGTAACAAACGTACGCCATTTAGAATACCGGGGAAAAAGTTCTTCCACTTTTATTTTTCGATAGAGAGAATCTCCCCGTATTGGGACATAGTTTTGCGAATATGAGGATCGATTACGCTTGAGGGAAGATGATACACACGCACTTCTATAGCATTATCTTCCATATATACCGGAATGTTGTACTTAATGTTTTCGTGCTCCGCATAGTGCACATTGTTATTGTCTTTTGCGAATTGAATTGCATCCAACTCTTCATAAAACTGGATGTAAACAACATTATTTGTCTTATTGCATTGAAGTAAATGCACACGTTTAATGTCAAGATGCATTTGCTTCTTAAGCAAACCTTCTCGTATCGAAGGTTGAATTTTGCACTGCCTGAAGTCAACAATAGTTGTATTCTTTTGTACCGGCGGAGCTTTTGTTCGTTTGGTTCACTCACTCATTTCGAGGTCGTTCTATTGTTCACTACACAATACTGTACTTGGTTTCTTCCGTCCCGAACGTAAGTGGTTTTGTTTTATCGACTGACTTGGATGAGATGTGAAAGCGAACTCCTTCAAAAGTTTTGACTCACTTAGAACAATCTGTTTGTTTATTCAGCATTTGAATCATCATCCTCAGACAAATGTAACGGATTTGAGAATACCATTTATTAAATCAGTTCAAACATATTCACTTTTTGTTATATTCCTCGTTACGTTACTTATTGATTTTATTCGGATACTTTGAATTTGCCGCCCCAAAATTCAACGTGCTAACCTGTTAACCGATCGAAGCGCCGTCTGCATGTCATTGTCGGTGTTGTCGGATTTCTATGGAATGTGTGAAAGTTTACAAGTCGATCGTGTCATTCAGACTGAAGGTCTAGGGTTGGTCTGCAGCGGACCCATTCGTGAGTGTTTTTATTCTATTCGTTCAGTGGTCGTGTTTCATCTCGCGTTGCTGACAGCAGAGCGAGCAAGAGAAAAGGGATACTGGTGAGATCGTTCCTTTAATATTTTTCTTACTTATTATATTTCTTATGAGTATCGAAAATCAGGTTTTGTTGAGATCATATTGTTTAACAAAACATATCCGGATCTCCTTCCCTCCCTACTAACAAATCTCCTATCCCGTGATGCTCGTGGAAATACAGTGGTACCCGCGGTCTCTAGAAACTACGAGTGTCGGACTAACATTCCTTCCTTTCCCTCAGTAGCACAGCCTGTGGTTGTAGCCAACGCCGTTATTGATCATTTAATAAAAAGTTAAGAGAGAGTGGGTGAAAATGATTTGCTTCTCCCAAGCTTCATTTTCTTGGTTCATTGTACATTTCCACTTATTCGGTAAATCACGAAGTGCAACTACGGGCGATCTACTTCAGCTCAGCTCAGCACAGCTCAGATATGCTACGAAATGGATGTATGCTACGAAGTGTTACAAGCGTGTTTTTTGTCAGTTACAGGTGTTACGAAGCATTACCTTTAGAGTGTTATTGGAGTTACGAGGCATGCTCATTTTCGAACCACTGCTTCGTCTCGATTTTGCGAATTCCTAAAACAAAAACAAAATTAGGGTAATAGAGGTATTTTGGCCCATCTAACAAATTTTATGGATTTAATCTATGTTAAGTAACTCATGTTGCATCAATTTGAAGCTAATCACATTAAATTACCTATTGCGAAAGGGTTTTTCAAAAATATTACAACATTTGGTGGATATTTTTACAAAGTGGGCAAAAAACCTCAATCCTAAAGTGGGGCAAAATACCTCAAATACCATATTTTGTCATAGAAAACATCATTTGATTTGACATTAGCTAAAAAAAACCCTTAATAATCCACCTAGTGGTGTGATAATGCCTTTCTCTTTCTTCAAAACAGTCTAATTTGGGCTCCTTTTTGACACCAATTGATTGACTGAATCGAGTAGTTCACAAAAGCATTCTTCAGTGTTTATATCCCATAGTAGGCATCATTTTTCCAACCAAGCGCTTGACATTTGCGTTTTCTATTTGTATGAGAAGAGTGATGCTAATCTAAAAAAACCCTTCTTAGTCCACTTAGTGGAATTTTCATAGATCTTGAAAAATCACCATGAAATTTCCGAAACCAAAAAATTGCATGAAACGCCGAGATTTAGTGTCATCTCGAAACGGGCCTAAGCTTGTTAAAATCTGTTTGGTCATCTCCGAGAAACTTGCACGGTAAAAATACAACGGGTTTTGTCGGTTACGTCACTTAGACACTCATATCTCCGGAACCAAAAGTCACAGCCGTTGGATCTTTGAACTTGATCAATGGTCCGACAGTAGCTATTAAACGAGCATAAATTTGTTAAAATCGGTTCATCCATCTCTGAGAAAATTGAGCGCGTATAAATATCTTCGAAAAGTGCACACACACACAGACATTTTCCGATCTCGTCGAACTGAGTCGAATGGTATAGAACACTTTGGGTCTCCGAGGCTCCTTTCGAAGGTCGATATTTCCAGCAATTCTAACACCATTCTATAGAGAAAGGCAAAAACTAACCGAATGTGAATTGCTCCTGGGAATGTTTTCTACAACCCAAAAATTCTGGATCTAGAAAATAATACTTTTGACTTAAAAATCGACAAACACGAGTGGACGACATGTCAAATGAACATAAAACAATTGTAGACAATTGTAGGGTTCGTATTATTACGAGTGTCCATTTTTGCCCTGGTCCTCTCTACACTGGTATATGAGAAATAAAATTGTACTTAATTGAGAAGAAATACCCAAATACTTTTTTCCGTCACTGTAGAAACTTGATTAACGAATTTATTCGATTACTTATCCTTGCAGTAACTTTGAATGCCGACATAGTTTAGAGCCATTTCTTTATTAATTGTAACTCAATTGCAGGTCAAGGTGGTACCAGCGGTGGTTTGCGGGCGGTGACACAAAAAGAGCAGATCGCGGCCATGAAAGATTTTCGGTCGGGTTTGTGCAACACACTGATCGCTACCTGTGTGGCCGAAGAGGGCATCGATGTCGGCGAGGTCGATCTGATTATTTGTTTCGACATTGCGAGAAATCCCACCCGGTTCGTACAACGGATCGGTCGCACCGGCAGACAACGGGTTGGCCGAGTTCTGATGTTGGTGACGGAAGGAAAGGAACACGAAACGTTGAAGGAGGTGTTAGCGTCGAAGGATAAAATCAATCAGAAACTATCCAGAAGCAAGGAGATCCTGCGTTTGTTGTATAAACAGTCCCCTCGGTTAGTGCCACCGGAGTTTGAGCCGAAGTGTGTGGAGACTTGGATTAAAGTTCCGGAAGAAAGCACTGATGCCGCGAATGTTGCTCAAACGAGGCGAGGAAAAAAGCGTGCTTCAATTTTAGAATCAGAAGGAGAATCACGCGAAACAGAAACAACTTCTAGTTCTAAAAAGAAGCGAAAAAAACAGGACAATATTCGAGGAACCCAAGATGTGAGAAATTTTTTCCGCAAAACTAACACGGATTTGGATGTCACAGACAGAGACATATTCTCAAGTCCTCAGAAGAAGGATACCTCAGCAGATTCGACCATTAATTCCAACGGAAGCTTCAAGGTTCCGGTAGACACTTCGATCCGGTTGGGGAAAACAGAACAAGAACAACAATTGGAGAAATTAATGAAACCCTTACTGCGGTACAGAGCGAAATTGGAACGGGAGAAGTACATCAATGACAAGAAGCTGATCGAACTGCGAAATGAAAAGGTTCACAACTCGATTTTATGTCCGAATCCTTTGAAGAAATTTTTTCTAGAAAGTGATGTGAGCTATCTGAAAACCTTGGTGGAAAAAACTGACATCCTCGAAGTAGCCATGGAAGGAGGCGAAGATGATGATATAATCATTCTGGATGACAAAGGTGATTGTCTGAAATCGGAGATGCGTGTCGCGGAGAGCATTTTCGGTGGTAGATCTTCTCTGAAAGAACGCATTAAAGATATCGATGCTTACCAAACCTTCACCAATCGGAGTAACAATCAAATTGTTAGTAAACAGTTTCAAGGTGAGATCAGCGATGATCAGGTTTCGAAATACAACGAGTTGTTTGCCCGATTTTCTACCCACATTGGAAGCAAGAATAACTTGGATAAACAATCCGAGAATAAAACCTGTAATCCATCACCTTCAGCTCAGTTCCCGGATGACCTAAGTACAAGCAATCTGTTTGATTCTCAGTTCTATCTTCCAACATTGATAGAACCCGATGAATCTAACTATCAACCACTGGTCCCAGAATTACCCCCTGAACCACCGCCGACGTGTGAAGACGAAGCGACGCCCATAAATCGAAACAAATCCAAATCTCGCGTTGCTGAGCTGATTCGAAACAGTAAGCGAACACCGCCAAACATGGCCAACAGTCCTCTACTGAGAGCATTCAATCGCTCTGTACAGAAAGCTAGAAACTCGGACAGCACCGCCTCTCCCGTGTCCAATCGGTCGACCAACCTAAGCTTCCGAATGGTACTGGAATATTTCGGACTCAGTCGATTGGATCAGATATTCGAGGAAGACACCAGCTTCCTTAATCGTCTAGATGCTGTCCAGCCGGAGCCATGCGATAGCACTACGACGGAGCACATCACTGAACTAAGCAGGAGTTTATTTGATTGCAAAGAGCTGGAGTTGGAAGCACAGGAAGCTGCTTTCCTGGCGGCGGAAATCGAGGATCCTGAAGATTTCGATAAGGAGGAAGCTATTGAAATCACACCGAAAAAGTCTCCACCGGGCGAAATTCCAATGGAAGACTTTCTAAATGGTTTTTCAGATGACGAGTCTCCTGTGAAGGCGACTCTTGCTGCTAGAAACGAAACTGTGGACACCGTGACCACTCAAAACAGTGACGTTGCTCGCAAAAGAGAGTTGAATTTGGACATTGAGGGTTGCCTCGAAGATTTGATGGATGGTCCTGAAAGTGACGAAATCATTCCAAACTCCCAAGAAATCCAGGTCACGCTTTCCAATCCATCTCAGAAAAATTTGGATATTGGAAACTTGGAGGATCTGTTTGCCGAGAGTGATGATGATTTGTTTGGTGAAAATCAAAGTTCTCAGAAATTAACTCCTGCTCCTGCTGAATTGGTTAACATCAAACAAGACAGTCAGGGCTCACAGAAAGAAAACGAACCAATCGCAGTTAACCGATTACAGCAGCAACCTTGGAAAGAAATGCTTCCGGTGACACCGACCTCGTCCGGTAAACACCAACATTCACCAGAATGCGAGGAAAAATCACCTTCAATGATGCGAAAGAAACTTAATTTTACCCGTTTACGTCTTGCGAAAGTTAATAACGCCCACCACAGTTTGGAAGTGAATTCAGCTCCCGTGTCGCGAGTCTTGTCAAATGGATTGATACAATCGGCGTACTTTGCTTCCTGTCGACCAGTCGACGAAAATGGTTCATCCACGAATGCTGCTGTTCCGTCTGATTGCTTCCGACAAAAGCTCGAACGAAGATCTAGCCTATATCGGAGTAACGTTTCGACCGACGCCGCTTTACCAACCGACAACAGCTCGGTGATTGTGCCGAGGACGAAACGAAAGGCAATCGTCAGTAGTAGTGATTCCGAGCAAGAGATGCCCTCACGGGAAAGTGACGAAGAAGATATCTTTCAAACGGCACGATCGGTGAGTTCGGTGCGATAGACCGGTGCTATCAGGTTTTAGAACTTTTTATTTTTCTTCCCTTCACACTATAGAACATAAAATCATCAACTGAAACGAAACCCGCATCCTCGCTTTGTGATCCACCCCATCGAAAGCGGCGCCGGAAACGACGTAACAATGCATGTGACTTTCTGCTCAGTCAAGCTGATGTGTCCAACGACGACGACGACGGAGGGGAGGACCATGACGATGACCATGACAACAATGGTGTGCTGTCGCAGTTAATCGATGATTCCATTATTCATCATGGGCCGGTTGAGGAGGATGCAGTCGATATGCGAGCAAAATATTTGCAATCTATAAGGTAAGTCGAGAAAAAGGGGAGTCCGACGAGGTTTAAAGCCGAACTTAAGTAAGTTTTGTGCTGATGTTCGAGTGGAGTTAAGCTTAACCGAAAAGGTAATGTTCAATTTAAACTGCTATGCACTGATGAGTCGAAGATGAAAAATCTGTCATAACATCTTCTGTTTAAATTGTGATGAAGAAAATCATAATTTTATCGAATGACAACATTACGAATATAGCTTGTTTCGTGCTGTTCGTCTCTTTTCGCAAATATGCCAGAAAGACGGAAAGCAGTAATATGAACCCTCGTCTGTTTTTGTTGTTCTTCAATGATGCTTTTTTACTGTTTAAACCTTAAGCAGCAAAGAGTCGAAACTGTATTTCGCAGATTCTTGAAACCGCTTCCAGATACATTTTTCGGTGCGAATTTCAATACTGGTAATAAACTTTCATGAAATGTAAAATGGCGTCATTAGTGGTAACTATCACCTCGATACTATTCTATGAAATGGTTAAATTTCAAATTACTACTGTGGAGGCGATCAATAATCGTAGTTTGAAGCCTTTTCAAGGTACAAAAAGACAATTTTTGAAAAATATTTAAATTTGGATAAAGAGGAAAGTTAATACACAGTCTTTTTTTATGCGAGGGTTACGTACAGCATAAAAAATCGCATAAAAAACGCTTAACTTTGAAAAATTGCTTCGCATAAGAAACGCATAATTTTGAAAATTTGTGAAAAACTACATGATTTGAATAATTTGCATAAAAGATCCGTATAGCTTTAAACATTCCCAAAAAAAAACTAAAATTCGCAATAAAAAAAAACCGCATAGTTTCTATTTTTTTGTATAATTTATTTTACCCCGGCTTAAACCATTTAGGTCGTTTTCCGGGGAGCGGATAACTTCTAACATCCACATAAATAATCGCATAACTTTAAAAATTCGCTTTAAAAAAACGCATAATTCCGAAAATTCGAATAAAAATATCGCTTAACTTTGAAAGTTTACATAAAAACCGTACAACTTTGACAATTCTCATGGAAAAACTGAATAAATTAAAAATTCGCGATAGAAAAATCATAACTTCAAAAAGTCGGATTGAAAAGCACAGTACTTGGAAAATTTTTATAAAAACAGAACTTCGAAATTTCGCTTTAAAAAACAGCATAATTCAAAAAACTCACATTAAAAAACCGTATTACTTTGGAAGTTTACATATAATAACGTATAACTTTACAAATTCACATAAAAAGGCATAACTACTGAATTTCACTTAAAAAACCGCATAACTTTAAAAAAATCGAAATAAAAGACCCATATAGATAGTTTGCATAAACAAAATCGCAAAACTTTGAAAATTTGCATAAAAAATCGCATAACTTAAACAAATCTCATAGAAAAAAAAATTAAAATTCGCATTAAAAAAATCGCATAACTTCTAAAAACCACCTAAAAACCGCATAACTTCTAAAATCCACATAAAAAACCTCATAACTTTAAAAATTCGCTTTTAAAAAAAACGCATAACTTCGAAAACTCGAATAAAAATATCGCTTAACTTTGAAAGTTTACATAAAAAGCGCACAACTTTGAAAACCGCATAATTTTGGAAATTTGTATAAAAAACCGCATAACTTAAAAATTCGCAATTAAAAACATTAATTCTGAAATTCGGATTAAAAAGCGCAGAACTTGGAAAATTCACAGAAAAACAGAACTTCGAAATTTCGCATTAGAAAAACAGCATAATTTGGAAAACTCGCATAAAAACCCCGTATAACTTTAGAAGTTTGCATAAAATAACGTATAACAAATTCGCATAAAAACGCATAACTTTAAAAATTCGCATAAAAATTACCGCATTACTTCGAAAAGTCGCATTAAAAAACCGCGTAATTTTGAAAATTCGTATAAAAAATAATCGCTTAATTTAGAAAAAACTTAAAAAACCGCATGATTTTGAAAACTCACATGAAAGATAACCGCATAATTTTTAAAATTCTTATCAAAACTAACCGCATAATTAAAAAAAAGCTCATTAAAAAAACCGCATAGTTTTGAAAATTCGCATAAAAACCCGCATAACTCTAAAAGTTTGCTAAAAACGCTTAACTTTGAAAATTCGCATAAAAAACGCATAATTTTGAAAATTCGCATAAAAAATAACCGCCTAATATCGAAAAAACATTTAACCGCGTAATTTTGGAAAATCGCATTGCTTTGAAAAAAAAAGTTAGCATAAAAAGAACCGCAAAAAATTTTGAAAATTCGTATAAAAAACCGCATAACATTGGAAATTCGCATAAAAGATAACCGCATAATTTTGAAAATTCACATAAAAACTAACCGCATAATTTCGAAAAATCGCTTTAAAAAATTTGAATATTTTTGCATAATTGTGAAAATTCGCGAAAAAACGCATAACTTTTAAAGTGTGCATTAAAAAAATCGCATAACTTTGAAAATTCGCTAAAAAATAATGAGAATTCGCATAAAAATCTGCAAATTTTAAAAATTCGCATTATTTTGAAAATTTACATAAAATATCGCAAAACTTTAAGAATTTGTATGAAAAACTGCATAACTTCGAAAAATTTGCGTTAAAAACAGCATAATTTTGAAAATTTGCATAAAAAAGTGCATAACTGGAAGTTTGCATAAAAACCACAAAACTTTGGACACACAAAAATGCATTACTTTGAAAATTTCAGATAAACCGCCTGGCTTCGAAAGTTCGCATAAAAAACTCGCATAACTTTGGAAGTTAAAAAAAAATTGCAAAATTTTGAAAATTGGTATAAAAAACCGCATAATTTTTGAGATTTGCATAAAAATTGATCGCATAACTTCGAAAACTTGCATCAAACCGCATAACCTCAAAAAATCACATTCAAAATAACGCATAATTTTGGAAACTCGCATAAAAACCAGCATAAATTTGAAAGTTTGCATAAAAAAACCCAAACTCTGAAAATTCGTATCATAAAGTCGCATAACTTTGAAAATTCGCATGAAAAATAACAGCATAATTTCGAAAAATCGCAAAATTCTAAAAATTCACATGAAAAACGAAAAACTTTGAAAATTCGTCTAAAAAATCGTATAACTTTAAAGTTTTCCTAAAAAGAGGCAGCATAAAAGAGACTAGAAAGTATTATTAGTAAGTTACTAGATTTTAACCTTCTCAAGTTGCTCAAGTTTGCTTATTTCGATGAACAGGGAAGAAGAGGGAAAATGTTTAGATTCAATTATTTTCAAGCAGCGTAAGGTCGTCAAATTACACAATTTGACAAATTAAAGAAAAAAACTAACGACAAATTTAAAAAAGTTTACTAACGAAATAAGATAAATTTTGGAATACTTTCATAAATTATTCAGGTGAAAGATTTCATTTTTTTCAAGATCGATATGATTTGGTTTGATTATTAAGCGTTTTAACCTTGGAGTCATTCGCCTCTTCGAACCAGAGAAGCTTACTGATCCTATTTGCGAAGTTAAGAATCGAATGAATTACTCAAATCGACAAATTTTATCAAATTTTCAAGTTTTTATTGGCAGCAATTCCATGAAAAAAAGATACTCTCAGAAATTCATAATACTTGGCGTACTATCGTTCTGCATCGAAAAATATTAGAACTGTATTTTTTGATTGGGCTATTAGGGTGACCATTTCCATGTTAGATTAGATATGTTGTCTAGAAATGTCAATAGTTTGTAGGAAAAATACGTAGATATGATTTGTGGTTGTGGCCTCTTTTACATATAAAACAAAAATAGTGAAGTCTTGCATTTATTCACCAAATTTGAAATTTTTGACAGGTTGTTACACAAAAACGAAAAATTTCCCTTTTACTATGTATGAATACCATTTTCATGTTATAGTGGTTTAAAAAAATCTAACAATTTTTTCCCAATATTAGGATATGTTGTGTAAAAAAGCCTACACTTTCTATGAATAATATAAAAATATGAAAAAATTTGCAAATCACGACCAAATTTCGACTTGAAATATTCAAACGATTTTGACTCTGCATTGAAAAAATCACATGTTGTGTAAAAATCACATGTTGTGTAAAACAGTGTAAATTAAAAAAAAACTTTAAATAAAAACGTAGCGCTCTCTATCCACAAACCACGAACACCGCTAAAAAATTTTCAGTGATTTCAGTCAAAATATGTTCGTTTTTCATTTTTTTAATGTATTAGCTTTTTGACACAACATATCCTAAGGTTGGAGAAATAGTAAAGTAGATTACGAGAATTAAAATATTAAGTTTCTCAAAAAATCGACAAATCAATATCTGAAAATTTGCGCCCGGGCGAAATTAGATTTGTCGCTCCCTTTGTTGGTTCAGAGAGCAAAAAAAAACGGTCTCTAGGATTGGCTTGAAATTATAATTTTTGCTGCAAGATTCTGCATTAAAACTATTCGAACTCCCGTATTTTCTCGAATTTTTCAACCCATGTTTGAATACGAATCAAAACTACAGTCCACATTTCTTTCAGTTACATTTTATTGTTCCCACCTTGTTTGATACATTTTGTTTTCGGAGCAGCAGAGAAAAGAGATAGAGAATAAAGTATAGCCATGAAATTAAAACGTAAAAGACGCGTGTGTTTTTCTCGTCTATTTCCACCCAAAAGAAGATGTCCAAACCGGTGCAAAGACATTTTACAAACATTTTTTGGTCCTTCTGGATCCGGATGTGGACATAGTGATGGTTTTGGACGAGTGCACTTGCGAAAAACCGTGAAAAATAAGTGATGAAACATAGAACAAACTGTTCGAAAAAATGATGATCGGACGAATCGTTCGAAACACAAAATGAACAATGTTACACGAGAACATTTATGAAAAAAAGATGTAATGAGTGACGAAAGTGTCAGTAACAGTGAACAACAAGATTATACTACACCGTTGCAAAGAACCAGTGTTCTTACTCGAAGGAATTTACTGGAAGCGTTGACGGGATCTGGAGTACAGGTATCGAAACAGGAATTTTCTATCGCACAGCAGAAAAACGAGCAGAAAGCAAAAATGGAGCAACAAAAATTGGATAAATTGCTAGATACCTTGACGGATCGCCGTGATCTAATAATGGAAAAGATTATGAGAATACAAGCATCCCTTGCACAAGAAACCGTTCACAGCATTTATTACCTTAATCTGCAACAGGAAACGATCCGACGGTGCTATGATGATTACGAAAAGGTTCATTCCGAGATTTGTGGTCTTGTCCCGAAGGACATGAAAGATGATCTGCGTGTCGAATATTTGAATTTCGAGCGACTGCATGAAAAACTATATGTGAAAGTCCAGACTTTGATCGCAGGTGTTCAGCGAATGGAACTAGCACCTACTATGCAGAATGTTGGTGAATCAAATGTATCCCGACCGCAAGCAGTTAACGCAGTTCCACATCTACAAGTACCTTTACCCACTTTCGACGGGAAGTTAGAAAACTGGTACTCGTTCAAATGTATGTTCCAGACGATTATGAATCGATATCCCAGTGAATCAACAGCAATCAAACTCTACCATCTTGAAAACTCTCTGATTGGTAGTGCGGCAGGAAAAATCGACCAAGACGTGATCAATAACAACAACTACGAGTCGGCCTGGAAAATGCTAGAGGACGCTTACGAGGATGAACGTCTGATAATCGACACCCACATTGATGCGCTGTTGGATCTGCCGAAGGTGACGAAGGCAAATGGAGATGAATTGCGGAAACTGGTCGAAGTGTGTACGAAACATGTCGATGCGTTGAAAAATCGAGACTTCCCTGTAGAAGGTTTGTCAGAAATGATTCTGGTAAACATTGTCAGTAAGCATCTCGATCGAGAGTCAAGAAAATTGTGGGAATCGTCACTCAGCCGAGAAGAATTACCGTCTTTCGGTGATCTGATGGAATTTGTAAAAGAACGAAGTCGCGTTCTTCAGAAATTAAGCAGTCACAGTCAGCCGCAACAATCGCAGCTTACTGTAAAATCGAAACAACAGAAAGTTTTTGTACAAACAACAAAGGAAACATGCAGCTACTGTTCCGGTACGCACTTTTTTTACAAATGCTCGGATTTCAAGAAGTTACCAGTAACAGAACGATTCGGGATAATCAAGCAAAAAGGTCTGTGCTTTAATTGTCTTCGACAAGGTCATCCCACAATTGATTGCAAAACGGAAAAGGTGTGCCAGAGTTGTAGTAAACGCCACCACAGTCTTCTACACCAGGTTCGCGAGCGTACGGATACTTCTGAGAAGCGAAGTGACAGTAGTCACTCATCGAGTTCTGCTGATCCTGTTCCAGCCGAAAATATGGCCAATTCCGAACAACGCACGGTAAGCTGCTGTACACAAACAACGATGAAGCACATCTTCCTGTCTACGGCGATGGTGCTTGTATCTGGTTCCGGTAATGTTGTGACAACTTGTCGAGCACTGCTGGATTGCTGTTCGGAGTCCAATGTTATCACCGAGAAGTTAGCAGCGAAGCTGAGAATGGTACCGATTGAGTTGGATCCATCGATAGTGATATGTGGTCTAAACAACATGAAAACGACGACGAATAAGTTGATACAAACGAAAGTTTCATCTCGTGATGGAAAGTACAATACAATGCTGGATTTTTTGGTAATCCCTGCTATTACCGAGCTACCGACAGGAAAGTTCGAGACGCAGCCGTGGCCTCTGCCGCCTGCAATAGAACTAGCTGATCCGACGTTCAATGTGCCAGCCGATATCGACATGATTATCGGTGCTGAAGTTTTTTATGACGTTCTCAAAAAGGGACGTATGAAGCTTGGAGTAAATTTATCTATGTTAGCTGAGACAGTTTTCGGATGGGTTGTGAGCGGACCTGTCAAAACAAGTAAGCAGATTGTTCAGAAACGTATTTGCCAAATGAACATCACTCATGAAGATGTAAATCGAACTCTCTCCCGATTTTGGGAACTTGAAACATGCAACACAATCTCTATGATGACCGCAGCAGAGCGTGCTGTGGAAAAACACTTCCAAGATACTCACATCCGTGGCAAGGATGGCCGCCATATTATGAGGATTCCGTTTAATGATCTCAAGGGTCAACTAGGTGACTCCTTCGAGAATGCCAGGCGAAGATTTGGGAAGCTGATGGTCAGTTTCGCCAAAAATCCACAACGACGTGGACCGTATGCACAGTTTATGAAAGAATATGAGGCCCTTGGCCATATGAAGAAAGTATGCGACAGTCCGGCACAGTGCTACTTTATACCACATCATGCAATTTACAAGGATTCTAGCTCTACGACAAAGGTTAGAGTCGTGTTCGACGCTTCAGCGGCATCCACATCAGGTGTGTCCCTGAACGATACTCAGTTAGTAGGACAAACGGTACAGAGCGACCTGGTTACAATCATCTTGCGGTTCTGCACTAATCAGATAGTGTTGACCGGCGATATTCCGAAGATGTACCGTCAGGTACAAGTACATGAAGCTGACAGGAAGTTCCAGAGAATCTTATGGCTGAACGAGATGAACCAGATGGCAGTTTTTGAGTTAGCGACAGTCACCTACGGCTGTTCAAGTGCTCCTTATCTTGCAACACGAGTACTCATGCAACTTGCATCAGATGAGGCGATGAACTTTCCAATAGCATCACGAGTTGTGAAAGAGGATAGTTATATTGATGACTTCCTGACGGGAGGAAAAACGGCTGCAGAGGTGGTTGATCTTTTCACACAACTGAAGCAGATGGTGAGCCTCGGTGGTTTCGGTATTCACAAGATATGTTCTAACAGCAAGGAAGTTTTGAAGAATGTACCACTGGAACTACAGGAAACCAGGTTGGATTTCGAGAAATCCAACATCAATGATGCGATAAAGACGTTAGGGCTGATTTGGCACCCCGACGAAGACTACTTCGTTTTCCATGTTCCACCGCTGGAAAGCAGTAATCCGAGACCGACGAAGAGAATAGTTCTTTCTGAAATTGGGCTATTATTCGATCTACTTGGCTGTCTAGGGCCAGTGATTACGTTGGCCAAATTAACGATGCAGGATCTATGGCGATTGCAACTTGACTGGGAGGATGAACTCCCTGAGGATCAGATGGCAATTTGGCTGTCATTTCGTGAACAGTTGGTATCAGTACGCAACATTAAGAAGAAGCGATGTGTCATTCCATGTGACGTCACACGAATCGAGCTACACGGCTTTTGTGACGCGTCGAGGCGGTGCCTACGGTGCCTGCCTTTACACCCGAAGTGAATTCAAAAACGGATCGATTAGCGTTCAGCTTGTTTGCAGTAAATCAAGGGTTTCTCCACTGAAACCAGTAACTATACCGAAGCTTGAGCTCTGTGCTGCACTCGTGCTAGCTCAGCTTACCCAGAAGACGATGAAGGCATTAAATGTACACTTCGACAGTGTTTTTCTTTGGCCAGACTCACAAATCGTTCTGAACTGGCTGAAGAAATCTCCGATGGCATTAAATGAATTTGTGTGCAATCGTGTTGCGAATATCGTTGAGTTTACGCAGAACTATCAATGGTACTATGTGAGATCGCAGAACAATCCAGCTGATGCGTTGTCAAGAGGAGAGTTTCCAGATCAACTACTGGAAAATGAACGTTGGTGGAGAGGGTCGCCAGAACTGTGGCAACCTGGCATTTCCGTAGTTTCTACAATAGCTGTACTTAAGGATGAAGAGCTACCGGAAATTAAAGTATCGAAGCAAGTTCTGATATCAACGGAGCGGCAACCGCCGTTCAATTTTACAAGGCTGAGTAGTTTCAAGCGTTTACAACGGGCGTGGGCGTACGTTCGGCGTTTCATTACCAATGCACGATCAAAGATTAGAAATACTGAACCTCTATCGGCGAACGAGTTAGATGAAGCTGCTCGGACTATTTTCAAGCTAGTTCAGAGACAAGCTTTTCCTGAGTTGCAGAAACAGTTCAAGGCGAAATTGATAAAACGAAATGAATATGCTGGTCTGGCACCATTCCTCGATTCCGAAGATTGTATTCGAGTCGGTGGACGTTTGAAGAATTCATGTACCCCTTACGAAGGAAGGCATCAGATCCTGTTGCCACACAAACATCATGTGACAGATCTGGTTATACGGTATCTACACGAGAGGAATTTCCATGTAGGGCGGAACGCACTCCTGTCTGTCGTCAGGCAGCAGCTGTGGCCAGTGAGGGCAACATAGGCTATCAAACGAGTAGTCGGTCTTAGTTATCGTTGTTTCAAATACAAACCTAAGCCGTTGAATCAGTTTATGGGGGATCTACCAAGTTACCGTGTAACACCCGCTGAAGTTTTTGCTAAAACTGGTATCGACTATGCTGGACCGTTCATGCTCAAGAATAGTGGAAGGAAGCCAAGAGTCTACAAGGCATATGTCGCTGTTTTTATTTGTATGGTTGTCAAGGCCGTACATCTAGAGCTAGTGACCGATCTTCGGGCTGAAACGTTCATTGGTGCGTTGCAGCGTTTTGTCAGTCGCCGCGGTCTTCCAAGTGATGTCTACTCCGACAATGGTACGACATTCGTAGGCGCTAATCACGAGTTGGCAGCATGGCGAGATCTTTTCACTTCACAGCAGCTCAAGGACAAACTCAGCGAGTTCTGCAGCTCCAATGGTATCACCTGGCACTTCATCCCTCCTTGAAGTCCTCATTTTGGAGGCATCTGGGAGGCTGGGATGAAAACAATGAAGTATCACCTTAAGCGAGTCGTGGGAGAAACTCGACTAACCTATGAAGAAATGGCAACGTTTTTAGCTGAATGTGAAGCAATTATGAATTCTCGTCCGTTGATTCCATTATCGGACGATCCGAATGATCTGCAGGCGCTAACTCCGTCACATTTTTTGATTATGAGGCCAAGCCAGGCTGTACCCGAACCATCGTATAAAGAGGAGAAGATAGGCCGTCTATCAAGGTGGCAACACGTGCAATTGATGAGGGAACATCTATGGAAGCGTGGTGGACATCAGAGTAGGAGCTTTGGTGTTGCTGCGTGATGATAATGCACCTCCGCAGCAGTGGAAGTTGGGGCGCATAACATCGACGATTCCTGGCAAAGACGGTATTGTCCGGGTTGTGTCGGTCATGACGGCGACCGGCGAATACGACAGAGCTGTAACTAAGATATCTCTGCTTCCGGTGATTGAACCTGACGATTCAACGGGGGGAGAATGAATACGAATCAAAACTACAGTCCACATTTCTTTCAGTTACATTTTATTGTTCCCACCTTGTTTGATACATTTTGTTTTCGGAGCAGCAGAGAAAAGAGATAGAGAATAAAGTACAGTCATGAAATTAAAACGTAAAAGACGCGTGTGTTTTTCTCGTCTATTTCCACCCAAAAGAAGATGTCCAAACCGGTGCAAAGACATTTTACAAACAATGTTTGAAAAATGATCAACCCTGGGCACCTTGAAAAAGCTAAATTCAAATAATTTTCAGTCTCTATTGACTTCCCTTTTCATTCTATAAATATTCAACATTTCTTCAAAATATGTCTATTTTCACTGGTTGACAATCCTAAGCATGTTGTGTATTTCGGTCAATATTAAAATCCCTCTTATTTCAATTAATATTTGTCATTCTATTGGAACAGTTGGTTTTCACTAATTCTCTGATCTACGCACCCCAATGAAATTCGAACATTTCATAAATCATAGTATCAAGATCAAAGCGGTCACCAAATACGCCGTTATAATTTTTTTCATGAAAGCTTATTCAAAGCAAACTACAGTCTTCAGTTTTAGGTACCAATCAAATCAGACGACAATTTGATCCCACGACGAAAATCAGGCGTTACATTAAATACCCACATTGCTTGAAAATTGCTAGCTTAATTCGGTTGTCAATTATTCCGACTAACGGTCGTTTCACCATACTTTCAATACAATGCACGTAATTAACCCTCCCGATTTCAATTTCATTTTGCAGAAGTCCAGTCCGGCGAGGTGGATTCAAAATACCGGCTGCCCCCGCGCGTCAATTGAACATCTCGGACATTTACTCCCAGGTGCCATATCAACACGACGAGGACAGGTCGCGCTACGAAGAGTGTTCGTTCATTGTGCATGAAGACGATATGGAAGACGACCGTTGTCCGGAACAGCCAGAGACGGAATCGGAACTGGATGAGCTGGAACGGGCGGAAGCTATTCTGCGGGAGCGTCGTCGTGCCAAACGACAACATAAAGCTCTGCCAAAGGCAAAGCGAAGGAGAAAAATTGTTACCATCGGAAGCGACAGCGATCAGAGCTCGAACGAGGGTGATGAGCTGAAAGCACTTCGAGCGCAGATGTGCTCGGGATCGGATGATTCACTGTGATTACACGTTACGTGAGTAGGTTCTGTGTTAGAATGTTTCGTGTCTATCAAATTCTATGTTAAAATATTTTTATGTATATACAGTTCAAAATGATTTAAAAACTATTTCAAATGATGACTGGTCCTAAGATCACATTGCGATTCGGACATGCAAGGATCTTCTTTAGTACGAGCAAAGGCATCTTCAGTCTCATTCTGAATAACAGCGTATTAATTTTCGCGTCGATTCTAATGCTTTCAAATCCAAAATCTCCTTAAAATTGCTATCATAGTTACGAATACAAATGAAATTCGAGCGAAAAATCAATAAAGCGTTATTCGTAATAAGATTATCACCAAGATATTTAGATTAAATGTAAGAATGAGGTGTCTTCTACTCTTCTTCTGCCCTCCACTTGATCGATCCACCTTGCTCACGGGGCTCATCATTTTCACTGGGCTATCGTCTAACATCCTAATGGCTGGTTCAGTCATTCGTACCCGTCCAATTTTAACTGTCCGTACGATAGGTGGTTCCCCAAGCAGCTGTTGTTCTGTCTTCCATTTGCACTTCGTCATAGATGGTCCGCAGCAGCGTTTCCTTCGAAAACACTAAGAGTGCGTTGATCCTCTACCAACGTAGTCCAACTTTCCTTGATTTTTTCTGAGTCCAAAGTACGCACGATTTACTGACAAAATACGCCTCTGAATTTCCCTGCTGGCATCATTACCGGCGGTCACCAGTGGACCCAAATATACGAAATCGTCAACGATCTCGATATCGTCACCGTCTTTCAATATTCGTGATGGGAGGCTTAGTGTTTTTTTCTTAGAGCCTCTTTCTCTTATGTATTTTGCTTTTGACGCATTTATGGCCAGCCCGATGAGCATTTATGTTTTCATAATCTTCTCAAAGCTATGTCAGTGAAGTCGAAAACCTGTACGGATACCACTCGTATTTATCATCGCGTTTTAAATTACACCTTCCGAAGCAATATTAAACAATGTGCCCTAGCACAAAATTTGACTAACCCCTAAATGAATATTAAACAAGATACAGGACAGTCCATCACCTTGCCGTTGCCGTCTCCGAGATTCGAAGGGACTCGAGAGCGTCCCAGATACTCTGACGTAGTACATCCCTCTATCCATCGTTGCTTTGACCAATCACGTCCCGAAACCCGTATTCGTGCTGTCATAGCTGTTTTCGATCGATTGTATCGCATGGCCTATTGAAATCAATGAATAAGGTACGTTGTATTCACGACATTTTTGGAATACTTGTCTTATCGCGAATATGTGATCCGTAGTGGCATGGGTCCCAGTAAATATCGCTTGATTAGGCCCTACAAATTCTTTTGCTATTGTTGATAGTCGACGGCAAAGGATTTGAGAGAGTACCTAGTAGGCGGCGTTCAGAAATGCGATTGCGCCAAGGGGCGGTTGCTTAAGGGCTGATGCCACTAGGTCGCGTAAAACCACGTGGCTCGCTGTGCGTATTCCATTTCTCTCCATGCTCTCTCGCAAATGTGTAAAATGACTCTCGATGTGGCCGGGTGGCCAAGAAAGTTTTGATATTTTCGGTTACAAGTTTGACTACATCACATAAAATCCAATACAGCTACCGCTTGTTTGGCAGCCTTGCTGAGCCGATTTTATTTCTCTCTCATGTTTCGTTACGTTACCAGGATACAAGAGCAGAAAAAAATGGTGCCGCCATAGAAATGGACTTACCTTTACAAAAATAACATTCACTTAATTTTTATCGCGACAACATATATGTTTTTGTGCACTAATCGCATCTAAACTAAATTATCTAGACATTGTCAGGATAGATTTTTGATCCATGCTTTTGAGGGCGAGATATTCAATGAACAAGTTGAAAGACGGCGTTTTCAGCTACGCAATTCTTCCTTCAGAAAAAAGACTTTCCCGACCGCTAAAGTCAATGAATCATTCTGAAATTTTCACAGAATAATCTAAACTAATTTTCTAAGAGATTGTCAGTTGGGTTTTTTGATATTCGTCCCCGTTTCTGAGAAAATCAGATTTGAAGCGTGAGAATAGCCCTCTAAAACGCCCTAAAACACACTCTCCTCAGCCCTTAAACCAGTCTGTCAATCACACCTTAACAAACATGTCAGAAATGCACCAATCAGACGTTTATTCCTCATAAATGATACACTTGAGAACATTTGTTCCTATTCTAAGGCACAATATGTAGCGCTCTGGGGCACAATATCTGCGTCGGTGGCACAACGAAAAGCACAGTTTATCATTCCGGTTTTGACAGACATAAAACCTTTTGTGTTAAGCAACTCACCACTGGATTGCGCGGTAATTTCAACAGTCAAGCTTATGACCCTTTTTGGACATACCACTCCTTCCATCCATTCCTGTGGTAGAATCTCTTCTTTTCAAATCTTAGAAATCATTCAGAGCAGCGCCCTAGCCAGTGCCTCTCCTCCATGTTTGCACAGCTCGCCTGGCAATTGGTCATTATCAGCGGCTTTGTTGTTCCTCAGCTTATCGATCTTCTCACTCATTTTCGACAGATCAGTGCAGGGAATCTGTCGTCGGTTGAGCGTGCACCCAGATTGATTCCTGTGTCGTACTCTGTATCTTGCGTTTGGCCATTCAGATGCTCGTCGTAGTACTGCTTCCACCTCTCGATCACCTAACATTTGTCCGTTACAAGGTTGCCAGTAGAATCTCTGCTCATTTCAGGCTGTTGTATGTAGTTTTCACGTGAGCGGTTCATTTACGCGGTATAGCTTCGCGATCTTGGTCTTCCTGGTAGCGCTTTTTCCTCCGGAAAACCGAGTTCTTTCTGTTCCGCACCTGCCTGTATCGTTTCTCGTTCGCTCTCGTGCGGTGTGGCAGCATCCTCGCCCTTGCTGCATTCTACTCTTCGACCAACTGCTGACATTCGCCGTCAAAGTAGTCATTTCCTCGATTTGAAAACCTCGTACCTAGTACGGTTTCAGCAGTGCTACTCACGGCGGACCTTATGTTCATCCAGCAGTCTTCAAGAGTCGCCGCGCCAAGCTGCTCTTCCGTTGGTAGCACTAGCTCCAGTTGTTGCGCGTATTCCTCTGCAGTACGAATTGAGTCCCGGCGTTCCTGTGCGACGAGTGTTGTGCACCGTCGATAGTTTTGAGCGCATACAAACACAAGGTAGTGGCCAGAATCAATGTGGGCACTGCGGTAAGTGCGGATGACGTCGGAGAAGAATCGCCCGTCGCACAGTGGTTCGAATCAATAAAAACGTGGACATAAATCAGTAGCTGCCAAACCGTTATTTTAATGCATATAGTTGCTTTGAAGAAATTATTTACAAATATATACCGCGTATTTTTATCCTATCATTAATTGTTCATGGCCTACTTTGACAAAAAATGTAACCATAACTTTTTTTTCTGAAGAGACAGAAATTTTTTTTCTTCTACAAAGTTTTAGAACTATTAAAAATAATTTACTTTGTCAAATATACCAAAAGTCTAGGTCGCACCGTTTCGGATCTACAAAGCGTTTTTATGGCAACCCCCTTAAAATCAGTTTTTTATTCATAAATTGTTTCGGGTTATTTTGTTATGCATACTTTGTTTGGAATAATTATAGAATTTATAAAATCGCATATTTTTGTTGAAGGTAGTGCATAAGTTTGTTCTTTCCTGGCAAAGTTATGCAACATTTTACCTTTTTTGTACCTAGGATAAAACCTTGCACCGAAGCGAAATATGCAACTTTATACAGCTGATTTTTACAAAATTTGTAGGAAAAGATGTGCCCAATATCATAAAAAAAATCTAAGTGGAACTCGGTGGAACTTTTTTTTAGGTCTTTTCAAAGTTTGTTTTAATTACTGAATTATGGCAACCCCCTTAAAACTAGTTTTTTAGTCATTACTTGTTTACTTGTTTTTTTTATGCATACTTCGTTTGGAATAATTGTAGAAAATATAAAAATTTCATAATTTTGTAGAAGCTAATGCATAAGTTTATTCTTTTCTGGAAAATTTATGCATAATTTTACCTGTTTTACCTAGGAAACCTTGAGCCGAAGCGAAATATGCAAATTAATGCAGCAAACTTTTATAATACTTATAGGAGAACATGTACCTTATCCAATTTACTTTCCAATGAGAATATCTTGAGTACTCTTCGTTTGCCTCATCTTCACTATGGCCATGCTGAAACCATGAATGGTTAAGAAACAGAGGGCGTCACGCGCCTGCTATTTCTGTAACTCACTTTTGCAGTGAGCGTCGCCCGATCAACATCTCGTCTTAAAAATTGTGTTGCTTCGCGATAACTCAATTTATTTACACGTTTAAACATGAAATCTCTTCGTAAAGGTTTGTACTTTAACAATACTTTATCATATTTTGTCTAGAAAACATTTTTCCATTTTTTAAATATGTGTTGAAGTTTTGATAATTTTTCGGATTTTCAATAATTAAAACTAAATTTGAAAAAGGCCTAAAATTGCATCTAGTTCCACTTAGATTTATTCTAATATTGTCAATTGTAAAAAATAACAAAATAAAAATCGCAACAATTTGCTTAAGTTGCGCGTGCAAGCATGAACTTGTTTATGCGTGTTGACGCGCGTCCAGACTGGTAGTCGGAAATAGGATAGAAATATCTTTTATATATTTGCATACGTGCATAGCATGTATAGTAATAATCCATGGGGTATTTCACACAAAGCCTTTTTTTAACAGTCTGTAAAATATAACAAAGATACAAAAATTCTTCCAAGGCATGAAATGTACGGTTTTTTCTTAGGTTCCAAATAAGTGATTCCATAAAACAACCTTTATAGTTTATTGAATGAAAAAAGTTAAAAATTAATAAACAAATAAAAAATCCAAACTTGGGCCTAATTTCTTTTGTTTTTGTTGAAAAAAGATACCTTAAGGGTTTAACTCAATCTTGGCAAAGTTTCAGAGTGAGCAAATTTTTTTCGGAGCAGTGAATTTTTCAATCACGACCCGCACGCGCGGAATGAATGTAAAAAAGGTAAAATTATGCATAAATTTTCCAGAAAAGAATAAAGTTATGCATTAGCTTCTACAAAATTATGAAATTTTATATTTTCTACTATTATTCCAAACGAAGTATGCATAAAAAATAACTCGAAACAAGTTATGACTAAAAAACTAGTTTTAAGGGGGTTGCCATAATTCAGTAATTAAAACAAACTTTGAAAAGACCTAAAAAAAAAGTTCCACCGAGTTCCACTTAGATTTTTTTTTATGATATTGGGCACATCTTTTCCTACAAATTTTGTATAAATCAGCTGCATAAAGTTGCATATTTCGCTTCGGTGCAAGGTTTTATCCTAGGTAAAAAAAAGGTAAAATGTTGCATAACTTTGCCAGGAAAGAACAAACCTATGCACTACCTTCAACAAAAATATGCGATTTTATAAATTCTATAATTATTCCAAACAAAGTATGCATAACAAAATAACCCGAAACAATTTATGAATAAAAAACTGATTTTAAGGGGGTTGCCATAAAAACGCTTTGTAGATCCGAAACGGTGCGACCTAGACTTTTGGTATATTTGACAAAGTAAATTATTTTCAATAGTTCTAAAACTTTGTAGAAGAAAAAAAAATTCTATCTCTTCAGAAAAAAAAGTTATGGTTACATTTTTTGTCAAAGTAGGCCATGAACAATTAATGATAGGATAAAAATACGCGGTATATATTTGTAAATAATTTCTTCAAAGCAACTATATGCATTAAAAGAACGGTTTGGCAGCTACTGATTTATGTCCACGTTTTTATTGATTCGAACCACTGTGCGTCGATGAGAACTTGGTCGATGTGTTGATCAGGTGATCTCCAGGTGGCTTTGTGGATATCTTTGCGGAAGAAGAAGGTGCTTCGAACTACCATTCCTCGGGAGGCTGCGAAGTTTACGCATCGTTGACCCTTGATCTTCAATACGCATATTCTACCACTGAATGGCTGCCACCCAATCACGCGCTGGCGCATCTTGCCCAACACTACAAATCCCGTTCCTAGAACGTTGGTTGTGCCACAGCTCTGGTAGAAGGTAGCCGCTCGATGACCACTTTTCCACACCTTCTGTCCCGTCCAACAGAGATCCTGCAGTGCTACGACATCGAAGCCGCGGATTTGAAGCTGATTATGCAGCATTCGGTCGTATCCTGGGAAGCAAAGCGATTTGAAGTTTCATGTGCCAAGCTTCAAATCGTAATCCTTTGTTCGTCGCTTAGGTCGTTACCGATTATTCCGAGTCGTATTTCAACTTGACTGTTCGTAACTTCTTTTTATGGGCGGCTTGTTAGCCCTGCACCAATCTCCTGTCTCGCCGGAGGGCCATCGTGTCAGCACTGTTTGAAAGTCCCACGCTGATACAAGGACGGTAATCAATCGCTCCTAACATGGAGAATAGACGCTCGGATAGGCTCGCTCACTGAAAAGAGTTAGTTGGTTACCCGATCTTTCCTATGGTTTCTCGTACCTAAGTCGGCACTGTGGTGATGTAGGGATAGGAGTTTCTGGACAAGGGTCTAAGGACCACTTTGGAGCATATAATTCGCATTGTCCAGCAGGCCCGTACCCAGAATTTCGTTTCGGGAGGGGCCCAAACATAAAAAGAGTAATGTTACTGAAGATTGCTGATGTACCTAATTCTCGGTGTGCCTTTTACGGGTGTTTTTAACAGACACTTCAAACTTTTCCACTGGAACTGTTATTGTATTACATTTTTTACGTTTACTGTCTTGATATATCTGTAACACATGTCTGAGACCTTATAATTAATTATAAATCTCGGGCCCAACTTCTGGGTACGTGACTGTTGTCCAGTCATTGACCAATTATAGAACTGTGGTGCATATGAGAAAAAGAGATTTCTTCTTGATTAACTTGTTCTTCACCACACAGAGGAGATGGACATATCAGTCTACGGTATACAACACCTCGCAAATCGGACAGCGATCTTCTGGTTGGAACAAGCTATGGATTTTCTTTTCACTGAACTGCAAGTGAAAACCTCACTATGTGACAACGTGGAGTCGCCTAAGTACGGATGAAAATCCTTTCTTTCTCGCGAATTACTCAAATTTTCACGGCACTAACACGATACAACGTGTTCACTCATTGAGGGTTTCACCGGAAGTGTAACTCAAACTCGTAATGGCGAATTGCCGGACTTTAACAGCCAAAAGCCAAGGAATTACCTAATTTTAAGTATTTTTCAATCAATAGAGGGATTGTATGCTGGAATGATCTATACGTTATTTTTACTCAATTGTTCAGTTTCTTTTTTATTGAATTTAAGTTTGAATGTGGACTACCTTAGATTGTGAACCATCTCGCGAATTATTTTAACTTTTAAGAAATTTGACAATCGAAGTTATTTTGTCGTTGTCGAAAATAGCCCTACTCAACAGAATGTTTTTTTTTTGACAGATCGATAGTTGTTTACCGACACTAAAAAAAACTTTCAAAAAAATTCTAATTTCAGATCTTTAATGTAATTTTTTTTTATTTTCAGTCATAGAAAATACCTCAATAAAAAGTTTGAATACATTGTTGAACGCAGTAGGTGTTTCTCGAAGAACGTTTTCTGTATTGCAATTACCTCTTTACAGCATTTTATTTTCAGTGCAATTTTTTTGAATGGACCACAGTTTTGTTTAATTTTAAATACTCGATCAAAAATAACTGCTCAACCGTCAACTTCCCGCATGGAACTCCCACTGTTGGGTGGATTTTCTCTATGTTTTCTAACGAAAATCAATTTTCTTTCAAATACACTGAGAAATAATCCAAAGTCCAAGAATAGGGTATCTGTTAATAATTTTCATATATATATTTTTGTTTGTTTTTTTTTTCGAACATTCCACGGTACATATCTTTGATTTCGTTCTCGGGTTTATTTCCTACTACGGTTCTTTATTAACGTTGGCTGCATTTGCCGCCCTTCTTGCTCGCGAAGGAATAAACTAAAACACATTACACTGTGTTCACATTCGTAGGTCACTTCAATATGGATCCTTCCCAGCGGTGTCAATCGGTTCCGGCCTGATTTGGTTTTTGTTTTTGTTGTTGTTTTCTTGGTTAGGGGGTTAGTATGTACTATTTGGTTTTTTACGGTATTTTGCTGCTGTGAGGAATTATCTGACGATTAATCGAACTGTGAATTAGTAGGTACTACTATTTGTTTTAAATGTGATCCTTTTCTACTACATAGCTCATCGCAGATCAGCTACTTTGGGTCCAGTTTACCTATCGAGATTATTAGCATTTGTGTGATGGATTGCTTCAACTGTATCTGTGTGTGTTTACGAACTTGAGTCAAGTATGCTTTTGTATGAGTAAAGTGAATAACCAGCCTGCGCAGCTTTGGTTTTGGTCCAAATCCGAAATAGAGACTGGCTTCGTCTGTGCAGCCTAGCCCACTGCTGCGGGCTGGTTATTCCGAGTTATTATTATTTCATGGAAGAAAATGAATTACAATGTACACCATTAACAGTAACTCTGGGGGGAGGAATGGGAGATTGTTATCGAAGCTACCGAATTTGTAAAAGGGATAACGACACGCGCAACAAAAAAACGAGCGCTTTGTCGCATTTGTATGTGTGTGTTGCAGAAGAATAAAAGCATTTGGGCCCCGTGTTGCTCTCCCGGGTTCTAACAAATTCCTCTGCTCTCTAACATGCAATCAACGAAAACAACACTTCGTTCGGTCAATTCAGTGACGGTGTCCGGGAGTCGTTCCAGTTGACTTCGATGTTGGGCCACTTGGTCTGCAGGCAGGTCAGCATCGGATCCGATGGATTGCACATACGCACATCACTTTCCAGCAGGATCGCGTGCCCTTTGCTGTACCGCACCCGATTCTCGCAGTTGGAGTTGGGAATGCCGTTGTAGTGCAGCAGATCGAACGTATCCGGTATTGATTTCTTCTCCGTTGGGAAGAATTCGTACATAAATTCGTTCAGCAGAATGATGCCGAGACTTTCGGGGTCCAGTTTTTTGCGCATTAGATCCACACTGAAAGATGTAAATTGGAACAGTTTAATTTGGGGGAGGGAAGTTGCTCGTTCACAAATTCAAGCCGAGAATGTGCTTTCATACTCACTATTCCGGTTCGCTAACCAGGTCCAGAGCGCATAGCACATCCTGCAGCAGTGGACTGGGAATAAAGTTGCTGCCTTCGGTGTCGAACTGTCGGAACACCCGCCGAGCTACCTCACTCGGTGTTTCCGGCGAAACTAATCTTTTCTCGTTACTAAAAAGCACCGTCAAATGCGTTTCAGATCCCATCACCCAGACTGGACTCTTTGGATTTTTGTAGAAGAATCCAACGGTACAGTATTGCATCTGTTCCATCAGAGTAATGAAGCCAATATCCGACTGTTGCGTGATGCCTTTAAGCTCTGAGAAAATCGTTTATTAGAGTCTACAGTCTCGGATGCTAGTAGGAGAGAACTTACTCAAACCTCCGACGTCCTGCTCGTTGTCCCAGACGTACGGAACAGCACGTCCGGTTAGCATTAGATTGATCAAAGCTTGACTACCGTAACCGTAGGTACCGTGTATCAGGGGTTCAGAAGTATCCGACACTTCACCCAGAACGTTATCGAGACCCTGGAACCAACAAAAAAAAAACAATAAATTATGCACAAACCACGAACGAAACAAAAATAAAAACTGTTACCTTGGTCAACAGAACCGTATACAACAGCAATAGAACACCGCACTCGTCGGCCAACACCTGAAAGTGTCCAGCGTAATACTTCTCCACGTCGTCGATCCGTTCCAGTTCGGTAACGGTTAGCCTCTCGTGAAACGCTTCCGGAGTCCACGGTTCGGTGGTAATCGCCCTGCCAGCTTCTGCCGTATCCGGCGAAGCGGCAGCCGTATTCCGATTTACCAAATCGGACGCCACCATCACTTCCACTCCTTCTTCGATGCCTTCGTCGTTCGGGGGAAGCGTGTCTAGCGCATCGACCATCTCCGCATCGCCATCCATTTCCGGCTCCGGACAAACAGTGCTGCCAACGTGCGGTGAATGTTGGCGTGGCTTCAGACTGACAACTCGATACTTACTCAATTTACACTTGGTCAGTATTTGACAGATTGCTTGAATGAGTAATGCTTTGCATTTATCCGTCGTTAACTGAAACGAATGCAACAGTATGAATGGAAGTGTAATTCAGATAATAGGGTAAAACTGAAAAAAAAATCTATTCCCATTCGACACCCACTTCCAAGAATATGAGCTTAGCGTTGTGTTTTGATGACATCACATAGCTCTTTCTGGAATTGAAAGAACAAGAATATTTGTTGCCTAGAAAACTATCCCTCAGCATAAACTTCTAATTTCGTCCACATGGTTGGTAAAAATAGCTAACAAAAAAAAACCATCCACCTACATACCAAAACTCCACACTTACATCATTAAAACTATGCCCAGGTGTTTCCATCAGCAGAATCTTCAGTAGGTACGCCTGCACCGGGGCGATTACGCAGCACGGTCCCCCGTCGCGCTGCACCAGGGCGGACGGTTCACTCTCGCTGAACTCGAACCCCTGGGACCAGCGACGGAAAACTTCCTGCCGAATGGAGGAACCCCACAGCAGCTGGCAAATTTCGCGCAGATCCTGCACGCCCTGCTGCTGACCAGATGTTCCGGCCGATTCGCTCGACTGGGCCACCGGTTCGGGCTGTTCGTTCGCGGACTGACCCGGCAACGAGTGTTCACCCATGGTGGTGGCGTTTCCCTCGCGGATGGCCTTCGAAATCCAATCCCTTAGATAGCCAAACGTCAGAGCGACGCAGAGGCAGAGGATGAAAAATCCTTCGCACAGTAACCCCAACACTGCTGCGGATAAACACTGGCCTTTCACGATCGAAAAAAAAAGGTGGCTCGTAAGCTATCACACTGCTTTTTATAGTTCTCCAATCAAACAAACCAAGAACGGTTCCGATTTTTCATCCAAATTTATGCTGCCAGAAAACGATTTTTTTTTACAGCAGCCAACTTTGCTTGGTATAGGTAAAATTCGATTTTTAGTCAGATTTCGCGTCGCACCACGATGCACTACTTGATTTACCCGTTTTGTTGACTGCCTTATCGGGTACTATAATATTTCGACTTAAGTTGAAGCCCACAAATTTACAAAATGAAAATAATTTTTTTCTCTCCAAAAATGTCCCCTTGTGTACGCGATGACGATGACAGCAGATCTGTGAAATGTCAGACGTCCTTTCGAAAGTAAACATGCATCTTTTGTGACGTAATCGTTAGTCGGCAGAAGGGTAGCCAGAACAATTTTTGCCTAGATACTTTACCAAAAATTCTAACTCACAGTAAAAAATCTTGTGATATTACATTGGAAAGTAAACTACACATAGGCAAATTGAGTAGTGAAAATCATAAGGCAAATCTTATGATGCATAAAAAATCACCAAAATCACAATTTCATAAGATTTATATGAAAAAAAAACCTTTATGCAATATTACCAGTGCGGTAAAATTTCATTTTCAATCGAATAATATAAGATGAAAATAAAATTTATGGCCGCTGACCATCCGCTGAGCGTATCCCTACTAATTCGTTTGACTTTTGCTGCCATTTTCAAGTGAAGCTCCCAGAATTCAACTTCAGTTGAATAATCGTACCTAGTCATTTGAAGTTTTGCTTGCTCAGTTTCAAGTGCCAAGTAGTATAGCTCTCTTGGTAGTGTCTTCTCTCTTGGTAATAAGCAGATTCGAACGAATAGAATTATAAATGGAGTACAGTATTAAAAATGAAAACTGAAGGAGGAAACAATTAATTTATGTGTATTCTGTGATTGATATTTCAGCTATCTGGTTTGTCTTTCATCTATTATCTTGAACCAATTCGAATGTTTACATGAACCTCATCTGAAGGCCGCTCTCACACTATTGAAAGAGATATTTTGTTACTTCAAGAGATCAACTGACGGTAATTAAACTGAGCCTCGATTGAAGAGAAACGAGTGATGAACTGAATGCTGCCCGGTCGGGCCGTCAGCAAACATTGTGTGTGTCAGAGAGTGAAGTTTACTGCACTGGAGAGATCGTCAATGTGTTCCACATGCAGCTTCAATTGAATTGAATGAAGTTTTACTGCACTGTCTATCACTATTATAGTTTTCATACGAACAACTTATGAATTCCACAGTATATGAGAGATGTTATGTTTGTCGTAGAAATTTGGCACAATGTTCCTAAAAATGTCGTATGAATTTCTTAAGACTTTTTATTGAATTCCAATTTTCATGACTTCATAATGCGGTGTTATGATTCGCATACAATATTCTTGTGGCTAAAAATCATACGAAATCATTATGAAATCCCATATATTTTTTGCCTGAGTGTAGGTTTGAAATCTAACTCAGACAAATAAACTCATTTAATTCGAAATAATCTCACCAAATTCCGCTCAATCCCTTTAAACTTTCATCAGACTATGTCAGCTTAGAGAGAAATCGAACTTCAGTTCAGCTAGCCACCGCATGTCATCACATTGAAAATATCATGTCAATTGTACACTCAGGCAAAAAATATATGGAATTTCATAATGATTTCGTATGATTTTTAGCCACAAGAATATTGTATGAGAATCATAAAGGCTTTCCCAGAAAGTATGGACGCAACCAAAAACCGCTGCCATTTCGTAATGGTTAAGAATCTGTCAATTTTTATGGCTGCATCCTGTTGTTTACACTCTTCTCTAACCACTTGTGCAGTTGTTTATTCGTTTTCATTAGTTTGTTTCGAAATGCGTGGACTTTCAGCAGAACAACGTCGAAAAAATGTGTTCAAATGGTGCACAGAACGCGGATTGTCACTGAGAAAGATAGCAAAAATGGAAGGAGTAAGTGAAAAAGCCTTGCGAAATGCAATCAGGAAGTTCGGTGAGGATAACACCTTTGAGGATAAACCGAAAACGGGTCAAAAAAAAAGGTCCTGCTAACCCTCAGTTGGATAAACGTATACTGAAGGCGTTCGAGCAAAAGAAGAAGGTTTCAGTTCGGGATGTGGCCAAAAAAGTGGGCACTTCGAAGTCAAATGTTCTTCGTGCTAAAGAACGTTTGAATCTTCGAACCTATAAGAAGCAGAAAGAATCAAACGTAGTTCGAAACAAGAAGCATCGATCAGGCCGAAGGTTCGAAAGCTGTACAATACGATTCTTGCTGGAAATTTCAACTGCATAATCATGGACGACGAAACCTACGTGAAACTCGATTACAAATCCTTTCCGGGACCACAATATGATACGGTGCGAGAACGGCAAGTGTTAAACCAGTCCGAGACATCGATTGAAGTCGAAAAATTTGGTAAGTAAGCTATGGTCTGGCAAGCAACTTGTAACTGCGGTAAGATTTCGAAACCCTCCATCACCACTGCTTCAATGAACAGCGAAATATACATCAAGGAATGTTTACAAAAACGACTTCTACTCATGATTCGAAGCCACAAGGATCCTGTTGTCTTCTGGCCAGATCTTGCTTCTTGCCACTACTCGAAATCAATGGTAGAATGGTATACTATCAAAACTGTCACTTTCGTCCCAAAAGACATGAATCCACCAAATTTCCTACAACTTCGACCAATTGAGGAATTTTGGGCATTAACGAAGGCACATCTTAGGAAACATGTCTCGGCAGCCGAAACCATTCAAAAGTTCGAAAAAGATTGGAAAAAGTGTCAAAACTTATCGCCAAGAAGTCTGTACGGAATTTTATGAGGAACGTTTGCAAGAAGGTGCGCCAGCTAGTCTACAATGGTTAAGTAGCAAATGTTGAGAATAATATTCTGTTCTTGTTGTCTAATATTTTCAGTATATCGAATAAAATTTGAATATCTAACACTTGTGAATTATTTACAGCGAAATCAAAGTGCGTCCATACTTTCTGGTACAGTCCTTAACACCGCATTATGAAATTCATATGACATTTTTAGGAACATTGTGCCAAATTTCTACGACAAACATAACTTCTCTCATACACTGTGGAATTCATAAGTTGTTCGCATGAAAACTATAATAGTGATAGATGAGATGTATATTGAATAGATGTATATTTTTGATATAAATCTTATGAAATTGTGATTTTTATGCATCATAAGATTTGCTTTATAATTTTCACTACTCAATTTGCCTAAGTGTATGGATGCGCAGTGCTGCTTTTTTGGCGCGCACGAATTTGACATTTCTCTCACTTACTTTTATGTACGAAATTCGATGCGGACTCGCCATGTTCGCAAAAAAGTATGTCTATCAAGCAATTGTCAACCAATTTTTTAAATATTCCGCTTGAAAATAAATCTGTTTATTTTTTGACATGATAACGTCTGACTGTATAAGGGGCGCCTTTTCAAAATTCGTCTTGAACTTTTGAGAACTTGAAAGTACAATTCAAGTTCCGCGTAAACTTTCTCGCTGCCTCAGGGAACACGTGATAATTTTTGATAGTTCGTAGTACAGAACAAGTTCCGAGTGAACTTTCTCACTGAAAAAAAGTACGTGTGGTACTCTTAGGGTGAAGCCAGAGAGAAAGTGACAAGCAACATGAAGCGAAACTTGATAGATAGCACAGAGTCGCACGTCAGAGCTCCGTCCACTCAAATTCAGCAGAAAAATGACAAGTATGCCAGAGCGAACTCGATGCGTTGCGAAGCGACTACTGACCGATCACATCACACTCACTCTGACATACTTGTCATTTTTCTGCTGAACTTGAATGGGCGGAGCTCTGCCGCGTGACTCCGTGCGATCTGTCAAGTTTCGCATCGCTTCGCTTCTCGTCGCGTGTCCCTTTCTCTCTGGCTTCACCCAGACCCAGTCAGCTTGGAGCGAAATCAATCTTCAGTTCAGCTACACTATCGCACGGCATCACATTCAACATATCATGTCGATTGTATGGGTGCGCAGTGCTGCTATTTCGGCGCGCATGAATTTGACATTTCTCTCTCCTACTTCTATGTACGAGATTAGATGTGGACTCGCATGAGGCAGCATTCTCGCAAAAAATAATGTTGCCAATGATTTGATCGGGAAATGTGAGAGCTGGATATCTTGCTAAGATGATGTCTTTGCTTCACCCTTAATCATTGCCCGGGTTGGCGGTTCAATGCATAGGACGCTGGTCTCACAAGCCAGTTGTCATACGTTCGAGCTCCGACCTGGAAGGATTCTCAGTGTCAATAGGGTCGTAGTACTAGTCATGCAATGATCCTGTACGCTATGAATCGACTGCGAAGTCTGTTGAAACAGAAAGTCCAAGTTCCACGAAAGTAATGCAATGCCTAGACTTTTCTTTGTGGTATTTTTAGCTACTTTAAAGTACAGAACAAGTGTGAACTTGCTCGTTGCATATAATTTGAACAATGCACCTTAGAAGTTCGTAAACTGCTTAACCCTTAATTGCATGATTTTTCAAAAACAGCCGAATTTTTTTTTTCCTATAGTTTAAGTGGTCCAGAACACGGGAAAAATACAAAAAAAAATCCACGACAAAATTATCCCTTCAGGAGTGAAAAAACAGACTTTCCCATATATGGGACATTGTTTATTAAACTTAAAGTTATTTCATAAGTATAGAGTGCTCCTGGATTTTTTTGAAAATCGCAGAAATCAGCTGTGTACAAAATTCTCGTGTTGTGTCAGGTAGATGCCGCTAACTTCTTTCGATATGAAGGGAATTCTATGATTTTTTTTGATGAGTTGAGTATGCGTCCCAAATATGGAACATCATGCAATCGATAAAAAATATACATTACAACGCTTTGTAGAACTTTTTGTAGTGTGTCCCATATTTGGGACTCAATACAATTAAGGGTTAAACCAAATCAGTTCCTTTTATTTGAACTTTTGCTTAGTTGAGTTATCACGCATGTGTGCCTTTTTCGCACTCAAACGACGGTTTTAAGGTAGGTCATATCAGCCCCGATGTTTAAAAAGAGTTGGTTTTAAGTGTACTTATACTCGCACATTTACATGAAATTAACAGCTTAGAACTGTAATTCATAAAGACATACTTCCAAAAATGGGTGATCGTTGACGAATAGAAGCATGATCATTTTCCTAATCAGACATGCCAAAAAAAGTTATGATAATGATGTAACAATATTTCATTAATTTCCGTTGATATCGAGAAGAATAATGCGAATTCTGGACATTTCTGTATTCTGACATGTATGTTCATGTTCACCAGATACTTTTTCACTGTTTTGCCGGCTCCACCGACCTCCCTACATATCGAACATTGTGCCCACTTTTCCCTCGATCTTGCTCTTCAACTTCCTTTGGAGCTTCTTGTCACTCTGGGTCGTCGGCCGTCCGTTGCATGACGTTCCATATTTGTCCGGTCTTTCTTCTTATTGTTTTTTAATAGTGTCAAGATGATGTAGATGCCGGAACGGCCACAATGTGCCGCACACTTCTTAACGGAGTTGCTTCACTGTTTTTGCCATCACGGTTAGAATTCGACTGATAGAGCTGTCAAATTTTGTCTGCTGACTCATGGGTTGCTATGATTGATGCTGCATGGGTAGTTTCGTCAGTGCGAGTGAAGGTAAACCCATGAAAAATCGGCAATGTTTGTAGATTTTTTAAATGCAAACGTAATACTGGTAATATAGTGTTTTTTTACGCAGTTTTTATGCGGTTTGCTAGATATAGCTAAAAATCAAGGTTTTAATTTATCATAGAAGTTTTTGATTCAGAACTTTTATTGGATAATTGCAGCAAGCAGAAAATTTTTCAATTTATTTTGCGAGAAATGAAGTACAACTCACGGTTTTCTCGATAATTAATTTTCTCACGTAATTACTATTCTTGTAGACTAGGTCACAAATAAAAGCTGAAAAATTCGAATCAAAATCAAGCTTATGTGACTTAACGTTTTGGCAAACCCCCTTGCCGCCTAAGGTTTCGGAACATACATAAATTCATTGGTAGTCTTCATTTGAAATATATAGTGTCTGTCTATTTGTTGTGGTATCTGTTAATATGATTTTTCAACAAACAATTGTATTGGAATTGCTTTTCACAGATATTGCAGGCAAATGGTTTTTCCTGTGTGTGAATTCGTCGGTGAACACGAAGCGTATAGGCAACGGCAAACCGCTTGTTGCATATATCACACACATGCTTTCGTTCCTCCATACTTTCATGGGACTTCATATGTTTCCACATGCTTCTCCTGAAAAAAAAACAACATTTCAGACATATTAGCTCCTTTTGTTAAAGCAAATAAAACTTACTTGTTTCTCATCAACTTTCCGCAAACATCACAGGGTAGCTTTGGGTCCTCGTGGTAAGAAATGTGCGTTTTATAGACACCCTGTGTTTTACACTTACGGTCACACACCGGACAGCTCTTATAGAAATAGTCCGAGTGTAGCAGTTTCTTGTGTCGATTCAGCAAATCCAATCCACGGAATGCACTGTTACATCCACTCTGATCACAAACGTAGGGTCTTTTGTCTAAGGGGAAGAAAGTTAGCAGTTCATATTGAAAAATTAAAAATAGAAACAAGCCTTCACCTTCATGCTCATTCAGATGGGCCTTCAGTTTCCAGTGGTCGTACTGTTTTCCACATAGGTGACATGTTATTTGTTTCCTTCGTTTGTTTGTTTTGGTTTCTTTGGGAACCGGTTTTCTATCATTAGTTCTCATCAGTTGCGTTTTCAGTCTTTGTAGTTGCTTCAGCAAATGTCGTTGTGTTTCCTTAATTCCATTTATTTTGAAGGCTGCTTTAGTCATAATTGACTTGTTTCTATTGCTCTGGGCTAGATCTTGCCAAACAGCCAACAGTTCCAGGTTCAACTGACACATTTCGCAAATGTAAAGCCGTCGATTATCATTGTAAATTTTCTTAAAATACGTTTTGAACCCTCGAAGTGATTCTTCTGGTACCGTAGTTATGTCCAGTTGACATATTTGGCACCATTCGCTGCATTCTGTCGTCTGTTGCCCTTCCAAGAATTTGGTAATCTCTTTGATAATTTCAGGATCGGGTTCCTCTGGTTCTAGGTCTTTGAAATTGTCAACACCTCGATCAATATCTCGCGCCTTCTGGGTCATACGATGTTCCTTGTCAGTACTAACCGAATTGAACAGTTCACGTTCAATCTCCATCGATCCGGCTAGATAGGACTCGGAGTCCGGGACAATGCTGGCATACAGATAGTCGACTTGTTGTTTGTGCATCACGATTAACTCCGAGCAATCTTGCAGTGTGCGTTGATTAGCGGACTCGGTCCACTCGCCCACTTCTAAGATAACAAAATCTTCCATCAGCAATCGGTTCGTTTTGAAACAAGCGTTCCGGAATTCGGTGGTGATGAATAACAGCGCAGCGCAATTTTTACAAATCTTGGTCAGATTATCCTGCTTGGTGACCTGAAATTAACATCGATTGTTGAGGGTAAGAGTTACGACAAAAATAAAATATACTCACTCTTATCGAGGTACATTCGAAAATTTGATGGGCAAAACTGTACTCCTTCTCGGAGAAGATACTTTCCAGAAAGGTGTCGTCGCATACTCGTAAACATAGCCGACACTGATGTGGATCATTGATGACGTGCCGATAAGGTTCCATTGTACGCTTATTGGAATTTATGCACAGTTTCCAAATGTGCAATCATTTTCAATTGTCTGTCGAAAAAGGACCCGTTTGACTGTTGCGCATGATCAGTTCGGATCAGCCTCCTGTCACGACGCCATCTTGATGAGATCAAAATCGGAACTTCAAAATCAGCTGATTGCAACGTAAACAAACAAACAGTAATACATTTGTTTTACGCGTTTACCTTGTTTAGTGCACGAAAATTAGTGAATTTTTGGTCGGCTCTCTCACAATAACTTGTCGGTTTACCTAAAATACAGCAGACAATGTTTTGGGTCATCAAGTGGAGATAATTTTCACAATTTGAGAGTCGCGATGAGTATCAAAACATCGCAGTGTTTGGGGCTCGAAACGCGAGGGGCTCAACGTAATCGGTATACTTTTAAATGGCTGGTGCTCACATACCGGTGTCAGATGGGTGGTTCGGATGCATTGACCGCACGCAGGCCCGTGCGCAGGAATCATCCATGGGGGGTGTCCAAAAGGCGAAAAGGCGCCTCATCCACTTCAAATTATGTCAGTTTATAAATTGATAAAAAAATTGATAAAAAATATGAATTTGTCAAATTATTTGCACTTTAAAATAATAAGTACTCCATTGTTCATGAAACTTAATTTAAAAAAAATTCTTCATGGGGGGGGGGTTAAAACCCCCAAAACCCCCCCCTGCGCACGGGCCTGACCGCACGTGTTTTCTGAGAATGTCATCGTGCAGGTGAATTCATAAATTTTAATTTTTGACATGACAGAAGCTGGAATATCGTCAGTTCAGCGAGTCAACAATGTAATCGATTTTTAGAGATTTTTGTCAAGGATCGCATCAAACATGATGAATGCTCGTACATTGTGACAATGTAATGGAAATGTTCTTTTTTTTTGTCGTTGCTACTAAATCGTTCCTTATCTAATTTACCACCGAATATGAAACCAGCAAACTGATACCTACACATATGCATTACCTGTAATCATCAAATCCAACCGTATTTGAAAACATTCTTCACAGTTCATGAGCATCTTTTATATATTGTGGAATTTTAGGCGACGTAACAGAGTAATGTAAAAAATAGTAAAATGATAATTGTATGGTTCTAGACCACAACTTATGTCGTTTTCGTTTTTAAATTGCACTACACCGGTGTAGCGAAAGCTGCACTGAAACCGTTCGTTTTTACCAATTGAACTACACCAGTGCTACACTTTTTCTGCTCCGATACCACTGGTGTAGCACTCTTCAAAAGTTTGGTGTAGCTCTGTGCAATGGAATCGTTTATTGTAGTCAATGGTTACTGTTTATGTTTTCGTCATTTTTGTTCGTTTATTCATGCCTCAGTGTAGCACTGCTCCGGTGTAGTGCAAATTAAAAACGAAAACGCCATTAGTTACCACATTTCGCCTCGTTTCCGTGACCATTAGCCCATTCAGTGCATCTCCATCACAGCAATCGTTTGCTACGTTTGACATCTGCATTATTATTATTATTGGACATAGTCGAGACAGGAAAGTTTTCGTGTTGAACATGGCATATTGAAGATTTCAGGAATTCAGAAATCACACAATAATGTTCTTTTCCGGCATGAAAATGTAGCATTAGGTTACACTACATTTATTTATTTCTGTATTTCGTCAAAAAAACGTAGACTACATATGAAAAGTCTACGATGTTTAACACGGTGTTCAAAAAGTCTCGGGACTAACCCAGAGATGATGTTTGTAATGTCAAATTTACTTCATTTTTCGAAAAGTAACATGTGTCAAATCAGACCACGTATAAGAGACGGTTCTTTTACAATTGTGAAAACAAAAGAATAAAAACCTGTTCTTTTTCTTGTCATTAGTTCAGTTGCATTATTTCTTTGCCTTTGTACGTTTCCGCCATTTATATGATTATCTCCAGAACCAGAAGTGCATTCCATTTGAACTTAGAGCTTGATCAACGACTTTTTGCCTTGTTCATATAGAAAGGCTATGGAATCACTATAAAGTTCGACTTTTAAAACGACGCCCGGATGGCCGAGTGTCATTACCATTCGATTTAGTTCGTCAAGTACGCAAAATGTGTGTGTGTGTGCATGTAACAAAAATGTACACTAGATTTTCTCGGAGATAGCTGGACCAAAATTCACAACTTAGATTCAAACAAAAAAATAGAGGGTTGTATCGACGACGTTGTATTCAAGACACGACCGAGCACAATAACATTAAAAATGAAACGTTTCTAGGGTCTCCATAATAAAAACAGAAATAAAGATGATAATGATGATGATACACTAAACTAAGAACGTATTCAATTGACTAATTAAAAACTTGCTCTAGCTTAAGCGCTTAGATTGTTAGCGAATGATAAAGTTGACAAATAGATTCTTTCTTGATAATTGATTCTATTCAATTTTTATCCCTTTCCACAAATGTTTACATTGTTAAGTTTTTGAATAACGTCCTTTAACTAGAAGTCAATTTTGATTAATTCAAAGTTTCAAGTAAGCTCAATTTTAGATACAAACAACCTAAAGATTTAAACCTGCACAAATGAAACGATTTTATTTTCTGATGATAATTTTCGAAAAACTTACAAACTCATTAATTTTATAAACAGGTAATCGATCCGAGGAAGAAAATATGTGAAACAGTCCGCATAAAATAGTTACTTGCTTACATTGATTTTCGCTTTGGCACATTAGGAATATACGGAGTGGATACTCAACCAAATTCCGAAATTTTGTTCATATTGTAACTTGATGTTATTAACACATGAATGAACATTGTCATAATTACAACGCGTGAGCCATCAGACGCTTATTGTTTTGAAGCAAATAATAATTGAACTGAAACTGGCGGTTAACCAAATTCTACGAGGGTTTCTATTCAAACGATACATGTAAAATCGCAGGTAAACTTACCTTGAGTTTATCTTTGATACTATATGATATTGCATCTAATTTTTCTGTATATGTGAGCCTGTGGAACTCATTTATACTACTCAACCGAGGAGGCCGCTTTTAGACAAGTTTCAGAATTTAATTTTAATCTTTTGAAGCTTTTAATTCCTGGTGGGACAGTCACATTCAATGAAAAAGATGAATACATGTATGGGAATGGAGATTTAAGTATGCAACCGATCCGTTGATAAATTAAAACATTTTTAAGCGTACAATATTGAAGATTTCGAATTATTTAAATGAGGAAAATCCATCAACAAATCATCGAGGAACAAGCGCTTTAAAGTAGATCCGAAAAATTTATCGCCGATAATTATAAATTGGCCTGATAGTTACCAGAGAACCAAAATAAAATACTCAATTCAAACTACTTTTTCAATGATATGCAATTGAAATATTCAAATGAAGTTAGCTCATAAGTTTATGTTAAATGTTTCCGAATCGATTGGTTGTTGAATTATATAAAACCATCAACAAATGACTTTCTTGAATAAAAAAAAAATCAACAAATGACTGAGTTATAAGCGTTCAAAATTATGACAGAAAAACGTTACGCGATTAGTTTTGCATGTTTTAAATTGACTCCCAGCCTCGTGTAGCGAAGAGTAAGGCATTTCGAATGGCTTAATCGACCAAAAATTTGCTAAATACATGGGATATTTCAAAAGAATCGGTAAACACGCTGATTCGGTTCTTCAATAGCTAGATGACATATCTCGGTTGATTTTTCAGAAGGCCGTAAGAGCAAGTGACAGTTTCTCTTTGTCTTGAAAAATCAACCGAGATATAAGATACTCAAGCGAACACGGTGTTGCCCAGACAACAGGAAATTTCACCAACACATAATGCAAAAGCGACAATCCAGTCATCAGCTCACTGGACGAGCTACTTGTTTCATTCACATGTAAGCATCAACTAGGCAAAGAAATATTGTGCCGCATATATTTATAGATTTCTCTTCATACGCAGAACGATGCGGTGTTTTTTATGCATGACGCCTCCTATGTCGAACAAGAAGTTTTCGTCATTTTGTGAAACTCGGATTGGTGAATGAAAACATAGATCCACTCTAACCATTTTTTCAATAGTATGCTATTTAAATACTGAAACAACGTTGTCATACATGTTTAAGTTAAAAGTTTCCGAATCGATTGGTTGTTAAATTATATCAATCCGTCATTACTGAGCTATTAACGTTCAAAATTATGACACAAAAAGGTTACGCGGCTATTTTTGAAACTTTTAATTGACACCCGGCCCCGTATAGCGAAGAGTAAGGCGTTTTTAATGCCAAAATGCATTCGATTTTCTCAGAGACCGCTCACCGAATTTCTTAAACTCATATTCAAACAAAAGATCGTATAGTCCTATAACCTGCTATTGCATTTTATATGGATCCGACTTCCGGTTCGGGAGTTGCGGGATAAAATGTAAATGGACTAAAAAAGTGCACTAGATTTTATTCAGATTCGGCTTCCTGAAATACTGTTGAACAACGTTGCCACGGTCAACTCTAGAAGAGTAACGATAACAACATGCCATGGAAACTAATTGTGTCGTAGCAATATGTTAGTTATGAGTAACAAATAAAACTTTTCTCATTAGTTGTCTGAAGCTCGTTCAAACCAGACGTATTTTCTTTCTGATCCGATATTCCTGACTCGAACAAATACAAGGTAGTGTGTGAAATTGCAACCTGTTATATAGAACGATAATGCAAATAACGCAAAATGTCTTCTGAATTTGGTTTAAAATTGTTTCAATTTATAGGTTATACCAGTTGCTGGTCATACGAACCGATGTCAGCTATAGCTATAGACAGTTGGGTGGATTTTCACAAACTTAGACTCAGAAGGATCTACGAATATTAAAAGAAAAACAATTCTTAATCCACCTAGTTGTGGGGTAATGCATTTCTCTTTTATCGAAATAGTCTCATCCAAAATATGTTTTGCCCTTTTATTCAGACAATTTCTGACACTAATTTGGGCTCATTTTCGACATTAATTTATTCAGATTGATTCGAGTAGTTCACAAATGTATGCTTCAGCGTTTATGTCACATATTCATAATCATTTCTCAAACCAAGCGCTTGACATTTACGTTGCTTCTTGTATGAGAAGAGTGATGCTAATCGAAAAAACCCTTCTTAACCCACCTAGTGGTGTGATAATGCCTTTCTCTTCTTTCATAACAGTCTCATGAAAATATATTTCATACCTTCATTGAATAATTTTGGACACTAATTTTGACACCAATTGATTCAGATTGATTCAAGTAGTTCACAAAAGCATGCTTCAGTGTTTATGTCACACAGTCAGCATCATTTTTCCAAACTAGTGCTTGACATTTGAATTGCCTATTTGTATGAGAACAGTGATGCTAATCTAAAAAAAGCCTTCTCAGTACACTTAGTGGAATTTTCATATATCTTGAATCACCATAGAGGGGAGTACATGAAATTTTCGAAATCGAAAAAAAAATTTGATGCCAAAAGGCTTAGAATTGCATGAAACGTCGAGATTTAGTGTCATCTCGAAAAAAATTTTTTTTTGAGAAAATCGACTTTTTGGGACTGTTGTTTGAGATAACACTAAATCTCGACGTTTCATGCAATTTTGAGAGTTTCGGCATCAAAATTTTTTTTCGATTTTGGAAATTTCATGCACTCCCCCCTATGGTGCTTTTTCAAGATCGAAAATTGTCAAACCTTTACCACCGGGCAGCACCCCTTACACATGTCCGATTCTGTTCAAATTTTGCATGAAGGCTTTTTTCGAGGTGCTTAAACTTTTGAGCACTAAAGCTTAACAAAAATAAAGGTGATCCCAAAATTTTGGCACCCTTATATATATATATATATATATATATATATATATATATATATATATATATATATATATATATATATATATATATATATATATATATATATATATATATATATATATATATATATATATATATATAAGAGCGGTAAAAATCAACGTGTTTTGTCGATTACGTCACTTATACCATATCTCCGGAACCAGAAGTCACAGCACTTTAAACTTCGATCCTGATCAATGGTCCAATAGTAGTTCTCAAACGAGCCTAAGTTTGTTAACATCGGTTCAGCCATTTCTGAGAAAATTGTGCGGTACAAAACTCGTTGAAAGGTGCTCGCACACACAGACATTTTCCGATCTCGTCGAGCTGAGTCGACTTGTATATAACATGGTTGGTCTCCGAGGTTTCGTTTGAAAGTCGGGTTTCCAGCAATTCTAATACTTTTCTATAAAGAAAGGCAAAAACAGACTGCTTTTCACATTTGTTCTGATCTGGCTTACGGTTGCAGAACAACAGGTTGAGATGTGTTTAAAATCTTAAACCGTCATTTAGAGCAAACGAAAAAAATCCAATCATTTGGGCCAATCTGTTAAAACATGAGGTTATGTTAATGTGTGCCCAAACAAACTTTTTTGTTCCTAGTAATGTTTTTAATTTTTTTGAAGAATCACTTAATAATATTAATTAAGACATGAATTATATAAGAAAGGCATCATAACACCACTAGGTGGATTAGAACAAGTTTTAGTTGTATAAAAACAAGCCACAGCTTGTTGAAATCGGTTTTGTCATGTACAGAAAAATCGAGTGTTTCGAAAAAAAAATGCTATCTCCAGAACTAGAAGCGATATCCATTTGATCTTCGAACTTGATCAATTGCTCAATAGTAGGGATGTCCGATACCGAGTCGATACTTTGAGGTATCGATACTTTTTTTCAAGAATCGAGTATTTTTGGTATCGATATAGCATCAGAGCGATACTGTTAGTATCGATACTTTTGGTCTCGATACTTATAGTATCGCAACGGATTAAAGTCAATTCCCATTACGACGTATTTTTTTTTGTTTCAATTACAGAGACTGTAACCTTGAGGTCATTCACCTCTTCGGGCCAGAAAAACTTTCTAAGACTATGTTCAGGGTGGGGAATCTAACCCAGGTGGGCTGCGTGAAAGGCATCGACTAACCCATCCCACAATACCCGTCCCCAATTGAACTTTTTTTTTTCTTCGGATTTGACGAAGCGCCAGGCTCGTGCATGGATTGGTATGACGTAGACTAGCCGTTGTTGAAATTTGTTCTCGACAATCTCGCTTCTTGCACTGAAAGAAATGAACGAAAACCATCAACAAAACACGCACATAAAGGCCATACTCTCAGAGGATTCAAACATTTCAATATTTCACACTCATTGCACTCTCTCTCAGCGCGCCTGTGGGATGACGCGAGATTTTCGAGTACGAATTTCAACGAGCGCTAGTCCACGTCATACCAATACATGCGCGAGCCTGGTGCTTCCGTTCCGTCCGTCCCTGGTCCCGTGGTAATAATAATAGTAGTTCAATTTAAACCGCAAAATTAGCACTGACGAGCCGAAGAAAAAGAATATGTGCTTTTGCACAAACCAACGAAACTAATAAATGTTCAATAGGAATTGGCTTTTAGTGTAGTATCCGTGTATTTACATAAAGGATATGAATTTTTTTGAGAAAATAAGTAAAATATGAAATTCTTTGAAGTGGACCAAAAGTCACGAAAGGCGAGATGCAATCTATGTGGCAAGAAATATGCGTATACTAGTTTCACAACAAATTTATGGAAAACCTGCTGCTGCTCAAGTATCAATTGATACTTACAGGTATCGATACTTTATTGCCTTTTGATACCATGTATCGATACCCAACATTTTGGTATCCCGATACCCTAGGTATCGATACTTTACCTTCCGAGTACCATCCCTACTCAATAGTGGCTTTCAAACGACTGGTGGCTAAGCTCGTTGAAATCGGTTCAGCTATCTTGAAGAAAATTGAACGGAAATAAGGTTATACATGAACTTAAACAAATAAGACGAAATTTACCCCGATTTTGTTTGTGATTTTGCATTTTTTTTCGTTGGTGATTTTGCATTCTGTAGCTCGATCGCGCTCGAGTTTTTCATACAAAAGCATCACTCGATCGAATCCGATTCGATCGAAATACAGAATAGGGGTGATTATCTTGACATTGTTCCATTCAATTTATACTAAAACAATAATTACTAGTAAAACATAAGATATTTATCATTTGCAACATTTAAGAATTCGATTTTCAATGGGGAACTCGATGTACTACTTATGTCACCCAATGAATAAGCTCACAAAATAATAGGTATAGCATTCGCTCAAACTTTAGAAAAATTTTCCAAGGCCCGGAGAACCGATTGTCATATACCAATCGATTCAGCTCGACGAACTGAGCAAATGTCCGTGTGTGTGTATGTTTGTGTGTCTGTATGTGTGTTGTCAACTAAGAGGTCGAGATCTCAGAGATGGCTAGACCGATTTTGATCAAACTAGTCGCAAATGAAAGGTCTCCCCGTCACCCAGAACGCTATTGAATAATTTTGAGATCGGATGTTTACTTTTTGAGTTCTACGAAGTTTTATGTCAAAATTTTCAGTTTTTTTTACATCTGTCACACTTAACCTTGAAAACAGAATATGTTTCCAGACTTAGATTCCGCACGGTAATAGCTATCCAACAAGCCATAGATTGTTAAAATCCGTTTATTTTCAACGGATAAAGCTTGCTTCAAATAGAATTGGAACAAAGACAATTGCCTGTATTTCAGTTATTTATTATTGTATTCAAGATCTTTTTTTATACAAATGTAGCGTTTTCTTCATACTTTTAAGAAAAAATACGGATAAAATTATTCGTCACGGTTTTGAAGGAATTCTCGAATTTTTCCTGTAACACGGCTCAGTAGGCGGCGCACATCTTCTTCGTCCATCGTTTTAGCTATCTAATTCCACCAGGTCGTCATCTGATTGATGTCTTTGACAACGTTTCCCTTTGCCTTGAGTCTCCTCTTCATGATTGCCCAGTATTTCTCAATAGGGCGGAACTGGGGGCAGTTGAGTGGGTTAAGGTTTTTCGGAACAAACTGGACCACTTTCTCTGCATACCATTCTTAAACGGCTTTGCTGTAATGACAGCTTGCCAAATCTGGCCGAAAACATTACAGGATGGTCGTGGGATCGAATGAACGGCAAAATTCGTTTTTGGAGACACTCTTTTTGGTATAGTTCCGATGTCATTGTCTTATTTGTAACGAAAACCTTCGTTTTTTGCCGCAGCTGCAAATGCCCGGCCAAATCATAAATTTTCTTGCAAATTTGTCGGCAAAAACAAATTTAAATTTGGCTGGAACATCCCCCCGAGCCGTTGCCAAGTAAAATTTTTGACCTGGGATTTGACCGAAGTCAGCCTTGACACAGGTTTCATCGTCCATCAGAAGACACCCGTTGAACTTGGTCAGCACCTGGTCATATAGTTTCCGAGCACGAATTTTGACCACACTATTCTGTTTCATGGTCCGATTTGGCTGTTTGCTAGCTCGATACGACTTGATTCCTTCCCGGAGTCGCACAGATAAGAATATTTTGTGAATTTACATCTATTTTCATGCACATATTTGGAGCAGGTAATTAAACATAAAATTACTCTACAATTCTGTACGTTTCAATATAATTTAATTGCAAAATAAGCGTTAATTGAAAGATACAGTTATATTAATTGAAAATTCAATGCAATCCAATTCAGTTTTGCATCGATGAAGGTTTTCAATCAAAATTACGATTCAACCCATGTCTATTCCATGTTACTATTGATTTACATCTCGTGTAAATTTCATTATTTCTTTCTGTGCGAGTTCTCCTCACGGTACTATGGGCAGCACCGAATTTTCTGGCCAAATCACGGTCCGACAGATTAGGATTCTTCTTAATCGTCTTCAAAATCTTACCACGCAATTTCCAGTCGTCAGTTCGACTCCGACGATCGGCTTGAGGCTTCCGAATCGTCGTCAATGTTTTCTTATACCGTTTGATAACGCGCCATACGGTATTTCTGGGCAATTTCAGCTGTTTAGCTAGCCTAGATGCAGACCACAATGGATTTTCCAAATAACTGTGCACAATTTTTTTTCCTTCTTCCGGCTTCCATGTTGATTGTTTACAAAGTACAGTCGATTTTCGGAATGTCAAAAATCATACGTGAAGCTGACAAAATTCCCGACACGTGGGCGCCAAGAGCTTCCAAATCCGTCCACCAGGAGCGCCACAATATGAGCAAAAGTTTGTTCCAATTCTAAATGAAGCAATCTTTATATCGACATTTTTGTGTTGGCGACTTTTCCCCCTATTCCAGCAGTAGGAGTTTTGAGCGCTGTATGACAAAGCAATGCTTGGGAGCAACTTGAATCACGAGTTTTTATACTGTTACATACAATTGTTTCGTACCAAAAAGATTGTGTACAGCATCCTTTTTTGTGACATTTTGCCTCGGACCGATTTTAGCACGGTTCGTTTTTGGCAACATAGTCGTTCGAATATGGCATATGTAAACCAGATTATGGCAGAATTCTCGAGTTGAAAGCAATTCCATAATTATATTGTTTTAAACTACTTGTTGGAAGAACATAACACGAATATACCATTCGAATCAGTTCGTCGAGATCAGCAAATGCGATATCAGATTCATATAAAAAGTCGTATGCTCCTAAACAAGGTTCCTGAATTATGTTTGGTTCCGACCTGTGGTTCCGCAACTACAGGATGATATGTGATTAGTATGAAAATGTCTATTTCACATAAATTAATCAGGTTTATCGGGTTAGCAGATTTAGATAGTCGATAACCAAATAAACTTATTTCAGTTTTCGATTCGTCACCCAAAAATTTAATTCGTACTATGATTTCTCAAAGATACACTGATTTTCAAACATTTTGAAACAAATGTAAACTATACAGCTACTCAGGTTAATTTATCTGACTTTGGCCATGCCGATTTTTGAATTCCGGTTCCAGTATCGAATCGTTTCTCAAAGCTCAATCTTTTTCTGAAAAAAGCCAAATCGAATTTCAGAAACAAAAATTCAAATTAAAATAAACTAGTCCCATACAAAATAATTAATTTTATCCAATCCTGACTTCCGATTCTGGAATTACAGTGTGATGAATTTTTAAAATTCAAACCGATATAGAAGATGACAATCCCGAAAAGCTTTAAGGTTGGACTCAAAACTATTGCATTTTTTTCGTCATATGGCCATACGAATCGGTTTGGGTTATGCTGGTTCCTGAATACCGGCCCAGGAAGTACCTTAAATTACCGTAAACTCTAAAGTGCAACTTACTCCGACATATCATGGAATGTTCAATCGATTGTCACACTTTTAGATTCAAAATCGATCCGATTTGCAGTTTCGACATTACATAGTAATGAGTAATTATAATCTCAGATTGCCACTTAAAACGACGGACATTAGAATAATGTCATGAAAACTGAAACACCGAAGAATATTCATGCAAAAAACACAGGCGAATTGATAAAAAAAAAAGGTATCATCTCACTGCTAGGTGGATTAAGCACGTTTTTTACATCGGATTTGCTCACACCCCCGTTGCTAAGTGCGAACCGAACACAGTTTCGAGAAAAGTGTTTGTTTGATGAAACTATTATGGATCAGTTTCAGTTTTGTCAAGCGAAAACGACATTAGATCTATTATTTCATTTGACGTTTTGTGTGTTGAGGAACTAAAATATTTTAACGAATCCTATTTAGTCATTTAAACATGTTTTGCGATGTATCGTAGCTGGTATTTCGTCAGTAAAAAGCAGAAAAAACTACTCTTCCGGCACTAGTAATTCCAGTGTGCGTGTTCTCAGGTTGGTGGTTCAATGCACAGGGCGCTGGTCTTACAAGCTACCCAACTAACCAAGAGTTCGGATAAAAGGGACTGATTTGGCTTAAGCGGCTCTCAAAGTTCATCAATAGCATTCTAAGCAGCCCATTTTTTAAGTAATTATCCACACGAACTTCTAAGCTGCTTCAAGAATACATTGTTCAGCTTCTATGCAGCGAAAAAGTTCACGCGGAACTTGTTCTGTTGCCAAAAGTACCACGTGCACTCGTAAGCAGCTTACGCGGAAAGAAAGCTTACGCGGAACTTGATCTGTACTTCGAACTGTCAAAAATTGCCACGTGTTTCCATAAGCAGCTAGAAAGTTCACGCGGTTCTTTATCTGTACTTTCAAGTTCTCAAAAGTTCCGCGTGTACTTTTAAGCAGCAAGAAAGTGTTTTTTTTAAGTAATTGAGGAACTTCTGGTTGCTTGGGTAGTTGTCGTATGTTCGACCCCGACCTGGAAGGATTCTTAGTGTCTGTAGGATCGTAGTACTAGCCGTGCAATGATTCTGTACGCTGAATTCGGCAACGATTTATATGAATTAAATTCTGAAACTAGATTCAGAAGTCCGTTCCAAAATTCAACGTAAGAACCTTATTCCAGCCTAAAGAGTTATTAGTTTTTAAAACTTAATATAAAAAAAAGTTTCGATTTCGTTTTATATTTAAAAACGATTCATTTATTGGCACTCTCACAAGCATTGCTCTTTTACACTATTGTTTTGCTATCAAATACATGGCATTCGTCTCAGACATCAGAATACATATGGTGCCACTCAAATTGATTTGAACTTTACGCTTACCAGTAGATCAAGCAGAACTGCTGTGCACAGGAGTTGAAGACGAGACATAAAAACACATGGCACTGATTTAGAAGCATGGCCCAGATTAAACATTATTCACAGTTTACGCAAGACCGGGATTATTCCTTTCGGATAAGCACCCGTTCCTTGTTGGCGAGCCACTCCTCAAAGTGCATTTTCTTCCGGTGGGAGTGCATATTGGCATTAGAGTTAAATGTCTTCGGACAGTGCGGACAGGTGTACAGAACTGCTCCACTGTGGGACGCCAAATGTTCCTTCAGTGTTAGCGCACGTTTGAAGGATTTTTCACAAACGTTGCAGGTGAATTTCGCTCCCGAGTGGGCAAACCGCATGTGACTCCGATGGGCGAACACGTTCGGGGATTCCTTGCCGCAAAGATCGCAACGAGTGCGAGGGGAGCTGTGCCGCTGAATATGTTTGTTCAGATAGCTTTTCTTCATCCAGAGTGAACATAATGGACATTGGCTTCGTTCGATTGTGGCTATTGGATTGTGCTCTTGCAAATGGCGTACGAACAAGGACCGCTGATTGAATCCCTTAGCGCACGTATCACAAACGAACTCGAAGTGCGACGCGTGGGCATTCCGCACATGAGATTTCAGCAGAGATTTGTTTCCGAAGCTACCGAATCAATTACTAATTAAATATGAACTCAATGTTATCTGAAAATTACCTACCACTTTTCACACTCCTCACATTTGAACTTTTTGTTTTCCATTGCAAGATGATAGTTCAAATGCAGTCCGAAATCGGCTTCGGTTACGAAAGCCTTCGAACATTTCTCACATTTGAAGGCCCGTTCGTCGTCTGGGGTGTGAATTTTAAGCTTGTGCCGTCTCAGACTCTCATTGTCTAAACAATTTCTTTTGCAAACGTCGCACTGGTAATGTTCCGGATTGACGTGCAGCAGAACATGCTCGAAAAGGCGGGTCCTTTGGTTGTAACGTTTGTCGCAGCAAAACACATAAGCACGGCGTTTATGAATCGCTGCCGAATGAGCTTGGAGCTCGCTGAATGAAGGAAAATGTGCCGAACATTGATCGCAATTAGCATTCACGTATTTTGCAATCAATTCATCATCTTCAGCTATTCTATCAGCTAATTTCATCTTCCGTGGTCTATAACGTTTGCGTTCCTTTCTATTTCGTAGTTTAACCTTCGGTGTGGATGTTTCTGATAATGCATCTTCCAAAGTCGCAGGTTTGACCTGTACCTGGACCAGACTTCCAAAGTCGACTCCGTCTGATGATGATTCTTCCAAACGTTGTGTTTCGTTGAAAACGATGTCCGTAACTTCAACTTTTTTCTCCTGTTCAACCGAAGTAAACGTAAATTGACAACTGTTTTCATGAGCCTTTTCAATTTCACAATAAAAATTATGAAATTCTTCGATTTTAGTCCAGCACCGTACACAGATCAAACTGTTTACCAGATCTGCAATCTGAAATAAATGATCTGAAGTTCCTAAAGTCGTTAAAAGGTAGAATCTTACCTCAAACCAAAAATGTTTGGTAATCACCGTTTCACGGTAGGAGTTCTCGGATTCGGTATTTCTCACTAATGTTTCAGTCGTCTTTTCGGAGTCGACAATTGGTGACAGATCGGATGTATGTTCTAAGCAAATGTAGCAAGTAGCGAGTAATTCAACATCCATGTGCGACATCTTATTTCATTCGAACAATATTATAAATTATGGAGTTTTCCTATGCTTGAATATCATCCAACAATTATTGTTATTTTTCTTTACCTTTCCATGTAAACACGTATTCGGATCAAACCAGCCCGGTGGCAAGGATAGGGCGCTCCAGCAAGTGCTATCGTAGCCAACATCTGGGGCATTTGGTGGGCAATCAGAGCGCTCAAAGTATGGTAAACAAACATTCGAGCATTTCAAATCGAGTAAAATCTTAATTTCCTTCTCGTAGTGATGATATTCTGATCGATAATTTGCGGGGAAGTGCGGTAAAGGGTACTGAATAAACAAGTAGTTTGTAATATCCAATTTTTTGTTAGTACTTCTTCTTCATTGTTTTGGTGTTTGCAGAATGATGCTGGCCACAGTTTCATGACGTCATAGCAGGAGGCTGGATCAAACATTAAAATGTTTATTTACGGGTTACATACTAGCAATCATCATGTCATCAGTACACTCTAAAATTATTTCGTCTATCGTTTCGTAGGTTGTTCGCAACGCTGTTTTATTACGTATGGGTTGATCTATTTTAGATTTCGACTAAACCATCCCGCATAGCGTTTTGACTACGTTGATTCAGTGACGGTTTTCAAATCCAATTTGACAAAACAAAGTATCTAAGTTAGCCGAGCGTTTTCATCTTCTCATCTTCGCTGAAAATGTCAAAAATTTCATTGTGGAAAAATCCTGGTGGATACGGTTGTATCGACGACACGACCAGGCACTCCGAAGGAAAATCGAATTAAAAAGTGTCCATGAGCAATTTACCGCCAGTTACCACAAATATAGCGACCCCTTGTAAATGATAAAAAAGAAATTCTTAAGCAACACTGTTCTGGTTGCTACAAAATAGTTACCAAGGTACCCTAAAAATATAAATAAACAAATAAATTTAAAAAGTTCGTATGAATTCCTATATCGCTAGATTGCTTCTGGGAAGTTTTAAAAATTTTTTAAAATATTATTCGCAACAGATTTACAATATCAGTTTGACCCGAGGGGAACGACACATCTGAATTATCATAGCTATCAATGCAAAATTGCATAAAAATTCATATATACGATCGAAGCACCTTCTATACAAATTACCAGGTTCGAATACTTGTTCATGCATTGTTTATACGCTACTATTCACGATCTATACTTCTCATTATACACATATAAACATCAAAGCAGCCAATGTTTCTATAATAAATAAATCTAGAATTACACAAATGTCAACACTATTTTCATTCACAATCTGATAACATTACAACTAATTATGACGCAAAGTTTCAACAATTACAAGATAACAAAATACAAATGAGAAAAGACTTAGCATAGATTATCAGTCTTTTTATAAATTATTATTTAGGTGAATGATTAACAAAATAGCAAATAAAATTAGATGAGCTATGCTCCCGGCGAACGAATTAGTTATCGGAAAATCTTTTTCGCTGCTCTGGAACGAAACATGAAAATGATTCCAAAAATAAAATATACAAGACACAAATCATATCACACCGAAATGAATCAGATATATCATTTCACAAACAGCTTAATAGTGAAAATTTTGAATAGGGCTTTGCTCAGTGGTTATCTATTATTTTAAGAGAAATAAGAACTCAGCAGAACATATTTTCTAATTTTAATATTTTGATTATATGAAACAGTTACTCCTAAATAATGTAGTAAAGCGGAGTTTATCGATGGTTGTATTAAATGCGATACATAATTTTGTATATCAACAGATTTACTAATGCTAAATAAATCTAAATTGAGGTCATTATCAAACTGCACAATTTCAAAAAGACTCCCCAGTAATTACACGCCATTAGATCGTGCACCCTCAGGAGCTTTTACTGGAATCGTAGCTAATGAGAACGAACTTTTTTTCCTGTTGAGATATCTGAATCCGTAAACCTTACAAACGGTTTTTTAATCTTAACAAAATGAACTACGAGTTTAACGTCTCTACATCAGTTGATCTTGAAACGACTGTGGGTTCAAGAACGTCGTCGGATTCATCATCATTGGCAGTATGTTTTACGAAGCTCTCCAGTTGAACAATTAACTTCATTATCTGATGTTTTTATCAATTCATGATTCACTTCATTTGGTGCATTTGTCCATTCAGTAGATATATCATCCAGCAAGTTTTCATTTATAGTTTCAATAATTATGGATTCAGTACGTATTTCGTCGGTCATGCGTCGTTTAGCTATTTCGAGCTCAGCATTTTCTGAACTCAATATGTCCGACCATGCTCGCTTCTGGCTACTACTATCAACCACAAATTGTACTTTGTGTACGTTTTTGATGTGTGCAAAGAAGTTCGAAACTCTCCATCGACCAGTTTTCTCGGGACGGCAAACAATATAATTTTTTTTGTCACATAAATGACATTGAATTTCTCCGAGAATTCCATTATCGTCTATACTAATACGGATGTCTATTGAAGCAAGCAAATTTAAAAACAATTCCTGGGCTGTAGATCCATCGAATCTAAGAAATCACATCAAAATTTAAAATTTTCTACATGTATTGATGTTTTGACCATTTAACCTTTTCTGGTAGAACGCTATAATTTTCTCGCGCACAGAATTTTCATCACCTATCGTTTGTGTTTTCCCAATTAAAGAATGGTTTCTCTGGCTTCGCTTAATGTAGAAATCAATGCCTTTCTTTTTAACGGCATTTGACACCAATTTAATGATGGCTTTTTCACCAGCCATAGAACTGAAATCAGCTGGATTGCGTCGAGTCTTTGGAAACAATGACGTAATTCAGCGCTAGCTGATCCAGGAGAAACACGTCTCATGTCGTTCTCGATTTCTCGTATTTCGTTGTCGTCTATATTACCTAATGCGGAGGTGATGTACTCAGAGTACTCCAAACAAACTCTAACTGTTTCTGGTATTGGCCCGACATCTTTTTGTAAGTAATTCCAAAAATTATCCTGATAAGAATCAAACTTAGTTTTCCTTATCTATAGTAAAAGCGATAAGTCTTACCTTAATAAAGGAGATCAATAACAATGCACCGAAACTTGATTCGAATTCCGGGCCTAATGAAGATACTGGTAAAATATGCTTTGAGTTCAGTATAGATTGACAGAACACACAGTACACATCACGATGTTTGCTATGATTGAAATACGTTTCAATAAGTGCCTACCAGTCTATCTATACGAGACAATACGTATCATATTGATACAGACTACTATATCAAAAAAATATTTCGTTCAACCACGTGCGATACTTCTGTAAAGTTGTGTTATAATATCAATAACAGTTTTAACCAAACTCATTTTAACGGTCAATGCGTATGTGTCGTTCCCCTCGGTTTGACCAGAAGATGGGTAACAATATATTCTTGAGAAGAGACTACAAGCTCTTTAATTTGGTAAGCTTTTATATCTCAATCTCCAGGAATTTGTACGAAATTTAGCTGTTTTTCATATTGCAGAGTTAGCTGTGGAGCTATACGTTAATTACGAATGCGAGCTTTACCATCAATTTATTCGAAAATTTGATGAAGTTACCAATCAATTGTTTTCTGATAAGAAATGAAGAGAGTGTGTATAGAGTAGCGCAGAAGTACGTCCGGTTGCTCAACCATATTGTTATCAGTCTATAGGATAAATATCGATCCTACCATGACACGAGCCACCGCGTACGATAATATGCAGGATGCCGAACAAGAGAGCCTACTAAGTAAGTGGCATACGAGTTCCCCGGATATTTCGGTCAATCGATTACATGCTGTGACTTAAAAATGTTATGCATAATGTTCACGTTAGGACGATTTGGACCGGTTTGATTATGTTGGATGGATTAAAAATTAACGAGACAAGAGCACAAATGCGAATTACGAATATTAGAAGTACATCTGGATTATTTGTGTTTTATAAATTTATTCGTTGAAATATACAGATGACTCAAGAAAGATCTTGTCATATCAAAAGTACTTCTTCACTAATAATTCGTATCAAATTCGAGTGTCGTGATCTCAATGGCTGAATTCGGATGGCTTTAAATTTTTTCTTCCATTGCTTTCTGTTTAATCAAACCGCATTTTTGATTACTTGATGAAGATTTTCCAGTTGTACGAACTGAGATACTCTTACTTTTTCAACAGAATTGATGGACCTCAGAGATAGTCTTTTCTCAAGAGAAGAATTCGGTAAGCTAACTTATTTTTCATTTCCTTTTTTTATTTAAAGATTTGTTTAATAAGGCTCACTGCCTTAATTTAATCTTTTTTCGATTTTCCTATCTTGAAAGCCGTCCACTCACTTGAATTTTCAAGCATAGGTGCATAAGCAGACGATTTTGGAACCTTTTTAACAAAAATTGTTAAATGGAATATGAGCTAACCAATTTTATGAAACCCATTAAACTAATATATTTGTAATTTCGTCTTCTTACTTTGCGACATACGATGAAACCGACGACACGACCAGGCACTCTGAAGAAAACTCGGAATAAATATGATTCGTGAGCGATTTACCGTCAGTTACCAAAAATATAGCGACCCCTTGATAATGATAAAAAAAGGCGGGTGAGTAATGTCAGAGACATAACTGGATGTCGTGAATACGAAAAAACTGACACGCTCCCATCACTTTTCCGAATATCAGTTAGTTGATTGATTGTATGAATTGTGCAAGCTTTCCTCTTTTTCACTAAGGGGCTGTCCATAAAAGACGTCACGCTTTTTTTGACGATTTTTGACTCCCCATCCCCCCTTTGTCACAAATTGTCACAGAAGCAAAGACCCCCCTTCCCCCCTATGTCACGTGTCACGAATTCAAAATAAATAAAATTCATCTCAATAAATTCTCAATATGTATGACAAACCATAAAAATATGAGGGAAAAATCGATTTATTACATGCTGTCATTAGATTAAAAAATATCCATAAATCTACAAAATCATCGGAATTATTTTATTAATATCAATTATATAAATTAACAAAAGTATTTGGTTGGAATTGATGAAACATTTAAATCATTTGTTTTATTCCTCCTAGGGCTACACAGATATATTATTGTTTTAGGTAAAGAATAATATTTCCGTAATGTAGCTTACAGGGCTGAGAAAATAAAGACCAAAACCTCATCAAAACGAGATCACTGCCGGAGAATCTTTTCATTATTAGTTGATCAGTGAAAGTTCAATCATTGGATGATTCGATAAGCTTTTATGTTGGTGGAGTAAAATCACATATGATCAAGATAAGACATGACATGTTCTACGTTTGAAATCGTTAATCTCCCGCCCTTTTTCAAATTAAGTATAATTGAATAAACTGCATCAGAATCAGATAAGAGAAATTATTATGATATACTATTATCATTGCTAGAAAATCAAATTACTGAAAAAATTGTCAGTGCACATCTTAAGTTAAACTGTTTGAAGGCATCTTTTTCCTTTTTACTCATATTAGGCAAAATTTATAAATTTCGCTAATTTACTCGCTCCTCCGTGCACTTTTGCTGATCACAACAGAAATGATTTCCTGCATCACTCATTTCCGAATTTACAAGAAAAAGCTTTTATATCTACAAATACACGTTTTCCTATAGAATGTAAACGTTTATTGTGGAGATTTTTTCAGGAAATAGGGCAAAGCAGTAATATAATTAGGTATTTCAAAAATGCGCTCATTGAAAATATTGGACGTCACATTCCGAAAACCTCCCCCCCTCCCCCCTGTCACAAAAGGTCACGTTTTAGGAAACACCTCCCTCCCCCTTGCGGCGTGACGTCTTTTATGGACAGCCCCTAATAGAATTTGAAGCGATACACCTACATTAAAGTACAGATTAGTTACATTAAACAGCTACTATTCTACAACTATATATTCCAAACTTGAAACAATTCCTTTTTAATTTGCTAATATAGGAAGCTAGGTACGACAAATTTGTAGTTTATTTTTATTGAAGCTATGAAGTTCGAAGATATCTGATTCTTCTCGAAATTTCAGTACGAGACAATTGCAATGGCCTGGTCTGAAATGTATCTACGATCTTCGGTATGCAAGAGTGATTCTAATAATAATAATGATAGTAATAATAATAATACAGCCCACAGATCACTACTTCATTGTATCGGACAGTCTCAGTTCCATTGAGGCTCTCCGTTCAGTGAAGCCTGGAAAGCACTCACCGTATTTCCTGGGGAAAATACGGGAACAATTGAGTGCTTTATCTGCAAAATCATACCAGATTACCTTGGTTTGGGTCCCCTCACATTGTTCCATACGGGGCAATGAGAGGGCGGACTCGTTAGCCAAGGTGGGCGCACTAGAAGGTGATATCTATGAAAGACCAATCTGCTTCAATGAATTTTTCAGTTGCTGTCGTCAGAAAACTCTAGCTAGCTGGCAGAATACATGGAATAGTGGAACTCTGGGACGATGGTTACACTCAATAATCCCACAGGTATCGACGAAAGCTTGGTTCCGGGGGTTAGACGTGAGCCGAGACTTTATTCGTGTAATGTCAAGGCTCATGTCTAATCATTATATGTTCAGCGCGCATCTCCGTCGTGTGGGGCTCGCTGAGAGTGGTGTCTGCGTTTGCGGTGAGGGTTATCATGACATCGAACATGTTGTTTGGACATGTGTCGAGTATTGTGATGCCAGGTCCCAACTCATAGGTTCCCTTCGGGCCCGAGGTATACCACCCTTCGTACCAGTCCGCGACGTCTTGGCAACTCGAAATCTTCCTTATATGACTCTCATCTATAACTTCTTGAAAACTATCAATGCTCAAATTTAGTGCTCTCCCTATCTCTTTCTCGTCTACAGCTCTACCGCACTCTTCTTTACGTTGCTGGAAGTATGGCCTGTGTAAACGATGCTTCGGAGCATGCACCTGCCTTGAACTGACTGAGTTGCTGGAAGCTACCCAAAAACGTCACATCAACGTCAGAATACACCAACGAAGCATCCCAATCCAGAATAATCTCTTCATTGCTACAAGCTGAAAAACATGAAGATTCATCGAACGCAAAATGTGTCTAAAAGATGTATGCCACAAACCAATGATGTATTCAAATTTCAATTCAATACTGTGTAGGTCCCACCCTCCCTATGTCCCCTTACTAACTGGGGAGTATGCCGCCCCGTAATACGGCATCCCTTTCTCTCTCCCTAACAACAAGACAATCGGCCACGTTAAGCTAAAGCAAATGAGCCTAATAAAAATTTTATTTGAAAAAAAAAAAATAATAATACAGATTAACCTGTATATATGGCAACCCTGTTTCGCATGGCATATTTTCACACGACCCCATACTAGTATAAAGATGTGTTCAACATCATCACTTTCGCTTTCGCATTGCCGTTCGTAATTGAATGTGTTAGTGACGGTACAAATCTGCTTTTCTACCTGTTTTCGGAGCCATCGTTCTGACGGTGTCTCGTACGTACAGAGTAGCTGCTTTAACTTAAATGACGCTATTTCTCACATCACATTTCCTTTTATACGTGCTAGTGGTAGCACGGTAGGACGTCCTCTTTGTTAGAATTCCTTTCCTATACGCAGAACGGGAAACAGTGAAACGATATAAAAGAGAGAGTTAGCAGAGCGGCAGCCAGTAATACTGAATGGGTCGTCGAGCTGTTAACAGCATATTGTGGAGGAACAATTAAGGGCAAGGTAAAGTCCCGCTCAAACCGTGCTGGTCTGAAGTGCCCAGTTGGCGGCAGAATCCATCGTTTGCCTCGGAAGGGGAACTACGCCGAGCGTGTCAGTTCTGGTGCATCGGTCTATCTGGCGGCAGTGATGGAGTACTTGGTTGCCGAAGTGTTGGAATTGACCGGTAACGCTGCCCATGACAACGAAAACGAAAATCATCCCTCGCCATCTGCAGCTGGCCATCCGTTGAAAACCCCGTCCTTTTCAGGATGACCACATCACTGTGATAAAGAAATATTTAGAATTGCTTTAAGTTTAGCCAGTTCTGATACGCCTGGAAAGTAGAATGCGCAAATCAAGTGGAAACATTTGTTCTAACAATTTTTGTTTTCGGCCGCATACTAAAGTAATCGCAACAAAAATACATATTGATCTGTGGCAACTCTGTTTCGCACGGCATATTTGTATACTAGTATAAAGATGTGTTCAAAATCATCACTTTCGCTTTCGCATTGCCGTTCGTAATTGAATGTGTTAGTGACGGTGCAAATTATTTTAACTCCCATCTTGATGAATCTTTTGGTAGGAAATATTGAGATCTGAGATGGTTCTCGTGTGTGTCTTGTTTCGGCAATGGGCCTTGCTGGACTTTTTGGCTGCCTTTTTCGGTGTCATTGTGCCGACGGTGTCTCGTGCATTCATATCGGGAAACAATGAGACGACAGGTCCTCGATGTTGCTGTCGTGTGTCTTGTTTCGGGAAGAGTTGCTCAGCAAATGATAGGAAAAGTGAACCATTCAACTTTTATATGGATGCTCTTGTATAGATACAGACATCTCGCGTTCTGATTGGCTGGTGCTGTCATGGGTTAAATCAAACAGGTTTTTCAATAGTGTACTATTGAAAAACTTCAATATTGTTGTAATACACGTTCAAGTTGAAGATTTTCGATTCTATTGGTAGTTAGATTATATAAATCCTTCTACAGATCACTGAGCTATGAGCTTTCAAAATTCGAGAAAGGCAAACGCGCCATATGAATTATCCTCTTTGATACTCGTTTATACCAAACATTTCAGAAAAGTTTAATTGTGAACTATTTAAGAATATGTCACACAACTGAAAGTTTTATCATAAAATTGTGATCATATTTCCGATGGCATGTAGCAAGAATTATGTTGATTCGTTAGATATAACAGGAGATATTCACGATCAAAAACTTATCACTCTCTCAGAGGGTAAATTTTGAAAAGGCGCCCCATAGTAAAGTAAGTCGTATTCACGACAAAAAAATTCTTCAGCAACACTGTTTGAGTTGCTATGAACTAGTTACCAAGTAGCTCCATAATAAATAAACAAACCATTGCAGGAAGTTATCGAAACTTTTCTATAGATTTAAAATTGTGTCATAAGCTCTCAATTTAACAAAAAATCAAGAATTATTCTGAAGGTATTATTAGACAAAATACAAAATTTGAAGACAAAAATATGCTTTGACAGGCAGAGAAAAAAATTCTGGTATTGTAAAAACGAAATCACTAGAAGTCTTGAAAGCTGTACGTGACGACGCAAGCCATCCGTCGTCGGCTGAGTCCCCTGGCGACGTTCAACTTGAATTCTCGTGGCCGTTTGAAGATATAGATTTAAAAGCTTACAACCAACGAATATAACCGTCCGACCTTCATTCAACATTATCATCTAAACTATACACAGATTTTTTAATCTTTTGGGGGAAATGATATTATGAAATATGACGAAGTTAGACGCTTTAACATGTATGCTGATTGGCAACGAGGAGAAAAATCCGGAGTGGCGAATATATAAAGATTTGGCTAACAAATGAAATAGATTCATTTAAGAAAGTCATTAGAAAGGAACATATAAGCATTCTGTATATAAGTGTATTCGTGCTTTCATATAAAAAACGATTCTGAACTGGAATAAAAAGTAAAGTTCAAAAATTTAAGTGTCTTTGATTTGCTGATTGAATGAAGCTGATATACCAGTTTGAGAGTGAAGTTTCGCTCTGACGGATTTTATAACTGCAAACCTTTTAAAAACTCATTTACGTATCAGATAGTCGTCAAAGATCTAAGTCTAGTTACGTTACACTATTTAACAAGCTTCGACGGATATTTAAACGATACGTGATACCGACAACGCATTAAAAGTACTCAATACAAAAGATGAGGAAATATGGAAACCTGATTCTGCTGTTCTTAATAGCCATTTTTTGTATGTTCGAGTTCCAGCCAGCCCCAACAAAAGCCTCTACAGTCTAATCGAATAATTGCTCTGGCATGTGACGATGCTGGAGAACTTTCAACTTACTGCTAAATAAGGATCTTCCATTCAAGGCAGTTCGTTTTGTTTACATTTTTTAAGTCTTAATATGCAGTAACCAAGGTTATGGTAATTGTTATTCAAAATCAATAATTCATCGACTTATGTTGCCAGTTTCAATAGTTTTCCAGTCGATTTCGTTTTGACATTTCCAGTTACTGAGGGGTAGTTAAATTTGCGATACAGTTTCGGTAGACGAGTGGCAGGTCGTGTCGTCGATGAAACCGTTGTGAAATACTCGTTGATTCGTTTTGTTTCATTCACATTTTTCAACAAACGTAACCAAGGGTATTGTTATTCTAAAATCAACAGTTTATCAACCTGAGTTGCCAGTTTCAAACATATTTCCCAAGATCTCATTTTGACATTACGAGTTACTGAGGGATAGTTAAATTTACGATACAGTTTTAAAAGTGAGTGGCAGGTCGTGTCGTCGGTTGTATCGTTTGAGTTGTATATCTGGCAGCGATGAGGCCGGTCGGTCACCAGAATGTCTGCCAGCCATATTTTTCCAGCTGGCAGCGTTTAGTCAGCCATCTGTCAGCCATGCGTATGCGGGATGTCAATCACAACGCTGAGATCTATAGTTCTATTTTTCGAGCACAAATTTGAAACAGATTCAAAACTGCTCGTCGTATTTGTTTCAAATTAATCAAAATTTGAAACACGATTAGAACACTGTTTTAAATTTCTTACGTCAGTGTGGGTAGCGAGATCTGACAGACGAAATGTCAAAGCGTCGAGTGACATATCAGAAATTGTCAATATAAGAAGGAAATGTTTTGCACTGTATAATACAGTATCATTTAAAAGCACTGTAGCTCACTATCATAGAGAAATTTTCTCTAGAAGTTCGTGACAGAACTTTATATCGTTTTCAAAATCATTTATTTTGTTTGTTTGTTTCTGATTTGAAACATCACAATGAGTTGACATAACACCAGACAAATGTAGAACAAATTTTAAATCTTCACGTTGAGATCATCACATCATCATGTACATGAAATTTTCGAAATTTTGTCGATTTTTTCAAAAAATTTTTTTTTCGAGATGACACTAAATCTCGACGTTTCATGCAATTGTAAGACTTTTGGCAACAAAAATTGTTTTTTCAATTTCGAAAATTTCTTGTACCATCAACCAACATTCAAACATCAAACTTATTGTTGTGCAATTAACATTTTTCGTTTGATACAATATTTCAAAGAAACTAATTCACACATATTTTCTATTGCGATGTTCAACTAGTATAGCGACTGTTTTGGAATAACATATGGGGTATTTCCAAGGGTGAGTAGCTTAACACAAACGGTTATGTGCCTACCAAAACCGCCATGATGAACTGTGCTCTTGGTTGTACCACCGAGGCAGATATTGTACTCCAGAGCGCTAGGTATTGTGCGACCATCCCTTGAGCATTTCACACACAAATAAGTCTTCAAATTTAGTCTCCGATTTTGAACTCAAAAATTTTCAAACTTAGAACATGATTCTTAATATTAAATGAATTGCAACGGCGATCTTCAAATTTTGGAAAATTTGGTGATTTCGACATAATAAAAATGTTTCGATATACGCAGAGAAATGGAGCTTGTTTGAAATGACAAAAGAAGATTTTTAAATTTTATTTATGTTAATTTCAAGCTAGAGATTCTTTTAAGCCAATTTCTCACTTCAACATCAACAATGATCTCTGTTTGATGTGAATTTGAATTTTGGTCTAGTCAAACGAGAAAAAAGTCGATTTCATTGTTGAAATAAATTGCCTATTTATTGCATATCAACAAAAGTTGGGTTGATTTTATTGGTAATATCTATGTTGATTCAATTTTGCTTAACGTTTATGGTAGGACAAGGTTTGGTTAATTTTATCTACCCGCAGAGAAATGAACCATGTTTATAATAACAAAACAGTTAGTATGTTTTTGAATTTAATTTGTGTTCATTTCAGGCTATAAGTTGACTGTTCTGAACCATTTTCTCGCTTCGGCATCAACAATGATCTCTGTTTGATTTGAATCAAAATTTTAGTCTAACGAAACGAAAACTATATTTGTTCCGGCTAAGTTTATTGCTCAAATAATCTATCTAATTTATTACATGTCAGCCAAAAATGAGTTGATGTCATCGGCATTGTCCATATTGCTTCAATCCTGCTATATTTTTATATAAAGAAAAACAACTGGTTCAATTCATTTCTTTTTTATTTAAAAGATATTTTTATTCAGGCCTATTTGCGTACTAGCATTACGTGGCCGATCGAGCCGATTTTTTAAATAATTTTTTTTTGAGTTGGATCTCGTTGTCACCCTTTTTCTAGAGGGGAGAGGAGCTTCCATTTCCCTATAGTGCGAGGATTGAGGGGCACTTCGTTCGTGGTTCGTCTCGTCATCCATTGCCGCATCGATGGAATTGTTGTACAATATTGTACTTGGTTTCTTCTGTCCCGAACGTAACATAAGCGGTTTTGTTTTATCGACTGACTTGGATGAAATGTGAAAGCGAACTGTAATTTATTTATAATCTGATTTTGTGTAAATTAATACAAATAAGTTTACTGTTCGAATGAATCGTAATAGTTTTATTTCTTATAAATTAGAGCAGTTTCCGCGCGAATAAACCAGAGCCTTCTTTTCTCTCGTGAATATAGTTTCTATGCGCTTTAAAGGTGAACTTTCATCTGCCTATTCCATTTCCTAGGGGTTTTACAATAATTCAAGCGTATGTATTCACAACCCAAGTAACCACGACGCATTATAACTTTACATTAATTCAGCTATAAAAATTCGCGTCAAATTTGATTAAATGCAACGGAGCTACACATGTTTTTACAATGCTATCATAAAGCTGAAAAGGGCAATGATTAGACTCTTATAGGATTATTACTCATAAAAGTTTCGTTGTTACAAAATATAGCATTGAATGTCGATATATAGCACGACGGAAGGTTGTTGTAAAATAATGCTCAGTTAAGTTTTGAATGCAAATTTATGGCGCATTGCTTTGAAGTATGTAGGATTAGTGTAATTATACATTAACAATGTAAAAAAAGAGTTGTAAATATGCAGTGATATAATGCATATGGTTACTTGGAAATTAAGAATATTTTTGCAAATTACCTAACACATTTTTTTTACAAAAAATATTTGATGCAGAATCTCTATCTTGATCGGACTAATGGCGAACCGATCGATCGTTATTAACTTAATCTAAGGTTCGTTCATTTAAAACAATTTATGTAAATAGAATTTACTGTGAAATACAAGTAAAATATTTGTAATTTTTATCAAAATGTCGCTAGAAACAAACTAATCCACTGAGAAAAAATGATTACCATGTTTTGTAGTATCAAACAGCAATGTTTGCTATATAAAACCAGATTTTCTTTTGTCACTATTTCAATACAAAAAAGTACGGGTGTGTAATGTCAGAGACATAACTGGATGTCGTGAATACGAATATGACACGCTTTATTTATGCTTCCGAAATCGAATTGGTAGTTCATCGATTGTTTGAATTGTGCAACTTTCCCCTCTTTCATTACTAGAAATTTAAACGATGCGCCTAGACTAAATTACAGATTAGTTACATTCAACATTCTGAAACGCAATTAAATATTATAAAATAAGCAGTATAGTTATTTATAATAAAAAAATGGTGACGATTTGAGTTAGTTCAGCACGCAGACTAAATTCTAAAACCATATTCCAGAACTAAGCTCTAAAACATGAAGACGATTTTTCGCCATGACTACCAGAATGGGTTTTATAGAGTACAGTAAAGTAAATTTCCGCATAATTCTTTAGGAGTATTATTATGGTTCTAAAAAGAACCGAATAGAAGAAGTCTGGAATAAAGAACTGGATCCTGAGTTCAAGAACTAAATTTAGAACCAATAACAGACTCAGAATCCAGTTTCAATTCTAGAATTGCAATTTCGAAACTCAAATTAGTTCCGGAATACAGTTCCAGAATCCAGTTTCAGCACGCAGGCTCTGAATTCTAAACCTATATTGCGGAACTAAAATCTGAATATTGAACTTCTCGTTACGACTACCGAAAACCAAATGATGGCAGGTGCTCTCTCCGTCGCTGCTGGTTGATGGTTTAACTCTCGCGATGGCAGTCTGCTCGCCTTGAAGGCCAGCAAGCGAATGAAAGTTGCTACCTGAGCGTTTGAGGTTTTAACCACGCAGAAGGCGCTCTCTCCGTCGCTGCTGGTTGATGGTTTAACTCCCACGACGTCTGCTACCATCGAACGCACGAAAAGAAATGATCGATTTTCACCACGGTTCCCCTTTTATACGCATTCAGTTGAAGATATGTGCCAGACTACCTCAAAATCGTCGTCCTTGCGCGAAAAACCCAAGCGAAAGTAAAGAGTTTTACACATTATTTTGAAATTTTGAGAAAACTTAATTTTTGAGTTGTTTGTGGTTATCTCACACTGTTCAAAATATTATCCTAAATTCCTGATCATATTTTTGATGAAATGGTGAAAGAATTATGTTGCTACCATTAATACAAGTCGAGATATTCACGATTAAGTTCTGCCCATTCTTCCATATGGCTAATTTTGAAAAGGCACCCCATAGTAAAGTAAGTCGTATTCACGACAAAATCGTTGCGTGAAATCCAATTTTGTACAATTTTCTTTGTGTACGTGAAGTAAAAGTATTTTATCTAAGCTCCTAACTACCATTTTTTCATTAAATACTACGTACCTAGTATTTATTAAAAAGTAGATACTTAGATACTTCAGTAGAAATAGTTCAACGGGGTTCCAACTCCTCATATTGAAAATGGTTCAACAAATGGTTCGGTAAACCTCTGTTTACCGATTTTGTTCAATAAAAAATGGCGCACGGTTCAATGCTCAGTTTCAAATCAGCAAACGAAAGTCCCGAATCGGCCTTCAGCTGGACGATTTATGGGACATTCATAGGAATAACCGTTCAACGTATTAGACCAACAAAGGACTTCCGTTGGACGTTTTTTTCCTAAAGGGTATGTTCCTTCTTAGAAAAAAAGTTCAACAGTGGTCTTTCGTTGGTCCAATATGATGTATCGTTGGTCCAATCAACGTCCAATTAATCGTTCAACGGGAATTTTTTTCACTTATTTGTTTAAACTAACGCTACATACTTGTACAATACTTCTACTTCACGTGGAATAACAACAAATTTTCTTTCTATATTAAGATACCACCTAATTTTCACACTATTTTTGAAGGAAAAAAAACAACAACAAAACGTTCTAGCAAACTGAAGGTTTATTTCGTGCAGTAGGGTAACAGAGCTATTTTGGCCACTTTATATATTTTGGCCCACCTAACAAACTTTATGGATTTGATCGATGTTAAGTAACCCACACTGAAATAAAAATCTTTTTTATATTCATCAGATTCGTCATATGAATCGTATGCATCGTATAACTCATTGAAGCCATATGGAAATTTATATTTTTATTAAGAATGTACATGTAGTCTAAATTAGTGTAACAATAATAAATTGATAAGAATATCACATACAATTTATATGAAAACTCGATAGAACTTATCCCATTTCATAATGTATGTGGTGAGTCCTCGATATTCATCAGCTGCTTCAGGCAGTTCACCTGGGATTTCTGCATCATAAAGCAATTTATAATCGCAGACACGTTAACTCTTTCAACACCCATTAAGGATATATTTACGAATCATGAAATAATAAGGTATGTTTCATTTTTTTCATTACTGACTAGTAAAATGATTTATTTTTTGTGTAATAGCTTTGGGGTTACACTTTTTTACCGTTAATATCAGAAAGAGCTTCCAGGGATTCACCAGTAGTAAAGCTCGAATCCTGAAAGAACAACGCGATAACAGAAAATCACCGATAGTCGTAAGTGTAAAAACGAAATTATTACGAAATGATAAAAATAAATAACAAAGTTTTTCTAATAATGCAACTATCTTTTATTGCAGCTTTTGATTCCTCTTAATATAATAGTAATCATTTGATCTATATATTACTGGTATATGGAACTATAATAGCCTGCATTAAAGGCTATTTATAAACGTTATACAACAAGCCATATGTTTTACATGAATCTATCTATATAAATTCTGATTGAATAGAATATGCACTTTGTAAATTGTCCCAATATATGTTGTGTGATTATCTAATAGTTGTTATAGGGGGTTCTAATAAATTTTATTGAGTCTGGAAATTCCATTCGCTATATGAAATTCTTATGAAAATAACTTTAAGAAAAGTTTTATGTTTTATATGATTATCGTATATGTTTGACATGATATTGATACACCATGTAATTTTCCAATAGTGCAAATATATTAGAATATCATTAAATGTGAAAATGAGAATTTAGCTCAGTGCATGTTGCATCAGTTTGAAGCTAATCACATTAAATTACCAATTGCGGAAGGGGTTTTCAAAGATATTGCAACAGTTGGTGGATATTTTCACAAAGTGGGTCAAAATAAAATCAATTCTAAAGTGGGCCAAAGTACCTCTGTTACCCTATGCGGTTCTACAAACGCTCAACGACCAACAGAATATAATCGATTTCTGAATGGGTTTCTTTGTAACCGGTTGGGCATTCTGGTGAATTTAAAAATCGTTGGCAACAATGCAGCATTCATGACATTTCCATATATTTTTTTTGTTATTCGAATATTAAATAATAAAAAAGACAACGAATATTATGTAAAAAATTTGATTGCAAGCGCTAGTGCGTATTGCTTATTTTGGTTTCAAAACATTTGATAATTTTTTCAGTTTTATTGTACTTAAGATGCCGGTGCACTGACAACTTGCTCTAAATAATGGTAAGGTTATCGAAGTATTTCACAAGCATAACTTATCTCTAGTTTCCGGCCACTAGTATAATATCTGAAAAAAGTAAAATTACAACTACAAAAAAACATCGTCGGAGAGGTGCGGTTCAGCAGGAATGCTTCCAGTGCTTCTTCCTCAGATAACGGGAACATTGTTGAGTTCCCACGGAATTAAACCGCTATCACTGTTGCAAGTTTATAAAAAGCACTTAGGCAAATGTGTTTGCTTGAATCCGGCTCAATTCTATGCTCAGAGACCGAACGATAGCCAACAGCAGTGGTGGTTAGGAAGATCGCACCAGAATGCTTTACTCCGTAAGCACTACTCATCGTCGGTGAAAAAACAAGATTTTCCCATTAAATCCGTGGAAGGGGCAGAGATCTTGCATAATGTTCTGGAAAAGAATAAGCAACTTCTACAGGAAAAGAAAAATGTTATCATTCAAGACATTCGAGAACGGAAGGATAAGGTGAAGGAACGGGTGGAGGAAGTCATTGAGCGAGAGAATGTCGCAACGATTCCGAATTTACTGTGCATCGGGCGTATTGTCATGTCTCCTTACTTGGGGTACGTGATTGTGCAATCAGACTTCCGGCTTGCTATGGGAATGCTAATTGTAGCCGGATTAACTGACCTGGCGGATGGATTTATCGCACGGACCTGGCCCAGTCAAGCCAGTCGCCTAGGTTCGTTTCTGGATCCGATGGCAGACAAAATTCTGGTCGGAACACTGGTCATTTCGATGAGCTACGTAGGACTGCTACCGTTCTGGTTATCCGGGATGATTCTGTTTCGTGATGTGTTCCTCATCGGAGCTGGTTTTGTTATTCGTTACATTAGTCTACCTCAACCGGTAAGAGATCTTCTGTTATGATGATTTTTGTTTCGCTTATTTCGGCTTTTCCATTTTTACAGCGCACACTGTCACGTTATTTCGATGTAACCCATGCTACCGCCCAACTGGCACCGACTTTCGTCAGCAAGGTTAACACTGCCGTACAACTTGCCACGGTTGCTTTTACTCTCGGGGCTCCGATCTGGAGCTACGTTGATCATCCATATTTACATGCGTTGTGGTATCTGACAGGAGTAACCACTGCGGCGGCTGCCCTCAGTTATATCGTAAATAAAGATACCTACAAAATATTGAAGACACAGCAATCGAAACCATGAGAGCAAACTACGATTACGTAAATTTAATCCTTCCTTAGCTTGATCGCAAGGATTTTCTATACCAATTGGCCTATCACATATGTTTTCGGTTCTGCCGCAACACAGCTGAGACATTAAATACCAATAAAAATGTAAATAAATTAAAAACAATAAAGTTTAAATTTCAACCCAAAATGGACGTTTGTTTAACAATTCAACTAATTTTACTAAAAACAGCCGATTTCTTTCAAAATACTAATTTTTGAAGGCAGTTCTATTGACATATCCATCTGGACTTTAATCACTAGGTGGCCACAATAAATTTCTGCTGTTTGTACATCTCATAAGCGAACTCTTCGTTATGCGATGGATCGTACTCTAGTCCAATGTAGTCGAATTCCAAACGAAACGCCCCTTCGTGTCCACCTTTGGCACCAACCGAGAACCCTACGCTGGTGACACGATTCAACGGAACCGGTCCTTGACTGTCCTGTACGCGCCCTTTGGATGCTAGGAAAAACTTCGAAAACGGTATCCGTGCAATCTGCCAGTGCGGTCCTCCCCGTGTGTAAAGCACGTAGTGATAAATGTCATTCCAGAGAATATCGTAATAACCTTCCGATGCCAGATTTATCAGGTACGAGCGACCGTCACCGCGGACTTTTAGCACCAACGTATTATACTGCTCCCAATCATAAAAAGCATCACGTTTGAAAGATTTCTGAATGAATGAAAATTTTTATTAGAAAAAATAGTATGAACAGCAATGACAAAAAAGTTTACCCTTATTCGTTGACTTTTGATATTCGCATAACCGGACCGTTTGATTCGTCCATCCTTCGGTACTCTCGATTCCAACTTTCCATGAAATAGACCAAACCCACTCGAGCTCAGTTCAAACTGTGCCTCGGAGTAGCCCTCATTATGGTCTTTATCGGTCGTTGCAATCCATTTATCGAGTGCAACTTTAGAATCAAAATTAAAGACAATATCGGTTTCACCCGGCCGAAATACTACCATAGGATCACTAGTAAACCTTTCCTCCCACTCCTGCCGGAAGAGTGCGAGTTCATGCTTCAGCTCTCGGAATCCATCCACGATGAGCTGTTTTGGAGAAACTTTCGGTTTGTCCGCATTATATCCTCCTTTTCGGTCCCGTTCCCAAAAAAGACCGTTCACTGGAACTAGTGGAACACGTCTGTCGGCGCACAGTAGCGAACACCGGTTCAAACCGGCAACGTTCGTCCGAGCAAAGTGTGAATAAAGCAGCCGTTGAAAAGCAGGTACTGTTTTCAAGTGAGATTTTGCAAAAAGCCAACTCATTTTAGCGAAATGAAACGGTTCGTAAGCTACGCAAAGATATCCACATTGTAATGGAAGCAAATATGTTACGATCGACTAAACGATACAAAGTTACACAACTATTTGTTATGAATGAAGGAATCAAAGCAAACATAAAAAAATCTAAAGAGCTGACAGGGTTGCACACGTACACTCTCAACTGATTTTTATGATTTTCTAATTCGGTTTCGTTAAATATGACCACTCAAAATAATAATCACCCTGTAAGAAAAAACCGTCCAACGATAGCACGATGTAGGAATTCATACTGGAGGCGAATTTTTTCTATGAGTGAGTGCGATTGCCATTTTTTTCTAGAAAAATAAGAAGAAAAATATAAACATCGGTCGTTGCTGGACCATCCTTCGAATCACGTCACAACCATGTTAACTTCTCTCGCCCGGCAAGCAAAGCGCAATTGGATTTCAAACGCAAAACTCAAACCAACTCCGCGCCTTCTATGTTTCGCTTCATGGACCAAGAAAACGATGATGTTAGCAAATTATCACATAGAGCAATATAGGAATCGAGCGAGGGGGACGACACTTAAAAACTTCACTTTAAAACCGAAAGGATGAATCGTCTTCTTCGGTGGTATATTTTCTTGCCGCCGCTTGTTCATCTTTACTGCGCATTTTTTTGGATTGATCGTCTTTTGCTGAGTTTTTTTTCGAGCTAGAAATATTACCATGGTGATCTATGCGTTGTTGATAACAATATTTGTTTGTATAAATGACTTAGTTTGAAGAATGACGACTGAGCTGAATGTTCATAGTTTACTCACAACACGGTACAGTTTACTTGATCCAATTTGGTTTATTTCAGACGAGTAGAGAGCAATATCCCAACATGGATTTCGAGGCAATGCATTGTTCGGTGACTATAATTATACAACCCATCTGAAGAACTTACTCCAGATTACTAATGTACTATAAAATCGAACAGGTATCATGCACAGCATCAATTCCTGGATTGTACCATGTCAATACTTTGTTCAAACATTTTATGACGATGATAACGAAGAAGTTATGTTTAGCAATATATACTTTCTGGATCACCAATATTTCTTTCCAGTCATGCCACTATCAAATCAACTTCATATTCGGCACAGAATTGAAGTGTGGATCTCCGGTACCAAACATCACATTCAGTACAATAATATTTAAGTTGTGTCCAAACCGAGTCGAATATTTAAAAGTAATTCTCAAATCTTAAATAAATATTGTTCAATATGTCTCAACTTTTCGTAAAAAAACGTAACATTCATAAACAAGTCATAAACTACTTTCCACAAATGCTATTATACCATGTGTACATTAGTGCTGATATCACTTGATATACCGAGATGATATGCATATCATGTCGAAGTGTTCACATATGTTCGAAATGATATCGTTTGACAATGAAGTTGTCATATTGAATGTTCTCATTAGGAGTAAGATCAATAATATTGCTTTTCTCTCCTACAATTCAATTAATAATTGAAGTTTCACTTTTACGGACGCCAATATTCGTTGATAAAATCAAAATGATAATGATTATTTATTGTCACTCTCCAAGTGACGTTCATAAATCTCGGTTGATTTTTCATTAGGGCGTATAGGCAAGTGAACGTTTCTCTTTAATCACTCTCTCTTTCGATTATTGTGATGTGATTAAAAAGATTTTCTTTGATTTAACTACACTGTTTGAAAGTCGAAAGTTTCGGGTATCATTTAATTAAAAAGTTGAGTGATAAACGTGGAAACCGCTTGGTAATTAATAGAAGAGAAAGTAAACAAACAGAAACTGTCACTTGCTTATACGCCCTAATAAAAAATCAACCGAGAATTGAGTGCGTTCAATGCCAGGTTGCTAGTTGCGATTTTTGACAAGTCGACATGATATCGTACATGATATCCCGGATATCATGTTAAAATGGTGATACGCGTTGACATCAAATTGTATGGGATATCAAGTGATATCGCACATGATATCTGTGACAGCGGAGTTCAGGCATCCCTCGCGGATGATCGCGAGAACGCAGATGTCGAGTCCCTCGGGGTGTTGCATCGATAGCAGACAACGTATCCCTCGGTGGGTGAAAAAGAATAATGTCATTATTACACGTGTTCGTTGAAATAGAATACAGATTGGAATCCGGAAATAAATCTAATAACTATCAAACCAAATTCTCATGAAATTTTAATTACCCAATTACGTACAAATCTCTATGTTTTAAGCATCACTTCTTTTTCCAGGTTTGTGGCGTAATGCTGACAACTTGTCAAATGTCATGAATGAAAAAGAAGAGATCACAAACGGTGTTGTGTTTGCAAAAACCGGAATTATAAACTGTGCTCTTGGTTGTACAATCAACGCAGATATTGTGTCCAGGAGTGCTGTATTCTGCTATAAAATGGTAACGAATTTGCCCAAATGTCATTTATGAGGAATAAGTGACTGATTGGTGCCTGAGCATTACTAACATGTATGTTAATGTGCGATTGACACACTACTCCTAGCGACCGCCACTTGATATGATGTCTCGAAGGTAGAAATCAATTGTAAACGAAATAATAAATAAACACAGTAGTGTTATTTTAAGTATTGAGTGTCAATTACTTAATATTTTATAACAACACACTCAGAAAAGGAGCAATTTTTATGCAAATTTGGTATATGTGAAACACAATTTCACCCAAAATTTGAGTGCTAGTAACCCCATTTTTAGCACGTGTACAAATAAAATATTACTCAGTAAATGAGTAGATTCTACCCAAACATCGTTTCCAGTTGTCGGTTGATTTTTCATTAGGGCGTATAAGCAAGTGACAGTTTCTCTTTGTTTACTTTCTCTTCTATTAATTACACCCTAATGGAAAATCGATTAACGTAACGAACCTAACGCATGTAACGCATCTTAACGCTTGGAACTTACAAATGAGTAACACTTGTAACACACGCTTCGTAACGCCTATAGCTCACAATAAAGTTACGCATGTAACGCTTCGTAACGCCCAAAACTTATGAAAAGTAATGCATGTAACGCTTTATAAATTACAATAAAATAACACTTCGTAACGTCATAACTCACAAAAAAGTAATGCATGTAACGCTTATAACCTACAAAACAGTAACGTTTGTGACTCTTCGTAACGCATGTAACTTAATACAAAGTAACACATGTAACGTTTCGTATTGCCTATAACTTACAAAAAGTAACGCATAAATAAATATACGAAAGTAATTTTTCAATACAATGTTTATAAAAAAATTTATCTTTCGCTTCAAAATAAGCTTCAATTTCAGCGATGACCTCCTCATTTGAGCCAAATCTTTTTCCCTGGACCATTTTTTTAAGATCAGCAAAGAGCCAGCAGTCACTGGGGCTAAATCTGGCGAGTATGGGGGGTGGGGAAGCAGATCAAAGCCCAATTCGTTCAATTTCGCCATTGTTTTCATCGACTTGTGGCAGAGTGCATTTTGTTCCATTGTAAATTGTAAAGCAATCGCGACACCCACTTGGAAAAAACCTTTTTCATGCTCAATCAATCATGAAGGATAGTAAATACACTTCCATATGATATCTGTGTAATCTCAGCAATCTCACGAAGCTTCACTTTACGATCTTTCATTATAATTTTTGTCACTTCACTCACATTTTCCGGTGTAACGGCTTCCACAGGTCTAACCGAGCATTCCGCGTCATTTGTGTCGGTACGACCACGTTTAAACTCGGCGAACCACCAACAAATCGTTGCTTTTGATGAACAAGAGTCCGGATAACATTTTTCAATCCATTGTTTCGCTTGCACGGTGTTTTTACCCATTAAAAAACAATGGTTCATCAAAACACGAAATTCGGTTTTTTCCATTTTTTAAACAAACTACAAAACGACTTTACTCCAACCTCGATAACTCAGCTGTTTCTGGTCGGATCGACTTAAAATTTTGACCCGTTTCAAGCAAAGGTTAGTACTCTAGAAAGACGTGGTTACTGCTTTACTACGAGCGCCATCTCTGCTTTAGTCTCGGGACTTATTGATCCATGTGTTAAAGAGCGGGAGACATATTGGGACAGTTTTCACTTCCATGGGTTCAAAATATCTAGTCAAGGAAAGTGATTCGCTTAATATTCCCTTTGCTTGAGTGCCTATAACCAGAGTAAAGACAGCTGTTCGTTTGGAATAACAGGGTTTTTGTTACAAACGACCTATCAAAATCAATATAAAGCGAACGAAACTGTCAATATTTCGGATTAAATGTTTTGGATTGTTGCCAACATTAAGGATGAGGAGTGGTCACCCTGGTTAGAGGCACTCTACCCTTTGCGTGTCGAGACGAAGTGACCCTCACTCACTCAGTAACTGATTTTCATAGGGAAATAATGCATACAATTTGTACTGTGAAAGCAAAGCCAAAGTTGTTGTTCCACAAAAATATGTTAGTAGACGCCAAAAATGGTTTATTTGATAAATTTTCGGTTATAAATATATTAAATATCTGAATATAACGGCTTCAACATTCTATCGTAGTACCGAACAACATTAAAAAAAACAAAAATAAAGACCGGACTTATAGCGGTTGAAATTTTGCCGGTATTTTCCCATCCTTCGGAAAATGAGAGATGATGTGAGAGAACACAATTCATGCACTTCTCGCCCACTAAACAGGGATAAAGAGAACGCGCAAATGCGGCAAACGCCAGTAGGATACGGAAGCGTTTAGTTCGTACACACATGGGAAAACGAGGGAAATTCTTTCTCTCTCTTTCTCTATACAATGTTGGAGCGGGTAAGCGGTGGTGTCCTTTTGCTGCCCAAGGAATCATATAAGCTTGTGTGGGAAAATTGTGCTCACTGATCTGGTAGTTCGCTCCGTCAGTTTGGTCGGCTGTATCAGTCTAATCCCGTCCGTCAAGTGTTCCGTGTGCGAGCAAAAATTAAACTACTGGTGACCTGCAGCGGTCTGCTTTGTGTGGTACTACTCTAGTGCATCAGGCGGAAACGGACCAAAACTTTTTCCAACTTCGGTTCGGTGGCAGTTAACTAGAGTTTTCACAGAAACCTTGAAAACGAGTGAAATATGTGACAATATTGTTTGTAGGTTATTTTTAAGCGAATTCGGAAATACCAGAAATGTGATTTTCGGTTGGATATCTCAGTACTGCTGGAGGATAATTGCTATTTTCTCTAAAGGACCCAAGTGTGAAAATTTTTCGGTACCACACACACTGACGTCACATACAGACGTACAGACGATGTATTGTAGCGGGAAAGGTGGGAGGGGGAGGTAGTTTTAATGCAAAAGGGCCACTAACTTCTGTCAGCAGATCTCTGACAGCGGCAGAGAAAAATTCGATAATGTGCAGCAGAATCTTATGATTTTGACAGGAAAAGAGTGTTTTTTATCCAAAATTTAGCGCAGAATTGGGCGAGAGAATCGATGGACACGTGCCCTTGCTGGATTGAATATCTGGCTTTGTGTGCGTATTTTATGGGGACAAAAATTTGGTTAAATAAAGTGTGGGTTACTTTTTTTTTGGAACAGAATACGTTCCAAACCGGCAACTCTAGTTTCTAAATGCAAATTACTTATCGTTTAGACGGATTGCGATCACTCATTTGAAGAAAATTTAGTTAGAACAAATCATCATAAATTAATCATCACAGTTAATTATTTTTTCTGTAATCGGTAATACAGACAAACAGATGAGAAAAAAACTCGTGTGAGTACACAGAATTGTTCTAGACCATTCCAACCGAACCATCCTGTGCTATGGAGGAGCAGTAGAATAGTTACTACATTTGTTCTAGCATTTGTTTCATTTTACAGAAAAAATAGGAGGGAAGAAAATTCTTGGTTACTCTCCGAAAAAAAGGTGAAGAGAGGAGCAATTTTTTTTCTGTTCACTTTAATTTAATATGAAAAAAAAGTCTGCGGTTCTATGCGAAGAATTATGCACGAAATTAGTAAAGCGAAAATAAAAAATTGATACTTCAAAAAAAATCTGAAAATCCCTAACCACACATATTCATTGCACAAGCTCGGCTGTCAAATAAAAGTTGAACAAATTAAAGAGAAAAAAATGTTTCTTCTGATCATTTTCAAATATCCACGTAACTGGCAACCCTGCTCGAAAAATTGACAAGAGCAAAACGAAACAAAGCAGGCAAAACAATTGGATGTTTGTGTTGTCCAGAGATGCCATTTATACAGATTTATCTGTATTATACAGATTTTTACATGCGCATACAGATTTAATACAGAGTACAGATTTCTTAAATTTAATACAGATTTATACAGATTTCACCAAAAGTATTGAGGAAAAAATTAAACTATCTATTAGTATTTGAGCTATCTGTTAATATTTGATTGCAATGATGAGATAAACGTTTAGGAATCAACGTACAAATCACTTTTTTAAATATATATTTTTTGTGCAGATATTCAATGAAGAACACTGAAATCCATTTATATGAAAATTTGTAGCTAAATTGAACTTAAAAGTTAGACAAGTCTTGGCATCATGAAACATTATTGCCAGACTGACAGTTGTATTACCTGACTTGACGTTGTATATTGGGGTTTGGAAATCCATCTCAACTTATGAAGTGAACATTTTCAAATTAGACAAGTATATGGCACCATAATTCAATTGTTGTTGATAGGAAAAAAACTATAAAATTTCGTCGATGAATATAATATAAGATATGAAATTTAATCTACCACTCTATAACCATAATCTATTGGAATAACACCTTTTAACATAATTGTATTGTAGAAATTTCATTTTATTAGCGAACACAGATAAATACAAATAATTTATACGAATCAATACAGATTTTCTATGAAAATATCTGGCATCTCTGGTGTTGTCCATTAACAAGACGTCAATGTTCTGTCAGATCAGAGCAGTTGCACTTCTGTTCACAAGCGATGTCAGATCTACGGAAATCTCCGTAAATGTACGGGTCCGAAGATCTACAAAATCTAAGGAAATTGGATTTTTTCCGCGGAAAGCTACGGAAACTTAAACTAATTAACGGAGAACAACGGGAACTAGTTTTGTCTGGCGAGCAGCGTTTTCCCGTTTCGACAGACACTCCAGATCTATTGCCAGATTTTACAAATTTTATCAGATCTCACCAGATCTTTACGCTGTGGCCTCTAGACGATAAGTGGTGAGACTTTTTTTTGCTCACTGAAAATGAAGCCCGGTCAAAATTTTGTTGTACATAGTTAGCCACAGGCGAATCCAGATAAATTTTTGAGTCAGAAAGAATTTTTGAGTTTTGAAAAAATAACATGGCAATTCTGCTACTACTACTATCTGGCATCACTGCTGATCACACTTTTGCTACAACACACTATCATACTGTGCAGCAGCGATGTCAGATCTATGGAAATATCCGTAGATCTACGGATTCGAAGATTTTCTACGGATCTACGGATCCGTAGACAAAATCTACGGAAATTAGATTTTTTCTACGGAAATCTACGGAAATTTTAAATTATTAACAGAGAACTACGGGAACAAATTTTGTCTGGCAAGCAAAAAAAAATCCACCGCCATCGCTTTCGAGAAAAATGTCAATCTACGGAAATGACACTAGTACTATCTGGCATCGCTGCTGTGCAGTAGAGATGGTCGTGTAAGCATTTTTTTAAACCCGACCCGTACCTGATCGAAAATAAAAACCTTTACCTCGTACCCGACCCGAACCCGATATTATTTTTTTCTAAACCCGTACCCGATAACAAAAATCTTTGCCCGTACCCGAAACCGAAAAAAGTTCCGAAACCCGACCAAATTTTTGAACCCGAACCCGATTCGTGCCCATTGAAAATGGAAAAATCGGCACTTGAACCCGACAAATACCAGTAGATTTGGTCTGAACTGTGCAATACTATCTCGTGACATTAGTGGCGAAATAATACATTGAATGAGTAGTCTCGGACCTAACAAAGAAAAAGTCGATTTTTTACCGCGAAAAGTTTTATATTGTTCAGTATAATCTCCATCTAGAGCGATACACTTTACCCAACGGTCCTCCAACATTTTGACGCCCTTTGAAAAAAGATTGTCAAGTCCTTCAAAATAGGCTTCCGTTTCTGCAATGACTTCAGCTATCGACGAAAATTTCTTTCCCTGGAGAAACCTGTTCAGGTTTGGAAATAGGTAATCATGTCACTCTCAGTTCCGCTTGCAAATTATGAGAACGAGATCCATGCCCAGTCAACGACATATGCGGAACAGTAGTTCAAAATTGAGTTCTTTCTTTTATTTACATTTTCAGTCATTTTTGGCTTTCAGTGTAAGCCGTATCAGCCGTCACAGATTTTCACTATATCGATGAAAGAATGAGAATTGGTTTCGTCTTGTCGTGGGGAAACGAGTGCTGTTGGCATTGATACTTTCTTCTGGTGCAATGATAGACGAAAAGGCTTCGCCTCTCTTCGTTTGTTTTGGATGTGATCATTTACGAATGAGACGATAGAAACCCAAATAAAGAGACAAGATTGGATTCTTTCATTGAAAATGCGTGATAACTTTAAGCTCTTGTTTTGACCTAACTGCACTGTAGACCCAGTCAGCTTGAAACGAAAATAGAACATATTATGCCAAATCACAGAAATCTGACGTATATGAGAAATGTGTGAACATTCAAATGAATAGTTTGGCGAACATGTTGGGCTTAACTTCATGATTCCGATTTAATTCAAATGAGAAACATGAGAATAAAATGCGAGTTTTACACTTGCGGGAATTGTTCGTTCGAACAAGATTTTTTTTGTACCGCAACGAAGTGGAGCGTTTTGTAACATTGAGGTGAATATACTACTGTGTATGAAAAATACCAAATCATTGAACTATATTAAAATATCTACTACACTCTCATTGAACATAACTCAAAATTGAGTGACACATCACTCAAATTCATAAAAAGTGCACGTTTCCTAAACTTGAGTTATCACCTATCTACTCATTTTTTGCGGTAAGGGACGAAATTATCAAAACTTGAGTAATTTTTACTGAAAATAAGAAAAAAGTTCAACTCAAAATTTGAGTTCCTTGCTCTCAAAATGAAGAAATTTTTCTTCGTTAATTTTTATATACAAAGTTATTCTTCCTTCTTTTGAATGCACAAAATAGTGATTCAAAACCGTTTCCTTTTGATATCCTCATGTTGCGCTTTTTGCTAAGCATAATAGAAACCACAAAACATCTATGATTGACGTTGATTCATGTTTTAGAAACCGGATCTAGAAACGGCAATGGAAAACGACGTATTCTTGCATTCTTTATTTCGACAAGAATATTCCGAGAATGAAAACGCACTGAGCTGCAAGAAGTATTTTTTTTCACTCAAATGTTTAAAAACTCAACGCTTACTCTAATGTATGAATAAATGCGAGAGAACTCATGGCAACGAGATTATTTTAATCAAATCCATACTCAAATTTTGACATATTGTTCCAGTTTATGAATTTGAGTAATCGCAACTCAAACCATGAGCTATGTTCAAAGAGCGTGTATTTCACCACTAATGTAACGAAAAAGTAACGGGAACCGATACTACTATTTGCAACCTTTTCATCAGTGTATCATTTCTAAGTCTGTTTTCGACCCAGAATGTGATCATAATTTTTTTTTCTCATTTTCTTCTATATCAATTTCATTTTCTTTGAAATAAACCGTTCCTAACAAAAAGTGCTTATGCCAACGTTTTTTTCCCGTCCTCGAAGCATGTCAAACAGTCCTCCTCTGGCATGTCCTTCGACACCTTCTTCGATTCGACTCTCATTTCTTTAATCGACTTGAAACTCGTGGCCGTTTGAGTTTGGAGAACAGCCAGAAGTCAAACGGAGCCAATACAGATGAATATGGTGAAACGAATTTTTGGCGAAAACTCACGTAAAATCGAGGCAGTGTGAGATCAATTGCAAAATATTCTCGATTCTTTATTGTCAACCGACGGTTTCCAAGTATCATACATTACTTCGATTTTTTTGACGTGTTACCCGTCAGTTAATGTTGATCCGAGTCGGAATCGGTTATTGCTTTGGAATCCATTTGTAAATCATACTGAATTCTGAATCAAATTCCAGACAAGTTAACTAATCGGAACACTTCCTCGTCTGTAGGATTCGAAATGTTTCCATAGCGGTTATTCAATTTAACAAAAACCAAACGTGATCACTCTATCAGACAGTGTAAAAATCGAAAAATCATTCTCAGTGTCTTACAAAAAAAACAAGCGCATCTCAAACACTGATGGTTTTTTTGACTTGAAATTAAACGTGGATGTCAGAGCTGCCAGTTAATAGACAATTTTCTCACATAGTTTAATATACGAGTCTTCATCTATCAAACTTTGAAATGAGTCGCAGTTGAAATCAAATAATACGTAGAAAATTTATAATTATAATTTTAACTAATTGTGAAATTGTTGACAACCATTATATTTTTTGTTGAAATCTGAAATCTAATCAAATGTGTAATGCATTGAAATCTATGAGCTACTACAACGAAGTGAAGGGCAGATTAAAGGAATAAAATAGTGCAAACTTAGTTCTACCGGTATAGCACATAACCACTACACGTTCCACTACTCGCTATCGGCTTATTTGGTGATGAACAGTAGCACATGTTTGCTCGGTATCTTCTGGCGTTTATTCGCTCGGCCTTCTTTCGGATCCCTCAACTGACCTGCATTGGCTGCGCTTGATAGGCACAACGAACCGTGGGATTAATAGTATAATCAATATCCGTTTATTTATACTGCTTCTAGTTTGGCCTTTTCTGCTCTCAGGTAACACGGTTGACTGTTCGTTCGATAAATTTTTTGACCTTGTTGGTAAAGTCCATTTCAGTTCACCTTCAGTTCCGCCAAATGGACTGATGTGAGTTTACAGGAATGCACTATCGTAACGTTGAATAATATGTTCAGATGTTTAGAAAGGATGCATTCAAGAGGTGACGAAGGTTTGGGATTGTTCACGCGAATCTATCAGCAAGTTCTAAGAACTATAACAATGATTTTGTTAGGCTGTGAACCATTTCGCGATTAATTTTAACTTTTGGTTAAAATCTGACACTCGAGTGGTTAATTTGATGTTGTCAAAAATAACCCTGCTCGAGAGCATGGTTATTTTTGACAGATCGATAGTTATTTTCCAACACTGAAAAAAATCTCGCAATGAAAATTCTAATACTAATTCTTTAGTTGAAATTATTTCCAGTGGAAAATAAACCCAAATAACTTTCCGTCCGTCAAATTTTGAAATGGGCCACAGTTTTAGCCAAATTTAACTATCCGAACGAAATTATAACATGCAATAATCATATATCGTTTTGCAATAACAATTTGTATCTTTCAGTTTATGGGGGATATTGAACCTAAATACTTTCAGTCAATTTCTTAAAAAGGCCCTATAAGCTTAAATCATTTTCTAGTACTAACCGATTTTTTAAAGGTTTCAGGTGTCTTTTCATATAAAGAGTTAAGGCAAAATCCTGGAAATGATTAATCGAATGTAAACGTAGGAGTAATTGAAGTTTAACTTTACTTGAGTGAAAATTTGTAATTATGCCGTAGTGCAATGTCCTTACAAGCATTTATTTTCGTTGTTTTATACTTATTTGTCGATTTTGAATTATTTGTTTCGAATTTTTTCGAATAAAACAGAAATCTGGCATTTCGCATGCACAAAATTTGAAAACTTGGCGAAAACTACAGAATCTGGCAAAGGATCTGGTTCGTTAGAGTGTCTGTAGAAATGAGAAAAATCTGGCAAATAATCTGGAATATTGGCAACTCTGAATTTGATGTCTGCAACGCACACAATTATGCACGCTGTATTGATAAGTTTGTATACGGAATAATATGATGTCTTTGACGGAATCCAACATAGTTTTTATTAAAAAAAATTGATTATTGCGCACGTTCATTCATTCCGACAAAACGCGAGACAAGCAGCGATTCCTGAGTAGATATTTCATGATCAATTATATTATTATACTGTTATTCACATCTGTATTGAACTATATGAAGACAAACACGAGAAAAGGTCCTAAGTGTAAATGAGAGTTTCTCTTTGTTTACTTTCTCTTTCGGTTGTTACGGTCCTATTTAGGCAATCACTCTTTCTCAAATTCTTTACATAGAATAACGACTGAATCCATCGACTTTCGATCTGTAGTTAAGAAATTGTTGGAAAATACAGGAATAACCGTAATAATCGAAAGCGAAAGTAAACAAAGTGAAACTGTCATTTGTACTTGGAACCTTTTCTGATATTTATCGAGATATGTTTCACTACGCAGTTTTACCGACGACGTTTTACCATTTTTAAATGAACAATTTTTGTGTGATTCTTATATACTGTCAACATTGACTTTGAGCTCAACTCAGTGCAATGTACTTCATGTTGGTCATGGGCTAAGCCCGGCGCAACTGTGATTCTTTTCGGGTTAAATTTCCATAAAATGACAATGTTTGTATAACCAGAATGATTATACAATGATACTTTGTATTAATCGACGTCTTTGTCTTAAAAACCTCGTGCTTCACTTGAAACATTATCAATATTCAATATATTAAGTACAATATAATAAAAATAAACTACTATAAAAAAATGTAAATCGTCTACTCTAAAAATTCAGTCGTCTTTAACAGATACATAATTGTTGAGAGGCCAGGTAAAATTTTCACGTCTGCATACTAGAAGTCCTCCAATGCAAGTGTTAAATTTTATAAGTATGATGAAAAAAAAACAAACAAAATGCACAACTCAATTTTCAAAGTCTGTAAATTTGACGATTGTATATACAAGTTTGCAAAATTGCAGAGTCTTTTTACAAAATAATTCGGTAAATTTACATGCAATCCTGGAACCTCTGAAAACCACAACACTACAATCGGAACCTGAATTCCCTTCTATGGTAACAGACTACACAATCAATTGTTAAGAGTATGGGCCAATTGCATAGCTAGAGAAACGATATTTTAGACATAAAAAATCCTGAAGGTCCGAACATACGACAAGTAGCTTCAATTGTTTTACGTATAATTGGTGGTTCCATGCATAGAACACTCGTCTCACAAGTCTGTTGCCTTATGTTCGATTCCCGAACTGTAAGTATTCTTAGTGTGAGCTGCGTGAATGTTCCGATTGGCACATTGTCGCAAAACTGATCTGATGATTTGCAAAACTGAATCACCGGTAGCGACGCCTGCCAATGAAAAATGGAACCAAGAAAAGGAGGGCTCTTCCGAAAATTTTCATATCAGCAGCAACGATTTTTTGTATATTCAATTGTACAAATAGGTATCAGCAATAAAATAAACTCGGAGTAGTAGAAAATCGATTTCAAAGTAATTGTAGTAGTAATTAACTAGTGTAAACTATTATTAAACATGGAAAATCTTTAGAAATGTGTGAAATTGGGTAAGGTTACGTTTTTCCGGACCAACATATTTTTAACCAGAAACAAGTGTAATGTTGATTTCTAAATAACACGTGGTATGCGCCGTAAACAACAACTCATAGAAAAAAAAATAAACAAACTCGCATGGATGTTGTGGTGCAACCCGAGAAAATTTTCAGAGTAAAACTACGCGATTGGAGTTCGATCTAGGGCGACCCCGGGTTGCTAAAACAAACATCTGAAAAGTTGTTTGGGCGACTCTGGGTCAACTCTCGGGCTGCTCTGATCAATAAACGAAAGCGGTATTAAGCAAAATGATACTATCGTTTCAGGCAAAGCTCACTTCAATTGACGGAACATTCTCGCAAAATAGATGTAAAGGGTGATTTTTAAGAGGTATAGGATTTGATTTTCAAAAAAAACACAAAAAATTAGAAAAAAAAATTGATGAAGTCTTTATTGGAATCGATAGAACGATCAATATAATTTAATGTTTGAAGATGATTTCATGCAAATGTTGGCCGCGGATCCGCTTTAGATGGTCCATGCGCAAAGTTAAATTTTGGCACACTCTCTCCAATATATCGGCCGGTATTTCACAAATAATGCCACCAGCCCATAAACAGCAACAAACAGTGACTTTTTCGAGTACATTGGTAGCTCTTGCAATGCTTCTGGCTGGTCTTCACTCCAAATGCGGCAATTTTGCTTGTTGACGTATCCATTCAACCAGAAATGAGCTTTTTCGATATAAAAGTGGATCTTCCTCCAACTTTGCCAGCGATCATTCATGTTTAAACTATAGACCCAACTGAACAAGTTTGACAATGTCACAAGACACGATTCACTCCTGATCTGTCAAAAACAGTGTTGTCAAAAAGATACCGGCCAAAAATCACCCTTTCATCTTATTTTATACAGTGGCCTTACTAGAATAATTTTACTTAGGGAATATTGATCGCTTGGAAAGATAAAGTCTAGGTTTTTAAGTTCCCCAATGACTGTCTTAAATTCAACAAAACTCGTCGCAGTAATGTCATCTTGTAGCAATATTTGAGCTAAAATTTATTTAAAATAAATTAAATTCAAATTTAAACTTTTAAAAAACTTAAACTGCTGAGCAGCTTTTTTTGAGCTTTTTCGCCATTAGTAAGCTTCGAAGGTTTCCTAAGAACCTTAAAAAGTTTTCAGAAAAGTTAGAAATATGGTTTAAGTTGGTCAACTTCTTTAGCGAAATTTTTATTTCGCAAACGAGTTAATCTATGTTTATTTTCTTGTTGTAAATCCTCAACTATGAATGTAATAGCAGGATCACGAATACGTTGATATTGTCGTCGATGAGTGTTCTTCAAGCGAGCAAGCAACTAAAGATAGTCAATGATGACAGGATACATCAATTCAATTTGAGTTTTGTGAACTGAAAGATTCCTAGCTACAATTATAAAATGTTTCAAATGGTAATCGATGTCAACCGATTTTTTTTTCAAAAAACTTTTGACTGACATTATTTTCAATGTGTGATATATATTCAAAACTGATTAGCTCTATGATAATTGAATATAGAACTAATTGGATTAATTAATCATGTTTTATAATTAGAAATACATGATAGGATATTTTTTCAAAAGTCCCATTTGTTCGATTGAAGCATCATAAATTGAAAACATTCTACAGCGAGGACGGCTCTTGTTTTTGATCCCATCATCTGTACTGACCGTACGGGTTTTATTGTCATTTCAACAAATCCTTAAAGTCTTCACTCGGCGCAAAGGAGACGCACGGTTGTCAACACTAGAGCAGTGACGCTCAAACGAAATGATGAACAATTTAGCACCACAGCTAGCATGCAAAAGGAAAACCCTCCCCAAACACCCATTCTGTATGGGGCATGTATCAGTGATTGTGGGTGGTTGAGATGGTTCGGATGAGATTCTCTATGCGAAAACCGATGCGAAAAGGAAGGTGGAATGAGAGCCAACGGTTGCATTGCAGTACAGCTGTGCGAAAATTTGAGAGAGCGATATGTACTGTATATCTTTATTTTTTTCACAGAGGAAAATTTTTCTTTCTGCTGCAGACACATGATTATTACGATTATTTGTTGTTCATCTCGTGGAAGCAAGTGGCCGTTTTGCTCTTGATCGTTGCTGTATGCTCTAGTTGTGACATAATTACTAAACTTATCAAGTTTTTCCCAGCAGGGTGAGATAGTGTAGTTCTGTTACCGAAATCGGGAAGAGGAGATTCAATCGTCTTATGAACGGAAGCGGATACATCGGGAAAATTCGCTGTGGTTATCGCTGCACATATAGAAAAGTGTTATGTTTCTGTGGAGAGACGGTATGCCGTAATACTGAATACAATACAATCTGTACGGAATTACATAAAGCTTACGAGATTTTGCCTTTTCTTGTCGTGCCCATGGAAACAATTTCATCGCACAATGTTACCGAGAAGTGAGTGTATGTGAGCGAGTATATTCGGTTTATTCCCAATTCCCAAGTTACATACTGGTGGTTTCTTGGCGGAGGGTAGTAAAAGTGCAATCGAAGTGAGAATCTCGTGATTCGTTCGCGTGTGTCTAGGAAACAAAAAAAAGCAAGTGCAAAAAATTTGCGTAAAATTGCCTCATTGACGTCAGGTCGCGCTGCTGAAAGTAAACAACACTGACGGCGGAACGGTGAAACGGGTGCTCGCAGTTCGTACGCCGCGAGCGGTTTGATCTCAAGCTGGAGAAACCTAAAAAAATGCAATCCTCGTTAGAGTCCACTGGGGTGGTTACACCGATGGTGATGATGACCACGAATATACTCCCGGTGGTATCGCAAAGCACCGCGGTGACAAAAGTGAACCAGATACCTCCGCAAAGTGTCCCTCCGCCATCCAAACCACCGGAAGTGAAGAGAAGGCTGAACGAGACACCAACAATAACGACGCAGGGAGAGGATCACGGTCGGCCTCCGCTCATGAAGCAGCTTAATAAGCTGCTTACACCGCCGGATGATCTCCTGCAATGGAAGGATATGCCACAATATTTGCAGTTCAATCCGTATGTGCTCACCGGGTACCGGCCTCTGCAGGGTGTCAAGGGGTGCCTCAGCAGTTTGTTCTACGTACATAACGAGACAATTAACATTTTAACGCATGGTGAGTAGACAACCACATTGTGCGGGTGTATGAACCGAACTCATGACAGACTTGTGTTGTGTTTCTTCACTGAAAAGCAACGCACACTTTGGTTGCATTGGTACTGCTTTTTCGAGCAGAAGTGATAATTAAACATTACCAGCTCATAATTATTCTGCTCGAAAAAGCAAAGCAGTGCACCCAGTACCCTTCAATGAAAGGAAGGAACCCGGTATTCACATGAGTGACTTAAAATAATTAAAATAGTTGAAAAACTGGGAAATTTTCTAATCAGTTTGGTAATAATTTAAACCACTCGGAAATTTGATATTTTAATTTTAATTAATATATTCGAATTAGTTTATCCGATTTCTAAAGCAGAATTAACTATCAATATGCAATTAAACACAGACCGTTGATAGAAATTATTGAATCCAAACTCAAGAAAAAGTTTCACATACAGACAAAATTTTATGTGAAAACTGCTAGAAGTACTAAGGTTGTTCGCAACTCTGTTTTATTACGTATGGATTTACGTATGGGTATTTCAGATCTACGACTAAACCATGTCAATCGCAACGCTGAGATCTAGTTCTATTTTTCGAGCACAAATTTGAAACAGATTTAAAGCTGCTCGACGAATGAAACACTGTTTTAAATTTCTTGCGTGGGTGTGAGTAACGAAATCTGACAAACGAAATGTCAAAGCGCCGAATGAAATTCCAGAAATTGTCAATATAAACTGTAAATGGTTTGCACTGAATTCTACAGTTTCATTCATTTAAAAGCACATTAGTTCAATATCATGCACAAATTCTTCTAGAAGTAACAAAAATTCATATCGTTTTCGAAATCAGCCATGCTGTCTGTTTGGTTCTGATTTGAAACATCACAGTGAGTCGACACAACACAAATACATTCACAGAAAACTATAGAACAGGTTTTAAACCTTCGCGTTGAGATTATCAAGCTCGTGTTTAATTTTTGACAGTTTTAAATTATACGACAGCCTGTCATTTTAGAACAGATATCCATCACAGCGTTGCGAATAGTCTTAGAAACAAAAAATGCGACCAGTTGTGAACAAAATGCATCTTCATTATACATAATTCCTTTGATAGAGTACGAAAATATAACTTTTCCACGCGGAATGTTTGTTTTTTTTTCCTATGAAGACATCGAAAATCAATTTTGTTTTCCGTAGATCATTAAAATGAAACTTTAACACGTGGATCAATAATAATTATTTTGGAAAAACTCAATTTTATTCTTCACCATAAGGAGTATATCGAAAAGTAGTTAGCAACATTGATTATTGAATAAAAAAGCGAAAAAAAAACATATTTTGACATCAGTTTTCGATATATTGTAGAAAAAATACATTTTTATGCATTTCACTGATTATATTGAAGAAAATCCTAGTTTCTGTGAAGTTACTTTTGTGACTTTCCTGGTGGCAGCTGTCCAATTTTTTTTTTGAACTCCTGCATATTTTGGGACACTGTACCTTCCTTCCGTCCCGGGTTGACGTTTCAATGCATAGGACGCTGGTCTTACAAGCCAGCTGTCGTATGTTCGAGCCCCGACCTGGAAGGATTCTTAGTGTCAGTAGGATCCATAGTACTAGCCATGCAATGATTCTGTACGCTAAGAATCGGCTGCGAAGTCTGTTGAAACAGAAAGGCCAAATTCCACGGAAGGATTGTAATGCCAAGACTTTGCTTTTTACCTTCCTTCCGAAAGTGCCGCTTGACAATTGCCCAATACCTTTCAATTGGCCGAAGATCCGGGCAGTTCGGTGGGTTGATGTCCTTTTCCACGAATTGCACATTATTTTTTGACAACCACTTTAGAACGGAGTTGGCCAAATCCGGCCAGAAGAGAGGAGGAGCCTTATGCTTTCTGTACAGTGGCAGCATTCTCTTCTTCAAACATTCTTCCTCGTACACCTTGGCGTTAATTAGGTACAAATTGCTTGCCAGACCAACACCTGCCCAAACTTTTCCATCGCCACCGTGGTGTCAGCGTCGTCCAGGTCTTGGTACACCGATTTCGTATTATATGGTGTTGGTGTTGAACTGCTTGGCCAAATCCCGCGTCGACGCCGATGGGTTTTTCCTGATGTACTCAACCTCTTTTAAGTCCGTTTCCTACCGGATCGGGGCGAATCCTTCATGAAAAGGGTCTTACCGAACTTCTCGATAATATTTTTGACACTGGTGTGGTGCACTTTCACCCGTTTTGCAATTTCGTTGTACGTGCACCACTTTCTGAGCACCAAGTGTCAGAATTTTCTTCCGCGTTTCCACATCAATTCGACTCATCATTGAAACGATAAATCGTACCGAAACCAATCGATTGCGCAGCTGTTATTGACATGTAAACAAACATGTCACCGCAAAACACGCTGCAAAAAATTAGGCCACTTCAGAGTAATAACTGTTTGAATGTTGCTAACTACTTCTCGATACACTCCTTAGTCTCCTTCAAGAGGAACACAATCAGTCCTCTAACATTTCAATACTGTTCTTGTAGAAAAAAAATTAGCATTTTTTCAGCAATGAATGCTGAAGCTCCTCGTTGGAGTAGAATTTCCTTTTTTGGAGCATTTATGAGGTCTGCAAAACAAAGTTGGTCATTTGGGTCCATATCTAGTGAATATGGTGGGTGCGACAGTACCTCGAAGCCCAATTCTTATAACTTCGCTATTGTAACGAGCGATTAGTGATACGGCACATTGTCTTGTTGGAAGAGCAAAAGCCTATGCAATCACTGTAAAAACCGACTTTTGAACCGAGGCCGGAGGACTGAGTGTCCTGTACCATTCGACTTAGTTGTTCGAGATCGCAAAATGTCTGTGTGTATGTGTGAATGTAACAAACTGTGCACTCGACTTGCACGGCGATGGCTGGAGGATTTTCACAAACTTAAATTCAATTTAATCGTCTCTTACTATTGGATTTCATTCGGATCGAATTTCCGGTTCGAGAGTAACGGGGTAACATGAGCATAAAAAATAAACTCGTTTTTCTCATAGACCGCTTCACCAATTCTCACAAATTTTGGTTTAAATTAAAGGTATTATAATTCTATGAAATCCTACCGAATTTCATCGAGCCAAATACTTGCAACTAGTCGTACTACAGAACGTAGTCGTAGAACAGGTCCGGTTAGTTGGTGACCAAATACATTGATATACCGGATCATCGTTTCCGGAAGTACCGGAAAAAGTGATCGAATACTCCAAACCGGAAATCATTCAAATTCTCAGAAACGGTTGGACCGATTCTTACAAACTTAGATACAAATGAACAAAATCTATTCAGAATTAATATGTAAAAGAGCACAAGTGACGAAAATGACTAAAACGAAAAGTACTGTTCCGGAAAAAAAGCTCCGAAAAACAAAGTTTAAGAGCAGTTTTGAAAATCCTTGAATTTCTTAACAGGATGTAGGGGAGAGTCGGTTGTAATTGAATTTTTTATTATAAGTTAAGTGGGGAATTTCTATGATCTCCATCCAAAATTCATAAAATATATTTAATTGCTTCAAAAGAAGAAAATAATCTCATTTTTTCGACGACAATGTAAATTTTTGGTTCAAGATTTTTATCATTAAATTGACAGGATATTTTTTCCTTTAGTTTTGCAGAGAATAATGAAATTGAGTTTCAGAGAATATGACTTTATAGGTTTCATTACAATTCGAATGTCGCACAAAATGTTCCTTGAATAAAGATCTTAGAGTACACAGTCTGGTAAGCTTAAGAAGTCATCAAAAACTACAAATTTAGTTTTAAAAACACTAAGTTAATGTATGGCGTCAAGTTATTTTTAGTTAAATTTTTATGTTTAAATTACAAGATTTTTACGAAAAAACACAATTAAAGTATTTTTAAATACCTTTCGTTTACAGGTAATAAATAGTGGGTGGGTAATGTCAAAGACATAACTGGATGACATGAATACGAATAAAACTAACAGTTCGTTCTCATAAGTTGATATATTGTCACACTTATTTGAGCACATAAATTAGTAAAGCAAGGTAAAAGAGGGTAGAAAAATGTTCACCAGTAGAAGTACACACGGTAACGAATAATACTTACAACTGATGAAAATATCAAAAAGCTTTGAATATTGAAACTAAATTCTGAAACAGAATTTTGAAACTAAATTTTTAAGATTAAGGGGGGTGAATGTAACAAGTGGCTTTAAAAAGGGGGGGGGGGGGGGGCGGGTGTAATGTTTGAAACGGCACAATTCCGAAACTATTGAACGGATTGCCACCAAACTTGGCACAGATACTTCTTGCTCTTCTGAGAAGGTCATAAGGGTATTTTAATGGGGGAGGGAGCGTAGTAAGTGTCATTAACAGGGGGTCATGAAAAAATTTGTCCAATTTGACGAGAATCGATACTTTTTTTAGACCATAGAAACAGTTTGCATTTATTAGATATGATTATATGGGTGGTGGATGTAGCAAGTGCCTTTAAAAAGGAGGGGGGGGGAGTGTAATGTTTGTAATGTAATAACTTCGGAACTAATTAACGGATTGCTATCAAACTTGGTACAGATACTCATTGCTCTTAAGAGATGGTCATAAGGGTATTTTTGTGGGGGAGGGAGCGTAGCAATTGTTCTTAACAGGGGGAGGGTCATGAAAAAATGTGTCTAATTTGACGAGAATCGATACTTTTTGAAAACCATAGAAACATTTTGCATTCCGTAGGTATGATTATATGGGGGTTGGATGTACCCTTAAAAAGGGGGTTGTAATGTTTTTAACGACATAACCCCAAAACTACTGAACGTATTGCAGTCTAACTTGACATAGGTACTTCTTGCTCTTCAGAGATTATCATTAGGATATTCTCAGGGGAGAAAGTGTGTAGCAAGCGTTCTTAATTTGAGGAGGCCATGTCGAAATTTATCTTGTTTAAAGAGAATTGATACTTTTTAAAACCATACATACATTTTGAAAAACTAAAATATGGTTCTAAGGATATTTGTTGGGGGTGGATATAATGAGTGCCTCCAAAAAAGGAAGTTTAATGTGAAGTTTATAGAATTTTCCATAAAACGATACTTCTTGCTGAGTACAGATATTATTTGCGCTTCAGATGATCCTAAGAGCATTTTTAACAAGAGAGTGGGTGAAAATCAATTTTCATCTTGAATTTTTTATAAAATAAGAGAGGGGCAACAATGTCAAGATTGTGCTAGATAGTATTGCTATCGTTAATTTGAATTAGGTAGTACTGCTTTTGTTAATTTTAATGAATTAATCGATACTTTATGAAGCGCACAGATACTTCGTACACTACTAAGAGGTGGTCATAAGGGTTATCATGGAGGAGAGCTGAAGTAAGTCCACTAATAAAAGGGGAGTTCAATATAAAATTTATTCCACGAGAAACGATGCATCTTGACAAAATACTACTTTTATGTCAATGTAGATTAAAAGGTTATTTTAAGGGAGAGGAAGTGCAGCAAGTGCCCGAAACATGGCAAGTGTAAGGCAAAATTTATTGAAGAGCAACATAAAACTGCTCAGAGTATTACACTAAGTAGGACAACTTTTGATTAATGACGCGAATTTATGCAGCATAGGGTTTTGAGTTGAAATAAAAACTAGTTGAATGCAATAAAATGGGTATTGTAAGAAATCTTTTATTTTCTAATTAACTGTCATTTATAATAATGTCCAATTCTGTTGAGTTCGATGCATTGATGTTACTGAAGCAATAAAGCCTGGCTGTGTAATATCGTATAACAAGTATTATTTTAGATTGTAGCAATTTTTATAGCAAAACTATAACTTCATCATTGACAAGCTACTGAATGAAATGAATACAAGCCAAGTATTATCATTCATTAACCTGTGATACAAACAATGTGAAAAACATTGAGGATCAGCTTCGAGCCAGTGAGCATGGAAAACTTATTGGAATTCATTGGTTTTTCAATTATTATGAATACAATGAATCAACGCTTGATTTTCCTTTCAAAATCGATTGAATAATAATGAACTACGAAATAACTTTATATATAATTCCGTGCCCCAAATATGTGCTTGAGAAAAGATTCACTAAATAATTTTAACTGCACGGTAAGATAAACTATTAGTTATAATTGGAATGTATTCCAATAATGTAATCTATGAAATTATTAAACTATTGATGATTTCTGGCACCGGAGGCCAGAGAACATTTGATCTTCGGCTCAATAGGATCATATATTGACACAACATAAATAATACTTTCTACTTATTCGAAGATGATAATGAAAGTCAATTAGAATGGAATATATTGGCATTAAATGTATTCGATAAGTAAATTCGACCGCACTCTATCATGCGAGTCAAGTAAATACTTTTACGTAAATTCTATCTCATCGGCGGGAAGGGCCTGGTGAACGACTAGCAAAGATCTCGAAAATACTTGAATATTATCTCGTCTTCAATTGCTCTTTTGAAGGAGAATCCATGCTTGCTACTAAACTAGGGCATATACATGGTTAGCAAGTTGGTCAATACAAATACAGATAACCTCATGTTAGTCATTCATAATTACTCATGATTTATAGCTCTAGTGTAAGAGTAATCACTAACAATAACGATTGAATTAGCATATATTCAAAGTGTGAATGATTCAACAATCCATTACGTCTAGTCTTTTTTACAAGCCAATATAACGAGAGGTAAACCCACTGTGCTCAATCATTGAAAAAAAGGTTTTGTTTCTATGTGTCCGTTTTTCTTGGTATGCTTTGTGCGACGGTTCGTTCAACTGAAGCGGGTAAAATTTTGCGCGCATTATATGACGCTACATTTCACCTTAACATATAACTATTTCAGGTTTTTTTGTATCAGCTCATCACTTTTATTCAATATTGGCTATTAGTTGAACTCATGGAAGAGAAAACAGTCTAACATAAAATAAAATTTAAATTGGAACTCCAATGGATTTAATGAAATGATGAAGAAGTTTCATGTAAGGAAGTTCACGACAAGCAAGAATGTCGCGAACTGGGACATTGGATAGTCTACCTTGAGTACGCAAGGAATTTATTAGTTGAGATGTCCAAAACCAAATTAGTTGTCGCATGTCCAAACGACATGATCAATATCGCGGTAACCTTCGCCACAAGCTCAATGATTAGTCTCGGAAAGTCCAATTCGAAGGAGATGTGCATCTAATGTGTAATGATTGGACATGAGTCTGGACATCACACAAATGAAGTCCCTACGCACATCCAGTCCCTTGAACCATGCCTTTGTCTATATTATAGGAATAATTTAGTGCATCCACCAACCCAGATCATCTTTATCCCAAGAAGCTTGCCAGCTGGTAAGTGTTCTTCGGCGAGACGCGCTATAGACATCGTTGAAAGCAATCGGTCTCTCATAAATTTTACCCTCAATAGCACCACATTTGGTTAAAATAACGGCTCTTTTATTGCCTGGTATGGAGCAATGAGCCGGGACCGAAACTATTGTGATTCGATAATTATTATCCAATATATCGTCCAGACACTGTTTTATTTTGCCCAAGAAAAACGGTTCATTTTTGCCAGCTGCGTTTGAGCGAATGGCTTCAATTGCACTCAGACTATCTGTGAAGAGAAAATAATGGTTTGGAGATAATGTTACGATTACACTCAAACTATAATGAACTGCTGCTAACTCTGCTATATAAACAGATGCAGGTTCTTGAAGCCTAAATGAAACCGAAACATTATTGTTGAATATACCAAACCCAGTAGCCTCTTCAATTCGTGATCCATCCGTGAAAAACATTTTCTCAGAGTCAATATGCCTGAACTTACTTGTAAATATTTTTGGGATTTCCATCGAGTGTATGTGTTCCAGGATTCCACGCACTTCGCGCTGCATGGATGTGTCGAAAAATAAAGTTGAGTCAGGGACATTTAGGAGGCTGCACGGATAGGAATATATCTTGAAGGGTCGATTTTCTGTGACATATGGTTAAAATATATTGTCATGAATCTTGTTTGAGATTGAAGCTCGACTAGCCTTTCGAAGTTATTAATAACCAGGGGATTCAGTACCTCACATCTTATTAGCAGTCGTGATGAAAGCTCCCGAAAACGATCTTTCCATGGAAGAATTTCCGCCAGAACTTCAAGACTCATTGTATGTGTCGAATGCATGCAGCCTAAGGCGATTCGCAAACAACGATACTGAATTCGCTCAAACTTAATAATATGAGAGCTTGCATCGGAACGAAAGCAAACACATCCATATTCCATTAATGAAAGTATCGTTGTCTGATACAATTTTATTAGATCTTCCGGGTGAGCACCCCACCAAGATCCTGTTATTGTTCGAATAAATTTTACTCTCTGTTGGCATTTTGTCTTCAGATACCTAATGTGTCCTCCCCACTTGCATTTGGAATCAAACTACACCCCGAGCTATTTAAAAGTCAAAATTTGCGCGATAATTCTTTTCATAATATGAAGCTGAAGCTGCGCGGGATCATGCTTTCCGCAGAGAATTCGATACCCAGATGGACAAGTTATCTAAGGTATCTTGTAATGGTTTTTGTAGATCAATAGTTTTGGGTCCAGTAACTGAAACCACGCCATCATGGGCCAATTGTCTTAGTGTGCATGAGGTTACTAGACAGCTGTCAATGTCATTCACGTAAACATTATACAGGAGCGGACTGAGGCCTTGCGGGATACCCACGTAGATAATTTTGAATGTTGCCAAATCGCCATGTGAAAAATACATGCACTTCTCTGACAAAAGGTTGTGCAGTTTTGAACGTTTGTCCATAAGTAAAAACATTTTTCAAACAAAAATTATCGTGTCACCAAAAACTTGCCCGTATAATCACCAGTATCAGTCGGTGACGATTATCGCTACCTTAATAGTAACGCTGTGACACCCAGAGGTAATAATTCACAAGCCGACATCCATCGAAAACCGTTCGTCATTCCGTGGATGGACTAAACTAAAGCAAAACTAAGTGGTGGTCATTTGATTGCGAGCACCTGATTGCATTTTTTATGATTTCGTAGTGGTTGATCGAATCATGTCATTCCACACTGTCTTTATGTACGAAGAGCTCAGGGATTATATTCCTGCACAGCAAGAATTCTGATATGTAATTTTCGTAGTCAAGCAAAAAAGGGTTACTATGAAGAAAGTTTTTGATTATTGTTTGGGGTTCACAGCAGTAACAGACAATGCAAAAAGAATCACAATGTGACTCCATGAACATAGTCTCGGATGGGGACGCATGTCTATTTGTGCATTCCATTCATGCAATAACAGTTCCGTTGAATGTCACTTAGAATTAGTATACAAAAGGGTGTTTATATATAGCCACAATGGAAAACCCCAAAACAATAAATACCACTCATTCATGGGCGCCAGTTCCGTCTGATAACCGGCTATCAGTATCAATGACGTTCGGATTTCACTTATGTTGCCATTGGCCGAATGGCAAAAAAGAGAGAAGAATCCACTCTACTTTGCTCGCCATTTGTCGATTTGCAAACAATAACACAAAGGCCGAAAGGAATACAGCCAGAACACGTAGAAAGCGAGAGGCAACGGAATAATACCATCAACGGAACTAACCGAGACAATAGGACAGAAAGGCGTGAGAGTTGAAAGGTTTTGCCGCAGGATAAATCTATCGATCGTTCGTTTGCGGTAGCTTAGTTACCGTACTGGGTGTGCGATGAAACTACTAGATTGGATTGAACGTTGGTGAATTATACAATCTATCAAACACAGTAGCACAGAAAGAGAAAACGGCGGCATTGATTCAAATTATCTTTTTCATTTTATTATTTATTATTGCCAACTCTTAAAATCTTTTCAATTGTTGTTCATTATCAAACAGTAATCATCGTACTGTGCCTCCGGAACGGAAGACATGAAAAGTAAAAGCAACTCAAAGTACTATTTAGTCTTTCGACTTCCCAGGATTTTGTAACGAAATTGCAAAGCAAATTCCAGCTGCTGTCGAACAATCATCTACATCTGGAATATTAATATTTTCTTACTGCTCGTTTATCTAACGGCCATCTTTGCTCTATAATTGAATATTTTTCATCCTTCTCCCTCCCCACAAAAGTTATTAATAGTTGTAATTACGGTCGTTACGAACGAAAGTTATGAGTGCAGCCGTAGCATCAGTATTGATAAAATCGCTCGAGTAGCGTTGGTAAATACGTTGTTATAAAGCGAAGCTCCAATAATTCTCCATTAATGAGTTCTTCGATATGGCCTTGTTTTCAATCGGTGGTCCAGTAAGCTCCAGCATTGAAGCTTCCTGATCCAACAGCAGAATCCTTTCAAAGCATTGCTTCACTTCAACAACTTAACCTAGAAAGTAATTTGATATCCTCTGTTGAGTGGACGTTTCGCGTTTATATACTTTGTTGGGTTCAATAATGAAAAGTATATTCTATTTCCACCTGATGCTTCTGCATTTAGCGTATCCGAGGAAACAGCTATTTGAATACTTTACTCCGGGCCTTTCTACGGGTTTGGTCCCTATCGTTTGGCGAAACAATTATTTACCGGCTGTTTTTTTCTGATAACTTAATTTTAATTTTTAATGATTTTCACATTTGCACTGTTTTTCTTGAATATATTGATGAAAAAAATGCTTGAAGATATATGCAGTTCATTTTAATTTAAAACACCTGTCAGATCATGACTAATCAATGATCTTTTTCATAACATTTTGTGTTTATTTGCATAACATTGAATTATCGGGTCGGGACGGTGGTTTAGAGTACAAGGTGCGGGTCTAGCATGCCGATTGTCGTATCTTGAATCAGACGGTCAAACCGACGACACGACCAGGCACTCCGAAGGACAATCAGAATAAGAAGTGACCCCTTGATAATAATAAAAATAATGTTCTTGAGCAACACTGTTAAAGTTGCTACGAACTAGTTACCTAGGGGTCCCACAATAAACAAACCATTTGAAGAAGTTCTATAAAATTAACTTTTGTTTCATCAGCGCAAAATTTAATAAAAACTCATTCATTATTCTGAAGAAATACACAATTTAAGGACAATAAATCGACGAAAAATGCTATTGGCGGTAGAGAAAAAATATTCCTACTGAAAAAAGGAAATAGTATGAACGATTTGGAACAAATAAAGAAGTGGCGAATGAATAATGATTTGGCGAACAATTGAAATCGTTTTACTTCAGTCATTAGTCATTAGAAAAGAACAAATATAAATTCTGTATTTGTACCGATGACGTGCTTCTCTGGAAAGAATTAAAAAATAAAGCCAAACCTTAAAGTACTTTTGATTCGCTGTAAACGAATTTTCTTTGCATTTCGTAGAATAGTATTGATATACCGATTTTACTTCGCTTTATCATTTATGTGTACTAAATTATGATTATTGGACAGACGACTTCAAACTTCATCACCTTTTAAAAACTTATTAACAAAGCAGATCTTGATAAATCTAAGTCGTTAAAACGTAACCTGATACCGACAATACATTGAAACTATCCAATACAATAAATCTTGGCCACATACGGCAATCTGATTGCGCTGTGTTCAAAAGACATTTTTCGCATGTTCGAGCCCCAGCCAGCGCTCAAGAAAGCCTCTATCTGATTAAACTGATCGATCTCTAACAGGTGATGAAACTGAAGAACTTGCAGTATTTGTTTACATTTCTCAAGTCTTCAATATACAGTAACCAAGGTGATATAACTGTTATTCAAAATCAATAAATCTTGTGTTGCCAGTTTCAATCGTTTTTCCAACGATTTCATTTTGACATTACCAGTTACTGAGGGATAGTTAAATTTGCGATACAGTTTCGATAGACGAGTGGCAGGTCGTGTCGTCGGTCAAACCCTGCATCGGAATGTAGTACCACAAACGAATTTCCAGACATGACAGTCACGATCTTTTTTTGGCACACATCTACGGTCCTCCGTGAAACTGGCACCAATTGTGATAAATTGGTTGCACTGCTGAGTTCCCATCATCGCATTCATAATGCAAATGTCAAACCGTGAGAACCCTTTCGATACGTTAGCTCATTTGTACACGCAGAATTTTTAATATGATTTATGTTCATTTCAAGCTAGAATATGATTGTTTTGAACCAATTTCTTCCTTAAATATAAAAAATGTTCACTGCTTGATTTGAATCTAAACTTTGGTTTAACCAAACGAAAAATTTATTTGCTCCCAATGAATTTTGTTGTTGAAATAAATTAACTATTTATTACATGTCAACCAAAGTTGAATTGACGTTATCGAAATATCCGGGTTGACTCTCCTGCTGTATCTTCATTTCAAGAAAAAATAGGTTTAATTTATCTATGATCTTATTTGTGTACTGATATAACTAAGTTTACTGTTCAAATGAACCGTAATAGTTTTATTTCCAATAGACAAGAGCATTTTTCCCGCGATAATAATCCAGGGCATTTTTGTATCTCCCGCGGATAAAGTTTTTTACAAGTTTTATAGAAAAAGTTTATCTGCTTCTTCAATTAACTAAGGGATTTTCAATAATTCAAGCGTATGTATCGATAATTGGAAAAATTTTGAAAATTACATAACATTACATAACACATTTTCTTTGCAAAAAATATTTCATGCAGGATCTCTATTTTGACTGATGGAGCACCGAAGTCTTGAAAAAATGCAAAATTTAAAAAAATTGTATATTAGGAAACTGAAAACAAATAAAAGTAGTATCAAAAATTACTTCGTTAAATTAGTATGAAAGAAATTATTTTATTCCTGAAATCAAACAAAAATGTATGGTTTCAACAATCAAAAGCGTTAGTTGAAATAACTAATTTCAAGGAAATTTATTTCAACTAAAAGGTTTCGTGAATTTAAAGCGTTACAATTATTGACTTCACCTAGAGTTCGTTTCATTTAAAACTATATTTTAAGTTGAATTTACTGTGAAATTGTTTGTCAAGAGATTGACAGGAACGCGCAAGTAAAATATTTGTTATTTTTATCAAACTGTTCATTGAAACAAACTAATCCACCGAGAAATATAAACGATCATGTTTTGTAGTTTCAATTAGCAATATTTACAATATCAAACCAGATTTCTTTTTGTCACTATTTCAACAAAAATATTCGTTGGGTGAAACCCAAATTTGGTTATTTTTACGATTTTTTTCTCTGCGTGTATATATTAAGATTTCATGGCACACTTTGGTCGAAATGATAACAATGTAAGTAATCTCGCGCTCCACCAAGCGGTGAGTGCGGTCATTTTAGAAGGTACCGGGAACGGACCAGATTTTTTAAAATACTTGTAAGCACATACATGTCTTTATTATTTATCTTTGGTAGTACCTTGACTTTTTGTTTTAACTTTGCCATTTAATTATGACTGATTTCTGGCTACACTGTTTTTGTCAGATCAAGCGTGAATCGTGTCTTGTGTCATTGTCAAACTTGTTCAGTTTGCAACGACGAAGCTCATTTCTGGTTGAATGAATACGTCAACAAGCAAAATTGCCGCATCTGGAGCTACCAATGTACCCAAAAAAGCATGAAATCATCTTCGAACATTCAATTATATTGATTGTTCTATCGATTTCAATGAAGATTTCATCTTTTTTTTCAATTTTTTTCAAATAAAATCCTATACCTCTTAAAAAATCACTTTTCATAACGCTATAAGACTATAAGACTATAAACCATGAAGGTTATGTTGTTGAATGAAGCAATGACTACCTCATTATTATACAACTTGGATTTAACAATGTGTGCACCTTTAGTTAGCACGCATTGATGCTTTGACGTTTTTATTCCTGTATATAGAAAAACCACTGAACCGCGTGGTGCGTTTATTTTAAAGTTACAAATAAAACTTATTTCGGATTTCAATTCCGCGTTTGTTTTACTCTACCGGTGTTTCGCTTTCCTCGTGTGTTGATCCGCTGCATTACACTGCGATACTGTCGTCAGGTTATGGGCCCAGCGGCTAAGACCACGGAAGATATTTTGTGACGGAAACTATCGGTTAGAAGGAGCCGTAATTTAAGTTTGCGGTTTACTGCGTATCAGAAACTTAAAACCCTCGAAGGATACTTTACAACGGAATTGAAATGAGCGAGGCGAAGTTCTCCGTACCCTTGTTAAACGGAACGAATTGGCAAACATGGAAGATCCGGATAGAGATGCTGCTGGCTCGTGATAATCTATGGGATGTGATCGACGAGGACCCTCCGAATGAAGAGGCACTGCTAGCTGATTGGCAGACGAGAGATCGTAAGGCCAAAGCGACGTTGATTCTACTGCTGGATGATAGTCAGTTGTCATTGGTAAAGGATAGTGTTCACGCTCGGGATGTTTACAATAACCTCAAAAATTATCACCAGAAAACTACACGTTCCGTCCGTGTTTCGTTGCTTAAACGGCTGTGCTGTTTAAACCTCGAGGAGCACGGTGATATCGAAAAACATTTGGCTGTTTTCAATGATCTTTTCGACCGCTTAGATGGTGCCGGAATGAATTTGGACAAGGATACGAAAATCTGCATGTTATTGCGAAGCCTCCCTGCTTCATATGACGGACTAGTTACTGCGCTTGACAGTCGTACGGATGATGATATTTCACTCGACGGAGTGAAAGCTAAGTTGGTCGACGAATTCCAACGACATCTGGAACGAAAGGGCACATCGGTGAAGACGGAAAAGGCGATGCGATCCGCGGAGGCCAAGTCGAAAACAGAGATACGAACTTGTCACTTTTGCAAGAAGGCAGGTCATATAAAACGTAACTGTCGTAAATTTCTAGCTGATCAACAGAAGAAAGATGACGTATCGAAATTTGACGCTTCTAAGAATGCGAAAGCGAAGGCAGCACACAATGATGTGAAAGGTGTTGCATTCACAGTAACTGATGAAAAACAAAATAGCTGGGTGATCGACAGCGGGGCAAGTGCCCACATGACTAACGATAAATCGTTTTTCAAAGCATTGAAACTGTTCTCTGGTGGATTTATCACAATGGCTGATGGTAAGCGCACTCAAATTCAAGGTGAAGGATGTGGTATTATTTACGGCCTGGATGGAGCAAGTAATTTTCAAAAGATCGACGTTAATGAAGTGAAATTTGTTCCAGGACTTTCAACAAACCTGATTTCAGTCAGAAGGTTGTCTCAGAAAGGTTTCAAGGTGAGCTTTGATACGGATGGATGTGACATTGTTGATATCGACGGTTGTGTTGTTGCGACTGGGACTCGTCACGGTGGACTTTATTATTTGCGGATTGCGGAGGCATCAATGGCTGCAACAGAATTGAGTCATAATGTACATTGCCAACATCAATGGCACAGACGGCTCGGGCATCGAGACTGGGCCGCAGCTGAAAGAATTATCAAAGAAGATTTAGCGACTGGTATGAAAGTAAATAATTGCGGCATGCGACTGGTGTGCGAGTGCTGTATGGAAAGCAAATCGGCCAGACTTCCATTTCCGTCGGTGATAGAACGAAAAGCTTCTCGGATTCTGGATATTGTACATACCGACGTATGTGGTCCAATGGATTGTGCCACTCCTAGTGGAAATCTGTATGCGATGACTATAACAGACGATTATAGTCGTTTTACCGTAACCTATCTTCTTCGACAAAAGTCGGAAGCTGCTGGCAACATTAAGGCATACGTCAAATGGGTGGAAAATATTTTTGGGCGTAAGCCATGTGTTGTGCGTTCTGATGGAGGGGGAGAGTTCGTGAATAAAGAGCTGCGTTACTTCTACAAAACTGAAGGAATTCAACAAAAATTCACCACACCGTATTCACCACAACAAAACGGTGTTGCTGAACGTAAAAACAGATCGCTTGGAGAAATGGCTACGTGTATGTTAGTTGACGCAAAGCTGGACAAACGTTTCTGGGGTGAGGCATTTTTGACCGCTACTTACCTGCAGAACAGGCTTCCCTCTAGGTCTATCATGAAAACTCCACACGAGCTTTGGTGGGGAAAGAAACCAGATCTTGGAAATCTCCGCGTATTTGGCAGTGAGGCATTTGTACACGTGCCGAACATCAAACGTAAGAAAATGGATAGTAAGGCAAGGAAACTTACATTCATCGGATACGCTATTGAGCAGAAAGGATATCGTTTCGTAGACTTAGAGACGGATTTGATAACTATTAGCCGTGACGCACGATTCATTGAGCTCGGAAATGGTACATCACAAGTTGAGATACCATTCGCTGGAATTAAGAACACCACTGATAATATTCAGTTGATTCCTTTCGACGAAAAGAAGGAAGAGGAAGACTATGAAGATGCTGTTGAAAATAGTGCACCGGTAGACACGGATGAAGAATCTTTTTCAGATATTCGACGTCCAAAACGAAGTACCCGAGGTAACCGACCAACATATTTGGATGATTACGATCTGGAATTTGCTGTTGGCGTTGCTGCTTGCGCAGTTGAAGGTCCCATTAACCATCGTGAAGCTTTACAGGATCCAGTGTGGCGTGAAGCCATGAATGAAGAGTTTGATGCTCATCAGCGAAATGAGACATGAAAGCTAGTTCCACGACAGAAGGACCAGAAAATTATAGGATCGAAATGGATTTATAAAGTGAAACGCAATCAAGACAACCAAATAGTTAAATGGAAAGCTAGATTGGTCGCACAGGGATACACTCAAAAGGCGGGTATTGACGTAGACGATGTGTTCGCTCCGGTTACATGTCAAGCAACTTTTCGGATATTCATTACAGTGGTATCAAAGCACAACATGTTTACTCGCCACTTAGATATAAAAACCGCGTATCTGTACGGACACCTTCAAGAAAAGGTTTTTATGCGGCAACCGCCGGGGTTCGAAGTTGCGGGGAAGGAACGTCACGTATGTTTGCTTCAGCGCAGCATTTATGGTTTGCGTCAATCGGCTCGGTGTTGGAACAGGCGTTTGGAAGAAGTACTGATGAAAAATGGTTTCAAGGCAGCTATTTCCGATCCCTGTCTATATAGCAACGAAAAAGGTGAAACCAAGGTTTTACTTATGGTATATGTAGATGATCTACTTGTCGCACCGACAAATGAAAAGGCTTTAGAAGAGATAACTGATAATCTACGAGCGGACTTCGAGCTGACCTGTCTTGGAGAGGTGCGACACTTTATCGGTGTGGAAGTCAAACGTGTGGATGGAATATACAAAATGAGTCTTCGAAACTATATCGAGAAACTGCTCGGTATGTTCGGAATGACAGAGTGCAAAATAGCAAAGTCGCCCATGGATCCGGGATATCTAAAGATCACCGAAACTGAGAAAATTTTCCAGGACCCCTCTTTGTATCGTAGCCTGGTTGGAGGATTATTGTATTTGGCTGTTGTGGCAAGACCAGATATCGCTGCGACTGCATCGATTCTTGGTAGAAAGTTTAGCGAACCTCGTGAATGTGATTGGGTTGCTGCAAAACGGGTTCTTCGCTATCTGAAGGGTACCAAAAGTTACCAATTACAACTAGGAGGAAACAAAAATCAGTGTCTCATCGGGTTTTCGGATGCAGATTGGGCAGGTGACGTCGGTAGCAGAAAGTCAACATCTGGAATGGTATTCCAGTTTGGAGGTGGTACGATCACATGGGCTAGCAGGAGACAAACAAGTGTCACGCTTTCGTCGATGGAAGCTGAGTACGTGGCTCTCAGTGAAACGTGTCAGGAAGCTTTATGGCTCAGACAGCTACTCTGCGACTTCGGTGAAACACAAGAACAATCCACCCTTATAAAGGAGGATAATCAGGGATGTCTGTCGTTTGTGCGTTCTGAGAGAAAGAGTCGTCGAAGTAAGCATATCGATACTCGTGAGTGTTTTATACGGGAGTCGTGTATGAGACAAGAAATACGCCTGGAATATTGCCCGACTGATGTTATGCTAGCTGATATTATGACAAAACCACTTGGGACTTTAAAACACAGGGAGTTTACAGAGTTACTCGGATTGGTAGAGGACAAATGAGCTCTCATTGAGGGGGAGTGTTGAATGAAGCAATGACTACCTCATTATTATACAACTTGGATTTAACAATGTGTGCACCTTTAGTTAGCACGCATTGATGCTTTGACGTTTTTATTCCTGTATATAGAAAAACCACTGAACCGCGTGGTGCGTTTATTTTAAAGTTACAAATAAAACTTGTTTCGGATTTCAATTCCGCGTTTGTTTTACTCTACCGGTGTTTCGCTTTCCTCGTGTGTTGATCCGCTGCATTACACTGCGATACTGTCGTCATATGTAACATATTTCCGACTAGTTTAGTTTTTCAATTTTTTTCAAATGAAATCCTATACCTCTTAAAAAATCACTTTTCATAACGCTATAAGACTATAAGACTATAAACCATGAAGGTTATGTAACATATTTCCGACTAGTTTAGACCTTGATAATACTGGAGTGCCTCATAATCTTTACCTAATGGTTTTTTTCGATCTCTTTTGTATCTTCTTCTCATCTCGCAGGAATTCCAATAGTGTACATCCTGGCAACAGTTCCGGCAATGATGCCATGGGAGAAAGAATATCGCTTTCTTTCGTGGTGTCATCTGGTCGGTTCTGTTGCACCATGGTGTGGTAGCTTCCTGTATCACCTGTTCATGAACCTGGAACGGGGTGAGGTCGTCTATTACCGTCTGCTGCAGCTCGACATGTTCGGGATCTGGATGAGCCAGAGTTTCGGTAAGTGTTGTTGATTTTTTTGGAATAAATCAAATAATGATGACTGCATTATTTCATGCTTGAACAAAGAAATTAAGCCCACGAGATTTGGTTGTGATCTTTATGTGATTTTATGGTATTATCTTCTACATCCTTAGCAAACATACCAAATTAAGAAATTGAACTTTCTCTCCTAGCAATCGAAGTACCGTCCAGTTAGTTTTTATGGAACATAACAGACGAAAACAAATCGAGTGGTATATATATATATATATATATATATATATATATATATATATATATATATATATATATATATATATATATATACATATATATATATATATATATATATATATATATATATATATATATATATATATATATATATATATATATATATATATATATATATATATATATATATATATATATATCTGGTTGTTACAAACTAAACTTTGGTCACTGAGTCATTCGGTAGCCACCTCGGTAAACGATGAAGTGCTGAGAATATGTAATTCCAATACTGAAAATGTCGATTAGTGCAGAAGTCGTCGAAAAAACTATGCTATTTGCTCAGCAAAAAGTGGGTGGGTAATGTAAGAGACGTCACTGGATGTCGTGAATACGAATAATACTTCAAACTTCAGAATATCTTAAATAGCTCTCATAGGTTGATAAATTGTGTGAATTTTGAAAGGTTTCATTTATTTACTTCCAAAAGTGTAACGATGCACCTATACTAAAGTATGACGATTTCGCGACACACTTATTCTAAAACACATATTAATAAGACAGAGTACAAGAGTGTAAAAGAATGTATGCCTGCAGAAATACACACGGTAAGAGTTGATAATTTCAATGGAAGAAAATATCAAAACGTTCTTTAATAATTAATTTACTGATATTAAATGTCAACGGCGCAGTCGGTAACCTGAAAATGAAATGTCGCTGTTAAGTACAACAAAAGATATTCACGATTAAGTTCTACTTATTCTTGTAAAGGGTAAATTTTGAAAAAGCGTACCATAGTAAAGTAAGTCATAAGTAAAACAATATAAAATCATGTTTTGCAGAGTCATCAGTGTTTTAGCGCATTCTGAATAAAAACTAAGGTAATTTGTGGAATTTCTAGAATTGTACAACTCTTATTGCAGCAACATTAAAGTGATTAAACTATACTATAACCTACACGCTAAAACAATTCACGATCTCAGTATCCAAACGATTTTCCCAAGATTTGTAGAAGAATTTACTGGTATTTCGGCAGCGCATCTTTTGCCGAAGGTTGTCATAATTTTTTTCCGATATTGTCAAGAAATATAAAATCTACCGAAAGCAGCCAATACGTTTATCGAGACTTCGAACAGTGTGCATGATTTATTTCTTTGTCAACTACCGGTTTTTTTACTGACAATTTGGGTAATAATTAACAGTTATCTAATATATTGCCGAAATTCGGAATAAAACAAACATAAACTTGTTATTTTTTAACCAATAGCAAAACAATGAAAATGAAAAAGCGCAATTTTCTGTGTTGTGCAACATACTTTCAAGTTCATCCGTTATTACGAACATTTATTCACAACGATTGTGCAACTGATACAAAAACTCATGCTTCGATCCTATCACAAATGCAGTAATAAAATCAGCGAAAAAAAATTGTGAAACTCGTGAGAACTACTACGCAATGTAAACAAGAAATGGAATGACGTTTACAAAAACATGCAAACTAAATTTCTAAAGAATAAGTTTCACATTTGATTTTCAATACAACTCTTAACACAAACTTGGATCTTATTAAATATTCTGTTCATGAAAAATTATAATGCAACATATTTTAGAATTGATCTTTTGTGTTTTTGTAAATGAAAAATCGAAAACGAACTGCATTTTTATGGTGAAACATGTATTCGTACGCCCGACATGTAAAAATAACAGTCTATTATTTTTAATGAGAATCATCGGAATGGTGTTAAAAATACGTGTATTCAAACATTCTTTAAAATTCTCAGATGATTTTGATTGAACTACTGTGTAATTAAACCTGAAAAATCTCGAAATGAATTTTTCTTGAATATTTTTCAATATGGCATCGATGCTAACAGTGAGTTAAATAGAAAATGGTTCACCCAACGTAATGACATATATTATCTAAATAACAGGATACATTAACATGTTAATATTCCGGAAAGAAATTCTCTACGCTTTGTTTTTTATCAGTTTCAATCTTTTCGTTGAATTAAACAACAATACAGTATAGTCATTCATGTTAGCGGGCTCGACTTTTGTGATACGCACTGTAGGTATTATTTTGGTAAGTCCGTGTGTTGGAGTTACGAAAACAAGTTGCACAAGGGGTAATATGTAACTATGGGAGTAACTATGATGAAATTAACTTTTCGTTCAATATTTTTAAAAAGTGATGTCAGTTCTGCTTTTTTTTCGCGAGATGAAAACCGATTATAAATTATTTGATTGATTCTTGTTTTCATTGCGTATATAACGCTGTATTCCTGCAACTTTTATGATAATATTCTCATGTCTGCAAATTTTGCGTTCAATTTAAACAGATAAATCTTGCACAACTTTTTTGCACTGAATAAAACTGCACACACTGATCTAAAAATTCATGAGGCAGCAAAAACAATGCGGACTCTGCAGAAATATATTTTTTTTACAGCAACGTTATCAATTCGGCTTAGCCTTTTTTGCTTTGCGGAGAGCATCAATCATTTCAATAATTTTCCTTCCACAAGAGATTTATAGCAATTTCGACGTATATTGTGTCTGGTACAATTATGACAGCGGTTTGGAAAGTTTTTGATAAGTTGCACAATTGTTATAGTTACTCCCGTTTTACATGACGATGTGGAATTTTTTGTAGAGCTTCTAGTGAAACATTAACAAGTTAGTGATTTACTGCACAATTGTTTTAGATGTATTTAAAGTTGATCTACAGTGATTCTTTCGGTAGTATTGTGAAACTTAACAGTGATAAGTTGCACAAGCAATTTTAATATATATTTCTAAACATATCTAACATAAAAACATTTCTAAATCAATTGTAAAACATCTTGAAAGTTCAATAAGTTACATTTGCTACTTGGGAATTAGTTCTGATCGTGCAATATGAAAACAACTCACAGAGGTACAACTTTTTTTGTTCGTCACGTCTAAATTATTTTCACATCAATTGAAAAGCACATCGAGATTGTCGCAATTCTTTTTCTACCTCAACATAATCTTCCTATAGCTTATCTGTACTTATGGCTCAAGCTTCATTTGAGAACCATTGCTGAAACATTGTTGGCTTCCTTCCAACCTCCAACGTTGCTGAGAAATTGAGATAATCTAAGAGGAAACATTGTCGGAAAAGTATCTCAATTAGAATTTTTCCGCAAACATCTGCAATCCAACCAAGGGGTCTCTGTCTTCATGGAAAGCTCCTATCTGAACTGACATCGCCACATCTAACTGCTTGTATCCCACGCAGTGTATCAAAATTTGGAATTTAAATTCTCTCAAAATTTACATAAACTGACAATGCTTATCTGAAGTATTTCAATAAAACTGCCAAGAAATGTGTGGTGTCGCCTGTCGGGCTCAAAAGATCGAAGAAAAATTGTGATAATGAATGTGCATAGGAAGGCGTAACCTAGAAAGGATACAAGCGTATAATGTAAAACGATGCACAGTGAGGCCATTTACATCAAACATGGACCAATATCCTGCAAAATCAGTATTTCATAGGAGTTTCGATCCGAGTTGTGACCATCAAATATAAATTCGAATAATTTCATTAATTTTTTCATCACTTCTATATCATTCGACTTGAAGTTCAATTTAGGAAACGCTTTCACCATACTCAAACATTGACAAATGCATAGCTTAGCAACACTGTGTGGCTTGAAATGTTAGCGGCAACAACATTCCATGGAGCTGAAAAAAAAATGCATTCCATCTTTTATAATCGGACGCGTGAGACTCAAAGCAATATATGTTTGAATATTGCTTGTAATATCGCTGAAAAACAAGTATTTAATATTTCCACTATCTATTGATTATGCGTCAAATCAAGACAGTAACAAGTGCTAGTGGGATCATACATTTGTGCTTGAGATGGAATGATAGATTTGCCCTAAAGTCGAAAACTACTTCGATGAGACATTCAATTAAGCTGTCCTCATTTCTACTGTCATTATTTTTTTGTAAATTACCTAGTTGTCTTGTTTTCGTCAAAAATCAACAGCAAAATAACCAAGGGGAAATCACTCGAAACTTTCCCAAGCCATATGCATTATATCACTGCACATTTACAACTCTATTTTTACATTGTTAATGTATAATTACACTAATCCTACATACTTTAAAGCAATGTGCATTAAATTCGCGTTCAAAATGTGACTGAGCATTATCTTACAACAACCTTCCGCCGTGCTATATATCAACATTCATTGCTATATTTCGAAGTAACGAAACTTATATAATAACAGTGCAAAGAAATTGAATATCTGCATTAAATCAATCTCTTGGTATTGATAAAAAGTGGAGTAGTTCTATTATTTAAAATTAGTCTAAGTTTACCTTTATTTATCAATATGTGTCGGTAGTACAGAAGTAAAATGGATTACCGAGGAAAATTAGCCTTTTACTTACTTCGAAACATTCGAAAAAAAAAACATTGTAAACATTCTGCAGCGTTATGCATTGGTAACATGTAAACATGTCAAGTGAAATTGTGAAAACACAATAATGCTATTAGTGATAAAGTAAGATTCTTATCTGCGAACAAAAAATGTCAAGGTTCCAGGTGAAAGGTGCGAATTACGAAACCAGAGAGCCACGGTTCATGGATTCAAATCTAAATAAATATAAAAATAATACCAGGGTGGCAAGTGAATTGCCGATTTCAATTTCCCGTTTTTTCCGGTTTTCCCGTTTTTTTTAATTAACGGTTTTTGGAATAGGCTAAAATCGCCCCTGTTTAGTTTTTTTTTTAATATTTTTCAATTCAAACTTTAAACAGATATCCCATGTCCAAAAAAGGATCAGTTCGGCGGGAAAATTATAAACGGCATGATGGTCAAGGATGGCTTTTATCGTATCAAAGAACGCTCTCTACCAACTCTTCACACGATTCAATCAGTGCCATCGAAGAGAGACGGATATCATCTCAGCAAAAAAACACATGGTTCATATAACATAGAATGGACACCAGTGAATTTCTCTCAATGACCTGTCTGAGCATCACGGGTTAGCACGCTGCTGTGGGGATTGTCTCTGAAGCAACAAACGGTCGTTTATTCTCGTTTTGCGATCCGATTCTATACGGGCAGTGGATAATTGCGATAGAATCATTTTACTATTGCCGCTTATTCTAACTATGTGCATATTACCTTTGCATAAGTTGTTTCTATGAAAACAGCTGTGAATGCTCCAAATCAGGGTTTTGAGTTATTGTATATCGTGACCTAGTATGAGAATCATCAAGTCGAATTATCTGCGATAATTATCAACTTGCGATTGGTAAATTCCTCACCGCGCCGATCATTGCCGGACTGTGTATATTTTGTTAAGAGCCGTGAAATACTCAGAGTATGAAGTGAAGCGAAGAAATGTAGAAAAATTCTCTCACGGTTCATTCATTGAGAGACAGCGAGTTCTTGTAGCATCTTCTACCAGATTGAAAATGTTGTATACAGGCCCTTGTTACGGGTATCACTACACGGTAAAAACCAAGTGATGTGAATGTAGGTCTTTATCGCGAAAGTAGCTTCAGATAAAAAAGTAATTACTTAGATTAGCTTGTTATTATTACGAACATCAAATAACCAAAATTTTGTTGAATAAAATTATTTTATTTCACTATAGTGATCACTTCACTATGCGTGATACTGGTAATAGATAAAATCAAGTGAAGTGAATGTGAAAGTGGAAGTGAGAACGGTAATAAGGGCCACAATGTAGAGAAATATCGAGCCACTTTCTGTAAAATTAACGGTAATCACAAATACTGATGATGGCAAAGCGAATCTAACATTATATCGTCATTGCCAGGGCTTCGTCCATGGTACAATAAATTGCTATATGAACATATACTGTTTAAATTATATCGCTTGCAAGCACATCTGTTCAATAAACGATTGTGATTGTGATGAAAATCATAAAACCAATTATTAACAAAGTCCTGACAGACCAAAAATTTGAAATTTTCATGTAATAGAATTGAATTTAAAATCATTAGATGTATTAGAAGATTTCGCAAAATCGTTCGGCTGCCACGACTTGCTCTTTCAAAACACCATTTTTTTCTAATGTATCTGTTATTTAATAAATAATGTTTACGATTTCAATGCGTTGATGGGCAAATAAATTAAATGATAGCAGTTGAAATACACAATATATCGATCTATTTTTTTCCTAATAGGATTCTAAATGCTCGTAAAGCAATCAGAAAAATAATCAGAAAGTACGAGTTCTTCATGATGAACTTTCCGCTTTCCTACTATGGAATAGTTGAGGACCTTTAGAAGAAAATTAAACATAGATTCACTGAACAAATCAATCCATTTTCTAAATCTTTCTAAGATTCTATACTAGTACTCAGAAATCAGTTTCTAATCTCAAAAAAGGAACGCAAATACTTCCTGTAAACGGTGAATAAGATCAAAGTCGACAACTCTTCCGATCTTGCGAGTCCTTTTGAAATCTCAGTAATATAAGCATAACACAAGTATTGTCTCAAGATGACATTATTGAGACAAATTATGATGAAACAAGGGCAATCATTAGCAAACTTAAAAACATGAAGGCTCCTAAAAATGTTCAATAATTTTATTAGAAATTTTCCCTATGTTACCTTGAGATTTTGCCATACATTTTGCAGGTGTGTTGAATACTTATTCATAAATTTAATAAAAATTCAACCGAAGGATCCAAATTATCCTTATTTTTCAAAATGAGCTTTCATTATGCTGTTATTGATAACAACTAAAAAACTCTGATGCTTCCTGTTTGATTTGAAACTGCCTGCAAGCTTCTAAAAATCGTTGGACGAGACATGGGGTGTTGGCCCAATTTCCAATGGACAATAAGTTGTTTCAACACTTGTACTGAACATTTCGCTCAAACGCAAAATTGGGTATTGTCTCCTACTTTTCAATTGTTGAAAACAAAATCATTATGCTAACAACTGTTACTCATAGGTGCGCTAGTAATATTTTCCCCGATTTTTCACTAAAATTCCCGACTTTTTCCCGGTTTTTCCCGGTGAAATCAAATTCCCGACTTTTTCCCGATTATCCCGGTCTCTTGCCACCCTGTAATACGTCTTAAACAGCATTAATTGTGATCTTCATTCATTTATGTTGAATATTAAATATCTTTTTCAATTTTCATTCGTAATTCCTTATTTAAGCATTCTTATTGCATTGTGACATTTATAATCTACAGTTGAAATTGTTACCATCGATAAAGTAGATATTTGCATTATAGTTATATAATGTGCAATTCCTGCTTCACCTGTCAGATCCTAATAATCGCCCTTTTCAGCTTTATAATAGCATTGTAAAAACATGTATAACCCCGCTGCATTCAATCAATTTCTTTCCGCGAAATTTTAAAGCTGAAATAAGTTTGAGTTATAATGCGTCGTGGTTACTTGGGTTGTCCAATCCCTGTTTCTCTTAAGAACGATATAGCTGTTTTAGAAAAAAATAGGAGGGGTTGTGTGGAAGTTGTTGAAATTAGATGAGATTATACCACTGCAAGGAGAACCGCAAGGTCACACATTTGCAATCCTTGGTTCTTGCTCTAGCTGTTTCAACTAAAAACTGTTGTTTCAACTACTTTGATTTTTTCATATTCAAACAAAATTGTTATTTTCGAATGCTGCCAGTTGGCTGAATCGTGTAAAGAATCGTTTTATCAGGGAAGGAATATTTGCTTCGAGTTTTTGCATCGAAATAACAGCAATATTGAACAATTTTACGAACTAATTTATGCTTCTTAGGACCGACACAAAAATATTGTATTCGATTTTATCACAATTCGTTGATTGAAAGTTGAGTAATCGTCAAAATATCATGGCGGCTCTACTAATGAGATGACTATTGGTACAATAGCCCTGCTGAAAACGAAATTATAAATGATTGTTCTGTGAGCCATTTGGCAAATAAAGTAACAGCTGCTTGAAGACCGGTGAACATTCTGCTGATAATCTCGGACATTGCAATCTAGCGTTGCATTTCTACATCATCTGAATGTTTAGTGTTAGGAATATAGACAGCTGCTTGGGTAAAATAACGTAAATGCAAGTTTTTTACTATTAATTGTTTCCCAATTGAAAATTACATGCAACTATATTTCTATGTGACGAATATTTCGAAAATATCAGCATCAAAAATAAATTATTGAAACACGTATTTAAGTTCATTTACTTTAATTGATTAAAACAACTAAGCCAACTCTTACAACTTTGCCAAACGCGCTACAGTATGCCATTTTGCTGTGGTAAGCATCCTTCTGCAAAGATCAAGACAATGAAGAAGCAACTTTTATATTACTAACTAAATATTCTTTCAATACCTTTCACCATATTTCCCCACAAAATTATCGATCAAAATATCTTCACTACGATAGCGAAATCAAGACTCGATTTATAATGCTCGAATGTTTGTTTACCTTATTTTTGATTGGAATTATGTATTTTCATTACCCCATTAAAGGTGTGTTACATTTTTCAATTGGTATGTAGGTCATTACTTGGCTAACAGTATGATAAATCAAAACTGAAGTTTCTGAACTAAGAACAATCGATTACTTGCACCAAATTTCAACCAATTAAGGTATTTTGCGATCGCGTACTTTTCCGTGTGCCAATAAAACTTGCTGCAGCTGCTCCTGACCAGAACTGTCATGATTTTTTTTTTAAATCTGCATTTGTCAGAAAAATCAATCAGTTCAAAATCTGTGATGAAACATTTGTTGTGGGCGGTCCGGGCCGGCCTCGAGAGTAAAAAACGGTTAAAATATTTGCCATCGAACGCAAAAATTGAAAATCGGTCATTTCTTTACGTTTCGGTAAAGAATCGTTCCGAAAATCGATATTTATCTATATGTAAATTTACCGACATGACATGACCGATGATGTAACAGGTGGAGCAAATATTCTCATTGACTCGAATCACCTTTCTTTATCACCTTTATTTTAGGCTCGATTCAGACGGTCCGTTACCTTCCATCGCAGTCAAAATTAGTTGAATAAATTCTTATGGAGACATTCACAAATGTCACCATCATGGAATGTCTACACGGTCGGCACGTGTGGATTGATTTCGATGGACGCTGACGTCCCGGTGACGGTAACGGAAGGAGACGGACCGTCTGCATAGTACTTTAGTGGAATGAACTTTGCTCAGAAAAACAAGTGAAATAAAAAATCTCGTGCTTCTTTTTTATATACCGTTCGAACTAGAAACTAATCTCAATAACGCGTACTTGCTTATGTCATTTTCCACCAATCATGAGCTGGTCCGAAACTGGCTCGGAAAATGGATTAACAATTGTCAGCTCCTGTTCTAGGTTGGAGTGCTTGTTTGATGGAAATTCGTCATGTACGAATGAATTATTTGATGAAAATGAAATTACTGGCCTTTCACTGTCAGTATAGCTCCTTCTCATTCAATAACTGACTTTGGTGGTCATACTCAAATGAGACTTACTGGATTCATCGTCAATCGAATAACTATGCCTGCTACTCGATCGAACATAAAAAAACTAACCCATACCCGACCGGAACCCGAGATCAATTTTTCTTCCAAACCCGAACCCGACCCGTACCCGAAAAATAACAACTTAAAATCTTTACCCGTACCCGACCCGAACCCGAAAAATGTCCTGAAATCCGACCAAATTTTTTAAACCGAACCCGACCTGTACTCGTTCAAAATGGCACCCAAACCCGACCTCTACCTGACATATATATATATATATATATATATATATATATATATATATATATATATATATATATATATATATATATATATATATATATATATATATATATATATATATATATATATATATATATATATATATATATAATTTTTTTTTTAATTATACCCGTCCATGCCAATTTATTTTTCTATGATCCCCATAGTTCATCTCCTCAATCCTTTATATTTTATAACTAATTTACTAGAATTTTATAGTTCTAATAATTCGAGTTGACCAGCCGATCACACACAAACTTGAACAAGTTTGAGGATGTAGGCAGGAATGTAGAAAGTGCCAGCTGATATTTTACATTAATTTTTTGTTTACATGCCATCAACATATGGATTCATGAGTTTACGTTTAATAATCGCGCTGTTCTCTCCGTTCGATAAAAAAAATCACGAAGTTCATTGAATTTAAAAATTTCAACAAATTTAATTTTTGAGTAATTTATGAACTGATTATTTAACTGCCGCATTTCTCGCTATTCTCGCCGGTGGACAACTATCAGATGTAGCATGACGCTTAATGCTCAAGCGCAGTCTGATCGCGTCCAACTCGGTTGGATCAGGAGCATCTGAATAGCCAGTTCCTGTTCCAATGACAACATTCCACTTTGTTATAATTCTTGCCTTACAGCTACCTTTTTCATGGTTACGACGGTTTCTATTGCGACAATCCGAGTAGAAATAGTCGTCAGTCTACAGAACAGAAAAAAAATGTAAAATTTTCGTATATTTAAAATTTAAATATACCAACGTGCTTGTTAATACAATACAAATAACCTTTCCACAATAGTATATTGCCACCTCCACAACTTTTTAATATTTCTGGAGCACAGTCCATAATCATAAAATTACAAACTGATTTATTTCAAACGTATGACTAGAATGATTTTCTTTTCAAAAAATTGTCAAGGTTTGCTAAGCATAAAATTGATCGTTACCATGGAAAACACAAGTTTCGTTACTTTAGCTAAACAGACATGGTAACTATGGCAATCCAAAGGAAATACACCGTAATAGCACATAGTATAACAACAACCAAGTAGGGATTTCAATGTGTGTAAGAAATTTAACGGTTGTTTTGCAAACAATTCAAATAAAATTCTTAGCGATGCGTTCTCGTTAACCGGATAGATGCTAAAAGTTGACATATATGGCTTTGCCGGCGTTTTGTTTCAACAAGACGACTTATGGTTTTAATACTATGGCGACCAAACAATTGGACACTAATTATACTAAGAACAATATTTTCAGTAAATACATGCATTCGGCGAAAGGGTTTTCGGCGAAATGATCCTTTCGGCGAAATGACCCGTTCGTCAAAATGACCAGCTCCCGTATTGTTACGTATGTTATGCTTCATTGAAGTATAGTGACTTTGTGAAAGTGTAATAACGTGACAGTGAAATAGTGGAATTAAATGGTACATACATAGTGCAACTATTCAACACAAATTTGTCAACATTTCTTTGACCTTTGCCAATATGTCTAAAATGTATGCCATTCTTGTACAGGGTGCAAAGTCAAAGTCAGACCAATCCGATAGAGCTCGTCAATCTGTATTCATTTCCGTTTTTCTTTCTCGTTTCCCGTAGGTGCCCTTCCAATGGTAACGGCTACGGTGTACTGCCTACGGTGGCCTCTCAAATGGTTCATTATCCTTGCGTACTCGATGCTGTGCATTTGGGGTTTGTACAAGGTATGTACGTCACCGTAACGAGTGAGCGTTTTTATGCTTTCCGTCAGATTGTAATTTCTTGACTTTCACGCTAGAAGCTTCAACTCTATTTTTATTTTCACAAACTTGTTCTCGTAACTAAATGTATTTATTCCAAGTGATTCGCAGCTAAACTTTTTACTCATCCGTCGTTTTGTTTTTTTTTTTTTGTTTTACTCGTACTTGCAATAGGCTCTGACGGCCTCCTCACCCTGGCAACGCAGACTCTGCTTCCTGCGGCCATTCGCAATGAGGATTCTGCTAACTCTCCTGCGAATATCCAATCTAGGCGGCGGCAGTCCCACCTCGCTGACACACGTTTTTCTGCAGGTAAGTGCCATCAGTACCGGAAGTTGTAACATTTCTAGTTATTGCTGGGGCTGTCGAGGCAGCAATGTGAATGAAAACGGAATGCCCATAATTTATGTATACATATCCATATCGAACTACGTTCATTACCGTTGTTTCCATTTATAGTTACTATATCCGTGCCATACCAGCACTGTTTTTTTTCTGTTGGAACTGATTATCAGCGCTAGAATAAATAATACATCGGGTGAAAAAGGCCATATGAATTTATCATGATGTTGATCCCAAGTCTGATTTTTGACATGAGAGAATACTTGATTGAAATGGTTGGTTATGACGTGTCCGGGTATGACGATTGTAATAACGTTAGGGGGCTGATTTCCGTTGTAATCATCACCCAAGCCTTATTGGAGGCAAGACGAAAAAACCGGGTGCTCTCCAATTCACACACAAATCGATAGTCCCACGACAAAAGGGCCTAACTGCAAATGACAGTCTCTTTTTGTTTACTTTTTCTTCCGCGATTTACCAGATTGATTTTATATATGGCGCCTCACCCTTCAAAAAAATTTTTAGGTAAATCAAAAGCTTTCGATTTATATAAGAAACTTTCAAGAAATTGCTCATTTACAGTTAGGCCCTTTTGTCGTGGCACTATCAAATTGATAAAGTTAATTATTCTTTGCAAAAAGTCAACAACTGAAAGTGTTCGTTGAGTTGCTTTCTCTGTCGTTGATTTTCTTTGACGAACCCCGAATTTTCCGAGATAGATTTATTTCGAAACCTTACGTTCTAAGTATTCAACTCAACTTCAATTGTACATATGTTCTCGACTATTGAGTGTTCTTGGCTAAGAGCAGTTTGTTGTTAAAGAAACTAACTCCGTAATTATTTTCCACTCAGTGTACAATTTGGTAAATGCCTCATTTTCAGAGCGTCTGGACTAGTTCTGCTGCAATCGATCGAAATTTGTGTAACGCGAATGCGAGCAGGAAGCCGTCTGACCCTACTGTGTCCTACGCTTCACGTAAATAACTTTGTTTGGAACATGTTCATGTGCTTGACCTTAAAAGGCTTTACGAGCACTTATGCAATAGGGCGGGCCTGCAGTGTCAGAAGTTGACAATGCAATAATTATTTATTTCTTGTGGGACAACAACAATACCAGGGTTTTGCTACCCAAGTTCAAATGAAGTCCTTGAAAAGGCGAATGCATTTCAATGCCATGTGTTCCACAGTTTATTGTAGGCAGTTATTCAACCATGCGACATTGCACTGTTTTACTTTATGTTATAAATTAATTAGTAAACGCGAATGTATTTATAGTTCATGAAATTTCCTACTGCTTTCTTTCATTTCAGGATGCCGTATCGGCAGCAGGCGGCGTAATCGGTGCAATGCACATACCGGAAAAATGGTTTCCCGGTAGTGTTGATATATATCTCAACTCGCACAACATTATGCACGTGCTTGTCGTCATGGCGGTCTATTCGATGCATCAGGTAAGGCTTCAAGGTTGCTTGGTTTCAAGTTCAAGGTTTTTTCAAGTGAGTGTAGTTAGGTAAGATAAATTTGACATATACGAATAAGGTGGCCATAACACCAACGTCTGTGATGTTTCATTTATTATGATCGATATATTTGATCTCTGTATCCCAGCGAAAGTCTATCGTTGGTCCAATAACCGTCCAATATATTGTGCAAAGATAAGTCAATTCTGACTTACGTTACGTTACACTAGTTCTGTGGAAATATTAAGGAAGTTTCGTATTACTTATTTTATTGATATTTAGACTAAATAAAAATCTGCAGAATACTTGTACTTCGTATAGCATAACAACAATTGTTCTTTTTATTTGTATGAAACACACAAACCGGAGATCGGATCCGGATGAAATTTCGCAGTAGCTTTAAAGATAATAATTCAAGTCACGATTAGTAAAAATCGGTTCAAGTATCGCAGAGCAATCGAAGTGAATGCTATTTTTGGAGGTTTTCTTCACCACTTTCGGTGCTTTCGGAACAGGAAAAGGGGGACTCAGTAGTGTCGAATTAAGTTTTTATGCCCACAAACTAACAAGCTCTGCGAGCTAGAAGAATTTATCAGACAGTTTTATGGGATTTGTATCTGTTTTTGACCATCGTCCGTGAAAAACTACTAATGAAATTGGTAATTTTCCACTCATCACGCTTTAGTTCCGGAACCGAAAGTCGGATCCAGATAAAATGTTTCACTAATTGTTAAGAGTTAGTCTTCAAAATCGGTTGAGCCGTTTCAGAGACAATTGAGTGCACACTTTTTCGCTAATTTTGACATATTACCATGTAGCTCCGGAACCGGAAGTCGAATCCAAATGAAATTCAATAGCAGGCTATGGGACCATGAGATCTTTCATTTGAATCATAGTTTGTGAAAATCGGTTCAGCCATCTCTGAGAAAAATAAGTGCATATTTTTTTTTACATTCATACACACATACACACACAGGCATTTGTTCAGTTCATCGAGCTGAGTCAAATGGTATATGACATTCGGCCGTCCGGGCCTCAGTTTAAAAGGCGGTTTTCACAGTGATTGCACACGCAGAAAAATGTTTTGTTATATCTACCTGGTACAGGCTAGCTCGGCCATCCATGGAAGTTGTCCATCAATGTCAACTTCCCTTTCTGAGCAGTGTATTGTCGGTAGCGGTTTCCCAACTGGCTAAGAATAATGCTACGGTCCACCTGTACAGGTGGTATAAGTCCACCAAACAGGTAAGCCGTGTGGCATCCGGCGGAATTATTTTCTCCCAAGAATTGATCCACTGGTTTCCTGTTCCATGTCGTAAAAGGCCACAAAAATAGGAACTCCTAAGTCAAGGTGTATTTCCGTGCCGAGGACTGAATGGCTGCAGGAGTTTAAACAATGCAGTCGTGAACGGAATATCTTGGGGTTTTCCCTTACTGGATACACGCAATGCTTAGCAATCGACTTCTTTGATCATCGCTTCGGCAAGCAGAGATTACAAAGCTAAGTGTCGATGGGTGTCCTATCCCCAATTTTATGGAACCTAGTCGCTGATGGTTTGTTAAGGAAACTTAATAACCTTGAATTTCCGCCTTATGGTTTTGCCTACGATTATCATATATTTATGACCGGTATAAGTATTACCACTCTCTTTGATTTAATGCAGCAAGCCCTGCGATCTGTCCAACAATGGTGTTGTCAGGTTGGATTATCTGTAAATCCGGGCAAAACATCAATGGTGCTTTCCATTCGTCGTAGGATAATTACAGGAGCTCGTCCGTTACAGTTCTTCGATTCAGAGGTCACTGTGGTCGATCAAGTTAAATACGTCGGGGTTATTCTTGATTCAAAACTGAATTGGTCTGCTCACATTGACTTCAGGATTAAAAGAGCTTGCATGGCTTTCGGCCAATGCAGACGAGCTTTTGGAAAATCATGGGGACTCAAACCCAGATACATTCATTGGATCTACACAACTATTGTTAGACCAATTTTAGCATATGGTTGTCTTGTATGGTGGCAGAAAGGAGAAGTCGCGACAGTTCAGTCAAAGCGAAATCATCTCCAAAGGATGGTCCTAATGGCGATGACAGGAGCATTCACGACAACTCCTACTGCTGCTCTAGAGGCGCTACTGTGCATTAAACCACTACATGTGTTCCTAAAACAAGAAGCATTATCTTGTGCATACCATCTTAAGGTTACAGGGCTTTGGAACAGTAACCCTTTAGATTATGCTACCAGCCACATTCGCTTGTGGTCTCAAATGGTTACTTGGGATGAGTATTTACTTGCTCCTAATGACCTAACTCTCACATGCAGTTTTCCTTTCAAAACATTCAATACGAGCTAACCTGACTGGTTATTTGGAACGACAATTTGATGGATTCGTATTTTTGTGCAAAGATTATTATATTGTTTTGAAGACTTACGACTATATCTCGACATTTGTAAATATTGATTAGATTTTTTCTGTGAAAGACACAACCTTTTCTATAGTCTGCCCCTTCCTTGATGATTTTTGTTGTAAACATTACTTTTGTAGGATCAATCATATAACTTATTCGTTCCAAACAAAAATCATATTCCATCGGAAGTTTTTTAATCACTACGTCATGACTTATCTTTATTTCATCACTAAAAAAATCATTGTTCAAAACATTATATGCAAATTTGTAATTTGCTTTAATTGATAAGGAATAACATAAATTTTTCCTCTTATCGCATAGCCCAGTTGCGACGAATACAACCTGATTTTTGTATTGCTCTAGCGTAATGTGTAAGAAAATGAAATTTTGGTTTTAGAGAACTATCGAATAATAACATGTACTGATTATGATGTTGTTTGACTAGTACTTCTAACTTTTCGGTTGGTATTTCATCCGAAAAAATTTTCGTTTACTTACGTTTACGCCATCCGTTAAGCCCTGCAATGCATTTTGACTGGTCTGCTAAGAATGGAGGCAGCAATAATGTTTCCAATTCTGGACGCTCAATTATTTGCAAAGAGTTGGAGTCGTAGCCGTTATCTAGAACAATATTGAACAATATCAAATATTAATTATCGATATATTTTAATATAAGGTTATTGTTGGCTTTCTGCGAGTATTCTTCAAACCGTGAACTTACCTAAAAATTGATTAATGCTTTCTTCTGACATACCAAATGAATTGAGCAAATTGCAAAGGAAAATTTGAGCTTCTGACAATCTTTCAACTTTCATTTCTTCAATGAGTTCTCCTTCGATCATTATTGCAAATCCTTTGCGCAATCAAAACACCGACACAAAAACACCTTAACCTGTATTCCAAGCTTGAAATGTACGACAAAATACTCAAATTCGGACCGTTTTTAGAATATTTTTCGTGCACATATCACAAAAAAATATCTGGTAAAAGTGAACAAAAAATTTTTTGTTGCTCGGCAACGTTTCCAGAAAAATATAATGCGTTGTTTTAAAAGTAAATTTTGAATAGCTTCAACTTTTATTGGGATTACAATCAACAAAATTGGATGTACGTAAATCAACAACTTTTATTTTTCAAAACAAGTAGTCCATATTTTTCTGCGTGCACATACTTTCTAGACGAGAAAGGCAAAAATCAACTGTTTAACTGTTTAAAAAAACTGAACGAACTACCGATGACAAACTAGTGTTCGGCAAATTTCATCCAGTATGCAATTCAACAGTCACTCAGCGTACAACCAAACCTAATTATTATTTTTACGTTTCGTCTTTGACTCATCAGTGCAGAGCAGTTCAAATTGAACTGCTTAGTGCTAAACTCGGCAGTTCAATTTGAACCGCTAAGCAGACGTAAAGTTTCTGCTACTTACAGAACACTTTTTGTTTTGCAACGGAGTGCAATGTCTTTTCTGACGTGCCGAACGAAAACGTGTTTTCGACTATTTCTGGCCGATGCAGGTCAATTCAGTTTGGCGTCAATCATGTTCAAATCCAAATTTGCACAAACTATTGGATTTTTTAAATTCAAATCAGCCAATTGGGTATGGGTATATTTCGAACGACGAATTTCGCGCCATTTAGAACTTTCATAAATTCATCCAGACTATCTTTTGAAAAGGATCAAACTATTTTTTTCTAGCTTCTAGTCGAAAAGGTAAAAATTTTGAAAAAAATATTCTTAATCGACCTCTACACTGAAAAAATCGATTTGCAAAAATAACACTATTTATAATTTAGATGAAATTTTGTTTCAGGATAGGTAATTGTTTCCTAACTACCGTCCAATATATATGGAATTTCGGAAATCGAAAAACATTTTCTGATGTCAAAAGTTATATATTATTATTATATCGTTTATTTATCCCCGGTTTTAACCTAATTCTGGTCGTTCACCGGAGTGCCAAAAGTCTTAGAATTGCATGAAATGTCGAGATTTAGTGGCATCTTGAAAAATTTTTTTTTAGAAAAATCGACTTTCTGGAATTCAGTCACAGATAGTCGATTTTAAAATTCTTTTTCGAGATGAAAATTTCATGGTGATTTTTCAAGATTTCACTAAGTGGACTAAGAAGGGTTTTGCCTTTCTATATAGAAAGGTATTAGAATTACTGGGAAAAGCGACTTTCGAATGGAGCCTCGGAGACCCATAGTGTTATATACCATTCGACTCAGTTCGACGAAATCGGAAAATGTCTTTTTGTGTGCACTTTTCGAAGATATTTTGATGCGCTCAATTTCCTCATAGATGGCTTAACCGATTTTAACAAACTTATGCTCGTTTGAAAGCTACTGTCGAGTCATTGATCAAGTTCAAAGATCAAATGGCTGTGACTTTTGGTTCCGGAGATATAATGGTATGAGTGACGTAACCAACAAAACACGTAGTTTTTACCGTTCTTATATATAGGGGTGCGAATATTTTGGGATCCCCTCTAATTTCGTAAGGCGGTGGTGCTCAAAAGTCTTCGGTTACATTACGTCGCCCACGATACGTCACTGTTTGCTATACTTTGAGAACTGTTAACAGTTACTCCCTAAGCTTTGCAGTTGAAGCTAATCGATTCCACGTTTCTAATATAAATTTTACTATGTTGAATTGATGTCAGCGTTGCCAGGTTACAGATTTATCTAGAAATTGCCAGATTTTTCTCACTTCGCCACACACTCCAACCTACCAGATCTTTTACCAGATTCTACAAATTTTCCCAGATTTTGTCAGATCTCACCACATGTACACATCGAAGCCAAATCTTCGAAACGAAAGCATAAATGCAATTAGAAACTTTTGTGTAAATATACACGTCGTCGTATACACTGTACCGATTAAGTTTTGCTTGTTTATTCAATAGTTTTATCACTTTTATTTAAAAAGTTAATACTTTTAAATACAATTGTTTCGAAAATAAAACTTTCAAATGAAAAGTTTAAGAGTTTTCCTGGTTAAATTTATGATTTTTTGAAACCTTTTAATAGCAAAGTTAGACATTTTTATAGGCACAATATTATTTTTTTAATGTGAATATTGATTTATACAAATTTCTATTCGATTTTATATGTAGCGAATCAAGTCTATAATAAATATTCTAAAATTAGTTCCTGCATTATTTGGTACAGCAGTGCGTCATGTTTCAAGACTCATAAAGGGTGATTTTTTGTTGTTATCCTTTTGGCAACACTGTTTTTGACAGATTACGCGTGAATCGTGTTTTGTGTCATTGTCAAACTTGTTCAGTTTGGTGTAAAATTTAAACAGTGCCTAGGCAAAGTTTGAGGAAAATCCACTTTTTATCGAAATATTGTGTTCAGCGACGAAGCTCATTTCTGGTTGAATGAATACGTCAACAAGCAAAATTGCCGCTTCTGATGTGAAGACCAGCCAGAAGCATTGCAAGAACTTCCAATGCATCCCCAAAAAGTCACTGTTCGGTGTGGACTATGGGACGGTGGCATTATTCGAGAAATACCGGCCGATATGTTGGAGAGAATGTGTCAAAATTAGACTTTGCCCATGGGTCATCTGAAGCGGAGCCGCAGCCAAAATTTGCATAAAATCATCCTCAAATATCGAATTATATTGATCGTTCTATCGATTTTAATAAATATTTCATTAATTTACTCAAATTTCTCGTGTTTTTATGAAAGTTCAAAATCTCCTAAAAAATCACCCTTTACAATCGCGACTAAGGGTACGTCTAACCAAATTGTTTTTAATCGATGACAAACAAAGCGTTATTTAATTGATGAACATTCGAACGATTTCCCAACTAGTTTTATCATATTAAAAAAAATTCAATTTTCTAATTGCAGGCAACTATCCAGGATATTGAATGGATGCGGCAGGCCGAATGCAGCGGCTCTAATCGAGCGCAACCATTGATAATAGATCCAATCAACGGGTCTCACCTGGAGCTATGACAACTTGGCCTATCCAGTGTGCAGGGAGATTATCCGAAATGTTATGGCTGTTGGTTCCCCTACACTCACCAGCAGCCGCTCCTGGAATTTTCTCTGAATAACTTACGAAGTTCTTCTCATTGAAGCACAGAACCCGGTAGATTGAGAAATCCACATTGATTGTTTTAGGTCACGAGTCGAAACGAAATTTTAGTCCTACCGAGTGACATTTGATATGATTCAGGAACTCGTGAATAACTGCAGCAACATTTTTCTCGATTTTTCCTTCTATGTCAGAACTTTCCAAAATAAATTTCGTAATATCTACATTTATCGGAGTTAAAATCAGATGAACTGTTCTGCTGTTATGTTCTCTGAATCGCAAGTTAAAAGTTAAAAGTAGCACGGCAATGACAGATTGCGTATTGCCTAGATAGGGTTTGTTGCTAACGTTGATAGTTATTCAGTCAGGTTTAGAATATCTAATGTATCCATTCGATTTAATATGATGAACACACAATTTTGAACTTCTGACTTGTGATTCGAACACATCTAATCCATCCTGTTTAATAAATGTTGCTGATAGTTGAGTATATTTTTCAGTAACAAACAAATATCAAAATTCAAAACGAGTTCTGATTAAAATTAAGCGCTTTTAACCTATAAGTTGAATTCCTATTAATATTTAGTAACGCTAGGTAGATCAATTGTAGAAATTGCAAAGTGCCCATTTAGCAATCTGTCAAACTTCTAAGTATCTCAGATGACAAGCAAGATTATTCCATACTTTTCGAAGTTGACTGTTGAAATCAGGAAGGCTGTTTATTTTTAATTTGGCAGTTTTTTTAAATGAATGATTATTGAGAAACTGCATACCCAATTACATGATGATCGATGAATAAATAAATAGAAAGTAAGAGAATTTTGGTCACATTTGCAATGCTCTATGTACGTAACGCTTGATTAGAGCCGTATACGTTTATTCAAGACTGCTCTCTTACGCTTTAAATTACTCTCACAATGTTCTGATGCTTTTGGGATTTATATCAGGTCTTTCGAAAGAACTAAATGTTCTGCCTGAATAATAAAATTTTTCAGTTTGTTAGATATTAGATCATTAGTTACAAATGCTTTGGAAAGAGAAAAAAATAGTTTTTTCAATCAGGAAATCATGATCATGAAAAAAAAGCTATGACTCCTAAATATCCTAAATTATTTATTGACACGCTAATCTGCACGACCCGAATAAGGATGCACTAATGAGTTCGAAGTGAACAATTTGTGTTTTTGTACATAAACCCTTAGGTTGATGTCAGAGTGAGCGCGGAACGCGATGCAAAGTGATTCAATGCAATGTACTGTTTTCGGAACGCATTCACTCTGACAGGTTTGCTTTGATCAAGTGCACGCGCACCTCGACGCTTCGCGTGACGATTTCACTCTGACAGCAACCTTATATAATCGGCATCCAAACTTTGAAAGAAAAACGGCAACGCTTCCCGCAGGTAACGAATTACTTCAGAATTTACACTTAGAGCTACAGACTCTCGTAGTAAGAAACTGACGGATGCAAAAGTCATACTCAAGCAATTCAATGTCAAAAGATGTTGCATTGTAATGTGCAAGCTTGTGAGTGAATGTATTTTTAATCGATTCTTCTGTCCGAAACAATCGTTCTATGTGCGAGATTTTTCTCGTTTCAATAACCAGTTTCTTGATATATAATTAATAACAGCGTAATGTTTCTATTCTGTGCGGAAACAATTATCAATGATTAGACTATTAGACTGGTTATTTATTAACTGAATATTTTAACACTTCTTACACTTGATAGGTTCCTTTAATTACCTAAACATTAGTAATATTTTGCGAAAAATGAAAAAAAAACTATGCTTCCTAACAACCAAAGTAAAGCAACAAAATGTTTTATTTGGTGATCGTTTACCAGTAGTTAGCAGAAATGAGGCGAAATTCGAATGCTATTCAAATCAATAAAATATGAAAGTATAGCAAACCACCTGCAAGCATTTTCACTTTATTTTCAAAAAAATGTTATTGTTTTGGTATATATTTTTTTAAGACGAATAACAATACTTTTCCGTTTAAATGTGCGAAATGACGTAATGGTCGTTTGGCTCCGAAATTCGACGGAAAGTTTGGCTCTCCAGAATATTTCCGCCGCTCTGTTACTATGAGAAGGGATGCCAGGTTCCCAGATTTTCAACTTTCTGCACAGATTTTAAAAATGGCTAAGATTTTCACAGATTTCTGAAAATGACACAGATTTTCAGATAGTTTTGAAATCGATCACGGTTTAGCACCAAAAAGTACAGAAAAAAAGCGACCGGTTGGTAATACTTAGACCTATTTTTTTGCTCACCAAAATGATTCAGATTCTCACAGACAGGTTTGACATATAACTGAAATGTTGGACAGGTGGATAATAGAACTAAAATGTCAATTTTGTCATATTTTTATATTCAAATTTTGAAATTGTCATACAAACAAAACAAGAATGCATGGAAAGCCAATAAGTTTGGCTAAAAGGAATTTCTTCCGAAAGATTCAAATGTAAATACGTTGCACACTGTAATCATACCAAAGATATAACAAAAGACACCATATTAACAAGATATCCATCTCTCACATTTCCCGAACAAATCATTGGCAACATTTTTTGTTTTACGAGTATGACGCCCTCAGGCGAGTCCGCCTCGAATCTAGTACATAGAAAAAGGAAAGAGAAATGTCAAATTCGTGCGCGCCAAAATAGTGATGCTATGCGCAGCTATACAATTGACATGATATGTTGAATGTGATGCCGTGCGATGGCGTTGCTGAACTGAAGATTGATTTCGCTCCAAGCTGATAGGGTATGACATAACCTAACCAAGATATTCAACTTCCAGATGGTGTTGCTAAACTGATCAGCTGGAAATAGACTGTTTTGGCAGAGCTACTTCAAAAGTCTGACAGCACTGCTACAACCGTTTCCGACAGAGAACTTCGTCTAGCGATTCGACATTTTCTGTTCTGTTCTGAGATTATAGTCTCGGAATTTTCACAGGCAGAATGAAAAATCATCGGAAGATGTAAAATCTGTAATTCATAATACAACTTTTTTCCTCCCCTCGATTCGGTTTCCAATCCAAACAAAAAATAGAATTTCCACAATCAAAATAAATGTTTGGATTTTTGAGCTTTCATTCATGTGGAATTCCGAATCAATGCGGGCTCCAGTGCAACAACCGATTCCGAATGAATTTCGCCTCAATCCGATTGGTTCGGGAATCTGTTGGAATCGAGCGAGAAAAAGCGAGCTAAATTATCAATTCGTTTTCTTCTTCTGCTCAGATTTAGCACGTTTTCATGCTGATTTTTAGTTGAGTTCCAAATAAAAATTTTACATAACTGAATATGTAAAATTATACCTACTTTGGATATACAGAACTAATAAATGTTCAGTTCATCCTAGAATTCCAGTATAAACAGTACAAATTTTCTGCTATCCAACAAAAAGGCATACCTTAGTCAGCATCGTCCATTCCTCCAGCTAAGTAAGTCACCTGACACATTCATAAAGTGAGCGAAAATTCAATGACATTTATATTGCGAATATTGATAGCGCTGAAAATTTGGACAGGAGCTTTTTGCTCACACACTAATATTAGTACGAACGCCACATATTGTTCACATCAGGGATGTCAGGTTGAAGGTTTAAAAAGTTTGTGCAATCAAACTGTTTCAGTGGCAGTGGAAAAAATTTCATTTTTAGAGCGCAAAAATGAAATTCAACTGCTCTAAGGTTGAAAATTTCAAAAATGTCCATTTAACATTTGAGTTGAATCTCTAAGTATCTGCATCGTTAATCAGAAGTCTGTAAATTCAGATTTAAATCTGCAAACCTAGTTTTCATATGCTGGGCTTATTTGTATGTGTTTGCTGCGGGAAACGAACTGTGCAAATAGTTTTCTCGCAGGAGTCTAATCAAGTATAAAATGCGTCAAATGCGGGTTGATCGAGCACTCAGAAATGAGCAGGAATCAAGGAGGCCAGACTTACAGATTAATCTGTATTTCACAGATTTTCAAATATGCTGTACAGAGTCTAAAATTGATACCGATTTTCACAAATGTTCGAAATTGATCACAGACTGCCAATGAGCCCCCAAAAAATTTCCATTTGCGAAGGAAAACACAGAGAAAAAACATTCCCGACAGAGTGCTTGAAAGTGCCAAGACTTTTTCTTTTGCTCACAACAATGATTCCAGACTGCAATATTCTTATGGGAACTAGACACAGATTTAGCACGGATTAGTTTTTGGATCGGTCACAAATTTTTGAAATTATGACCTGGTATCCTTGGTAAGAATTCATTACTTAGTTTGTCTTTGCGACAATGTGGGAAATGACGCCACTTTCAAAAACGTAAGTCGTCAATCTCATTTTTTTTTGGGAAAACTGTTTTTAATGTCGGAATGTGAAGTTACAGATGGTAGCACTTGAAATTTGAACAGAATGCCTGAAAAATGTTTCCCGAATCAACTGTGTCCTTTGTGATGCAGGTCACAGAAGACGTAAATTCACTCGATTTTCAATAGTTTTACTACTAAACGGTAGTTCATTGCCACAAAAGATTCTTCTTACACCAGGGCCACTATTACAGAGGGGCTGTGAGGGCACATACCCCTGAACCCACGGTCTTAGAGGGCCCTTCGGCATGACCCACCGAGCAAAAAGAAAAGGTCATTCACTTAGATTAGGGAACACAAATAAATCTTGCTTCTGGACCCATTAATACGTAAAAGCGGCGCTGCTCTACACACAAACTCTTCGTATTTTGTTCCAGCAAAATGATTTGCTTTAACTGATTCACTGAAACATTGTTTGCTGTAATTTCAGGGCATATTCAGTAGTGTTCTAGTTCTAGATGCATAATTTATGTCAGTTACAAAATTTAAATCTGAATTTTATAACAAGTAAAACTGGCAGCCCCACACTCTCATTGAACATAATTCAAAATTGAGTAACACTTCACTCAAATTCATAAAAAGTGCACGTACTCTAAACTTGAGTTACCACCTATCTACTCATTTTTGCGTTAAGGGACGAAATTGTCAAAACTTAAGTAAAGAAAAAAAATATTTTGTTCAAAATATGAGTAAGTTCAACTCAAAATTTGAGTTCCTTGCTCTCAAAATGAAGAAATTTTTCTTCGTAAATTTTCATATACAAAGTTATTCTTCTTTCTTTTGAATGCGCAAAATAGTGATTCGAACCCGGTTTCTTTTGAACGGTTTGGAGTAAAAATTGAATTATTTTGATATTCTTATGTCTTACAATCCAGTTGTCGTATGTTCTAGCCCCGACCTGGAAGGATTCTTAGTGTCAGTAGGATCCATAGTACTAGCCATGCAATGATTATGTACACTAAGAATCGGCTGCGAAGTCTGTTGAAACAGAAAGGCCAAATTCCACGAAAGGAATGTAATGCCAAGACTTTGCTTTTATGTTGCGCTTTTCACTAAGCATAATTGAAACCACAAAACATCTATGATTGACGTTGATTCATGTTTTAGAAACGGCAATGGAAAACGACGTATTCTTACATTCTTTATTTCGATAAGAATATTCCGAGAATGAAAACGCACTGAACTGCAAGAAGTATTTTTTTCACTCAAATGTTTAAAACTCAACGCTTACTCTAATGTATGAATAAATGCGAGAGAACTCATGGCAACGAGTTTATTTTACTCAAATCCATACTCAAATTTTGACATATTGTTCCAGTTTATGCATTTGAGTAATCGCAACTCAAACCATGAGTTATGTTGAAAGAGCGTGCAGCAGTGTTTTACTCGTGTTTCAAATACTCAAAAAATAGCACGCCATCGTAGACCAGTTTTAAATTTGACAGAATAACTGGTCGAATAAATAATACTAGAACGGCTTGCTGGGGATACATTGGTTCCAGTTTCTGCTCTATTATTAGGTTTTGCACGATGACGACACAAATGAACTGTCGATGAATCAAATTCATTTTTGACAGTTGCTGTGTGTTTGTTTTCTTTTGCGACTGCAAATTAAAAGTTGAAAAATGACGAAAAAGTGCCTGTTAAAAACGTGTACAACAGTGAAAAGACCTAAAAAGAGCGATATTTGTATAAATCTGTTTAGTGTGAGGCGATTTACCATTTTTACATTCAAACGATGAACCTCTGATGAACTTTTAAACTGTGAACATATACACGTTGACTGTCAAAAAAAGTGCATTCTGTTTATTTTGTGAGGTTATGTCATGTTCGTGCAAAACCTAATAGATCTTCCATATAGAACTTCTAGCTGTTGAATTTGCTCTCAGTAATAATTAATGTACTTTTGGGGTAATTCTCGGGCAACTATTTTGCACCTGTTTTTTTCTGAGTAGCAAGCGTGCAAACCAAATTTTTAAAACCGTTTCATTGATTGATTATCAGGGTAAAACAATAGCGGCCCTTACACGAGTCATTAAAAATGTCATTACTAAAAAATAATATCATTTTAATGAACGTGTAATGGTGCACTAATGACGAGATTTCTAACAAATTTGAAGTATATCATTAGTTATTCATCATTTAAAATGACATTTTTAATACTCGTGTAAGGGCCGCTAATGGCATCGAGTGAGTGGAATCAGTAATCAGTAATCAATAAAAATGACGTAAATAATTCTCGTGTAAGAGTCGCTTAAGTTCTCTGGGTCGAGATTACTGAGCATTTCTAATGTTTTGAGTAATTTTAGCTTTCTTTTTCTTTCTTATTAATTTTCTGGAACGAAGCTCGAAGCAGCCAAAATAAGGGAAAAAAACATTGTGATCCCTTTGGGACCAATTCTAACTCAGCGTTTTGTATCTACTAAGAGCAAATTCAGCAGCTGGAAGTTCTATAAGGGAGATCTATAATAGAACAGATACTGGAACAAACGTATCTCCAGCAAGCCGTTCTAGTTTTATTTATTCGATCAGTTCTTCTGTCAAATTTAAAACTGGTCTTCGATGCCGTTCTATTTTTTGTATATTTGAAACACAAGTAAAACACTGCTGGGGCTGCCAGTTTTTCTTGTAGTAAAGTCCAGATTTAAATTTTGTAGCTGGCATAAATTATGCATCTAGAACTAAAACACTACTGAATATGCCCTAACGTACGCATTCAAATTGAACTAATGGTAACGGCTTTTCAAGTGATTAGCCTGCTCCCTGGTTGAGAATCCATCTACACATTGTTGTGAGCAGGGCTGCCGAGAGGGGGGAGTTAAGGGGGAATGCCTCCGGGCCCGGCCTTTTTCAGGGGGTCCAGAATTCGAAGATTTAAAAGTATTTATTAATCAAATCATAAAAAGAAATATCAGTTTGTTTCATGGAGAGCTAAGGAGACTGCATTGGCGATTTAAACATCGACTGTTTTCCTGAGATTTTAAGTAAAACCCTAAGCTATCATGTTCTATGTTTTTTTCGTATTGCTGGTTCACCGTGGACCGAAAAAGTTGACCTTATCTTTTGGAGGAAGACGAGAGGATCTCGAACGGACGACTGGGTCCGGCCGTCCGACGATGCGGGCAACCGTAAAGTGCCACAGAAGCCAAGAATAAAGACCAAGTTCTCAAAGTGACCAGTCAAACAGCGAAAAAACTATTGGAATTTGAAAGCCCATTGTTATGCGGAAGAGTCTGTTTATGCCGACCGTATTTGTTCCATTTCAAAATTACAAATGCAATTAAAAAAGATAGTTTGGAATTTTTTTGTATAGTTATTCGGAATAAGCCCATAGGTTATTTTGAAACCGTATGTCTCTCGGTAAAAATCTTCCATTGCGCTTTGAAATCGAATAGTCTAATAATCTAATAATAGTCTAATAAATCATCTAATAATGAAAACGACTCACTTATATCTAAACGATTCAACGATCCAAAATTGACCGATTGACTCAGCTCCTGTGTTAGTTTCAAACTGCGAACCATCATAACCTCTAAGTAAGTTTTCCTTGTTCTCACAAATACTTTTTTTCACAACAGTGCTGGAAGCATCGACCAAAATTGTTGCAGGAAGTGAGGAGTAATGTCTATAATGATTTGCATGTGACACTGTATAAACATAATCCTTATAGGTAATCTTTCGCAAGAAAAGTAAAACAATAAAGCAATAAACGATAGTATTATGAATACCAATTACTAGTGATACGGTAAGCCCAAGTTGCATAAGTTTCCTAGAAATTCCCAATACCAAGTTTAAAGTAGTGATTCCAAAAAAAAAGAGAAAAAAACAGTAAAATAAATAGTTTTCATGCGTAGCATCTGAACTACATCATCAATTGGACTGTAATTTATGGTGGTAATTACCAAAGCTTCCTCGATGGTATGATTGTCTGGCTTCTGTCGCCCATAATCCCAACACTTTTCCCATACAGTAATGTAAACATATCACCAAAAACACATTTTACATGTTCATTTCCCTCAACGTTTACATTTGAAGAAATAAACAACCATGCCAATTCAGTTATAGACATTTGCAAAACAGCACAAAATATCATAACTTGTAGATTTGTTCCATCGGAAAAAAAAGAATTATGGACAGCAAAACAACAAAAAAAATACAAACTTTGTGATATAATTGTAAAATAATTGAATAGCTCGAAATATTTGACATGCCCTAATTATCTCTATTCCATAACATACACGAGTTCTGATTTTAAACACGTATTCCAAGCATTTCATTTTTAAGAACTTTTCCGCTGGATTTAATTAGGATTAGGTAATTTATTTAAGAGAATTTTTAGGAAAAGGTCATCGGTAGATATAGGGTTTAACTGGCAAACAATGTTATTCCGTCGGGAAAGTTCTTAAAACTGAAGATAAATTGAATGGAACTAATTTTACGTCTGAAAACAATTCTTTTCAATTCAAATAACCAATAAATGGTTTAGGAGTTCTAAGAGTTAAGAATCTCAGCATGAAACTGTCTCTGTAAATTAACAAAAAAAAACGAACAAAAGAATCAAAATGCTGCTTGAATACATTATAACTGCAAGCGGGGTCCGCTAAACATTAGTGATAAAGAATGTGTGATGGTTTGACATATTTCCAGTAGTTCCATTCAATAGGACTAGCTTAGAATGAAACATGTTTCTCCGAATTGGTTGGAAATTCGAACAATCGAACTGCAAATCTTTCTATTGGTCAATGATTAGTAACCGCAGATAAGGAAGAAAAGTTCGAAGACAACATTTATTAGTTATTCTACCACAGCTAAGTACAAGGCTAATTATTAAAATAAAGGTAGAGCGTTTGATCCATCACTGCTCCCATGTAGTCATTAGTCACGCAAGGATGAAGAAATATTCCATTGAATACCAAGTAAAAATCTCTTTACCTTAGGAAACAAATACAGAAATAAATTCTTTTTGCAATAAAATCAAATTTGTTTGACTTATTAGTTGAAAGCAACTCCACGCACACCAGGGGTCATGTCTCTTGTATAACTGATGTGGCGCAGCTACATAACCGAAGCCAAGATGGTTCGGCGGCACTCCGACCTGGAAGGATTCTTAGTGTCAGTAGGATCCATAGTACTAGCCATGCAATGATTCTGTACACTAAGAATCGGCAGCGAAGTCTGTTGAAACAGAAAGACCAAATTCCACAAAAGGAATGTAATGCCACGACTTTGCTTACAATTGTAGATTAACAAAACGGGCGTTAACGCTATCTTTCATTTGTCTTTATTTTTAAATCAATTCCAATTACGATTTTAAGACGATTTCAGGATTCGGCGAAATGGCATTCGGCGAAGTGGCAATTCGGCGAAATAACCCTTTCGGCGAAATGAACCTGATTAATCAAGGTTTTAATGGACTGACATTTGAAAGCTGTTTAATGCATAATCCAATTACGTGTTTCATAGGTAAAATGTAATGTACCGCTCATATCACATTTACCTATCAGTTCATATCAAATTTAGATACCAGAGAATTATTATTTTAAATATTGGTTAAAGTCAAAAGGGAGATTTCAGATTCTTATATAAATCTAGGAAATGGAAAAAAAAACATTTATTTCAGAAAATAAGCATAGAATTTCAATGGCTGAAAATAAGAAAGCGACTAATAACGTCGTGGGATCTCGAATTGGCAAGCCTTCAGAAATCATGTTGTCACTGCCATCGAACCGAAGCCGAAGTCGAGACACGAGAACTCCCACAACACTACAGATGCTGGTTGAGGTTGCATTACATGGGTCCAGTGTCTCTAGCTTCATACCGATATTGAACTCGTTTTTCGGTGGACCAACGACCTGTTTGAACACATGGAAACTTTCATACTGGAATGGTCCAGTCGATGTAGTAAAAACTACAAGGATCAGCCCCATGGGGTTGTTCGTGCCAGTGATGTGGAACAAGGCACCCAAAATTTCTAATGATGTACAATCAAACAGTTCAATCAATCGTCTTACTTTCGAATCCGCAATTGCAAATAGATTGATCTTTATTAGGAACCAACACCGAACACTTGAACTCAGAATATAGACTCTGTTTTTTTTTAAAGATTTGTATTGGTTTTGTAGCCGACCGAAATTACATCAATATCCCAAATGTATGCAATTATAAATTTGTACATACTTGCGATACGGATTTCGATATTTAAGCTTTTCTTCGCCAAGCTTGTGTTCAAGTTTTGTATGTAAGCAGTTACTTTTATAGCGTTAAGTTTCTCTACCATTCTGCGATTTCGGTTGAAGCGATAAACTATTTCTCATTATCAATCGAGTTCATCTTATATAAATTAGAAATTAACCTTAAACACTCAAAATTTACCCTGGAGTAGTTGTCAATTACTCAGGCGAAACGACATAACATGGAATTTCATCCGAGCTTGCATGACACAAGATCAGAGCATACCAATTAAAGTTTCAAATCGTTTTATGGCACTTTTAGTCTTGCTGTCTAGCAACAACCTACCTCTACCATGCTACCCGTAGGACTGAAACGTTAGCTATAATTTCGCTTATATTTATTTATAGATTCGCGTGCTTCCAATTTATTTATAGATTCGCGTCCAACAGCTTCGCTTTTGCATCGATTGACCAATCAGAGCGATACTTTCCCTTTGATATACCGCTTACTCCTTCAAAACCGATATACCGGAGATTTTTAGCAGATAAAATGGGACACTGCTCGTTTCTAATCAAAATTTCAGCCATATGTAATTGAAAATACGTGGCTTAATACATTCAAATCGAAACATAGAAATATTTCCAATCAAATAATGAAATAATATTAATATTTGATAGAAAATAGACTGAGCTGTAAGTGTTTAAAACCTGACCACATTTCTACGTGTATTTTTCCTTGAGTTTCTAATTTGAACCCTTATATAGGAAATAAAGATGTGTTCCACATCAAAAATTGTAATTAAATAACAATTCTCGCAAATATTTACACTACTTACAATTTGAGAGCCACTGTTCGCCACTTTTAAAATCGAGTTTTTCACACTGGAAATTCACGCAGATTGATTGTCACGTAAACCTTATGTAATGACTCTTTTCATTTTAGGGAATGTTCGTATTACATTCATTTTCGTAACGTAAAATATTCAATTTGACATTTGAAACCAATTCTCGGTTGATTTTTCATTAGAGCGTATAAGCAAGTGACAGTTTCTCTTTAATCACTCTCTCTTTCGATTATTGTGTTTTCGGCTGCTCGGCCATCCATGGAAGTTGACCATCAATGTCATCTTCCCTCTCTGAGCAGCCTAGATAGCCGTGTAGTGTCAGTAGCGGTTTCCCAACTGGCTAAGAATAACGCTACGGTCCACCTGTACCGGTGGTATAAGTCCACCAAACAGGTAAGCCGTGTGGCATCCGGCGGAATTATTTTTTACCAAGAATTGATCCACTGGTTTCCTGTTCCATGTCGTAAAAGGCCACAAAAATAGGAACTGGAGTGCTAGTGTTTGTGTTTGGGTAGTGGACGCGAAACCGCTAACACCCTCCGAGAACTCGGTTTATCAGGTGAAAACAGTGCGTTGTTATATCATAGCAATGTTCTTCCTGTGTTCAAGGGTGGTTTTTGCCCTATATTAGTGCAATTCTTTCATCAAAGTGACTTCTATTAGCAGTATTTTTGGTGATAAGAATACCGAAAACCGGCCATCTAATGGCCGCCATCTCTATGTTTTAGTTGATAGTGTGATTATTCACTACAAGTGCACTTTGCACTACCAGCTGGTGTCTGTGCGCGTCGGTCACTCACCGGCAGCATCTATCGCACACTGCCAGTATACAGGTTTGATATAAATCTCCAACACGATGGTAAGCGACCTTATCCGTGTATTGCATGTTAACACATGGCAATTTTTTTTTTGTTTTTCTTATTTCCTTCATTACACACTGGACAAGTCCGTTCGACTATTGTGGTGTGATTACAATATCAGTTGATATGCATACAGCATCTGTGTGGCTTATCTCGTCACCAGGATTTGCTGTTTTTTATATACAATTATATCTTCTGCGTTGATGGTACATCACAGAGCAAAAGATTTGGGACATATGTGCGCAAGTTCGGTATCATTTGTCTGCTGGTTGTTCTTGTGTAGTACCATTCCTCCTCACACAATACTATCAATACTAGTATCATCCAGCGTTAACTGCTAGCATACAGGTTTGGAATAAAGCCTTAGCATATTGATGAGAAATCTTCCCATTTCTCTCATTACACGATTTTACTAGTAAAACTAGTTGCTTCCAAATGGATTCGTCTGTTACATAGTGTACCAATACACTGATTCTACATTAGGGTAGTTTTTCACTATAACCGTAAAGAACAATAGTAGTGAAATTTAATACCATTAAAGATTATATCAGCGACTTATCCCAAATCGCTGTATATCTCTCTTTAACTTTGAACCGCCATAGCGAGTAGTTGGTAATCCTAGCTATTTTGGCATTAAAAATGCCTTACTCTTCACTATATGGGGCCGGGTGTCAATTAAAAGTTTCAAAAATAGTCGCGTAACCTTTTTGTGTCATAATTTTGAACGTTAATAACTCGGTCATTTGTTGATGGATTGTTATAATTTAACAACCAATCGATTCGGAAACTTTTAACTTAAACATGTATGACGACGTCTTTTCAGTATTTCAATAGCATACTATTGAAAAAATGGTTGGAACCGACCTATGTTTTTATCCACCAATCCCTGTTGTGCAAAATGACGTCAACTTCTTGTTCGGCATAGAAGGCTTTGCGTCATACATAAAAAACACCGTATCGTTATGCATAGTATGAAGAGAAATCTATAAATATAGGCTGCACAATATTTCTTTGCCTAGTTGATGTTTGACTGTGAATGAAACAAGTAGCTTGTCCAGTGAGCTGATGACTGGATTGTTCACTTGCTGGATTGTCGCTTTTGCATTATGTGTTGGTGAAATTTCCTGTTGTCTGTGCAACACCGTGTTCGCTTGAGTATCTTATGTATCATCTAGCTATTGAAAAACCGAATCAGCGTGGTTTCCGATTCTTTTGAAATATCCCACGTATTTAGCAAATTTTTGGTCGATTTTGCCATTTAAAATGCCTTACACTTCGCTTCCCGAGGCTGGGTGTCAATTTAAAACATGCAAAACTAATCGCGTAACATTTTTCTGTCATAATTTCTAACGCTTATAACTCAGTCATTTGTTGATGGATTTATATAATTCAACAACCAATCGATTTGGAAACATTTAACTTAAACTTATGAGATAACGTCATTTGAATATTTCAATTGCATACCATTGAAAAACTGGTTTGAATTGAGTATTTTATTTTGGTTTTCTGGTAACTGTCAGGCCAATTTAGAATTATTGGCGATAGATTTTTGGATCTAGGTGCAGCGCTTGTTCCTCGATGATTTGTTAATGGATTTTCCTAATTTAAATGATTCCAAAGATTCAATATTGTAAGCTTCAAAATGTTTTAATTTGGCAGCGGATCGGTTTGCATACTTAATAAAGTTGTATTCATCTTTTTCATTGAATGTGACTGAACAAGTTTTGTCCCACCAGGAATTAAACGCTTCAAAAGATTCAAAATTAAATTCTGAAACTTATCTAAAAGCGGAATCCTCGGTTTAGTAGTATAAATGAGTTCCACAGGCTCACATATACAGAACAATTAGATGCAAATATAGTATCAAAGATAAGCTCAAGGTAAGTTTATTTGCGATTTTACATGTATCGTTAGAATAGGAACCCTCGTAGAATTTGGTTAACCGCCAGTTTCAGTTCAATTATTATTTGCTTCAAAACAATAAGCGTCTGATGGTTACACGCGTTGAAACTATGACAATGTTCATTCATGTGTTAATAACATCAAGTTACAATATGAACAAAATTTCGGAATTTTGTTGCGTATCCATTTCGTATATTCCTAATATGCCAAAGCGAAAATCAATGTAAGTAACTAAATATTTTATGCGGACTGTGAACGACCATTATTATGTTAAAACTGGGGGTAAATAAACAATATAAATCAAATCAAATTAATAAGTTTGTACGTTTCTCGAAAATTATCATCATAAAATAAAATAGTTTCATTTGTTCAGGTTTAAATCTTTAGGTTGTTTGTATCTAAAATTGAGCTTTCAAGTAACTTTGCAGTGTAGTGAAGTTTAGTGTATCATCATCATTATCATCTTTATTTTTGTATTTATCATGAAGACCCTAGAAACGTTTCATTTTTAATGTTATTGTGCTCGGTCGTGTCTTGAATACAACCCTCTAATTTTTTCTAAAAATTACCATTCCGTACCATCTGAAGATTTCTTTTTAATTCAAGATGGAAACGAAATCAGTCCTGGCCTTTGGAAATTCCGGCGCTACATCGCCTGCAAGTCGGAAACCCGAAAACTGCGAGTCTGACTCTCGGAGTGATCGGATCACGGCACCTGGCGATGCTAGTTCTGGAAATCCTTCAGGAAAACGTATGCCTAAGTCTCCAGCCATTCCGGATGGAAATCCGAATGCGAAGAAGACAAAAGGCAAAAGTTTCGAACGGAATCAAAACAAAAGACTCCGTAAGAAACCATCTGGGCGTACAAAACCTCATTCCGAGGAAAATAAACCCAGTTCAACAGAGCGTTTTCAGGTTCGTATGTTAAATGGATTGTTTACAACGGATCTGAAGGACAATCTGATGAGGATTTTAAATAATTTCCTGTTTACTACGCCTCCTACGTCTTTCATTCCGAGCTTCAATGGGTGCGGACTCAGGTTCGAGGTTGTCTGGTTTCATCCGGACAACGAGGACAGCTCGACCTGGCTCAGACAGAGGCTCGAAATGATAAACGAACAGGCGGGCGAAAATAGGTTCGTGATAGAACCTTACTGTCTGCACCAGAACAGGATGTGATGGAAGGTTTTGAGAGCGGCTCCGGCAGTTGCAGGAAAACGACTGTTTTTCTGCAGTATTGACGATGGCTCTCTAAATCTTCTTAACAAACAGAAATTAAAACTGAACTACGGTTTTCAGAAGATTTCTGTTCGAACTATTCGGCAGGAATAATCAAGACCATTGAGTCTACACCTGTAAAGGTTAAAACAGATTGTTCAGCATCCTATGGGTGCAGAATTAACTTCTGTTTACATGTATTGTGTCGTCATTTCCTCCTAAATTACCCAGCTTCTAAACTACCCTGCTCCTTCCTTTCAGTCTTTCCTCTCCCTTCAGGAAAATGATGATAATGCAGATCTTGCGGCAAGGCACAAATCTCCATACAACAAGGGGAACGTGCCATTCGAGCCAATCTGTTCTGATTCCTGATAAGCAAGTGACAGTTTCTCTTTAATCACTCTCTCTTTCGATTATTGTGATGTCATTAAAAAGATTTTCTTTGATATCACTATTCTGTTTGAAAGTCGAAAGTTTCGGGTATCATTTCATGCAACGAGTTGAGTGATAAACGTGGAAACCGCTTGGTAATTAATAGAAGAGTAAGTAAACAAAGAGAAACTGTCACTAGCTTATACGCCCTTTTGAAAAATTAACCGAGAATTTACGTGACTTTTCAAGTGTATCGAACGTGAATTTTTATTTGAATGTACCAATTTCTACAGTTCATAGTTGATTTTAGGGGAAACGGGGTCTTTCAGTTACAGATATATATATATATATATATATATATATATATATATATATATATATATATATATATATATATATATATATATATATATATATATATATATATATATATATATATATATATATATATATATATATATATATATATATATATATATATATATATATATATATATATATATATATATATATATATATATATATATATATATATATATATGTATTTTACACAAGTAAATTTTAATTCCGAAATTAAGTAGAACTCAACACACAAAATTCGCACTCAGCAAGTGATTATATTTTGTTGATCGTTGAGTATTTGTTGAACGGCATACTGTACGAAATAATCGTTCAATGTACTGGAACGGTTTGTTGTTGTTTTTTTTCTTACAAATATAGTGTGAAAATTGAGTGTATTCTTCATATAACAAGAAAATGTGTTGCTATTCTACGCGAAGTGGAAATAGTCTACAAGTATGTAGTGTTTATTCTCATAAAAATAGATAGTTTGAAATTTTCAAAGCTCTCCAGTAAAAGTGGTCCGATGCGGGCTCCATCTCCTCATATTGAAAATGGCGCAACCTCTGTCTGCCGAGTTTGTTGGACGAAGAAAATGACGATGCTCTGTTTCAAAATCGGCAAACGAAAGTCTCGTGTCGGCCTCCCATTATACGATTTATTGAACATTCATTGGACCAACGGTTCAACGTATTAGACCAACAGAGGACCGTTTTTTTAGAGGGTTGTTTCTTTACGTCTCATGAACGACTCGTCAGTAGATGGAAATCTCGTGAATGGCAACATGAAAGTTTGATTTTACTTGAGAGAAACTTCGTAATTACATTGTGGCTTACTTATACTTATTTTCGATTTATTTTTATTTATGGACGATTTATTGAAATAGAGCTGAGAAAACCGGTATGTCATAGCCATAAAATTTGAATACCTTGTGAAATCATCGAATCTGGAAAAAGATCTGGTGTGTTGGAGGGTCTGTCGTAATGAGAAAATCTGACATATGCCAGATAAATTTGGAATATGGACAATTCCATCCATAGCAATTACTTATTACCTTTCATATGTACTTTTTATTGAAAAAATAAAACCAAGATACTGAAAATGTAGAACGAATTCAAAATGGTTCTGCCAATAGTGTATGGCAAGAATCCGACAGTAATAGAACCGTTAATAACCGCTAGGCGAAATTCTCCACCGAAAACGGTTGTTGCATTGTTGCCAGACTTTTGTCTGGGAAATCTGCCCGCCACGTACATGTGGGTTTGTGAGGAATTCTCGCTGCATTCCGGCAAAGACATCTTATTAACAAGATATCCAGCTCTCACATTTCCCGAACAAATCACTGGCAACATACTGGCCCTTATTCTGCGAGTCGAGTGAGGTGAGATTAGTCGAGTCGCCTGAGTCACACGATTCTGACAGTCGAATGAAGTGACAAAAGTCACCAGGATGAACTCTCACCGTATTCTTGCAGTCGAATCACAGTGACAAAAGTCACTGTGGGGTGAGTTTTAGAGTCGATACGTATGAGACAAGTGACAGTAGAAATATGAAACGAAAAATCTTAGAGATCTCTAAACTTTCTGCTTTAGAAAATGTAAATGATGTATGGAAGTGGATTTTATTACTTTCTTTGAGCAGAAAAGCCGAAATTACATTTTTGTTAATTTATTTTTTGTTGCTAACTAAATCGAACTTTTCCGTTATATTTGTATTTGTTAGTAGTCAAGTTTGATTTATTTGTGCCTTTCTCATACTGAGAGGCTAACTTCTTAGTCTTGAAATCGACATCGGTGGGGCTAGTAACAAGAAACAAATTGAAAGAAAGCGCAAAGATTTCAAGATTATGTAAATTTCATTGGGTTTGAATTAATAATGGATTTTTACTGCATCGGAATCCTGTACCCTTCCCACTGTTCCGCGCTCTAATCTACCGGTCACAACAGTTACCCCTCTCTGGATTCTAGCAGGAATGGCTTGCCCAAGTCTAGTATTGCTGCAACATATTTGTTAACCCCATCATTCCATGTCACTGATCAGCTCGGGCATTTTCCATTAGTTCAACCATTTCCACATCGTCAGCATCAACTTTGTCGATAAACACCACGACTGATTCCTGATTGACTCCGATTTGTTTGGCAAGTAGCAGATGTTCTCTCGTTTGCAGCATAACACCATCGGTGACAGCTCCATCCATATGAGCAGTTCCGGTACTTATGTTCTTGTTATAAACTGCATGTCCAGTTTATCAATTTTCACATCGAATTCCTGAAAACCATGCAAAAAAGATTAAAATCAATACGTTCTTGTAAATCCAAACTACTTACAGCTTGAATTCAAAACAGTTTTCTTCAAAATTGGTGTTCTTGAATATTTGTCCCAAGTAAATATTACTGTTCCATTTTTTTTGCTTTGACGTTTGGGAAAATGAATCATTGTCACTTTAGGTTCATCATCTCACTCACCATGGAATGAATCTGTCACGTCACCCGAGTCGACTCGTAGAATAGGGTGACTACAGTCATGTGACAGCGAGGTGAGATTTGTCGAGTCACCTCACCCGACTCGCAGAATAAGGGCCACTTTTTGGCGAGCATGTCGCCCTCAGGCGAGTCCGCATCGAATCTCATACATAGAAGTAGGGGAGAAAATGTCAAATTCGTGCGCGCCAAAATGGCAGGGCTGCGCACCCATACAATTGACATGATATGTTGAATGTGATGTCGTGCGATGGCGTTGTTAAACTGAAAATTGATTTCGCTCCGAGCTGACAGGGTCTGATTCCGGCTGCTGTCAAAATTACTCAGGTGAAATTGTGTCATACCGACGACACGACCTGCCACTCGATTTCAAAACTGTATCGTAAATTAAACTACCCCTCAGTAACTCGTAATGTCAAACTGAAGTCTTTGAAAATATATTTGAAACTGGCAACCCAGGATTATAAACTGTTGTTTGTAGAATAACAGTTACCAGAGCCATGGTTACTTATTTTGGTCCGATTTATTATTTTCTTATAGTTTGACAGCGTGCCGCGTAACAAGTGCCGCGAGTCATACCTAAGCTGATTCCCCCGTATGTTTGCACACGGTACTTGCAGACCCTGTCAGCTTGGAGCGATCTCAATCTTCAGTTCAGCAACGCAATCGCACGGCGTCTCATTCAACATGTCATGTCAATTGTATGGGTGCGCAGTGCTGCTATTTTGGCGCGTACGAATTTGACATTTCTCTCCCCTACTTCTATGTACGTGATTCGATGCGGACTCGCCTGAGGGCGCCATGGTCGCAAAAAAGGATGTTGCCAAAGATTTGTTCGGGAAATGTGAGAGCTGGATATCTTGTTAATATGATGTCTTTGGTACTTGTGAACTAATTGTTGCATATATTTTTAGTAGTTTTTTATCTAAAAAAAGTAGAAATATACCATGGATCAACATTTACTATATAGACATTATATCCATACTTGAGATGGTTCACGCATGTCGACATAAAACAGTGTATATCTATCTGTTTCCAAAGAACAATTGGATGGCCCACTTTAATTTTCGAATTGATTGATTGAGGTCGCAATCGTAATTTCTTTTGAGCGTCTCATGCGAAACCTCGTATAAAACTACAGTTGCATAAAAATGTACTTCGTGCAATATCTTGGACACTCAGATTTCAAAACTTTTGGGGTTACCATCTCTCTCGATTTGAAAGTTGAACGTAATAAATTTAGGAACAGGAAACAAATTTAGATTCAAGATCAAGGAAACAGATGCGTGTATTCTGAAGCAGTTTTGTTTCTTACAAAATTGAAGAACTTGTTGGAGCTTCCAAATAATGTTACAATTAGGTTTCGGTTTTATTCATGAAAAGACATGCTGCTAGATGACAGAATTATATGTCATTTGAATAAAAAGTAAGAGTTGTTTTCAAACTTACGCAGAAATAATCGAGCGATACTCGAAATCAGAATAACTTTTCCAATTTGTTTGTTTATTTACTTTACTAGAGCGCCTTGGTAACTAACTTGTAGCAACCAGAACAGTGTTGTCTGAGAAATTTGTTTTATTGATCTACAAGGGGACGCCCAATTTGCGGTAACTGAAGGTGAATCACTCACGAACACCTTTTATTCAGGTTTTTCTTTGGAGTGGCTGGTCGTGTCGTCGGTCATACTCTCGCCGTTTTGCATATTCGCTCTCCTTGTTTTTCGTTCGACTTGATTATTCGTCACTCCTGCACGTTATAGTATCTGTAGATATTCGTTTGGTGATATGAAAAACAGTTTTCATAAATACAAAAAAAAAATCAAAATGACCTCCGAGGTTTAAGTATTCTTGTTCACACGATATTGTCCGAAGTTAAACTCTGATCCATCCAAACTATATATAAAAATGATCAGAAAACTTATCTCAAGTACGTGAACCTCAGCTACTATAATAATGGCTAATAATTAACGACATAAACCGTGATTTTCAAGAGATATACGATATCATTTTAAAAAACACAAAAAAATTTAAAAAAACATGATGAAATCTTCATTGGAGTCGATAGAATGATGAATATAATTTATTGTTCGAAGATGATTTCATTCAAATGTTGACCGCGACTCCGGATCAGATGGCCCATGCGCAGTCAAATTTTGACACACTCTCTTTAACATATCGGCCGGTACTTCACGAATAATGTCACCGGCCGTGGCGTTTTTAGGGGCGGCAAACCAATCCTTAGGACCTTTTTTTTTTTTGCTCGTCCAAGGCATATTTTCGGAGATGGAGTAATTTTTTTTGCATGGGGGCGGCAAATCTTATTTTGCCCCGGGCGCCAAATTTGCTCGATACGACACTGCCACCGCTCCATAATACACATCAAACAGTGACTTCTTTGTGATGCATCAGTGACTCTTGCAATGCTTCTGACTGGTCTTCACTCCAGATGCGGCATTCATGATAAAATCATATAGCAAACGACGATTAATGATTTTATTATATATCAATCTGAACAAGTTTGACAATGACATAAGGCACGATTAAAGCGACGACACGACCAGGCACTTCGAAGAAAAATCTGCATGAAAATTGTCCGTTAACGATTCACCGCCAGTTACCATAAACATAGCGACCCCTTGAGAATGAACGAAATAATCTTCTCGAGCAGCACTGTTTAAGTTACTAAGAACAAGTTGCCAAGGAGTCCAAGAATAAATAAACAAACAATTTAAGAACGTAGATACAAGGAAGCGTGCGTAACAGGTTTTAAATGTGAATCAATTTGTCTTTTGAAACAGTTTAAACACTTAATTAGTACTTCAAGTATAGATGTAATGGCTCCCAATAAAGGTTTTACTATCACGAGTTATCTTTCCAATACATTATAACCAGTCGACATCTCCTTGTTGCAGGCGGTAGTGAAGCCTCGAAGAAGGTAGTTGCAAACTGTTTTGTAAGACATTAAATTCATTGTTTATGAATAAAAACTATTACAATTATTTTTTAATTCAATTATCTTTGAGAAGATTAGCTTTTGCTTTTTCAGTCGCTAACTTACGCATCATTTTGAGTAATTTATTCTCTTCGCTCGGTTTAGGCGGTGATCTAGGATCCTTTATTTCGCGTATGAAAGGTGATTCGGGTTTTGTTTTGTTTACATTCATTTGGTTAATACAGTAACCAAGGTTATAGTAACTATTATTCAAAATCAATAATCTATCAATTTGTGTTGCCAGTTTCCAAAATTTCTTAAGCAATTTCGTTTTGACATTACCAGTTACTGAGGGGTAGTTAAATTTGCGATACAGTTTTTAATAGCGAGTGGCAGGTCGTGTCGTCGATTAAAGTGTGATCTGTCAGAAAGTTTTGCCAAAAAGATACCAACAAAAAATCACCCTTTATATACATACAAACATATAAACAAGGAGAAATATTTGTTTTTGTTAAAATAAAATATTTAAAACAATTTTTTTTACATATGATCAGTATCTAACCTTGAAAATAGATTGGAAAATATCTAACTCCTAACCGGGGAAATTGTTTTACCAATTAAACTACCCTGCATATGAAAACAAATGAAGAGAAAGTCCAGTTGACTAGAGGAAACTAAACATGCTTCGCTGTACTTAGCCACCACAGTATTCACTTACAGTCCCGTATCCACGGAAACAAATTCAACAGAAACATATACAACAATCACGGGTCTATTTCTACCCATCTACTTTGCCACACGATACTGATTCGAGATTTTTGTTTTCATCTATTTCACTATCTACGGGGTACATGTTCTCTTCGTGTGTTTTCATATGCAGGGTAGTTTGATTGGTAAAATAATTTCCCCAGTTGGGAGTTAGCTACGGGTTCGAGTCCCGTCTCTGTGGCAACATTTCCGCGGTTATCATTACATCATTGTGTTCATATGTCAATTTTCCAATATGTTTTCCCCGTTAGATACCGATCATTTTGAAACTAGCTCAAGACGACTATACGTCTTAACAAATACTAAAAACAAATCGTTGAAACTTTTTACGCATTTCGAAGGTTCACCCACTTCTTTGTATCTAACAAAATTTTAAGAAAATCGTGTCGATTGGTTCAGTTGTTTTATTTTTCTTGTGTGAACGGACATGCAGGAATGACATAACGCGTGTAAATTCAAAGAACTATATCTTCGAGTACATTCGAAGTTCGTCTTTGAAACTTTTTCAATTATGATCTATAATTTATCAATCGATTAAAGCAATAAATAAAAAATGTCTCCTTCAGGTGACACCGGTCGATGATACAGCAACTTGGGCTATATTACCACTTGATTCTCGCTGTATCGCAACATCGTCATCAAACCATGAATGAAAACTTCAAATTTTCACAGTACTAATGAAGGACGTCTGAATCAAATGAAAGTTATCAGGTTTTAAAATGAATTATTGAGATTTCCCGAAATTCAGCAGAATTAAAGCACATTTGTTAGTTCCTTTTTTCCCGGCAGAAAACTTGACAGCTTTGAAAATGAGCATTCAGACAGCGAAAAATTGTTCACCAACCTTCAGAACATCTTAAAAATACTGGGGACGAAGGACCACAAAATGATGCTGCTTTACAAGGGATTAGAATTTTTATTTCGTAAAAAATTGCATAACTAACAATTTAGAAAGGCCAAAAATGGATTAATAAATGCTGATTTGTTCAAAACAAAAACTCATGCATGAAATTATTATCCTGAACACTGCGCAAACCTAACAGTAAGGGATGCAATAGGTGGGTTCTACAAACCGGAAGCAAATTGAATTTGATCTCAATTTTTTTTTTGAAAAATGTTCAGACATTTACGGCATCTTTTCGTGCGCACTTCGCCAGCTTTCCAGCCACTCGCACACCTGTTTCAAATTGTCTTCCAGGTCCGAATCTTTGTCACTTTGCAGCTCGTAAATGATTTCCTTTCGGTAGGAATCTTTGGCTTCGTCCAGAGGGATTTGGAATATTTCGCACTCCATGTTAGATTTGACTTTCCGCTCGTTGTAGCCTCGGGCCTGCAATCTTTCATACAGCAGCGAGGTACCGCAGCGTACCACGTAGACAACGTCGAACCAGCGCTGGGGGAAAAATTCCGAGCTGTGATATTCAACCACATTTCCTCCGTCCTGCATGATCGGTTCCAGATAATCAAGCAGACGGTCCTCGTCTAATACAGGACACTCGAATTCCTCGTCGTACTCTTCGACAAAACCATGTTCGCTTACGATGTCAGATACGTTTTGCCATTTAAATCCAAGCTGCTCGACCAGTCGCTTGCACAGATGCGATTTGCCAACGCCGGGCGTTCCTAAAATTAGACCTCATTCATTAACCTTTTATCGTCTACTCGATGCTTTCAAACTATATTCTGTATAATGTGGTAGACGGTTTCAAACATAATAAGGAAACACGAGACGACTCTCCGCCACCCATCCCAACCCACATTGTCAGACGTACCTGTGATTAAAATGTTTGGCTGTTTCATCTTGCAGCTTCCTTTATTTTTGGTTTTAATGTGGCAGGTTTTAGTTGGAAAACTCTAGATACAATTTTAATATACTATATGTATATGTTTACTTAGCACTACTCAGTCAAATGTTCTCATCTATTAATATTAGTAATGACAACTTATTCTCGGGCTATTTGCACCCTTTCCTGTGTCGAATAATTCCAGACGCCTCGACTATTCTGTGTGGTGTGGTGCTGGTGCCTGAATGTTTTGAAGCATGCACAGTTAAAACGAATTACTGAAAAGAACAGTATTCAAAATTAATTTAGGCCCCGCTTGGTATAAATTCCACCTGTCTGTAGAAACCGGACTAGATTCCAGTACACAGGAAAAAATGTAACAATCTTAATGTGATTACCAATTAATATGAAATAAATTTAGGTGTACTGAACATTAAATGCAATAATTTTGTTTTCGAGAAATATTGCAAATAAATCACACGTTATTACATGAATACTGTATACGATTCTGATAGGAATCTATGAATCTTTCCGTGTAATATTACAACCTTTAGGGCATATTCAGGAGTGCTCTAGTTCTAGATGTATAATTTATGTCAGTTTTAAAATTTAAATCTAGAAATTATAACAAAATAAACTGGCAGCCCCACACAGGGTTTTAAAGAAGCTTTAAAAACTATGATATTACTTCTCAAAAGAGACACCTATTATTATGCAAACACTCTTAATATTGCTTTCAAACATTTTCTTTAAAACATTATTGTCAGTTAAATTCTTTCATAAATCTAGTTTTGTGTGTGTTCATTGGATGAGAATTTGCGTGTTCATTGGATGAGAATTTCACTCAGAGCAAATTTGAGGGTTCTAAAGTACATTTATGACACATTAGTTGTAGGCTATTTGATTTATTGCTTCTTAGGTTAAGTGTAATTTGCATTAAAGCAAAGATATCATATTAACAAGATAGCCAGCTCTCACATTTCTCGAACAAATCATTGGCAACATCCTTTTTTGCGAGCATGGCGCCCTCAGGTGAGTCCGCATCGAATCTCCTACGTAGAAGTATAGGAAAGAAATGTCAAATTCGTGCGCGCCAAAATAGCAACCCTGCGCATCCATACAATTGACATGATATGTTGAATGTAATGCCGTGCGATGGCGTTGCTGAACTGAAATTTGAGTTCGCTCCAAGCTGACAGGGTCTGATTAAAGGAAATTTCATGGCCGCCTTTATGATGTTCTATACCGTAGCATTTATTAACATTAAATAAACTTTGAAATGCAAAAACGAGGAAATATGATGGACTTTCATGATTCGTTTTCAGAATGTATGCACAAGTTTTAACGCCACAAAATAGTTTTATACAAAAATGACGATGAATCACGAAAAATATTTTTCATAAACCATGAAAACTTTCGCAAAAACCGCATTTATTTAAAGGCGATTAGTTATAATTCTTATTTTTATCCTTACATTCACGATAAAAATAAAAGCGCATGAAGTTTTTACGTTCGGAAACAGCTCAAACTCGTAATAAAATCTAATATATTCTTACTGATTGCATTCAAAGTAGACATGACACACGCATAGTCAAGAAAAATATTATCAAAACGTCAGTTTATTCATAGCGGAATTCATTCCATCCAAATAAATTTAATGTTGATCGTAAAGCTGGTTTCAAAATTTTCTTGAACTTGGAGTTTTAAAGCAGGTTTATGCTGATTCTTCATTTTGATTTATAAACCTTATGAAGAATGGTCCACTTGGCAGGAACATGCTCTTATAGAGTTTTTCAGTAGGCTTTCATGGAGTTTAAAGTTTTATTGCAAGATTTATTATGTAGCATTGAAGACAACTACAAGTATTTATTAATATTAATAATGTTACTTAGGATATGAATCTTGCAGCTGATGAATTTGCTCTTAAATGCTTAAAATGATCAGTTATTTCAAATTACGTTATTGTTTGGAAAAATATGTGTCTTTGTTATAATTATTTCTTTCAAACTTGTTTCCAACTTCTTTTTTGGAAACACTTTTATTTCGATTCATGTATGTTTTCAAATGTCTTCAACATACTTTTTTTAGCTTTAGAAATTTCCAATTCGATAGTCCCACGACAAAAGGGCCTAGCTGCAAATGACTTATTCTTTTCATTTACTTTTTCTTTTGCGAACTACCATAACTTTCAAGAAATCAGCATTATGGCTCCGTAAGCACCGAAAGAAGCAGCGAAGAAAGGCTCTCATTTTCAGTTAGCCCATATCTCGGTTGATTTTTCATTAGGGCGTATAAGCAAGTGACAGATTCTCTTTGTTTACTTTCTCTTTTATCAATTACCAAGCGATTTCCACGATTATCACTAAACTCTTTGCATAAAATGATAACCGAAACTTCCGACTTTCAAACAGAGTAGTGAAATCAAAGAAAATATTTTTAAACACATCACAATAAACGAAAGAGAGAGTGATTAAGGAGAAGCTGTCACTTGCTTATACGCCCTAATGAAAAATCAACCGAGATATGTCGTAGAACGATCGAATAATTCACATACCACAATAAAGCCTTGTAAAACGATAAATCACAAACGAATTTCCAGACATGACAGTCACGATCTCGATATTATAATTTATCATCATCTTTCAATCTGCATTGAAGAAATTCTCGAAAAAAGCAGGAATATTTCGCAATAATCGAAAGATAAAGTAAACAAAGAGAATCTCTCATTGTTACATTCGTCGTTTTGAACATTTTATACAGAATTGACCTGTCTTTAAATTTGGCATCTCTGGCGCAGCCCGAGTGACATTTACTGTCGTACCAACTGTACAAAACGAAATGATTGTCAGTTGTTACTTTTTGACATTTAACAGCCTTCATTGCTTGCTTATTGTCTGTAGCTCTTCCGATGAGCTTGCATAAAATTGATTCACTGTATTTGAACTATAATTGTGCCGAAAAACTTAAATAAAAGTATAACAGGATGACTCAGGCTTCCAAGGTAAGCAAAATATATGGACACTATTTTTTATTAGTTTATTTTATCGTGTAATTCAGATGGAAGTGGATCCTCCCAAAGGGGAAGGTTTCCGGTCTTATTATATCCAAAAGATTGAAGAGCTGCAGCTCATTGTCACCGAGAAGAACCAAAATTTGCGTCGTTTACAAGCTCAAAGAAATGAGCTGAATGCCAAGGTTCGGATGCTCCGAGAAGAATTGCAACTACTGCAGGAGCAGGGAAGCTACGTAGGAGAAGTCGTAAAACCGATGGATAAAAAGAAGGTTCTGGTTAAAGTTCATCCTGAGGGAAAGTTTGTAGTGGACATCGATAAAAACATCGACATAAATGATGTCACACCGAACTGCCGTGTTGCACTGCGTAACGAAAGCTACACGCTGCACAAAATTCTGCCGAACAAGGTCGACCCGCTAGTGTCGCTTATGATGGTCGAAAAGGTACCGGATTCAACTTACGAAATGGTTGGTGGATTAGACAAACAAATTAAAGAAATCAAGGAAGTAATTGAGCTACCAGTTAAGCATCCGGAGCTGTTCGATGCTCTCGGCATTGCCCAGCCAAAAGGAGTGCTTTTGTATGGACCTCCAGGAACCGGAAAGACTTTGCTAGCCAGAGCTGTCGCTCACCATACTGAATGTACGTTTATTCGTGTGTCCGGTTCAGAACTTGTGCAGAAATTCATTGGCGAAGGTTCCCGAATGGTGCGAGAACTTTTCGTTATGGCTAGGTACTAGTAATTGATACGAAATCGATGTGTCGTTATTACCGCACTTTTTATTTTGTTACAGAGAACACGCTCCGTCTATCATATTCATGGATGAAATTGATTCCATCGGTTCGTCTCGTATTGAAAGCGGCAGTGGTGGTGATTCCGAGGTCCAAAGAACTATGTTGGAATTACTTAATCAGCTGGATGGATTTGAAGCGACGAAGAACATTAAAGTTATTATGGCAACCAACCGAATTGATATCCTGGATCCGGCACTGTTGCGTCCTGGTCGCATCGATCGTAAAATTGAATTCCCCCCACCGAATGAGGAAGCCCGCTTGGACATTCTGAAAATTCATTCGCGTAAGATGAATCTGACACGCGGTATCAATTTGCGCAAGATTGCCGAGCTGATGCCTGGTGCTTCCGGGGCCGAGGTGAAGGGCGTGTGCACGGAAGCTGGCATGTATGCTTTGCGAGAGCGCCGAGTTCACGTCACTCAGGAGGACTTCGAAATGGCAGTCGCAAAGGTCATGCAGAAGGACTCCGAGAAGAATATGTCTATCAAGAAACTTTGGAAATAGATCGGAGAAATTTCACAGAGTATCATTTTTCTTATGAGTAAATTAAGCTTGCTACCTAATAAATAACAAATTGAATTTGAAGCGTTTCTTTATTAGAAAACAGTTCACATTCGCTACTTCCATTGTGCGATTGTTTAAATTCATCTATTCATGTCGTTTTATCATAGGGTGATGACCAATAATTTCGCCTATATTAGGTTTTGCACGAACATGACATAACCTCACAAAAATGAACAGAATGAACTTTTTTTGACAGTCGACGTGTACTTGTTTACAGTTTAAAAGTTCATCAGAAGTTCATCGTTCGAATGTAAAAATTGCTCACACTCAACAGATGCATACATATATCGCTCCTTGATGCTGGAAACACATGCAGGGCAATCTTTTTAGTTATTTTCACTGTGAAATACGTTTTTAACAGGCACTTTTTCGTCATTTTTTTCAATTTTAACTTGCAGTTGCAAAACAAAACAAGTACACGGCAACTGTCAAAGATGAACTTCATTCATTCATCAGTTCATTTGTGTCGTCATCGTGCAAAACCTAATTAGGTTTTGCACGAACATGACATAACCTCACAAAAATGAACAGAATGACCTTTTATTGACAGTCGACGTGTACTTGTTTACAATTTAAAAGTTCATCATCGTTCGAATGTAAAAATTGCAAGTCGCCTCACACTCAACAGATTCATACATATATCGCTCCTAGATGCTGGAAACACATACAGGGCAATCTTTTTAGTTATTTTCACTGTGGAATACGTCATTTTTTCAATTTTTAACTTGCAGTCGCAAAACAAAACAAGTACACGGCAACTGTTAAAGATGAACTTGATTCATCGGCAGTTCATTTGTGTCGTCATCGTGCAAAACCTAATAACAATGGTACCACGCTGAGTTTTTTCCCAGTAAAATATATACTATTCGAAATACCGAATGAAATTATCACATTCGATCGAAATGCAGAATCGGCGAGGGTAAGGTAGTAATCATCATTTACACAATTTAGTCAGTCATTCTTTCATCGATGTATTGAAAATCTGTGACGCTTGGCTATAAAGTGACTAAAATATGGTAAATCGAACTAATTACATCCCAGAACCCCCTTGGAAACCAAATTCAAGCACCAACAGGTAAAAGTTATTGTGAAACCTTTTTCTTTCACTTTCAATTCTCACAGCTTCGGTTGAATATCGACACTGCATACTTTGGGATTTTTACTGAAAACTGATTGAAAGAGCAAATGAAAAAAAAACACACAATTTTGAAACTACTGTCCCGCTTATGTCATTGGCTGGACATGGATTTCGTTCTCATAGTTTGCAAGCGAAGCTGAGAGTGACAGTAATTTCTTGTCATTTTCGTCTATTTTTATTAGCTCTGTTTTTGATATTCGAGCAACATTGACTTGAATTGGGATAGGTACGACATTAGGCGACGAACAAAGGACTACGATTGGAAGCTCGGCACATGGAACTGCGAATCGTTTGGCTTTCCAGATTACGATCGAATGCGTAACTTGTAACACGCCAGAGAGCGGCTACCTTCTATCAGAACTGTAGCACAATCAGTGTGTTAGGAACGGGATTTATAGTATTAAGCAAGATGCACCAGCGCGTGATTGGATGGCAGCCAATCAGCAACAGGATGTACGCATTAAAGATCAAGGGCCGCTTCTTCAATTACGGCATCATCAACGTGCACTGCTCACATGAAATGCGGACCTCTGACAGCTGCTCACGGCGGAATGTAAAACTCGTCATTGGCAAAGCACAAACCTGTGATCAGGCTCAGTATATGGCATTGAATGACAGCTGTCAATGATGCGTGAACTTTGCTGCCTCCTGAGGAATGGTAGTGTGAAGCATCTTCTTCCCCCGCGAAGATATTCACAAAGCATGGAGATCACCTGAACAACATACGAAAAACCAAATCGACCACGTTGTCATCGATGGATCAACGGATCGTTGTCATTCGCTAACATCAGCAATGTATGCAATTCAATGCAATCTTGTTTATCTGCGCTCTCATCAATCTTGGTTTATATGCGCTCTCACCTACCAAACTCAATCTCGAACTAGGTCCGTACCCAGAATTTCGTTTCGGGAGAAGAGCGGAAAAACCGGTCAAAAACGTCGGAATGTAGTTTTCAGATATTGCTTGGTTTATTTCACGAACTTATTCAAACGAAAAGTGTTTTTATCCCGTATGACAGTCAATTTCAGCGAGATCCAACTTCCTAGTTCGGAAATAAAGGGTAAAGGACCTAGTCCGAAATTACAGGGTGATGAGTTGTTATGGAAGAGTTGAAAATTTCAAATCACCAGTAGAAGTAACGATGCAACAAAAGCATAAAAATCTTCTCCACTTGCTTCAAACCTGTTTCATTTTCAAGGTCTTGTTAGTTGATTTTCCCACAAACTCGGCTTTACTGATTTTCTGTTCCGGTAGTAGCGGCCAAAAATACCAAAACAGAACGCAAACAGATTTGCCTAAAATGGACCAGGCCGATTTTCACAAATGATAGATTGAATTTAAATAAAAGCTTTCATCCGAATCCGGTTTTTGGATCCAGAAATACAGAATTTTGAGTGCTCAAATACTCGTATTATTTTGCAGAGGCTGTAGGTTAATGAGGGCATCGGGATTCTCGTAACGTGGCAATTGAAGACAATTCAGCCAGGACCGATGTGAACATAAGCCCAAATTGTAACTCTGTATTCACGAGTACAGCGCACTAGTGCAATGTAACATTTCTTTAGACAATAATCATCATAAAAAATTTCGCAGAGGCCGGTAGAGCTCGCGATCAAGAATAATATTCACGTTTTTAACAGACAGAACTTCTTCAACTGGAATTGTTAATATGAAGTATTTAAATAAAATGTATGAATGTTCCCGAGAGAAGGTTATTGTATTACATTTCTTAACGTTTACTGTCATGCCACTTCTGTCACACATGCCCAAGACTAGAGCTGTGCGCCGCTGCGCCACGCCGCCGCCGCCGATAATTTCGACACGCCGCCAATTTAAGAAAAAGATGATCAGCGCGCCGGTTATCCCATTTGAATCGTGCCGCCGATAATATTACATCAGCCGAAAAAATGATTTTATCAATGTGGAAAATTGTTTACAGTTTTCATGAAAATTCATTGAAAATTACAGTACAGTCACTTTCTTCCTACTTATACTGAAAATCAGTACTACCGTTGTCAACCGTCATTTGATTCAAAGTCTATTTTCTGTCTTTATTTAAAAGGTTTTGAGCTATTGGCACATTATCGCAACATTATCGGTCGCGACATCTGAAAATGAAAAATGGAACCAAGAAAAGGAGGGTTCTTCCGAAAAAAATAAATAATGTTAGGTTTTTTCGGATTAACATTTTTTCTAGAAACCAGTGTAGTGTTGATTTCTCGGGTACTAGAATGTTTAGCGATCGAGTACCATTTATTTTGGATACTTTATTTGTTATTTCTGGGCATTTGAAAAATGGTATTGAACAAAGTTTCATGCTCCATTCTAAATAAACGTTAGTTTTCGCACAATAAATTAAGATCAACGTTACCAACTCAAAGTAAAAACATTTTCTTCTATTTCTACTATGACTTTTCAAATGAATTTACCCGTTTTTATAAGAAATCTTTACAAATGTGAAGTAATTAAAATTTGAATTTGTTAATTTGATATTATTTTTGATATCTGAATGAATTTGAGCGCCAAATCGATTTTATGTTAATTACATACGTACGAAAAAGATATACTTATTTTTTGAGTTGATTAAACAATTTTTGTACATGATAATTATCAACTATGTAAAAAGCGATTTGAAAAATAGTTCCGAATAAAACTTCATATTTCTTGCTCATAATAAAAAAAACCCTTTGTATATGATTGAAATATTTATTTAAACAATAGTCAACCATCTCCAAATAATCGCACTTATACTCATCTCAATTTCTCTTCTAATTCGATGCATTCGAAACCATTTACCATCTCTATTCACTACGTTGGCTTTAATGGATCACATAAACATTAGGATCTTTGATTTTAGGTCGACAAAACAATAAGATAGAGAAATTGTCCTGTGTGAATAAATATTAAAATTTTTAATATGTTTATAATTAATTACGCCGAATCGCGCCGCCTCCGCCGCCGATGTTTTCAGGAAATAGCGTCACGCCGATTCGCCGCCGCCGCTGGTCAAAAAGACGTTCCAGCCGCCGATGTTGACAATTTTGATCGGCGCACAGCTCTACCCAAGACCTTCTACTTTTGCTGCTATGTTATTTTATTTCCTTAAATGTAAAAGTTATTTGCATGTTTTTTTTCTTACCCATGTTCCATTTTGTATCTAAGATTTCTTAAGAGTGTTAATTAAATTATTTTCCAATTTTTCAGTTTTCTTCTCTCAGTCTTAATTCTTCTCTTTTTTCATCCTCAGTAATCCATTTCCGAAAAAAAATGGATTGGTATTTTTTAATAACATCTTTGTAAGGCCGGTCATGATGGCTTGACGGAAAAGAACTGAGGACTTGCGTTTTTATTTAAATTATATTGACACTTGGGTCCCATAAGTATTACTACAGCATGTTCACATTTCGTTATCTTCGGTTGATCCTTGACAGTGTTACCATCCGCTCAAGCACTTTTGGGCATCTGGTGTACACTGACTCACAATCGAAATGCATCACTACCAATTTGATACAACGCACCCAAAGGCACGGTAAAATGTATATTGTACATACACACATGCATACATACCCACATGTATTCCACACGCAAGTATTACAACATTGAGTTACTATTTCTACTCTAATAGATCCTAACTAAAACTAGTGTGCCAATAGTCATCTCATTAGTAGAGTCACCATGTTATTTTAGCAATCACTCGACTTTCAATAAATAAATTGTGATAAAATCGAATACAAAGTCTTTGCCTCGTCTCTAAGAAGCAATAACGCATAGCAGTAGTTCGGAAGTGGTTCAATACTGCTTTTTTAGCGAAGCCAAATGCTCCAAATTTCATGTCACTTCTGAAATTAATCTATCAAACAGAGATAACAGATCTCACTATAGCTAATGGATTTGTGATGAATGGGGGTACCGTTACCCAATTTCTATGTCTTCTAATGGTCGATCGTTAGTCCTGAGCTGAAACGGTGGCCTTCATTATCATTCTTGCATGCACTTACTCTTACATTTCACTCACACATCATCTCCCCCATCAGGTCCCAAACGATACATCCTCACAATACAAACTGAATGAACATCGTTTGACAGGTATCAGTGGTTTGCTCATTGGTTAAGTCATTAATATTTCGTTCTATTCTACAATATTCTATCTCATTCCACAGTAATCCATTGTACACAAACCACCAATAAACGTCAAATATGGACTCGATTTACGGTTCATTTGTTGTCATCGTGTGAAACCCAATTGGGATACGTTCACTCCACTCAATTTCCACTTCACACTGGTAATAAAGGCCTGTAGTATGAAAATAAAACATAAAAAAGAGCCCTACCGGCCTCTCCAACCCCGGATGTTGTAGCGTAATGCAATCAACATCTTATTCATTTAATTCAATTATGGAACTAAAAGCTGGGAAGCTATGGAACAATGGGAGGGAAGCTGCTTTATAAAAGATTTCCGATATGAAACTGTCATCATGTTATTCGAGATTCATTTTTAGTCCCTAAAGGTGCCATAATGTGGAGTTTTCTCCCATATCAAACACTACTCGATGCATTTTTCTTGAACTCAAAGCAACTGCACTGCCAACGGTTTACTAAACTGATTACTTCGCGTTTCGCCTTCGGCTCATCAGTGCTTAAAGCAGTTCAAATTGAACCGCCATCTCCGCCTAACAGTTCAATTTGAACCGCTAAGCAGACGCAAAGTCCACACTATTTATGTGACCCTTTAAGGATATGACACTAGGTGCCATATCCTATCTGACGTCTCGGACGAAAACGAGTGACGACTGACTACTGGCCGCCGCAGAATTTGAACATTTAGGGGTTTTTGGTTTGCACGTAAAGTACATATTTAGTTTCGATTTCTTCGCGTTTCGCCTACTGCTCATCGTTTGTTTAAATTCTGCGACGGCCAGCAGTTGGACTACACTCGTTTTCGTCCGAGACGTCAGATAGGATATGGCACCTAGTGTCATATCCTTAAAGGGTCACATAAATAGTGTGGACTTTGCGTCTGCTTAGCGGTTCAAATTGAACTGTTAGGCGGAGATTGCGGTTCAATTTGAACTGCTTTAAGCACTGATGAGCCGAAGGCGAAACGCAAAGAAATCGAAACTAAATATGTACTTTACGTACAAACCAAAAACCCCTAAATGTTTAAACTGGTTATTTGATGAATTTTTTCTAAACGGATTATTTTTTCTTCCTATTTGGATATTTCAAAGAATAATTCTAATAGCCCTTTGGGAAACCCTTAGAATGGCCGGGTTATAGATTTTTCTGCGTCGCTTACATTTGGGTGTATTTTTCTTGAATGCGAACGACCAGCAGCTGGATGATGACAAAATCGCTCATTTATTTCAATGTTTCGGTGATAGAAACTATCAAATATCTGTGCGTGATTCATTTTTGACATTCAGAAGGACCAAATTGTTCGTTTGGGCCAAATTTCGCACAGCGAAAATAGTATAGAGCTAATTAAATTATTCTAAATTTGCACCAAACTGATGATTTTCACCTTTGATTTGCTAAAAACAATCTTAATATCAATCTTTAGCTAACATTTAGAACCATTTTAACGACTGATTTTGTATAATTTTCCACATCGTTGTATACTTTTTGTTTTATTTTGCTCTAATGCAAACGACCAAAAGCTGGATGGTGCAAACTCACACTGCGAATGTCCCAACAGCAGACATGCTCACAAAAGAACTATTCGTTTTTCTGCGTTTAGGTTTGAGGAACGGAACCTCTTATTCGTCATTGACTGTAGCACCACCTCATAAGGCCGGGTCACGGATGTAATTCCATTGACTTGGCGTAGATGGCAGCCTTGATACCCGTTCAAGCTAGCAAACGTGCAACAGGGTCTATTTGTAGATTCGGTTGATTTTGATGTTTCGGGTTCGGACCTATTTTTTTACTATTTAAACAATGTATACATAACAAACATGATATTAATAACAATCTTACATCTTCTTCCATTCGTTTCGTGAAAGAATTAGAGTAAACACTCAAACAGGGACAAATTTATAAATGTCGTTTTCGCTTGATGCCAAACCTAACCCAGTTTACTCCCTAACTGCTGTAAAACCATTTGTTTAAAGCTAGTTTTGAACCTAGTTTCAACGTTGTTGAACTGAAAATCGAGTCAGTTTCTAACCTGGTTTTTATATCAGGTTTGCTCAAACCCTCATTTCTAAGGGCGGAATCAACACAGTTTCGTGAAAAGTGTTTGTTTGATGAAACTACCCTGGGTCAGTTTCGATTTTCTCAAGCGGGAACGAAATAAGAAATCAAATCTGGAGTAATTTCGTTACACTTTCGTGTCGTGAAATTTTGAAAATGCACCCAGGTGAGCATAGTGAAGAAAGATGTAGTCATACGTCAAAAGTGACGCAGAACAGTGGTTATGGCGGAGAAAAAGTTAAACGCGTGCGTCTTTTACAAATTACTACTTAGAAATGAGTTTTATTCGTATTGTGTAAAACATTGTATTTTCGTTAGAACGGTTAGAACCGTATACACTGAATGAAAGGGGGTCTAAAAAAAGGCCGAAATACGAAAGGCCGACGATGTTCTTATCTACCACATAAAGCCGAAATCTCGGAAAGCTGAAGCATAAAAGGCCGAAATATATATAATGGCGAGTAAGTGAGTTACAATAAGTTTCTCACGAAAAATATACATTTTTAGCGGTAATCCACTTGATGTCTATAATCAAACTACATATTAGTTAAAAAAAATTGGTTTCTTTTACTTGAGTAGAAAAGATATTTTTTTTAAATCTGGCATACTTTCCTTCTATACCTACAGAGTAGATCAACATAAAAAGAGCTTAGCTCTTTTTCGATTTGTTTACTTTTATGCTTCCTGTGTGAATTATGAAGTTACGCCCTTGCGCATTTTTCGTGAAATTGGTTGGTTTTTGCGACTAAGATAAATTTGCGGGTAATTTTATCGTCTGATTTACTATTTCCAGTAGTAAAAGGTTTGTAAACCATCTAAAATAAAGAAAATAAATTGTTTCGCCTTCCTTACTAGCAATTAAAGTATCGCATTGTTCGTTGGCATGGAACACGGAGGGCGAAACTAACATAAACAAATGGAATGACAGTTTCGCCCTTTATAGTTCTTTGTATTACTAAAATTGAGATTTTTGTAGAAACCGTATTTTTTGGGCAAAATTGTAGGATTTTGAAGCATTTATTATTGGTAGGAGAGAGTAACTCGATTTGTTTACTTTTGTAAGATTCGCCCTACTTTGAAAAACAGCTGATTCTTTAATTATTCCTCTACCAACAACTGTCTTTCGTGATCACCTTTGTTCGTTCTTTTTTGCTGATCTAATTTTTTACCAGTTTTTAGAGTTGTGTGTTATTGTTGTGTGTTACAAAGTATTTGGTAAGAATTCTAACGATTAGTATATTTAGAAAATAATTTCATTCCGACCTGAAAAACTGTTTCGTCCACTAGTATTACAATTGTAGTAGAAACACCTAGAGAAAATTAGCAGCTATCAAAAATTGAGAACTGATTTTAGCTTTGTTGACTGTGAACAGTCAAGCAGCTAAGCCGAAGATTTTCTTGCATAATTCAGAAAGCCGAAACGATTCTTTTAACGGGCAGACCGGGCAAACGGTTTGCTTGCGTGGGGCCGCGTTTGCCCGGTCTGCCCGTTGAAAGAATCGTTTCGGCTTTCTGAGTTTCGGCCTTTTGAGGTTCGGCTTTCTATGACGTACTGCTTTTTGTATTTCGGTCTTTTGTAGTACAAATATTTGTAGCCGATCTACAAATTATCCATACCTCGAGTTGCTGGACCCCCAAGACTATACTGTAGTTGCTAGGAAAGCTTGCATCACCACATCAGGGAAGCAATCTCGAACCTTTCATATTCTTACTGTATTTCAACATCGTCTATCATTCGCTGATGATGTCAAGATCTCCTATAACATCTCCAAAAGAAACTGTTAATCATTGCTGAGTGGAGTAAAGTGAACGCTATGAAAGTTAATCCCGACAAATGCTCGACCTCAGAAGAATCGACTTCCTGGTACGATTTAAGGTGTTCCGGGAATGACATGAGGGTGATACGTTTCTATCGGAAGATTGAGCAGTTGATGAATTATAAGCGTTCTTGTATTACACAACTAGAATACAACGACTATGTATTGAATGTAAAATATATCAATAGCTCTTACTTGTCTGTACTTGCGTGTTACAACAGAAATAAATAATGGGTCAGGTGTGGTCCAAACAGGCAACATTAAGGATGAATGGTTTCGTCAAAGGTCAGAACTTGAACCGCTCTTCGTTACCCGTGTATCAGAGTGAGCACATCATCGATGTCATATTCTGATATATCCTTGGCCTGCTTGGATTCTTTTCCCGGTGGAATCTCTGACGGTTTCGACGTGTGCCTTGAACTGGATGTCTTTGGCAATGAATGCTGATGCTGACGCTTTTTCATATCCAACTTAAGTGGCATTTTCGGGGATGGCGATCTGTAAATAATAGACACGTTTTAAGAAATCTTTGTCTTTTTTCGTGAAAAACAAAACTGTTTCAAGAAAATCATTCGCACTTACCGGCTGTGTTCTTTCTTTTTGCTTGCACAGACGACGGCAGCAGTGGCATTTGCTTTATCACCATTCTCGCGTTGCTTCGGGGGATTGCTTTTTCCTTGACCGTGACGATGCGTAGAAGACAACCCATCATCATGATGCAGTAGTTTGGCCTTGTCGACGGAAGAGCTCAAATGTCGATTGATTGCTCCGGTGGAGGTTGAAAGTTTTACATTTCTCACTGCCGGTACGACATTAAACTTGGCTTTAACCGCGACCGGAGTAGCTGGAACCACATCAGGACACGAGCTCACTTCCGGTTCTTTTGGTGGAATTGTCGTTTTGCCGGATCCTTTTTTACTAGAAGATTTAGACGATTTACCGCCGGACTTTTTCGGACTTGCGACCACCGTGGGTTTGTGTTCTAGAAGATTGATTGGGGGCTGAGCTTCGAGATAGATTTTTCTACCGTCTAGTACGGCGTTGCATTTTTTTATCAGTCGACTTTCGGAAATGGACCCACTGGTAGAGACTGGTTGATCAGTTTCATCAAACACGTACCGGAAATAGTAGCCCGATGATTTATCTTCCGGATACGACTGAAGCGTACAATCATCGTAATCGTCCTGATCTTCGCCTTCTTCTTCTTCTTCTTCTTCGCATTGTATTTCTCCTGCTACCATCGCTTTGCCTTCGTCGGTACATTCCAGCGATTGATTTTCCTTGTTGGAATCTGGTGTCGCCTCACTTTTTGGTTTTTCGTTTTTATCTCGATCAGGACTTCTACAGGCGTAGATCTGTTTACCGGGCTCTGGCATTGTTGCATCTCCGCAGGCTGGCTCCTGATCGGGAGTGTAACATAACCGAGTGAGATTTTCATTTTCGTACGTACCTTCGATCAGCTGATTGTCCGTTTTGACGGATGCTTTTGTGGGATGAGTCTTCTCCGGAGCCGTTGGAGTGGTGGTTCTTTTCTGCGTTTTCTGCTTGGGCGAACATTTTTTCACCGGACTAATGAATTTGTCAAGCGGGATAACTTTCCGAGGAGTGGGATTTTTGCGTTTGGAAGAAGCCGACGTTGATCGCGTTTGATATGGAGTAGATTGATGCGGTTTCGGAACGAACGGAGGTCGATTGGTGGATGACGGTTGAGTTGTTGTTTTTGTCGAGGCACGATTTAGTACTTGTTCTTTACGGGTAACCACCACTTTTCGTGATTTAAATCCGGGAGCACCGATAAACTTTCGTTCTACCCGTTTCAACGGAGGAATATGAGTAGTTTTTAAAGAAGCAATCATTCGTTGCTTTTTCGCTTCCAATTCAGCCTGATGTAACTGACGGCGAATTTCGGTGGCACTAAGGGGCTGCACTGGAACCGTGTGCTTAGGACTTTCGACAGCAGCAGCAGCAGCAGCATTATCGTGGCAGGGTTCTTTCTCCGGGGTACTGGCAGCACTGCTAGAATTGGAGGATGAATCAGAGCTACTGCTAGAGTCCGAACTCGACGAATTATGTTCAACTGAATCCGGCAGAGGTGCCGATTGGTCGGGCGGTTCGACGATAGGCTGATCTTTTTCTATTAGCTCTACTTCTACTGGTTGACATTTTGGTTCTTCTACTGTGGAACTGATTTCCCCTGCCAGTCGCTTTCGTTTTTCTCCATGTAACATCGCTTCGAGATTTTTATCCAAATCTTCCGATTCGTCCGGTTTGTAGTACGAACTACCAGATGAATAATCGGTTCTACGAGAGCTAAATCCTCCCCCGGTGTTACTCTGAGGACTAACCGAATTTATCGATTTTGGAGTACTGATCAACCCGGGGGTAATGGGAAAACTGGGTGTTTGAATTTCACACGACTTCGTCATCGACGAGCTGGCGTCGATTCCTTTCAAGTCACGCATAATTTTCGTCATCGGAGTGTCGAGCAGCTGTTCCGGAACTAGGAATCGTGGCGTGATAGGGAAATTATTCGGTTCACTTTTGAACGGTGTTTGCATAAAAAGAGAAGGTCCAAGAGTACAATCGGTGGCGACGTGGCACGAGCTGGGATCTAGTTTTTCATGGTCTTGCAGCGTCGTCGAGTCATCGTTAGATACCGGTGCGTCTTGCTGCAGTTGCTGCTTTTCCTGTTCCTTGCGGGTATACTCAGCACTGGATTTTTTCGCAAGCACCTTGGGATGATCTTTCACCGCTTTGGGTGGTTCGGAAGGTGCTGCTGTTGAATTGGAAGATGCCACTGAGGGAACGGCGGCAGCTGCCACTGAAGAATTCGCAGGAGCTTCCGATGGATCAGAAGGTGCTACCGATGGTGCTTCTGATGGATCTGGTGGATCTACTGCTGGTGGATCAGAAGGTGTAGTTGACGATTCAGGAAATGCCGGTTCCGGTTCTTCAGAAGTAGTAAATTTTGTTTCCGGCGAAGAAATCTGCTCGGTAGATTCGTGTTCTGGTTTCACAGAAGGCTCCGATTCGACGGTGGGAGATTCTTCCAATTCTTTCTCCGTGGGTTTATTTTCCGTTATCTAGAAAGCACCAAAGAAACCCATTACTTTATAGTCAATGTAAAACGTAGTTTACTGTATAGTTCGTTAAAGACTTCAGTGAAGACATTGAACGAGGAGGCGACACGACACAGCTTTTTGGCTTCGCTGACGACGTTGATAATACAACACTTTGAGAAGATGATGGAATCATACACGGTCTATAAATCGAACGGTCTATAAATGCGTCGAAAACCAATTAAACGAGAGAAGGAGGCCTTAGAAAAGAAACTTTACGCTTCCCATCACAAAGTCCATGTGGATTTCAATTTCGCATCTGTTTAGTATAATTGCCTATCTCTATAGAAAGTTAATAGAAATGCTGGAAAATCCGACTTTTGAACGGAACCTCGGAGAACCAAAGCCATACCACTCAACTTAGCTCGATGAGATCGGAAAGCTTTCTAAGATTGTTTTACCGCTCAAATTTCTCGGAGATCGCTGAAACGATTTTGACCGAATTTGACTCGTTTGAAAATTACAATTGAATCGTGGATGAAGCTCGAAGATCAAATGACTGTCACTTCTTGAGGCTGACGGATCGTATATAGCCAGATCAAGTCTCCTACATGGATTCTAAAATCAAGCTAGCGAGAAATGAATTCATAAAAGTTTTATTAGAAAAAAGATTCACGATCAGCGTTTTGGAAAGGATAGAGTCAAATAGAATGAATGCATATCTTGAACAGACTAATGACGTCCACGAGGAGAGAAAGAACGCGTGCTTTGAGACATGCCAATGGCCTCCTCGATGTTAGGAGGGGGGTCACTCGCTCCGGGAGCAACGTTTTTAATGGGGGGGGCAAACTAATCCTTGGGACTTTTGTTTTTTTTTATCGACCAAGTCATCTTTCCGGAGATGGAATTCAGATTAAGGGTTTTTTTTTGCTCACTAACCAACGTTGGGGGCGGCAAATCTCTTATTTTGCCCCGGGCGCCACATTTCCTCGGTACGCCACTGGAGTCGCAAGCTGGGCAAAAGGGACCGATCAAATTGATGCCTGTTTTCTCTTTTTAAATGTTACCGCGCAACGTAAAAGCCAAAAAAAGAAAGACATGAAAAACCGGCTAATCCGCTAGAGTGGAATAGAATGTAAAACTTATTAGACGTAGATCTATACTTTACTTTATCTTTTTACACGGGAGTTACGAACCGTGTTAAAAAATTTGTGTAAAACAAAACAGTGTTAATTGTAGAAACCGTGCAAAAAAAATCGCATGGGAAATTCGACGTGATAATTCCAAATACCGTAGATTAGTTTTGGATAAAATGTAACTTTTGATAATTTGAACGGGAAAAAAGCTTATTTTTCAACCCCCAAATTTATATAACTGTGAAAATGTAACTGTTATTTCACAATAAAAACGGAAAACTAAAAACCCGAGGCTACGAGAAGGGTCTAGTCATCCTTGATAAAACACATTGGATGAGAAATTAAAGTTAGAACACTAAGGAAACGCGTTGTACGATTAGCAAATTAATCTAAATGGCTCATGCCTTTTGTATTCAGTTTCCAAAAGAACGATAATACGTACAAATTAGAACGTTCGACTAAGGAAGTGCTAGTAATACCACCCATAAACACTTTCACTACAAATAAAGCTTGAGAATAAGTTCTTTTCAATTCCGAAGGTGCGATGTGTAGTAAACACTAACGATCTTAACAGTCATTTTCAACTAAACTGAGTGGGAAGACATGGGCATTGGATGAAGATCTAACAGATCGGCTGAAAAGTTCGTATCGTTTCTCTGAGAGGGCGCCACTAGAATTAAATCCATACCATTTTCAGTTAGTATCAACCTTCAAAAGATACGTGTATAAATTTGACAGCTGTCTAATTATTAGTTTGTGAGATATTGCATTTTGAATGAAGCTACTTTTGTTATTGTGAAAAAAATGGAAAAAAGGAACTTCGTGTGTTGATGAAACACTACTTTTTGATGAAAAAAAGTGCCGCCGATACCAAAAAATGGCTTGATGAGTGTTATCCAGACTCTGCACCGGGCGAAGCAACGTAAGTGGTTTGCAAAATTTCGTACTGGTCATATGAGCACCGAAGACGATGAACGCAGTGGACGTCCAAAAGAGGCTGTTACCGATGAAAACGTGAAAAAAACCCACAAAATGATTTTCAATGACCGTAAAGTGAAGTTGATCGAGATAGCTGACACCCTAAAGATATCAAAGGAACGTGTTGGACATATTATTCACGAATATTTGGATATGAGAAAGCTTTGTGCAAAATGGGTGCCGCGTGAGCTCACAATCGATCAAAAACAACAACGAATTGATGATTCTGAGCAGTGATTGGAGCTGTTATATCGAAATAAAACCGATTTTTTTCGTCGATATATAACAATGGACGAAACATGGCTCCATCACTTCACTCCGGAGTCCAATCGACAGTCAGCTGAGTGGACTGCACGCGATGAACTGAACCCGAAGCGTGGAAAGACTCAACAATCGGCCGGTAAGGTTATGGCGTCTGTATTTTGGGATTCGCATGGTATAATTTTCATCGACTACCTTGAAAAGGGAAAAACCATCAACAGTGACTACTATATAGCGTTATTAGAGCGTTTGAAGGACGAAATTTCAAAAAAATGGCCTCATTTGAAGAAGAAAAAAGTTTTGTTTCATCAAGACAATGCACCGTGTCACAAGTCGATGAAAACCATGCTGAAATTGAACGAATTGGGCTTCGAATTGCTCCCTCATCCACCGTATTCTCCAGATTTGGCCCCCAGTGACTTTTTCCTGTTCTCAGACCTCAAGAGAATGCTCGCTGGTAAAAAATTTAGAAGCAATGAAGAGGTAATCGCTGAAACTGAGGCCTATTTTGAGGCAAAGGACAAATCGTACTACAAAAATGGTATCGAAAAGTTGGAAGATCGCTATAATCGCTGTATCGCCTCTGATGGCAATTATGTTGAATAATAAAAACGAATTTTGGCAAAAAAATGTGTGTTTCTATTAAACGATACGAACTTTTCAGCCGAACTGTTATCAATGACAGATGTGGCGACTTAAATAAACATAAAAACCTATTTTTATCCACCTAGTGGTGTAATGATGCCTTTCTCATATTACTCATTACATCATAAATATAACCGTGAAATTCGCAAAAACAACTGTTTATTGAATAGGAATAGGATAATTTGTTCGGATCTAATCTCACAAACTCTATAAATCCTGTTTACCCTGTAGTTCCGGAACCGAAAGTTGTATCCACAACAAATTAAGGAAATCCGTATGAAACTGTGAGACTTTTCTTTTGAACCTATAAGTTTGTGAAAATCTATTCGGCCATCTCCAAGAAAAGTGCGTGAGATCCTTTTTGCACTTTCTAATCACTATTTCCAATTCTCCCGAAACCGGATTCAGATGAACGGAATAGCCGAAGTTGGTTCGTTTGCTACCAACAAATATGACCTACAAATTGGAACAGTTTTGAAACGTAGTTAAACTTATACTTACTATCTCATGCTCTATTTCGTTTAAACCAATTAAACTAAATCTAACGAAACGAACCTGCGTTTCTGTTACTACTGCGTGCTAAACAGCATGAATCAGCAGCATCAAACATGTAGTAGGATTGTTATTATTATTATTGACATCACTACACAACGTGTACGAAATAGAACAAAGCACGCCTTGTTCGTTTTGTGTTTTCTTCTTCTTTCGGTGTTGTACATATTGTCACTCCATATGGCGATTTGAAAACTTTGACACTCATCGCCCTGCAACTGCGGAACCGGAAGTCGGATCCGGATGAAATTTCACAGTAGGTTTAAAGACAGTATGAACTTTAATTCAAATCAAGATTCGTGAAAATCGGTTCAAGCATCGCAGAGAAATCGAAGTGAGTTTAGTTTTAGGAGTTTTTCTTCTCCACTTTCGGTGCTCTCGGAACAGGAAAAGAGGGGACCAGTAGTGCCGAATTAAGTTTTTATGCCCACAAAACTAACAAGCTCTGCTAACTAGAAGAATTTATCAGACAGTTTTATGGGATTTGTACCTGTTTTTAACCATCGTTCGTGGAAAAATACTAATAAAATTGGTAATTTTCCACTTATCACGCTTTAGTTCCTGAACCGGAAGTCGGATCCAGATAAAATGTTCCACAAATTTTTAGGATATTATAAGACCTTTCATTTGAATCTAAGTTTGCGAAAATCGGTTGAGTTGTTCCAGAGATAATTGAGTGTAAACTTTTTCTCAAATTTTCATATATTACCATATAACTCCGGAACCGGAAGTCACATTCAAACGGAATTCAATAGCAAGCTATGGGACCATAATACCTTTTATTTGAATCTTAGTTTGTGAAAATCGGTTAAGCCATCTCTGAAAAAAGTGAGTGCATATTTTTTTCACTTTTTTGGTACATATCATCCTATATCTCCGGAACCGGAAGTCGGATCGGAAAGAAATTCAATAGCAGGCTATGGGACTATGAGGCCTTTCATTTGAATCTTTGTTTGTGAAAATCGGTTTGGCCATCTTTGAGAAAAGTGAGTACATATTTTTGTTACATACACACACATACACACACACACACACACACACACACGGACGGACACGCACACAGACATTTGCTCAGTTCGTCGAACTGAGTCGAATGGTATATGACATTCGGCCCTCCGGGCCTCGGTTAAAAAGTCGATTTTCACAGTGATTGCATAGCCTTTCTATATGAGAAGGGCAAAAATCTAATCGGGTGACTGAGAGCGCCTCACGGTGGAGTTTCCGGGAACTTTTCGATGAATGCACTTTTTTCTTCTACAAATTTCTCAGAGTTGACTAAGCTGAATTTTAATGCTTGTTCTAGACAAAATGTGGACAGATTAATTATAAAAAGAAACAAATTTGCTGTTAGTTCAATCGCAGATGCACTGTTTGTCCATTTAATTGAGCATCATCAGTGATCTTATAACCGTCGTTGTTTGTAAACAACTCACCGCCATTGTTGCTGCGCAGTGAGATCTAGTAAATTTTGTTTTTTTTTTTTTTTTTTTGGTTATTAAACGGTCATGTTCGGTTCGTGGTGCACTGCTTGTTTACTGGTTCGATTGTCTTCTATCTAGTTTTGGAGTGCAGTGCTTGGATGGTATTTTCGATCAGTTTTTGGTGATTCATTAAGTGCAAAATAGCATCATAGTCAACATATCAGTAAGACATCCAGCTCTCAGAGCTTTTGCGTGACCGTAGCGCCATCGGTGTTTCAATGTCGTCTGTTTCAGATCAAAATATCAATTCTTACTATCAACATTGACGATTGTGTTCCCTATGAATTTATTGCAACATCTGGAATTCCACAGGGGAGTCATCTTGGCCCTTTGATTTTCTTACTGTACTGCAACGATGTAAATCTTTGTCTGGATGGACCACGAGTTTCTTTCGCTGATGACCTCAAGATCTATCATATCATCCGCAGCTTAGAAGATGCGGCATACCTTCAACGGCAATTGGCAATTTTTGGGGATTGATGCAAAACCTACCATATGATAGTGAATCCCAAAAAATGCTCAAACATTACTTTCACAAACATTACCGTTCAAATTCGAATATTATCTTGAAGGATTCATGATTAGTATATCGACATGCGTCAAAGATCTTGGTGTCTTTCTCGATGAGCAGTTGTCATTTGAACAGCACATTAACTACATTGTAGCGAGAGCTTCTTCGTTGCTTGGGATTCGTATTTAGATTGGCTAAGCACTTCACGTATATTTATTGCCTAAAGTCTACTGTTCACTCATTCGTTCTACTCTGGAATATTGCTCAGTAGCCTGGAACCCTCTTTACCTCAATGGAGCTCTTACACGGAACGACCGAAATTAGCTCTGCGCCTAATTCGTATTACTGATATTGAATTAGTTGATTTTAACAAAAAAATTTCCAAAATAACTATGAAATTAGTTAAAATTGAGAATTTACTTTACTGAAAAAACTCTTATTTTTAGAGAAATTGTTTAGTTGGCGAATATCCTGGGCACAAACCAGCAATACTTCAATCCAACACGAAATTCTCATTGACAACTAATTTTGTTATTAAAATCAGAAAATTTGTTTCTATTTACCTATCATCATCATTACTGAAGGACAAACAAAAATGAAATTGGTTTTACTAACAAGTTTATTACCCAAAAACTCATAAGAAGTGTCAAAGCAAAACCAATTCATTAAAAACTAAAAAGGATTGTCTTGTTGAAACTGTTTGCAAATTGTTTTGATGTTTTTCGCATGTGTTGCGGTATATCCATATATGAATTTATAAAGCGACTATACTACTACTTGTATTCGGTTTTTGTTTTCCAACATCGTATTTATACCTGCCAATATAGAAAAGACAACCGCGACTGAAATTTTTTTCGGTAGTAGTGTGCCATCTAGTGGCTAGTAGTCATTACGGTGTTATCGTTTTTTCGGTGACAGTGCGCCATATAGCTGCAAATTGCAGAAGCCAATTCAACCATTTATGATGGTTGAAAACAACGTTTCACTTCTTTAATTCAACTAAAAAATTAGTTGAATGGAAATGAAGTGTGCCTTAGCTAAGAAATGACAGCACGTTTAATTGGTGAATTCAACTAAAAATAGCCATTTCAACAAATATTTTATTATTATTAAGGGAATGAGAATTAAAAAATCTAAATTAGCATAAGTAAGATTTTTTAGTTGTCTCAAAAAATAACTAACTTAAATCAGAAAATTAACTAATTTTTTCGCCAAAATTCTGATTTCGGTCTTTCCGTGTAGAATAGAGTCGATACAACGTAGATTCGTTGGTTTGGTGAACGAAAAGGGCTGTCGCGTGCTTTGGTGATAGCTGATATTTTGAATGATAGGATTAACTGTTCTGCTTTGCTCCGTGAGGTTAATGAGAGGATCGACGAAATGTAGCAAATTATCGCGGGATAACCAGTCTCTCTGCTTCTTCAAAACTTTTTGAAATTATCGTCAGTGAGGCTATAATGGATCGTGCAACGAACTACATCTCATTCGACCAACATGGGTTGATGCCAGGACGATCAGCTACAACTAATTTAACAACGTTTACGTCAAAGTGCATCGCTTGCATGGAGACTAAGGCACAGATGGATGTCATCTACACGGATCTAAAAGCTGCTTTTGACCAAATTGACCATAAAATACTGTTGTGCAAATGTCTCGTGTCGGGTTTTCTGCTCAGCTTGTGTCCTGGTTAAACTCGTATCTTTCTGGTAGGATTTTACGAGTGAAATTGGATAATTGTACGTCATCGCAATTTTCGAATAGTTCTGCAGTTCCACAAGGCAGTAATTTGGGACCATTGCTATTCACACTATTGAGATGGTTTCAAACTGATATATGCAGACGACTTTAAATTGTATCTCGTAGTTCGAACTGTGAAGGATTATCGGCGATTACAGCATCAACTACAACGCTTCGTCGATTGGTGCTGCGTGAATAAACTTTTTATCAACGTTTCAAAGTGTCAGGTGATGACGTCTCATCGTAATATGCATCCTGTTAAATTCGACTACTGTATTGGTGGTTCAGTCCTGACTAGAGTGAACCTGGTGAATGATTTGGGAATACAATTGGATGAAAAATTGACATTCGATTCACATCGTTCATTAATAATCACGAAAGCGTTACGTCAATTGGGATTCATCTCTAAAGTCACTAAGGAATTCAAAGATCCACACTGTTTGAAGGCTTTGTACTGTTCACTGGTTCGGCCAATCCTTGAGACCGCGTCAGTTGTTTGGTTTCCTCATCAAATTTCGTGGTGCATGCGAATTGAACGTGTTCAAAAACGCTTCGTTCGTTTGGCACTGCGACACCTGTGGCCGTGGCGAGATCTAGCAAATTTGCCACCCTATCCTGATAGATGTAAATTAATTGGAATCGATTCTTTGAAACGTCGTCGAAAAATTCAGCAAGCATTGTTCGATTCCACAGGACTCATTTCGGATATAATTAACCGATAGCCGCTTGTATTCGAACGTTCACTGCAGTCGAAGATTACTTCGAGGTTTGTGAATCATCTATTAGTATGGCGTTTTTTTATATCCGAAAATTTGTCCATTGAACCCTCCTTTTTTGTAACCCCTTACTATTTGCACCCACCACAAATACCCTTAAGGGCTGAGGCCAGTGTGTTTTAAGGTGATTTAGAGGGCTATTTTCTAGGGATGGTACTCGGAAGGCAAAGTATCGATACCTAGGATATCGAAATACCGAAATTTCGGGTGTCGATACAAGGTATCAAAAGGCAAAAAAGTATCGATACTTGTAAGTATCAATTGATACTTGAGCAGCAATCGTTTCAAAAACAGTAAGAAATTATGAATTTACAGGTGGTAAATTTTTACAAACGATACAATTTATAGCTACTTAGCGTGTCAAATGACGCAATATTCCACTTAGACAGAATTTTACAGGCTCCGAGTGTAATTTGTACTCGGCTACCAAGTGCCACTGTTTGGATTTAAATGTATCAATTATACATTCGGCAGATATGTGCTTCTGTGGCTGAGCTGATTAAATGACAGGCTTTGTGGTCTAATGTTTCTCGGTTCAAGTTGCGCTATTGCCATTCATTTTTTGTTTGTTTTTATTGCATTATAATACATTGCATTATATTACATTCGATTTCAAGTCATGTAATTTTCAAACCACACAATTACATGTTTTTGAATATAAACTTGTGTGGAATATGACGCTCCAATTATAAGATGCAAAATCACAAGAATTTTTTGAACTGTGAAATAATATATGATTGTCGATTGTAAAGTTTTTTAATGATGTACAGGAAGGTGTTTCCACACAGCAAAAAAAAAACTATTGTAACGATCTCAATGGTATTATCAATCGAGGTGAGAAAAAAATAGATGTACTAAACATCAAATGCAATAACTTTCGGTATTAAGTAGATTACATCGTATTAACTGAATACTTAGACGATTCTGATAGGAAATTATGCATCTTTTCGTGTTTTATGTGCGTGTTTTGCACAACCTTTAGAACGACACCAACTTATTTGTGATATTACATTAAAATTGCTGCACATCACAACTAACTACTGATGTGCTGCGATTACAATTTAATATCACAACAATCTTGGTGTCGTTCTAAAGGTTGTAATATTACACGAAAAGATGCATAATTTCATATCAGAATAATATACAGAATTCAGTGAGCATGATGTAATAAACTCAATACGTTATTTCGATGTGATAATATGTGATTTATCTGCGATATTTATTGAAAACAGAAATATTTTGCATTTGATGTTCAGTACGTCTAGATTTATCCACATCAATTGATAATCACATCCAGATCGTTACAATTCTTTTTTTACTCTGTATAAATGCCACCAATATACGCATATTTATCGCCACATAGATTGCACTTCGCCTTTCGCGACTTTTGGTCCACGCCAAAGAATTTCCATTCCGCCACTTTGTGTTGATTTCACATTTCACTTAATTTCTCAACAATTTTCATGTCATAACCTTTATGTCGATAGACGAATACTACACTAAAAGCCAATTCCTATTGCTATTATTCCATCGCTGTTAGGCACACCGAAAGAAAGTGCAATGAGCATGAACATTTTAAATGATTGAATTCTCTGAGAGTATGACATATATGTGCGTGTTTTGCACATTGCGCTCTCTTTCAGCTATAGTGTTTGGGACGAAGCGAGATGGTCGAGAACGAATTTCAACGACGGCTAGTCCACGTCATACCAACACATGCGCGAGCTTGGCGCTTCGTCGAAGCCGAAGAAATCAAAATGCTCCATTGGAGACGGCTATAGCGTGAAGCCTTTTACGTACGGTTGGAAAGTTTTTCTGACCCGAAGAGGCGAATGACCTTAAGGTAAAATCCTCTATACATGAAACAAAAAAAGTTCCCTCGTGATGGGAATTGACTTCAATCTGTTGCGATACTTTAAGTATCGACACCAAAAGTATCGATACTAACAGTATCGCTCTGATACGATATCGATACCAAAAATACCCGATTCTTAAAAGAAAGTATCGATACCTCAAAGTATCGACTCGGTATCGGACATCCCTACTATTTTCACGCTTCAAATCTGATTTTCTCAGAAACGGTGACGAATGTCAAAAAAAAATTCAAAAGACAATCTCTTAGAAAATTAGTTTAGATGATTCTGTGAAAATTTCAGCATGATTCATTGACTTTAGCGGTCGGGAAAGTCTTTTTTTCTGAAGGAAGAATTGCTTAGCATAAAACGCCGTCTTTCAACTTGTTCATTGAATATCTCGCCCTCAAAACCATGGATCAAAAATTTATCCTGACAATGTCTAGATAATTTAGTTTAGATGCGATTAGTGCATAAAAACATATATGTTGTCGCGATAAAAATTGAGTGAATGTTATTTTTGTAAAGGTAAGTCCATTTCTATGGCGGCACCATTTTTTTCTGCTCTTGTATCCTGGTAACGTAACGAAACATGAGAGAGAAATAAAGTCGGCTCAGCAAGGCTGCCAAACAAGCGGTAGCTTTATTGGATTTTATGTGATGTAGTCAAACTTGTAAACGAAAATATCAAAACTTTCTTGGCCACTCGGCCACATCGAGAGTTATTTTGCACATTTGCGAGAGAGCATTGATGGAAACGTAATACGCAGAGCGAGCCACGTGGTTTTACGCGACCTAGTGGCCTCAGCCCTTAAGAAAGATATTTGAGTTTTACAAAAAGTATGTATGGTGTTCAAAAAGTATCGATTCTTGTCATATTAGATCAATTTTGTCATTATCTTCCCCGTTAATCACTCTTGCTACGCTCCATTCTCCATAAAAATACCATCTCGGAAGAGCAAAAAGTACCTGTGCTAAGTTTGGTGGCAATCCCTTCTGTAACTTTGGAGCTATGCCGTTACAAACATACAAACTTACATCCTGCTTTATATACAGATGATATTTGCTTGTCAAACGAACCGATTTTAGCTATACCGGTTTCCAGCTCCCGGTTCCTGAGGTACCGGAAATAGTGGCCAAAAGCTCAAAAAAGAAACTTTCTTCATTTTCTCCGAGACAACTCAGACGATTTTTACAAACAAACTTTCGCAACTCAGATAAAAGGGTCTACTGCCGTTCTACGCATAACTGTCCCATGTTACTTTCGGTCAATTTTGACTTTTTGCTACCAAACGGTTCATAAACACATATATTTCAAGAAAATAAAACAAAATCTGGCAGTTTATTCGAAAACTATTCGAAAATTTTTTTAAGTCAAATTGTTCCATCTGTAATATTCTACGCATAACCGTCATACTGAAGAAAAAACAAGATATTTTTAAAAATATATATTAATGGTGCGTAGAAATACACGGATTTAGCTATTAAACATACTGAAATAGATTCATCACCTTTCAGTAAAGATTATTTCGTAGTGATGTTTTCAAAATATTTTAATATATCCTTTGGCACAATCGTTTGCAAAGTCGACAATAATGTCTTTTTTCGCTCTTGGTCGATTCCTCGAGCTGATTTTTGCCGTATAAGATGATGAAACAATTTAAAATTTCAATTTGAAATGCTAACCCGCACAAATGGTTCAATTTAAACTGCCTTGCACTGACGAGTCGTCGAAAACGAACGGTGAATGAACAAACAAAAAATATCGCACTCACCTTTGTCTTTGGGCTGGTCGATTTCCGTTTTCTGGCGGATTTTCTAGTGCTGCCTCCCTTGGCCATCCGTCGTTTGGCCGGTGTCCGCTTTCTCGGGGACGTAAACTTAACGTAGATCTTACTTGGTTCCTCTTGATTCTCCTTTTCCTTGGGCAATGTTTTCACTTTACTGGCAGGAGTTTTGGCCGGGGTCTTCCCAGTGACGGTGTCGGGTTTCTTGGCCGATGCCAGTGCATCCTCTAGCATCTGTGCATGGGTTTCCGTCAGCGAGGTGTCCCCTTCCGCGACACTTTCCGTAGATGCGTTCGCAAAGCTAGACGTTGCTTTCCGAGATGGCGTTTTGTTGCGCTTCTTTTTGGTAACCTTATTTTGAATCTGCTTCTGTTCCTCGACTTGTCGCAAATGTTGATCAAAGTTAAACTTGGAAACGGATCGGATTCGACGCCACTCTTCCATGTCAACATCTTTTACCGGTTGAGATGAGACCGGAGCAACCGGAACCGCCGGAGCAGAGACTTTTGTTTTGGCAACCGATTTCTTGCGGATTTCTTTCACTGGAATTTCCACCATCGGCGGTGTTTTCGGTTTGTCACCGTCTTCGCTAGCAGAACGTGACAAAACTCGAACGCAGTTACGAGGATCCTTCGCGACACGCGGTGTATTGGAGACAGAATTTAAATGCGACGGTAGGGAGTTGGACGTGATGGCACCTATACCGTGAACCAAATCCCAGTCACCGGCAAGGGTGATCTGGCTAGTGGACGGTGTGTTCGGACAATCCGGTTGCGGTTGCGAAGCTTCTTCAATACATTCCAGTTTTGGTATTCGAGGATAAACGATTCGATGGTCAACCGATGCCGGAGCGGATCCAGGAGTTATTGTCGATGGAAAGTGACTCTTGATAGGAGTCTGAAAGTTCAGAATCCGAATGTGGGACGCTTTTCTACTTGGCGTAGATGAGCATCGAGTTTCTGCATTAGTGGATATGAAATTGGGAGGGGTCCTTTTGATTTCCTGTTTGGTTTGAATCGGAACAAACGCGGAACAAACACTGCTAATGACTGCTGTCGTGTTGGTCGTGGTTATTGTACCTGTGTTGAACGTCGCTGTTGTCGCGCTGATACTGCTAACAATATTCGGCGCAGTGGAAGGAAAAACGAGAAACTTTTCCGGACTGGGTGTTGAATCTGTCACGGAAATTGTAGAATTACTTATTAACTGATCCCCGATCAAGGGTGGATAAGCATTTTGTAACATCGGATACTGGGAGCCGGTGTCGAAATAGTAATTCGGGATATTTATGAAATAAGTATTTTCCGGAATTCCACTACCGGAGATGGGTAACAACGTCGGCGCGGCCGGTACCAGCGGATTTGGTTGAGTCACACTAAGTTGCTGATGGTTTGGAAACGGCAGTTGATTTATGTCCATCAGTTTTGTTGAATTGTCCGGCTGGATGACATAGAACTGGGTGGTTGGCGCTGCCGGACTCGGTTCATCCTCCGCCGTAGAGGAAACAGTCGGTTGAACAATGTCAGTCGGGCCAGAGACAGCGTCCGCACTTACGACTTCGGGTAAAGATCCAGAATAAGGAACATTGGAAATTACACTTACTTTCTTAGCTGATTTTTTCGTAGCAGAAAATGAGTTGTAATTTTTCTTGCAAGTTTTTCTCAGCCTAGCCTTAAGTGGCGTCTCTGTTACCGGCAGCGGTTGTGCCGTTACATCTTCTTTGTCGTTATCGCCCTTTCCTGCCTTGCTGCTGATATCAACCATCATGTCGTCAAAAACAGGATCCTTTACCGCACTGTTCACAATATTGGATATCAGTTCATCAAAGTTAAAATTCATTAACTGATTATCTTGCTTTTGTTTTTTCGCCGTTTCGTCTTCTTTCATTGGGATAGCTGAAGTACCCTCCTTCGGATCCGAATTCGGCTGCTGATTCAGGGACGTTTCCAAACCCTTGTTAATCAAATCTGCTATTTTCTCCGGGTAGCTTTCGTTTTCTAGCAGTGTTTGTGAGAATAAATCTATCGGTGGAAACTTTCTAATCTCTAAATCGTTATCCTCTACTTCTTTGTCAGATGCTTTTGCACCGGCGTCCTCTGCAACGTCTTCCACCGAATCTCTGCTGCTATCTTCTCCGCATATTGAAGATATACGTGAGATATTCGAAACATTCGTCTCCACTACAGTAGTGGATTCATTTAACACTATAAAAGATTGACTCAAACATACTCTTTTCTGCTTTGGTTCGCCAGTTTCCGGTGTACTGCTAGACATTGATATGGGAGGAGACGAATTGACTCGTTTTCGACGGCTTGCACCACACGTCACGGGCAAGCTTCTGCGGTGTTCATCATCCTCTCCGTTAACAACAACCTGAGCTTTTGACTTTCGGATACATTTTCGCGCTACCATGGACAAAAGGAAGTCGACTTTTTTCAACAGAGTCCAATCACTCTGAATGGGAACATCTAAATTAAACTTTTCAATAAAGTTCTTCACTGCAAATAAATAGAAAATTATCAGTCCCTTTCAGACGGTAACTTACTAATAATGAGACCAACATTTCATCTGAATTTCGCTATACTCTCGAAACAAATCTCTCAATTTCAGGCTAGAGTACATTACAGGTCGATAGCCTTTTTTCAACACTTTTCGTTCCTCCTTAAGGTGTAGACTTGCATTGCAGAATTCTTCGGCGGCCTTGTTCAGTTTTTGCTCGTACAGATAAGCTAGAAACAGAAAATTTATATCCTACACAAACAAAAAAAAACAAATAATCTCACATACCCAAAACTACTCGAGCGATTTCCGAATGGAGAACAACTTCCATTTTCGCTACAAATTCGCAAACGAGGAACAGCGGGATTAAGTTAAATACTACACCATTTCACAACTCCACTTGAACGCGTAACTTTTGGGCCATTTCAAAGCGATCTTTGTAGAAAATGTAGACACTATTTTGCATAGCTTCGCAAACACTAGCTAAATATTTACAACCCAAGCGAAGAAAGTATACTAACATTCATGTCGATGACAGCCAGATGTCAGCGTTTGCATGTTTGCGCGCCAACGTTGCTGCCCTATCCCTCAGCGTTGGTGATCAAATAAAAAATATGCAATTTTGAGTTTAATTCATGTGATGATTGATTACGACGGATCAATGCGATTATGTTTTTAACGTCTGCACTTTTACTGAAAGAAATATAAGCCGCAATAAAAAATCACGAACCGGAAATTTTTATGGGTAGTTCAGCAGGTAAACAAATCGAGTTTTTCTTTGCTTAGAAAAAAAATAAACATTTTAGTATATAGAAATTTCGACTCATAAAAAAAATGGTTATGTAACGTAATTTATTTATTCTCTCTCTTTTGGCTCAGGCCTATCGGTCCATAAAGCCATAATTAATTTATTGTATTGCATTACAATCAAAATTAATGTATTTTCAGTATTATCAACTATACGCCAACTAGGGTAACAGAGGTATTTTGGCCCACTTTAGGATCGATTTTATTTTGGCCCACTTTGAATAAATATCCAACAAATGTTGCAATTTCTTTGAAAAACCCTTCCGCAATGGGTAATTTAATGTGATTAGCTTCAAATTAATACAACATCGGTTACTTAACATCGATGAAATCCGATAAAATTGATAGAGTTTGTTAGGTGGGCCAAAATATATGAAGTGGCCAAAATACCTCTGTTACCCTAGACATAACAAATAGGTTCAAAATTCATTGAATGGTTTATAACAATACATCGAAATCGTTTATAAGTGTGATTTTAATAATGGATCTGTAACAACGAATAATTTTCGAATAAAATTCGAATGAAATTCGGCTATTGCCCTTCATATCAACAAATAAGGTGAAGTTTTAAGTTTTGGAATGTTTCTCGCATTTGTTACAAGTGGAAATAATAAATATAACATAAAATTACACGCAGATGAACAGAAATGAACATATCAGAGTGGAACAGAAAGAGAAATTAAGGGTATATTCAATAGTGTTTTAGTTCTAGATGCGTAATTTTTGTCAGTTACAAAATTTAAATCTGGATTTTATAACAAGAAAAACTGGCAGCCCCAGCAGTGTTTTACTCGTGTTTCAAATATACAAAAAATAGAACGGCATCGTAGACCAGTTTTAAATTTGACAGAAGAATTGGTCGAATAAATAAAACTTGAACGGCTTGCTGGGGACACGTTTGTTCGAGTTTCTGTTCTATTATAGATCTTCCATATACAATTTTAAACTGCTGAATTTGCTATAAAAGTTACTCAACTATTCATTCTTCAGCGTTTTTAAAACATTTTAATTTAGTTTTTGAATTTAAGTGTTGTCATAGACATCATATTAATAAGATATCCAACTCTCACATTTCCCGAACAAATCATTGGCAACATCCTTTTTTGCGAGCATGGTGCCCTCAGGTGAGTCCGCATTGAATCTCTTGCATATAAGTAGAGGAGAGAAATGTCAAACTCGTGCGTGCCAAAATAGCAACACTGCGCACCCATACAACTGACATGATATGTTGAATGTGATGCCGTGCGATGGTGTTGCAGAACTGAAGATTGATTTCGCTCCAAGCTGACAGGGTCTGATGCTGTGCTTCCTATACACAACCAACATGGAATCAAATCCGGGCGGCAGGAACAATGGAGACCGGTAAGTTTGAACAATGGACGGATCGGGTACGAAAGCTAATGATTGCGTTTGGAATAAGAAGCGAAGCGAAGTTCTATTTCCAACCCCGAATATTGGACCAGAGTTTTTCTGGTCCCAAGAGGAAATGAACTAAAGGTTATAATCTCTATAATCGAAACGAATCGAAAATACTAGCACGCTATCGGGGTGACGTCGGCTCGATAATGCGCTGTTTTGGTGTCTCTTCACTCTTTTGCACCAGCGAACGAATATAAACGTCAAAGCTTTTAGGTTGAGCCCTCAACGCGGGGCTCAACGTAATCGGTATACTTTCAAATGGCTGGTGCTCACATACCGATGTCAGATGGGTGGTTGAGCCGGATGATGTAAATGGTGCAGAATCGGTGAATGACGGCCCAATCGCAGCGCTACGATCGGTCATATGCGGTTCGACAACGTTCACTGGGAAATGACGTGAGTCGCCTGTCTTTTATGCAAAAAAGTCGGAGATGAAATATACTTATTTGCCAACCATCTGAATTGTTGATTGGTTCCGACTTACCAACACATGCACGTACCGACAGGGGTTGCCACATTTAAATCTGCATTTTTCAGAAGATCTTCTGAATTCTGTAAATCTGTATTGGGAGCTCAAAAACCTGTATTGAAAATCTGTATATAGAAGTGATAAGAAATCGAAGCACAACGGAATGAAAAAGTCTTCAGAACCCAAATTTAAAGAAACCAAAACTTTTCTTAGTCTGAATTTTATGATTTTACAGTTGAAAAAACGCGAGTTGTTTTTGCGTTGGAGCCTCTCGAAATAATGATTTGATGAAAAACTTTCAAAATCTAATCTGAAAGTGAAGCTTAATCTGATTGATCAATTGGCAATCTTTCTTCTTTACTACCTTACGTTATGGCCGAGGCCATCATCTTTTCATCTTACCAGAAGCAATTTTTAAAAGCATAAGCAATTACACTATAGTTGTAAATAAAAAAAAAGCATAAACAAATCTTTATTAGCAGATAGAACATCTGTGTTTACTGTCCTTAACATACTCTTTTATATTTAGTTTTATCCTCTTTTTAGAATTAACACACAATCAGGATAATGTTTTCACTTTGAAAAAAATAGTCAATACCATTATTTATACATTTTAACTTGATCTCTATTCAATTTTTAATCCACGCTATCAAAAATCTGTACAAATCTGTATTGTTTGCCAAAAATCTGTAATCTGCATATACAGAATCTTGGTCACAAATTTATCTGAAAAATCTGTAAAATGCAGATTAATCTGTATATTTGGCAACCCTGCCGACAGCTCGATTAAAGCCGGACAGGATAACGACGCATGTCGGGTCGCTCTGATCGCCACAGTGCGAACAGACCTTTAAAGACATCACGTTCAGGTTTTTTATCAATATATGAGTCGGAACGGAATCGGATCCATATAGGAATAGTGAAGAACTTCAAACCAAATTTAGAACGATTTAAAAAGGTTCTATTCCGTTACGGCTCAGATGATCGAAAAACTGAACAAGAATGGGGCCTTTTGACTAGCAACCGGTTGTTGATTCTAAATCAGAATCTAGTTGGAAATCATAATGAATTTCTTATCAAATTTCGGACGATTCAATTGGGTTCATTCCCGTTTAGACTCAAATTTACTAGAAACTGATCGTTAATGGAGGGCCTTAATGCCACCATACACATTCAATTTTACAGACAGTTTTCCGTCAACTTGTGTCGATACGGGATTGTACGGAAATTCATTACGATTTACAACTAGATTCTGATTCAGATTGACTAGAAATCGGTTGTTACACTTGAAACAGAATCCATTCAGAAATCATAATGAGCTTCATCTCAAATTTTTGACGATTTATTTAATGGGTTCAATTCGGTTTCGAGTCAGTTTGACGAAAAACTATGCACAAAACTAAACGTGAATGGGCAAAGCGCCCCGATTTTCAAGAGATAAGCTTCTATCAGATCCTGTCAGCTTGGAGCGAAATCAATCTTCAGTTCAGCAACGCCATCGCACGGCATCACTTTCAACGTATTATGTCAATTAGATGGGTGCGCGGTGCTGCTATTTTGGTGCGCATTTGACATTTGACATTTCTCTCCCCTACTTTTTTATACGAGATTCGATGCGGACTCGCCTGAGGGCGCAATGCTCGCAAAAAAGGATGTTGCCAATGATTTGTTCGGGAAATGTGAAAGCTGTGGATATCTTGTTAATATGATGTCTTCCTTTCTATGCTTACTGGAAAAAGGGACGCAAATTAGGTAAATTAGTTCCAGTGGGATTTTCTCTGCTCCGATATTGAAACAAAATATATTAAATAAAAATCAAATTTCCTGGAAAGACGCAAAACATATCATCTCTCACAGCACGGAATGCTTTCTTTTTCATTCTAATAAGTACTCAACATTATTTTATAAAATGACAGTTTATTACACGCTTCTGTGTTCGACTGAACAATTTTATCCGTACATTTTCAAACACGCACATTTGTTTTTTCACATTACTATTTTTTCTTTCCTGTCACAGCTGAGTTAAAATAAAATGCGATCATTAGGTTTGTGGTTGTTTGGTTTAATATATGTATACCGAGTACTTTAATTCAGTTCCCTACTACTACGAAGTGCAACAATATGGAAACGCGGTAGTAGTTGATTTATATTCCTTTTCAATTCTACTAAACTGCTTCTACCGGTATATAGTGCTAACTATCAACATTTCAGAATGGTTTTTCATCTGGTAATAATACATTGATTATCTGACTCATTCCGTTTAGATTTGAATTAGTTTTTATATTTGTGTTATATCGGAAAATTGGTGCTAACGGAAATTCCAGTTATGTACTATATTTGCTTATTTTTTTTTGTATCCTAAACAAACATTTAATGTTGGTTCGTGATGCCCTACAGAGTTCAGTAATATATGTTTATTTTTAGCTACCACTTGCAAAGCTTTATTGTGGAAAGTCTTTTCTTTCCGTTAAATGTGAGTAGCACTCCAACTGCCATCATATCCGTTCTTGTAATCGATTCATTTTCTTTGTTGCATTAACATTAATTTATAACAGATTATTTACAAAGTTAGAGAATCGTGAAACGAGTGAACCCTCTCCTCTCCGTTTTCCCAAACAGTGTTCTCCTGTTTTTCGCAAGCATTTTAGTTTCTGTAACTAAAATCAGATTTTTTTATAGATTAGAGTAAAATTTTGAATGTTTTTCAATGGACATAAATGCATTAAAACGTTCACTAAAACGTTCTAGTAGAGGTAGAGCAATTAACACAAGGGAGAAATTAGTCAAATTTCGAATGCTTGCAATAAAATGAATAAAGTTTGTTATAGACTGAATGCTGTAAATCAAAGCGAATCTATCTATCTACGGGAGAAAATTGCATTTGACCATCATATACGTAGGATCTACCCGATTAAGCTCTCGTGAGTAATAAATATTATCGATATACATTTCCAGAACTCAGCCCGACTGGTCCTAAGAATTATGATTAGCAATTCTTATGTTTGACTCTACAGGCCGACGAAAACCGTAAGTCATTTAGTGGATAGCAGGAAAACTGTTTCGACTGAAAGAAAAACTGAAATTCGGTTGGTACTTCGCTAAATTTGGCACTGTTGCATATTCTGGTAGTTCAGTATTTTTTTTAATGGGATGGGAAGTTTCTCTAAAAGATTTTTCTCTCTCTCTCACTCTCAGGTTAATCCGTTTGATACTAGTGCAGGTTTACTTCATTGGAGCATAGAAATTGATACTGTAGATTGCCTATTTCTTTCAACGAACTGAACGAAACTGTATTTAATGTAAAAATAGTCAAAAGAAAACGAAACAATACTCACTTCTTGATAACAAGGTAGAGCATGAACAAAGACATAACAAAATTCATTACTTTGAAAATGTTTTTTTTTTCGGATGTAAATTTTTTCCAGTCAAAGTCAAAGAGCTGAGAGTTTGGGTGAAAATATCCACCAACCAATTTCCAACATTGATTGAACTCGGCAATAGGACGGATTTATCTTCGGAAAATTGAATACGGAAATCAGAATTGTCGTTGGAAATTAAATCCAGAATTAAAATTCGCAAAACTATAGTCTCTTATAGTTCGGTGGTATCTACCCGAAGGTAGAATTTTTGGCATTCACTTTTCTAGCTGAAACGAGTTGAACGCTGACAAACAGAACAGGAACACTCAATCGAGCAACTTCGAAATCGTTTTAAGGAAATTCCTATAAGTCCCCCAGTTGTACCAACGAGAAAATTATCCTTTATGTAAAATTTTGGTGGGCTCCCTGGTGTTACGTGTAGGTGTGCTTGCTAGGTTAGATGTGCATTTCAAAGGTCCTCTAGATTATTTCGAAAAAGTTGGAAGAATTAGTCGTAAAAGTCGTACCGGTTTATTCATTCGTCTAGCTTCAACTAATATCAGTTATATTCTGTACAGAACAATTGTCGTTTCCGATAAATTAGTGGGTTTCATCACATATAATGTTTTATATATAAATCTTTTCTATATAATTAACTACGATCATTCAAAACAAAGTCAACCCGTTCGCGTTAGGGTTGTATTTTTCATCATACACAAAAAAAGACTTTTCTTGCAGTTTACCACCTCACGCGCACACAGCAAATTACAGTCAAACTGGCTAGTTTTTTTTCTTCTTGTTTTTAAATAGTAAGGAATCGCTCCCTCCAAACAATCGAGGAAGATCTTGGTCACGAATGTCTACCCACACCCACGCACACACACACTCAATTCGCATCAAATACAAGCTCACGCATACTCCGGACCACCCGGCAGACTGTGGCAAAAGTTAATTATTAACTATTCTGTCGGTGTCGAATAGTCGCTGGTCGTAGTAGGAATAGTAGTGGTGTTTGTGGCGGTGTAGTGTGCGCCGGGATAGATTTAAGGTGAGCTAGAGGTAGCTGCCGCTCGGAATAGAGCATTATGTCCCTTGACGGGCAGAGGATGTGCCTCCGTGTTGAAGACCCATTCGTCCAGTGGCAACAGGGAATCGTCCGAGAAAAGAAGGTAAAGGTACTGGAAAGGAAAAAATAAAAATGATTATTTCACTGTCAAATCACGGTGACGGACGCTACCTTAAGTGTTTCCGCCAGGAAGAAACTTTGTTGTACGTCGTCCTTTTGTGGATCTGTCAGATAAACGTTTTTCAACCCGGTAAAACCGTTTGGTGTTCTACAGTGATTTTCCAGTGCCTAAAATACAAAATTGAAAATTAATACCGACTTCATTTAAAGCATCATACAATGATATAACTACCTGCACGGCATCCCATCCCCAGTCACGATACTTCTGATCGTGCGTCAATCTCCACATGACGAAGTAACTCTCGAATGTTTCCGGCCGTAGAATGTAGTATTTCTCCCCCGTTTTGAGTGCTTTGGCTTCAACTCCGTCGTTGAAACGGAATGCTTCTGGTCCCAATCTAGTGTATGTTCGGACGTAACTTTCGTGGCAAGTATTGGTGATACCTTCTCCGATTTCCATGTACTTGTCCGAGTACTGGTTCGACAGCGTTGTTGCACCGAGACCGAATAGACCCCCTTAGAAAAAAAATTAATCCAGCGATCCTTAATCCTGTCTATGCAAAACAGAGTCACGACTTACCTGCAAAACAAGCCAAGTGATCCATCTTGTGTTCCAACCGTTCAAACTTCAAGTCTGAAACGTACGTCAACCCTCCGGGACTGGTCCTGATCATGTGCTGAATAATGGCCTGCATCGCATCGTCAAACATTTCGCGAGCTTCATTGTCCTCGTGGCCCGACTGGATCCACGCCTTTAGCAGATACTCGTAGAAACTGTCCCCGAGGGCACCGAGAGACATATGCTGTTGGCCCCATTTGCCCGTTTTCGGGTTCAGATAGTTCGGGTATAGTCCCTTGGGTTTTTCGATGTCCTTCAGCACCGAACGAATTGCCTGGACCCGTTCCCGGTAGACAGAATTGCCTGTTACGTCACTCAGGTAGGAGAACTCCAGGTGCAGTGTGCCGAACTCGGACAGGATGCTACTGCCACCGCTGGCCCAGCCGTAGTTTTTGCTGATCTGTCGTGAAGAAAGCAATAAACGGTCAATAGTTTATAAAAGATGGCGCGTAGAATTGATTCTGGGACTGAAAAATACACGTCTTTAATGGATCTGGAAATCTATCGAACTCGTTGAATTTTATGAATAAGCAAAAGTTCGTGAAAAAAGTGAACCGATTCAAGTTGATATTGAATTTTGAGTGTAAATGTGTGCTATTTCAAATGCTTCGATTCTAAGGATGTGTAACTGTACTCATATTTCTTCCCTATATTTTAGTCCATTTGCTACAGCGAGATCTACTGTCTTTATTCAATACATTGGAATATGCCATTTGAGTCAATTTGATTCCTAGTGAAACAGAATAGCTCTCTGAACTAGTTTTAAATACGAATCAGAAGAACAACCAACCTCCGTCAACGGAACGGAATAATCCGACAAGATTAGGTAAAAAAAATCTTTATCGAAACTTTCCCACGTATCAGACATTTAAAATGTTCCGTAGCGACGTTGTGTGAATTTTTCAGAAGAATAGCATACAACTAATACTACACTGAGCAAAATACCATAGTAACCGTAGCCTGTTTTCCATTGTCATTTCAACTATACGCTTAAATAGTAGCAACAATCATGATATATGACTATTCACCATCTGTATTGTATAAATTACTAGACAACAAAGACTACGACTTGACTAAACTATTTGTATTTATGACTTTTCTGGCATGGTTATCCTGACAATGGTAGTCATCTCAAATATAAGAACAAATAATTAAAATCACAATTTCTAGTAAGGTGAAATTGCTCTCGAGCCTTGCTATATATGAGGAGCTAAATAGTTATCGCTACCATGTAAATATGTACACAGTATAATAATGTTACCATAGATACATGGTTTAAATGGAATTATGAAGTTTGAAAACACTATTCATGTAGTCCATATCAACAGAATTTATGTAGTAAGCACATTATCGTATAGTGTTTTTTAACCGACTATGTTTTTCATTTGTGCTGACTATACAAATTGTCAATAAACGGATATACTTTGTTATTGTCACATAAAGTTACAATACAGCAGACAATTTCGTAACACATCAGTGATTGATTTGAAAAAAAAAATGTATATTGTGACTTATATTGTGCAATTTGGAAGTTCTTGCAATTCTTGGATTCAATGAAACTATTTTGTTGTTCTTGTTCTAGAATTCAAATTAATAAAACTTTTTAACATTAGCTCATGTTTTGCTGATCTTCAGCATTGTTGAATCAACCACTGCCTTCAGTTTCGAAATAACTAGAAGTGAAATGTCAAAAATACCATGGCTCTGGTTATAGCGATAACCACAATGTAAATAAAGATTCGGTCATGATTAGCCTAACCATCTCAATCGTATTAGTTATTCATACAATATACTGTTTGTACTGTTACCCTATAGTAACTGTTACCATAATATTTTTCTGAGTGTACGTTCACACCTGCAGAAAACAACATGTTTTAACGTAAATAATATAAAGTTAAAACCAAACTGTTCACACTTTGATTTGGGTTATACGCATGACATATTGTTTGTTATTGAGTTTGTTTAGAAACAAATTGCAAAAACGTCTACCACGCAGAAATTAAGAACTTGTGTTGTATTTTCATCCCTCTTCAAAAGTTGCGGTTGATCTTTACTTTTTGGGTTCCAGAAATTTCATAGTTTGCAATACTTCGGATTAGGAAAATCTACAGAAAAAAATAAAGACTGCATTTCCGGCTTCAAGAAGCGTGATTTTCCTCAATGTCTCAGAGCAATTGGAATTACTATTAAGTAAATCGCTTTCTTCTGCGTATAAAAAAATCTTTTTTGATCATATGTTGGTTTTGAATATTTATTTCACGTTAATTTCCAACATTTCGAAGATTTATTGCATCGAAATGTTAATTATTCAGGCGAAATGAATATTTCTAATCAACAAAAGACCAAAAGTGATAATACAAAAAAACAAAAACGGTTGTACCCAGCCCGGTGGCAACAATAAGGTGCTCCAGCTAAGTGCTATCGTAACCAACATCTCAGTCCATCGGGGCCATCAAAGCTAGCAAGTCAGTGAGAGCAAAGTAAACAAAATGAAGTAAAATACAACACTTAATTGATTGTGAAAATCAGTATTACAATTTGGCAGCGCACGTTTCATAACGATATCACATTTATAATCAAACTAAATATCACAGATATTTAGCAACAACGAACTTATATACTTCTTCGTTGTTTTCGTCTTTGCGGAAAAGATGATGGTCACGAAAACATGGCGGCCTAGCAGGGACTTGGTTGTACCAGTTTCCAGTTTTATTTCATTATGATTACATGGCTACTCTGATGGAAAAGAGTTCCAACAACAGCTTGTCAATTGACACAGTCGAAAAATGACGGCAAATGCTTGCAGGGTTGTGCTTGACTGACAATTATATCATGTTATTTAGGGAAAACATGTTTTAATGTGACATTTCTGAAATCAGAGTGAAAATTTTTTTTTAACTCGTAGTGTGAACATAGTATAAGAGCATTCTCAGCTGCTCGAATTGTTATATGGTAGATGAATAATGGAACTAGAACTAAAACGAAAATATCGTCAGCAAAGCTGTTTTAGTTTTAGTTTAGATATTCAAACAATTTTAATGGCGGCTCTTTCTTTAATGGTGCCCACTGTAATCTACTGTTATATAAGCCTTCCAATGTACGCATGTTTGTATACTTGGTACAGTTCGTGATCCATGCGCCTGCGTCATTCTCCATTCTCTTCTTTACCGCCGTGTATTGAGCGTAGCATTTTTCACTCAAAGACACCGGGTACTCGACTATCTGTTTCCTTCAACGACCATTTCTCGTGGACGTACAGGGCAACAGGCCTGCAAGCTACGGAATTTCTGTTGGTTACGGAATCCGTAGATAGCTCTATATTAGTAGCTGCAACACGCTTTTTTACCTCGTGGCTAATATCATTATCGCATTTCACTAGTGTTCCAAGATATATGAGCTCGTCAACAACCTCGTATCGTACCCCATCAATCTCCAGCTCGGACCATACACCGTTTCGGCTGCCCCGTTCTCTATCTGCTACTCAATGCTTTATCTTGGTAGAGTTTATCGTCAACCCTATTCTCGAAGCTTATCTCTTGAATGGCACAAAAGCCTCTTCCACATCTCTACGATTCACACCAATAATATCAATGTCGTCCGCAAAACCAACAATCATGCGAGGCTTATAGATGAATGGCCGATTGATCCATCCTGTATTCCATTTTTAGTTTTTGTTGGTGTAGTTTTATTTTATCTCGGTATACCGCCATAACCAGGGCTGCAATACCTAGTCTCGTGATAGCTGACAAGCCCGCTTCGGGTCGGATGCTGTTTCGAGCCGCCCATAATATGGGGAACAATTGCTCGTTTTCCCATAACGACCATAACTCTTTACCGGCGTTGGTTGACCGATTTTCACTAAGGTTGCTTGCACTGCAGTCGGAGGTAAATGACCGCATAGAGGGGATCTCGTGCGATTTATGCGACATGGAAGAAGGTTGTCTTCAACACTTAGGAAAATCGTGTGATAAGTGTCAGAATTGTTGTAGTTGGAACAGATAGGAGGATTTTGTTATCGTTCCGGAACGTAGTGGAACGTTTTAAAAGATCACGGCGAATAGTCAAGTAGGTCGCAGTAGTGTTTCCAACGTATAACAAATTTGAAATTTACACAGGATTTTTAAAAAAATTTGTTCGAGCCTGTATATCTGTTATCTGTGATCAGAATAAAACAAAAAGAAACTTGTCATTTCAAGCAACAGCAAAACAAAAATATAGTATGAAGTGAATGCTGCACCCAAAATTGTGGTGGCACCCCGTATCGATCGTGGTGTCATTTGCAAGTGTTCGCCACGCTGAATGAGTTAATTCTACACACGGTTTATATGTGAGCCTGTATATCTGTTTTCTCGGATTTGACTAAAAAAAAGTATTCAGATTGATTATTATTAACCGTTGTGCACTCGAAAAAAAAAACACCTTTAACCACCCGAATGGGTACCCGGGTACCCATTTTTTTAAATCGCTGTAAGTTGAGCATTTTTCAACCGATTGAAGTAATTTTAGCACTGTTGGATTCAGGAACTTAAGCTCTTTGGGATTGGTACCCATAAAGATGGACATGGTGCTCCTGGTTCCCAGGAACCCGGATATCCTAAATGAGTTCCGACATCGAGGCATTTATACACGGATTTCACGTATTTTTGTAATCTTATCTAAGAATTGCTATATGAAATCAAGTGCTATGCTGAGTTGTTATGTTTATATATTTCAGGGGGCATCCGTTATGTACGTAACATAAAATTTTGAATTTTTCTACCACTCCTTTCCCCCTTTGTCGAGCATTTCTCAATCTTTCCACCATGTATTGTCACGTATTTTTGAAACCTCTCCCCCCTAAACGCGTGACGTACTTTATGTATGTTCCCTTATATACTTCACTTTCTTATCTTCAGTTTGAAAATTATTATGTACTTCAGGCCTATTGCGAGGAGCACGCAATACAATTTTTAATTCTGGCAACAAACATTTCGAAACATCACGAAGTTACTTCCCAAACAGTTTCGTTCTCATTTATATTTCCTTTTTTTCGTTCTCTGAGAGTAAGTCCAGAATAGGCCAACTACCCTTTAGATGACGTCATTTTTCTACAAAAGGTTCATTTTGGTACGGCCTTTCTCAAATAGCTGGTTTGGAAAAGTTTCAAATTAGTAAATGACATTTATGGTGGAAAACACAAGTGTCGGAACATTCTACGGAAATCCGGATTAACGGGAACCAGAAGAACCTACTACAGCAATATACACGGCCATCGAAAAGTGGATAAATTTCTGAATTTACCCGTACTGAAAAAATTCAAATCGGATGGAATTTGCCTTAGTTACAAGCATTTTTATTTGTGGGTACCCGGGTACCCATTCGGGTGTTTACGTAATAAAAAAAATTTGAGCCCCCCCATTCGACCCCCCTTACTGTAAAATGAAAAGTCAAAGCATGAGAAGTTACGGTCCAACTAGTTCTTGGAATTGACCGAATTGCAGAATCTTAGTTTAAACCTAACTCAGAAATTTCTTATTTTGAAATTCGAAAAGGTACCCGGGTACCCATTCGAGTGCATAAGGGTTAATAAAAATGTTTAGTTTCTATAAAATTTTAAGAAAAATTTCAGTATTTATCCCTTAAAAATTGTGATAAGAAAGTGTAGATGAGTTGATTGGAATACGATACTCGGCTCTCCGAGTATCGGATTATTTTTACAAAATTTGAACGAAATCTGCAAGTTATTTACATAAATATATAAAAAAAACTGTTTTACTGCTTCAAGTAATGTAATGATGTCTTTCTCATATTACTCATAATCCTTTGTATATAACAGCAGGATTAATCAAAACATTATAAATTGAAAAAGTTCGGGAGCCTATTTTAAAGATTTCTTTTGTATAGTATTTTAACAGTAAGCTCCTTGTCAAAAATCTTGACCACTGTTACTGGTTACCGGAACGGGAAACTGTAGGCAAGTGCAATCGAATTCGGTTCGTTTAACAATCGACTAATAAAGGATGATTTTTTTGCTGGTATCTTTTTGGCCACACTGTTTTTGACAGATCACTTGTGAATCGTGTCTTGTGTCATTGTTCAACTTGTTCAGTTTGTTCTATAATTTAATCATGAATGGGCGCTAGCGAAGTTGGAGCAAGATTCACTTTTGTATCGAAAAATTGTGTTCAGCGACGAAGCTCATTTTTGGTTGAATGGGTACTTTAACAAGCAAAGTTACCGCATCTGGAGTGAAAACAAGCTAGAAGCATTTTAAGACCTACGAATACATCCCCAAAAAGTCACTGTTTGGTGTGCATTATAAACCGGTGGCATTATTCGTGAAATACCGGCCGATATATTGGAGATAGTGATGGACTTTGCGCATGGGCCCTTAAAAAGCGGAGCCGCGACCAACATTGGCATGAAATTCGTGAAGAAAATCGACGAACGCAAACCACAGGTACAAATTGCTTGCCAGACCAACACCTTCTGCCCAAACTTTTCCATCGCCACTGTGGTGTCAGCGTCGTCCAGGTCCTGGTACACCGATTTCGTACAATATTGCGGTCCGGGAAGCGCTCGAGAGTCTTCCTTGGCGTAGGTTTCGTCGTCGATCAGGATGCATCCGTCTTTATTCTGTAGAATCCGGTTATACAGTTTTCGCGCTCTTGTTTTGGCCTGAACTTGCTGTACCAGGGACTTTTTCGGCACCTTCTGTTTCTTGTACGTTTTCAGGGAGTTCCTAACTTTGATCCGTCTCAGTCGGTGTTGAACAGTCGTTCGCACCGCACGCGTATAGCTCTTGGCTCCTGGAATTTTTTTCTGGCTACCTAGAGTTTCATTGATTCAAGGCTTCAGTCTTTTTCAAGGCTACCTGAATCACTAACTAAGTGAATAAGTGATACAAAGAGTGATATTAGAGTGACTAAGAAATTAATCAGCCTTTTTTAAGGCTAGCTAGGAGTCTAATCGAAGACTAATTTAGCCTAGTTAATTTAATTTAAAATTTCATTAATTTCAAAAATGCCTGCGTCCAACCGGAAAGGCAACAAGCCTAAGGCTAAAAATAATTCAATACGGAATAAATCACAATCCGTTATTCAACATTTTTCTAATAACATTCACGATCTTATAGAATCTGAATGTAAAAATAAAAGACAACGGACGGATTTCCCTTCCGTTGATCCTATGCCGTCTAACAATATTTACGAGATTCTTCCTGAATCCGATTGTAGCGACATAGAAGAAAATTCTTCAAAAATTCCCAAAATGGACGCTTGTCGTTCTGGGAAGAAACATCAATCTATGCCACCAGTGACGGTGATGATTTCTGACTTCAAAGCATTCCGGATTGAGCTTTCTACTTTTCTCCCGGAAATAAAAGTCTCATTTTAAATCGGACGAAGAGGAGAATGTCGAGTCTTGGTTGATGGATTGGAAGATTACGAACTTCTTATTCGATATTTGTCCGAGAAACTTCATAAATTTTATTCATATGATATAAAATCAGACAGACCCTTCAAGGCTGTCTTGAAAAGCTTATCAAGTGATCAAAGTACTGATGAAATTAAAAATGAACTAAAAAAATTGCTTGGTTTTGCCCCTTCCCAAGTAATACCTATGAAAAAAAAGATCGAATGGTACTTCTAAACCACGCTCTGGAATTTCCCATGAACTTTACCTAATACACTTCAATCGAAGTGACGTAAACAATTTGAAAACTTTAGAAAAAGTACGTTTCATTGCTCACATTAAATTTCATTGGGAACATTATAAACGGCATAAATAAACTCAACGCAATGTCGTCGTTGCCAAAGCTTCGGCCATGAAACCAAAAATTGTCATATGCATATACGGTGTTTGAATTGTGGCATTCGAAAGACGTTTGTCCAATGAATGAAACCACTGATAAATTTTCATGTTCAAATTGCAATGGAAATCATAAATCCAATTATTTGAAATGTCCTGTCAGGGAAAAAATTTTAAACGCTCGTTCGCTTCGACAACAAGTCAAATCAACGACCTTAAATTTACAGAACATACCTGAAAATCAAAAAACCGTTACAAATGCCACGCCTAATTTTTCTAAGGCACTGATTTCTTCGAAACAAAAAACAGGTACGCCTGCCAATTCGTCTTCTAACGAAAACAATTTATTGACAGGTAGATCGACCTCGTCATCATCTTCTTCTAATGTCAGTTATGCTGGTATATTAGGTAGAAATCTATCACCTATTTCTTCTAATGTAAATAATCAAAACACAGGACCGCCTTGCAGTTCTTCTTCTAACGAAAACAATTTATTAATAGGTAGACCGGCCAAATCATCTTCTTCTAATGGCAGTCTACCTACAAATATTCCTTCAATGCCATTCACTTCTTTAAATGAAGTTGATTTAGGCGATATAACTGAAAATAAAATGATCTACCTACAAGATCAACTTTTTCAAATGATCATCCAAATGAATTCGACTTCATCACTTTTTGAAGCATTTCAAATCGGATGGAAATTTGCAAATAATATTATAATGAATTTAAAATTTAACAGTGATGTTAAATAATTATTTGAATATTTTAAATTGGAATGCTCGATCTTTGAAATCGAGTGAAGATGAATTTTATAATTTTCTCAAAGTTCACAAAATTCATATTGCCATTGTGACAGAAACTTTTCTTAAACCAAATGTAAAATTGAAAAGTAATCCACATTATGTGGTTCATCGATTTGACAGGTTTACTGGAATGGGTGGTGGAGTTGCCATTTTTGTCCAACGGCAAATTAAACATCGAATTTTACCTTCTTTCAATACTAAAGTTATTGAAAGCTTGGGAATCGAAGTTGAAACCATTCATGGAATTTATTTCATCGCTGGAGCATATTTGCCATTCCAATGCACCGGCGAACAATTAAATTTCTTTAAAGGCGATTTGCAAAAACTTACAAGATATCGATCGAAATTTTTCGTAATAGGGGACTTAAATGCTAAGCATGTCCAGTGGAATTGTAGGCAAAATAACAGTAATGGTAAAATACTTCATAATCAACTCTCAGCTGGTTACTTCACAGTTCTTCATCCCAGTAATCCGACTTGTTTTTCTTCCGTGAAAACCCCGTCTACAATTGATCTGGTTCTAACGGATCAGAGTCACATTTGTAGTGAACCGATTACACATGCTGACTTTGACTCAGATCATCTTCCTGTAACATTCAGACTTTCCAACGAAGCTATAATTAATCCAATTAGTTCTATATTCAACTATCATAGAGCTAATTGGTTGGATTACAGATCTCACATTGAAAATCATGTGGATCATGAAACTATTTTAGAAAATTCTGCGGACATCGACACAGCAATTGATAATTTGAATCATTATATTATCGAAGCTAGAAATCTTTCAGTTCCCAAAGCTCAAACTAAATTAAATTCTCCTATCATCGATGACAATCTTCAACTGCTCATTCGGTTGAAGAATGTTCGTCGACGACAATATCAACGTTCTCGTGATCCTGCTATGAAAAACATAGTTAAGGATTTACAAAAAGAAATTAAACATAGATTTACTCTTTTGCGTAATGAAAATTTCGCTAAAGAAGTTGAACAAATTAAATCATATTCTAAACCTTTCTGGAAACTTTCTAAGGTTCTTAAGAAACCTCAGAAACCAATTCCTGCTCTCAAGGAAGGAAATCAAATACTTCTTACAAATGGTGAAAAAGCTCAAAAACTTGCTCAGCAGTTCGAGAGTGTCCACAATTTTAATTTAAACGTTGTGAGTCCTATTGAAAATGAAGTCTCACTGAAATATGATCATATTTCAACCAAAGTGTTATCACACGATGACATTATTGAGACGAATTGAAATTAAATTAAATTAAATTAAATTAAATTAAATTAAATCAATTATTAGGAAACTCAAAAACATGAAGGCTCCTGGTAATGATGGAATTTTTAATATTCTTATTAAAAATCTTCCCCTGGTGCAAATTTTCAACAAGTGTTTTTCATTAGCTTACTTCCCAAAAAGATGGAAAAACGCTAAAGTAATTCCTGTCCTAAAACCTGATAAAAACCCAGCAGAAACATCAAGTTATCGCCCAATTAGCTTACTTTCTTCTATCAGTAAACTTTTTGAAAAAATTATCTTGTTGAGAATGATGACTCATATAAATGAGAATTCAATTTTTTTACCAGAGCAGTTTGGATTTCGTCATGAACATTCAACTACTCATCAACTTGTCAGAGTAACGAACATGATAAAATCAAATAAATCTTCTGGGTTATCCACTGGAGTTGCTTTTCTAGACATAGAAAAAGCATTCGACAGTGTTTGGCACAAAGGTTTAATAGCAAAAATTTCTGATTTCCAGTTTCCTATTTATTTGATCAAAATGATTCAAAATTATTTAACTGATCGTACTCTTCAGGTTAGCTATCAGAATTGTAAATCTGAATTGCTACCCGTACGAGCCGGTGTTCCGCAGGGTTCGAGTGTAGCTCCAATCTTGTATAATATTTTCACTTCTGATCTTCCAAATCTACCCGTTGGTTGTCAGAAATCGCTATTCTGTGACGACACAAGTCTGTTAGCCACAGGTAGAAATCTAAGAGTGATCTGCAGTCGCCTACAAAGAAGTTTAAATATTTTCAGTGATTATCTGTCAAAATGGAAAATTAAACTAAATGCAGCAAAAACGCAATTAATTATCTTTCCTCACAAGCCAAGAGCTTCTTTTCTTAAACCAAACAATAATCACATTCTCAAATTGAATGGCTTAGAATTGACATGGTCTGATCAAGCTAAATACTTAGGTTTAACGTATGACAAAAAACTCACTTTCAAGGATCACATTGAAGGAATCCAGGCAAAGTGTAATAAATATATTAAATGTTTATATCCTCTTATAAACAGAAATTCTAAGCTCTGTCTAAAAAACAAATTGTTAATTCATAAACAAATTTTCAGACCAGCCATGCTTTATGCAGTACCAATTTGGTCAAGTTTTTGTTCCACCAGGAAGAAAACGCTTCAAAGGATTCAGAATAAAATTCTGAAAATGATTTTGAAGTGTCCTCCCTGGTTTAGTACAAATGAGTTACACAGACTCACAAATATAGAACCATTAGATGTAATGTCACATAATATTATAAGCAAATTCCGACAAAAATCGATGCAATCTTCAATTGAATCGATTCGCTCTCTGTATTAGTTAGTAAGTTAGTATATAAGTTCCTTTTCCCCATTACACAATACAAGTAGGTTTAGAATTTTCCCTACACAAAAATCTCAGAATTGCGGAAGCAAATGATGTCTTCATGGTAATAACCAAATCATATATATATATATATATATATATATATATATATATATATATATATATATATATATATATATATATATATATATATATATATATATATATATATATATATATATATATATATATATATATATATATATATATATATATATATATATATATATATATATATATATATATATATATATATATATATATATATATATATATATATATATATATATATATATATATATATATATACACTGAAGTCTTTTTTTATGCGAATTTACGTACCGCATAAAAAAAAACCGCATAACTCTGAAAATTCGCCTAAAAAAACCGCATAACTCTGAAACTTCGCATAAAAAAAGACCGCAGAAGGGCAAACCGCATAACTCTGAAAATTCGCATAAAAAAAACCGCGTAACTCTGAAACTTCGCATAAAAAAAAACCGCATAACTCTGAAAATTCGCATAAAAAAAGTCGCGTAAAAAAAAACCGCATAAAAAAATACCTCAGTGTGTATATATATATATATATATATATATATATATATATATATATATATATATATATATATATATATATATATATATATATATATATATATATATATATATATATATATATATATATATATATATATATATATATATATATATATATATATATATATATATATATATATATATATATATATATATATATATATATATATATATAACAGGGCTGAAAAGTCACCACTTGTGGCTGAACACCCAATTTAAATCTTAATAATTTAATTTTAACTCATATTCCAATAAATAGTTATTTAAAAAAAAAAAAAAAACTTTGATCCGTTGAATCATCCCGATGCTGGTGTTGAACTGCTTGGCCAAATCCCGCAACTACTTTTAAGTCCCGGCCGGGCTGGCTGGAACCCGTTTTCCTACCGGATCGGGGCAAATCCTTCATGGAAAGGGACCGAACTTCTCGATAATATTTTTGACACTAGTGTGGTGCACGTTCACCCGTTTTGCAATTTCGTTGTACGTGACACCACTTTATGAGCACCAAGTGTGCAGAATTTTTTTTCGCGTTTCCGGATCAATTCGACTCATCAATGAAACGATAAACCGTAAAGAAACCAATCGATTGCGCAGCTGTTATTGACATGTAATCAAACATGTCACCGCAAAACACGCTGCAAAAAATTAAGCCATTTCAGAGTAATAACTGTTTCAATGTTGCTAACTACTTATCGATACACTCCTTACTAGCATAATCCGATATGTAACTGTCCCGCATTGACGCAACTACGTATTCGAGTGCTTGGTTCTCCATACATGGCTGAGTCTGTGTATACGGAGCTAAAAACAAAGGATATTCTATCGTTTCACACCCAATGTGATAAGGAGCTATAGTCAGAAGCGTTCATCATTCTTCCTGGAGTGAATGAATCCTTTCTGTATTGACCTTAAAGAAAATTTAGCAGATTGTTTGACATCCTTTATGGGGTGCCAAATTTACTTCTGCTCGTACATACTGCGAATCGTTCTGCATTGTTCCGGGAACGCTTTTGTAAAATCTCTAAATCTTCTCGGGGGTTGGAGGTTTATAAAACGTGCTTTTTGGCACCTGCAGATCGTTCAGCATCCTTTCGGGGATGCAGAACGATTTATTTCTTTATGTTTTGTGTTGTTTTTCCACCTCACCCACTTCACAATTCCCTCCCATGTCCCTTTTATCCTTCCCTTCCCATCAGGAAATTGATGAGAAGTTACAGCAAGGTACAAATCTCCAAATAACTGGGGGAATGTGCCACTTGAGCCAATTAGTTCTGATTCCTGATTCCTGCATCGTTACTTTTAATAACCATTTGAAATTTTCAAAACTCCACATCACGCTTTATTTCAGGACCTAGCAGTTGGATTTCGATTAAATTAAATGACATATGGAAAAATGAAGCCTTTCATTTGAATATAAGATTTTGAAATAGACCAAGCAATATCTTAGAAATCGATGTGAGTTCCGTTCCGATGTTTTTAACCACTTTTTCCGGTTTAATCCAAAATGATTATTCTCTTGAATATTATTTTTCAGATTGATTAATGATTCTTAGGAAGAAGTTCCCAACATAACTTTTTACATCAAAGCACCGGGTTGGCGATTCAATGCATAGGGTGCTGGTCTTACAAGCCAATCGTCGTGTGTTCGAGTCCCGACATGGATGTATTATTAGAGTCAGTAGGATAGCAGTACTAGCCATGCAATCTGTTAAAAATCACCCTTTATAATTGATTATTGGAACAGTTTTGAGCCCAATTTAGAAGAATTTCTACGTTTTTTTTTGCACCTTCGTTTCAAGTTATGGTTTCAAATTCGCCTGTTATTTCGGAACGGCAACTTGAATCGACAAAAAAATATGGGAAATTTTCCACGAAACAATATTTCATTCATTTGAATTAAAAAATCGTGTGAAAATCGATTAAGATTCGATGAGATGTCGAAGTAAGCTCCACTTTAGAGTTTTTTGGTTATTATTTATGGCACTTCCGAAATCGGGAAAAACAAAAAGTTTTCATAAGATCTTTCTTTAGAATTTTAAATAGAGGAAATCAATTCAGCCGATCTACAAGATGTTCATTTTTACACAGTTTCGGAACCGGAAGTCGGATCCAAATAAAATTCAAGACCTTTGTATGGAAGCATAGGACCTTTCATATGATACCAAGATTGTAAAAATCGGTTACGGCAAATTTAAAACTATTTGTCATACACACTTTGTATGACACTTACTGATTTCGACGAACTGATTCGAGTGGTATAGTGGGTGTAAGCAGTTCTGTTCTTGCAGCAATTATAGCTATAAGCAGTTTAAATCAATAGTACTATGGCAGTGTTTTGCAATCGAAAGTACTGCCATTATTCTTATATGTCAACGTCGAACGTTTATGTTGCCAAAAACGAACCGTGCCAAAATCATGCAGCGCTCGAAACTCCTACTAACGGGATAGGGAGGAAAAGCCGCGTTTACTAATCAATATCACCGGAACTTGTTTGATAGATATTCCAACAAAGTACCTAAGCTTGAGAATCTATTTTGTTTTAACAAGACAAAACTGCATAGCAAAACCAATAGCGGTTTGGCTGACAAAAAGACCTTTTGTTCGCAACTGATCTGATTAAAATCGACCCAAATCTCTGAGATAGTTGAACTGAATCGATTGGTATATAATCTCCCGGGCCTCGGAAAAAAATTTCCAAAGTTGGAGCGAATTCTTTACCTAATTTTTATATATAAATAAGAGGCAAAACTCTAGGGATGCGGTTGATGATGGTTTAAAACGTACTTCCCTCCCGTCTACCAATGAAGCTAACCGATGTTTTCCGTTGAACTAAGATGAGTATTTAATTACACGGTTGATGGTTTGATGATAAGCTCTAAAATGTACAATCGGTCAACTATGCTCTCAATGAAATAGTGCCTAGTAGAAACTACATGTGGAAAAAAGTGATTATTAGAAATTGAAAGTAGAAACACGGTGCTTACTAACCTTGTAGAACAGATTGACAAAAAATATTTCTACATGGCTGATTACCCGCTCGAGCAAGGTTTGGGGCTGGGTTAGTATCATAGTACCATCAATTACCACAAAACACAGACAAATAGACGAACGGAATTGGGAACATTTTGTACACATCATCGTACAGAGTGTTTTGTAAACACGAATGCATTGCCACAGTCCAGACCGAATTCGTAGGTAAGAAAGAAGAGAGTTGATAGTTGAAAGTTCCACCACACTGTTTTTGGGTATAAGTCAAGAGCATCTAATCTGTACCTATGTACATGGAGACTATTCCGTGGGTGGGAACTAAGGAAATGTCTGAAAACTACGCAAGATGGTCGAGGTGGCGTTGCGATCTAAGGAGCGATCAATTTGCGGGCATGCATTTGTTTTTAAAAGTATTAAGAAGACATGACATGGCTACTGAGGTGCTATTTTGTAATTAGTCAGATTCATTGAAAGAAAAATAATCATGATCTGATTTGGTATGGGATTCTTTTGAAACTAGAATTGATTGTTATGTGATGGAAATTATTAAATAGAAATTTATGATAATCTAGAATCCCATCCAATGACCACAATTGACGCACCAACAACTTACCCCGTTGTTTACGTTGACTAGAGCGTACGGGATTCCGGTTGGAGTCTGAAATGCCGGCAGCAGTTTATCCGCGACGTATTTGGCCTTCTCCAGGAACAACCGATCGCCGGTAAATGCGTAGCATGTCAGGAATCCTCCGATAAATCGGATGTTCGTTTCGAACACCGAAAGGTCGATGCCGACTCCGTCCAGCGTAAATTTTCGCTCGATCCAGTCGCGTCCCTCGTCGAACTCCTTGTGCAAACCCATCAGGTACAACGTATCGAGACCGTCCACGATGGTCGCTCCGAGATCGAACGCCCCGAATATGCTGCCGGAGTGGCCCCGTTTGCTGATCGGTTTCAGCTCGTTCTTGCCCCAGGCGTACAGTTTGTAGCTGTCCCAGGCGTGTATCATCATCTGTCAGGAGAGAATAAATGAAAACAAAGAATTAGCACGAAACTAGCGAATTTCCTTTTTGTTGAGTTGATGATTAAGGTTGTACTTGAGGTGTGATTTAGAATCAGTGCAAAATAAACGAAGATCTTTGCAGTACCTAATGAAACATGATCAGAACGGTATTGAACATAAGTCAATTGTTGATACAATCCGAATTTACTAAAATTTGCCAACAATTTGCTATAAGACAGGTCCAATTTAGACAGAATTGAGAAACAATGATGCGACCGTCAATCGTGACGGCACCCAACTTTCAGACTATTTTCAAACCTATTACTTGATATTCCAACCAAACTGACGAAATTTGTTTGATCGTGATATCGCCGTCAGTGACCCGATCTTTACCACGCAAGGTAACAACATCGGTAACGGTTGGCTTGATCACATCACACAGAACTTACGTCGCTACCGAGCGTGTTAAAATTTAGTTTAAAATAATGCGATTTGTTTGAGTGAAAAGCAAAGTCAGGGTCCGATACGGAACTTGTCAATTGACACAATGACGCTAAAATGAAATGTAGAGGCGCTGCTTGTTTAGAGATGATACTTTCAGCAAGAGCTGTCAAATCGGTAGGAAAATTATAGGACAGGACCTGACAATTGTTAATCCACTTCGAGAACCAGTTTCGGATCAGCTCGTGATTGGTTAAAATTGACATAAGCAAGTACAAGGTTGTTGAAATTAATATTATTGCACAGTAGTAGAAAAAGTGTTGCCAGTATCGTCGGTAACAATATAGTTTGATATTGGATATATTCGGCCTCCTGTCACGACGCCATCTTGATGAGATCAAAATCGGAACTTTAAAATCAGCTGATTGCAACGTAAACAAACAAACAGTAATGTATTTGTTTAACGCGATTACCTTGTTTAGTGCACGAAAATTAGTGAATTTTGTGTCGACTCTCTCACAATAACTTGTCGGTTTAACTAAAATACAGCAAACAGTGTTTTAGGACATAAGGTGGAGATAATTTTCACAATTTGAGAGTCGCGATGAGTCGCAAAACATCGCAGTGTTTGGAGCTCGAAACGCGAGGGGCTCAACGTAATCGGTATACTTTCAAATGGCTGGTGCTCACATACCGGTGTCAGATGGCTATATATATTTTTAATTTCAATAGGATTTAAGTTCAATTTTTTTTCAAGTCCTGTCATTCGTCATCTAACACTCGATGTGGATAGACGAATAACCTACTACGACTAATTTCGATTTTGTTTTATTTTTTATTCGCAGTTGTCTACCTACCCAAGCTATGGGTAAAAACCGCCATAGATCCGAGAAGGATCCAAAGGATGCTAAGCGTCTGAAGCCAAGTGATGTACAGGTAAACGACCGTTTGCTGAGTAAAAACCAATATGCTGATCTGCCAGTTGATGTCGAAGAGGAACTGCAGAAGAAGGAAAAAATGCCGCCTTTCTACCTGAAGGGCTTCCCACCAACTCTACGCTCGGATTTCAACACACTGATCAGCAAAGGACTACAGGCAACAATCCGTTTATGTACTGAAGGCTACAAAATAACTGTTCCGGCTTTGAACCACTACAAAGGAGTGGAATGTTATCTGAAGCAGACAAAAGCGGAATACTTCACACACGATATTGCCGCCAACAAACCTATGAAGGTTGTACTTCGAGGACTACCCGACATGATGGAAGCCGAACTAAAGCAGGCACTGTCGGAGGCTGGACTAAAGCCTTTGATGGTGTTCAAAATGAAGCGACATAATACGGACAAAAAGTTTAGAGATCAACTGTACCTGATTCATCTGGAGAAGGGCTCCATCACCATGAGTCAACTGAAAACGATTAAATCGTTATTTCACATAATCATCGAATGGCAAAAGTATAAACCGGTACATCGGGATGTCACACAGTGCACGAACTGTTTGAACTACGGTCATGGAGCGAGGAATTGCCACATGAAAAGTCGGTGCGGGAAATGTGCCGAATCACACAATACCAACGATTGCTTACTAGATGATATCGCTGTAAAATGTGTGAACTGTGATGGCGACCATCCATCTACTAGCAAATCGTGTCCCAAACGTGCTGAGTTCACAAAAATTCGACAACAGGCGTCCCGTAAACAATCAACGCGCAAGAATGTTCCACAGAAGGATGAAATTAATTTCCCACGGCTCCCACCGAAGAGGGATATTCCGGATTTGCCGCCACTTCCTCGCAGCAACCCAAAAGATTCAACCGCTGGATCACAAAAAGAATCTTCTTCAAAAATCCCTCCTGGATGGGGCAATAATCAACCACAAGCAAAGGATGACTGTGGTGATTTATTTTCTGCTGAACAACTGATCGTCATTTTTGAAACAATGACAACAAAACTACGAAACTGCAGAACGCGGTTAGAGCAAATCAACGCCTTAGGCAAATTCATCATCGAATATGCAATATAATGAGTTGGTTATAGTAAATTGGAATGCTTGCTCACTCAGGAGCAAAACTGCTGAATTGTCCGACTTTCTTCAAGAGAAGAATGCCGATATTGCTATTTTAACTGAAACTCATCTTAAACCTGAAATTTCTATTTTTATTTCCAATTACAGGATTCACAGGCTCGACAGGACAACTACCAGAAGAGGGGGAGTTGCCATTGCCATTAAACGATCCATTCAGCATAGGCTTATGTCAGCCTTTAAATTACAACTAATAGAAGCCATCGGAATTGAGATTACAACGACGATAGGACCCATCATCATCATTGCAGCGTACTGCCCCAAACAAACCAATCTTCGAGATGCTACGTGTGCATCATTGAAGCGAGATCTGGCTATGCTCACTCGACGACAGAACAAATTCATCATTGCTGGGGACCTGAACGCACGGCATGAGCTGTGGGGAAACAGAAGACAGAATCGAAACGGATTCGTACTTGCCGAAGATTACGAAGCTGGACAATACAACATCTTCGCTCCGGATCAACCAACGCGACTTTCCAGATCGGGAGTTCATTCCATTTTGGATATATTCATCAGCAACATCGCCATAGACAGCTCTCCGGTTGTCTTCAACGAGCTCTCTTCCGACCACTTTCCAGTAATATTGACGTTGGGATCTTCACCAGAAACAGTGCCTTTTCAACCACGGAGGAACTATTATCGCACCGATTGGGTCCAATTTCAACAAATCGCCGACCAACATATTAATATCGATCTGCCACTTGATTCCCCGATGGAAATCGATGCGGCCCTATCTTCCTTCCAGCATTCAATCACAGTCGCTCGTGATAGGACGGTTCCAGTACAACATATGCCGAGTTCCTCTCTTCAAATTGACAGTGTCACACAGAAACTCATCCGACTTCGAAATATCTACCGGAGGCAGTATCAACGAACTGGCATCCTAGATAGGAAGACTTCTTATAACAACTTGACTAGGATAATCCAGGAAAGGATATCTGAGCTTCGCAACAGGAACTTCCAGCATAAGCTTTGAGAAATTCTCCCACATTCAAAGCCCTTCTGGTCCTTAACGAAGGTGCTTAAGAAAAAACCGAAGCCTATTCCTCCTTTGCTGCCATCCCAGGACGCAGCTGAAGGAATACCTTTAATCACACCAGTAGAGAAGGCAAATGCGCTAGGCAATCAGTTTGTGTGTTCTCACAATTTAGGACTCAACATTGTTAGTCCTCATGAAAGAGCCGTTGCTTATAGCGTAGCTGAGGTTGACCAATCAGACAGCTTAGTTCCTGAGGAAAGTAGAGTCACTGCGAATGAGCTGATGGCTATTGTGAAAAAATCCAAAAATATGAAGGCCCCCGGTTTCGACAACACATTCAACATTGAGCTGAAACATTTGAGTATTCGCTCATTTATCTTCTTAGCTAAAATTTTTAACAGCTAAAGTTATCCCAGTTTTGAAACCGGGGAAAGATCCTTCCTTTTCCAAGAGCTATCGGCCCATCAGCTTACTCTCTGCCCTATCCAAGCTGTTTGAAAAGTCAATACAAAGGCGCATTCTTGCTTTCGCAGATGAACAGGACATATTTCTGGAAGAACAGTTTGGGTTCCGGAAAGGAAGATCCACCATCCACCAACTCACAAGGGTTAACAACGTCATCCAGCAAAACAAATCAGTGTCCAAAACGACTGCCATGGCAATATTGGATATTGAAAAGGCATTCGATAATGTGTGGCACGATGGCCTGGTGTTTAAACGGCATCGGTATAATTTTCCCATGTATCTTATTAAAATTATCAAAAATTATCTTGCAGATAGAGCATTCCAGGTTTCTCTGAATAATGCACTTTCAGAAAGATTTACTATTCCTGCTGGTGTACCCCAAGGAAGTATCCTAAGTCCCATTCTATACAACATTTTTACATCAGACATCTTATCTCTTCCGGGTGGTGGTGTTCTGTCACAATTTGCTGATGATACTGCCATTCTTTACAAAGGTCGTGTCATTAATGCTCTGAAGAATAAACTACAGACAGGTCTGGACGCTTTAACGGAATATTTTACAAGCTGGAAAATTGTGATCAATGCAGCAAAAACTCAGGTCATCTTGTTTCCACATTCAAGATCTCCAAAACTTGTTCCATCAGACGAATGCCGAATACGATTCGGTGATGAGGTCATCCAATGGTCCGACGAAGTTATCTATCTAGGACTCACCTTTGACAGACATCTGATATTCAGGTCACATGTTGACAAAATCGTTCAAAAATGCAGCATACTCATCAGGTCTCTGTATCCGCTGATTTGTAGAACATCTAAACTATGCCTGAAGAATCAGATGGCTGTCTATAAACAAATCATCTACCCCGCAATTGAATACGCAGTCCCTGTTTGGCGGGGCTGTGCACGAACACACAAACTTAGGCTTCAGCGCATTCAAAGTAAGATCTTAAAGATGATTTTAATCTACCCCCTTGGACAAGGACTAGTGAAGTACATGAGATGGCCTCCCTGGATATACTAGAACAAAAATTCGAACAATACTGCACGAAATTTGAAGAGAGGTGCTCAATCTCTGAAATACAAATTATTCAAAATTTATACGTATTAGGTTAGGGATAGTTATAAGTAGGTAGATATTTTATTAATAATTAAAATAAATATTATGATTAAACATTAGTATGTGAAACAAGAGTAACTAAAACACCTATTATTAATAACGAATCGTATGAACAACAAAGATGAAAGGCCAAAGGGTCAAAACACTTGTACTGTAAAATGTTGATGTAATACACAAAAATAAGATTAATAAACAGATATTTATGCAAAAAAAAAATCAAGTCCTGTCAATGCGGAAAGTATACGAGTACATTTAAAAATCACGGGATGGTACAAAGAGAAAGTCTGACATCACGAAGTGTGATATGGACAAGAATATTGATTGTTATGGTTGTACTTGAGAATAGCACCAAATCTTTGGATACTTCTATATGTTGGACACTTCAGTTAATAATGCTGCAAAAATTAATTACCCAAAAATAAGTGTTTTCGAAACTTTTTTATTAAACTGTTTTAACTAAACGAATTCTGACTATATTTTGACTGATATAACATTTGTCTAAGTGTTTTCAAATGCTTCATAATCGCATGTTATAAGGGGAAAAACTTTTCTAAATGAATAATTATCTCTACTGGCAACAGTGACCGCAAGGAATGTATTATTTATAACAGGGAATAACCGAACTGAGAAGAGAAATATTTTTCTGGTCCTGTTCTAGAGAAAATTACTTCACCTTTTCAATGATTTCTTATAAAAACTGGCAAATTCATTCGAGAAATCATAGTAGAAATGGAAGAAAAAGGTTTCTCTCAGAGGTGGTAAACCTGATTTTAATTTATTGTGCGAAAACTAACGGTTATTTAGAAAGGAACATTACACTTGGTTCAATACCATTTTTCAAATGCACGGAAATAACAAATGAAGTATCTAAAAAAAGGTAGTTGATCGCTAAACATTATTGGCCTTCTAACGACAGTTCGACAAGTAGATAGCGCTGTAGTTCAAACGATGATGCTTACGAATTAGGCTGTCAAAATACATGGGAATTTTTAATCTCCAGTGATTTTTCATTTATTTACGGTTCGAATGATCGGAGAATACCCAGGCAACCATTAAGCATTAATAATGGCATTAAAATAGCTTTTTATGAGCACCAGAAATGCTTATAGCTCTATAGCTGCAATTTGAAAGCTCATTTGTTGTAAATCAATCAGAATTCAGCTTTCAGAATGCATACCAGCCATAAATAAGCATTATCTATGAATAGCCGTATATTTTGCCAATGTGGTCTTAATTCAGTCTCAAGTGCGATTGAAATGGCAATTAGCGATTATTTGCTGTCATAATACGGCATTAGTATGTGCTTTTTGATTACCGGGGTATGCTTTTAGAAAAGGGGAAAAACATTGATTAAAGTTTCAATCAATTTATTTAAATGTTTCGCTTGAGAATAATCTTTATGCCTTTCTCATACAGAAAGGTTATGCAATCACTGTGAAAACGAGTCGGTGTTGAACAGTCGTTCGCACCGCACGCGTATAGCTCTTGGCTCCTGGAATTTTTTTTTCTGGCTACCTAGAGTTTCATTGATTCAAGGCTTCAGTCTTTTTCAAGGCTACCTGAATCACTAACTAAGTGACTAAGTGATACAAAGAGTGATATTAGAGTGAATAAGTGATACAAAGAGTGATATTAGAGTGACTAAGAAATTAATCAGCCTTTTTTAAGGCTAGCTAGGAGTCTAATCGAAGACTAATTTAGCCTAGTTAATTTAATTTAAAATTTCATTAATTTCAAAAATGCCTGCGTCCAACCGGAAAGGCAACAAGCCTAAGGCTAAAAATAATTCAATACGGAATAAATCACAATCCGTTATTCAACATTTTTCTAATAACATTCACGATCTTATAGAATCTGAATGTAAAAATAAAAGACAACGGACGGATTTCCCTACCGTTGATCCTATGCCGTCTAACAATATTTACGAGATTCTTCCTGAATCCGATTGTAGCGACATAGAAGAAAATTCTTCAAAAATTCCCAAAATGGACGCTTGTCGTTCTGGGAAGAAACATCAATCTATGCCACCAGTGACGGTGATGATTTCCGACTTCAAAGCATTCCGTACTGAGCTTTCTACTTTTCTCCCGGAAGTAAAAGTCTCATTTCAAATCGGACGAAGAGGAGAATGTCGAGTCTTGGTGGATGGATTGGAAGATTACGAACGTCTTATTCGATATTTGTCCGAAAAACTTCATAAATTTTATTCATATGATATAAAATCAGACAGACCCTTCAAGGCTGTCTTGAAAGGATTATCAAATGATCAAAGTATTGATGAAATTAAAAATGAACTAAAAGAATTGCTTGGTTTTGCCCCTTCCCAAGTAATACTTATGAAAAAAAGAGCGAATGGTACTTCTAAACCACGCTCTGGAATTTCCCATGAACTTTACCTAATACACTTCAATCGAAGTGATGTAAACAATTTGAAAACTTTAGAAAAAGTACGTTTCATTTCCCACATTAAAATTCATTGGGAACATTATAAACGGCATAATCGTATTGCAAACTTAACGCAATGTCGTCGTTGCCAAGGCTTCGGTCATGGAACCAAAAATTGTCATATGGATATACGGTGTTTGAATTGTGGTAAATCGCATTCGAAAGACGCTTGTCCAATGAATGAAACCACTGATAAATTTTCATGTTCAAATTGCAATGGAAATCATAAATCCAATTATTTGAAATGTCCTGTCAGGGAAAAAATTTTAAACGCTCGTTCGCTTAGACAACAAGTCAAATCAACGACCTTAAATTTACAGAACATACCTGAAAATTCTTCTAAGGCACCTGCCAATTCGTCTTCTAACGAAAACAATTTATTGACAGGTAGATCGACCTCGTCATCATCTTCTTCTAATGTCAGTTATGCTGGTATATTAGGTAGAAATCTATCACCTATTTCTTCTAATGTAAATAATCAAAACACAGGACCGCCTTGCAGTTCTTCTTCTAACGAAAACAATTTATTAATAGGTAGACCGGCCAAATCATCTTCTTCTAATGGCAGTCTACCTACAAATATTCCTTCAATGCCATTCGCTTCTTTAAATGAAGTCGATTTAGGCGATATAACTGAAAATAAAATGATCTACCTACAAGATCAACTTTTTCAAATGATCATCCAAATGAATTCGACTTCATCACTTTTTGAAGCATTTCAAATCGGATGGAAATTTGCAAATAATATTATAATGAATTTAAAATTTAACAGTGATGTTAAATAATTATTTGAATATTTTAAATTGGAATGCTCGATCTTTGAAATCGAGTGAAGATGAATTTTATAATTTTCTCAAAGTTCACAAAATTCATATTGCCATTGTGACAGAAACTTTTCTTAAACCAAATGTAAAATTGAAAAGTAATCCACATTATGTGGTTCATCGATTTGACAGGTTTACTGGAATTGGTGGTGGAGTTGCCATTTTTGTCCAACGGCAAATTAAACATCGAATTTTACCTTCTTTCAATACTAAAGTTATTGAAAGCTTGGGAATCGAAGTTGAAACCATTCATGGAATTTATTTCATCGCTGGAGCATATTTGCCATTCCAATGCACCGGCGAACAATTAAATTTCTTTAAAGGTGATTTGCAAAAACTTACAAGATATCGATCGAAATTTTTCGTAATAGGGGACTTAAATGCTAAGCATGTCCAGTGGAATTGTAGGCAAAATAACAGTAATGGTAAAATACTTCATAATCAACTCTCAGCTGGTTACTTTACAGTTCTTCATCCCAGTAATCCTACTTGTTTCTCTTCCGTGAAAAACCCGTCTACAATTGATCTGGTTCTAACAGATCAAAGTCACATTTGTAGTGAACCGATTACTCATGCTGATTTTGACTCAGATCATCTTCCTGTAACATTCAGACTTTCCAACGAAGCTATAATTAATCCAATTAGTTCTATTTTCAACTATCATAGAGCAAATTGGTTGGATTACAGATCTCACATTGAAAATCATGTGGATCATGAAACTATTTTAGAAAATTCTGCGGATATCGACACAGCAATTGATAATTTGAATCATTATATTATCGAAGCTAGAAATCTTTCAGTTCCCAAAGCTCAAACTAAATTAAATTCTCCTATCATCGATGACAATCTTCAACTGCTCATTCGGTTGAAGAATGTTCGTCGACGACAATATCAACGTTCTCGTGATCCTGCTATGAAAAACATAGTTAAGGATTTACAAAAAGAAATTAAACATAGATTTACTCTTTTGCGAAATGAAAATTTCGCTAAAGAAGTTGAACAAATTAAACCATATTCTAAACCTTTCTGGAAACTTTCTAAGGTTCTTAAGAAACCTCAGAAACCTATTCCTGCTCTCAAGGAAGGAAATCAAATACTTCTTACAAATGGCGAAAAAGCTCAAAAACTTGCTCAGCAGTTCGAGAGTGTCCACAATTTTAATTTGAACGTTGTGAGTCCTATTGAAAATGAAGTCTCACTGAAATATGATCATATTTCAACTCAAGTGTTATCACACGATGACATTATTGAGACGAATTTTGATGAAATTAAATCAATTATTAGAAAACTTAAAAACATGAAGGCTCCTGGTAATGATGGAATTTTTAATATTCTTATTAAAAATCTTCCCGATGTTGCCTTGAGACTCCTGGTTAAAATTTTCAACAAGTGTTTTTCATTAGCTTACTTCCCAAAAAGATGGAAAAACGCTAAAGTAATTCCTATCCTAAAACCTGATAAAAACCCAGCAGAAACATCAAGTTATCGCCCAATTAGCTTACTTTCTTCTATCAGTAAACTTTTTGAAAAAATTATCTTGTTAAGAATGATGACTCATATAAATGAGAATTCAATTTTTTTACCAGAGCAGTTTGGATTTCGTCATGAACATTCAACTACTCATCAACTTGTAAGAGTTACGAACATGATAAAAACAAATAAATCTTCTGGGTTATCCACTGGAGTTGCTCTTCTAGACATAGAAAAAGCATTCGACAGTGTTTGGCACAAAGGTTTAATAGCAAAAATGTCTGATTTCCAGTTTCCTATTTATTTGATCAAAATGATTCAAAATTATTTAACTGATCGTACTCTTCAGGTTAGCTATCAGAATTGTAAATCTGAATTGCTACCCGTACGAGCCGGTGTTCCGCAGGGTTCGAGTGTAGCTCCAATCTTGTATAATATTTTCACTTCTGATCTTCCAAATCTACCCGTTGGTTGTCAGAAATCGCTATTCTGTGACGACACAAGTCTGTTAGCCACAGGTAGAAATCTAAGAGTGATCTGCAGTCGCCTACAAAGAAGTTTAAATATTTTCAGTGATTATCTGTCAAAATGGAAAATTAAACCAAATGCAGCAAAAACGCAATTAATTATCTTTCCTCACAAGCCAAGAGCTTCTTTTCTTAAACCAAACAATAATCACATTCTCAAATTGAATGGCTTGGAATTGACATGGTCTGATCAAGCTAAATACTTAGGTTTAACGTATGACAAAAAACTCACTTTCAAGGATCACATTGAAGGAATCCAGGCAAAGTGTAATAAATATATTAAATGTTTATATCCTCTTATAAACAGAAATTCTAAGCTCTGTCTAAAAAACAAATTGTTAATTTATAAACAAATTTTCAGACCAGCCATGCTTTATGCGGTACCAATTTGGTCAAGCTGTTGTTCCACCAGGAAGAAAACGCTTCAAAGGATTCAGAATAAAATTCTGAAAATGATTCTGAAGCGTCCTCCCTGGTTTAGTACAAATGAGTTACACAGACTCACAAATATAGAACCATTAGATGTAATGTCACATAATATTATAAGCAAATTCCGACAAAAATCGATGCAATCTTCAATTGAATCGATTCGCTCTCTGTATTAGTTAGTAAGTTAGTATATAAGTTCCTTTTCCCCATTACACAATACAAGTAGGTTTAGAATTTTCCCTACACAAAAATCTCAGAATTGCGGAAGCAAATGATGTCTTCATGGTAATAACCAAATCATATATATATATATATATATATATATAACAGGGCTGAAAAGTCACCACTTGTGGCTGAACACCCAATTTAAATCTTAATAATTTAATTTTAACTCATATTCCAATAAATAGTTATTTAAAAAAAAAAAAAAAAAAAAAAAAAAAAAAAAAAAAAAAAATCACTGTGAAAACCGACTTTTAAACCGAGGCCTGGAGGGCCGAGTGTTATATACCATTCGACTCAGTTCGTCGAGATCACAAAATGTGTGTGTGTGTGTGTGTGTGTGTGTGTGTGTGTGTGTGTGTGTGTGTGTGTGTGTGTGTGTGTGTGTGTGTGTGTGTGTGACCAAGAATGTCACTCAATTTTCTCAGAGATGGCTGAACCGATTTTTACAAACTTGTATTCAAATGAAAGGTCTTGAGGTCCCATACAAAGTTCATAAGTTTCATATGGATCCGACTTCCAGTTCCGGAATTACAGGGTGATATGCACCAAAATGAGGAAAAAAATCGTCACACACGTTTCTCAGAGGTGGCTGAACCGATTTTCACAAACTTAGATTTAAACAAAAGGTCTTTTAGCCTTATACAATTTTCCTGAGTTTTATTTGGATACCACTTCCGGTTCCGGAATTACAAAAAAATAAGTGAAAATGAAAAAATGCGCAATCAATTTTCTCGGAAATTTCTTGCCCAATTTTCACAAACCAAGTAGCAAATAAAAAAAAAATCTTTAAAAAATCCCCGTAAAGTTTATTTGGATCCGACTTCCGGTTCCCGTATTACAGATACATACAGATACGTATTGCGATTGGTGAAAATTTTCAATTTCATGAATATTTTTTCACAAGCGATGGCGAAATGAGGTGCACATTATTATAAAACTTACTGCTAAATTGATCTTGTTGACGGATTTTATTAGTAAGTAATTACATAAAACTATTTTGGGACTACAAGTTCCCGGGTTCTGTTTCTGAAAGCACCGGTAATAGTGAAGAAATTCTCCAAAAATGGAACTCCCGTCGATTTCTCAACAACGGTTAAGCCGTTTTTCACGATTTATGATTCAAATTAAAGCTCTCATTGTCTTTAAATAAACTGTGCAATTTCATCCTGATCCGACTTCCGGTTCCGAAATTATAGGGCGATGAGTGTCAAAACATTCAAATTCAAAATGATGACTCAGGGGAAAGGGGACAGCGGCTTTGCTCCATTCACAGCGTGCTTTGTTCAATTTCGTATAGCGTGCAGGGTTGCCACATTAAAACTTATATTTTTCAGGTGAAAAAAAAAATGTAAATTTCTAATCCTTTTATTCAATTTGTACTTACTTGTTAATGTTATTACAAGATCATGATAAAGATGCTTTTCAAGAAAAGTGCACTTATTGCCTTTCTCATAAAGAAAGTTTATACAATCACTTGAAAAATTGTGGGTGTGTGTCAAATAATGTCACTCATAAAAAAATCTCGTACTCCTGTAGGTTGCTATTGAATTTCACACCGTCATTTAGAGCGACGAAGAATAAAATTCTTCTAGATTTGGCTTAAAACTGATTCAATTTGTAGGCTTTATTAGTTACTTACTAAACGAACCGACTTCGGCTATACTGTTTCCAAGATCCTGGTTTCAGAAGTACCAGAAGTAGTAGTCAAAAAGTTTAAAACGAGACTTACTCAATTTTCACAGAGATGATTTGATCGATTTTCACAAACAGGCTCAAATAAAAGTGCCTACAGTCTTATAGGTTGCTGTTTAATTTCATCCGAGTCCGATTTCCGGTTCCAGAACCATACGGTAAAGAGTGCTTAATCATTTAGTGCGACGATGCAAAATAAAGAAAAATTTCTTATCAACTTGACATAACTGTTTAGAATTTGAAAAGGTTATGCTAGTTTATACCCAAAGAAAGTTTCTTATTTTATTCAAGATTGAAAAAAAATTTTCTTCACAAAATTTTCTGGTGATATTTCTGAAAATATTAGTAATATGAGAAAGGCATTAACCACTAGGTGGATTAAAACAGTTTTTTTTTTGTTTTCGGCATGGCCAACAGATTGATAATGTTGATTTTTCATGTTACCTTTGTAGTGAATAGGTCTAGGTCTGGTCGTTTATTTCGATTACGAAAATTGATTACATAACCTCGCTTTGCATCAATATCTAAATGTTGTTCAGTAACAAAGAAGTTGAAGGTTTATTTTTCACGCAAAAGTTTTACCCATTTCGAAAGATTGTGTAAAGAAATATTGCATTGTTTGTAATTATTTCCGCAATTGATACTCGATTCCTTAATGGCTTTATATGATAATTTGCTAACATCATCGTTTTCTTGGTTTATGCAGTAAAACATTTTACGTTTGAAAGCCAATAGTACTCGAGAAATCAACTTTACACTGGTTTCTGTTTAGAAAATGTTGCTCCGAAAAAACCTAACCTTGCCTAATTTCACACATTTCTGAAGATTTTCCATGTTTAATTGTAGTTTACACTAAAAAAGTAGCTTACTTTTATTGCTGATATCTATTTGTACTATTGAATAATCGAAAAAATCATTGCAAATCACTACTGCCGATATGAAAAGTTTCGGAAGAACTCTCCTTTTCTTGGTTCCAAAATGTCATATTTTGTCTTTCCAAAACTGATCTAGATCGTCTTTCGAAAAGGGTTCAATTTATTTAACCAATTTTTGACGTGAATACTTACTTTAAGGCAGCAACCTGATTTTTTCTCCATATTATCGACGATATGATCAGCAATTTTTGATAAAAATTTTAGTGGAATGCGATTTGTAATGCGTTTTGTAAACATTTTTGATATGAACAAGCTTTAAGGTGAAATTGAGTGCTAAACTAGAGCGCGCAAAATCTCCACTGCATAAATTGAATGAATCATCGCACAAAGCGTATCGTGCGAAACGTACACATAGAACCACGGAATATGAGCAGTGATTTAGCGCAGTGGGCTTACGACACGCTTTGTTCGCTAGTAAAACAGGCACTAACTGTGTATAGTTATAAACCATGAATTTTTTAAATTGACTAATATGAGGGAGACACATTTGCTCTTTCGCTCTGATTTTCTCGCCTGAACTAAATTTTCTGAACTAAATTACAGGTTGAGACTAGTTTCAGAATTTAGTTCTGAATAACTGATTCAAAGTTTAAAGCTCAAACTCTGGAACTGAATCCTGAGTTTGGATTCTGGAACTGAATTCTTTAAATTGGTTTCTTCACTAGATTTTTTAACTGACTTGACTTGACAAGATTTTAACTATAGATCTTGATTCTGGAACTGATTGTTAAACATGAACTCCGAACCTGTACTTTGGTAACTGACTTCTGAACTAGAATTTAATTCCTAAATACAGTTTTATAATTTAATTCCTGAATTTCAGGCAATTAAAGTTCAGAATTCAAACCTGCTGCATGCTGGAACTAAATTCTGGAACTAGAATTTGAAACTGCATTCAGTTTCTTTATTCAAGTTCGGAATTTAACTTCAGAATTCAGTTTTAGAGCTAAATTTGGAACTTGCATTCTGAAATTGAGTTCGGTTCTGATGTAAACTATTCAACAGTTGTAAACATCGGATACATTCCACAAATGGGTTCTTTTTAGAACCAAGGAAATATTCCCAAAGAATAAGGCGAAGTTTTCTTCCACTGAGTATGTAAATCTACAACAAAAAAACTATTATAACATTGTTTGTTGTATTTTTCATTTATTCATTTGTTCCGTGTTACTTAATTGTATGGTAGAATATGTTCGCCGGCAATAAGTCGTACTTTAGTGTAGATGAACCGATACAATGCTGGAAGCGAAGCAGTAGAAATTGAAACCTTCACACAATCAACATACGAACGATTAGCGATGTTCGGAAATTTGATTGAAGCATGTCAGTTTTACTTGTATTCACGTCTTCCAGTTATGACGGTTACATGACCCACCTCCCCTTTTTCAAATAATTATTGTCGAAAATGAGAAATCCTACAACAAAGTTTTATATTAATGATTTTCACAAAATCAGTTAAATTTTCCATTAAAAATACTGAAACCGTTCCTTACACTGAATTAAATGATTTAAAAAAATTTAAATTAATATTAAAAACAAATTCATATTTGATTTTGATAAAAATGAATAAAAAAACCGTTCATACATTGCAAGATGGGCACTATCAAGGAAAGAGTTTTTTTTTATAAAAAAAAACTATTGTCAGAACCAGTGTTGAGAAAATCATGATCAGGAAAAGTTCATTTCATTATCACTCGTGAAAAAATCAGTTATAGAGAATTACTGAAAACAGTTCAGTGACTGAAAAAATCCCGAGATTCTCACTTATGAAACAAACACCCACAAAACTCAGAACCTCGAGGTTCATAAGTGATTTTTTGTGTCAGTGAAACTTAATGATTTATTTTTCACCCACAGAAATATCGCTTAAGTGATAATCGAAAGGGAGAAGAGTTTCCGATGATATTTCGATGCTGAAATTCTTTTACGCTTCACCTCCGACACCGAAGTGATTCGTGCAAGATTTAATTATTATATTTACAGCAATAATGAGATCTCCACTGAATAAATTCGCAACTGAGAAATATTTTCGATGCACGATCCACATTCCAAACAGTGATTATAGCGACGGAAGGCTGTTTTTTTCAATTACAGCTGACTGATTACACTGCACTATTTTGATTAAACACAATAAAACACTATATTGCATGATTTTGTTTCATAGAAGTAACAGGAGCGCAGTATTGTCAGCGTGACTGAAACACTCAAACGTTGCGCCTGCGCCTGGCGCGTTTTAACTGGTGAAGCGATAATCTGCGCTCCTGTTACTTCTGCGTACAATATTCAAGATAAATTGGGTAATATTGTTAATCAGCAGCATAACATGCTCTGTGATTGTTTGTACTATCATTATTAATCACAACACTTGCCTTTTTTTTTGATGATGTTACTTCACCACCACTGTATTGCTGAGCAAATCTCGAATGCAACACCACTATTGATTCACTTATCAACCACCCTACGTGCACTGAACATTTTCAGAAAGGTTAATTTTTTGTTCATAGGCGAATTCGTTCATCATATATTCTGCAATGGATTGAGATTCAACGGCTATGGAAATTCATTTCCCAAAAATCTTCTTCAAAATTTCAGTCGCGATTTTGTGAATATCACTATCTCAAAACATCGGTCAAAAAAGTCTAGCCCTTTTCAAGTGACAGTCTAGATCAATTATTTAAAAACAAACGGAGCAAATGGGCTTTTTTTGATAAAGTATACATGCTGCATGTTAGCATGGATGAACCGCCAGCGCATTGGCCCTTTACGAATGATCGTATAGACGACGACGTTAGCCGATGTCAGCGAGGGAGAATGGATGATAATAAAAAGAACCAGTAACACCACCTAAGGATAAAGCCGTTATTCAAGCCAGAAAGGTGATGCTAAATTAATAGTTTTTTCTCATATTAACACATGGATCAATAAGTCCCGAGACTAACAATGGAAACAACATTTTTTTGCAAAAATTTTTTTTATTCATCAATATAATCACCTTTTAGGGTGATTCAATGGTTCCAACGTTTTTCCAATTTTTCAATACCGTGTTTATAAAAAAAAATACAATGGGGTCTTTTTTTATGCGGTCTTTTTTATGCGGTTTTTTTACACGACTTTTTTTATGCGAATTTTCAGAGTTATGCGGTTTTTTTTATGCGAAGTTTCAGAGTTATGCGGTTTTTTTATGCGGATTTTCAGAGTTATGCGGTTTACCCTTCTGCGGTCTTTTTTATGCGAAGTTTCAGAGTTATGCGGTTTTTTTTATGCGAAGTTTCAGAGTTATGCGGTTTTTTTTATGCGAATTTTCAGAGTTATGCGGTTTTTTTTTATGCGGTACGTAGATTCGCATAAAAAAAGACTTCAGTGTATCTTTCGCTTCAAAATAAGCTTCAGTTTCGGCGATGACCTCCTCATTTGAGCCAAATCTTTTTCCCTGGAGCATTTTTTTAAGATCAGCAAAGAGCCAGTAGTCACTGGGGGCTAAATCTGGCGAGTATGGGGGGTGGGGAAGCAGATCAAAGCCCAATTCGTTCAATTTCGCCATTGTTTTCATCGACTTGTGGCAGGGTGCATTTTGTTCCATCGAAAGCAATCGCGGCACCCACTTGGAAAAAACCTTTTTCATGCTCAATTTTTCATGAAGGATAGTAAATACACTTCCATATGATATCTGTGTCATCTCAGCAATCTCACGGAGCTTCACTTTACGATCTTTCATTATAATTTTTGTCACTTCACTCACATTTTCCGGTGTAACGGCTTCCACAGGTCTACCCGAGTGTTCAGCGTCATTTGTGTCGGTACGACCATGTTTAAACTCGGCGAACCACCGACAAATCGTTGCTTTTGATGAACAAGAGTCCGGATAACATTTTTCAATCCATTGTTTCGCTTGCACGGTGTTTTTACCCATTAAAAAACAATGTTTTATCAAAACACGAAACTCGGTTTTTTCCATTTTTCAAACAAACTACAAAACGACTTTACTCCATCCTCGATAACTCAGCTGTTTCTGGTCGGATCGACTTAAAATTTTGACCCGTTTCAAGCAAAGGTTAGTACTCTAGAAAGACGTGGTTACTGGTTTACTACGAGCGCCATCTCTGCTTTAGTCTCGGGACTTATTGATCCATGTGTTACTTGAACTCCTTCTACAATTAGTAGTTTTAAGAAATACAATTGATAGTTTCGACGCTATATTGTTGCAGTTTCTAAGCGATACTATCGCTGCATCTATGCGTGTGCAAAGACCACGAATTAAACTAATAGCAGTTGTAATTATTCGCTTCAAACGTTCCATGAATTGAAATTTCCAACATTGATTTAAAATTTGGAAGAACACTAAATTCTTGTGCTGACTGAATAAAGATATTGTCTGCTGTGTGAAAGTGTTTGAATTATTATTTCCAACAACAATGCCAACTGTGAATACGATTTGGGAATCGCAGCAATTCCAAGCATTGTAAGAAGAACATTTTCAACTAAAACTTTTTCTTGACAATTTGTGAAATTTTTTGACATATTGGGCAACTAGCGAATGAGTATTCTGGGAAATCTTCTTACAAATTAAGGAATAGAAAATTTTTGTATTGGAAAAACTTTTTTTCTTTAAAGCACCCGTCTTTCGATGTATGGTAGGGAACAGGGACCTATATTGTGATAAAATTTTATCCCAATCAAAATGTTTTTTTTTTTTGTAGAATTTAGGTGTAGGACTCAATATGAAAGTTTTTCAGTCCTTTTACTAAAAAAAATTGACTGATTTTTTAAAAAACCACTGATATAATCTTTTTTTGCAGATTTTGTCATTTTTTAACAATAATTATTTGAAAAAATGATTTAAAAAGTTTAGACCTTTTTAAAAGACAAACGTTTTCACATCGTTCAACGAAGAATTATAAATTTTGAAAATTTCTACACTCAATGTACAAAAATACGTCATATTGACATCCAAAGGAATTTTTCACCTGTCTGTTACTCTGAGGATCTGTAATGTTGAGTATCTGGTAAGTAATCTTGCATCAGCTCTGTGATACAACATTATCTATACCAGGCTAAATCAGCTACCAGTAACAGTGTCCGATCACAATCAATCGGAACACTATCAATCTATCAACAGGAATCGTATTTCAAAGTACACTGACACAAAAAACCACTATACCTGACAATTTAAGCCTCCTGTCGAACTGAAAGACTTCGGCGACAAGAGATGTCGGCAACTCTTTCATGTGTCAACTATGGACTAGTTCCGTGTTGCAGATATGATTCTTTTGTTCAAGCAGAAGTGTAGAAAATAAAAGAAAAATAAAACCTGTTGGTGGCGTAGAATTGAAACAAACAGAACATTTACAATTCTGATTGTTATTTTTTCATAAATACGTTTATTTCTTAAGGCAGTTTACATAAGTTTTTCTTCGCCGTAACATCACTTTTACATAAAATTCTTATCCTAATTTAATTCTAACATAGTCACAACGATTTGAATTTACTAAAACATATTCCTTTTATTACCTAAATATCATCTTAGGTAACTCGTCATTAATTATGAAATCTACTCGGAAATATTATTTGAACCAAACGATTAACTTCTATAAATTATAAAATAAGCTGTTATTTTCAGACATTTTATTGATAATTTCAAAACTGTTTCGAGTTTGTTTGCATCATTACAGGGTCCGGCACTCGAAGTGTAACCAACTTCAGACCGCTCGCGCAGCTGACGCACGGGCATCAGCTCTCTAGAAATTTGCTAAATGACAGTTCGGAGTTGTATTGTTTACAAGCACAAGAAAGCATTTTGCCAAAAGTGAACGCGAAAAAAAAATCTTGACTTGAGAGAGCGAAGGAGTTGCTTCGTTTGGCCGAAAGCAATTGAGCAATTCGTAAACTCTCAAAACGATAGGGTTTACTTGACCGACCGTTCATACGAGAATTTGAGTCATCGATTGGCCACCAGGAGGCAGCACCCGCAATAGATAATGGTTTGGGCCGCTGTAACCGCAGATGGGCGCTCTCCAATCGTTTTCATCGAGCCTGGCGTCAAGGCAAACATTTCGGTGGCAGACCATGGACGTTTCAGCAGGATTCGGCACCGTCTCACAAAGCTCGAGTGAACCAAGAATGGCTGAAAAACAACGTTCCGAACTTCATCACGTCCACACAATGGCTCTCGAATTCACCAGATGCGAATCCAATGGATTATTCTCTTTGGGCCATTTTGGAGAGCAAAGTCCGAACTAAAAGATACACCAGTCTCGAGGCGCTGAAAAAAGTTATTGTCCGCGAGTGGGCCTAAATACCTGCAAGTCACATTCGGCAACTTGCGATTCGTTTTTTGACCGTCTCAAGGCAAAAGGTGGTCATATCGAGCAAAAGTAAATTGATTCAGAATTTTGTATTATTTTTACACATTTTGTACTTTGAATTAAGTAAAAGTAATTTTCCAAACTGAATTTATGGCCTTTTTAATTGGTTACACTTCGATTGCCGGACCCTGTACATAATTTTTATTCTAATTTAGCTATTGGTTGAACTCATGGACGCAGCTGGGATCAGAACTAAGTCTTAGAAGGGGCCTTTATTAAATTGAAACTCCAATTTTCTTTATGAAATGATAAATAAGTTTCATGTATGAAAGGTCACGACAAGCACGAATGTCTCGAACTGGGACATTGGATAGTCTACCTTGGGTACGCAAAGAATTTATTAGTTGAGATCTGACATCACGATACTCCACGCATGTCCAAACGACATGATCAATATCCCGATAACCTTCTTCGCAAGCACAATGATTAGTCTCGGAGAGCCCAATTCGAAGGAGATGTGCATCTAACGTGTAGTGATTGGACATGAGTCTGGACATCACACGAATGAAATCCCTACTCACATCCAGTCCCCTGAACCATGCCTTTGTCGATATTTTCGGAATAATTGAGTGCATTCACCGACCCAGATCATCTTTATCCCAAGAAGCTTGCCAGCTGGCAAGTGTTCTTTGGCGAGTCGCGCTATAGAATTCGTTGAAAGCAATCGGTCTCTCATAAATTTCAACCTCAATAGCACCACGTTTGGCTAAAATATCGGCTCTTTCATTGCCAGGAATGGAGTAATGATCCGGGATCCAGACTATAGTGATTAGATAATTATTGTTCAATATGTCGTTCAGACACTGTTTTATTTTGCCCAAGAAAAGCGGTTCAGTCTGCAGTCATGTTTGAGCGAATGGCTTCAATTGCACTCAGACTATCTGTGAAGAGGAAATAATGGTTTGGAGATAATGTGACGATTACACTCAAACTATAATGAACTGCTGCTAGCTCTGCTATATAAACAGATGCAGGTTCTTGAAGCCTAAATGAGGCCGAAACATTATTGTTGAACATACCAAACCCTGTCGCTTCTTCAATTCGCGATCCGTCCGTGTAAAACATTTTCTCAGAGTCAATATGCCTGAAATTACTTGAAAATATTTCTGGGATTTCCGTCGAGCGTAGATGATCCGGGATTCCACGCACTTTGCGCTGCATGGATGTATCGAAAAATAAAGTTGAGTCAGGGGCATTCAGGATGCTGACACGGATAGGAATATATCTTGATGGGTTGATTTCCTGTGACATATGGTTAAAATATACTGTCATGAATTTTGTTTGAGATCGAAGCTCGACTAGTCGTTCGAAATTATTAATTACCATGGGATTCAGCACCTCACATCTTATTAGCAGGCGTGATGAAAGCTCCCAAAATCGATCTTTTAATGGAAGAACTCCCGCCAGAACTTCAAGACTCATTGTATGTGTCGAATGCATGCAGCCTAAGGCAATTCGCAAACAACGGTACTGAATTCGCTCAAGTTTGATAATATGAGAGTTTGCAGCGGAACGAAAACAAACGCATCCATATTCCATCACTGAAAGTATCGTTGTTTGATACAATTTTATTAGATCTTGCGGATGAGCACCCCACCAAGATCCTGTTATTGTTCGAAGAAAATTTACTCTTTGTTGGCATTTTGTTATCAGATACCTAATGTGTCCTCCCCACGTGCATTTGGAATCAAACCACACCCCGAGGTATTTGAAAGTCAAAACCTGTTGAATCATTCTTCTTATCATATGAAGCTGAAGTTGCGCGGGATCATGCTTTCTTGAAAAAACGACCAGCTCTGTTTTCTCCGCAGAGAATTCGATACCAAGATAAACATCCCAAACGGACAATTTATCTAAGGTATCTTGCAATGGTTTATGCAGATCAATAGCTTTGGGTCCAGTAACTGAAACCACGCCATCATCTGCCAATTGTCTTAGTGTACATGGAGTTACTAGACAGCTGTCAATGTCATTCACGTAAAAATTATAGAGGAGCGGACTGAGGCATGAGCCTTGCGGGAGACCCATGTAAATAATTCTGAATGTTGTCAAATCGCCATGTGAAAAATACATGCACTTTTTTGACAAAAGGTTGTGCAAAAAATTATTTATAACCGCTGGGAGTCCATGTTGGTGGAGCTTGTCTGAAAGAACATCAATGGAAACTGAATCAAATACTCCTTTAATGTCTAAAAGTAATGCAAGGCAATCATTCGTCCCTTTATTTCTACGGAACCCAAACTGAGTATCTGTCAACAAACCGTTCGTCTCGACCCAAGTGTCGAGACGTCGTAGAATAATTTTTTCGAACAATTTTCTGATACAGGACAACATCGCAATGGGTCTATATGAGTTGTTTTTGGAAGCTGGTTTCCCCGGCTTTTAAATGGCGATAACTTTCACTTGTCTCCAGTCAGGTGGAACAATATTTTGCTCAAGAAACTTGTTGAACAATCCCAACAAACGTCTTTTTGCGAGGTCGGGCAGATTCTTCACCAAGTTGAATTTAATTCTGTCCAACCCAGGAGCGTTATTGTTACAAGACAAGAGTGCTATAGAAAATTCCATCATTGAAAATGGGTAATTAATAAAACCATTATTTGGAGGAGATTCCCGTATAATGCTCTGCGTAGGAACAGAATCTGGGCAAACTTTCCTAGCAAAGTCAAATATCCATCGGTTCGAGTATTCCTCACTCTCATTTCCTACGTTACGATTCCTCATTCGTCTGGCCGTATTCCAAAGAGTGCTCATTGAGGTTTCTCTTGACAAACCTTCGACAAAATGTCTCCAATAGCTACATTTTTTGGCTCGAAGTATGCTCTTGTACATGGTTTCTAAAACCATAAGTTTTTCAAAATTCTGAGGAGTTCCTCCTCCCCGTTTTAGAAACGTCTTGTAAGCATTTTGTTTTGCGAGTTTAGCCTCTGAGCACTTTTTGTCCCACCAGGGGTTGGGAGGCCTTCTGTTAGTCGTTGGCCCAGGAAAGCGTTTAGTTTGGGATTGTTCTGCTGCCTCCAGAATCGAACAAACGAGGAAGTCATATTCTTCAAGTGGAGGGAGCTCTTCCATTGAATTCAAAATACCAGAAATACTACTTTGGTATTTAATCCAGTCGATATTTTTTGTCAAATCATAAAGCTTGCTTCAAATAGAATTGGAACAAAGACAATTGCCTGTATTTCAGTTATTTATTATTGTATTCAAGATCTTTTTTATACAAATGTAGCGTTTTCTTCATACTTTTAAGAAAAAATACGGATAAAATTATTCGTCACGGTTTTGAAGGAATCCTCGAATTTTTCCTGTAACACGGCTCAGTAGGCGGCGCACACCTTCTTCGTCCATCGTTTTAGCTATCTTATTCCACCAGGTCGTCATCTGATTGATGTCTTTGACAACGTTTCCCTTTGCCTTGAGTCTCCTCTTCATGATTGCCCAGTATTTCTCAATAGGGCGGAACTGGGGGCAGTTGAGTGGGTTCAAGGTTGCTGATCCTATCAATGAAACATTACTCGTGAACTATTCTCTTCACCGGCGATGCTCTACCCGTGCGGCGATCAGTTTGTATATATTCCGTATATATATGTATATATGTATATATATGTATATATATATATTTTTCATTCGGTCGAATGTAAAGTTGTTTATTATGCCTGAGATGTAATAGTCCCAAGTTTTTGTCAATTATTATTGTTTCTCATGATCGTGAAACTATTTATATACCGATTACAAAGCCATTCGACGATCGTTACCTTAATAATTATAAACATATGTGATGACACTAATAATTGCTTTTAATTTCATGTTAATCATTCATAATAAACTAATAGTATTTGTATTGACTTCGAGACAAGTTGTGTCGAACCAAGTCAACTACCAAAAAGATTGAGACCAACTTTGATGATAAACACTATTAGTTCGTACAAATACTAGAAGAACCATAAACACCAAATAATTCCGTCACATTCAATATACAGGGCGTTAGAGCTACAATATAATAGAAACTAAAACCGAAATAGAACTTCTATAATTTTGTATAAGGCACTAATTTGGAGGCCAACATAAGATTTTACTGAAGAATGATATTTCTATTATGTTGGAAACTGTGTCATGGATAATCGTGCAATGAAGACCTTCCGCAGTTTCCAATAACGAAATAAATATCCAAAAATCAAGTATCATACAATCAAACACAACAAAATTATCTGTCTCGTGACATTAGTGAAGTTAAATAAAGTGGAATTAAATGCATAATTTTTTTTTCTTGATCCTATATTCTCCTACTATCTCCTGATTATGTGATAACAGAATTATATTTCATTTGGACTCTTTGTATGTGATCCTTGAAGTATACACGTAAAAATTTTTTTGCTCAACATAGTTTTAAGGTAAATAATACAATGAGTAGTTTCAAAACTGAATGTGTGATATGAGTAACAAAAATTCTAAATCGCACTATCAGACAAATCGATAAACCACGCGGATTGTGCTATTTTTCAAATTGAAATCGTTTCCTCTGTAATATGAATATTGTAAAATGTTATGAAGTTGAATTTACAATTTCTTCTAGCGGAGGTTCTTTTTTTTTTAAAAAAAAGCTAAACCGATCACTTCGGGAGTCAATTGTAGAATATTTTATTTTCAATACATTTTTGACAGCAATATCAGATTTTAAATTAATTTGATTTCAGCTCATCAATTTCTCAACTGATATCACATTACGTTATTATTTTGCTGTTTGCTTTTGGAAAAATAACTTATGAGGCAAAAGTTTTGTGAAACTCCAAAAATGATAATATTAAATGCAAAAATTTATGAATGCATTAAAATAGGACTAAGTTAATAAGGCGATACAAAAATGCAAAAGTAAATTTCAATGGAACATCTATTCCTTCAATTTTATGTTGCGTTTTACAAAATGCTTCGACATCCTGTGGCAGTTGGCCGGAACCACAACCGTGATTCTTAATTTAAAAGTCTTACTTTCCTGATCGTAGTACAGTTATTCTAATCGATAATTTGCGTAGATGTATGGTAAAAGATGCTGAATGAGTATTTAGTTAGTAATTATTATTTCTTTGTTAGCTATTCTTCTTAATTGCTTTGGTTTTTGCAGAAGCATGCTTGCCACAGTAACATGGCTTCTCAGCAGGATCAAGCGTTGATGGAAAACCCTGCACTCCTATTACTTCTATAAATCAAATCTATGCGAAGAAGTGTTAAATTGTGTTTAATATAATAAAACCATGAGAAAATAAATCATTCCTGGAATTAAAAGATTAGACTTGCCTCTATAATCAATATTCAGACTGTATTTTTGTCACTCTATTTGCATTGCATATTGATATTGCGTATTGGACTTGATCATTCATAATCATATGTGATTTCAAAAAATATCACTGTAAATATTTCAGTCCATTTTCAAAATCATAAATAAAATAAATATCAAACCAACCCGAAAGAGAATCAAAAGTGTTGCTACAGTTATATGTGGAAAATAATTCCTTTTATTTTATTTCTTATATAAGCCATATAAACTGCAAAATTTTCACTTTACAAAAGTGATTGTCCTCAGGTGATTCAACTCCAGCTTTTTTAAAATCTATCTGCCATTACTTGCCGCAAAATTTCAACAGCACGGAGTACGAACGTGAGAATAGTATTCGGTGAAATCTGAATCAACTGTTTCATTAGTTTTATTGCAGTAGGAAGTACATTATATGTACATTAGTATACGATTTTAAACGACGTTTTGAAGTGGACTATTAGTTTTATTTATCAGTTTAATTTTTATCCAACCCAATCGTTTCGCCATCTTCCAATAATAAGTAATGATATTACGTTTAAAGTTTTCCAAGCTAATTTGTGATGTTCAACGCACACTTTTTATCAGGGCAATATCTACGAGACAATTAAACTAAGCAAAATAAAAAATTGCTTCCATCGCATCGCTAATTTTTGTCTTCAATTTTTTTCGTACACTTGCATTCATGATTGCTGGCATTTTGACTCACAGTGAGTCAAAAATTGACTCAATGTAAGCGCTACTCGTGCCTGATGATACCTGCTCTTGAAATTGTAGAGAATGGCTCACGGCGGAATAGCAACCAGCATGAAGAAGCAAGATCTCTTCTCTCTTGCGAGTCGCTCAGGCAGTCACATATTGACCATAGCTTTTGCCTCGTCCGGCATTACATGCTTTGCTGTCTCCGTTCTTGAATCGTTCGCAGGCGATGAACGTTAATGAGTTGCGTGAGGCGAATTTCAGCAACCCTGAGTGGGTTAAGGTTTTTCGGAACAAACTGGACCACTTTCTCTGCATACCATTCTTAAACGGCTTTGCTGTAATGACAGCTTGCCAAATCTGGCCAAAACATTACAGGATGGTCGTGGGATCGAATGAACGGCAAAATTCGTTTTTGGAGACACTCTTTTTGGTATAGTTCCGATGTCATTTGTCTTATTTGTAACGAAAACTTTCGTTTTTTTGCCGCAGCTGCAAATGCCCGGCCAAATCATAAATTTTCTTGCAAATTTGTCGGCAAAAACAAATTTAAATTTGGCTGGAACATCCCCCCGAGCCGTTGCCAAGTAAAATTTTTGACCTGGGATTTGACCGAAGTCAGCCTTGACACAGGTTTCATCGTCCATCAGAAGACACCCGTTGAACTTGGTCAGCACCTGGTCATATAGTTTCCGAGCACGAATTTTGACCACACTATTCTGTTTCATGGTTCGATTTGGCTGTTTGCTAGCTCGATACGACTTGATTCCTTCCCGGAGTCGAGTTCTCCTCACGGTACTATGGGCAGCACCGAATTTTCTGACCAAATCACGGTCCGACAGATTAGGATTCCTCTTAATCGTCTTCAAAATCTTACCACGCAATTTCCGGTCGTCAGTTCGACTCCGACGATCGGCTTGAGGCTTCCGAATCGTCGTCAATTTTTTTTTTTTTTTTAAATAACTATTCATTGGAATATGAGTTAAAATTAAATTAATAAGATTTAAATTGGGTGTTCAGCCACAAGTGGTGACTTTTCAGCCCTGTTATATATATATGATTTGGTTATTACCATGAAGACATCATTTGCTTCCGCAATTCTGAGATTTTTGTGTAGGGAAAATTCTAAACCTACTTGTATTGTGTAATGGGGAAAAGGAACTTATATACTAACTTACTAACTAATACAGAGAGCGAATCGATTCAATTGAAGATTGCATCGATTTTTGTCGGAATTTGCCTATAATATTATGTGACATTACATCTAATGGTTCTATATTTGTGAGTCTGTGTAACTCATTTGTACTAAACCAGGGAGGACGCTTCAGAATCATTTTCAGAATTCTATTCTGAATCCTTTGAAGCGTTTCCTTCCTGGTGGAACAACAGCTTGACCAAATTGGTACCGCATAAAGCATGGCTGGTCTGAAAATTTGTTTATAAATTAACAATTTGTTTTTTAGACAGAGCTTAGAATTTCTGTTTATAAGAGGATATAAACATGTAATATATGTATTACACTTTGCCTGGATTCCTTCAATGTGATCCTTGAAAGTGAGTTTTTTGTCATACGTTAAACCTAAGTATTTAGCTTGATCAGACCATGTCAATTCCAAGCCATTCAATTTAAGAATGTGATTATTGTTTGGTTTAAGAAAAGAAGCTCTTGGCTTGTGAGGAAAGATAATTAATTGCGTTTTTGCTGCATTTGGTTTAATTTTCCATTTTGACAGATAATCACTGAAAATATTTAAACTTCTTTGTAGGCGACTGCAGATCACTCTTAGATTTCTACCTGTGGCTAACAGACTTGTGTCGTCACAGAATAGCGATTTCTGACAACCAACGGGTAGATTTGGAAGATCAGAAGTGAAAATATTATACAAGATTGGAGCTACGCTCGAACCCTGCGGAACACCGGCTCGTACGGGTAGCAATTCAGATTTACAGTTCTGATAGCTAACCTGAAGAGTACGATCAGTTAAATAATTTTGAATCATTTTGATCAAATAAATAGGAAACTGGAAATCGGACATTTTTGCTATTAAACCTTTGTGCCAAACACTGTCGAATGCTTTTTCTATGTCTAGAAGAGCAACTCCAGTGGATAACCCAGAAGATTTATTTGATTTTAGCATGTTCGTTACTCTGACAAGCTGATGAGTAGTTGAATGTTCATGACGAAATCCAAACTGCTCTGGTAAAAAAATTGAATTCTCATTTATATGAGTCATCATTCTCAACAAGATAATTTTTTCAAAAAGTTTACTGATAGAAGAAAGTAAGCTAATTGGGCGATAACTTGATGTTTCTGCTGGGTTTTTATCAGGTTTTAGGATAGGAATTACTTTAGCGTTTTTCCATCTTTTTGGGAAGTAAGCTAATGAAAAACACTTGTTGAAAATTTTAACCAGGAGTCTCAAGGCAACATCGGGAAGATTTTTAATAAGAATATTAAAAATTCCATCATTACCAGGAGCCTTCATGTTTTTGAGTTTCCTAATAATTGATTTAATTTCATCAAAATTCGTCTCAATAATGTCATCGTGTGATAACACTTGGGTTGAAATATGATCATATTTCAGTGAGACTTCATTTTCAATGGGACTCACAACGTTTAAATTAAAATTGTGAACACTCTCGAACTGCTGAGCAAGTTTTTGAGCTTTTTCACCATTTGTAAGAAGTATTTGATTTCCTTCCTTGAGAGCAGGAATTGGTTTCTGAGGTTTCTTAAGAACCTTAGAAAGTTTCCAGAAAGGTTTAGAATATGGTTTAATTTGTTCAACTTCTTTAGCGAAATTTTCATTTCGCAAAAGAGTAAATCTATGTTTAATTTCTTTTTGTAAATCCTTAACTATGTTTTTCATAGCAGGATCACGAGAACGTTGATATTGTCGTCGACGAACATTCTTCAACCGAATGAGCAGTTGAAGATTGTCATCGATGATAGGAGAATTTAATTTAGTTTGAGCTTTGGGAACTGAAAGATTTCTAGCTTCGATAATATAATGATTCAAATTATCAATTGCTGTGTCGATGTCCGCAGAATTTTCTAAAATAGTTTCATGATCCACATGATTTTCAATGTGAGATCTGTAATCCAACCAATTAGCTCTATGATAGTTGAAAATAGAACTAATTGGATTAATTATAGCTTCGTTGGAAAGTCTGAATGTTACTGGAAGATGATCTGAGTCAAAGTCAGCATGAGTAATCGGTTCACTACAAATGTGACTTTGATCTGTTAGAACCAGATCAATTGTAGACGGGTTTTTCACGGAAGAGAAACAAGTAGGATTACTGGGATGAAGAACTGTGAAGTAACCAGCTGAGAGTTGATTATGAAGTATTTTACCATTACTGTTATTTTGCCTACAATTCCACTGGACATGCTTAGCATTTAAGTCCCCTATTACGAAAAATTTCGATCGATATCTTGTAAGTTTTTGCAAATCGCCTTTAAAAAAATTTAATTGTTCGCCGGTGCATTGGAATGGCAAATATGCTCCAGCGATGAAATAAATTCCATGAATGGTTTCAACTTCGATTCCCAAGCTTTCAATAACTTTAGTATTGAAAGAAGGTAAAATTCGATGTTTAATTTGCCGTTGGACAAAAATGGCAACTCCACCACCCATTCCAGTAAACCTGTCAAATCGATGAACCACATAATGTGGATTACTTTTCAATTTTACATTTGGTTTAAGAAAAGTTTCTGTCACAATGGCAATATGAATTTTGTGAACTTTGAGAAAATTATAAAATTCATCTTCACTCGATTTCAAAGATCGAGCATTCCAATTTAAAATATTCAAATAATTATTTAACACCACTGTTAAATTTTAAATTCATTATAATATTATTTGCAAATTTCCATCCGATTTGAAATGCTTCAAAAAGTGATGAAGTTGAATTCATTTGGATGATCATTTGAAAAAGTTGATCTTGTAGGTAGATCATTTTATTTTCAGTTATATCGCCTAAATCGACTTCATTTAAAGAAGCGAATGGCATTGAAGGAATATTTGTAGGTAGACTGCCATTAGAAGAAGATGATTTGGCCGGTCTACCTATTAATAAATTGTTTTCGTTAGAAGAAGAACTGCAAGGCGGTCCTGTGTTTTGATTATTTACATTAGAAGAAATAGGTGATAGATTTCTACCTAATATACCAGCATAACTGACATTAGAAGAAGATGATGACGAGGTCGATCTACCTGTCAATAAATTGTTTTCGTTAGAAGACGAATTGGCAGGCGTACCTGTTTTTTGTTTCGAAGAAATCAGTGCCGAATTAGGCGTGGCATTTGTAACGGTTTTCTGATTTTCAGGTATGTTCTGTAAATTTAAGGTCGTTGATTTGACTTGTTGTCGAAGCGAACGAGCGTTTAAAATTTTTTCCCTGACAGGACATTTCAAATAATTGGATTTATGATTTCCATTGCAATTTGAACATGAAAATTTATCAGTGGTTTCATTCGTTGGACAATCGTCTTTCGAATGCGATTTACCACAATTCAAACACCGTATATCCATATGACAATTTTTGGTTCCATGACCGAAGCCTTGGCAACGACGACATTGCGTTAAGTTTGCAATACGATTATGCCGTTTATAATGTTCCCAATGAATTTTAATGTGGGAAATGAAACGTACTTTTTCTAAAGTTTTCAAATTGTTTACATCACTTCGATTGAAGTGTATTAGGTAAAGTTCATGGGAAATTCCAGAGCGTGGTTTAGAAGTACCCTTCGCTCTTTTTTTCATAAGTGAATCGTCGTCAATGTTTTCTTATACCGTTTGATAACGCGCCATACGGTATTTCTGGGCAATTTCAGCTGTTTAGCTAGCCTAGATGCAGACCACAATGGATTTTCCAAATAACTGTGCACAATTTTTTTTTCCTTCTTTCGGTTTCCATGTTGATTGTTTACAAAGTACAGTCGATTTTCGGAATGTCAAAAATCATACGTGAAGCTGACAAAATTCCCGACACGTGGGCGCCAAGAGCTTCCAAATCCGTCCACCAGGAGCGCCACAATATGAGCAAAAGTTTGTTCCAATTCTAAATGAAGCAAGCTTTATGGAATACTAGCTGAAGTAGCAATGCAATTGCTACTGCTAATTGAGATGATGATTGGTAAATGATCGCTACCGTGTAAATCAGGCAATATTTTGCAGGTGCAATCCTGTCGAATTGATGTTGAGCAAAGAGATAGATCTAATGCACTTGGGCGTGCAGGAGGTTTTGGGATCCGTGTCATGCTACCCATATTTAATACCGTCATGCTAAAATTGTCACAAATGTTTTGTATTAAAGATGATCATTGTAAACGGAACCCCACATAATACCGTGCGAATTTAAATCTCCCAGAATCAATCGTGGAGCAGGAAGGGCTTCAACCATTTCATTAAGCTGTCGCTGTCCAACTTGTGCTTTTGGAGGAATATAAACCGAAGCTATGAAAATTTCTTTGCCTTTCATGTTTATTTGGCAAGCAACAACTTCTATACTAGAAGTTGAAGGGATGCTTAATCTATAAAAGGAATAGCATTTCTTAATTCCCAAAAGCACTCCACCATACGGAGAGTCTCTATCGAGACGTATAATGTTAAAATCATTAAAATTTAAAGCTATGTTTGAAGTAAGCCATGTTTCGCATAAAGCAAATACATCACATTTTTGACTATGCAATAAGATTTTAAATGAATCAAGTTTTGGCATGATGCTTCGACAATTCCACTGCAGGACAGTGATTGTATCATTTGCGGCGGGTGATAAATTATCCATCAAAAGATACAAAACCTGAGACAATTGGCCATTGAGCTGATAACTGCTTCAAAAAGGTTCTAGCTATTGGAAGGAATGCCATTATGAGGGTCTTTAAACAATTCCTATTGTTGAAAAACTCATTCTATCTAATGACAAATGTAGACGTTTTACCTTTCTCATAAATGAAAGGCTATGAAATCACTGTGCAAACCGACTTTTGAACCGAGGCCCGCAGGGCCGAGTTTCATAATTCCATTCGAATCAGTAAGTGTGAGCTTTGATTTGCATCATGATTTGTGGAAATCGGTTGAACCGTTGCTGAGAAATTGAAGTGAGTTCCGTTTTCGGAGCTTTCCTTCACTATTACCGGTGCTTTCGGAAGCGGAAACCAGGCACTAGTAGTCCCAAAGTAAATTTATATATCCATCAAATAACAAGTTTTGCCAACTAGATGATTTCATCAGTAAATTTTATTTTAATGTACACCTCGTTTCGCCATCGCTTGTGAAAAAATACTCATGAAATTGAAAATTTTTGCAAATTACACCGTAATACCGGAACCGGAAGTCGGATATGGATCAAATTTTCGGGGACTTTTTTAAGAATTTCAAGACCTTTCATTTTGATCTAAGTTTATAAAAATCGGTTAAGAAATTTTCGAGAAAATTTAAAGCGCATTTTCTCATACATTTGCACATATTGCCTTGTAATTCCGGAACCGAAAGTCGGATCGGGATAAAATTCAATAGCGATATATGGGACCGTAAGACCTTTCATTTGAATCTTAGTTTGTGGAAATCGGTTCAGCCATCTCTGAGAAAATCGAGTGACATTATTTGTCACATACTCACATACACACAGACATTTGCTCAGTTCGTCGAGCTGAGTCAAATGGTATATGACATTCGGCCCTCCGGGACTCGGTTCAAAAGTCTTTTTACACGACGATATATACGGCAACGTAAGCAAAAACATTACTGAATGAGAGCGGTGTGCATTCTAATTTTGGATCGAGGACAGGCAGTGGACTAGGCGAAAATATTAAGGACTTAAGGACACTTATGCAATTGTACGAGGATGATGAAATCAACCGACCACTGCCTGGTCAACGTGATTGTGTAACAATTAGGAAGGACGGAAAACACCAAGCTGTTCAAAAAAGGCTAACGACTACTACATTGCGAGAAGCTTACAACCGATTTAAGGAATGAAGTACAAATTGGATTTTCATCCTTTGTCAACTCTGGCCTATGAACTGCAAACTATTAACCGGCTCACAACGTGTGTGTGTGTGTGTGTGTGTGTGTGTGTGTGTGTGTGTGTGTGTGTGTGTGTGTACCATTCACGAAAATGTTAATCTCACCATTATTTTTGAACAATGGATCACAACCGACAGATGCGATATAGTTCATAAACGTTCATAAAACAGAAGGAAGGGTTTGTTTCCTATTTTGTTAAAAGGTTAGAAACATTCTTTCGGGTAAAATAGATTTTTATTTCTTGAATAAACTGAAATAATAATAATACAAAAATCGTTACAAAAATAAAAATTGTCCGATTTTTTTTTCAAACCGCTGTATCTCGGGAACAGTAGCAAAATTGTGTTTAACATCTTTTGCAGTGTTCTTTCATTTCGATTTTTCATGATATCAAAAATCTACAAGGATCAGCTCTATGGGGTTGTTCGAGCTATTGATGTGGAAAAAGTTTATTACGCGTCTTTTTTACGAGGATTTCCGAAGCTACGCAGTTTTATATGCGGATTCCCGAAGTTACGAGGTCCGTACCCGGCACCCGAACTCTGTTTGCCTTGATTCGTGTTTGTCTTGTATCCGACGAAATTACCGAAATTACATTAATAGCCCAAATATATGTAATTATACTTACGTGCATACTAGCGTAACGGATATCGATATTTAAGCTTCTTTTCGCCAAGCTTGTAGTCAAGTTTTGCGTGCATGTAATTTTATAGCGTTCTCTTTATCTTATTTAAATTAGAAATTAATCTTAAGCACTTAAAATTTACCCTGGGATTCTTGCAAAGCAACGTAACAAAGCATTTCATCCAAACTCGCATGACACAAGACCAAAGCAAACCAATTAAAGCTTCAAATCGTGTTATGGCACTTTTTGTCTGGCTGTCTGGCAACAACCTACCTCTAGCATGCTACGCGTAGGACTGAAACGTTAGCTATAAAATTTCGCTTCTATTTATAGTTTCGCGTACTTCCAACAGCTTCGCTTTTGCATCGATTGACCAATCAGAGCGATGCTTTCCCATTTTTTTTATTTAAGATATTTTTATTCAGGCCTATTTGCGTACAAGCTTTACGTGGCCGAATTAGCCGATTTTTTTAAATAACAAATTTTTTGAAGTGGATCTCGTTGTCACTCTTTTTCTAGGAGGAGAAGAGCTTCCATTTCCCTCCTGCGAGGGTTGAGGTGCACTTTGTTCGTGGCTCGTCTCGTCATCCATTGCCTCATCGGTTGTATTGTTGTAGGTGTCCGTCTTCGTTTCGTTTTCCTTGTTGTTCGTAGTCTTGAGCAGTTGCTGGTTGGTTTGATGTCTTTGGTTGAAGATGTCTTTTTCGCAGTTTCAGTGCAAGATTTACCGCAGTGTGCAGGTTGTTCACAAAACTGGCATGTAACCAGCTGATTTTCATAGGTAATCAACGTTTTACACGAACGTGTCCCACCTTGATCACAAATGATGTAAGATGGAATTGCCTTACGTAGTTGCATACGCACAACTCGCACGCCATTCCGGATGTCGGGGAAAAAATTCCGCCATACTTTCCTTTCGATGGAAAGGATTTCACCGTACTACGACATATTCGCCCGAACGTACTGATCGGTGGCCTGCGGGGGAAGGTCATGCACGCGTACTTCTATGGCATTGTCCACCATGTGCACAAGGATTTTGTATTTAATGTTATCACACTCAACGCTGTGCACCTCTTTTTTAACCGAAGCGAATGCAAGTGCATCGCTTTCACGTTTAAACATAATGTACACACAGTTAGACGCCTTGTTGAATTGAATCTCATTTACATTATTAGCGTCTAGATGCATTCGTTCTTTAAGTAAGATTTCAATTTCATTTGCTGCTGGTCTAACTTTGCAACGCTTGAAATCTATACAAATTGAATTCGGTCTTGCAGGCCAAGTTTCAGGCTTTGTTAAATCGTATTTGACCATTCCGTACACTCTATTGTTCACTGGCGTATTGTCTTTGTTTCTGTTGTTTCGACCGTAAACGATTTTCGACTGCGTCGGGTGAGATGCGAGCACGAACTGATGCTTTCCCATTGATAAATTGCTTACTCCTTCAAAACCGTCGTCTGTGGCAGGGAAGCAGACAAAATAAGGCACTGCTTGGTACTAATAAAATCTTCAATTATTTATAATTGAAAATACGTGGCTAGATACATTCAAATCGAAACCTAGAAATATTTCCAATTAAATGGTGAAATCGATGCAAAATTGGCTGAGCTGAGAGTGTTTTAAACCTGATCACATTTCTACGTGTATTTTTTTTCTTGTGTTTCTAATTTGCACCCCTATATAGAAATCAAAGATGTGTTCCACATCAAAATGTACAATATTTTGAAAATGTGTAACTTTTTCAAACCTTATTGTTCCATTCTAAAAATTTGAGAGTATTTTATTTTGGATATTTGAATTACTACTAAATATTTTTACATAGTCCTCATAATGACCTAAAACAATGTAGAACTGGGATATATGTTATTGAAAATTTTCAGGGGATTTTTTCTTAGTAAGGCTTAAGTTAAAATGGCAAACAGATGATGCAAATTGTTTTGTTTGCCCACAAACAACGCTTACGTAAAATTTGAGCTAAATCTAAGAATACAAAAAATGAATTTCAAATAAAAAGTCATTTGCTGTAGAATTGTTCCATTAGTAGGATGTCAAAGCATTTTTGTAAATAGATTAATAAACATAAGATTGAAGGAATAATTGTACTATTGAAATTTATTTTTACAATTTTGTATCTCCTTTTAAAATTAGTTCAATTCAAGGCATTACTTCATATAGTTGCTGCTTTTAATATTCTCAATTTTTTGAGTTTCAAAAAACTTTTGCCTTGTATGTTTTATTTTCTTCAAATATGAACAGCAAAATAATAACATTTTCAATTACCTGGCCACTAAATTATGTGAATGCTACTTCATTTCTTCTGTGGATCAAACCTTTTGACCTTTACTGTAAAAAATAAGCCAGGGTGCCTCAAGGTTTATACTTTCAATATCGCTCTATCTGTTCTAAACATTATTTATTACATCTGACATTATGCTATATTGACAATAACCTTACAGCGACAACCTTCCAATGTAAAATTACCTTCTGATACAGTTCGAATCATTGCATATCAATTTACTGGTAACCTCGACTTAGATAGTCAACCTACCATAACTGCCACCATCGCACTGCACCACAAACCGTGCGAAAGCAGCGAAATCACGGAATTAATTTTGCCATTGAAAAACAGAAACAGAATAAATTTCCTGACGGTTAAACTCAAGTCCAAAAATTTGAAATATTCCTCACGCTTTTAATGCAAACGTTTCTATATGTTTTCTGATAGCCATCGAAAGCACACAGCACATCATACTGAATTACCGAGGGGTGAACCAATTGCACAATCGCATGAATCGAGACATAACAGTAAACTAGAGCTCGGTTCGTTTCTGTACCGCATCCAGATCTGCTAAGCCTTGCCAGTCATTTACAAGTCTTTGAACAAAGCAAGAGGCGCGCACACAACCAACATTCAGCGAAAAAGTGCTTCCTCATTTGTTTTTTTTCGTTTTGGTTTTTTCATTCCTAACTTTTCAGAGGACACAATCGTGCCAGCTCAGGCAGCCGGTTAGAGCCATCCGTTCCACTCTATTGATCAGTTATCACTACTAACACGCTAAACAGACTCATGCTGGTCACGCATGGACAGCGAATAAATTTGAACCTAGGTGACGGTGAAGGTTTTGTTCGATTGGGAATGCCACCAGTAAACAAATTTAACATGAAACGGAAACACAATCGTGATCCTCGTGTCACGTCAACGTCGACGTCTACTTCGTTCTACGGACATACCTCTCGCACTTTTTCCCGCTTCTCGTAATCGATCCCAGCCGCTGACCGATCGTCAATCCGGAGCCAGTCAGAGGCATTAAAATATCTCGGGACGTAGCTGATGTTCCGGAAAAATTCACTCCGCTGGATATCTTCCTCGTCCGGATAGTACGTATCGTAATCGATTTCCAACCCGGACCGACGACTGAAGCTGTAGAACGACCCGGCGGGTGTTTTTAGCCCGGTCGGTGGTCGAATCATATATTCATCCCCGTTCAGGATCAAGTTATCTTCAACACTCGCGGCGTACCGATTGAATTTCGTGAAATCTTCGTATGTCCGGTACCGGTCCACGGTATTGTCCTCGCCGTTTTGCTTGTGTACGACCAGCGTCACACCGGTTATTGCCACTACGAATAACGCCGTTGCGACTCCGCTCAAGGCCGGAGCCATCACGATCCGTATGTAGGTATCACCACTCGCACTCACACTGACACACTGACTCTCACCTGCTACACTATATCACAATCTGTTGGTAGCTTGTGGTTCTTTTTTTTGCCACCAAAGCCACTGATCGATTGACATTCATGTGCGGAAACAGCTTTTTTTTGTTGTTGTTCATTTAGTGGTTTCAATCCGAACTGGGCTGCATGAACTGACTGGTGATGTGATGCCTGGGGGTTAGATCAACTTTAGAACTGTACGGAAAACTTTGACGTTAATGATCAAAAGACTGGCCAATCGTCAACGGTTATCAAAGGGTTTTTAAAACGAATCTGCAAAAGCATTTTGGAATAGTGGTAAAACAATAATAGCTAAGTTTACCATATAAAATTCGAAAACACAACTCGAATGGTTTGAATGGCATATCAAAGTCCCTTCACTTTGGCCCCAGGAAACAATATTTCAACAAAACTAACGTAACAATGTTTGTTCAGCGAATTGAGAGTTTTGGGTCGAACGCATTGGAAACTACCACATGATGAAATGCTTCCTCTGACTGTTTTATGACTTATATTTTCCCATACCGCACAAATCACAACAAATCTGATATTGAATTTCGATCGTTCAAAGAGTTTCAACATTTTTTCGAATGTTTCTCAAGAAAGTCACCTTGAACCACTATTATTTGTATTGCTTGTTAACGATCTCTGAGTGAAAATAGCTATTCCAAAAATAGGTAGGAAGTCACCAGACTTCACATACTCCCATTCTAGCTATTTATTTTTATATGCTTTCTTCAATTTGTTGCACGCAAATTGTTAATTACAAAAAAGTTGTGCTTAAGAAGCGTGTAGGGTCGAACACTTTTAAAAAATCATTTATTCTTTCTTTGTATGTTCTTGTAGTAAAACATTTCAACGATGGTGGAATATGAACAACAAAATCTTTACGTTTTCGTCTGCTATTGAATTTTATTTGGATCGAACTTCCGATTCTGGAGTAAAGCGGTAAAATGTGAAAGAAAAATGAGGAAATAGGCACTCGATTTTCTCAGAGACCGCTTAGCCGATTTTCTTCAACTCAGATTCAAATTGGAGGTCCCATAACCTGCTATTGAATTTCATTTGGGTTCGACTTCCGGTTCCAGAATTACGGGGTAAAATGAGCAAAAAAAATGAAAAGTGTATTCGATTTTCTCAGAGACCACTCATCCAATTTTCACAAGCGATGCGACTTCCGGTTCAAATAAAAGGTCTTACAATCCTCTACAACCCTACCGCATTTCATCCGGATACGACTTCCGGTTCGGGAATTACAAGCTAATATGAATAAAAATATATGTGGCACTGAAAAATGAAACCAAATACTTTCAAATTGGCGTAAAGTCATTCAATTACTTTTTATAAATTGGAAAGTGATGAGTCGAAGACGAAGCGTAAGAACATGAACGAAAATCTGTATGCCGCCAAATTTGTTTCGTTCTTTCGGCACATCAAGTTAGCAGAGATGGCATTTCACCAGAGTTATACACGCTAGAGTCAGATTTTTGCCACACCGAGGATGAAAAAAACGAAGCACCGCACAAAGAGGAAAGCGCACTTCTTCTCAGTGTCGAATAGACAGCATTTGAGTGTGTGCTTGTAGTTAAAGCAGCTGGCGCGAGTGAAACACATTCTCTTCGCATGAATCGCTCACACGCGCTCTCGTCTAAATACACCCAAGTGACCACTGGCGCGTGATGGTGAGCGAACACTTCTGTGAACTTCAATTAATAGAGAGTAGATCTGGCCTTGCAATGAAAAATTTGCAAGGAAAACCGAAAATTTTACGATAAATTGTTTTATTTTGCTGATTTTGCGTGTCCACGCTTCATCTACGAAAACCATACAGAAGAGTGCTCACCGGCGTGTACACCTCTGTGAAAGTATCTGCATCCACCTCGGAGAATTTATTAGCTAATGCTCTAGCACTTTGGTGCGATTCAGTGGAAGAGGTAAAAGGAAATAAACAAACGCACTCATGATGTGTGCACACTCTATACAACAGTGGTGTATAAATGTGAAAGAGAAGAGCTCTCGTTGAAGTTGTAAGTGCGAGGGGAGAAATTTTGCTTGCTCTTCGTCACACAGAGGAGATAGACATCTCTGCAAGTTAGACATAGTGCTTCGGCGCAAACAGCAGATTTTGTTAATCCGGGGGCTTTATATCAGCAGTTCAGCATAATCTGCTGATGCACTGATGAGTCAAACGCGAAACGTAAAAACATGAAATTGCTCAAACAAACTTTTTTTTCTAATTCAAGATAAAAAGAAATATTTTTTGAAGACTCCCTTAGTAATATTAATGAAAACGTGATTTATCTGAGAAAGGCATCAAAATATCACTAGGTGGATTGAAACAGGTTTTACATTGAGAAAGTCACAGCTTAAATAATTTATAAACATTTGCAAAACTTCAAGAGTTTCGATGAAAATAGTCATTTTTTTCACTAGAGCAATCTCAGAAATTAATAGCAGAAAACTAAAATTTACAAAAAATCGTCTTTAATATTCCTAAAATAATTTCATTTCAAACTTCACATTTATCATTATGAATGAACATTTGACCATGAAAAAGCTCTTTTCCCAAGTGGGTGCCGCGTTTACGTTTACAAAAATAACAACGTGTTGATGAGTCAGAGCAGTGTTTGACCATGTACAATCCATGACTTCACTCCGGAATCAAAACGATCATCATCTGAGTGTACTGGAGCCAGTGAAACACGTCCAAAGCATCCAAAGTATTTTGGGTAAGCACTCGGTATAACCTTCATCGACTCTCTCGAGAAAGTAAAAACAATCAAATAGCGAATTGTGTTGTTAGATCGTTGCATGCAAAAATCAATCAAAAACGACCTCATACAACAAAGAAAAAATATCACCAAGACATTGCACCGATTCACAAGGCAATGCCAACGATAGTTATAATTGAACGAATGCACCTCGAATTGAATCCCCATCCACCGTATAGTCCTGATCTGGCCCCCAGTGACTACTGGCTATTCGCTGATCTAAAAAATGCTCGCCAGTAGAAAAATTCAACATAAATATAGAAACAATTGCTGAATGTGAATCATATTTTCAGACAAAAGACAAATCCTTCTACAAGCACTACATGGTATTGCTCTTGAGGGAGATTATATTGAACAATAAAATCGATTTTTGACAAAAAAGTGATTTCATTAGTTATTCACACGACTTATTGAGTGATGTGTTACAATGCTAATCTGTTGTGAAGCTACCAGCAAGAAAACACTACAAAGTATTTTTAAAAAATTGCATTTGTTTTGGAACTTTCTTCCTGATTCCACTAGTTAGCAATGAGCTGTCAGATCTATTGACATACAGTATCGCAAGCTAATTCTGACGTATATCGAATATTCTGAATTCTGAAAGTATATCGAATAAAATTTGAATATCTAACACTTGTGAATTATTTACAGCAAAATCAAAGTGCGTCCATACTTTCTGGGACAGTCTTTAATCGATATAATGAAAATTTGTAAAGTTCAACTATAAAGAGTGTTTAAAATATGATAAATCGAAGTAATTGCACCCCCAGAACGTTCTTGGGGTTTTGGAAATCAAAACTACTATAACTACGAGCACCAATAGGTATAAGAATTGTGAATGAATTGAATATCGATAGTGCACAGCAGTGCGGTAAAATTTCATTTTTAATCGAATAAAATAAGATGAAAATGAAATTTTTGGCCGCTGACAGTCAGCATATCCCTACTAATTCATTTCACTTTTGCTGCCATTTTCAAGTGAAGCTCCCGGAATTCATCGTCAGTTGAATAATCGTATCTAGTCAGTTGAAGTTTTGCTTGCTCAGTTTCGAGTGCCAAGTAGTCTACCTGCTTTAATGCCTTCGCTCTTGGTAGTAAGCAAATTCGAACGAATAGAATTATAAATGGAGTAAAGTATTAAAAATGAAAACTGAAGGAGGAAACAATTAATTTGTGTGTATTCTGTGATTGATATTTCAACTATCTGGTTCGTCTTTCATCTATTTTCTTGAACCAATTCGAATGTTTACATGAACCTCATTTGAAGGCCGCTCTCACACTACTGAAAGAGATATTTTGTCATTTCAAGAGTTCAACTGACGGTGGTTAAACTGAGAAATGAGTGATGAATTGAATGCTGCCCGTTCGGGCCGTCAGCAAACATTGTGTGTGTCAGAGAGTGACGTTTACTGCATTAGAGAGATCGTCAATGTGTTCCTCATTCAGTTTCAATTGAATTGAATGAAGTTTTACAGCACTGGTGCACAGTATACGGTTGTCACTGGAAACCGAAAATGACTGAAAGAAAGAAAGAACACAATTTAGAAACTACTGTTCCGCTTGCGTCGTTGACTGGACATGAATCATTTATTTCCCGTCATTTTCGTCTATTTTAAGTCATTGAAAATGACTTTTATTAGCTCTGAATCCCACCTATCAATATTGGGTTAAACCGGTACAAAATGCTTCGTGCGGTCATGGAATCTATGTGTAATCTACTTTTTAAGGGCTTTCTTCGTAATATCAATCGATTTTATTTAACCACAATAAGCCTCCTTTAGGAATGTGAAAAAAAGAATGTCATATACCATTCGACTCAGTTCGTCGAGATCACAAAATGTCTGTGTGCATGTATGTATGTTTGTGTGTATGTGACAAATAATGTCACTCGATTTTCTCAGAGATGGCTGAACCGACTTTTACAAACTCAGATTCAAAAACAAAATCCAAAGGTCTTACGGGGTCTATTGAATTTTATCCCGATTCGACTTCCGGTTCCGGAATTGCAAGGCAATATGTGCGAATCTATGAGAAACTGCGCACTCAATTATCTCGGAAATTTCTTAAACGATTTTCACAAACTAAGATGCAAATGAAAGGTCTTGAAATTCTATAAAACATCCTCGAAAATTTTCAATTTCATGAGGATTTTTTCACAAACGATGGCGAAACGAGGTGCACACATAAAAATCGTACTACTGAATTCATCTAGTTGGCAGACCTTGTTAGTTAGTGGATATATAAATCTACTTTGGCACTGGTAATAGTGAAGAAAAGCTCAAAAAAAACGGAACACACTTCAAATTCTTAGCAACGGTTAAACCGATTTTCACAAATCATTATTCAAATTAAAGATCCGACTTCCGTTTCCGAAATTATAGGACGATGAATATCAAAACTTTCAAACATTCCCTGACGCCTACCACACAGCGTGTCTTGTTCAGTTTTGTGTAGCGTGTTGGGTTGCCACATTTAAATCTATATTAACTTGACAAAACTTTTTACAAATTGAAAAGGTTATGGTAGTTTAGACTCAAAGAAAGTTTTTGATTTTATTCAAGTTTAAAAGAAAAAAATCCTGACATAATCTTCTAATGATGTATTTGAGAATATAAATAATATGAAAAAGGCATCATTACACCACTAGGTGGATTAAAAAAGGTTTTTACATTAGAAACACTCTATTCAATCTTCTGCAAGTGCTTCGATTTTGTGTTATATAGTTAAACTTGAATATAATCTAGTACAAAGAGGGAACTTGGAGTGAAACGACTAAGATAGCGTTCCGTGCGGTACGTTATGGTTTCGTTGAATCTTTTTTTCCCCACTGCAGTGCATGTGCACCGTGTCTGTTCACCTTGACAATATCGTTTTGGGTTGATGAATTTTTGTTTTATCGAGTTGGGGTAATTTTTTCCTCGACGATGAACAAATTTTGCATGAAAAATCTCAAAGGAGAACTTTTGAAAGCACCAAGACTATTTAATCTTGATTCCGTCGCATCATACAAATCCACCCAACTGCCAACTGGAAATCCACGAGAATGACGAGCAAGCAACCTCGTACGGCTACGGGCCAAAGCCAAACCAAAAACCGTCTACGATGGTAGAATACCTTCACCGGCAGCCAGTGAAGGGAACCGAGATAGCAGCGCAAACAAGAGCGAGGAGAAAAAGTCGCCAATTCAGTACAATTAAATAATAACAGCAAGTACAGCGTCAGCTCGAAATGGGTCACATTTTGTCCGCGTACGGTCCGTCAGAAGGCGGTAGCAGTAGCGAGCGGAAATCTGATGCGTCGACGATTGGCCAGTTGTCGGTCGAGGTTCTTGATTTTGTACTTTCTACACTGACTTGAACACACACGGATAATTCCACAAACGGTAATCGTCGCACAGTTCCACCTTACTTTCGTTGTCCAACTACCGATGATATCACAATGCCAAAACGGTAGAGGTTTACACATTTAGCACAACACTTTTAAAGGTACAGAGGAAATCTCGCTACTTCCACAAAGATTCCAATCGCTCAGCAGTACAAACACTTTCTCTGTGATGATCCCGTTACTTCAAACGAAAATGGCACATAGACTACTGCGAGCGCAAGATCATGAAAACTAGCAGGAATCCAGTAAAATTGCGAAAAACCATGCAAACTGCCTCGTTCTAGAGCGCGTTGGTCGTATTGTGCACGGCCAGTCGTCGTCACACTTCGGACGGACTTCTAGACTAGAAGTTGTACAGTCACTTTGCACCGGCCCTTAAGGGCACCGAATGAATCGATTCGTCTGCTACGGCAGACCCATGACCTTGAACCCGCAAGGCGATCTAGTGCGATCCGATCCGCAAAAAAAAGCACTGGCAAGCGACGGAACCGACCCGCTGCCGGACGCGATCGACTCAAGACTGAAGTTGAGTAGCGGCGCTGTTGATCGGCTACCAACCAACAGCTGATCACGCGAGCCGAGGCGTTGCAAAGAAATCGTTTGCCGGTTTGCGAAGAGAAGCAAATAAATGTGAGTGCAATGCGATGCGACGAGTTCAGAAGCATTCAAGTGACGATGAAGGTTGGTGCTAACGGGCATGGACACGCTGAAGTTGTCAGTTTTTTTGTAACTGACCAGTGACGATAGGAAATTGAAAAAAGCTCGATCATTGCATCGTTGCTTCCATAACCTTCAGAACTAAAAAAAAAATAACTACCGTAATTAGTTCCCATCTTTCAATTACACTGCCCGAAAGCTTAATTGTCCCGCGATAAACAACTCTTCTAGATCGTTAGCACTCGATCACAGGTGCTAGCAAGATCGCCGGAAGGAAGGTCAACTTCATTAGCGCCACGTGTTCTGTTCTGTGTGCATGACGTGCATGACACCACTCACGGGGGTTGGGCCGTTTTTTTTTTCGAAAAGGTATTGGCATAACTCGGCTAACCATGGGCATAGGTTCGGTTTTGCAATACACAGTGGTGATGGTGATTATTATAATGCCTATATCAACGAACCTTTAGGTGTTGAATGACTTTCCGATACGCCGAGTTGAATCAAGGCCGCCAATCTCAATCGGTTGCACCAGCTATGATTAATGTTGCTGCTGCTGCTGCAAACTTGTCAAAGTCAAATCCAAGTCGGACCGCCTCAGGTAAACAATGATGTATGTATGGCCAAGACAATGATCACAAATGAGACGACAGAAAACATGACGGTTTTGACGGAGCGCCATGAATGCATGAATTAGTTTGTCATTTCTCAACGGTGTATTGTGTGTACGCGTATTTGTATTGTAATATTGATGTTGGTTTTAAGACGGAAACGGTAGAACTGGTTTGTTCGGTGATTACTGTGAATCACATTGCTCTAGTGCGTTTCGCGTTTACATGTAATGCGGAAACAGGTGATTCTTGGAGTATTGAAAATTGTTTGCAGACAAGTTTTTTTTTATCAAATATACTTATGCTACATTCGTTGCGGTGTGTTGCTTTTTGTCGTGAATACTACTTCAGTATGGGGCACCTTTTTGATCGTTACTATCTCTTGTTGTATCTAACGTATCAACATAATTTTTGCTACATGCCATCAGTAATATGATCAACTATATATGATAACATTTTCTGTTGTATGACAGTTGATCATAAATAATAAAAATTTGAAGTTTTCTAAATGTTTGGTATCCACGAATATCAAAGTGCGACACTTATGACGCGTGTTTGGCTTTTTAGTCATAATTTTGAAAGTTCATAGCTCAGTGATCTGTAGAAGGATTTAGTTAGATTATACTATTATTAAATTAGAAAATGAACAGCTTAAACATGACATTTTCTTATTTATGTGAAGCAGGGAAAAGTCCGCTGGAGTTGAGAATTAATTAAACTTCCGTCTCCAGCAGGCATAAAACCTCCTCATCTTTTGTACCAACAGATAGTTTACATCGAAATAATACTAATGGGGGTAGGGTCTAAATGATGAAAAAAAATTATCGTTCAACCAAATAAATTCAAAATAAAAAAAAGCATCATTCGAACAACATTTTGTATTTTTTTTCGTGGAAATATATTGAGAAACAAGTCGGTGAAGAGATATTTTTGAGAACGCTTCTTAAAAATCATAATTTGCAGGTGTCCACTGTATCTCTTCGCAGACTAATCAGAAGTGAACAAAGCAAAGCAGCGTTTCTGTTTGATTTTTTTATTTTTGCCTTTCTCATATAGAAAGGTTATGCAATCACTTGAAAAACCGACTAGTAAAAATTGGCCCGGGGGGGCTGAGCAATGTCTGCGTCTCTGTGTGTGAGTGTGTGTGTGTGTATGTGTGTGTGTATGTGTGTGTGTGTCAAATAATCTCATTAGGTTTTCTCGGAGATGGTTGAACCGATTTTGACAAATTTAGATTCAAATGAAAGGTCATGATCCCGGTTCCGGAGTTATAGGGCAAAGTGTGTTCAATATTGTCACTTAAACCGGCGAAACAAAAAACGTAAAAAATTGCTAAACTCTTCTCAAAACTTCACAAATTGATAGTCATTATCAGTAGGCAACTAAACAAACCTAGTTCTCGGTATCCGGTTCCGGAAGCACCAGAAATAGTGGTCATATATATCAAAATGGATCTCACTCACTTTTCTTAACGATGGTTTGACCGATTTCCACACACTTAGATTCAAATGAAAGGTCTCACTGTGCCATACGGAATTCCTGACTTTCATCCGGATCCAACATCCGGTTCAGAGGTTATAGGATAAAGTGTGTTGAATATTGTACACCGTCACTTAAACTGGCGGAACAAAACCGAAACAAATGTTCTCGGCTCAACCCTTATTCCCAATCTTAGGCTGAAATGAAAGGTCTTATGGTCTTGCCAAAAATTACTGCATATTTTCGGATACAACAAACATTTGAATCGTCATTTAGAGTGAAATGGTAAAATTGTATAAAATCTTCAAAATTTGAATAAAAACTAGTAGAGTTTGTACGTCATGTTAGTTTTTGGCCGTACGAGCCGACTTCGATTATACCGGTTCTCGGGTTCCGGTGCCGGAAATGCATATAATAGTGAACCCATTTCGTTTCCTTAAGGATGACCTTCGCGAGCAAATCACTGTTTTATTCTGTACTAGCTGACCCGTCGAACTTCGTCTCGCCCCAAAATTTGTTCGAATTTATGTTTTCGTACATCAGAATTGTAAAACGACTAAGTGGTTAACGTTTCTCTCCATTATTTTTCTGTTTACTTAACCTACAATCAACGGATTTCGACACTCTTTTGCTTTAGTCCGAAAAGAAATATCACAAAAAATTAAAGTGAAAATGTGAAATACTTCTGTTAAGCAAAAATCGAAAAAATGCACAGATTCTCATCATCTAATTAAAGAGTTTCTCTTCTAGAGTTATTCATTCGGAGAGTAGGATACATTCACAATTAGTATTTAGTCCAAGTAACCAAAAGTTCGTAAAAAAGATTTGGCTTAAGAAACATACAAAGCATACTGAAGAGTCCGATTTTAAGGAATTGCTCATACTTGAATGTTCATCCGACGCAACAGAACAAACTTTGAAGCAATTCCTAATACAGTTTTTAAACAGCGAGAAAGTATCCTCAGAACTTTTTCTATACGTTCAAGTTGCCAAAAAGTGATATGCGTATTTTAGAGCTCTAACAAAGTGAATATTTTCCAAGCACTGTGGAACTTTTGGTTGCTTAGAGAGACGACGCTTAAATTTTAATTTGGTATTGATTTTACCAATTTGAGAAAAAAAATCACAGAACATGACATACAAAATTGCAGTCTCAATCTATTATTGTAATCATCTGGAACATTGATCTAATTGTCACTTATTATGTGTGCTTAGTGTAATCTAATTCATCCAAAAGCAGAACGAAAGAAAAATCTCTTGGTTTTCTCTTAGTGCTTCTACAGCTCAATCTTTTCATTGACTTATTAAAAAAAATTCTTATTTGATAAACTCACGCTCACAATGGCCAATATTATTCATCTGACTTCATCACACACACAGTCCATTAACTGGTAAACGATTTCAGAACTTTTCTTTTGTCTACACTGCCCATACTCGCATATCGATTTTCGCCAATTTCAAGTTAGCTTTAGGAATGCAATCTAAGCACGTGGCTCGAAATGACAAATCGCATGGATCAAGTATGCATGTGGAATCTCCACACAAAACTACTAGTTGCGCGCCAAACGATTTTTTCAACAATCTAGTATTCTTCCCTTCGACGGCCAAGCACTTATGCAACTCGTTGAGCGTTAAACATCAATCGTAGATCTAGCAATCATTGGCGACTTTTTCAATGGAAAATTCCATTGTCCATACGAAACAACTTTATGGATTTTTCCCACTTTTCCGGCAAGTTTTCCTATTTTTTTATGTACGAAACCGGCGGGGGTAGAAACAAATCAAACAAAAAAGAATCATGTAAATCCATCCATCCGTTCTTACGTGATGCGATTACAAAGAATGACTTCTGCATTTATATATATATATAATTTTTGAATAGAATACCACAATATTATACATGAGAAAGGCATCATTACAATACTAGGTGGATTAAAACAGTTTTTTTTTAAATTTTGGGTGGTTGTTTAAAATCAAAATTACGATTTTTTACGAAAGTATCTGCCGTTTTGTAGCTGTAAAACCTCACCAAAGTAACAAACTACAATAAGGAAAACGTTGGGGTCTGGTATTTCACATGTAGAAAATGTGTGAAAAAATTGAAAACAATTGGTGCAGTAGTTTTTGAATGACGATGGACACGAACTTTCAAAACCTGCTTTCGAGAAAAACGCATTTAAAGGTTTTTTGTTTATAAAATCGAAGGAAATGATTTATTATTCTATGGAGCCCGTAGGGTCAAACATTTTCAAAAAAATCATAACCCCATAAGTTGCTGAGTTTTGTTCTGATAGGCTTCAAAGCTACTGTAAAATACGGGTCCAACTTCCGGTTCCGCAGTTACAGGGCAATGGGTGTCAAAGTTTTCAATTGGCCGTATAGAATGACAATAAGTACAACACCGGTACGTGCAACGTTGAGGAAGCAAACACAACGCGATCGATGCGCGCTTTGTTCTATTTCGTACACGCTATAAAGAAAACGAAACGTTTACGGATGTCTGTTTCTGGTGTGTGATATTGGTAAAAGACGGTGCTGCGATTGATACAAATCTTAGCTATTCTATGATAAGTGCGACCAAAACTAACAGAAAAGAAGGTTCGCTTCGTTTGTTAGATTTCGTTTGGTTAGTTCAATGGAAATAGAGCATGAGATAGTAAGTCTAGGTTTAACTAGTTTCAAAACTGTTCCAATTTGTACATCATATTTGTTGCTGCAAACGAATCAACAAACAAAATGCAAAATCAACAAACACAAAACACCTGTTTTAATCCACCCAGTGGTGTAATGATGCCTTTCTCATATTACTCATAACCACCTTTATTCTGAATAACGTTTTTTCGATCGTATTTCATTCGTATTCTTAACATCGCTAGCAAAATCAAAGGTAGCTAGAATTCGAGCGAACCATATTCGATCGTAAAACCAATACGTCGTTATTCAGAATAAGGTCACTGTGATGTTCGCAAAAACAACTGTTCATTGAATAGAAATAGGAAAGTTTGTTTGTTAATCTAACAAAATCTACAAATCTTGTTTTTAAGAAAATGTAGCAAATGTTAATGAGTTTCTTTGTACCAAAAATACGAAACTGAAACACAGTTCAATTTTTCTTTTCTACAGTTCAAAGAGCAAATCCCCAGATTAATTCCAGATGAATACATTCTTCAAAGAGAACAATGTTTGACCCAGTTAAGCTGCTCTTTAGAAAGGATCAGATCAAGACTATGTAATTTATTAGTTTTTAATACTAGAACTAGAACTTAGTAACAATTAAAAGAAAATAATGTGACTACTACGTAAAATTCTGATTAAAGGTAAGTTCAAATGAAAGTGATTTTACAGTACAATTTAAATGAACTTCGTGTAAATTTCACAAAATTATTCTATAGAATCTACAAAAAAAATCACGTAAAAAGTATTACAAGAAAAGTTATATGGATAAAAATCACATACGCTTTCACGTAGCATTGAATTGAGGATTACAACTGACGAAACCTGCAGCACTTCTACAATTGCACTCTGACGCAGTATCTTCATGAACGTATTAGACGAATATTGGAAACAACCCTGTGTTCTTCGAATTTTAACGTATGAGACGCTGATGGATGCTAACAGTAAAAATCAGAGACTGCATTACAACACCATTCGCAGTCTGCTCTGGAGTCCCTCAAGGCAATCTCTCAGAACCATTTATAGTTTTACTCTACCTTAACGATCTTAATTTTTCATTAAAATGTCATAAGTTATCTTTCGCGGACGATTTCAAATTGTATTACCTAGTGAAAAAAGTGAAAAACACTACATTTTTGCAGTCTCAGCTGGACTTATTCGCGTACTAGTGCCATGGATGATTCTAAATGCATAAAAGTGTTCAGTCTTGTCGTTTACTCACAAACACTCGCTAATTAAGTACGATTATAACATTTCACATGAACTGTTCAAACGTGAATCTTCCATGAAGGATTCAGGAATTATTTTCGATTCTAAACTGGACTTCAAAAGTCACGTCGATTATGTGATTTCTAATCGCTTGAGTATGCAGCTGTTGTCTGGTCACCTCACTATCAAATCGACATCGAAACCATTAAGCACAAATTCGTCAGATTCGCTTTGTGCAATCTACCTTGAAGGGATCCAGCTGATCTTCCCAGTTACAAAGATCACTGTAAACTTATAGACTTTGATGTGCTATCTGCGATGTCCGCAGGAATGTCTCTAAATCTGTTTTCATTTCTGATTTGTTACAATCACGCATCGACTGCTTCTCAAGATGATTAATCTCGACATTCATCGTCGCAATTTACGCTCTCATATCTTCTTGAGATTACCTATAGCACGGTTATAGTGAACCTTTTTCTAGCACGTGCCGAACATTAAATAACTGCTCCAAAGCCTTCGATTTCCATCTATCTCGTAATGCAATTAAACTATGGTTACAAATTCACTTGTCAGATGACCCTTAGAATTAGTGTTAGCTTGTAAGTGAAACTGAATTATTCGATGTATTATTTAAGTTTATGATATATGTACCATTTGGATGTGAACAATCTGTTGGTACAAAAGATGAGGAGGTTTTATGCCTGCTGGAGACAGAGATCAAATAAGTTTCATCTCCAGCGGGCTTGTTCCTGCTCCACAAAATAAAATTAACAAAAAATTGAATAAAATACCTGCTATTGACCTCTTGGTATCGTGGTTAATGAAGGCACAGTTTGAGTTTCAGATAGCCATTGTTATTCGTATTCACTAAACTATTGACTAAACTCAGTGACGATCGTGTAACTAACGTAGGATGGTTTTCTACTGACAGCAAACGAGTGGGCAGTGTCTCGTTAGCAATATCCAAGCTGACTGCTCCATCACTAGGCTAGATATTACGACGCTGGGAAGACGGTATATCGAATTACAAATGCAGAACACAGCAAGCCAAAACAGTAAAGACAGGACTGATCTATCAGTAGTCGAGTGGTTAACGACTAACTGATTGGAAAATTGGTATTTGGATGGTCAGGAGGCCAGCCTCTTTGCTCAAATGATGCAGCGCTGCATATCCTACGCGTATGCAATTTGCAAACAATTGTATTCATAATATTCGAAGCATGTAGAACTTGAATAAGCAAACATGTAGAACTGCTCTGTGTTTAAGCTACGCTGGAGATGTGGGAAATCATATCTCAGAAGCAAAACCCGACGAATTGACCTGGCCTATCATGTTTCATCATATCGCCGACAATGTTCTCTACTATGTACAGTCATCGAAACCATTCTCGTCCTTTCTATATTTTGTTTGATTCGAGTCGAGATCCAAATGGAACTTTCCAAAAGTAGTGCTGGTAGAACCACATAACATGGGATTGTTTCCTATAGTTTTTCTTTTAAATTATGAATTAAGAATTTACAAAGGAGTCGATCGATAGTTACACTTGCGCATTGTTGACGTTTTTTTCTTCCAAACATTTTGCACGTGCTCCACTCTGATCCACAGACATGTAAGCACGTTCTCTCTGAACCGAATCAAAACTCAGATTAGGCATGCTTTCGATTGATATAGCTATTTGCACGTACGATTAACTAGGTGAGAGCTTAACAATACACCAGGACTTATTTGTTACACCTAAACCTCCATTTACGTAACTTATATATGTATATATGTATTAACATACGTACACATGTGAAAATGGCCAATTCGGTGTGATGAAGTTTCATAGCATTGTACCATCAAACAGAATCTATAGTTATTATTTCGCACTTCCGCTCGGGATTGATACTGCGGCATAATGCCGCAAATCAACGGATCGTACGGCGGTTGTTAACAATACCGTCAGAGATAAGCGATGGACGTTTTTGTGTACCCGTTCAACAGACTAAACCAAACTCATGGAGGGATTGTTATTCCCGTCTAAAATATGACAACACCCGGGGTTATCGAGAGTTACTGACCCAAAGCATCAGCCGATGGTGGTAAGTTCTACCGAACGTGCACAAATATGATCCTATTAACTGATGTAAACTGCTTTCAGTAATAATTTAATCAATTCCGTCTGACGGCAGCGCACAGTTGTGCATTCAATTTATGTCGATTTATAGAATGGCGAAACCCTTTAAAATCAAACATGCATCAAGCTCGGTATCTGGTTCAATACTGAACGTGCTCACAGTCATAATTGCAGTAGATTCCTGAACAGCATTTCATGCCAACGGAGCAGCAGAAGCGCAGCGTAAACAAAATTGTCATAACCTGGGAAATTGTGAATTGAGGCAAGCAATTTGATCATTTAATACATTTCCATGATTGACAAACAAAAGAGAACGAATGGAGTTTGCAGTCACTCCTTACACAATTGCTCTGCATGCGTGCATTTGAACGGGAATAGTGCAAATGATGTCCAGTGGTGGAATGATTTCATGTTACGAGATCGGGTCGTCAACAACGTAACGCCGTTTGCGATTTGAAAATTTGTATAGATATTCATCCGTTTACAATTTGCACATTGCAGAAACATCATTTACCGAGACAAGCATATTTTTTTTATTGGTGAGTCAAATCGGGCCCATCTTCTGTTTTCCCCGTTCCGCATCAATATCGCCAAACACGCTTCCGAAGTGTACTCGCGTTTATATTTTTGGTCCAGAATCAGCGAGCATGGCTCACAGCAGCAAAGTATTTTTTCATCTGCAGAATTTTGCTCGAAATGTGACGCAAAAATGGCCCAATTTCACTTCCCGTTCGGACAACACCATTGCATACATTTTGTTGACATAGAAGATTTTTTGACGTTCATCGCTATCACGAAAGACCCACAGTGTTACACCCACACCTCCATTTACGTAACTTATGTATGTATATATGTATTAATATACGTACACATGTGTGCAAATATTTGTATTCCTAATACATATAAATATTGGTGAAGTAAAAGCGATCATTTATATGTATAAATATTTACACATATATGCAGACGAGTGAGTGTGTAAGCATACGTACATACATATATAAGGTTCGTAAAAGGAGGTTTGGGTGTATATCCCATTCGACACAGCTCGATGAGATTAGAAAATGTATGTTTTTTAAAAAGTTTTGTATGCGTGCAACTTTCAAAAATATTTTTACCGCACAATTTTCTCGGAGATGCCTTTGCTAATCTCAACAAACTAACTGGTTTGAAAGCTATAATTGCAACAATTGATCAGATTCGAGCTATAATGGAATAAGTGACGTAACCAAAAAAACAAGTTGTTTTTTACCGCTCAATTTCCTCAAAGATTGCTAAGCTGACTTGAAACAGTCTAGGCTCGTTTGAAAACTACTATTGAGCCATCGATCAAGCTTATAGATCAAATGGCTGTCAGTTCTAATTCCGGAGAAATAATGGTATAAGTGACGTAACCGACATAAACGCGTTATTTTTTGCCGCTCAATTTTCTCGGCAAACTAAACTAACTAACTAAACCTAAACTCGTTGGAACGCTACTATTGTGTATCAAGTTCGAAGATCAAATGACTGTCAGTTCTGGGTCCGGAGATGTAATGGTATAATTGACGTATCCGACAAAAACGCGTTGTATTATTTTACCGTTCTATTTTCTCGGATTTTACCCAGGTTAGGCTCGTTCGAATGCTACTATTGTGTATCAAGTTCGATGATCAAATGGCTGTCAATTCTGGATCCGAAGATATAATGGTATAAGTAACGTAACCGACATAAACGCGATGTTTTTTTGCCGTTCAATTTTCTCGGAAAACGTTGAGTTGATTTAAACAACCCTAGGCTCGTTTGAATGCTACTATTGTGTATCAAGTTCGTAGACCAAATGGCTGTCAGTTTTTTGATCCGGAGATATAATGGTATTATTGACGTATCCGACAAAACGCGTTACTTTTTTTACGGTTCTGGAGATATAATTGTACAAATTTTATTCCATTTGAGAATGTAATAATGTTTTCCTCATTACAGCAAATATGAGAAATGAATACAAGATTCAATTCAGACCTTTTTGGTTTTTCGTATTCTGCAGTACCTCAAATGAAGGCTAGAAATTTTAAACACTCTTCAACCTATTATTCCGAAACCGGAAGTTAGACCGCATAATTTTTTTTAGAATCCTTTTAGATCACAAAACTCTTTAATCAAATAAAAATTATTGAAAACCAGTCTAACTATCCCCTAGAAATTGAAGTGAGTTTCCATGGAATTTTTGATTAACCGGAAAAGGTTTGTCCGCCTCGTTAGGCCATCAACTATAAAGTTCGTGCCGTTTTTTCGAAATTTGAAACCTTGACCAAAAAAAAGTTGTTGCGAATTCAATATTGAAAGTATTGTTCATCGCTAGCCACTATTTTTTCCCATCTTTCTGGCAATTCACGGATATTGTTTTAAAAAATTTGACTGGTTTGGCCGCAATCCGCGAATCTATTAATTTTTTTACTTCATCATAATTGGAGAAGTACTGATCAGCCAGGTCAAGCTGCATCGGCCTCGGAATAAATAGTAATCGGAAGGGGCAATTATTGAGCTCCGCGGCGTTTGGGGCCGGACTGCCCATTTAAGCTTTTTCAAGTTTGTTTTATCGGTTGGGTAACATGTGGCCAAGCTTTGTCATGTGGAAAATCGAAATTATCATTTCAACTGACCACTAATGATAAAAAAAGTTCTAGCATTTATGCTGCGGCTATTCGAAATATCAGTCTGCTATCTTGAAACCGCTATTGTCTCCTAACTAAACGCAATTATAACGATTGGCCCAAAAACTGGTCGAAAACTGGAAATTACACGACCTATCAAAATTTCAATCCGGTCATGTCTCTAACATTACATAGCCTTTCTCGTATTTTTAAACAACAAAAAAACAGAAGATTATGATCCTTCCCATTTGGAAATACTAGCTCATTTCAATCCACTTGTTAGATTTAAAACTTGAAATTAAATAGAGTCCTACTTACGATCATCTGGTTGTGCCTATCGTGTAGGACGTAATTTAATCCCGAACCCCTTTGTGTCATAACCTTGTTTTGGTAGAAATTCCTAACACGATCGTACAGTGCACTCAGACACTTGCCGCCCCTATTGCATCGGTCGTTGTAATCTTTTCAGTCGCCGTTCACGAATGCATGTTTGGTTGACATAAACATCAACCGAAATTTGCCAGCTTACTGCGCTTGCAATCACGAATCTGTTTGCCATACATATGTAGTGTAAACAGCAATCCATCATGTTGGTAACAAATGTACGGCATTGTACTGGATACTAACAAACTGTCAGCCTGTCATCTCAAAAACAACAACAAAAAAAACTGAATGCATCATTCTTCGTTACTATATTGTGACATGAGAGAACAGTGTTCTTGCCGTGCAGACGATCGGTTGCATACTGATAGGGCGTTTTCTTGAATTTATGTCGAACCAGAAACTCACAAGATGTTATCGGTAAGCATTACAAGATGAGCAAACGGCTCGTTTACATTCATAGGGTGAACGATCCAGTAACATACACGACACAATTTTTTTTTGTTTCAATTATAGAGGTTTTAACGTTAATGTCAATCGCCTCTTCGGGCCAGAAAAACTTTCTGACCCTATGTGCGGGGTTGGGAATCGAACCCAGGCGGGCTGCGTGAAAGGCATCGACTTACCCATCACGCTATACCCGTCCCCCCGACGAGACAAAATTATGAATTGAACAGAATTTTACTGGACTTTTCCGAGCTCCACACTGCAAAGATTCATAGTGTAAGTAAGACCGAAAATTTTCGATATTAAGAATCAAATTTTTAAATATTGTTTATCATAGGTTATCAACTTTTGTTCGTCTTATTTCTTGATTGTTTGAGGAAGCTAAAAAATGACTAGACTCGTTACGGTTAGTCTTAGTCATGTATGTTTCTTATTATTCATCATTTTGTCCCGATTATTTATATTTTAATTTTACAATAATTCCTTTGTAATAAATATTTGGTTTGGAAAGTCATGAAATGTTTTTCATCTTTATTCTAGGTGAAATGAAAGCAATTCCGATTCTTCTAAATACACAGAAGCTCCAAAACCAACCCTTAACATACAAACAAAAAAAAAAGTGTTTCGATATGATTGGAAGCTTAGTGAGGCGACATGAAAAACGGTTATCAAAGTTATTTGGGTGTTTTGATACCACATAGGTTGTGCTAGGTCTTCGACTCATCAGTGCATTAGCTGTTTGTGTTGAAATGCAAACGCCGCTTAACAGTTCAGCACGTTAAAAATAGTTACTTCACGTCTGCTTAGCGGTTTATGTTAAACTGTTGACCGGCGTTTGCAATGCATCATAAACTGCTTATGCACTGATGAGTCGAAGTTGAATCGTAAGAATGAGGTTGTCATAGTTATTTTTGTCCAGAAGTGTATTATAAATGTTTCAGGTAATATTTTAGTTATATAAAATGGGCCGTTTCGTGAATGTAATTTCAGAATCTTGAGGTAAAATTATGACGCTTCTCAAAAAATATGAGTGGACACCTAACTATAATTCGTTATACTTTTTAAAAACTAGTAATTTGGTGCGCATCAATAACCGTTTTATGGAACACTCAAGTCATGAAACATCGCATACTACGAAAGCAACAAGCTCACTACGGAAGCGTGTTTGGCTGCTGATTCGGAGACGGATAAACTTTTGACGTCGAATGAAACCAGTACTAATGTTTTAGGCGGCAATTCAATAGCAACCTATGGGACCATAAGACCTTTGATTTGAATTTTGCAAAAATTTATTACGCCAGCTCTGAAGAAAAAAAAAAAGTTTTGGAGTTCATTTTGGAAATTGTTGGCCATTTTGGCGTTTTATCCGGTATTTTTTTAACCGAAACCTGAAGTATGTGAGTTCTGTTTTAGAGATCCTAAACCCTATTTTCGACACTTCCGGAACCGGGAACTGGGCACTGATAGAACCGAAGTCGATTCATTTGCCCAGCAACCAGAATGAACTACAAATTAAAACTGTTCTGGGTCTCATTTAAAACATCGTTTACGTCTTTTGCAACGCTGCTCTAAATGGCGGGTGGAAAATTTGGAGTAATCATCCTACTGTAATTCCGGAATCGCAAGTCGGATACGGATAAAATCCGATAGCTCCCGATGAGAAATATTACCTTTCATTTGGATCTGATATTGTGACAATCGCTCCAACCATCCCCGAGAAAATGAAGTAAGTTCAATTTTTAAGTTCTAGGTCACTATTGCGATACTTCCGGAACCGAGAACTCATCTACTAACTAGATATTTTTTTATTTAAAAGATATTTTGTTCAAGCCTACTTGCGTACAAACTTTACGTAGCCGATTGAGCCGACTTTTTATTTAAAATTTTTTAAACTATGAATTTCGATTTTCTTAGTGACCGCTCAACGAAATTTCACAAGCTTAGGTTCAAATGAAAGGTCTAGTTTATGCCTAAATAAACTTTCTTGTTTTTTATCTAAGATTCGAGGAAACAGGTTTTTTGAAGAATCCCTTGTTTTTAGGGGTGATTTTTTGCTGGCATCTTTCTGGTAACACTGTTTTTGACAGATCACGCGTGAATCGTGTATTGTGTCATTCTCAAACTCAGTTTGGTCTATAATTTTATCATGCATCGACTTACGAACGAACAACGCTTGCAAATTATTGAATTTTACTATCAAAATTTTAGCTTGGTCGAGAGATTAAAAGGTTCACTTTTTTATCGAAAAATTGTGTTCAGTGACGAAACTCATTTCTGGTTGAATGGATACACGTCAAGAAGCAAAATTGTCGCATCTGGAGTGAAGACCAGCTAGAAGCATTGCAATATCTACCAATGCATCCCGAAAAGTCACTGTTCGGTGTGGCATAATCGAGCCGTGCTTCTTCAAAGGCGACGATGGGCGGAACGTTACTTTGAAGGGCGATCGCTACCGTGTGATGATTGTCGATTTTGCTGACCAAAAATGGGTGAATTGGACATGCCTGACATGTGGTTTCAACAAGACGGTGCCACATCCCACACGGCACGCGAAACAATAACCAAATTGAGAGCCGCCTCCGGTGAACAGTTTATCTCATGTTTTGGACTCGTCAATTGGCCGCCTAGATCGTGTGATTTAACGCCTTTGAACTATTTCATGTGGGTCCATGTCTAAAAGAATGAACCAGTAACGATTGACGCACTGGAAGCCAATATTGAGAGTTGGAGTTGGAGAGAGTGAGCCAAAACTAGATTTTGCGCATGGGTCATCTACAGAGAAGTTGCGGTCAACATTTGCATGAAATCATCTCCAAACATTACAATATATTAATCGATTCGATCGATTCCATTGAAGACTTCGTCAATTTTCCCAAATTTTTTTTTAATCAAATCCAATACCTCTTAAAAAATCACCTTATATTTGTGAAAACATGAGTTATATGAGAAAGGCATCATTACACCTTACCGCCTTACCGATAAGATACACTTTTCTGTCATTCTAAGTTCTGGAATCACCGAAAGTAGGTATATGAGGGTTAGAAACTGTAATCCGTCATCTAGGTGACAATGCGATAAAGGTAAACAAAATCAAAACTATTTATGCGAATTCAAATTTATACACGAAAACCATTAGCTAGAGTGAGATCTACTGCCCCTGTTCGATAGATTGACTTTAAGAGTAAAATGATATTATTCTCTCGATCCCTGTACCTGTCCACCCTCTTCATTGTAACTAACAAGATCTTTTTTGTCACTAACTTTTTCGTTCCCCTTTCCCTGCCTCTTCACCATCTCGATAACAACTAATTAGATCTCTGTCATTTTCAGACATTTTACCCATTTCCACAATATTTACTTTTTTCATTCTCTTCCGTAACATAACCACCCACGGAAGATCGCTCCAGTCGAAAACCTGCATGCGGGCCACCTGCCGGGCCTTCGTAGCCTGGGGGTGTTTCCCGCGGACCGAAGGATGCGGCCAGCATAGATATTTACCAATGCCATCTGGAAGACTCATGGAATATTCAATTGCTTTCACATTTCACATGCTTTCGCTCTAATTCGTCGAACACCACACATTCTATTTATGTCATTTAACAGTGTTTTCAGTTCTGACTTACACATAAGTTGGTGTCTTGAAACGTTTATCAAAAGGCCATAGCATACGGTAAATAAAGTCCTCCCCACCGACAAGGGAATTCGTAAACAAATACGACATCCGCTCGGAAGAAGAACCGTACTAATAGTGTCTGTGCGCGATTTACTTCTTCCAATTCCACCTCTCCCCGACCATTGCTTCATTCGTGGAGAAAGTTATTGACATGCAACACCACCCGCGTACCTACAGGCAATTATGCATTATGCGTAAACGAAGCGAAGCGAGGTGCGAAGATCCAGACCGGCATCGCAGGCAGATGCGTCATTCGAGTCTCGGCGGAAACTAATTGCACACTAACCTACTTTTATTAGCACCTATACTGGCGTGGCGTACACACGAACACGCACACCGAGAAGACAGAATGATTCAGATAAAGACAGCATCACAGTACATTGGTTGGTTGTATCGCTACCCCGATGCAAACAGAAGCTCATGTGGCCTTGACTTTTGGAGCACACACTCTACACTCCAGCAGACCCTGTCAGCTTGGAGCGATCTCAATCTTCAGTTCAGCAACGCCATCGCACGGCGTCTCATTCAACATGTCATGTCAATTGTATGGGTGCGCAGCCCTGCTATTTTGGCGCGTACGAATTTGACATTTCTCTCCCCTACTTCTATGTATGAGATTCGATGCAGACTCACCTGAGGGCGACATGCTCGCAAAAAAGGATGTTGCCAATAATTTGTTCGGGAAATGTGAGAGCTGGATATCTTGTTAATATGATGTCTTTGACTCCAGGCACCGCTAGTCCGTGGTTAATTGGTTGTGATGATGAAGGGTGGAGCAGTGACGTCGCGACTGCGTTGGTGAATGAAACAAAAAAACACATGCGTGTTGCCTTTTGTTGGTTACGAAAAGTAGGCAATGAATATTTTTGACGTTTCACCTTGCTTTTTGTGTTCCGATTTTTTGTTTCTAGTTGTTGAACAAAGTTTATAGGTTAACATCTAACACTTGCAACAATGAAAAAGGTGATTCTTTTGGTAATGCCATATATTCACGCGTAATCGATTTCTCTCAATCCCGACCAGCATCATTCCGTAATTTCCGCATCAATGTTTGAAACTCATCCTTGTAGCACTGATACACGGCGTACACACGACCGCAATAATCGTGCTCCCGAACTTGTGCCAATTCTTTCTCAATGCAGCGATAGTGCCGATCGGCAAAGGATTTCTCTTCCGAGGCGTCTTCACGTCCATCACGAAACATAAGCCACGTGTCGTGCATGTGCACACCGTTCAAGTCATCGTAAACGCCTAGATTTAGACCAATGCAACGCAGCATACACTTCGTGGCCGGATCATCCGGGAAGTCCGTTTTCCGATAACGTTGGATCATATCCGGCGGCAGGTCGAGTCCTGCCGTACAGATTTCTATCAGTTGATTCATTTTTTCACTAGCTTCCTGTGGAAATGTGAAATTGAACTGAAATACACCAGGATTGATGTTAGAATAAAAATGTTACTTACAATTGATCCGACGAGGAACAAACTGGAGATCACCAGTAGGTTTGCGAGTTGACTGCCGTTCAACATTTTAGCGGAATTGTGAACTAACTGGTCAGAATTGAAACGCTATTGAAGCACTTCTAGCACTGTTGGATCGATTGAACATGATTATAAACGATGTTCCGAGCGGTTTGATTCAGATTATGCGTCAATCTAAACCCATGTTGATTGGCCATTAGTCTTCAATTATAATTGTAATTTGGATTTATTCCTGACGGGTGACATGAATAATTGTTTTATTTGCATATAAAAGATTACAATTTCCTTATAGCTTACTCCAGAACCAACAGGAAACGTATTCATCGCTTCTGGAAATACGTCTACATTGATCCAGGATTTCCCTTGAGGCAATAAAGTACCGGTATTTGCATGCAAATTCCCTAACCTCACCGTAACAGATCGCTGCTACTCGGACATCTGAATGGTTGAGAATCTTCGATCAAACAACAAGATATGATCAACAGTCACAACGATCCAGATAATAATGTAACGATCTTAAACCTTGAGACAGGTAGATTTTTTTTTCACTGTAGGGCGTTGACTTTTCCGCACAACAGGTAAAATAGGGCTATAATTCTACAGGAATATAAACAATGACTTGCTTATTTCCACGAAAAATCTTGCTTCGTCCATGTTTAACGATATGCTTTTTTTGTCAATTAAATTTGTTTCCCGTACAACAATGGGTATGAGAAAAAAACCCGTTTCAGTATGTCCAGGTAGATAACTACTTTGCTAAGTGTACGGGAATGAATCAGGCGTTAAAGTTTACCCCCTCCTCTTCGGTCAATGGCTGTGAACTGTGCAAATATTTAAATACGGTAATCTTCCACCCCAACACCGATTGAGTGTTTTGAATATCCGGAGATCAACATCAGTGAAGTGGGTAAATAACAAATCACACCCGATGGAGTTCGTGCAGGAGTATAGTCCCGCTGAGGTGACACTTATCGAACGAGAGTTCAGTCGTTTGGCAGGTATTTATCGACTGTTGGTTTTCACTGTCAGGAGGTTAAGCTCAGAAAATAATCGCTAACTGGCATTTCAATCGCTCTTGAGGCTTAATTAGGGCCGACTTAGGCAAAATATACAGCTATTCATATAGATTTTTTTTTTGTTATGAAAAGTGTGCATTCAGAGAGCTGAATTCTGGTTGATTTATAACAGATGAGCTTTCAGATTGCCGATATAGAGCTATAAGAATTTCCGGTGCTCATAAAGAGCTATTTTACAGTCATTATTAGTGCTTACTAGCCGCCTGGATAACTTATAGCGTTTTCGCTTATTACTCTTTACTACACTTGACTCAAACTGAACTTTCTATTTTGATATAACTTGCAACCGATGTACATAGCTAATACTCTATTAGGGTTTAATAAATGCTATATTAGTTTGAAGCAGGGAAAAAGTGAGTTCGTTGATTTTATCTTTTTGGTGTCGGGTTAGAATCTCCGTTCTTGATCGATCCAGGGATAAAATTTTCCGACAAAATTGTACATACAATCTACATCTAGCAGCTATAGCTATCATGTAGTTTGTTTTTGACGCATTTATGGCCAGTCCGAAATGCCAGGCTTCAGCTTCCAGTCCGATGTATGTTTCCGTCATCTACTCAAGGTTACGTGTCACAATATCAATATCGTCTGCGAAGCCAAAAAGTTGGGCGAACATGTACAGTTCTTTTCTAAAATTTGGGGTTTCAGTATCAAACAATAGTCTGGATACGCAGTTCAATCAAGGAACGTTATTCCGTTAAGACGGAATAGTCGGTATATAGGACGGTAAATTATTAATAGTTAACAAGTGGGTATCGAGACGTATATGGTGGGATACGAAGCATTTTCAAAACAATTACTTGAAAACGAATCAGAGCAAATGAATTCTTGACGAACTTATAAAGATTTGTGGAACGATTACTATTCAATCTACGAGTTTCAAACATCTTATATTACAAAAGGATATACATAAAATAGTAAACCTTTCAATGGAGGTGAGATTTATAACAAAAGAAAAGAGAACATGACACTATACAATTTACTATATTCACAATTTTATCGGATGGAATAAAATAATCGGAAATAACCGCCCGGGTTTGCGGTTCAATGCATAGGTCGCTGGTCTTACAAGCCAGTTGTTCGAGGCCCTACCTGGTCAATAGGATCGTAGTACTAGCCATGCAAAGATTCTGTACGCTATGATTCGATTGCGACTATCTGTTGAAACAGAAAGGTCAAATTCATTTTGCATTTATAGCATTTCTATGAACAGTATGATTTTTGATAACTAAGCTTTGCGGAAACATTTATGAGCTCTTGTCATTACACAATTGAAAATTCATTGGCTTTCAAAGAGCAATTATAACAGTCGTTCAACGTGCTATTTGATTTTATCGAGTTCAAATATCGTCCTACAACAGGCAAAAAATTTGATCAGCAAAAACTACTCGTACGTTTTAGCATCTTCTTTAAATGATTTCATTTCTACATTGGGCGATATCCGGAATTTGAGGAGTCCTACCGAGATCCTTGAACGGTTTGCAAATTTGGAAAAGCCTGATATGAGTTTACTACATGAGTTGAAATAAAGAATTTCGCATGATTCAGGAGTTTTATCCTAGCTCATGTGATATTGTTCCAAACATTATTATAGCGTTCACTTCACGGGAGAGTGTACCGTTTTCTACTAACAAGGATCCAGATGTTAAAAGAACTAAATATACTGTTTGATCTCGAAAATTTTAATGTCGGTAAGCAGAGCAAACCCTGGACTGTCAGATAATCAACTCGCACAAAAATACGCAGTTGCTGCTCGCAGAACCGTTCGAAAAGTTCGTTTGCAAGCAACTGATGATTTGGCAAGGGATATGTAGCTGCGGAGCAAAGATCAAAATGTTCGTGAAGAATAAGACGATGGATTCGAAGCTGTACAAGGCCTCAAAAACCGCGTATTACCTTTCCTTGAAGCCTATAAAGGTACCGTGAAGTTTTGGGCAGATTTGACAAGTTGCCACTACAGCCGGGAAGTCATCCAGTGGTACCGCGATAATAACGTAGAGTTCGTCAATAAAAACATAAATCCAGTTTCCGCCTATCGAGAGATTTTAAGCAATAAAACATCGTGAAACAAATGTGCCAAGGAAGTTGACTCCGGAGGTGTGCAGCGTTTGATGGGAGGAATGAAGAAAAAGAGTGAATTTTCATTAGAAACGAAGAACGTTTGCGTCTTCGAACCTATAAGAAGCAGAAACAACCAAAACGTAGTCCGAAACAAGAAGCATCGATCAGGCCGAGGGTTCGAAAGCTTTACCATACGATTCTTGCTGGAAATTTGAACTGCATAATCATGGACGACGAAACCTACGTGAAACTCGATTACAAATCCTTGCCGGGATCACAATATTATACGGTGCGAGAAGGGCAAGTGTTGAACCAGTCCGAGACATCGATTGAAGACGAAAAATTTGGTAAGAAAGCTATGGTCTGGCAAGCAATTTGTAGCTGCGATAAGATTTCGAAACCCTTCATCACCACTGCTTCAATGAACAGCGAAATATACATCAAGGAATGTTTACAAAAACGACTTCTACCCATGATTCGAAGCCACAAGGATCCTGTTGTCTTCTGGCCAGATCTTGCTTCTTGCCACTACTCGAAATCAACGGTAGAATGGTATACTACCAAAAATGTCACTTTCGTCCCAAAAGACATGAATCCACCAAATTGCCCACAACTTCGACCAATTGAGAAATTTTGGGCATTAACGAAGGCACATCTTAGGAAACATGTCTCGGCAGCCGAAATCATTCAACAGTTCGAAAAAGATTAGAAAAAAGTGTCAGAACTTGTCGCCAAGGAGTCTGCACGGAATTTAATGAGGAACGTTCGCAAGAAGGTGCGCCAGCTAGTCTAAAATGGCTAAGTAGCAAATGTTGAGAATAACATTCTGTTGTTGTAGTCTAATATTATCAGTATATCGAATATCTAACACTTGTGAATTATTTACAGCGAAATCAAAGTGCGTCCATACTTTCTGGGGCAGTCTTTAGCTTCAGAAAAAAAAACATTATGGCAATTGGACCTTTCCCCCTTCAATCGTGTATTCTATTCTTCTGCTTTGTTGTGATTTTTTTGTGCAATGTGAATTAAACAATTATTTGCATGAATATGAAATAATTATAGTGATTTTAGTGGATAAATCGAGTTTTTCATTACATCGCCCTCACAAATGAAATGGAATAGGGAGGCGTTTTCCTATATACTGACCTTGGTTTGACAGTAACTCATTAGTTGCCGTTATATTCTAGCTTATGAGGTTCTACACAGATAAGATTGCATTCAAATTAGTTAGGTTGAACAGTTTATTATGATCTAGGGTTGACAATAGGTTTAACAGATTCAGTTCCAAAACAAAAACAGTTTTAAAGTCGATCTTAAAGAATAGAATTTGAATGAGTAAATGTAATGTTGCGCCAACACCGTCTATGAGAAATTTCAGTAGAATTGGATTTCGCGTTGAGCAGTATCACTAAACTGGGCTAAAACTGATTTGGATTCGATCAGCAACCGGAAGAAAATGTTTTGAAATTATTAGATTGAATATCGAAACTAAAACTCTTCATCCTTCATGATAAATTATTGTGTCAAGTCAAGCTGCGTATTTGCCCGAGTTTAGGTTTCAGTTGTTGCGACATGTAATCGGAATCAAGAGTAGAGTGGTATGTTTTTTCGTCTGCTCTGATTGAAAAAAAATATGACACGGTCTCGTAGGGCATCTTCTCAAGATGCTAGTTCCTCAATACAACTGTTATTCGATACTAAGTGAAGCCAAACCAAATGGCAAAGCCAGTATAAAATACTTCCTAGCTCTTCACGTTCACGCTAATTAGGAAAGCAGAGATTCGAATAATTTTTTCTAATTATGTTTGATCGAATCGAAAAGCATGCACTCTGGACGGAAAGTGTATCAAAAGGATGGTTCACTTCAGAAAACATGGAAGCGTGGATTTTTACACCTATGACTACGGTCGATTGTAAGAACTCTATCATCAATATTTGAAGTATAACAAATTATTATTCATCCAAACGGAACGACGATCAACGAATCTGAAATAATGGCTAGCTGTTCTCTAGATGTGTTGGAGAGAGAGTGAACACTTCAACAAAGTGCTTCACAGCAGGCATGTCCAAACACTGCACTGCACTGCGTGCTTCATATAACCACCGCCACCGCGTGTATTGAGAATGCCATTGCGTGCCAGTGCACAAAGAGAAACACGAAACGCAATATCCGAAGCCACGGTGCTCGTGGCGCTGTTTTATTTTCGGCGCTGGTGTTTCAAGCTTCGGCATACACCGAAACTGCGTGTTTTCAGTTTCGTTAAACACCGGAGCCGAGTGTTTTCAATTTCGCGAAGGCACCGAAGAGCACCCATGCGTTGGTTATAATGTCAATCAACTGAATTCAATCGCGTTTGATCGTTGAAAAAAGAATGAATCATTCAAACGCATTTTTCGTCATACCGTGTCGCTATAGGTGCTTATAGTACAAGCAACGTGTAAGGCAAAATCGGAAACACTCGGCTTCGGTGTTTGCCGAAGTCAGGAACACTCGACTTCAGTGCTGCCCGAAAATCCAAACACCGTTGCTTGGCAATTACACGACCACCGGTACGGGTGCTTTTTCTACTGCGTTCGGTGTGTGTTTTTCAACACGGGCACGAAGCGTAGCATTCAATACTCCTGGTGGTGTGCTCACGAGTGATGGTGAGTACCGTGCAGAACGGATCCGTGTTTTTGCCATGCCTGCTTCACAGATAGGATGAATCGGACAATTCCGGACAAGTGACTGTTGCCGTTCGTGACTAGTCGAATGCACCGTACCGTCGGAAACTCTTGTGCAGGAGGATTCAGTTTAAGATTGAAACTAGCAGCTTGGAACAAAACGGGGAATAATTTCTCCAATGGCTATTATCAAAATTGAAATAAATCACGCCAGACGAAATCGTTCCATGAAAAATGTTTCTACGCTAGACGACAATGAACACTTCTGTCTCCGTTGGGAGCTGTTCGTACGACGAAATCTGGAAACATCTGATCAAACATTTTTCACTTGGAGAAAAAACATCAACACGCAGCTAATTTCCTCACAATGGTTCACTATTGTTCAAGGTTCGCTAACGTTTTGTGTACTCGAAAAGTGGTAAACATAGCAAAATAGCAACAACAAAAAATATGAAAATGTTTGAATAGGTGTTTCCAGAGTTCCTAACCTTCAAGCTCTTTATCGGAATCGAAATGTTCTTTATTATTGAGCGAAGTAAGTAAAATCGATTGTGCGTCGTTCGGAATAATCGAGATTTGGCTTAAGTTTGTTGGGCATATAGTTTTGTTTGTCAAACTGGTCTAATGAACAATGTGAGCGTTTGTTATTCGAATTTTCCTCAAAGCTGATTTAAAGCTCAATTAAGCAGTCAAACTGTGGGTTTTTTGGTGAACTTCCAAGAAAATTATCAACAGTCTTATATCGTTTGGTTTCAACGAATTCGAATCAAAAGGTGAGTTCAAATTACACCACAAGAAAATGTTTGGCAAAATTCATCCATTCAAATCAAAGATGTTATTTAACTTTTTCCATGCTCGCTTTATTCAATTCCAATTGCATAAAATCTTGTACAACGTTTAGACAATTTTTTTTTGTGTGGTGATTCATTTTTCCTTTATATCTTGCTCCGATTTTACTTCTCTGGGATGTTTCCGAAGTACCTGCTTCACGATGGTCTAGTACTTTTCAATTGGCCGCAGTTAGTTCCGGTGCGTTCGAGGGATTGAAGTCCTCAGGCACGAAGATGACCTCATTAACCATGAAGCAATCCAAAACATCTTTCGAGTAATGGCATGAGGCTAAATCCAACCAAAAAATTACTTCCTCACTTTTCCCAGAGATGAAAAGAAAAGAAAGAAGATGAAAGGTCTCACGGTTCTTTACAAAACTTTCAAGTTTCATCTGGATCCAACTTCTGGTTCCGGAATTATAGGGTAAAGTGTGTAAAATTTAATACCGTCACTTAAAGCCCCGAAACAAAACACGTAAAAAAAATTCCAACTGGCCTTGAACTACTCAAAGCCGTTATCAATAGACAACCAAACAAATCGACATCCGGATATCCTGATTCCCGGTTCTCTGCTGAACATCACGTAGACCATTATCTCTTCCGGTATTCTTGCTACATGTCCAGTCCACTGTAGTCTGCCGTGTTTTATAAGCCTTCCAATATCCGCATCTTTGTATACTTGGTACACCTCATGGTTCATGCGTCTGCGCCATTCTCCATTCTCTTCTTTGCCGCCGACTTGTATAGAGCAAGTTATAGAGCCAACGACTTGTATAGAGCAAGTTTGGTGCGTCTGTGCAAGCTACGAGACTTCAGCTGGTTACGGAGCCCGTAGAAAGCCCCCCCCCCCCCCTAAGCAGCTGCAACACGTCTTTTTCCTCGCGGCTAATATCATTATCGCATGTCACTAGTGCTCCAGGATATATGAACTCATCTACACCGTTTGGGCTGCCTCTTTCTCTACCAGCCACCATGTACTTAGTCTTGGTAGAGTTTATCGTCAACCCTATTCTCGCAACTTCTTTCTTGAAGGGCACAAAAGTCTCTACCACAGCTCTACGATCCACACCAATAATATCAATGTCGTCCGCAAAACCAAGAGGCATGTGAGACTTATTGATGATGGTACCGTTTCTTTGCAAGCCGGATCTTCGTATGGCACCTTCGAGCGCTATATTGAACAACAGATTTGAGAGCGCGTCGCCCTGCTTCAATCCATCTAACGTCACGAAATCATCGGATGTTGTACCAGCTATCTTGACGCTTGATTTCGCTCCATCGAGCGTCGCACGAATCAGTCTAATTAGCTTTGTCGGAAAGCCATGTTCTAACATGATCTGCCACAATTCGTTACGTTTCACTGAGTCGTACGCAGCTTTGAAATCTACAAACAGATGATGAGTCCGCAAGTTGCACTCCCGAAACTTATCGAGAATTTGTCGCAAGGTGAACATCTGGTCTGTCGTTGAACGCTTTTCTCGAAAGCTGTCTGCTGAACAGAACTCTAGAATGTACCTTGTAGGCGGTATTGTGGAGTGTTATGCCTCGATAGTTTTTACAATCGAGTCGGTGACCCTTTTTGTAGATAGGGCACATGATACCATCCAGCCAGTCCGAAGGCATTTCCTCTCCTTCCCAGATCATTCCAATTACTTAGTGGAGTGCATAGTACAGCCGCTCGCATTCGACTTTGAGAAGTTCAGCCGGGATCCCGTCCTTTCCATTTTAAGCTGTCTAACCGCTTTTTGTATTTAGTCTAGCGTGGGTGGGTCCACAGCTTGTCCACCATCCTCAATCCCCATTCTGTTCATGCTCTCTTCCATTGATTGTTCATTCAATAGTCGCTCGAAGTGCTCCTTCCACCTGGTAGCCACTGATGTGTGATCGGTCAACAGATTTCCGTCTCGGTCGTTGATCATAAGATTGTTGGAGATTGTAGCTATAGACTCAAAAATGGATCCCAGTAAGTTTTCTCGAACTGACTTCGATTATACGTGTTCCGGAAGTATCTGAAATAGTGTAAATCAGTCCGTTTCCTTAGAGATGGCGTAATCGACATGACTGTTGCACTCTGTAGGTTATACTAGTTTATGGACAAACCTTTTTGTTTTCCAAGAATACCAAATTATTTTAAATAATACCACACATTTATATATGAGAGTATGAGACATATGAGAAAGGCACCACTAGGTGGATTAAAACAGGTTGTTGTGATCGTTGGCTTGACGGTTTTTTTCCCACAATTTTATTCCGATTAACAGTCCGATGTTCTTTGAACCGTTTCATGCTACCAGATACCGTCGAATTTTCGATTACTTAGCTTTTTCCGATGACGCCCAACTTGATTTTTTTACTATAGGTAGGGAACATAATCTCCTATCTTGTAACAAAATTTCATCCAAATCAAAAATGTTTTTTTTTTGCAAATCGACAAGAATTTTTTAAAATCTTTTTTTCTCAGTGTAGGAGTCGATTAGGATTTCTCCATGTTTTGGTAAACTTGACTAATTTTGTAAAAATCACTTCTACAACACTTTTTTTTGAATGATTTGCCAGCTTTCGACTACAGCCATTTGCAAAAACCTGTTTTGATCCACCTAGTGGTGCAATGATGCCTTTCTCATATTTCATATTTTTCATATTTTCAGAAATATCACCAGAAGATTTTGTGAAGAAAATTTTTTTTTCAATCTTGAATAAAATAAGAAACTTTCTTTGGGTATAAACTAACATAACCTTTTTAAATTGTAAATAGTTATGTCAAGTTGATAAGAAATTTTTCTTTATTTTGCATCGTCGCACTAAATGATTAAACACTCTTTACCCTATGGTTCTGGAATCGGAAACATTAACAAGTAACTACAAATTAAATAGAAGGATTAGAAATTTACATATTTTTCACCTGAAAAATATAAATTTTAATTTGGCAACCCTGCACGCTATACGAAATTGAACAACGCACAGGGGACGGGTATAGCGTGATGGAGAATAGTCGATGCCTATCATACAGCCTACCTGGGTTCGATTCCCAACCCCGCACATAGGACCAGAAAGATTTTCTGGTCCGAAGAGGCGAATGACCTTAAGATGTTAAAACCTCTATAATTGAAACAAAAAAAAACAAAGCACAGCACGCTGTGAATGGAGCAAAGCCGCTGATACCGTCGCGTACCAGTTTTGCATCGTCATTTTTTTCGATCATAGAGGTTTTAACATTGTTGTCATTCACCTTTTCGGGAAAAAAAATGTTTTGACCCTATGTGCGGGGTTGGGAATCGAACCTAGGTGAGCAGCGTAAAAGGCATCGATTTACCCATCACGCTATACCCGTTCCCCTGAATCATCATTTTGAATTTGAATGTTTTGACACTCATCATCCTATAATTTCGGAACCGCAATTCGGATCAGGATGAAATTGCACAGTTTCTTTAAAGACAATGAGAGCATTAATTTGAATCATAAATCGTGACAAACGGCTTAACCGTTGCTGAGAAATTGACGGGAGTTCCATTTTTGGAGATTTTCTTCACTATTACCGGTGCTTTCGGGAGCGAAAACCGGGGACTTGTAGTCCCGAAGTAGTTTTATATAATCACTAACTAATAATATCCGTCAACTAGAGCAGTAAGTTTTATAATAATGTGCATCTCATTTCGCCATCGCTTGTGAAAAAATACTCATGAAATTGAAAATTTTCACCAATCGCACTGTAATACCGGAACCGGAAGTCGGATCCAGATCAACTTTTCGAGGACTTTGTAAAGAATTTCAAGACCTTTTATTTGCCTCTTGGTTTGTGAAAATTGGTCAAGAAATTTCCGAGAAAATTGATTGCGCATTTTTTTTCATAATTTTCACATATTTCCTTGTAATTCCGGAACCGGAAGTGGGATCCAAATAAAACTCAGGAAAATTGTATAAGGCTAAAAGACCTTTTGTTTAAATCTAAGTTTGTGAAAATCGGTTCAACCATCTTTAAGAAACGTGTGTGACGATTTTTTTTCCTCATTTTGGTGCATATCACCCTGTAATTCCGGAACCGGAAGTCGGATCCATATGAAACTCAGAAACTTTGTATGGGACCTTAAGACCTTTCATTTGAATCCAAGTTTGTGAAAATCGGTTTCGTCATCTCTGAGAAAATTGAGTGACATTATTTGTCACACACACACATACACACACAGACATTTTGTGATCCCGACGAATTGAGCCTCCGGGCCTCGGTTCAAAAGTCGGTTTTAACAGTGATTGCATAACTTTTCTATATGACAAAAGCAAAAATATGGTAAAACAAGTTTCGTCCTTTTCAAAAGACAGTCTAGATCATTTTTGGAAAATCAAAGTATGCAAAGTGGTTTTTCACGACAAAGTCTTCATATGCAGATTCTAAAAACAAAAACAACACATTATTTTAAGAAAAAAAAAAAAAGATAGCAAAGAATACAAAGCAATAACCGATTTTCTTAAGCCATAAAAAATGTTTGAGTCAATCAACTTGCCATAAAAAATGTAAATAAAAAAATTAATCCATACGAATTAAAGATAAACACACTTCAAAATAACGATAGGGGCTGCAAAGATTTGTATCCTACGGTCGATAAAGATGCATCTAGCAACACACAAAATCCACAAACTTGGCTTTATGGATCTGATGATCTGAGCCAGAGGGTGCTGCCAACATTTGTTCGAGTTAGCGCGAAATTCGTCCATCGTAACATGGTACAAAAATTAATGAGTATTTTTCGAAGTCACTAATGTGGAAGTGTAGCTGAAAGTTGAAACTACACAACTGTATAGATAAATTGGGTAAAAACCTAGGTGTAAGGGTCCCAACAGATTAGGAAAATTTGGATTTTGGGTAGGTCACTTCAGCGCGACTTTTTACGAAAACTATTGCATATTTTTCCATATTTCAAATTGGGAATTGGAGCTGAAGGTTGAAGCAATACAAAGGAGTAGATAACATAACAAAATTGTAATGGATGCTATTTTCAATTTACAAAAAGTGTCCGACTAAGCCCCGGTTTCCCCTAATGCAACATCTCTTTGCAATTCTTTTTTCTTTCGGCTGCTGAAGTCGATAATTCAAATTAGAAAATTGATCGCTTTTCAACGCAGGCAAGCACTACATGGATCACGCCGGAACCACGCTGTACGCCGAGTCACAGATTCGAGCCGTACAGAACCAGCTGACGGGCGGTTTGTTCTGTAATCCACACACCAGTCAGCAGACTGGCGCTCTAATCGACCAAGTCCGGCAACGGGTATTGCAATTTTTCAACACAAATTCATCCGAATACACACTGATTTTTACTTCGGGAGCTACGGCCAGCCTGAGGACGATAGCAGAATGCTTCACTTTTCGGCCACCGGAGGATGACTCCGAGAGCGGCGGATCAGGAGCTTTCGTTTACCTGCGAGATAATCACACCTCGGTCCTGGGGATGCGGGCAATCGTGGATACCGATCGAATCCATCCTCTGGAGCGAACAGAATTTTTGCGGCACCTGAAGCGTCGGGTCAGAAATTTCAACTCGAAGAAACCATCGCTTTTGGTGTTTCCAGGTCAGAGCAATTTCAACGCCGCCAAGTATCCGCTGGAGTTGATCGAGGAGATTCAACGGAACGGTCTGCACGGTTACGACGAAGAGCAGTTCTACGTCTGTTTGGACGCGGCCAGTTACGTTTCGACGAACTTCCTCGATTTGTGTCGTTACCGACCGGATTTTGTGTGTTTGTCTTTTTATAAGATTTTTGGGTAGGTATGACAAAGAGATGAAGTCTACAGCGCACCGGTTTGACGAGCTTTGTCTTTTTTCAGGTACCCGACAGGTTTGGGAGCATTACTTATACGGAATGGTAGTGAACAGGTCTTGCAAAAGCGATACTACGGTGGAGGAACAATCAAGATTCTGCTGAGTGGACAAAATTTGCACATGAAGCACGACTCACTGGAGCAGAGATTCGAAGACGGAACACAACCATTCCTATCGATCATTGCTCTGCTGCATGGTATGAACACCATCCAACAGCTGATCCCACCCTTCAACGGAACCCGTTCGATGGACCGTGTGTCCAAGCATGTGTTCAACATGGCAAAGTATTGCTACGGGAAGTTGGGTGCATTGGAACACTCAAACGGCTTGAAAGCCATTCGGTTTTACATGGATACAGAGTTCGAATCCCGAGAAAGCCAAGGTGGTATGGTAAATTTCAATGTACTTCGGGAAGATGGAAGCTACGTTGGATTTGCGGAGTTTGCTCAGCTTGCTAGAGGTAAGGAAATCTACGTACGGACTGGATGTTTTTGTAATGCCGGAACTTGTCAGCGACAGCTCGGCCTGACGGATGCCGATGTGTTGATGTTCTTTCGAATGGGTAAAATTTGCGGTGACGATACAGATTTGATCGAAGGGATGCCTACGGGAACGGTTCGTGCTTCGTTCGGTTATATGAGCAGTCCGAAGGATGTTGATGCATTAACGGACATGATTGAGGAATGTTTTATCCAAAGTTCTCCGAAGATTGCTGCATTGAAAGCAATCTACATCTATCCGATTCGCTCTTGTGGGGCATTTTCTGTCACCGGTAATTGGCCGATTCGCGGTAAAAGATTAAAATTTGATCGTGAATTTACAATCGTTGACTGCCTCGGACTGCCGCTTTCCAGTTTCAAACACCCGCAGATGGCTAGTATTTTACCGGAAATTAAAAACAATTGTCTAGTACTGAGACATGACACGGAAGATGATTTTGTGTTGGATATGGACAAATGTACGACTGCAGAAGACTGCGGAGATTTGGTGGCTTCGTGGATCAGTCGAACACTTGGAGTAGCGAGTCTTCGTCTGCTGAAACGATCGACGGATGAAGGAAACAGTCCGCAAAAGTTATTGGTAATCAACTGGAATGCGTTAAATTTTGTTAGTGGCTGTGATAAAAGTGCTATAGTTCAGCTTTACCGAGCAAATGCAATTTTCGATGCTCCCAATCACTTCGACATGCAGGTCGGCCGCGATCTAACTATTGGAACTAAACGATTTCGCGTGACGAATTTATGCACAAGACGCCCCATGATCCACGTCAACCGGAATGATTCGTTGAAAATGATCGCCGATGTATTCGCTCAAAAAGTTCCACTTGGAATGTATTTAGTACTAATGGACGATAGCAACAAGGACACCGGCGGAGCAGAGGATACGTTGAGTTGTGGAACCGAACTGAAAATGGCCACCAGTTCGGACACCGGTTGTAAAGCGATGATTATTACGGATTCCATCACCAGATACGATTTCCGAGTGCATCGAGCCGCATAGTTCAAAAGGTGACTGCTCTAGAAATAAATGAACGAATAAATAAATAAACAAACAAACGAACAAACCCGGTCATGTTATGCGTTGACTTACTGTGGGAAGTAATTGGAACAACATAAGCATCATAACACCGAGATGACACACATTTCTGTTTTCCCTAGTAGGTAGTCGATTTTGTGAAATTCACCACACACACTCTACTGTTCGATTTACCTGCATATTATGCATGCGAACATTGCGAAATGGCGCAATTATTTCCTAGTTGCGCTGCGACTTCGCCGCGCGAGAAAGTTGCGCATAGTGTTGTTCTCTTTGATAAGATCGACGGCTCGCTCGGACCGGGGGCTTTCCGCATCATTGTGGCCGGCTCTCACATCAGCAAAACCGTTTATTCAACAATTCACACACGAACTGAGCTGCTGGCCTGCTCCGGCAATTGGCTGTGTGCGGCATTCCGTCGGTATGTACAATCGCAACCGGCATACCAAACCCCGACACTTTTATGAATGAAGCGTTCAGGGCGTGCTGATTCCTAATTGGTGATATGAGCTATTTGAAGTTTTTTCGTTTTTGTTTTCGTTCTAATCGATGTCGAATTATTTTCACTTTGTTTAGGTTTAAGGAAAACCCCTGTATGAACGAAGTCTTTCTATGAGGATAGTCATAATAAATAAACATCGATTCATCGCACAAACGACTGCATCAGCTCAACGTCTTTTGATTTTCAATACTGCCAATGCTTTTTATACTCGAAGGTCTCGTGAATCAAATTCATTTTACGTTACGGCGCGTCGTGACCAGGTTGATTAGGTAATAACAATTGTACTTGGAGTTGATATCATTTTAACTCGTATGATACATTTGAATCGTCATAGCAGAATTGAACCCATTGCTGATCATCCCCATCGACATTGGTTCACCAGAGAGCTGAGGAATTAGTGAAAGAGGAAGTTTTGTCGACTAATATCCGACTTACTTTACTATGGGGCGCTTTTTCAAAATTTACCCTCTGAGAGAGTGATAAGTTTTTGATCGTGAATATGTCTTGTTGTATCTAACGAACCAACATAATTTTTGCTACATGCCATCGAAAATATGATCACAATTTTATGATAAAACTAGCGGACCCCTGCACACTTCGTAGAGCAATAATATTAGATTAGATGTGAATAAATCAATACTTCTTTCAATCAATTTTAACGGTTATTGTCAATAAAACGGAGCCTTTTATATCGCGGACCACAGGTTGAGAATAGCTGCTCTGCGACAAAAAACATTTTTTGATTCTCTATTTTCGGTAAAAGTATGTCGAACCGATGGTTTGCCAACACGCGAACAGGCAACATACAATTTTCCAGGTAAAAACTCAAACTTCATGACACAAACTCCTTACGATTATTCTTGTGCTTTATTGGTGGTAATATGAAACCTAAACGGACTGGAAAATAACGTTCAAATTTAAATGACATGTCAGTAGATATCATTGGAATCGTTCCCTAGATAACATTTGCCATTAACCTTTTAACTTTGAACTTTTTTTATGCACTTTCTGTACTTATTGTTGTACTTTCTGAACCTGTTGCTGTTCTTTCTACTCTTGTTTCTAAATTGTATGTATCAGTTTCTGTACCTGTTTCAATACTCTGTATTTCTGTGCTTTCTCTACATGTTCTTGTCCTCTCTGCACTTGTTTCAGTATTTTCAGTATTTGTTCTCTCATGTCTGTACTTGTTTCTGTACTTTCTGTATTTTTTTTACTTTTTCTACCTGTCCCTGTACCTTCCACACTAGTTTCTGTGCGGAAAATTTTCAAGTCCATGCAAAACATTTTTCAAGATTTTCTCCACTTTCCCGAAGGATTTTACTCATGTAATGAGCCTAAAACCTCCGCATTAACGTCACCTTTCGAACAAAAAAAATCATTTGTAAATCGGCCCACGCATAGCAGTTGTGTGACATAATCTCAAATAATTCAAAATTAAACTTTTCTGAAATGGTTGGTATAAACGAGTATCAAAGAGGATAATTCATAAGGCGCGTTTGCCTTTCTCGTATTTTTAAAGCTCATAGATCAGTGATCTGCGAAAGGATTTATATAATCTAACTACCAATAGAATCCAAATTTTTCAACTTAAACGTGTATAGCAAAAGCATTGAAGTATTTCAATAGTACACTGTTGAAAAACCTGTCTCATTTGACCCATGTCAACACCAGCCAATCAGAACGCATTCTAAGGAAGAGAACAAAATATCTGCTGCTGTACAACATATCGTACGAGAAAAATGTTCCGAACTGTGCTAAATATCGTATAGAGAATTCCACAATTTGGTCCTTCTGAAAGGCAGGAATGAGTCCCGTACAGCATCCTGATAGTTTCTTTCAATGAAATGCAAATCCAAAATGAAATAATCGAAATTAAAATTCTATATGCTGCTATTTTTATAGTCATTAGAACCGCCCATTAGTGAAAATGCTACAAACGAAATCACGTAAAACGAAACCTCTTAACAAAAATTGGATCAGTTTGGATTCTATCGCCACTGCGAGCAGATGTATTGTGTGTCGTTTGCAAAACTAGATTCGCTTCCGACAAGAGCGATTACGTCACAGCTGCCAGTTGTTTGCATTGGTGAAAAAACAACGAAAAGAGGACAACGGTGGGGAGCATCACACAAAATCAGCCGTTCCAATGGCTCTAAAAGTTTTCTAAAGAACTATTGGGATTTCTTGCTAGCAAATCGAAGGTAAATATCCTCAGTTTAGTGCAAATCTAGAGCAGTTTGATTAGATTTGTGCACTTTTCGATGTGTGAAATTCACAGTAATCGAGATCAAGTGAAGCCTTCTTTGTTTTTGCGAAAAATGTAAGAAAGGAAATGCTTGCATAATTCATACAATTGATCAACTAATTGATATTCGGAAGTGTTAAGGAACATGTCAGTTGTTTTCGTATCCACAACATCCAGTTATGTATCTGGCATTACCCACCCGCCTTTTTTTATAATGCACCTCAGGAATAAAAAATCCGAACTAATTGGCTCAAGTGACACCCCTAGTTATTTGGAGATTTGTGCCCTTACCATGACTTGTCATTATTTTCCTGATGTGAAATTGTGTAGTAGATGAGGTGGAAAAGCAGCAAAAAAGGAAGAAATAAAGACATAAATAAATTCCCAACTTCGCAAATATGATCAGAAAACTTTTCTGGCTCGAAGAGGCGAATGACCTCAAGCTTAAAACCTCTATAGTCCAACAAACAAAAAAATACCCATTCAGAATCCTAAAGAAGTTTTCAAGTTTATCGCGAAAATTTTGAGCGCGTTTTGTATACTTTATATACAGTCGAGCCGCATAGTGCCAATTGTTGATGAAATGATGATAAATGAAAAATAATACAATGCCTCGAGAACGGTTGAAAAAATCATGAAACTATTTATGAAAATCTATACCACGAATTTTCGAAATCTTTTATTTGAAATTTTTCAATCGAGCAGTTATTTTGTCGTTGTCAAAATAGCCCTGCTCGAGAGCATGGTTATTTTTGACAGTTCGATAATTATTTTTCGACACTGAAAAAAAAATCTTGCGGAACAATTCCTATGTCTGAGCTTTAGTGAAAATTACTTCTGTGTCATATCTTCTATACTTTCAGTCATAGAAAATATCCCAATGAAAAGTTTCGATATACACTGAAGTCTTCTTTAATGCGAGTTTTCGTACCGCATAAAAAAACCGCATAACTCTGAAACTTCGCATAAAAAAAACCGCACAACTTTGAAAAAGTCGCATAAAAAAAGACCTTAGTGTATTGTCAAATTAAGTAAGTTTTTCTCTTCTTACGTTCTCTGTCTTGCAGTTATTATACCACTTTATCATTTTATTTTCAGTGAAAAATAAACCCAAATAACTTTCCATCAATCAAAATTTTGAACTGGGCCATAGTTTCAGAATAGAGCGAATTGGTGAGAAAATTAGAAATAAGATTAAAATTGAACATATTTCACTATGTCTGAATATGTTCGGCATGGTTCAAATAGAAGAAGCAGAAGAAGCACTTCAACAAAGAATGCCAAGAGAATATTTCTAGGTTCGAAACGCATCAACGATGAAATATCAATCATAGGAGCTAAATGTAGGGACCTACCCAATAAATACGTTCGAAAGGTAATCACTATCACATCAGGCATGCCCACATTAAGGTTCAGAGCAGTTCTATGTGCTTTTTTCTAGTTTCAATTTCATTAAATCAGGTGAAAGTTTTTTTTTGAACGCCAAACTTCATATGTTTAACAGCATTAGCAAAGCTGTTTTCGGTCATTCAATTTTGACATTTGTACATGGTGTTTTATAATAACATTATTAATGCAGAATTCAAGCAATCAACCTCTGCATTTTTACAGCTAAATTTCTGGCCTTTTGTGGTTTTATATCAACTTTACAGTAGCATGTAGGACTGATGAGACTTCAATGGCAATTCCATATTCGTTTGTCTCCTTTCATCATGTTTTGAACAGCCTCCTCATCAGAGAAGCACGTTTACCTTGAACCGCATCTCACTGACAATAGTCTGTTGCTTTTTTTAGGTTCGAGCTTGATAATGTCCCAACATATTTCTATTTGGCGGAGCTATTGCATCTTGGGAGGGTTCATGTCCTAGAGCACTTGTACTGCTTGAGAAAAGGAAACAGAAATTTTTAGTTCATAATACTTGTTGGGATTCAAATGTCGCTCTTTGAGTCGTTGTAAGGGATTGCTTGCCAAACTAGATATTTCTTTGAGAACTACTACCTTGATCAAAAAGTTACCGAAATTTATTCGGAAAATTTAAAATACAAGATTATTCATCAAAGTTGATATTGTCCCCTTCAAAGTACTCTCCATCGACTGAAAAACACTTATGCCTGCGCTTGATCCAATCCTCGGAACATATTTAGTTTTCGGTATGGCGTTTTCAGAGCCATCTGCAATTTTTTCATAATCTTATTTCGGGTGCTGAAACGTGTTCCACGGAGCGGTTTCTTGAGTCGACCGAATAGGAAAAAGTCACAGGGAGCCAAATTGGGTCAATTCGGTGGGTGCTGTAAAGGAATTCGTTTCGTTTTTAGCCTAATGTTCACGGGTAATGATGACATTGTGTGACGGTGCGTTACCGTGGTGTTGTTTGACGATTGTTTGATTGTTTGTAATCAATGAAAACTGTGAGCATCGCCTTCTTTTGAAGCTGAAAATTTGATAGAATATCAATGACAGATGTGGCAACCTAAAAAAACCTTTTTTTAATTTACCTAGAGATGTAATAACCTTTCTCATATTACTTATATTATCCGAAACATCACTAGAAAAATCTGTAAAGATTTTTTCTTTCAAACATAAATAAAATCGAAAACTTTCTTTGGGTATATATTACCATAACCTTTTCTATTTGTAAACAGTTATGTCAAGTTAATATAGATTTTATTGTGACAACCCTGCACGCTATACAAAATTGAACAAAGCACGCTGTGTGCTAGGCGAGTGCGTTTTCTTCTTCTTCCGTACCAGCACGTACCGATGCGTACCGTTTTTGCATGACAGTTTTTTTTATACTCCCTTGATTACCCTTTGATTTCGGAACCGGAATACGGATCTGGATAAAATCGCACAGTATTATTTAAGACAATGGGGGCTTTAATTTGAATCATGATTTGTGAAAATCGGTTTAACCGTTGTTGAGAAATCGAACTGAGTTCCGGTTTTGGAGCTTTTCTTCACTTTTACCGGTGCGTTCGGAAACGGAATCCGGGGACTAGTAGTCCCAAAGTAAATATATATATATTCACTGCAAAATAATTGAATTTACCAATAAGTTTTATAAAAGTTTGCACTTCGTTTCGTCATCATTTTTGAAAAAATTCTCTTCAAATTGAGAATTTTTAATTTATCGCGCTGTATTACCGGAACCAAAAGTCGGATCTGGATCAAATTTTCGGGGAATATTTAAAGAATTTCAATACCGTTCATTTGCATCTTAGTTTGTAAAAATCGGAAATTTCTGAGAAAATTAAGTGCGCATTTTGTCATATATTTGCATATATTGCCTTGTAATTCCGGAACCGGGACTCGGATAAGGATAAAATTTAATAGCGAGCTATGGGACCATAAGACCTTTCATTTGAATCTAAGTTTGTGAAAATCGGTCATGCTATCTCTGAGAAAAGTGAGTGTCAATTATTCTCATTTTTTGGTGCATATCAACCTGTAATTCTGGAAGTCGAATCGGGACATTTCGTATGAATATAAGTTTGTCGGATGTCACAGTGATTGTATAGCCTTTCTATATGAGAAAGGTAAAAACGGTTTTAAATCCTTCAGCGATTCGTTTCTTCCATTAAAATATAAATTCACTTTCAAATTTAGGAAATATTTTCGTCTCAAGTTTCAAAGTTCGTCATGGTTCTGAATATTTACTAATTGATTCGTCTCAAAATATGATCACTTTTCCACATAATTACACCACTATTCAATGTTGGATGACTGACATAATTAGTAATGTTCACTTTTAGCATGCTTAATCTTTTAATTGAAAACTTCTAAAATTACCTGCTAAGTAATAAAAATCTTCAGCAATATGAAATGGAAAATAGCATTCTCTTGATTGTGCTTTGTTCTCAAGTCATTTCGTTTCGCAAAGTTATCAAGTTTTCTCATAATGTTATGAAAAATGAATTTTGTTCTTCAAATTACCATCAACAAGTATTTTTTCGTATTCCTGACATTAGTCTAATTATATTATTGATATTTATATTTTAATAAAACTGTTCCGGCTTCGAATGTTACAGGGAAATGCGTGTTAAATACTGATGAAATAACCAGTATGGCAAATTTTGGTTTTATTCCGATATATCTGTATAACACGTTCATTTCGACCTAAGTAATAATGAGAGATTCTCTTTTGATTATTACGGTACTCTTAGCAATGCTTCTCTCCAATTATTTACCGAAGCTATCATCTTTTAATCTGCACTGAAAAAATTACCGAAAAAAGCAGCAATATTTCGCAATAATCGAAAGAGAAAGTAAACAAAGAGAATCTCTCAGGCCGAAATGAACAACCAAGAACCCCTAAATGTTCAAATTCTTCGGCAACCAATAGTCGGTCGTCACTCGTTTTCGCCCGAGACGTCAGATAGGATATGGCACCTAGTAAAATATTCTTGAAGTATCACTTAAATTGTCTGCTTAGCGGTTCGAATTAAGCTGTTAGGCGGAGATGGCGGATCAATTTGAACTACTTTGAGCACTGATGACCCAAAGGCGAAACGCGAAAAAAATCGAAACGAAATATGTACTTTTTTGTACACAGCAAAACCCCTACATGGTTGTTTGTACCACTGCCCAAAGACTAACGAACAATTTCAAGTGATAGTAGCGGGTGTTTGGCAATGTGAACAAGATTCGAAACATTAAAAATCCTAAAAGTTTAAAAAAGATAGGACAGGAACTGAACATTTTGCGAAAAGTTTAGTATGTCTTATTTTTCCAAAAAAAAAAATTGAGATCATTGCTGACTTCCAAAAAATTGATACGTCTGTTGAAACAATTGTTTGACAGTGAATCACTTGAGTCTACATCTATACATAAGCGAACTTAGCTACACGAGAATAGATAGCTAAACTCTACAGGAATAGATCTTCCACGTTGCCTTTTTTCAGCAATCGAAGACTGCGAACGGTACTCCAACAGTGCCCTGTGTAATAAACACAAACATTTCTTTACATTTGATAAGATAAGATGCACCATGGCAAAGCTGAAATGTGCCAATTTAATCGCTCAACACATGAACAGCAACACTTCAATGATCGGTACAGAACTACACCATCCCAGAGGTAGACTCAAAGCTCAATGTGGCCTGCATAGGTAGGAAATAATGAAGAATAATGGGCAACACTCACCTCTTTTACTTTGTTTCGCTTTTCGCGCACGAGAGGGTCCGGATCTTCACCGACGAGTGCATTGAATGTGTTCGAACTGACGCTTCCGGTGGACGATTTGGACGGGCTTTTGATTTCCGGTTCGTCTGCGATTTGCGGTGGTGCTACTACCCCGGCTGGTCCACCGGCAATCGGTCCAATCGGTGCCTGCGGGCCCGAGTCGAGAACATTATCAAATTCTGGTCCACTAGTTCGACCGAGATCCAGATCGGGCTTTTCCAGGAAATCATCCGGTAGTTCCTTTTGAATCTTTTCCTGTAGTTTTTCCCGATCGCTCAGCTTGTGGAGATCTTCATCCCCGTCCAAGCCGTGGGCCGGCGGTGGCGGTGGGATGAATATTTCCGGTCCGGCTCGCTGAAACTGTTTGTAAACTTTCAATACACGCTCGGCACCGAAATTATCCGGCAGAAAAAAGAACCCTCCGAAGCAGACGAATCCAAACGTCAGCAGCACCAACAGAATCAGGCACTTTTCGCTTGACCGAAAGGAACGCCGTATCGGCAGTAGCGGATTTGACTGCTGGTTTCCACTGATCCGTTGGTACGTGGGAAGCATGGCTGTTGGATCGGTTCGGTAGCTCGATTCGACACGGTTATTGACACAATCGTGCACGGGGATTTGCTTCTTTCTTTGCTGGTTTTATGACCGCTGCGAGCCAAACTGCGATGAACAGTAGTTGATCACTTCTTTTTTGTTTTCACTTCCGCGATGACATCTATTCAGTCGCCGGGGACGCTTCTATTTCAACGAATTAATCACTGGACCTAAACTTTTCCTGTTTTAGTTGACCGTAATATGAATCGTGCACTAGCATCACCTACCAACTGGGAATGTTTCGTTCAGAATCAACGCGATAATTCGACGAAGAGTTGGTTTCGTTTCGTCTAGCAATCAGAAAGAAAAAATGTTACATTCATCTCATCTTATGGCAGTTCTAAGATTTGATATAATTATCTGAGCTGTTTTTTTGTTTCAAATCTCAAAAAGTGACGTTAAAAATAAAACTTTATCGGTTTATAATTTGGTTTATTAAATGGCTAATAAACCCAGTTCACAACCAGGGTAATGAAGTCTGACGATAAGATTACAACAGCTCTCTAATCGTTATGGTGTCAACCTCATACAAACGTTTTGATATTACTTATGAATTTTATTCGTTTAGAAAAAAAACCAGCGATTGTATTGTTAAAATTAACAAATCGCTTTTATTTTTTATTTTCATTACTTAAAAAAGGTAATAAATTACACTACAAAGAACGGGACATATTATGTTGGTGGAAGATTTGTAAACAAATTCGATTTTGTTTCTGTGTTCATCTCGCAATCTTTTATCGCTGTCTGCTCAAGCCTACTGCAAATTTGGTTTGATAGTTCGGTTCCGTTCGAAACTTCCGATCGAATTATTTTCAATCAGCACCGAAACGTTTCCAGTACATCACGGCACATACAAGCACGCTTTTTTGCACCACAAATGAATCGAAAATTCTCAACCTTGAGAAAAAGGTAGAATGAAACTAAATTTCAACAGCATACTCCTTTTCTTTCGCACAACGCTGTGAAATCCAATAAATCGAATGCCGATTTTTTTTTCTCGTACTTTGAAGCAAAGTTTTTGCGTTTTTTTTCTGCAGAATCTGAATCACTACTTTGCAGTAATTTTACGTACAATTTCGGGCGTTAGGCTAAACTAATAATTGCACTCGCGTAGATTGGATATCGCAGTGGGAGGTTTTAACTTTTCCTGATTGTTTTCTCCACGACCGAACAGAAAAAAAAATTTAACACCAGCAAATCGGATGGAACGAAACGCGCACTAAACACAAACACACTCCACCTGCAACGGGATCGCCATTACGACTGAAGGAAGAAACAAGCAAGGGAGAAAACTAGAGAGAGGCAGCCGATAATCCGCAAGGCGCAGCAAAAGCAAAAGCTGCAAAAATGAGGAGCGAGCTAAGAAAGAAATAATGAGAACTGTCAAACGCTACATAGCAAGAGTGTAAACAGAGAGAGGATCGCGGGATGACAATGCAGCGGCGCTTCACTCGTTTCGCAGCTTTACCCAGTGGTTTTCAAAGTGTGCGATTGACAATACAACACAACAAACTCGGAAACTGGACCGAATGGAGCAAACAGAGTTTCAACAGAGTACGGTTCGTGTAGAAATCGAATACTGGTGAGTTTATTCTTTATTATACTGAAAATTATATGCGAAGAGTCATGTTTTCATAAGAAACTTTATTTTATTATATACTTCGTATCATTGATTAGAACAATACGTTGCCTCAAAACAATAAATATTAGTGCCGTGCTCACTTCTAGAAACAATGAGATACTTCATATGTCACCCAAATTCACCAAGAATTTTGGCAGGCAATTTGAGACTGCGATGTGATTTGCCAAAAAACAGCTGTTTTTCAAGGTAGGGCCAAATTTATATTGACAGTAAATGGAGAAAATCAGCAACGAATGTGTTGACTTTGGTTTCATCTCCGATTTAGGTATCGTAGATTTTCCAATCCACGTTTGATGACTTGATAAATTGTTGGTTAATCTTCGAAATGTATGCACATTGTTCCTTTTTCAATGAACAAATTACAAAATAAGAGTTTTGCCCTTTTTCGAAACTGCTTACTAAAGTGACAGTTTCTCTTTGTTTATTTTCTTGGAATGAAACGGTACCTGGAACCCTTGACTTTCTGCCAGTACTGCGAAACTGATGAGACTACTTCTCAATGATGGAAGCCCAACGATGATAAATTCTCCAGGTGGTAGAGATTCTGCTATCGATCTCACACTAACAACAACCGGATTAGCGCGGAAAACAACTTGGATGGTGCAGGAGGAAGAGTACGGCAGCAATCATATGGTTATCCGAATTGATATCACCGATATCATCCCAAGAAACTTTCGAACCTTCACCAAAATTAACACAACCAAGCTTACGGAACGACTAAACACGATACGACCTCAGTTCATTTACAATCCAGAAGAAATGGTATCGATATTGCAAGATGAAATAAACGATTCCACCTACACATTTAAAAATAAGAAGATAAACTTTCTAAAAACCTGGTGGACTGGAGAAATCGGAAAACTTTACGAGATCAAAAGGGAAGCGCTACGAAAATACAACCGTGAGCAATCGTTATCGAATTTTTTACAGTTAAAAAAACAAAGAGCACGTTTTAAAAGGGAGGTAAGAAAGACGAAACGGAGCTATATAAGAGAACTGACCGAGAAAATTGACGAAACCACGCCTACAAGGCAGCTTTGGAATCTCGTAAAAGGGGTAGACAACTCTCTTACTGGAAAACACAAAAAACTGATCGATCTAACGGAAGAGGAAGGCAAAAAATTCATGGGACTATACTTCAGTAATAAGCTGAGGGAAATTCAGCTACCTGGAACGACCGTCGAGGAAGATCTGGAAGGATACGAGATGGCGATAAAAGACGAAGAGTTGCTAACTGTACTCAAAAGCAGAAAAGATCACTCCGCTCCTGGACCTAATGGACTCTCTTATAGAGTACTCAAAGATGTCAACTCGGAAATGAAAGGAAAAATTTTCGAAATGTTAAGCAGAGTATTCGTGTCCGGAAAAATACCTGAATCCTGGCGAATTACGGAAGTTAGACCGATCCCGAAAAAAGGCGTACGAACAGACCCAAACAACATGCGGCCCATTGCCTTGATGAACGTAGAAATCAAGCTCATCAACTCCGTTGTGAAGGACCGGCTTACGGAAATAGCGACAATCAAGCAGCTGATCCCAAGTCTTTCGTTTGGTTTTAGGAAGCATGTCTCTGCCGCCACCTGTATCAACTATGTCGTCAACTCAATCCATAACGCAAAAGAGGCAAAGAAGGAGGTTTTTGTCATCTTTCTGGATGTTAGCAAGGCGTACGATTCAGTCAACACCGAAACACTCTTGAAGGTACTGAACAACGCCAAAATCCCTGGAAAACTTATCACATGGCTTTTCGAATACCTAAAAAACCGCAAAATGCAACTCAAAATTGAATCTAGAACGATCGAAGCTGAAGTTTCGGAAGGCTTACCACAGGGATGCCCTCTATCTCCAATATTGTTCAATTTATACACAGCCTCTCTACATGAGCTCTCCTCAGACAACTGCGAACTCATACAATTTGCGGATGACTTTGCCGTCATAGTAGTTGCGGACACGGTCGAAGAGGCAGCGGAACTCTGCAACCAATTCCTGCATCGAATCCACGAAAGACTAACAGCATTAAACTTAGTAATAAATTCGCAGAAATCGGCTATAATTCCTTTCACTATGAAACGCATTGATCATATCAGGATAAAGATTCACGGAGAAAAAATCGAGCTGAAGAACTTCCACCCATATCTGGGCTATGTATTAGACAGAAAGCTCACACATAGAAGACACATTGACTCAATAGTAGACAAATCAAGGAGTAAGCTAGGCCTGTTGAAGATGCTTTCCAGAACTTCTAGCGGCGCCAACCCGGAAACCCTGATAAAAATAGGTAACGCTCTAATAAGAAGTCGATTGGAGTACGGGTCAACGATTTTTGGAAACGCAGCAAAAACTAACATCAACAAACTACAAGTAGTGCAAAACGCATACATACGGAAGGCCATGAACTTCCTGAACAGCACACCTGTACATGTAATGCTAGCTGAAGCTGGACAAATTCCAATGACGCAACGAATTGAAGCACTCACCAAAAGAGAACTCATTAGAACCACATGGTATAGGACGCCACTAATGAAATTCATTAGCACTACCCTGAGTAGAGAAATGGGTAACGAATCATACTTCACGGAAACAGCAGACAGGAACATAGACATACTCTACCAGATACACCCATCCGATCGAGACATCCCCTTCCTGAAACGTATGCGATTTTTTGGGAAAGTAGAATTTGACAGAATCGTCAGAACGAACCTGACAAAAGGGCAACTTAAAAAGGACCACGTAAGTGCAGCTACTTGGCAGTCATTATTCCGGGAAGTGATTAGCACAACATACAAACTACACAAAAAAGTATACACCGACGCGTCAAAAACAGCCTCTGGCACGGCCTTCGCGGTGTTCGACGAAACTGACGAAGAAATTATTAGTGAAGGAATAAACCATAACTTCTCCATCACCAACGCAGAATTACTAGGAATCCTCAAAGCGGTGGAGTTAGTTAAAACCAAAGGCTATAAGAAGGCGGTGATTTTTACCGATTCTAGAAGTGCCTGCGAGATGCTGCTGAACGAAAAATCATTTGAGGACAACTACCTCATGACTGAAATTTACAAAGAATTTATTGGAATAAGGAGCAACTGCATACAAATCCAATGGATTCCGAGCCATAAGGGAATTGTTGGCAATGAAAAAGTAGACCAAAAGGCCGTGGCAAAAACAAAAGGCCCTCAATCTATGTTCAATGGAATCACCATGAACGACGCGTTGACATTGAGCATTAATGAAACCTGGAACGACTGGATACGAAAATACAAATCAACCTCCGATGAAAAAGGTAAATGGCACTACCAAATACTAGATCGACCCAACAATAAAATATGGAGTAAGAATCTAGCACTCAACTCAGTTCAAATAAAAATCCTAAACAGAGTCAGAGTTGGACACTGTCTGACTAAAGATAGAAAAGCGAAATGGGGTTTAGAAGATAACGAACGATGTGATTTGTGTTTAACGACAGAGAATCTAAAACATATTCTTTACGATTGCCCACGATACAACCAAAGTAGAATCGATTATCCAGCGCTAGAATACATGAAACCGATCGAACAAATCCTACGTGAAAAAGACGAAGAAGAAATGAAACAAATAGTACGATTTCTAAAAACAAATAACATTCATATATAACACCTAAATCGACCATCGAAAATAAGAAAACGTGAAACAAATTATGACTAACTACACGACGATGGCAAGATGGACCGACCATGGTCTTAGCCTGTCTGGAGGGACAAGTACAAAAAAAAAAAAAAAAAAAAAACTGATGAGACCGCTTTACACGAGACAATATTATTGTCAATACACGGAGTATTGACAATACTTTTGATCGTGTAGTGGAAACTTCATTGGATTGACGAAAATATTGTCGAAAAATCAAAACTGCTCATCAATCCGACAATACTTTCTCCCCAGAGAGGAACTGTTAAATATGTGCAATGACCTCTTCTATCAATATTTTAATATTCAGTTGCAATATTTAAAGCACCAAACGCTAGAATTTTTCGAAAAACGGACTCAAGTTATTAAGCCAATTGGATTGATGGTATTGACAATACTTTGGATTGACAATAATATTGTCCCAATGATCGAAAGAGAAACTGTCACTTGCTCATAAGCCCATTCAATGAGGTAAATCTTGCGAATCCAAAACGCGGCATTGGAACCGAAACTACGTGAAAACTTCCAGCATTCCAGAACTTTGTTCAAAACTCAAAAAATATATATAAATCGATTTCATAGTACACTCACAGAGAACAGACATTCAAGCTAGTACAAACTGTGTAAAGCATAGAAGTGAAAATCCGTTAAAAAAATTGGGTGGGTAATGTCAGAGCCATAAATGAATGACGTGAAAACGAATAAAACTTCACATTTCTGAATATCTAAAATTGTTTTCATAAGTTGATATATTGTGTGAATTGTGCAAGGTTTCATTTCTTTACTTTTCGAATTGTAACTATACTAGAATACGACGTTCCTATACTAGAATACGACGTTTCCTATACTAGAATACGACGAATTCACGGCACAATTATTCTAACACACAAATAAATAAGACAGGGCAATCCACAAGAAAAAAATTGTTCGCCTACAGAAGTATACACGGTTCGAAATACAATAATTTCAATGGGAGAAAATTTAAAAAAGTTCGTTAATAATTAATTTATAGATGAATGAATGAAACGTGTCAATTTTTACGATTGATACCTACCGAGTTGGTAACCCGAAAATTGAATGTCGCTCACTACATCAAAACCGTCGTCCGAGTACGAGATAGACAAACAAGCATTATGAGTTATTCTCTTTAATACTCGTTTAAATCAAACATTTTAGAAAACTATCATTTTGAGTTATTTGTGGTTATTTCATACTACTTAAAACTTTATCATAAACTGCTGATCATATTTCCGATAGCATGGAGAAAAATTTATGTTGTTGGGTTAAGTACAACAAGAGATTTCCAAGATTAAGTTCTACCCATTGTTGTACAGGGTAGATTTTGAAAAGGCGCCCCATAGTAAAGTAAGTCGTATTCACGGTAAAATCACCATTGCATACGACTTTGCACGCATTAATTATCATTGCATAGAATCTCGAACGCAAAAGTCCATAAGCGACTGCTGGGCTGCTCGTAGCGCTTCTACAGGAGAATTGGTACTTGGTGATTGCTTTTTAAAACATCCGTTAAATTTCTTATACACATTGAAATCTCTACTTAGATGTCTGTTATATGTGGTACACTTTATTTTCCATTGGTCAATACTTCGTTATTGGCGTTCTGTAATCTTCCCAGCTTGTACGCAGCAAAGACATCATATTAGCAAGATATCCAGCTCTCACATTTCTCGAACAAATCATTGGCAACATCCTTTTTTGCGTGTATGGTGCCCTCAGGCGAGCCTGCATCGAATCTCGTACATAAAAGTAGGGGAGCGAAATGTCAAATTCATGCGCACCAAAACAGCAGCACTGCGCACTCATACAATTGACATGATATGTTGAATGTGATGCCGTGCGATGGCGTTGCTGAACTGAAAATTGAGATCGCTCCAAGCTGACAGGGTCTGTACGCAGCTAGCGAGTAGCGTTGCCAGTTTGAACATTTTTCCCAACTCAGTAACTGTCAAGCCGAAACAGAGATGCACTCAGGCAAAAAATATATGGAATTTCATAATGATTTCGTATTATTTTTAGTCACCAGAATATCGTATGCGAATCATAAGACCGCCTTATGTAGTCACGAAAATTGGAATTCCAATAAAAAGCCTTTTGGAATTCATATGACATTTTCAGGAACATTGTGCGAAATTTCTATGACGAACATAACTTCCCTTATATACTATGGAATTCATAAGTTGTTCGTATGAAAACTATAATAGTGATAGTTGATATGTATATTGCATTGGTATATTTTTCATATAAACCTTATGAAATGGTAAGGGCCAGGCTGAATTGATCATTATGTAAACCAAATAATGGCTATCCTTGTGTTTGGGACCTAGGCCTAGACCTTGAAAATTTGGCAAAACATCCTTTATATGTTTTACTATGCTTGAATGTATTTGTGCATCGAGAAAAAATGACATCGTTGAAGTACAGTAAAAAATCTTAACGGTCCGAACTGGCTTCCCTAAGGAATTCAGGATGAGCCGGGGAACTCTCCGGAAATGTGATCACTGATTTTAATTGCTAAACTACGATTCCTGCGATATGACTATAGCCAACGAAGAATGTTTGAACTGAATACAATTTAGAAACTGTGATGTCGTTGTTGATTATATCGAATGAATTTTTGAACAGTTTTAAAATAGCGCTGAGGCAAAAAATAATGCGATAGTTGTTTATATACATTTTAACGCCTGTATTGTAAACTGGGAACACAAAGGAACACATTCCAGGAATTGGGCAAAATTTATGTAGCGAGTAACATAGTAAATAATTAACAAAGGGGAACGAACACACCACACGAACATCATAAAGTTATCTTACTTATTGCATAACTTTTCCAGCTACAACGATTCATTCGGAATTACACAAAAATGAAGCCTCCTAGCCTTGTTTTAAATATTCAACAGAACAGAATTGAAAAAAGACTGTCGAATGGAACAGCAGTATGTTGCCATTTGCGAAAAAGTTACCGCAAAGACGGGACTCGAACCCGTTTTTAATACAGGATAGTTTAATTGGCAAAACGATTGTTACGAAGTCGTGTCTTCCACGACTTAAATCTATTACTGGATGAATATTGTTGCTGTCCATAATTATTTGCCTGGAACTAGACAAAACCAAACTTTTATTGTATATTTCATTGCGTGATACATTCAATTATGCGCAATTCGGAGAATTATGTTGAAACTTAAGTGTTTTTCATTTTTCTCTGTATTTTTAATAGTATTGTTTCTACCATTTCTATTAATTTCCAGCAACGTGTGCAACTCCCAACCACAATGTCTTGAGTTGAGTCGTCTGATCGAGGAACGTGTACCCGAAGCTCAGGTAACGTGCCGAACAGGTCGACGAGGTTCGTTCGAAGTGCAAATCAATGAGACCTTGGTTCATTCGAAGCTCAGCTCGTTGGCGTTTCCGGACTATGGCGAAGTGGTTTCAAATGTGATGGCAGCCAAAGATGGTCAACCTGTGAAGACAGTCAAAGAACAACCCATCACTGATTGCGTTGTTCAGTGATTCCGAAGGATTTCGAGCCGTTTTTTTCGACCGAAAAAAATGGACTAGTTTTAAGTAGTAAAATGTTTGTTATTCAAGCGCTCCACAAACGGTGCTTCCACAGTACAGTATGTTGTTATCCGAACCGTCCTTAGAACACAGCTCGTCACGCGATAGATATATTCCGAATCGCATCTTTCCTTTGAATTCCCGAGCAATTGTTCGCAGAGGCTCTGTCGTTTTCACACCACTGGTTTGGTCAATACAGATCATTTGACAGCGCGAGCAAGGTCCATCCACTGCAAACTCATGCTCACCAATCTTGACCCGCTTCCACTGAATTTCCTCCATCGGTCGTGATCCAGTCTCGATAATCAAATTTCCACGAAAGCGATCAACCAACGAATCCAGCGTTGGTTCACACTCAAAGTCGTCCCAGTCGGGAACCTTTTCCGCCAGCCACTGTACCGAACTTTGATTGATTAGCAAAAACTGGGCCTGATTGGCGAGGGCAATTTCCTTCGTTGTTTGTCTGAAAGTCCGCACATCATCGTCGGACTGTTTTAGCAGCCGAAGGCCAGAGGTTTGCAATGCCACACTGATCCAATCAGCAACATCGTCACCACAATCCACGGTTTGGACACCGTCCTGGCACACCTTAGTTTCACATAGTGTGATGGACTGACTACCCGACGAGTTCGCCAAAGTGTTCATATCTAAAATGAAATCGGATAGTGAAGGATGAGACAGAGTTAGCTCATTTGTATCAAGGTTTATTCTCGTCATTATCAGGCACATCTCGGTTAGCTTCTTTTGGGTCAACACAACGCCGTTTTCGTCAACGATTACAAAATCACGATCGTACTTCAGACCTTTGCGACACAGCGGCCAACTGGTGGTGACTTTGAACGATCCGCATGATTTAATCGGAAAAAGACAAATCATTTTCAAATTCGCTTGATTGTGTTTTTTATAACTGAGCTCAATTTGTCTTCGCGAAATGCTGTTCGGTATCCGAGTTTTGATGTAGCATTTTTCTATCATTTCGATAAGCCGATCTACGTCCTGCCTCTTGGTCATGTAGCCAAACGAGACACGCACCGACCCAGTGGGTTGATTATCAATCAAATCAATTGCATCGCCGCAGACGTGACCGGCGTCGAAATGTTTTAAAACGTCTTCATCCGTCAAACCGATTAGCCTCTGACAAGCTCCAGGATTGCAGAAACATCCAGTTCTCAGTATGATATTGTGGACATTTGCCATATAAGCGAACTCGGCGAATCCGACGTAGCTACCGTCATCGTGGAGGATGTTAAAATTTACAATTCCGCCCTGTTGTTCCATAGTTTCAAACGCGGTGTCATGGTACAGCTTCACCACCGCATTCCCGTTAGCATGTTGTAAACTACGTAATCTGGAATAGCAGTAGCATCCCAGTTGGAATGTTTGCCGTGCAATTCGCTCGATAAATCGTTGTCCATTCACAGACGGCACCAGTCGCTCTAGTGTATCGAAACCTTGAATCAAAGAAGCTATCGAGGTGAACGGAATTGTTCCGTCTTCGAAACGTTCCACTACGGAGTCTCGTTTGACGTGAAAGTTTCGTCCGGCCATAGCTATTTTAACTGTACCACCTCCATAGTAGCGCTTTTGTAAGAGTTTCGAAGCATCGCGATGCACCAGCAATGCTCCGAGGCCGGTTGGAAAGCTGAAATTAGCTTTCGTTGAAAGAAGCTTACGGTTTAGAAAAAAACAAGTCTTTCGAATTACCCAAAAAGTTTGTAGAAAGACAGGCACACAAAGTCCGGTTGATATTTGTTCAAATCAAGGAAACTAGTCGAAACGAAACATGCTGCATCCAAGCAAACGTGAAATCGTTCCTGATCGTACCCGTTCAGACCGTACCGCTTGATCGTGGCCAACAGTTCAAGAGGATATTTTACTCCATTGAAGTTACATTGAGCGGGGAAAACCAAAAGCGAAGTGTTTTGACCTGTGGTTTCGTTTTGTTCGAGAAGATTCGCCAATAGCTGTTCCCGTCCAATAGGATATACGCGTGTCGTACCGACGACATCTCTCATTCCAAGCACCGAAGTATGACTATCGTGATGATACACGAAAGCTCCTGATGTACGGAAGCAAAAATTCTCTGCCACCAGCTTTAGGCTGGCCGTGGCTCCAGACGTGAATATTACACTATATTCCGAAGAACGCGTGTTGAAGTGCCGCAGTATCCGATAACGGATCTGATCGATCAGATCCTCGATGGTGCGACTCGTGTGCGGATTGCATAGAAGATTTTCCGTTAGAAATTGTTGGACGGCATGGATTTGAGAACTCGCATACAACGTACTTCCAGCGTGATCGAGGTAGCATTTTCCTACAGGGAAAAAAAACGATTATGATACGAATTATTTTCTTCTGATCTGAACCAATAGCGGCCCTTACACGAGAGTTATTTTTGTCATTTTTAATGATGACTAAGTAATGATATTTTATTTCAAATTTGCATAGAAAACTTGTAATTACTGCACCATATACGTTTATCAAAATGATATCATTTTTCAGTAATGGCACTTTTGATGATCGTGTAAGGTCTGCTAATAGGATCAATAAACTTTCACTTGACAAGGTAAAATCGAGTACAATTGAAACTCTGGCTGGAATTTGTTGACAGATTATAAAAACGTATTGGCACAAATTAAAGAATGAACCTGTCTTCCAAACGCTAAAGGGCTTACCATTAAGTCGGTTGAATTCCTTGTCTAAAGCATCTTCCTCGTTCCGAGTGTATTCGGTCTGAAATTCCATTGCAAAAACAGCACGCCTGACTTTCGATCGAACCTTGAAAAAAATGAAAACAATTGAATTTTAAAATTGCACACAGCTCATTTGCTGCCACTTGTTGCTCACCGCTGGCTGCCTCTCAGCTGACTGTCATCTGTATAGTGGAAAACGAAGAGACCTTAAAAAATAATTAGTAGTTGAATGTCGGGTATAATTTCAAACTGATAACATATAGGAATAAATAAACACAACCATTCTTCTTCTTCTTCTTCTTCTTCTCTGCGTGGGCTTTGACGGTTTTATCTGTCAGTATGTGCCCACTGGTAAATGGCACAGCATATTTGCTATAACGCCAGTTGTTTTTTTTATAGATATCAGTTGGTTTTTGTTTTGCTTATGATTAGCTATAAAGTTGACATGTTTCTCTATATGTTTACGTTGATTTCTTTAAGGAACCTACAGATTCGTCTGAGAGTTTCGGTGTTTTTGTCGTGGTAAGCTTCTTGGATTGTGTGAAATTGTGCAAGGTTGTGTTTGTTCCTTTGTGCGAGGAATTTCGCGCACTTGAAAATTATATGTTCTGATGTGTTTAAGCATTCACAGATTTCGCAGTACATTTCCTCTTGGATTCCCATTTTGTTAAGCCAAAAGGGTGAATAGTCATGGCCGGCTAGAAGTCTGTTTAGGGTTCTTGTTTCGGTATTGCTGAGCTCTAAGTTGTAAAACCATGGTTTCGGGTTGATTCCGGTTTGTATTTTGAAGAATTTTCTTCCTTTACCCTGTTCTTGGGTATAGTTAACATACCACTTCTGAATATCGGCTGTGACGTCGTCTTTTATCATGTTGTATGCGTCATGATGCAGTATCTTGTTTCTGGCTACATAATCCGATTGTAGTCCAGCCTTCGCCAGACTGTCCGCTTTTTCGTTGCCATCGATTCCCACATGTCCTGGAATCCATTGAATGCAGGTATGTAATTGTTCTGCTGTTTTGATGATGAAATGGGTGATTTCATCCCTTTCTCTTGCATGTATCTGATTTTTTATATATTCGCAACCTGACTTCGAGTCAGTAAGGATTACTGCTTTTTCAATGTGATTCCGTTCTAGATATTGTATCGCTACGAATATTGCTTCTATCTCAGCAGACATCGTACATACGTTGTTTTCTAATCTAAGGCTGAGTTTGAAATTATTACTTTCGTCGAACATTCCAATTGCGCAGAATTCGTTGCTCTTTGAAGCATCTGTGTAGATCTTCCGATGGTTCTTGTAATGGCCGTGCAGCTTACCTAACGTGAGTTGCTTTAAAGTTTTGGTTGACGTGCACTTTTTCGTCCACGTATTTTCATTCAATTCTGTTTCAACTTCAAGGCTGTTTTGTGTGTTCGGTTGTACCGCTCTCATCTTTGCAATGCTATCAAAGGTCTCGTTATACGTAATGAAAACTTTTTCTAGGAAGGTTAGTTTTGCCAATGTACTGTTGTTTGCTTGTGTGAGCTTTTGGACCTGCGTCCATACCGGAGATTGGAACTGCGCGTGATTTATTATTTCTTTGGCTATTATAAGCTTTCGGCGGAAATGTAGAGGAGGTTGGCTCGCTATGGCATATAAGGTGTTCATCGGTGTTGTTTTCGAGCAGCCGGTGATCTTTCTTAGACATGTGTTGGTTTTTATTGTTAGCTTATCTAGGTTGCTTTTCGAAGAATTAGCATATATGGAAGCCCCATATTCCAGATAGCTTCTTACAATTCCGTTGTATACTAATCCCAAAGTTTGCGGGTGTCCTCCGCCCCTGATATTGCTTATCATTTTTAGCATATTGAGCCGTCCTGTTACTTTTCTTTCAATTTCTCTAATATGAGCCCCGAATGTTAACGTACGATCCAGAGTTATCCCAATGAACTTATGTGTATTTACTGATTCTAAGGCGATACCTCCTAGTTGAACATCAAGTATCTTGTTGTTCCTTTTAAATAGCATGACTTTCGTTTTGTCTTCATTTATTTTAAGATTGAGCCGTTCCGCCTTGTCCTTGAACATATTCAGATATTCCTGAGATCGGAGCTGTACCTCATCTTCATCTTTTCCCTCGACAATCACCACGAAGTCGTCCGCGTATTGAACCAGGATTACACCGTTTACTTTGATATCGTGTAGTTCTGAAGTGTAGATGTTAAATAAAGTTGGTGACATCACGTCGCCTTGAGGCAGACCATCGCTAATGCTTCTTTCTACTGCTTGTGATCCTATTTGTATTTGTATGGTTCGGTTACGAAGAAAGTGGATTATCCAGTTTATCAGCTCGTTCGGGAGGCGTCCTTTGTATAGAATTTGTTCTAGAGTCTCTGATTTTACATTATTGTAGGCACCTCTTAGATCTATGAAGATAGCTCCTGCAGTTTTGCCTTCTCTTCGACTTGCGTTTATTTTATTAACTGCATAGTTTAAGCACGTTATAGTCGAGGTGTGTTTTCTGAATCCAAAGGAGGTATCCGGAATGATTGCGTTATATTCGATAAACCGATTGATCTCTGCTAATACTGCTGAATTGATAATTTTCACTATACAGTTTAGTAATGAGATCGGCCGTAGATTTTCCATTATATCAGGATCCTTTCCTGGTTTAGGTATCGCGATGACTTTGATTTTATTAACATTGTCTTCAATTTTCCCGTTCCGCCACATTCGATTTAATTCCTGGATTAGCATGTTCCTAATTTCTGGTTTTAAACATTTCAACGTTTCGTAATCTATTCCGTCAGGGCCAGCTGCTGATTTTTTCTTTTTTTTGCTTAAGATATCGTGCCAGTTCTCAACATTTAATATGTCGTAATTTACAACGTTACGTCTATATTGATTGTAACGGTCTCCGAACGGGAAGTTAGCATTTAGGAATTGGTTGGCTGCTTCTACGGATTGATGCACGAACGTGGCATGATTTCTGTTTTTCTTCTTTCCCGTTAGTCCGTTAATTTTCCACCATAGCTCTTTACTACTCGTTTTGGGGTTGAATTCGTTGACGTATTCATGGAGTTTTTCTTTCATTGTTTTGTTTTTGTACCTCGTGAATATACTCTCCAATCTTTTCATGTTTAATAAATCTTCTATTGTGCCGGAACGATTGAATTTCGCTCTAGCTTCATTTTTATTCCTCCATGCTTCTTCCACTTCGGTTGACCACCAGAACTTTGGTACAAAACGGTTTTTTTGCCTTGCTTTCTTTACAATTTTTTTCATTTCCTGCTGTAGAGTAGATATGCTGTTTACTCGCGTAGCGTCCAGGTTTGCTATGCTTTCCTTTACATGTTTCCGATTGACGAAGGTTCTCTTTGTGAGTGTTTTACTATCCGAAATGTTCACATGAATAACTAGATGTCTACTACCGATTCCGTATTGTAAAATTTCCATCTGCGAGCACCGGAAAACTTGAGGTGTTACAAAAACTAAATCGATTGTGGATGGCTTCTTATTAATCTCTGCTGGGATGTACGTAGGCTCTCTTGTATTCATTAATATTATATTTTCCTCGTTCATAAAATCGAAAAGTAAGCTACCTTTTGCGTCCGAGTGGTGAGAATCCCACAGTCTGTGGTGCGAGTTCATGTCACCTCCTATTAGTACTTTTCTAAACTTTGACATTGTTGTTGCTAGATTTGTTAGAAAAATTTTGAGATCGTTTAGCCTCGTATTTGGTGCTATGTATACCGAAAATATTGCCAGCTCTATTTCGTATATATATCGCCCCACGCATTGTATATCGTCCGTGGAATCGATTTCGATGGGTCTGTTGTATAACGACTGATGAACGACTATCATCGCTCCTCCATAACCGTCACTTCTTGAAGAAAAATAGTTATTGTAATAAGGAATTTTGTATTTTTTACCTTCGAATTCTTTTTTCGTACAACTTTCAGATATTAATCCTATGGAGTACTCTTCTGTTATCATAACTCTCGCTAACTCTGATTTGTTTTTCTCTATACTTTGAATATTGCATTGTAGAATTTTACATGACATTCTTTTCGTTCGTTTTGGAGTAATTAAATCTTTGCATCCCGTCGCTCTTTGCCGACTGGTTTGCCTGTGATAGTTCTGCTTCTTTGTAGCCCGTTAGACTGAAGGTGCTGTTATCCTCTTCGTCGCTGGTGCAATCCATGTTCCATATCTTGCTATCCGGTACATCTGGGTTGTTTCTTGGTTTTACTCTGCTCATTTGCCCTAGTTTCCACTGTAGCTTCTCTGCGTCATTCGTCTTGTATGGGTTGAAAAGCGCTCTTCCGTTTGTTACCTGTCCGCTTCCTGTTTTGCGTTTCTTGTCGCTACGCAACTCGGTATGATTAATGTTGATTGTGTTTGATGTTTCTTCAGAGGAACGTTTTGGATTTTGTTTCGTCTGCTCTCTTGGTTTGTGACGGTTGGTGGGAATCATATTCTCCGATGTTTTAGCATATGAGCTCATTAGCGTTGGGTAATCTTCGATATTTCCAAGTAGGTTGAAACTGTTTTGGGTGTATATTGGGTACTGCTCCTGCGCCTCCAGAGACGTTAGGTTGCTTTTTGACAGGATGATTTTAAGATTGTTTTGCCGTGTTCGTTCGGGGCATTCTATAACGCCCGACTTGTGTCCTTCGTTTCTGCAGTGTACACACCATTCTGGTCTGTTGCATTGTTTATATCCTTCCTCGTCGTGCTTATTACCGCATGTGTCACATCTTTGTTGAGAACGACAGTTATTTGTGCGATGGTTGTATCTCAAGCATTTTTGGCAGAAGATGACTTTACTGACAAAAGGTTTAACTTTGTTTGTGCAGCAGAACATGCGGACTTCCGTGGGCAGCTGATTGCTACGGAAAGTCACCCCAATCCGTGTCGTAGGGATTTTTTGCTCGTTCTCGAACTTATGAAGTCGAGTTACGCTTAGGATGGGTACAGTACAGGTTATGTTATCCATAATTTCTTCTGATGACATCTCTACTGGTACGCTGGTTATAACGCCAGAAACAGTGAGAAAATGCTTCGGGATATACGCTTTGTACTTTTGTTTCCAAATTTCTTGGTTAGCTTGCATGTGGTTTGCTGTATATGCATTTTTTACGATTACAAGCACTTTGTTTCTTCCCATCGATTTAAGGTTGAGGATATTTTCCTTGTATTCATTATTCTGTGACAGAATTTTTCCCACGGTGAGCTTGTTTATTACAACATTTTCAGTTCGCTCTGTTAGCTGCACAATTAATCTGTACGGTCCTTTGTCGATGCTCTCGTATTCATAAGTCTGCCATTGTCTTCCGTTTTCCTTCGTTTGCGTCGATCCGCCTCCTGGATCTGGATCTCCAGGTCCTGTCATTTCTCCGGTAACTTTCTACTTCCTAGACTCCCGATTATTTGAAACAAGAAACGGCTCTTGTTTTATTGCGAAACCACGTTTTATCGATTTCTCTAAAGACACGTGTATTAACGCGACTATCGATTGTGCGGTGTTGTCATCAATAGCACAACAATAATTGACGAAACACAACCATTGACGAGTATATATACCGATTGCAGCTAGAATTTGATCAACTCACATTACAACTCATTATTATCGTGGCAGGCAGGAATGACACCACCCAATCATTAAAACAGAACAGTCATCGTTGTTTACTTTATCCATTCATAATATTGCTACAACTACAGGGTGGTTAGAAATCGATCCCTCTTTGTTTTCTACGCAGAGAAAAAAATGTTAAAAAAAACTAAATAATTTAGTTTTTGTGTTTAAGCAACGAATTTCTTTTTATTGAAATAGTGACAGAAGAAAATCTGATTTGATATAGCGAGTATTGCTGCTTGAAACTACAAAACATGATAATTAATTTCTCTCAGAGGATTAGTTTGTTTCAATGAATATTTTGATAAAAAAAATACAAATATTTTAATTCTGCGTTCCTGTCAATTTTTGACAAATAACTTCACAGTAAATTCAACTTGAAACATTGAATATTTGATGCAGAGATCTTGACCAGAGTGATGAAGCTCTAAATCATTGGATACTAACTAAAATACCATGGCTTGCAGTATGCCAATAATTCGATCGTCACGCGACAAAAGGGTTGAATATTTGAACATAAAAATTAGCAATATCAAAAAAAGCTTAGTTTTTAGGAATTTATAATTGGATAAAGATTGAAAAAATAGTATCAAAAATCACCTTGCAAATTAGTTTGAAAGAAATCATTTTATTCTCCAAACAAACAAAAGTGTATGATTATAACAAACAAAATCGTTAGTTGAAATAGCTAAATTTAAGTTCATTTATTCCTGTAATGTAAAGCAGGTTTTAACTAAAAACTTTGTAAATTTGAAACTCTATAATTATTACCTATAACTAGAGTTCGTATTTATAAACTAAATTTTCAAATTGAATTTACTGTGAAATTGTTTGTCAAGAAATTGACATGAACCAAAGACATCATATTAACAAGATATCCAACTCTCACTTTTCCCGAACAAACCACTGGCAATGTCCTTTTCTGCGAGCATGGCGCCAACAGGCGAGACCGTGCGATGGCGTTACTGAACTGAAGATTGTTTCGCTTCAAGCTGACAGGGTCTGCATGGAACGCACACAAAAAAAATTGTTATTTTTATCAAAATATTGATTGGAACAAAATAATCCACTGGGAAAAATTAATTAGGGTAACAGAGGTATTTTGGCCACTTCATATATTTTGGCCCACCTAACAAACTTTATGGATTTAATCGATGTTAAGTAACCCATGTTACATCAATTTGAAGCTAATCACATTAAATTACCTATTGCCGAAGGCGTTTTCAAAGATATTACAACATTTGGTGGATATTTTTACAAAGTGGGCCAAAATAAAATCAATCCTAAAGTGAGCCAAAATACCTCTGTTACCCTATCATTTGCGATATTTGCTATATCAATAAAATATTTGCTATATCAATAAAAAAATCGTTTTTTGATTGATTATAGAGGTTTTAACCTTAAGGTCATTCGCCTTTTCGGGCCAGAAAAACTTTCTGATCCTATGTGCGGGAGTTGGGAATCGAACCCAGATGGGCTGCGTGAAAGGCATCGACTTACCCATTACGCTATACCCGTCCCCAAAAATTCGTTGTGTGAAACCCAAATTCAGTTATGTTTACAATTTCTTTCTCTGCGTGCTTTTATCAGAACTTTAAATTAAATACGGCCAAGGTTCTCCAAAAAGCGTGTTTTTTCAATCCACTTATTGTTTAAACAATATTTCTAAATTATACTTTTTTTAGAGAACATATATTACACTTTATGAACAAAAATTTCTTTTAATTTTTCGGCTCTGAAAACAGATGCTTAAACTCGTTCGATTTGTTGGTGGGTGTTTGCATTTCTTGGTTCATCGGGAAGAATAAAAGCAAAACAGTTTTCTATTCTGTATCGAATTGGCTATGGCTGGAACTAGAGTGAATAAAGAAACTCAGTTGGAACAAGAATGAAAAATGTCCATCGAGAAATAACAAAATGACGGACATTTTTCGATTTTTATCATTTTTTTGCACTTTCGATTTATAACAGCTTTTTTAAACAACAATGAATATAATTGGTTGTAGTTCCGATCATAGAGAGACGTATAACGAGTAAAATGCCATTTGGTTCATGTTGATGCGTGCAATAGTTTTGGAATATGATTGACACCCAATTGAAAAAATATGGTTTCGAAAAAACAAGCCGATTAGTTTTTATTCGCGACTTATTGTACCTGGGCGCTCGGTCGCGCGTGCCTTTGGGAATAATTCTGCATCATTTTTAAGAGTATTTCCTTGTATTTTCGAAAAAAAATTTATCACCCGTCAAAAATCGTTGGCGGCCGGAGGTGAATGCCTCCTTCGACCACCTGCATCAATGGTGTGCCATATCGAAGGAGGAATCAAACTTTTTTAACAGAAAGTTTAACTTGTACACTCTAATCACGTGAGCCATGTGTCATCAAAATCGCAAATATATGTAATTTGATTAGTTTTCAGAATGAAATTATTTTCAAAATCTTCACTAAGAGTTAGGTCATGAAATATATACAATATACAAGTTTTACCAATGAAATTCATTCGAACATTTTCGTGAATTTCATAGGACTATCTTATGAATATCTAAAGTTGAGGTCTTGAAGGTATGGTATACATTTATAATCCTTATATATGATAGTCATAATTTGTTCTTATGACTTTCGCAGATCATTTTGCCTGAGTGTAGACAAAAAATAAACCTTAATTCTTCTACTTGCGATGCCGTGTTCGGTTCCTCCCTTCCTTGTATGGTTCCAGTATAACCGGAGACCAAAATGTGTCAGGTTCCTTTGCGCGACCCTGTATAAGAAAATGTTTTTCAAAGTTAAAATTTTCTAATTTTCTTCTTCAATGTCAGTTTCTAGAGTATGAGCTTAGGAAACAAGAGTAACGAATTCATCAAATAGGCACCAGATGATTTTGTGGAAATCGTTCCATCCTGCATTTACTTTCTTCAGTTTTGATTAGCTCAATCAAAGCGAAATTCGATCGAGTGGGACTTAGAACACCTTTGTTAATACTGAAACGACTGGAAAATTTTCAACGTTATGCGGTGTTTAAAGCAAGTTTTCAGTTGTGTGATTTTTTAAAGCTATGTGTATTTTTTACACGAGTTTTGAAAATTATGCAATTATCTTGTTTCGTTTTAAGTCGACCATCAAGGTTTATTTTTACAAATTATAAGGTGCGCCGAAATTCTAAAATTCTCCGAAATACATCCGAATAATTACTGCCGTAGTTGTATTATTTAGGCTGTGAACCATTTCGCGGTTAATTTTAATTTTTGGTTAAAATCTGACACTCGAGCGGTTTATTTGATGTTGTCAAAAAAAACCCTACCATGGTTATTTTTGACAGATCGGTGGTTATTTTCCGACTCTGAAAAAAATCTTGCAATGAAAATTCTAATATTAATTCTTTAGTTGAAATTATTTCCAGTGGAAAATATACCTAAATAACTTTCCGTCCGTCAAATTTTGAAACGGCCCGCAGTTGTAGTTAAATTTAACTACTCGACACAAAATAACCACTCAAGTGTCAGATTTCAACCAAAAGTTAAAAATATATCAGGTTTGCGCAACCCCCCGTTGCTAAGTGCGACACAACACAGTTTCGTGAAAAGTGTTTGTTTGATAAAACTACCCAGGGTCAGTTTCAGTTTTCTCAAGCGAAAACGACACGAGAAAATTGAAACTGACCCAGGGTAGTTCTGATTCCTGAGGGTAGTTTCATCAAACAAACGCTTTTCACGAAACTGACTCAATTTTCAGTTCAATAACGTTGAAGCTAGGTTCGAAACTGGCTTCAAACATACGGTTTGACAGTAGTTAGAGTAGAAACTGGATTAGGTTTGGCATCAAGCGAAAACGACATATGATTTATGTGATTTTTCAAACTAAAAAAAAAATAGAAGTGCGACGATTTTTATCATTCACGTTTATTGAGTTTTCCATGATATCAAAATGTTCACAAGCTTTGGGAAAAGAATTAAAACATGAACTGAAATTTTCTATAATACTTTTTTTATTTCGTCTGTCAAATGTGCCGTAAGATTCAAAACTTACATTGTCCCTACTTGATCAGATCATTCACGAGCATCTTCGGTAACCTGCGGGGCGGAAATTTCTTCTTTTTCCACTTGCTGCAAATGTTCCGGCGCCTGCTGCTGCTGCTGCTCAGAATCGATGTTGGGTTCCTCCAATAGTGCAGTATCAGCTTCGTCCGAATGCACCGCAGTCATGTGGCGTTCCAGGCTTCTTTGTGTTCCATACTGTTTATTACAAAGCTGGCAACATGCCAGTGGTTTGCCACCATGAGCTTGCTGCTTGTGGTGTTTGCAATCGATTTGTTTAAGAAAGCCTTCGCCACAGGTTACACAACGGTATGGTCGCTCGGTGGCATGAATACGTTCGTGTCTAAGCATGTCCACCGGTCGAATAAACTGTTTATCGCACACACCACAGTTGTACGGTTTCTCACCGGTATGAATCCGTCGATGTTGGGTAAGATGATTCAACGTGGAAAATTGTTTCGGACAGAATTCACACTTGTGCGGCAAACCATCTGCCGTGTGAATCGGAAGATGCAATTTTAGGAAGTAATTATCCATGAAACCTTTTCCACAGACATCGCAACTGACCGGCTTCACGTCACTATGCGAAATCTTATGCCGCCGCAGTTGACTTTCAGTGAAGTACGCTTTGTCACACATATCGCATTTGACGGTTCTTTCACTGGTGTGAATTCGCTGATGCTGCTTCATTTGATTGTAAATAGGAAAAGATTTGCCGCATATATCGCACGAGAACGGCCGTTCGCCGGTATGCACGCTTCGACGGTGCAGCGTCAATCCTTCCCGGGTGTTATAGCCTTTGCCACAGACGTCGCATCTGTGCAACTGTTCCCCGGTGTGGATGCGCAAGTGCATCGTCAAGTAGCTACTGGTGGTGAACGACTTTTCGCAGAGCGTACACTTATGCAATCGCTCCTTGGTATGACTGAGCCGGTGTCTTCGTAGTTCGGCTTGGCGGTAGAAATCTTTCCCACAAACATCACAACCGAAGGGCTTTTCGTTCGTATGCCGAACTCTGTGCGAAGCGAGTAGTGGTCGTGTGGAAAATTCTTTGCTACAAATGTCACATTTGAAAGAAGGCTTCTTTTTGGTTTTACTGACAGTGGCGGGGTTAGACGACTTTTTATCCGAATCAGTTTTTTTGTCGGTATTTTCCGATTTTTGTTCGGATTGGGCGATACCGTCTCTAAAATATAAACAAAACATCAATATTTTGTCGGAAATTCTAACATCAACCAAAATACTCACACTTGCGGTGCCGGACCATCGTTTCCTGTATCCTGCGGCATTATGCTCGTTTCGTTCGTTCCATCTTGTCCCGAAATTGTTTCGGGATGCTTTTTTTCGATGTGGGTTTTCAGTCCGTTCTTACCTTTCATATACTTAATGCCGCAAATGGTACACTGTTCCGTTGCAACGTTCAGATGCACGAACCGGTGCTGCCGAAGGTCCCGATCATAGGGAAACCCTTCATCGCAAATCGTACATTTGAAAGGTAATTTGTTGGAATGAACACATATCACGTGTCTTTTGAGAAGCATGTTCTTCTGGAACTGCTTCCCACAGACATCGCATCGGTGCGGATTTTCATCGGTATGAACTTTCATGTGCCGCTCGAGAGTTTTGTGCAGTGCGAATTTCATACTGCAAATGTCACATTTGTGTGGTTCGATTCTAACACTGGGGTGCGTTTTTCTGTGTTCTCTCAGAGCATCCACATCGGCACATTCAATGCCGCAAACTCTACATTTATGGTGACGAACTTTATAGCGTTTCCTTATCTTCTTTCCCACATGAGTACTGCGATGCCTTCGCAGGGACAAGTTTTCCGTGAACAGCATTCCACAAACTTCACATTTGTACGGATTGTCATGAACTTTCATATGTGCTCGCACCGCTTTGGCCGATGTATAAACCTTGTCACACAGATTACACTTGTGCGGGCTGTTACCGGTGTGAGTGTGAAGGTGCGTCACAAGACGACAGTTCGAGATGAATCCTTTTCCACAGATGTCACATTTGTGGGCACGGTCGTTCGTGTGAACTACCATATGAGTCTGGAGATGACTTTTGAAAGCAAATTCCTTGCCACATACCTCACATTTGAACAAATTTTCCCCAGTGTGAAGCCGTTGATGAGACGTCAGATAATGTAAGTTGGAAAAGTTTTTACCGCACGTATCGCATTTGAATGGATCTTCGCCGTTGTGGGCTCTGTTGTGCATTTCCAAGCCTTTACTTGTACTGCAAATCTTCCCGCATATACCGCACCGGTACCGTTGCTTGCCAGCATGGACGAGCATGTGAATTGCCAGATATTCTCGGGTAAGGAATCCCTTTTTGCATTGCTTGCACTCAAACGGTCGAGCATCGGAATGGGTAAACTTGTGTCGCCACAAATGATTTCGCTGTTTGAAAGTTTTCCCGCATACCTCACAGTGAAAGGGTCTCTCGCCAGTATGCGAGCGGATGTGGTTCGTGAGGATGAATTTCTCCGAGAATGCTTTACCACAAACGTCACATTTGTGCCGACGATTTTTATCTACGGCTAACTTCGCATTCGTCTTATCACTAAAAATGGGTGGTAATTTTACAATTAATCAGATATATATTGAACAGAATCTTACCCTTGGCTGTTCTGATTAATGATGCTTTTATCATCCACGTTTAGATGTTCCGCAGTTACCGTAGGTTTCTTCTCATTCACTTGAGGCTCGATTTTTGCATCATCTATTGTCTCTTCATTGTACGATATCTCTAGTTTGATATCCGGTTCTTCTTTCGCCAGGGGCCCTGTTTCGCTCATACTTCAACTGTTTTTATAGCTGAAATATGTCCAATGGAATAAGCTCGAAAATAATCTGGAAAATGTGCAATCACCACTAAACAGTTAGATAGTTTGTTTTTAATTTTAATTAGTCAATCGATGAAGGGGTTGTACCAGCCTCCTGCTATGACGTCATGAAACTGTGGCCAGCATCATTCTGCTTAAACCAAAACAATGAAAAAGAATGGCTAACAAAAAATTGGATATTACAAAGTACTTGTTTATTCAGTACCCTTTACCGCACTTCCCCGCAAATTATCGATCAGAATATCATCACTACGATAAGAAAAATTAAGATTTTACTCGATTTGAAACGCCCGAATGTTTGTTTACCATACTCTGAGCGCTCTGATTGCCCACCAAATGCCCCAGATGTTGGCTACGATAGCACTTGCTGGAGTGCCCTATCATTGCCACCGAGCTGGGTTGTACACACACGATGAATACAAGGTTGCCAGGTCAATTTTTTCAAAAATCTGAGATCGAAACATAAATTAGTCTGTGCAAAATCTGTGCACTCTTCCCATCATATTGCTGATCGGAATCATTTTGGAGAGTAAAAACAAAATACCTCTACTTTCAAACGCACTGTCGGAAATATATTTTCTCTAACAAATTGAAGAATTTAGAGACTCTCTCACTCATTGGCAGTTTGTGATCGATTTCAGACATCTGTTAAAATATGTAATTTTAAAAATCTGTGCAGCATATTAAAAATCAGTGAAACACTGATTAATCTGTGAACCTGGCATCTCTGGTTGAACATAACATCAAAAAGTATGTCTGACATGTCTCTGAATTTCATAAAAAGAGCACGTACACAGCAAAAAAAGTTCCAAGTTGTCTGAAGTTCCTTGTGTACTTTTAAGCAGCAAAAAGTAGATTTTTTTGGTTGTCTCAAGAGGGATGACAGTGTTGAGTTAATTTCGATTCCAGTTGAGAAGTCAGTCTTGTGTTGAAAATTCACTTATATTGCTACTGTGACAACATCAACACTCTTCGAAATGCACATTATTCTTAATTAATGCAAACAAGAGATGATACATCCACATGCATCTCTACAAAATATTAACGCAAATGTCTCAATGGAGAGAAATGACTGACAGCTCAGTAACAAAAGTTTTTTCTGTCAACTTGAATATTTTATTACTCAGACTTTTCTCTACTTTAATTTGAATTTTGCTATTTAAGTTCTTACTAGTAAGGTTCAAAACGTGAACTCTTCCTCCATTTTGTAGGAAATCAGATGAGAAATAAAAAGTTACTGACAAGTTTTGGCAAAGTGGTCATAATTTTTTCATCGTGAATTTGCGGCAATAGTCAACTTTTATCATTGAAAAGTGATAGATTTTATTCATATAATATTACGACACACTATTGTTTACAAATTTTTTTATATTCCGAATTATATGGTAATGGTAATTTTTTATATTCTTATTAAATTCCACTATTTCCTTATTGAATTACAAAATTTTGAGCAGATATTATTCGAGTGAAATAGACGGAATCATGAGTGCGGTAATTAATTTGCTATTGAGCTCATTTTATCTATAGTATTCACATTAAAAAATAAAAGTCCGTGTTGGTCTATTGAATACATCAATGGCTCCTGCAGATTAGACACAATGTACTTTCCTGGAACAAAAGAATTATTAGGAATATGTTTCACACCTAATACATTCAATTTAGGTTATTTAGAGAGCAAAATGCTTTGAAACTTCTTCCTTGCGTCATTTCTTTCCTTACGAATAGTTTCAATGTTCACACTTTTAATACATGTAGTTACAAGCTATTACTTCTAGAATAATAGGTTGTATTAGAAATTAATAGGCTAATAAGTTGACTTACCATCTTTCGATCTTACGAAACGTTTGTGTTTAATTAACAGATTCGAACATGACTGGTTGAGGATTTCTATAAGAAATGAAATCAACTCGCTGATTGCTGTCAATAATATTATTATACGTGTTGCCATGGCAGTAATCATGCTACACATGCAATATGCTGAAAAACTATTCATTAATATTCATGAAAAGTGAAGATAAATTGATGATATACCCAAAAAGATTTGAAAAGCGAGACTTACTTTTCATATTCTAGTACGACTCGAGAATCAAATTAAGTGAAGTTGAGTAAAAAACTAGCATATTTATCATTAGAAACAGTGAAATGAATTACTGTTACCCCTTGGGTTGTCTACTGATAATAGCTACCGATTGCAGTATTTTCGAGGCCAGATTCGAAATTGTTTCACGTTTTTTTTGTTTCGTCGGTTTAACAAATTTTTAGCACACTTTACGCTATAATTCCGGAACCGAAAGTCAGATCCGGATGAAATTTGGGAGTTACCATGAGACCTTTCATTTGATTCATTGGATTGCTAAAATCGGTCACGCCATCTCTGCAAAAGTGAAGAAGTAACTTGAAATAGAAATTTTTTCACTAGTCACAACGTAATTCAAGAATCGAAAGTCGGATCGAAATAAAAATTCAGGAATTTGTTGTGGGACAATTATACGTTTCATTTGGATCTACGTTTGTGAGAATCGGTTCAACCGTCTCTGAGAAAAGTTAGTGCACTTATCTTTTTTAGTGCATCAATGCCGGAACCGAAAGTCGAGGTCGAATAAAATTCTGAAACTTTGTATTGGGCTACAAGAACTTTCACTTGAAAATCGGTTGCGCCATCTCTGAGAAAAGTGAGTGTAAAAAAATGTTACATACATACATACACACATATACAGACATTTAGCGTACTCGATTAACTGAGTCGAATGGTATATGATACTTGGCCCTCCGAGTCTCGGTTCAAAAATCAGTGATTGCATAACCTTTCTATATAAGAAAGGCAAAACAATTTTTTTTTGGAAAAAATCGACTTTGGCATTTTGAGATTTTCGAAATCTAAATATGTTCAATGCCAAATGTCTTAGAGATTCATGAAATATCTAGATCTAGTGTAATCTCAAAAAATATTTTTTTTTTAAATAAATTGAAAATTTTCTGAGTGAGTTGACATTAAAAAAAATTCGAGGTAACACCAGATCTCGGCGTTTCATGCATTTCTAAGACAAAACAAAAAAATCAGACACCTTCGAAAATTTGTGTAAACCACCGCTCAAATTAAGAAATCCGCGTAACTTCGAAAATCCGCATAACAAAGCCGCGGTTAAAAACGTATAAAAACCGCGTAAAAAAGAGTATTGCTAAAAAAAATTCAAAACTGCTCAACAATCCGACCATAATAATATTATATTCTCTGATGAGAGGAAACTGTTGAATATGTGCAATGAACTCTTCTATCCATGTTTCAATGGTAATTGTAAATGAAATCAACTCTACTTTTGTTGATACGCAATAAATAGGTGATTTATTTCAACAATTGCAGGAACATTTTTTTTTTCTTTTGGCAAGAGTACAATTTTCATTCACATTAAATAGGCATCATTGTTGATGTTGAAGGGTGGAAACAATCGGATATTTTGGCCCACATAACAAACTTTATGGATTTAATCGATTTTAAGTAACCCATGTTGCATCAATTTGAAGCTAATCACATTAAATTACCTATTGCGAAAGGGATATTAGAACATTTGGCGGATATGCCTACAAAGTGGGAGAAATGAAATCAATCCTAAAGTGGGCCAAAATATCTCTGTTACCTCATTCGATCCTAGTTTGGGGTAAATAATTTCAATTCATACTCTACTAATTTTGATTCTGTAACGAAAATGAATCAACCTAATGCAATTTTGAAATTCTCACACTTTTCCTAAGAACTATTTTCCCTACTTCTCACCAACACACGTCCTCTGGTCACTACAAGTTTCCAGAAATCCTGTATGACAAGCGGTCAACACGCTTGTACTGGTGATGAAGCAGAATGGAACGTGAAAGAATGTATAAAATAACACAAGATTTAGTGATACCGCCGACGCATATACTTCCACTATACATATTGATGCCGCATAAGACTGCTAGTTCAATTTAGATAATTCACTAAAGTGCACTTCGTTATATGAGCAGTGAAACATTACACAATTATAGCAGAGTGTTGTGTAGTGAGCGTTTCTTATTGAGGCGTGGTTCGATGCCAAATATGTAATAATAGTATAACCAAAAATAGTGTAGTTCCGATCAGTATGTGAAACAAAGAAACCGGAAGTCAAAGTAGTTAGAATTCAAATCATTTGGAGTGATTTTTTTGAAACTATTGTTTGCAAGCCGTCGTCGCCAGGAAATGTTTTCTGACAACCCGAACTACTTTGATGAAGAGGTTGCTGCCAAAAGTGGAAGCCCTGCGAATAGAAGTTTTTTCCTATTCAAAAATCAGAATCCGAAGGGCAAAACCGTATTAAATAAACAAACTTATTATGTGCAAGAACAATCTACGGCTCACAAACGCCGTGGCAGCTGGAAAAGTTTTATACGTTCTAGGAATAACAGCACTACCACAGATCCAACGGCAGACGACACCAATGTGGCTAGAAGACATAATACATTGGATTATAAAAACTGTGAGAATGGTAGCTGGCGGGAGCAACGCTTTTTTCAAAACAGCAATGAATCAAAATACACGGCACTGGATATAAATGAGAGAGAGCGGTACGGCGATTTGCATGAGCCAAGGAGACACTCGATTGGAACGTTCATAATAAAGGAACAGTTCTCCGATGAGGTTCCGAAGATGATGGCTCCAAAGGCCCCGGTAGTATCGGCAAAACGGCATGGCGAAGGTGATCGTGCGCCGCATACAACGGATGACATACTGTTTATTACCGTACGCCACAATGAGCAGGCGTTGATTTGGGTGAATCATTTGAAAACATGCTTCGATAAAATAACGAAACAGAGAGGAAAGCTGCCGTTCAATTTTCTGCAAGTAAAAATTGACGAAGACCCAATCACCCCGCAGTTAGTGCAACGATGCCAATCGACGAAACTGCAAATGGTAATTGTTTGCCCCATACTGCTCACGATGTCCGCTTCGTTCTTGCTTTCCTCGCTGCGATCGCTGCTGAAACCGGAGAGAGTGCTTGGACTATTGTTAGACGTCACGGAGGAGCGTATGCGGGAAATACACAAGGTAACATTTCCGGAGTACAATAAATGGCGAACGTGTGTAGCAGGAAGTCACGAACAGTCATTCCTAAGTGAGCTGCTCGGTACGGCGACAGACATTTTAGGAAGAGCACTGAGACAGCAACCACTCTGCACGGAGAACAACAATGTCACGCCAAAAGCGGCACGTCATGTTACCTCAGCACATCCGGTCGGGCAGCATGAAACTTTCACACTGTTTCCGAGAAAGGTAAAAATCGGTTACAACAAAATAGTTGCCATTCTAGCGGAACCCTTGGAGAAGAATGATTGGATTAAAATAATCATCGAAAAAGGTAACGAAATAATCGAAATCACGAACGTGAAGCGACGGAACCCGTTCACAATCCAGTTCAGTGTTCCCGAGTCGTGCATGGAAATATCCATGATGGTCGGTGTACGGCTGCAAAAAAATAACGAAGATTACGGTAGCCGTCCTCTGAAGTGCGAGAGTCGTTTCCGTGAGCTCGAGCACATTTTGAAAGCCCAGGATGCTCCAATGGAATTTCTGTGTCAAACGGTCGGTATTGCCACCTCGGACCGTGACAAACTGGACGCGTACTTGCTGCAAGCATTTCAGAAAAATTTGCCAACCAACTTTCACCTGTTGAACTCGACCGACACCGAAACTGCTGTGAAATTGCACAGTGAAGCGAGTCCGGAAAAATACCCAACACTGCTTCATTTCGCCGCCTACTGGGGTCTCGAACGATTGTGCCTACAGCTGATGGATTGTCCCGGGGGTGATTTGGCGTGTCAAATGCGTAACATCTCCGGTCACACCCCAGTGGATCTGGCCGAGCTTGGAGGACACTTCAAGCTTGCCGGGAGTTTCAAAAACTTCTCACAAATGCACGAATTCACCACGATGTATCATTACTTCAAGGGAATGAGTGAATCTTCCCCACACAAAGTGGTGATAGAGCCCAAGACATCGGAGAGATGCACCAGTGTTGCGCCCTCTGCGGTCCGATCGCTATCGCTGCCCGCGGGTTCAGTGGCATTGCATCAACAAGCCGAAGGCTACATGGAGATGAGTGAAATCGCTGCTAATGATCAGGACGAAGTGGATTTTATAATAAATCAAATGCAGAAAGAAACCGACAAAGATCAAGAACTTCTGGACAATATTGACAGAGAAAAGGATGCAATAGTGGATCAACTGATGAATGAGTTGAAAATCACCGAGGTCGATTATTTGGAAACTAATGACAACAACAAAAACGATTCGTTCAGTCAGGAGTGTTCCAATTTGCTGGAAAACTGTAACGTCTCCGACGCAAATGATTTCAATTACCTGATACAGCCATCGAATGTCCCGTTGAGGCAAAGTGATCCCCAGGGGGATTACCTTGTGCAACCGTCGAATATACCCGTTCATGAATACAGTAATCTAGAGTATAGAAATCAACGCCAGGAGAGTTTCAATAGTGGACAATCGAGCGGCACCCAGGAAGCCGAACGAGAGGTTTCTCATCTTAGATTGAGTTTCAAGAAGAAAGAAATTCCGTCGGAAGCGCAGCAAAAGAACCGAACCTTGAAAAGACAAGAAAGCAATACGTCGAAAAAATCCGTAGACGACGAACTGTTGGAAATCATCACCGATTTCAAAAACAATGTCTTCACGATCCAGGAGGTCGAACATCTGGTAGATTTGTGGAAATCGCGCAACGACGTTCAGAAAAGTTTCAAAGAAAAGCAGGAACAGTTGCAGGCAATGCGCGAAGAGTACGAAAGAATTCAGCAGCAAATGAAGGACAGATTGAAACGGCCAACTCCGTTCGAAAAAATTAAAAACATGTTCTACAGACATAAAAATGTGCCCTTCAAAAAGGGAGAATCATCCGGGCTGGGACCGGCGGACGTTTGCGATGATATAAAATTCTCCATGACCGTCCCGTCGTCACAAACGCATCGGCCCATCAGTTCTACCAGTCTGCACAGCATCTCCAGCAGCTCATCGGATCGGATGAGTAGCACTTTTGGTGGACTAACCATCGGCGATGGTGGGACCCAGTCTGATTCCGAGGACTACCGGAATGGCAATCAACTAGCAATCAAAACCTACATGACACCCCGTGCCGGTAGTGCACGTATGGAGGAAAACACCGTTGCCAATGAACACTACATGATTTTCCCTTCGAATATTCCGGTTTCGCAGGAAAACTCCAACTGTTCGGTAATGGCATCACCTGGACTAAACTCCATCGACGAAACCAAAGAAGTTGAAAACCTAGTGCAGCCCATCAAAATACAAAAACCAAATATCGTTTACAGTCAGTTAGAAGATAGCAGACCTACCGTCACCACGTTCCGATTTGTGTCCAACGATACCGAAGAAACACTTAGCGATGATAGATAGTACTCATTTCTGTTGTGCAATGTTCATATAATTACGTTTATATCGGAAAGTATTAATTTCATAGTAGTATATCAAAGTAACATATTTACAGCTGTAATAGTTGTGAACAAATTATTACTCTTAAATGCAGTAAAGTTACGATTGATAATGATTTTTTAAACCATCACATAACAATCGAATTTAACAGTATGCGCTAGGTTTTAAGTGTAATAATTATCGATGCCATCAAATCGTGAAAATGGATCCATAGATGAAACTATCCCGCCTAGATATCAAATTATACCAAAAAGTTTTTATCGAACTCAGTGACATTACTTGTTGATTGTGAACGTCTAGTGATATTTAATACATATTTTATCGCACAATCAAATCAATTTCTAGTTGCCATGACAGTGTGTTAATCGCCCTTATTCTGAATAACGTCGTATCGTTTTTTTCCTCGTATTTCATTTGTATTCCCCATAACGCTAGCAAAATCAAAGGTAGCTATGATTCGATCGAACCACATTCGATCGAAAAATCAATACGTCGTTATTCAGAATAAGGGCGAATATATCGTAATATCGTTTTGATACTCATGAAACATGAAACGAGGTCAACTAATATCTACATATTTTTGCGACGATTAACGCTTTAAGTATTGTGGCCAAATAAACATATTTTTCGAATATTTACAAACACACGCACATTATTTGCTATCACAGACCAAGCGCTTTCGTTATTTCTCATTCGTCAGATAGAAAAAAAGACGGGTTTGTAATGTCAGAGACATTACCACCGGATTGACGTGAATACGAATAACATTGGTTTGCTGGAGCTGAAACTGTGCTCTTAAAACCGCACGGTAGCAACTCCGGCGAACGACAAATACAGGTTAAAATTGAAGTTAAATAAAGGACATTCAATAATAAAAACTCTAGGACTTTATTATCGTTCTCACTTTCACATTCACTTCACTTGATTGTCTGTATTACCAGCTTCAGACACAGTGAAGTAATTATTTTTCCCAAACGTGCTGAGTTCACAAAAACTCGACAGCAGGCGTCCCGTAAACAATCAACACGCAAGAATGTTCCCCAGAAGGATAAAACTAACTTCCCGCGGCTTCCACCGAAGAGGGATATTCCAAATTTGCAGCCCCTTTCTCAACAATCCAAAATATTCAGCCGCTGGATCACAAAAAGATTCTTCCAAAATTCCTCCAGCAAACGATGACTCTGGTGACTTATTCTCTGCTGAACAACTGATCGATTTTGGATATATTCATCAGCAACATCGCCATAGACAGCTCTCCAATTGTCTTCAACGAGCTCTCTTCCGACCACTTTCCAGTAATTTTGACATTGGGATCTTCACCAGAAACAGTGCCTATTCAACCTCGGAGGAACTATCATCGCACCGACTGGGTCCAATTTCAACAAATCGCCGACCAACTTATTAATATCGATTTGCCACTTGATTCCCCGATGGAAATCGATGCAGCCCTGTCTTCCTTCCAGCATTCAATCACAGTCGCTCGTGATAGGACGGTTCCAGTACAACATATGCCGAGTTCCTCTCTTCAAATTGACAGTGTCACACAGAAACTCATCCGACTTCGAAATATCTACCGGAGGCAGTATCAACGAACTGGCATCCTAGATAAGAAGACTTCTTATAACAACTTAACTAGGATAATCCAGGAAAGGATAACTGAGCTTCGCAACAGGAACTTCCAGCAAAAGCTTCTCCCACATTCAAAGCCACATGTCACCCCAGGACGCAGCTGAAGGAATACCTTTAATCACACCAGTAGAGAAGGCAAATGCGCTAGGCCAGCAGTTTGTGTGTTCTCACAATTTAGGACTCAACATTGTTAGTCCACATGAAAGAGCCGTTGCTGATAGCGTAGCTGAGGTTGACCAATCAGACAGCTTGGTTCCCAAGGAAAGTAGAGTCACAGCGAATGAGCTAATGGCTATTGTGAAAAAACCCAAAAATATGAAAGCCCCCGGTTTCGACAACACATTCAACATTGAGCTGAAACATTTAAGTATGTGCTGGTGCTGAGAGCTTGACTACTTTCCTTCAAAGTGGAAGTTAGCTAAAGTTATCCCAGTTTTGAAACCGGGGAAAAATTCTTCCTTTTCCAAGAGCTATCGGTCCATCCCAGCTCGGTGGCAAGGATAGGGCGCTCCAAGCAAGTGCTATCGTAGCCAACATCTGGGGCATTTGGTGGGCAATCAGAGCTCCTGTATTACCAGCGAACATTCGAGCATTTCAAATCGAGTAAAATCTCAATTTCCTTATCGTAGTGATGATATTCTGATAGATAATTTGCGGGGAAGTGCGGTAAAGGGTACTGAATAAACAAGTAGTTTGTAATATCCATTTTTTGTTAGCCATTCTTCTTCATTGTTTTGGTTTTTGCAGTATGATGCTGGTCAGTTTTTTTATTTAAAAAATATTTTATTCAGGCCTATTTGCGTACAAGCTTTACGTGGCCGATTGAGCTGAGTTTTTAGATAAATTTTTTTTTGCGTTGGATCTCGCTGTCACCCTTTTTCTAGGGGGAGAGGAGCTTTCATTTCCCTCCTGCGAGGATTGAAGGGCAGTTTGTTCGCGGTTCGTCTCGTCATCCATTGCCACATCGGTGGTATTGTTGTGGATTTCGTTGCTAGTTGCTGTAGCTGCGCCTTGTACATTGTTTGCAGTTGCTGGTTGATTGGATGGTAAGTTGTTAACTGCAGCTGGTGTACTTTGTTCTATAAGGGATACCTTGGATGGTTTCGTTGAAAGCGATGCTTCACTGTTGTTGGTGACTGTCACAGGTGTACTGGGGTTGCTTGGGGCTGGTGTGAAGGAAGCACCGTTGTCCTTTGGTGTAGTTGGCTCCTTGTCCAGTTTATCACATGGCTTACCATAGTGAACAGCTTTTTGGCAATATTGACATGTGGCCATCTGATTGTCATAGGTAACAAGTGATTTGCACGGAATTCTTGTATCCTGACCGAATGTCACATAAGAAGGTATAGGCCTCCTCAAGCGCATGCGTAACAAACGTACGCCATTTAGAATACCGGGGAAAAATTCTTCCACTTTTCTTTTTCGATAGAGAGAACCTCTCTGTATTGGGATATAGTTTTGCGAATATAAGGATCGATGACGCTTGAGGGAAGATCATGCACACGCACTTCTATTATATATTTTTATATCTTCCATATATACAGGAATGTTGTACTTGATATTTTCATGCTCCACATAGTGCACATTATTATTGTTTTTAGCGAATTGAATTGCATCCAACTCTTTATAGAACTGGATATAAACAACATTATTCGTCTTATTGCATTGAAGTAAGGGAACACGTTTTATGTCAAGATGCATCTGCTCCTTAAGCAAACCTTCAAGTTCTCGTATCGAAGGTCGAATTTTGCACTGCTTGAAGTCAACAATAATTGTATTCTTTCGTACCGGCGGTAGCTTTTGTTCGTTTGGTTCATTCATTCTCAAGGTCGTTCTATTGTTCACTACACAATACTGTACTTGGTGTCTTTCGTCCCGATGTAAGCGGTTTTGTTTTATGGACTGACTTGGATGAGATGTGAAAGCGAACTGACTGGCCACAGTTTCATCACAGACTAACAGATATGACAGTATGAGTAAATTCTTATAAAAATAATTTTTCGTGATGCACTAGTTCCACCTATATTGTACTGGGCGAACTATTTACTATCGGTACACCCCTTGTGTTATGTGAAAGTTTTTTTACTAGTTGGTTTCCCATCGTTTGTCAGCACCGATCAGCTGCTTACAGGGATGCCTGATTTCACCATAATATTTAAAAATGAATCATCACAATAAATTATTGGATTACGTTGATAATATATTCAACTTTTTTGCGATGTTGGAAGGTAACCATTTATTTTTCTAAACGTTACTCATCTAGATTATTTTTTATTGTGTTGGTAATTTTCCTCCGAAATTAAGCGGCGGTCAACCCAAAGATAAATAATAAAGATATGTACGTGCATATAAACATTTTTAAAAAATGTGGTTCGTTCCCGGTACTTTCTGAAATGACCGCACTCACCGCTTGGTGGAGCGCGAGATTAATTGCATTGTTATCATTTCAACCAAAGTGTGCCATAAAATCTCAATGTATACAAATGAGCTACCGCCCGCATACGCATGGCTGCCAGATGGCTGACTAAACGCTGCCAGCTGGAAAAATATGGCTGGCAGACATTCTGGTGACCGGCTGCCTCACCGCTGCCAGGAATACAACTCAAACGATACAACCGTATCCATCAGGATTTTTCCACATTGAAATCTTTGACATTTTCAGCGAAGGTGAGAAGATGAAAACGCTCGGCTAACTTGGATACAGGCGACTTTGTTTTGTCAAATTGGATTTGACAACCGTAACTGAATCAATTTTGGTAGCCTTCTGGTGGCCATGGCTGCCCAGGTAGCCAAAACGCTATGCGGGCGAATCGAAAGGGTTCTCATGGTTTGACATTTGCATTAGGAATGTATGATGGGAGCTCAACAGTGCAACCAATTTATCACCATTGGTGCCAGTTTCACGGAGGACCGTAGATGTGCGCCAAAAAAAGATCGTGACTGTCATGTCTGGAAATTCGTTTGTGGTCAACCCATACACAACTTGACAGAAATGAGCCTGTTTCATATGTGTTCCACTGAATTCAGAACGGCGCTAGTGTACCTAAACAATACGGGTGCAATGAATTACGAAACAAAAAGTTTACAAGAGAAACCAATACCTCATTACGTTATTTACGGGTACTGTGTATGTTTCCAGTAATATATTTAAAAGGAGCGTAATTTTCATATTGTGACTCGCGCAAGAACTCCTGAATGAAATGAAAATATTGCGATTTTTTCTAACAGCGCTGCATAGCAACAAACTCATCCATAACGCCCGTCATAAATCTACAAATATGCGTATTTTGGCATTTTTCTATCTTTTAATTCACTCTGCCCAACGTCTTCTCTTTGGTCTAAAAAGATAATTATCAATAGTAATTGATAGAGTTAGAAATGAAGTGTTTTTTTTAAATGTGGTGTGTGACTAAAGAGTACCTAACGTATTTAGTCGTATCAATGAACACGCAAAGAATTAGTAGCCATTTGTAGAAGTATTTGTTATCATTGGATGATCTTCTAACGACTCGGATAAAGATAAGAGAAACATAGATTTAATCTTGGTTTGCAAACTAGTAGTATTGTTCTTCAAGATTCAGTAGAATAAATTACTTCACGTACATTGTTCATTGAAATGTGATGAACTACTTGTAAACCTTCTATTGATGAAAAGAGAAAAATTATACACTGAGGTTTTTTTTATATGCGGTTTTTTTACGCGACTTTTTTATGCGAATTTTCAGAGTTATGCGGTTTTTTATGCGAAGTTTCAGAGTTATGCGGTTTTTTATGCGAATTTTCAGAGTTATGCGGTTTCCCTACTACGGTCTTTTTTTATGCGAAGTTTCAGAGTTATGCGATTTTTTTTAAGCGGTACGTAAATTCGCATAAAAAAAGACTTCAGTGTACTTATACTAAACCATAGTAACTTATCATCATAATTATTTAATTAATGTCAAAAAATGCTAGCAAAATATATTTTACTTTTTTAAATATAAAAATTTGTAATAACGCATCTGTTTTTTGACAATCTACGGTTTGATTGTCAAAAAACAGATGCGTTATTTCCAAATGTTACTCCATTCACGACGCCATTGTGGAACCAGAGAACCCAAACTTTTACTTATATTCTCGATGTATGGGAGCTGTCAAGTTGTCCACGGGTTGGATTGCTTTTACTTTTCAGAAATAAATGTTTATTTGTTCATGGTGAGAATTCGTTTGATTTATATGAAAATCTGAGAAAATCTCTATGTGATTTAAACCAATGTTTAAAAATAACAATTCTCCGGTATCTTAATAAGATATAAACTAATAGGTAAAAGTGATATGAACACTACACTACATTTTATCTATGAATCACGTAACTTTTACTGGATTATGCATTTAACAGCTTCTAAATGACAGTTCATTAAAACCAACGTGAAAAGTTGGGTGGAAAATATTCACATAACTTTTCACGGTTTGATTTTTTTTTTTAGTGTAGTTTAGTTCTTGAACTCAGGTCCTGTTTTTGAATTCTATAAATCGATTCTTTTTAGAACTGTTAATATATTCCCAAGATCTTTGCGAAGTTTTCCTACTATGTTAGTCGGCCAATTTGTCGTGTACGACTTACTTTACTATGGGGCGCCTTTTCAAAATTTACCCTTTGAGAGTGATAGGTTTTTGATCGAGAATATCTCTTGCTGTATCTAACGTATCAACATAAGTTTTGCTACATGCCATCGAAAATGTGATCATCAATTTATGATAACATTTTCAGTTGTATCACATAATCACACATAATTCAAAATTCAAGTTTTCTAAAATGATCAAATCAGCCTGCGACACAATCGATCGAGATCAGCTATGGAAAATCATGCACGACTACGGATTCCCGGACAAACTGATACGATTGGTCAAAGCTACGATGGATCGAGTGATGTGCGTTGTTCGAGTATCGATGATAAACTCGAGTCCCTTCGAAACTCGCAGAGGGCTACGGCGAGGTGATGGCCTTTCGTGTCTGCTATTCAACATTGCTTTGGAGGGTGTGATTTTCAGAAAGTCCGTCCAGCTACTTGGTTTCGCTGATGATATTGACATTATAGCACGCAACTTTAAGAAGATGGAAGATACGTACATCGGACTAAAAGCTGAGGCCAAGCGGATCGGACTAGACATCAATGTGTCAAAGACAAAGTACATGAAAGGCAGGGACTCGAGAGAAGATAACGTCAGCCACCCATTACGAGTTCCGATTGGTGGTGATGAAATCGAAATGGTCGACGAGTTCGTGTACTTGGCCTCACTGGTGACTGCTGATAATGACACCAGCAGAGAAATTCATAGACGTATAATATTCATAGCCCAAATACACGAACTCGTCAAGCACCTCGATATCGTCACCGTCTATCAATATTCGTGGTGGGAGGCGTAGTGTTTCTTCTCTAGAGCCTCTTCCTCTCATGTATTTTGTTTTTGACGCATTTATGGCCAGTCCGATACGCCTAGCTTCAGCTTTCAGTCCGATGTAGGTTTCCGTCATCTTCTCAAGTTTACGTGTCACAATATCAATATCTTCAGCGAAGCCAAAAAGTTGTACGGACTTTCGGAAGATCGTGCCACTCGTGTCGATCCTCGCGCTTCGAATCACACCTTCCAGGGCAATATTGAACAAGATACAAGAAAGTCCATCACCTTGACGTAGCCCTCTCCGAGATTCGAAGGGACTCGAGAGCGTCCCAGATACTCGAACGTAGCACATCACTCTATCCATCGTTGTATTGACCAATCACGTCAGTTTATCCGGGAAACCGGTCCAGTTCCAGTTCCAGTATTAGGAATTCAGATCAGTATTGAATCAATTGCGGGCCGTTCGCAAAGCCAGTTCCTTTTCAAAAGAGATGGATTGCGTCATTCTGTTGCTGGTCGTTTGCATTGGAGCAAAATAGACAACGATGGGGAACATTATGCAAAATCAGCCCTTCTAATGGCTTCTCATTCTAATCTAAAGAACTATAAAGATTGCTTCTCTGCAAATCGGGGATAAAATCCATCAGTTTAGTGCAAATCTAGAATAATTTTTTTGGTTTTGTACACTTTCCGCAGTGCAAAATTCGCACCAAACGAGTGCGACTAAAGTCAGCATTTGACTGCTTCGCGTTCGACGGCATTTGACGGCTTCGTTGTTGCTAGGTGTGAGATATTAGGTGAAAAGTAGATTCGTGCGATGCCCACTGTTAGGTCTGAGCTCCTACCAATCCACAGATTGATTTTCAGATAGTTTTAGACATCAAAATAACTTTTACCCATGTTACGATTGACTGTTTAGCTCTTTCAGCTGATTTATTTCCACGTCATACTCATAGTCAATATCAAATATAAAAATGTAATAAAAAAAGAAGGAATTTGCACTTAAGGCCTACGGGTAGTAGTGAACGACACTGGTTTAACACATTTTATGCCACTGCGATTATCACTTTTAACTGTCGGACAGAGAGGGATAACGGACAGATTACCTACTACGTTTCCACGCGACTCATCGAGACATGAGGATTCGATTCATAAAATTATTTATTGTAATTCAGTTCTCAGAACGATATTTTTGGCAGGTTTTCCATAATGTAACGCTTCTACTGAAACTACGCTTAATAATGCTAATTTCAGTTTAATTTCCGGCAGTTTGCTGCCATATGGCTAAAAACGAAATAGTGATGATCGGGAAAATAAAATATAAGCTTTACATGAACAACTAAAAAAAATATTGGAAAGGGACAACGATCAAACAGCAACCAAAAACAATCTAGAAAGTGAGAATGCTTCCCACGCCGACCAACACTACGAGGATGGTGCAGGCGTAGCTCTCTGCTGACCTGCGTTGAAGTCGGAAATATTCATTAAACTGATACGGGCATCGAGGGACACCAGACTGTCGTCGTTATTGCCACTGACAGTGACGGATGCTCCTCCTCTATAACGCAATAGTTTCGAAACCGAACTGATCGGGGTTGCTGCCTGGGACGCATTTCCAAAAGGAGACTCGTCCGCATCGCTAAGATCCGCAATCGCTGAAGTGTTATCGAGGTGTGAACTGCCAACGCGCCAGCGCATTTTTGAGGGTTTGGTGGAAAGGCTGGAAGGATAGGTGATTTTAGTACTATCTTGCAAAAATTTCACCACATACCTATGCCTCTGTCCATCTGGCAGCTTCAGCATTGCATTCCGCCACTCATGCACAAACGGATACTGCTCTGGATCTATCACACGTTTTTCTACCACATTAAGCACGTCTACGTCTTGTTTGCTTGGCTCCAGACCTTCTATGAAGTTCGTGAACGGTGTACCATCGGATTCGTCCCCATCGCCATTACTGTCGAGGAATTGTTCCTCGCGTTCATCGCTGGCCACACCGTCATCCGTTGAGATTGTACTAAGATCTTGTGTGTTTTGTAGTTGAGAAAAGAACGATGGACTGGAAGGTGGAGTTTCATAGCTAACATCCGGATCATCGCCATCGGAGTCGGTATCCAGTTCGGAATCGCTGCAACTCTGAAATAGCAAATTTCCATTAAAAGACTCTGATCGCTACGGACCGTGGGTGCCACTTACGAAATACTCCTCATCATCGTCGTCGGACTTATCGTCAATCAGTGTCACTGGATTTCGATAGGAACCAAAATTTGTGCTGGTCGCCGGTGCTGGACTAGGTACTGGTTTCACGTCTTCCAGTGTAAACACTGTTCCTCCGAGTTGTTGCTGCTTCTGATCGCTCGTACTACCAAAGATTATCGCTTTCTTCCGCTGCTCCCGACGTTTGTTCAACCGTTCCATGCTGCCCTTCTTGGCGTACACTCCGTCGATCCGGCAGTTACAACTGTGCACCAGCGGATTCTCGGTCCACGTTCGGCTACAGCTGGTTTCGGTTTGCGATTCACTCTGCCCACAGTCGGCCATCAGTTCCGCTTTCTTGAGAATGTAGAAATCGAGAAAGTTCTGCAAACAGATCAAACTGTCGTGCAGATCGGGATACTTGCGGGCAGAGTGCACCTCGCGGCTCTTGTCCAGCAGGAGTTTCAGGCGGTGGATCTGAAAGTTTTTGGGATCGATTAACAAACAAAAACTTGTTTGGGATGCTATTGAATCCCTTTGAATCTCTTTTTTATCTTATTTAATATTGCTATGGAAGGAGTGATTCAACAAGCGAGGATCGACACGACACGGTTTTCCGAAAGTTCGTACAGCGTTTTTGATTCGCTGACGATTTTGAGAAGGTGGTGGAAACATACATCGGACTGAAAACTCAAGCTATACGAATTTGACAAGCTATAAATGCATCAAAAACAAAATACATGAAAGAAAGACTGGAGCTCTAAATAAGAAACATTTCGCCTCCCACCACGCCATACTGAACCAGTCCTGTGAAATCCATGCAAGTCTATCGGTCTATCGACGACCCACGAACACTAGTAAAGCGGACACGGTGTCAGTCGCCAGGTTCAAGACTTTATGAAAGAAACTGCACATTTTCAGGTGAGCAAATAACCATTGTATGAGCCGTGCATTTCACTTATTAGGGATGGTTTGTTGCTTTGTGTAGAAACAGTATTAAATATCATTACATATTTACGGAACTTAGGTTGAATCACGAATCACAACAGCTGCTTGGAAAACCACCCATCGTACGAACAACTAAAATTGGACGGGAAAATGGTTTGACCCTTTCTGAGCAGCCTAGATAGCCGTGTAGTGTCGTAAGCAGTTTCCCAACTGGCTAAGAATAACGCTACGGGCCACCTGTCCCGGTGGTATAACATTATCAAACAGGTAGGCAGTGTGGCATACTGCGGAACTATTTGCAACTAAGAAATAAACCGCTGGTTTTCTGTTCCATGTCGTAAAAGGCCACAAAAATATGAACACTTAAGTCAAGGTGTATTTCCGTGCCGATGACTGAATGGCAGCAGGATCTTTAATAAGGCCCTTACTGTGTTAAGCGAGTCTCTGACACATTGGACCTTTCCATTATTCGTTTTTCGTGGGATTCTAAATGCTTGAACTACCCCAAGGAAACCTCCTATAGGCGATTAAAAGCCAATATATTTGGTTTCTTCTAGTTGTTGTACGATAAGTACTGGAGATGGAATGTTCATTACTTTAATTGAAAATGGTTCAATGCATAGGGCACTGGTCTTACAAACCATTTGTCGTATGTTCGAGCCCCGACCTGGAAGGATTCGTAATGTCAGTAGAATCGTAGCACCAGCCATGCAATGGTTCTGTACACTCTGAATCGACTGCGAAGTCTAGTGAAACAGAAGGTCAAATTCCACTACAGGAATGTAATACCAAGGCCAACTAGAGTAACACGAATCAATCTCTAGCATAAACGTACCGCAACTATGAATCTATCCAGACTTCTGCAAGAAGGTAGGGCTTCTATAGCTTTGGTTTAAGACGCATATTTCCAAAAGGGGAACTTCTACGTTGGAAAGTTGTTAAACTCAGTCTTCGTTGTCTTCAACAAGAACGGCATGACTAAGCCACGTGAAATGCTTCGAGTATGTATATTAGTAAATATTTCTCTCGTTGTATCTCTTCATATCGGAGCTCACAACTCGGGCATTGCATGGACAGGAAATATTTCTATTGTTCGGCATATTTACCGCACTACAAACCTTCGTCAAGCGATGACTTCACAAAGGTTGTATCACCATATCTGATATGATGGAATGCTGAACTTGATAGACTAAGGAAAGCTTGGAACTAAGAGCTTGGAACCACCGACGCTAAGATGGCTCGGAGGCATTCGTGTCGGAGGGCTTACAAAAATGCTCTTCGATTGTCTGAGCGAAGTGGTTGGAAAAGCCTTTACCCAAATGTCTCTAGTCTCAACGAGCTTTAGAAATATCATGGGGACCCCATATATTTTCATTGGATCTTCACAACTATTGTTGGAATAATTTTAGCATATGGATGTCTTGTACTGTGGCAGATAGGAGAAGTTTCGACAGTTCAGTCAAAGCTAAATCATCTCCAAAGTATGGTCCTAATGGCGTTTCCCGACAACTCCTACAACTACTATAGAGGCGTCCTACTGTGCATTAAACCACATCATGTATTCCTGAAACAAGAAACATTATCTTGTGAAACATTACTGCCGTGAAATGAGGCTAGAGTAATCTCATTTACTTGGTGGATACTGTACTGTGTTCCAAGCAAAAATCTACGCAATTCTCTGTGGAATACAATCGGGACTTCCGCAGAGAATCTGTGGTAAACGTATTTATTTTTGTTCCGACAGTCAGGCAGTTCGAATGATTCACGGTCAAATCTAGTGATTGAAGATCTCCAGCATATCAAATGCAGTTTACTTTTTTGGGTGCCCGGCCATTCTGGTATTACTGGAAATGAATGGGCTAGTAGGAGTTCGTGCTCGCATCTCATCCGACACAGTCGAAAATTTCTTACGGTCGAGACGACAGAAACAAAGACAATACAATACAAGACCAAATTCAATTTGTATTGATTTCAAGCGCTGCAAAGTTAGACCAACAGCAACCGAAATTAAAATTTTGCTTAAGGAACGAATGCATCTAAACGTTAATGATGTAAGTGAAATTCAATTCAACAATGCGTCTAACTGTGTGTACATTATATTCAAACGTGAAAGAGATGCAATTGCATTCGCTTCGGTTAACAACGGGGTGCATAGTGTTGATCATGATAATGTTAAATATAAAATCCCTGTGTACATGGTGGACAATGCCATAGAAGTACGCGTGCATGACCTTCCCCCGCAGACCAGCGATCAGTTCGTTCGGGAAAGTACAATGTCGCAGTACGGTGAAGTTCTTTCCATCGAAAGGGAAGTATGGCGGAATTTTTTCCCGGGTATCCGGAATGGCGTGCGAGTGGTACGTATGCCACTACGTAAAGCAATTCCATCTTATATCATTTGTGATCAAGACATGATACATCCGTGTAAAACGCTGATTACGTATGGAAATCAACTGGTTACATGTCAGTTTTGTGAACAACCTGCACACTACGGCAAACATTGCACTGAAACTGCGAAAAGGACATCTTCAAACAAAAATAGGACAACCGCTAAATAACGTAAACTAGTGAATGCAGTGCTCCTATTTTAAAAACACTTTCACCATCAAACCAACTATCAACTGCAATCAATGTACAAAGCGCATCTACAGCAACTACCAATGAACCCCAGACTGCGATCAACAATGAAAACAAGGAAACGAAAACCACTCACAACTCCAACGATGTAGCAATGGATGATATGAGCCACGGGCAAAGGGACCTCAAATCTTCGCTAGAAGGATGTAAGCTCCTCTCCCCTAGAAGAACGGTGACAACGGGATCCAACAATAAAAGAATTGTCTAACAAAAACATGGGTCAATCGGCCACGTAAAGCTTGGGCTGGAACAACGAATGATTTCGTTGGTCCTGAATCAGCTTTACCACTGTCAACTAGTTGGATGAAGCACAAGATTCGTTCGTGGGCTGGCGCTCAGATAAGAGCATTTTAACCAGATTCGAATATGAAAATGTCAGAACTCTGACTGGACATTGCAAACTCAATTTTCACATGGTTACTTTCCAGCGTGCTGAGTATTATTCGTATGAAAGCGATTACGGTACTTCATATTATCTAATATGTAACTGCCCCGCATTGACGCAACTACGTATCCAGGTTTTTGGTTCTCCATACCTGGTTGAGTCTGTGTATGCGGAGCTAAAATTAAAGAATATTCTATCGGTTCTCAACCAATGCAGTAAGGAGCTATATTCAGAATGGTTCATCGTTCTTCCTGGAGTGAATAAATCTTTTTTGTATTGACCTTAAACAGGGTTTAGCAGATTATTCATTCTTTATGGGATGCCCAATTTTACTTCTGCTCGTACATACTGTGAATCGTTCTGCATTCTTCCGGGAATGCAGAATTGTGTCGCTTTTGTAAAATCTTTAAATCCTCTCGGAGGCTGTGCATTTTGGCACCTGCAGATCGTTAAGCATCCTTTTGTTTTTTTTTATGTTATGTGTTGTGTTCCCACCTCACCCACTTCACCTTTTCCTTCCATGTTCCTTTTATCCCTTCCCATCAGGAAAACGATGAAAAGCCGTGGGACAAGGCACAAATCTCCAAATAACTAGGGGAACGTGCCACTTGAATCAATTAGTTCTGATTCCTGAAAGGTTAGACCAACACATTTATTATAGAACCATGAGCTGTTTTGCCTTTCTCTATAGAAAAGTAATTGAATTGCTTGAGAAACCGACTTTTGGTCGGAGCTCCGGAGACCCCTAGTTTTATATATCATTCAACTCAGTATGTATTGCACTGTTTCAAAATTTTCTCTGCGCATTATTTTTTTTCGGAGATGACTGAACTAATTTCTATCAGCTTAAGCTCGTTTGAAAGCTATCAATAGGTTGCGAATCAAGTTTACTTTCGGTTCCGGAGATATAATGGTATAAACGACTTAATCGACAATACGCGTTTTATCCGCCATTTTGATTAATTCGATCAATGATTAAGATCAAATGTGTTATTTCTGATACTTTTGGTTTCAAGGTTTTTTCGAATATGCGACGTAAGCGTCGAGTTACGCTTTTTCTGAACCAACCGAAACAATCTGAATGATTCTGTGTTTTAGATCTGGCTAAATTCGTGTCACAAATTATCCTGAAGATAAAAAAATGTTTAACGAGAGAATACGTTTGAATGCATTAACTTTTCGGATTCTGAAAAGAAGCGAAGTTTTTCATATCTCCGACTTTCAACTGAGTTGATAATTATTTCCACGAGCAAAACTTTAAACAAATCGGTTGCCTCTCGTGTGACGAATATGGCACAAAATAAATCTGACACTTGCCTGCTTGCCCTTCCCTACAGCGCTAACGTACGACACCGTACGTACGACGTACGGCCAATCGAGGCACCCGTACTGAAGTTGAACGTTGTATGTATTAGTGACGAAACTTATTCTGATTGAAAGTCGATTTCATAAAATCGAACTTATTAATATGAGGCAATCGAACTAACTCCTTGTTTGATTCGATGTGGAGACACTGGCAATGGCCTTCACTTTTCTCATCCGCTCGGCAGCAGAACTGCTCACAGTGCGAATCGATTCAATACTGAAACAATTCTGTGAAGGACTTTCTTTTTACGTGATTTTGATTGTAGCTTTTTTGACAAATTAGCGGTCCTAAGGGCTGCAAAAATAGTAACATACTCAGTTTTGATGAAATAATTTTCGAATTTGCATATTCCAACGAAAGAAACTATCATAATCACGATTTGTTTAGTCTTGTTAAGACGTAGAGCCATCTTGAGCTAGTTTGTTCAGCAGCGTTAACTTTCAGTCTGCTCAGTGCTTCAAATTGAAGTACTAAGTTGGCACTAAGCAGTACAATTTGAACTGTTCTGCACTGACCAGTCGGAAACGAAATTTTTAAAAAAAGTTATATAACTCAAAATCGATCATACAAAACTAGAGCCAACCAGAAAAAATACCAATCTACTCGTCTAGAACACTTACCACCCCCTGGGCCGTTGCCTTCTGCTGTTCGATGTTGATCACGATGAGCTGAGCGTACCGCGAGTGCACCTTGCTGAAGTCGATCGAACCGAAGGCGGCATCCTTTCGGTAGTTGTCGACCAGCGTGTTTAGCTTTCGGACGCAGTCAACCACTGCTTGCTGGAAGAACGCCGCAAAATCCATTGTCATCGCCGTGCTACTTTCGTCCAGGTTTTTCACGAATCGTTTGGCAAACACTTGCAGCGAATTGTACAGGCACAGGTACGGATTGGTGATTTTCGAATGGATCGGAGTCGATTCCGATGGTTGGAAATGTCTCATGCCGGCGACATTCACCAGTGGAGATGATTTTGCAAGATTCTCCCTGAGATGCATCCGCTCCATCGCGCCACAAATGGAACCGACACTGTCGTTGGCTTTGCTCTCGGTGAGAACGATCCCGAACTGTTTGGGATGGAGAAGCCCGTCTTTGGGTGTACCGGAATCGATATATTCCGGCTGGCGTTGCTGCTTGAGATAATTTTCGAACAATCGTAGCCCATCGTTGCTTTTCAAATCGGCAAAAGTTCCCAGAAAATTCCAGTACTCGTTCCAACCAACTTCATGATCTTCGGCCAAATTTCGACCAATGATCTCGAGTCCCTTCTCCGTGTCCGTCAGACGTAGCTTTCGTTCTTTGAACGAAGGCGATTCGGTAATATTTGTGCCTTCGTAGAATGAATTGTTCTCGTCGCAAAAATAACTAAAATTCGTATCTCCATTCCCGATGGATTTTTCCTCCTGCTCCAGTTCGTTGAATCCCTCTCGCGTATCGTTCCCTGCATCTACGTTATCATCGTCATCGTCGTAAATAGTGGCAAAAGAATTCTGCAGCCGTTCTCTGTACCGACGGAACATGAAATTTCCCACATCACCGCTTCTTTTTACCGGACTCATGCGAATGCCAAAGTTTCCCATAGTCTTTCCAATCGGCTTAATTCCGGCCACCAGGCTATTTCCGTTCTTCTCGTCCTGTTGCCGTTTTTCCTCTAACTCTTCCAAATCCACATCCTCCTGAACGACTTCAATGTCGAAATTGTTATTGATCGAATTACTGCGCTGTTCCTGTTCTTCCTGTTCCGGTGTCAGCTCGTATGACCTGTTTGGGAAAAGTGACCGTCGACCGCCGCTACGCTTGTTGGCAATGGGAGTCGACGAGAGCGGACTCAGCGTGTTGCCCCCGCAGACCGATATCGGTATCTTACTGGAACTGAACGCTTTCACCGGTGAAATGAACCGCGGCGATGGAATCAATCGGGGAGGAGTTTTCCAACGTTTGCAGAACACTTTCGCTTTTTCCTTATCCATCGGCCCGGCGAAGGCTTTAATTTCCAGCTTGGGACTGAACTTGTCTTTCGCTTCCAGGTTTGGTGGATTGGATAGCGTAAATGGCTCCCCGACCACCGGTGGAGTGCTGTTGTCCACGGCACGGATAACCGGTACGAAGAAACGTTCCTGTAGCAAGTCTCCAATTGCCTTGCGAATCTCCACAGTATCGTTTTTAATTTTGGCTCTCGTACAAATGATCTACGGTAAAACAAAAAAAATATGCATGACGAAATCTTTCATCAGTGTGCTGCAATCTATCTGCTTTACTTACATCTTTCGGCAGCTGTCCGTCCGTATTTCGGGTCATCTTGCACTGGGGATAGGAAATCAGAACCTCAACGACACCGACGGCACCGAACTTAGCAGCAAAATGAAGCGGTGTTTCACTGCGGCTCTTGTCCGGCATGTTCAGATATAAATCCAACAGAATGGCACTGACTTCGTCAGTCGAAGGATTTCGCTGTCCATGCAGAAACTCAATAAAACTCGGTTTCTCGATTGTCTGCAGTATCAACTTGCACATGTCAGTGCTAGCCTCCATGGCGGCTACATGCAAGGCATTGTAACGGGGACCTTCCTTCAGAATGGTGGGCATATCGCCCGAACTAACCAGATAACGGGGGTTCTGTTGAATCATGTCCCTCGCTAGGTCCAATGAGTTCTTTTCGATTAACTTGCGGAATGCTACTAGTTCCTGGCTTTTCGGTGCTTTAAAAGGTGTTTTTTCTACCTTCAACTTGGATGGAGTTCCAGTTGGAGCTGAAATGTAAGAAAAACCCATTATTGAACGCCACTCGTTTGGATTCGGGAACCCTACACTTCGGTGTTGCTGTAGGCAACGGATCCGATGGCCCGTTCAGATAGAAATACACCGCTTCCTCACTTGTGCGGAATGCTTTCAGTCGTGCTTCCTTGTGTGACTTGAGTACCTTCAATGCTTCCTCCTTATCATTATAGAAGCTCTTTATCGCTACAAATAAACAGTTCGTTGAATCATGAGCAATTCTTTTCAGAACCAACGCAGAAAAAATCCTAGGTTAGAATTACTTACACAATTCGGGCTCTTTGTACGGTAGATAAATGGCGTAGTACTCCATGGTTACAAAATTTTCTCTTTTGTTATCAAGTAGGTATTTCGATACACCACTCCAGGTTTTTCTCATAGCAACATTCAATCCACGTTCGAGTTTTTCCACGCACAGACGTGAAACGGTAAACAAGAGAAATCAACAAAGAAAACAAATATGGCAGGAATTTTCCGCACTGGCAGCGGCCGGGAAATTGCGAAAACCTCACCTAGCCACGTACCGAACACTATTTTCTTACTTCCACCGTACTGTTCACTCGTGCATGGCACAAACGCGAAGCAATCGAGCACAATCGAAATCTATCAAAGTTCTTTATTTTTTCCCTATTTTTTGACCGACTGCAAAATCTCAGATAATAGCAACTTGTGCTCGCGTCGTTACTTTGCGTGTGATGCGACTGTGGGAAAACCAGAGATGCCAGGTAAAAATTTCAAATATCTGCAGACAGGGTCTGTAAATCTGAAAAAAAATCTGCAGTCAGAAGTATGTCTTGCTGGCAGCAATTTCTCTATAAAGTATGACACGCAAAACTGACTTGGCGAGCAAAAAAAATTTTTTTTCCGGAAATTTCAAAATATAGACGAAAGTCTGTGAGAATTTCAAAAATCTGCAAAAGTCTGCGAGAATTTCAAAAGTCTGTAAAAATCTGCACAACAAAAAATGTCTGCAGCACTATACCCCAAATCTGCAGATTTACAGACAAATCTGCAGACCTGGCATCTCTGGGGAAAACGGAGGAAACACAATCGACAAATCAACAACAAAAAGCTCCGTGGAAAAATCGGTTGTCAAATACGTTTATTCATGTTAGCCCAAAATTGAGTAAAAGGAAATCGAAAAAAAATATATTGAAGAATCCAATCAGGGTGTTCACCACGAAATAGCGTTATGGTGATTCTCTTGACATATCCCATGTATTTTGCAAAATTTTGGACGAATTTTTCAATTTACTTGAGTTTGAACGAATGCAGATGGCATAACCTTACAAATATGGGTAAAAATTGATTATTCTCGTGTTGTCATCAAACATATCGACAGTCCCACGACAAAAGGGCCTAACTGCAAATGACAGTTTCACTTTGTTTACTTTTGCTTTCACGATTTACCGCACTGCTTTTATATTTGATGCCTTATTCATAGCAAAACTTTCAAGGTAAAACCACAAGCTTTCGATTGATATTGGAAACTTTGGATAAATTGCAGTAATGGCTCTGTAATAATCAAAAGAGGTAGTAAACAAAGAGAGGCTCTCATTTGCAGTTAGGCCCTTTTGTCGTGGGACTATCGATATGATTTAAAATTGTCCTATACTCTTGAAAATTTCGAATGAAATTTGAAATTTTCAGTTCACATACAGATTTGATATAGATGATTAAACATGCGTAAATAGACTAGTAATACAACTTTTGATCATAATTTATCAATCAAAATCCGGCTATAGATACAAAGAATGTCCTAGATATGAAAACAGTACCCAACCTCACCAAAGATATATAATAAAGACATGTACGTGCATATAAATATTTTTAAAAAATGTGCTTCGTTCCCGGTACCTTCTGAAATGACCGAACTCACCGATTGGTGGAGCGCGAGATTAATTACATTGTTATCATTTCAACCAAAGTATGGCACAAATCACAGACTAGCAGACAGGACACTCAAATTAGATTCTTTAATCATTTTATCGGTCATTTCGAATATACCTTTATTTGGGACAGTATTCACATGTGTCATGATGGCGCCACGTTACCCTATCAAAAACATCCTGTCTGTCATCTAGACTATGTTTATTTTTTTCATTTACCAACAGAGTTGCCATTCATACAGAATTACCTGTAATGTATTGATTTGTATACGTCCATGCGAATTTCATGTAGGATACAGATTTAATACATATTGCCAAAACTATATACATAATTGTGCCTACTTCTCATCCTCCAACGCAATACAAAATCGAGCCCGTTTTGTTACAGTATTTACTTGCTTCTGGTCTGTTGCCACTTAATTTCTGGTGAAAACTACCAACACAATAAAAATAGTCTAGATGAACAACGTTGAGTCAAATAAATGGTTACCTTCCAACATCGCGAAAAAGTTAAATTCATTCATTTTCAAATATTTTGATGAAATCAGGCATCCCTGCAAGCAGCTGATCGGTGTTAACAAACGAGGGGAAAACAACTAGTAAAAAAACTTGTACATAACACAAGGGGTGTACAGATAGTAAATAGTTCGCGCAGTACAATATAGGTGGAAGTAGTGCATCGCGAAAAATTATTTTTATAAAAATTTACTCATACTGTCATGTCTGTTAGTCTGTGGCTGTGTCTTTTCCATTGGATGCACATTTTGGCACAAAGCATTTCGTTTTGTCAGTGGTATTATCAAAGATAAACACAAGATGGAGTAGTCTACGATTTTTTATGTATCATTTGAATAGGATCCCTCGATGAGCTCGGTTCACTGTCAGTTTCAGTCTTTTGAAGCAAAACAACAGGCGTCTGATCACTGGATGCGTCGTAACTATGATAATGATTGTGTATGTTTGGAAAAACAACAAGTTACAGTATGAACGATATTAAGCAATTTTGTTTCATATCCTGTGATTCCTACAATAAGAAAGTAAAAACTACTTAGAACCATTGCCTAGAATTTATTTAGTTTGTTATTTCCTCATCCAATGAAGCAGTCAGTTGAGGCAAGAAACCATTATGTGCTGAATGTAAACTTACGTTTGCTTCTTTCATAACTTGTACTGTTTCCATGGCATTTTATCGGAACTAGTCGACGTTTATTAACGGAGGGTCAATAAAATTACATTATTACTGAACCTACTGGTTCACGATTACTGACCCAACATTTTTCAATTAATCGTATGGGACATTGTAATCTTGAGTTTATCTTTGGTATTATCTCACGTATCTTCATTTAAATATGAACACTTCTGTGATTAAAATATGATGTGACGACATATTTTGTATTTTTTTAATTTTGCGAAAAATTGACAACCACACCACTTCATACACATCAGCTGTTTTTCAAAGAAGGACGAATCTTACAAAAGTAAACAAATCGAGTTTCTCTCTCCTACCAATAAATTCTTCAAAATCCTACAATTTTGCCTAAAAAATCGGATTCTACAAAAATCTCAATCTTAGTAATACAAAGAACTATAAAGGGCGAAACTGTCATTCCATTTGTTTACGAAAGTATACTATACTTCAATTCCTAATAAGGAAGGGCGAAACTATTTGTTTTCTTTATTTTTGATAGTTTCCGAACCTTTTACTACTGGAAATAATAAATGAGACGATAAAATTACCCGAATATTTATCTGAGTCCCGAAAACCAACTAATTTCACAAAAAATGCGCAAGGGCATAACTTCATCATTCACACAGGAAGCATAAAAGTAAACAAATCGAAAAAGGGCGAAACTCTTTTTATGTTGATTTATTCAGTAGATATAGAAGGAAAGTGGTAAAATTTGCATACTTTTTAAAGATAAACGAACAGATCATCGACTAATCAAAAATTGATCTGAGAATAGACGATGATTTCTAAATACGATTTGAAACCAAAGTTGAAACATTCATCGATGTTTTTCTCCATTTGCTGTCAATGTTAGATTCGCCGTTCTTTGGAAAACAGCTGACATATGCTCCCACCCTTTATCCATCATCCTGGGTCCCGATTTTTAAACGCATATTTTTTTTAAAGAATGTAGTTTTACTTAAGCGTGCATACAGGTAAACAGCAGCTTCACGAACTGTCCGATTCCAACCACAAGCGAAGAAAAGTTTTGTAAATTATTCTATTACGTGTGCTGACAATACACGTCAAAATGTTCAGATCTGTTGAAATCAAGGAAGAACCGGAGCTATCGCAAACGAAACAAGCATTTGGTGACTATGTTTTAGAGGATAACATTCAACGCGAAGCTGCTGTTACTTCCGTCTACACAGATGGTCCGGAAAAGGACGAACTATGTCCACCGTTATTATCGCACGTCGAACGAAATCATGGAGACAACATTGTCGAAAGGTATTTTTTCATCATGTTTAACATTTTATTTTTTGGCATTGAAGAACTAATTTTCAAAATTTTGTGTTAGTGTTCCAGGAGATACAGTTGCGATTGAAATGAAGGTGGAAGAAGAACTGATTGGTACAACGGCAAACAACATTGATGAAGTTGATTGCAGAATTGCGGCAGAAAATAATGTCGCTGAAAACAGTGAAAAGATGAACGTAGATGTTGCTAATAGCACTGATGATATTGGTCTTGCAAACCCTACCAAATGTGTCATCTGTGACCAACAGTTTGCTAAGATGTTTTATTTTAGACGGCACATGCAAACACACACCGAGGGAGCACCGTATCGTTGTGACATTTGCGGAAAAGGCTACATCGAGAAGAGTGCTTGGAAGCGGCATCAGTTTCGTCATACCGGTCAGCAACCTTTCAAGTGTGACCGTTGCGCGAAAAGTTTCGTTGACGAGTATCGTCTCAAGCTGCACATGCGAACTCATACCGGTGAACAGCTGTTCCGATGCGAGTTTTGCAATAAGGGCTATTCCGTGAAAAGCCTGCTGGTTCGACATAGGCGATCTCACACCGGCGAACGGCCGTTCAAATGTGAGATATGTGGAAAAAGTTTTTCTGATCAACATTATCTGGGAATACACACGAGAGTTCACACTGGAGATCAGAAGTTCAAGTGCGAAATTTGTGGCAAAGGATACAGCTCAAATTACAAAATTGCGGCTCACATGAGGTCTCACACTGGGGAGCGTCCGTACAAATGCGATGTCTGTGATAGAACCTTTGACAGAATAAACGCACTGCGGTATCACAGTGTGGTGCACACAACTGAACAGCCTTTCAAGTGTGATACTTGCGGGAAAACATTTTCTATCATTGCACAGTTCAAGCGACATCTGAAAACTCATAGTCAGGAACGCCGCCATCAATGCAACGTTTGCGAGAAAGCATTCAGGGTCAATTCGTTGCTTGTCCAGCATATGCGTTGTCATACCGGTGAAAAACCGTTCGAATGTGAAACTTGCGGCTCATCATTCAGCTCCGTTAGTGGTCTCATCGTGCATCGGAGGTGCCACCTGAATTCATCTGAAAAACCGTACGAGTGTGACATATGCGGAGCAAAATTCGCTCTAAGAGGAAACTTCAAGACGCACCGTTTGGTTCATTCACGCGAAAGGTTCCTGAAATGTTTTTCATGTGATATACAGTTTCCCACCAACGAGGAGCTCAAGGAACACAAACTCGCTCTTCATAAAGAAAGACCATTCAAATGTACGTTGTGTGAAAAAGCCTTTTTCACCAATAAGAACCTACGGAATCATCAGGTTATCCATTCCGGTGAGAAGCACTATAAATGCCACATTTGCGATAAAAGTTTTGCGCGGTCTAGTAATCTTAGTCGTCATGTTAAATCGCATACTAGAATAATATCACTCGAGTGCCAAACATGTGGTATGAAGTTTTTCCGGAAAGGAGATCTTTCCAAACATCGAAAGGAACACACCAATGAGAAACCGCACTTTATGCTTGATTTCCTATTGTGAATAAAACGCTTTGATTTGGATGCAATTAATTTTTTTATGTGATTTTTTTTAGCAAGGTATGTTTCTTGCGAATATAATTATGAAAGAACGTTCTCGCCTTTGAAAGCCGGCTAAACAATTTATATGCCGTGAGTTCGCAAAAATCCGCTGCTTGTTAAATGCGACTCACACATTCCATCAAGCGTCCATCAGCGGCACGCACACAATGTCAACTTTACGGAGTGTTTTGACTTCAACTATTACATTTTGATGAGACGTGCTGCTTCTAAATCGTGAAAATACAAAAAAAAAAACCGATGGCGACGAATTTGAGTTTACCGGGCGTATTCTACACTGAAGGCGAGCGGCACTGAAACGACACTGTGCCGGATAGGTGTGAATAGTCCTTCAACAAAGAACAACTGTCACTTGCACTTACGGCCTTTTAAAAAAAACAAACGAGAACTATTACCCTGCCGTTATTTTCAGTGTACGCTATCAAATTTGAACTAAAACAATACAGCAATATATAGTGCACTGGAGCCATTAGTTAGAAGGAGAACTACTATCACTGCTGTAGTCACTGCTTGATGCATCCCCCGTAGAAAATTTGACAGTTCCTAAGGTCTGAGGACAGAGGGACACGTGTTGAGTTTCAAATCGACCACGTGGCTGGCTCAATTCCCTTTGCGCATCGTATTTCCTTTGTACTCTCTCGTATATAGCGGCCCGTACACGTGACAATATTATTGTCAATACCGTCAATCCAATTGACTTGGTAACTTGAGTCCGCATTTTTCGAACAAATCAAGCGTTTGAAGCTTCAAATATTGCAACTGAACATTGAAACATTGAGAGAAGAGTCCAAAGCGAAAAAAATGGTGGATGCATTGAAACTGACTTTGTTTCACAGAAAAATACAAGACTTTATTTTTATCGCGATAACATATATGTTTTTATGTACTAATCGCATCTAAACTAAATTATCTAGACTTTGTCACGGTAGATTTATGATACAAGCCTTCGAAGCCGAGATATTCGATGAACAAGTAGAGGTATGCATTTCCGAGCGTTCCAATTTTTAGCAGTTCTTCAGTCAGAAAAAAATACAACACGACCGCTAAACTCAATAAATCATTCTGAAAATTTTACAGAATATTCTCAACTAAATTTCGAAGACATTGTCTGGTGGGTTTTTCTATATTCTGCACCGTTTCCAAGAAAATTTAATCTGAAACGGGAAAATAGTAAAAAACCTACCACTTTACGCTACTGTCATCAGGCCAGTGTGTTTTAGAGGGCTATTTTCACGCTTCAAATCTGATTTTCTCAGAAACGGTGACGAATATAAAAAAAACCCAACTGACAATCTCTTATAAAATTAGTTTAGATTATTCTGTGAAAATTTCAGAATGATTGTTTGACTTTAGCGGTCGGGAGAGTCTTTTTTCTGAAGGAAGAATTGCATAGCTGAAAACGGCAACTTTAAACTTGTTCATTGAGTATCTCGCCTTCAAAAGCATGGATCAAAAATCTATTCTGACAATGTCTAAATAATTTAATGTAGATGCGATTAGTGCATAAAAACATATATGTTGTCGCGATGAAAATTAAGCGAAATTTATTTTTGTGGAGTGAAGTCGATTTCTATGTCGGCGCCATTTTAGGTCCCTGGTAACGTAACGAAACATGAGAGAGAAATAAAATCGGCTCAAAAAGGTTGCCAAACAAGCGGCAGCTTTCTTGAATTTTATGTGATGTAGTCAAACTTGTAACCGAAAATATCAAAACTTTTTTTTTTTTTTTTCAAATAAAATTTTTATTAGGCTCATTTGCTTTAGCTTAACGTGGCCGATTGTCTTGTTGTTAGGGAGAGAGAAAGGGATGCCGTATTACGGGGCGGCATACTCCCCAGTTAGTAAGGGGACATAGGGAGGGTGGGACCTACACAGTATTGAATTGAAATTTGAATACATCATTGGTTTGTGGCATACATCTTTTAGACACATTTTGCGTTCGATGAATCTTCATGTTTTTCAGCTTGTAGCAATGAAGAGATTATTCTGGATTGGGATGCTTCGTTGGTGTGTTCGACGTTGATGTGACGTTTTTGGGTAGCTTCCAGCAACTCAGTCAGTTCAAGGCAGGTGCATGCTCCGAAGCATCGTTTACACAGGCCATACTTCCAGCAACGTAAAGAAGAGTGCGGTAGAGCTGTAGACGAGAAAGAGATAGGGAGAGCACTAAATTTGAGCATTGATAGTTTTCAAGAAGTTATAGATGAGAGTCATATAAGGAAGATTTCGAGTTGCCAAGACGTCGCGGACTGGTACGAAGGGTGGTATACCTCGGGCCCGAAGGGAACCTATGAGTTGGGACCTGGCATCACAATACTCGACACATGTCCAAACAACATGTTCGATGTCATGATAACCCTCACCGCAAACGCAGACACCACTCTCAGCGAGCCCCACACGACGGAGATGCGCGCTGAACATATAATGATTAGACATGAGCCTTGACATTACACGAATAAAGTCTCGGCTCACGTCCAACCCCCGGAACCAAGCTTTCGTCGATACCTGTGGGATTATTGAGTGTAACCATCGTCCCAGAGTTCCACTATTCCATGTTTTCTGCCAGCTAGCTAGAGTTTTCTGACGACAGCAACTGAAAAATTCATTGAAGCAGATTGGTCTTTCATAGATATCACCTTCTAGTGCGCCCACCTTGGCTAACGAGTCCGCCCTCTCATTGCCCCGTATGGAACAATGTGAGGGGACCCAAACCAAGGTAATCTGGTATGATTTTGCAGATAAAGCACTCAATTGTTCCCGTATTTTCCCCAGGAAATACGGTGAGTGCTTTCCAGGCTTCACTGAACGGAGAGCCTCAATGGAACTGAGACTGTCCGATACAATGAAGTAGTGATCTGTGGGCAGAGTGTCAATGATCTCAAGGGTATACTGAATTGCAGCTAGTTCTGCGACGTAAACTGAAGCTGGATCACTGAGTTTATAGGAAGCGGTGAAATTTACATTGAATATACCGAAGCCAGTGGACCCGTCTAGATATGATCCGTCAGTGTAAAACATTTTATTACAGTCGACTTCTTTAAATTTATTATTAAAAATTTTTGGGATCTCTTGAGGGCGTACAGGATCCGGGATTCCACGAATTTCTTCTTTCATGGATGTGTCGAAAAACACAGTAGAATTAGAAGTATCCACAAAATGAACACGATTGGGAACAAACGAAGAAGGATTTATATTCTGAGCCATGTAGTCAAAATACAAGGACATAAAACGGGTTTGTGAATTAAGCTCGACGAGCTTTTCAAAGTTTTCTATCACCATCGGATTCAAAATGTCGCATCGGATTAGCAGTCGATATGAGAGATCCCAGAACCTGTTTTTCAACGGTAAGACGCCCGCCAGCACTTCAAGACTCATCGTATGGGTTGATTGCATGCAACCCAAGGCAATACGTAAACAACGATACTGAATTCTTTCCAGTTTAATGAAATGAATATTCGTAGCGGAGCGGAAACAGAAACATCCATATTCCATTACTGACAATATCGTCTTTTTTTACAACCTGATCAGGTCTCCTGGGTGAGAGCCCCACCAAGTTCCGGTTATTGTACGAAGGAAATTGATTCTCTGTAGGCATTTTCGTTTCAAATACCTAATGTGACATCCCCAGGTACCTTTGGAATCGAACCAGACCCCGAGATATTTAAATGTGAAAACCTGAGCTATGGTTTCACCCCCTAGTTGAAGCTGTAATTGCGCAGGTTCTCGCTTCCTTGAAAATACAACCAGCTCAGTTTTCTCCGTAGAGAACTCGATACCCATTTGAAAAGCCCATGTCGACAAGTTGTCGAGGGTATCTTGCAATGGTCCTTGGAGATCGGCAGCTTTGGGTCCTATAATAGACACAACACTGTCGTCGGCAAGTTGTCTTAGCGTGCAAGATGTGTTGATACATTCATCAATGTTATTTACGTAAAAGTTGTATAAAAGGGGGCTTAAGCATGAGCCCTGAGGAAGAACCATGTAACTGAATCGCTTTGTCGTCAAATCTCCATGCTCAAAATGCATGTGTTTCTCGGACAATAGATTATATAAAAAGTTGTTCAAAACTGGTGAAAGACCATGCTGATGCAACTTCTCAGATAGAACGTTAATGGAAACTGAATCGAATGCCCCCTTGATGTCGAGGAAAACTGATGCCATTTGTTCTTTACGAGCAAATGCCATTTGAATTTCTGTTGAGAGCAACGCTAGACAATCGTTCGTTCCTTTGCCCCTGCGGAACCCAAATTGTGTACCTGAAAGCAATCCATTTGTTTCGACCCAATTGTCTAGACGGAAGAGAATCATTTTCTCCAACAATTTCCGAATACAGGAAAGCATAGCAATCGGCCGATACGAATTGTGATCGGAGGCTGGTTTTCCAGGTTTTTGAATAGTAATAACTCTCACTTCTCTCCATTCGTGTGGGACAATATTACCCTCGAGGAACTTGTTGAATAAATTCAACAAGCGCCTTTTGGCAGAGTCGGGCAGATTTTTCAACAAGTTGAATTTAATTCTGTCTAACCCCGGGGCTCTATTGTTACACGACAAGAGCCGTATCAAAACTTTCTTGGCCACCCGACCACATCGAGAGTCATTTAGCACATTTGCGAGAGAGCATAGAGAGAAATGTAATACGCACAGCGAGCCACGTGGTTTTACGCGACCTACTGGCCTCAGCCCTTAAAAGGTCTCTTGAAAATCGACCGATTAGTTTTGCGACTAAGTTGTGAACCATATTCGGATGTGTTTTGTAGGCATATTAATCGGCTGTTTTAATACAAAGTATTTTCAAACTCCCAACTAGTACACCTGTTAAGTCGTACCATCTTGACCGATTTGTACAAGATTAAGTCTGTTTACTAAACCGGCTGTCGCATCGATCAACGCTAATGTTAAAGCAGATTAAAAGATGATAGCCTTAGTTATTACAAAGACATCATATTAACAAGATATCCAGCTCTCACATTTCCCGAACAAATCATTGGCAACATCCTTTTTTGCGAACATAGCGCCCTCAGGCGAGTCCGCATCGAATCTCGTACATATAAGTAGGGGTGAGAAATGTCAAATTCGTGCGCGCCAAAATAGCAGCACTGCGCACCCATACAATTGAAATGATATGTTGAATGTGATGCCGTGCGATCGCGTTGTTGAACTGAAGATTGATTTCGCTCCAAGAAGACAGGGTCTGGTTATTATTATCGATAAATAATTGGAGAGAAAGATTACTAACAGTACCGTAATAATCGAAAGAGAAAAAACCCTCTCTCATTGTTACATTCGTCGTTTTGAACATTTTATACAGAATTAATCGATGTCGTTTTCGCTTGATACCAAATCTAACCCAATTTCCACTCTAACTGCAGTCAAACCGTTTTTTGGAACCGGTTTCGAACCTAGTTTCAATTTTGATGAACTGAAAATCGAGTCAGTTTCGAATCTGGTTTTCAAATCAGGTTTGCCAAACCCCCGTTGCTAAGTGCGAAATCAACACAGTTTCGTGGAAAGTGTTTGTTTGATGGAATTACCCGGGGTCAGTTTCAGTTCGAAAACAGGTCAGTTTCAGTTCGAAAACATTTCTCTTCCCTACTTAGATTCGATGCGGACTCGCCTGAGGGCGTCATGCTCGCAAAAAAGAATGTTACCAATTATTTGTTCGGGAAATGTGAGAGCTGGATATCTTGTTAATATAATGTCTTTGATAAAATAAACAAAACATTACACCGACACAAAAAAACTATTGAAATCCATAAGAAACACTTCTGATATTTCGCTACAAGTTTCCCATTTCTCGGTTGATTTTTTATTAGGGCGTATAAGCAAGTGACAGTTTCTCTTTAATCACTCTCTCTTTCGATTATTGTGGTGTGATTAAAAAGATTTTTTTTTATATCCCTATTCTGTTTGAAAGTCGAAAGTTTCGGGTATCATTTCATGCAAAGAGTTGAGTGATAAACGTGGAAACCGCTTGGTAATTAATAGAATAGTAAGTAAACAAAGAGAAACTGTCAATTGCTTATACGCCCTTTTAAAAAATTGACCGAGATTTGGCAATCATAAGTCAATCTTATGATCTTCAGAAAAAAATTTGCTCACCCAAGTCCTCTTTTCCTCGTTTACTGAGATGGAGTTCAGTTTTGTTTTCATTTTTGCTTAGTACACCCAACGATGTGGGCGGCAAATTTCCTCGGTACGCCACTGTTTACATTGTTTGTCAGTAAAAACGTACCTACCTACCTATCACAGAAAATCTTAATTTGGTCTGAATAGATAACGATTTTGTAGTTCGTGGAAACTTTTACCATATGAACAATAAAACATTGTCTTTCTGTAGCTTTATTTGCTAAAAAATTGTCGTCATATTCTCTTAATTTCCAATTTCTTCATATTGCGTACATTTTGTAGAAATTATTCCAGCACCAAAGGATATATTTAAGTCATGTGAAAACGAGTCCGGATTAACAAGAACTTCCAATTTCTGGATGTTGTTTTCCTCCACAAACGCAATATTTTTTAATTGCTGTGTTTCTGTGTGGGTGTTTCTATCATGAATTAAAATAATGAATAAAGACGTACATATCTTTTTCTCCAATCTATCCAAACAATTTCTGAAAGAACAGAATATTTTGAAGCCAACGAATATATATCTTCATCTCCACAGACGATGAACTCTATCAATTGTTATTTCGAATTTCAAAAAGCGTTTCGCACGCCTCAGATTGTGCGCCTTCTACAAAGTTTTGAAGTGAAATGTGCTCATTTAAAACAACGGTGGCTTCTTTTTCCATTTTTATAAGGAATAATTATGGCATTTTCACAAGGTAGACTATTATAAAAATCATAGGTTGTGTTTTAAGGAATGCATAACTCATTGATATCAATTCCATAAGTCATGTATAATGAATTCCATAAGTTTATTCATAAGTCTTCAACAAAATCAAAATTGTGGTGGGTTATAAATTACCTAAGACAAGACCTGACAACTGGTTTCTTATTCTTCCTTCCGAATCATCCTTCTCGTCATTTTCGCCCTGTGGAATAAATACCAACGTATCGACTACAGTGTAGCCATATTTACAGATTTTTTAATAACTATGCAAGGAAAAAAATATTACATTTAAATTTTTAGACTTTACACGCTCTTTGAACATAACTCATGGTTTGAGTTGCGATTACTCAAATTCATAAACTGAAACAATATGTCAAAATTTGAGTATGGATTTGAGTAAAATAAACTCGTTGCTATGCGTTCTCTCGCATTTATTCATACATTAGAGTAAGCGTTGAGGTTTTAAACATTTGAGTGAAAAAAATACTTCTTGCAGTTCAGTGCGTTTTCATTCTCGGAATACTCTTATCGAAATAAAGAATGCAAGAATACGTCGTTTTCCATTGCCGGTTTTGAAAACATGAATCAACGTCAATCATGGATGTTCTGTGGTTTCAATTATGCTTAGTGAAAGCGCAACATAAGGATATCAAAATAATTCAATTTTGACTCCAACCCGTTCAAAAGGAAACGGGTTTGAATCACTATTTTGCGCATTCAAAAGAAAGAAGAATAACTTTGTATATGAAAATTAACGAAGAAAAATTTCTTCATTTTGAGAGCAAAGAACTCAAATTTTGAGTTGAACTTACTCAAATTTTGAACAAAATATTTTTTTCTTATTTTGAGTAAAAATTACTCAAGTTTTGACAATTTCGTCCCTTAAGCCAAAATTGAGTAGATAGGTGGTAACTCAAGTTTAGAGTACGTGCATTTTTTATTAATTTGAGTGATGTGTCACTCAATTTTGAGTTATGTTCAATGAGGGTGTAGGTTTTTGATTTGAAATAAACATGAAAAATGTTTAGGTGAATGCATTTCTTTATTATATATTAATGCTTAAAAACAATTAATTGAGCTTTGATGACAAAACACGAAATATCTCATGTTGAACGCAAAATCGAATCCATTGTTGACGTATTACCGGATCTTTTGGAAACCGGAAAAAGTCAGGTTTGGATAGAAATGCTTAGTGCGACCACAGTGTGGAACACAACAGTTCATTCTTCTCGTAAAACTAAACACACTTTCGAGTTTACACTAATTTAACAAATCTTTTTTGGTTACACTTTAATTCACTAAAAAGAAAAACGGCTTGATGCCTATTTTAATTACACAGTGCTGCCACTATAAACATTTATTACCAGTGAGATTGAAAAAAGTGAAACATTCTCCGAAAATTTTCATTTTCATTGGTGAGCTAAAATTATACATTTTAATTAACTTGTCTTCTGATTTTCTTTATACTTGGCATCATTGCTCGCGTAGTTTTTTCTTTTCACAATGTGCAGGTACCAACATCAAAATCAACCAATCAGAAACTGGTCCATTTTGGAACAAAAGCAGCCCCCCCAGATGTCAGGTCTTGTCTTAGTAAATTACAACTTAGAGCAAATTCAGCAGCTGCAAGATTCATATGGGTGGTCTATAATGTAAATTTATTTATTTATTTATTTATTTACTATTATTGTGTCCATCGGATACAAGATCTAAATGGACAATTAGAGTGGGAAAAAGCCCATTTGAGTTGAACTCGTTTGTCATTCTCAAACGGGCGCAAAAACCACTATCTTTTCAAGAACATAAACGAAAGTAATGAAACACAATGTAACTTAAAGCTAGTATCACAAATGTCACTAATAATATAACTTAAAAATTCAAATCACATCGGATCGTTTCAGTTTTTTCGCGAAATGACTAGATGATTCACCAAACTCGAAAAGATCCTCAACAGCGGTGAAAGTTCGAATGGAAGCAGTAATCGGTTCATTAAAGCCAAAACGAGTTCTGTGAAATCTCTGCTGAAGCAGTGATGTATTCCGCAGTGTCCTATTCGGTATCCGAAAATTTACTACAGAGCGTAATTCAGGAGCATCAATTTCCCCATTGATCAGTTTTGCAATTAATAATGCTTGTTGAATTTTTCGGCGCCGATGAAGCGTATCGATTCCTAATAGTTGACATCTATCCTGATACGGGGGCAGATTAGCAGGATTTTGCCAAGGTAAGTTTCGTAATGCCAGACGAACGAATCGTTTTTGAACTCTTTCAATGCGTATGCTCCACGAAAGTTGATAAGGAATCCAAACTACTGAAACATTCTCTAGAATAGGCCGGACAAGTGAACAATACAAAGCTTTCAAACAGTGAGGATCTCTAAAATCCTTGGCGATTTTACTGATAAAGCCTAATTGACGTGATGCTTTTGAGATGATCTGTGATCGTTGTAAATCAAATGATAATTTTTCATCTAGCAGTATTCCCAAATCGCGAACCTGGGTAACTCTAGTCAAGACTGAGCCATCGATGCGATAGTCAAATTTAACAGGTCTCAGAGTACGGTGAAACGTGATCACCTGACATTTTGCGACGTTGATTATAAGTTTGTTTCGACTACACCAATCTACGAACGATTCAAGTGCATTTTGCAACCGCCAACAATCCTCCACAGTGCGAATAACGAGGTACAATTTCAGGTCGTCTGCATATGTCAGTTTGCAATCAGTTCCCAAAGCAAATGAGACATCGTTGAAATATAACACGAAAAGCAAAGGTCCAAAATGAAACTGAAACAAACGTATCCCCAGCAATCCGTTTTAGTTTTATTTATTCGACCAGTTCTACTGTCAAATTTAAAACTTGTATACATTGCTGTTCTATTTTTTCTATATTTGAAACACAGATAAAACGCTGCTGGGGCTGCCAGTTTATTTTGTTATAATTTCTAGATTTAAATATTAAAACTGACATAAATTATGCATCTAGAACTAGAACACTCCTGAATATGCCCTTAGAGCAAATTCAGCAGCTGCAAGATTCATATGGGTGGTCTATAATGTAAATGAAACTGAAACAAACGTATCCCCAGCAATCCGTTTTAGTTTTATTTATTCGACCAGTTCTACTGTCAAATTTAAAACTGGTATACACTGCCGTTCTATTTTTTCTATATTTGAAACACAGATAAAACGCTACTGGGGCTGCCAGTTTATTTCGTTATAATTTCTAGATTTAAATTTTAAAACTGACATAAATTATGCATCTAGAACTAGAACACTCCTGAATATGCCCTTATGATATTAATAAGTTTTTTTTTTGTTCGGTGTATGTTCACATGATGAGAGCAATAATAACAAAATTTTGTGTACTGTTTATCATTGTTATCATTGTTGGTTGAAGTGCTCTAGCATTTCTGAGCAATATGAATAAATCCATTCTCTCATCAGCACTGGACGAGACAACATCGGTCTAGAACAAGGCTTGTGAATTCGGTTCGATTAGAAGAAAAATTTGGTCCGCCATCTTTGCGAAGTTTACCAACGTGGTTTTGTCGGTGAATCCATATCGAATAAATCAATGTGAAATCGCTTGAACTCCATTTTTGAGTGGTTTTGGGATAAAGGTTACTTTATTAATAAGCATAATTGGAAAAGTGCAAGTACAGAAGAGTGGTGAAAGATAAGAAGATGGAAGTAGAGGAAGACGATGCTAGAGGCGGGGATGATCCAAAGGATCAAAGAGCTTCGATATTGGAAAAACGTAAATTGAAAGGGAAACAAGTTACACTTGAACAGGACACTAGTGACGAAGACAACCGGAAAGCAAAGAAAAATAAAACAGCTAAAAAAAATAACAAATGCAATCAGTTCGACCTCAAACGGGACATGAATGACAAAATAGACGACTTCGAGTTAAAACTAAATTCTCAAAAATTGGACTGCAAGCGAAACGGAACCGACAAAAAAAATGATGAAGATTTGAGACAGAATATAAAAAAACTAAACCAAGATAAGTCGAAAAGCGGGTTTAAAAGCAAAATTAATGAGGACACTTATAATGACGGCTGGGTCAAGAACACTATATACAAAACGTTCATTATTTCGCGGAATAACCAAGATGAAAACATAGCAGTCAGAGAAAAAGACAAGGTTAAGGAAAGATTTCCACATCCTATGGAAATCGCGAAAATGTTGAATAACATAGGAGTTAAGAAATATGCAGAAATGAAATCGGTGGGTAGAGGTAAATTTCAAATAAGGTTTGAGAATCCCAGAGAAGCTGAACAACTTATAAATTCGAAAGTTCTAACGGAACAACTCGGATATACGGTATTCGTACCCACAAGATTTAAAGAGAGTATTGGAGTGGTTAGAAACATTCCACCATCCCTAACAGAGGATGAAATTTTGGAAAATATAGAAAGTGGGAACATAAAACTATTTAAAATAGAAAGAATAAAGCGTAAAGTATCGGAAGACGAGTTCTCTCCAACTTATTCAATAAAAATATATGCGAAAGGTCAATATCTCCCAGAAAAAGTGACAATTTATGGAATCAATGCTTATTGTGAACCGTATGTATTTCCATTGAAAATATGTTGTAAATGTTGGCGATATGGTCACAGAGAAAAATATTGCAAATCAAATTCGCGATGTGTAAATTGTGGTTCAGATCATCCCAAAAAAGACTGTAATGTAATAATAGCAACATGTGTCAATTGTAAAGGGGAACATAAAGCGTCAGATAAAATATGTCCAGAAAGAAAAAGACAAGACAAAATAAGACAAGATATGGCATATAATAAATCATCATTTTTTGAAGCAGCTCAAAAATACCCTAAAAATAAACAACCTTCAGTACAGTACAGAATTGACTCAATTCAAGATTTTCCCAACGGTCCATCTCAGCAAAACGAAAACGATAAACAAAGAAAAATCGCAAACGCAAACCAAAAGGATCAAAAAGACGATAAAACCCTAGAAAAATCACCAAAAGTTGAACAAAATCCATATAAGTCAAGAGAAATGGAAAAATATAAACAACAGATTAAAGAAGAAATAATACAACAACTGAATTTAAACAATATCATTCAAAAAATTAAAGCAATCCAAGACACCATCATAAAAAATATAAATAAGACAGACACAATAGAACAGAATTTATTACTCATTAATATAAGTAATGAACTGAATACAATAATAAATCCAACAACAGAAACAGACAACAATATAAGTTAAACAACTAAAGAAAAAACATATACATATATAAACGAAGTGAAAAAGTATTATCACAGAACCAGAGATATATCTTCCAATATCGCTACCATGAACAAAAAATAAATAAATAAAAATGGATACAAAAGAATACAGAAAATTAACTATAATCCAAAACAATGTAACTAGCATTCGACCAATAGATACCCGAGAAGCCATGAAAGCATTTCTTGAAAAGGAAGATGTAGATTTAGCATTACTAAGTGAAATATGGCTGAAACCCGGAGAAAATTACAATTTCCCTGGTTATAAATTTTTAACACAATCGAGACCGGCCGGATATGGAGGTGTAGGGTTACTGGTTAAAAATGAAATCACATTTAAACGCATAAATATACAAAGCTTACGACCAATAGAAGCAATAGCAATAGAAACTACAAATACTTGCCCAAACATACAAATATACTCAATATACATTCCACCATTACCAATAAACAACAGCGACATCAAACAACCTTTGAAAACTTTATTAAATATAATTGAAAACAATAGAAAACCAACCATACTAGCAGGTGATTTCAATGCACATAATAAACTATGGAATCCATTACATGAAAATTGTCCGAGAGGAGAACTACTAGAAGAACTGTTAGAATCAACAAACTTAAATACTAAACGACGGAACAAATACATTAATAAAACCCCCTAACACAACACCATCAGCAATAGATTTATCATTTGCATCGCCATCAATAGCAGGAAAACTAGAGTGGGAAGTTCTAAACGAAGACTTTTTTAGCAATCACAAAATAATAATGATGAAAATAATCCAAACGGCAACCAATTATAAATACAATTCAGAATACATAAACAAGAAACAAATAATAAATAAACTAAACGCAATGCAACCTCAAATGTTCCATACTACAGAAGATATGATTGAGATCATTCAAGAACAAGTAGACACATCTAAACTTACATCCAGAAATAAAGCGAGGAAAACTCCAAAAAAATGGTGGACAAAAGAAATTAATAATTTATTACAATCCAAAAATAATAAACTAAAAGAATTCCACAGAAATCAAACATTCGAAAACCTATTAGAATTCAAAAAAGCGAGAGCTTTACTGAAAAAGACAATTAGAACAGAAAAGCGGAAAACATGGAAAGATCTAATAAATGAAATAAATCCAAATATGCATCAGAAACAACTTTGGAATACAGTGAGAATAATAAGTGGGGGGAGACCGGCGAAAAATAACATGAATCTACTAAATGACACAAAATTAGCAAGAGAATTCATGGAGCAAAATTTTCCAGCAATAACCAAAGAAATAGAATATGAATACCCACAAGAAATATATAGTTCAATAGTAATCCATTTTTCGGAAGTCAATAAAATCATTAATTCAAAGAAAGACCATTCAACACCGGGAGTAGACAATTTTTCATTTTACATGCTAAAAAACTTGAATTTGAATTTAAGAATGCGGTTTGTAGAGTTATTAAACGAAACATTGAATACAGGAAATATTCCAGAGAAATGGAGACAAAACAGAATTATACCACTACTAAAACCTGGTAAAAACCCAGAATGCCCAACATCATACAGACCACTTTCAATGCTGCCCATATTCCTGAAACTGATAAATAGTATTATTAAAAACCGAATAAATAATCATCTTGAACAAAACAATTTACTGCCAATACACTCCTTTGGATTCAGAAAGAACACATCATCAATCAACTGTGTTAATAATTTAGTTTCACTGGTTCATCAAGCCAAAAGAGAAGGGAAGGTGTTGATAGCGACATTCATAGATTTGACGAAAGCATTCGATAACGTTAATGTGAATATACTATTGCAAACTATAATAAAAGAAAAAGTACCAATTAACATATGCAACTGGATTCATCAATACTTAAGTAGAAGAGAAACAATAATGACGATGAACGATGGATCAAAAATAATTCAAAACACAAATAAAGGACTACCTCAAGGATGCCCTTTATCCCCAGTTTTATTTAATATATATACAAAAATAGTACATGAAGTTGTCCAATAAGAAGAAGTCCTGATCCAATTTGCGGACGATTTTACAGCAATAGTAACAGCTTGTAATATACGAGGAGCCTCCAGTAAAATGAACAACTTTTTGGCTAGATTAAATGACAGTTTTAAAAAAATAGGTATGGAATTAAACCCTGAGAAATCAGCGGCTATAGTTTTCGTGAATAAATACAATCCTAACATAGACATAAAAATCAATAATACACCTGTGATAGTAAAAGAAAATCACACAGTTCTTGGAATAAACATTGACTCAAAACTGACATATAAAAACCATATACAAACAGCAGTAATTAAAGCCAAAAAAAAGATAAACATACTAAAAATGATAAATAATAAACGATTTGGAGCACACCCAGAACAAATGTTAAGAATAACGAAAGCAATAGTCAGGCCACACTTAGATTACGGAATTACATTGACAGCAGCAGCGTCGCAAACAACGTTCAACAAATTAGAATCCACACACCTACTATCACTAAGAACATCATTAAGATTATTGAGATCTACTCCGAATCAAGTTGTCTTATATGAAGCGGGGGAAATGCCGCTTAAACTAAGAGCCGAATATTTAACTCAAAAAGAAATAACAAAAATGATTTACTTCGAAAACAGTCCTATGCTTAAAAATATTTATGAACTTATGTCAACAAATCACATTCCCAAACATTCATCATATGTAGAAAAAACAGCCTCATTGAACAATTACCAATATTTTCAAATGGCCCGAAACATTAAACTCGTGCCTAACAAATCGCAACTAGCAAATTCACTTACAGTTAGAAATTACATCACTGGTTTAAAGAAACATAATTTGACAATTCAAACACAAAGAGCAATAGTAACAGAACTAATAGATAAACATTACAAGCAAGATTATCATATTTATACAGATGGTTCAATAATAGATTCCAAAGTAGGTTATGGGTATTTTGATCCTCAGGAACAAATCGCATACAGTGGCAGGATAAAAACTGGATTCACCATCATGAGTGCAGAAATAATTGCAATAAAGAAAGCCATAGAATACTTAACTGCAAAGAGAATTAAAAAAATAGTTATATTTACAGATTCAAAAAGCACATGCACATTACTAGACAACCCTACAAACACAGAAAATAATTTAATTAACGAACTTTTGAATCAAATATATGATTCGCAATTTGATAAAATCACCATACAATGGATGCCAGGGCATATAGGTCAAGCAGGAAATGATAAAGCCGACGAAGCAGCAAAATTAGGAACTAATAATAATACGATAGAAGATATAAATTACACAAAAGACGATACATTGAAAATATTCAGAGATGAAATAATGTTTAGGTGGCAGGAAAAATATTCACTTATCTCGGAAGAAAAAGGCAGATTTCATTACAGTCATGCAGATAAAATCAGTACTTTACCTTGGTTCAAAGGACTAAACCTAGACACAACTGAAGCAATTATAATGGGCAGAATACGAACAGGACACACAGCTACAAAAGAAAGACTAGCTAGTTGGAACCTAATACGAAACGCGAAATGTGAAAAATGCAACGTTACGGAAGATCTACACCACCTTCTGTATAAATGCAAAACACATAGTACAAAAAGATCACATTACCAGATTCTAAAAAACAACACACTATTTTGAAGAAAAAAGATAAAAAAGAATATAAAGCAGTAGCCGAATATCTTGAAACCATAAAAAAGAATGTTTGAGTAACGATTATTTTGCTATAATAATAATAATAAAAAAAAAACGAAAGCTTGAAAAAATTGTTCGATTCGGATCATAGATAAACGTACTGCGCAAAGTGGTAGTGGCTGCAAAGATTTGTGTTATATACGGTCGTAGAAGATGCAATTTGCAACACTCCACAATTCACAAGACTTGGCTTTATGGATCGGATGGTCTGAGCCAAACATTGTCAAGAGAGAAAAAAAAAATGAATAAATCCGTGCAAATTAAAACGGAAATCGTATTGCAGGAAACGGAACAGAACGATGCGTTTTCGGAACATAGAGGAAAGGGTTGTAGGGATTTTACTGACGATAAAAGGTAAGTCGACTTGATATGCTAATTTTGTTTACCGTTAATTTTCCATCTCGTCAGTGTGTCACCACAACCGAGTGAAATAGTAACAAAGTTTGAAGCTGAGCTCTCTCGCATTAATGAAAAACATGGCTTCGAAACATCAGAAGATCAGATCGTCGATAAAATCATTGGAACGATCAATGAAGATATTTCTGACCGTTTTCAGACGGAACATGAAGGTGGTGGTGACCAATCCACTGAGCAAACGTAGGTATCGTTTTGGTTATTTTTGGAATTTTATCTTAGTTTTCCTTAGTGAATTACAAACATGATCCAATTCCAATGGCAAATCAGTAAAATTTTTTGGAACTCGAACAAGATTTAGCAGGTTTAAAAAGTTAAAGAAGAATTACAAAAATACGATAAATCGTGCGGAATTAGGAGAGACTATTTCGGATCTAATTAAACGAAGCCAATCTTCCTTTCAGTTTAATTCGAATAGGTATAAAATTAGGTCTGCCCTAATTATATATGTTTACTAAACCTCGGTTTTAACCGTGATTGGTCTATACAACCATATAACATTTAACAAATCCTTCTTTCGATACAGATATTTCGGGGACAAGTTACCGTACAAGTGTGACATCTGTGAAAAAGGATTCGCCGAACTGAAACGTCTCGAGCTTCACATGCAGACTCATACGATCATGAACGGCAAAAACAATAGTAAAGAATGCTTATTTCATTGTAAATTATGCAAACGAAGCTTTTCTGAAGAACATCGACATGAAATCCACTCGAAAATGCGTGCTGTCAAAAAGACGTGTGATATTTGCGGTAACAGTTTCAAATCGAAGCAACAATTGATGAATCATATGAGACGTCACACTGGAGAACGTCCGTACAAATGTGATATATGTGGTAGAAACTTCACGCAAATGGGTTCATTGCAATACCATAGCGCAGTACATGCAACCGAATGCCCTTACAAATGCAGCAAATGCGGTAAAAAATTTGCTCTCAAATCTCAGCTCGTCAAACATTTGAAAATTCATACCGAAGAACGAACTTTTCGCTGCAATGTTTGCAACAAGGGATTCCTAATCAATTCATTGCTCACAATACACATGCGTTCTCATACTGGTGAAAAGCCATTTGAGTGCAAAGTTTGCGGTAAATCTTATAGCACACAAAGCAATCTAATGCTGCACAATAAACGTCACCTAGACTCGGATGTTAGACCGTACGAATGTGAACTATGCGGAGCACGATTCAAAACAAAGTTTATATTCAACTCTCATAGCAGAGTGCATTCCCACAATTGTTCCGATTGTGACAAACAGTTTGTTACCAAAAACGAGCTCAAGAAGCACATTGATACCTCTCACAAGGAACGCGCTTTCAAATGTAGAGTCTGTGATAAAGCCTTTTTACTCAAAAAGTACCAGAAAGAACACGAGCGCATCCACACCGACGATAAACGGTACAAATGCCAAATTTGCGAGAAAAGCTTTACAAGGAGGTATAATGTTAATCTACATGCCAAAATACATACACGTGATTCTGGAAAGGTGCGAACATACCTTAATCAACCATGCATCTCATAAACGGTTGGTCCGATTCATTTATGTCTTCCGTAATGGTTTGTAGGTGATTACGTACAGATTGAGGTTTATGGAAAAAGTATACACTATAAAAAAACGGTTGAGTTATATATTTCCAAAATTAAAACTAAAATCGACTATCCAAAAGCGCACGCAAAGAAAAAAATGGGTTTCACACAAAACAATTTTTATTGAGATAGTGACAAAAGAAAATCTGGTTTGATATAGCAAATATTGCTGCTGTAAACTACCAAACAAAGTATTTAATTTTTCTCGGAGATTGTTCCAATCAATATTTTGAAATCGTACATTTTTGTGTTTTTTTTTTCAAGAATAAAATGATTTCAAACTTCCAAAACTGCTACAGAGATCTCTATTAGTATAAGGAATCGAATAAATGTATTGCCAAAAATACCTTTTGCTATGACTTCATACAAAATTTTTCAAAACGTACATATGCTAGTACAGTACAGTAAACCTTCAATAACTTTTGATCGACTTCATACATTTCGAAAAAAAATTGCTACAGAGATTGAGCTCAGATATTTAAAGGCGTCTGTAATTGTTTGTTTTCAAAAACTCCTCTTGAGTTGATAATAATTTGAACAGGAATGATTGAACTTATTTTAACAACCTGTCCCGGTTCTTAAACGATGTTTAGATTGAACAAACAATCATCGATGAATTTTTTAATACAACAAATGTGTTGAGTTCAACCAGAATAATTTTTATTGTGTGTAAGTTAAGATGATGTGGTTTATGCTTCCATGCTAGCTTTAAAAAAATAACATAACAATAGTTCATCGCTTCGACCAGTTTTTGTATCATCAAAGTTCACATGAAACAAATCAGTTTTCACGTCAAGTTGATTTTGTTAAAGCTTTACCTGTCGAAAGCTCAAATAATTATGTAAACAATGTTTTAAACAGCTCATCAGCGATCTAATTTTTTTTTGACGCAAGCTTTTCATTTTTCACAATTTCATATCAGAGCTGAAATTTGGTTTTTCATTACCTGTTGAAAGCTCAAATGAAAATGTAACCAGCCAAAACAATATTTTTCAAACCGGTTTGCAGTGATCTAGCTTGATCTAACGCAAGTCATTCATTTATCTTCCGAAGGACTGCATCTCTGGTTATCGGTTTGGCTTATACTTGAATAATTTGACCTGTCGCAAACTTTTCTCTTTTACCAGTCCCAAATCTTTCATCGGTCTGATTTCCTGAAATTTGCCTTTTTTTTTGCTTCTGACGTTTTTTTTTATCGGACTTTTTTGCACCATACTCTACCTGTTTAGTAATCAACTTTTCATCGTTATACTCAAATTTCGGGAGTTTACGGTGCTGCGTCATCACTCATCTTTGTTCATCTTTTCAATTTTCAGGAGGAAAATGCACCCGTTCTTCATCGAATTCGTCGAGTCAATCCTCTTTTTTTTCTTTCTGTTTCAGACTACTTAGATTGAACTTTGTCCGTATCGCAATAATTACCGTTGTTTTATAGAATTTAGACTATAATCTATAAATATAGGGGCTCCCTATTTCATCTGAGCTCCTATTTCCATCTCATCCCTTCACCTCATAACTTTGAATATGAATTATATTTTACAACTTACCGGAAACAAACTGTGAAATGTTTTAAAATGATTTGAAAAGCTATTGTCACACTTTCCTATTGAAAGAAATGGTTTTAAATTCTTCGGTGATCGATTTTTTCGTTTAAAATAAACTCACTTTTCGATTTAGGACACATTTTCGTCTCAAGATTTACAGTTCGTCATGTTTCTAATTATCTACTAATCGATTCGTCTTAAAACATGATCACTATTTCGCACATTTACACTTCTAATGAATGCTTGATGACTTCATAATTAGTAATGTTCACTTGTCACTTGTTTAATCAACGATTAAAAACTTAAAAAACTACCCGACAAGCAATAAAAGTCTTCGAAAATATGAGATGAAAGTTTTTCACTTCGTTCACTTGATTGCGCTTTGTTTTCATCTCATTTGGTTTCGCAAAGTTGCCAAGTTATCTCATAATGTTACAAAACAAAAATTGTTTATCTTCTTCAAATCATCATCAAAAAGTATGTTTTTGGTATCTGTGACATTAGTTTAATTATATTATTGATATTAATATTTCAATAAAACTGTTTCTGCTTCGAATATTACCCGAAAGAACGTGTTAAATACTAATGAAATAACCATTGTGGCAAATCTAGTAGCACTGGTTTCATTCCGCTATACGCCAACACAACGCTGTGAAGTGTGTGTGTGTTTCATCGGCTGTGCACAGAGATGCCAGGTATTTTCATAGAAAATATGTATTACTTTGCATAGAAAGTCTATATCTGTTCTATCTGTTTTCACTAATAAAATGATGTTAAAAGATAGTTCTTTATATCTCCGCAAGTCATTAACCCATTGATTAGATAATTCAATGAGTAAATTTTTTACCAATAATAATAATGTGGAAAAATCCTGGTGGGTACGGTTGTATCGTTTGAGTTGTATATCTGGCAGCGGTAAGGCAGTCGGTCACCAGAATGTCTGCAAGCCATATTTTTCCAGCTGGCAGCGTTTACTCAGCCATGCTAATGCGGGTGAGAGTGTAATAGTGGAATATTTTGTTTTGATTGCTGTCGCCATTGCTAATTTATAGGATGAATAAAAGATCAACGATAGGATGGATAAAAATCCATTGAGATGAAATTAGGAGCAGAGTAGTGAAAACATCATTAGTGTTTTTAGCTGTTTTATAAATATTAGTTGAATTTTCAAGAAATGTGAATCAATTTTCAACGTGGAGCAAGGCGAATGAAGCAGTAATATGAAATAGTTACAGTGATTTTAGTGGCTAAATCGGAGTTTGAAGGCGACGTCCTTACAAATGAGATGAAATAGGGAGCCCTTACCCTATTTCTTTTATTATTCTCTCTTGTGGCTGGATTATTCTTCCACAGTCACTTGTTTCCTTTCGATAAACAGTTGAACGTTCGTTATAATTTCCAACTTCCTGTCGATGACACGATGAGTGATCCGGATCTTCAAACCACAGACTAACAGACATGACAGTATGAGTAAATTCTTATAAAAATAATTTTTCGTGATACACTAGTTCCACCTATATTGTTATGCGCGAACTATTTACTATCTGTACACCCCTTGTGTTATGTCAAAGACATCATATTAACAAGATATCCAGCTCTCACATTTCCCGAACAAATCATTGGCAACATCCTTTTTTGCGAGCATGTCGCCTCAGGTGAGTCCGCATCGAATCTCATACATAGAAGTAGAGGAGAGAAATGTCAAATTTGTGAGCGCCAAAATAGCAGGGCTATGCACCCATACAATTGACATGACATGTTGAATGAGACGCCGTGCGATGGCGTTGCTGAACTGAAGATTGAGATCGCTCCAAGCTGACAGGGTCTGGTTATGTACAAGTTTTTTTACTAGTTGGTTTCCCCTCGTTTGTCAACACCGATCAGCTGCTTGAAGGGATGCATGATTTCATCCAAATATTTGAAAATGAATAGTCACAATAAATTATTGGATTACGTTGATAATATATTTAACTTTTTTAGCGATGTTGGAAGGTAACCATTTATTTGACTCAGCGTTGTTCATCTAGATTATTTTTTATTGTGTTGGTAGTCTTCACCCGAAATTAAGTGGCGGCAGACCAGAAGCAAGTAAATATTGTAACAAAACGGGTTCGATTTTGTATTGCGTTGGAGGATGAGAAGTAGGCACAATTATGTATATAGTTTTGGCAATATGTATTAAATCTGTATCCTGTATGAAATTCGCATGAACGTATACAAAAGAATACATTACAGGTAATTCTGTATAATTGGCAACTCTGTTGGTAAATGAAAAAAATAAACACAGTCTAGATGACAGACAGGATGTTTTTGATAGGGTAACGCGGCGCCATCATGACACATGTGAGTACTGTCCCAATTAAAGTAATATTCGAAATGACCGTTAAAATGATTGAAGAATCTAATTTGAGTGTCCTGTTAGTCTGTGTTCAAACTGCGTGCGCAGAATTATTTTACGCCACTGGCACTGCTCTTCCGACTACATCTTTGCTACGATTGCAAAACTACTACTTTCCTAACAAAAGATTCTCCTTACATTCATTTAAAGATGATGCAATTTGAGTCCATATTCCCTTTATCTAAGCATTTTCGTTCTCTAAGCGATTGAAGTTACCACCAAATAAAATATGTGGAAGAAAGTTTTTTCTTTATTTACAGAAAGCTCAAGAATTTACAAATTTGAAGCACATATAACATATTTGCTATAAAATCACGAAAAAAATTGATATCGTAAAGGTTTTACAATTTTAGAAATATTCGAAAAATGGATTTCCGATTTTTTTTCGTTTGAGGAAGTTTAAGATTGTCTTACATCGCTAGACCCATAGCTTCCGGATGTGATGAGTAATTACACTGAAGTCTTTTTTTATGCGAATTTGCGCACCGCATAAAAAATCGCATAAAAAAACCGCATAACTCTGAAAATTCGCATAAAAGAAAACCGCATAACTCTGAAACTTCGCCTAAAAAAACCGCATAACTCTGAAAATTCGCATAAAAAAACCGCATAACTCTGAAACTTCGCATAAAAAAACCGCATAACTCTGAAAATTCGCATAAAAAAACACGCAGAAGGGAAACCGCATAACTCTGAAAATTCGCATAAAAAAACCGCATAACTCTGAAAATTCGCATAAAAAAAACCCGCAGAAGGGAAACCGCATAACTCTGAAAATTCGCATAAAAAACCGCATAACTCTGAAAATTCGCATAAAAGAAAACAGCATAACTCTGAAACTTCGCCTAAAAAAACCGCATAACTCTGAAAATTCGCATAAAAAAAACCCGCAGAAGGGAAACCGCATAACTCTGAAAATTCGCATAAAAAACCGCATAACTCTGAAAATTCGCATAAAAGAAAACAGCATAACTCTGAAACTTCGCCTAAAAAAACCGCATAACTCTGAAAATTCGCATAAAAAAACCCGCAGAAGGGAAACCGCATAACTCTGAAAATTCGCATAAAAAAGTCGCGTAAAAAACCGCATAAAAAAAACCTCAGTGTATATGTTTTTTCCGTGCCGTAAGTCCTGTGCTCCTTTGTCATTGCACTGGACTCGCCCTAACTTTCGTTTTGACCCGAACTGACCTCGGACGACCTGTCCGGAAAGTTGTCCTTTCTTTTCTCAGGCTAAGATCCTTTCCACGGTTCACTCCTATTTTCTTGTATACACAGCCTTTTATGGTATAAGTTATGGCTTACGTACAAGGAATGGAATTGAATGCAAAGCAATCAAGGTGAAGCGGGAATTTTATTCACACGAAGGTACAAATATTATTACGTATACGGCGGAACCGCCAAGCCATGCTGCTCTTTCGCTAGATTTTCGAGTACTCGACGTGTTTGAGAGCAAAATATACTTGGCGGTGAAGAGAAGAATGAAGACACAGACGCATGAATCCCAAGCAAATGAAATATACAAACATGCGACCATTAGAAAGCTTATGAAGACTGTATAAATGACTGTTCATGTAGCGAGAATGTCGACAGAGAGAACGTCGACTACCGGGCAGATCTCGCACTCACTGGATGTGAGATCGAGTAAACCGGAAATTTACAATTCGATCGGCTATATTCCGGGGACGGGATTTGCGTCACATTTATTAGCCGCAATAAGCAACATCTTTTAAGGCTGGGCACAACTCCTACACACTTAGAAAATTTCGCAGAATTCGGTAATTTTTTACCGAATTTTCAACAGCTGAACCTTCGGTAATCAATTCGGTAATTGCTGAACTGTCAAACAACTACCGTAAACTGTAAACCAAATGAATCTAACTGATTGTTTGGTAATTTTTTGTTTGTTTGTTTTCCCTTGGGCAAAATTCTGGATTTTCGGATTTTAAAAAACAACACAAATTCACAAAAATGAATGAAGTAAATTCCAACCTGTTGTGGCTATGGCTTTATTCCACGAAAAAAAGAGTCAAATGTTCCGGCTGACCGGAATTATGAGCGCCTTCCAAAACACTCCGTCGAGTCCACCCGAAATTACCCTCGAACGATTTGTGTAGGCAGCAACTGGACAAGTGACACAATTTTTTTTCTGCCTATAAGTTAACGAAAAGCTTTTAGTGGTTCAAATGTTTTAAATATTTTAGCACCTGTATCTCAATCCATTCGATGAACTCTTCAAGATTTTTCGTTTCATTAATAAAAAAAACACTGAAAATTTTAATAACTGTTTGACAGTTCGTTTCATGACAATCAGTTTTCGCAGAAGTTCGGTTGATGGAAGATAATTTAACCATACGGACGGTATGGTTTCTACCGTACTCGGCGACTATTCAGATTTACCGTATGAATTGTATATCTATTTACAGAATTCTGTAATAAAAACTTGCGTAAAATTGATCGTCCGGTAAAAATTTGCATAATTGTTGTAAAATGAAGTTCACGTACCGAAATATCGGTAATTTCTATTGATTACCGAATGTTTTCGTCAAAAAATTTACCGAACAACGGAATCGAATATTAGTGTGTATACTGTCGTTCTACGCATAATTGTCCCATATATATATACACTGAAATGAAAATCTTATTTATATTCATTAGATTTGTCATATGAATCATATGCCGAATATAATTCATAAAAATTATATAGAAACTTATAATCTTTATTTAATGTGTACGTCAAATCTGAATGGACGTTATCATAATGAAAGTTATAAAAATATCCCATATAGTTTATATGGAAATCCGATGAAAGTCGTGAATCGTACTGCTTGAAGCTGAAGGAATAGTTGTGTCCTCGATATTCGTCAACTGCCCCAGACCATTTTTTTTCAGGAAGTTCCGCATCTCAATGTAATTTTAAATCGCTGAAAAAAACAGCTCATCCAACTTCGTTCAAGGATATGCGTTAACGGACCATGAAATATATATCCGGTACGTTTCATTACTCTATCTGTCTAGTAAGATTCATTTTTTTTAATTTTCAGTCTCGGGATCTCACTTCTCTTTCGCAAATATCATGAGGTGCTCCCTTACCGAACGGAATACTAGTATAGCTTGAATCTTCAAAGAAAAGTAGTAGTTTGCAATTATCTACTATTCGTATGACCTCCATTGAAAGTTATATATATATATATATATATATATATATATATATATATATATATATATATATATATATATATATATATATATATATATATATATATATATATATATATATATATATATATATATATATATATATATATATATATATATATATATATATATATATATATATATATATATATATATATAAACTAGTCATATGGTATATATGAACCTATCTAAATAAATTCGAAGTGAATATAATATGCGCTTCATAAATTGTTCCAATGTATGTTGTGCGGATATCTAGTAATGGTTATAAGACGCGCCAATAAATTTGACTCAGACTGGAAATTTCATTCGTTATATGGAAATCCTGTAAAAATAATGTTAAGAAGAGTTTTATGTTTCATAAGATTATCTCATATATTTGACATGATGTTGAACACATCTTGTAACTATTATTGGAAATGCTAATAGTGCAAAATCATTAGAATATCATATAATGTGAAAAAGAAAATTTAGCTCAGTGTACAATATGGAACAATTAGCTAAGACCAAAGACATCATATTAACAAGATATCCAGCTCTCACATTTCTCGAACAAATCATTGGCAACATCCTTTTTTGCGAGCATGTCGCCCTCAGGTGAGTCCGCATCGAATCTCATACATATAAGTATGGAAGAGAAATGTCAAATTCGTGCGCGCCAAAATAGCAGCACTGCGCACCCATACAATTGACATGATATGTTGAATGTGATGCCGTGCGATGGCGTTGCTGAACTGAAAATTGATTTCGCTCCAAGCTGACAGGGTCTGCTAAGACCTAAGACAAGACCTGACAACTGGCTTCTTATTTTTCCTTCCGAATCATCCTTCTCGTCATTTTCACCCTGTGGAATAAATACCAACGTATCGGCTACAGTGTAGCCATATTTACAGATTTTTTAATAACTAGGAAAAAAATATTACATATAAATTTTTAGAATTTAGGTTTTTGATTTGAAATAAACATAAAACATGTTTTGGTGAAAGCATTTCTTTATTATATATTAATGCTTAAAAACAATTATTTGAGCTTTGATGACAAAACACGAAAAATCTCTTGTTGAACGCAAAATCGAATCCTTTGTTGCCGTATTACCGGATCTTTTGGAAACCGGAAGAAGTCAGGTTTGGATAGAAATGCTTAATGCGATCACAGTGTGGAACACAACAGTTCATTCTTCTCGTGAAACTAAACACACTTTCGAGTTTACAGTAATTTAACAAATATTTTTTGGTTACCTTTAATTCACTAAAAAGAAAAACGGCTTGATGCCTATTTTAATTACACAGTCCTGCCACTATAAACATTTATTACCAATGAGATTGAAAAAAATGTGAAACATTCTCCGAAAATTTTCATTTTCATTGGTGAGCTAAAATTATACATTTTAATAAATATGTTTTCTGATTTTCTTTATACTTGGCATCATTGCTCGCGTACCCTGCAAAAGTTTTTTCTTTTCACAATGTGCAGGTGGTAACATCAAAATCAGCCAATCAGAAACTGGTCCATTTTGGAACAAAAGCAGCCCCCCCAGATGTCAGGTCTTGTCTTAGGCTAAGACCTAAGACAAGACCTGACAACTGGCTTCTTATTTTTCCTTCCGAATCATCCTTCTCGTCATTTTCACCCTGTGGAATAAATACCAACGTATCGGCTACAGTGTAGCCATATTTACAGATTTTTTAATAACTAGGAAAAAAATATTACATATTAATTTTTAGAATTTAGGTTTTTGATTTGAAATAAACATAAAACATGTTTTGGTGAAAGCATTTCTTTATTATATATTAATGCTTAAAAACAATTATTTGAGCTTTGATGACAAAACACGAAAAATCTCTTGTTGAACGCAAAATCGAATCCTTTGTTGCCGTATTACCGGATCTTTTGGAAACCGGAAGAAGTCAGGTTTGGATAGAAATGCTTAATGCGATCACAGTGTGGAACACAACAGTTCATTCTTCTCGTGAAACTAAACACACTTTCGAGTTTACAGTAATTTAACAAATATTTTTTGGTTACCTTTAATTCACTAAAAAGAAAAACGGCTTGATGCCTATTTTAATTACACAGTCCTGCCACTATAAACATTTATTACCAATGAGATTGAAAAAAATGTGAAACATTCTCCGAAAATTTTCATTTTCATTGGTGAACTAAAATTACACATTTTAATAAATATGTTTTCTGATTTTCTTTATACTTGGCATCATTGCTCGCGTACCCTGCAAAAGTTTTTTCTTTTCACAATGTGCAGGTGGTAACATCAAAATCAGCCAATCAGAAACTGGTCCATTTTGGAACAAAAGCAGCCCCCCCAGATGTCAGGTCTTGTCTTAGGCTAAGACCTAAGACAAGACCTGACAACTGGCTTCTTATTTTTCCTTCCGAATCATCCTTCTCGTCATTTTCACCCTGTGGAATAAATACCAACGTATCGGCTACAGTGTAGCCATATTTACAGATTTTTTAATAACTAGGAAAAAAATATTACATATAAATTTTTAGAATTTAGGTTTTTGATTTGAAATAAACATAAAACATGTTTTGGTGAAAGCATTTCTTTATTATATATTAATGCTTAAAAACAATTATTTGAGCTTTGATGACAAAACACGAAAAATCTCTTGTTGAACGCAAAATCGAATCCTTTGTTGCCGTATTACCGGATCTTTTGGAAACCGGAAGAAGTCAGGTTTGGATAGAAATGCTTAATGCGATCACAGTGTGGAACACAACAGTTCATTCTTCTCGTGAAACTAAACACACTTTCGAGTTTACAGTAATTTAACAAATATTTTTTGGTTACCTTTAATTCACTAAAAAGAAAAACGGCTTGATGCCTATTTTAATTACACAGTCCTGCCACTATAAACATTTATTACCAATGAGATTGAAAAAAATGTGAAACATTCTCCGAAAATTTTCATTTTCATTGGTGAGCTAAAATTATACATTTTAATAAATATGTTTTCTGATTTTCTTTATACTTGGCATCATTGCTCGCGTACCCTGCAAAAGTTTTTTCTTTTCACAATGTGCAGGTGGCAACATCAAAATCAGCCAATCAGAAACTGGTCCATTTTGGAACGAAAGCAGCCCCCCAGATGTCAGGTCTTGTCTTAGGCTAAGACAAGACCCAGGCTGCTTTCGTTCCAAAACGGACCAGTTTCTGATTGGCTGATTTTGATGTTGCCACCTGCACATTGTGAAAAGAAAAAACTTTTGCAGGGTACGCGAACAATGATGCCAAGTATAAAGAAAATCAGAAAATAAATTTATTAAAATGTATAATTTTAGCTCACCAATGAAAATGAGAATTTTCGGAAAATGTTTCACTTTTTTTCAATCTCATTGGTAATAAATGTTTATAGTGGCAAGACTGTGTATTTAAAATAGACATCAAGCCGTTTTTCTGTTTAGTGAATTAAAGTGTAACCAAAAAAGTCGGGTGGGTAATGTCAGACATAACTGGATGTCGTGAATACGAAAAAACTGGCAGGCTTCAATCACTTTTCCGAATATCAGTTAGTTGATTGATTGTATGAATTGTGCAAGCTTTCCCCTTTTTCACTAATAGAGTTTGAAGCGATGCACCTACATTAAAGTACAGATTAGTTACATTAAACAGCTACTATTCTACAGCTATATATTCCAAACTTGAAACAATTCCTTTTTAATTTGCCAATATAGGAGGCTAGGTACGACAAATTTGTAGTTTATTTTTATTGAAGCCTTGAAGTTCGAAGATCTGATTCTTCTCGAAATTTCAGTACGAAACAATTGCAATGGCCTGGTCTGAAATGTATCGACGATCTTCGGTATGCAAGTTATTTTAATAATAATAATGATAGTAATAATAATGATAATAATAATAATACAGATTAATCTGTACATATATGTATGTGTAAATAAAATATAGATTAACCTGTATATATGCCAACCCTGTATCGCATGGCATATTTTCACACGACCCCATACTAGTATAAAGATGTGTTCAACATCATCACATTCGCTTTCGCATTGCCGTTCGTAATTGAATGTGTTAGTGACGGTACAAATCTGCCTTTTTTCGGTTTTTGCCATCTAGCTGACGGTGTCTCGTACGTTCAGAGCAGCTGCTTTAACTTAAATGACGCTATTTCTCACATCACATTTCCTTTTATACCTGCTACTGGTAAGGGTGTAGGGACCTCCCCTTCGCAGAACGGGAAACAGTGAGACAATATAAAAGAGAGAGTTAGTATAGCAGCAGCCAGTAATACTGAATTGGCTATCGAGCAGTAAACAGTATCTTGTGGAGTTTTCACGCAGAAACACGCTCACAGGAGGAAGAGTTAAGGGCAAGGCAAAGTCTCGCTCGAACCGTGCTGGTCTGCAGTTCCCAGTTGGCAAAATCCATCGTCTGCTCCAAAAGGGAAACTACGCAGAGCGTGTCGGTGCCGGTGCATCGGTCTATCTGGCGGCAGTGATGGAGTACTTGGCTGCCGAAGTGTTGGAATTGGTCGGTAATGCTGCCCGTGACAACAAGAAAACGAAAATCATCCCTCGCCATCTGCAGCTGGCCATCCGTAACGATGAGGAGTTGAAAACCCCGTCCTTTTCAGGATGACCACATCACTGATAAAGAAATATTTAGAATTGCTTTAAGTTTAGCCAGTTCTGAAACGCCTGGAAAGTAGAATGCGCAAATCAAGTGGAAACATTTGTTCATCTCTTTCATTTGTTCAACTCTGTTTCGCACGGCATATTTGTATACTAGTATAAAGATGTGTTCAAAATCATCACTTTCGCTTTCCCATTGCCGTTCGTATTTGAATGTGTTAGTGACGGTGCAAATTAATTTAGCTTCCATCTTGATTAATCTTTTGGTAGGAAATATTGAGATCTGATATGGTTCTCGTGTGTGTCTTGTTTCAGCAATGGGCCTTGCTGGACTTTTTGGCTGCCTTTTTTTACCGATTTTCGGTGTCATTGTGCTGACGGTGTCTCGTGCATTCAGATCGGGAAACAGTGAGACGACAGGTCCTCGATGTTGCTCTCGCGTGTCTTGTTTCGGGAACAGTTGCTCAGCAAATGGTAGGAAAAATGAATCACTCAACTTTTATATGAATGCTCTTGTATAGATTCAGACATCTCGCGTTCTGATTGGCTGGTGCTTTCATGGGTTAAATCAAACAGGTTTTTCAATAGTGTACTATTGAAAAACTTCAATGTTGTTGCAATACACGTTCAAGTTAAAAATTTTCGATTCTATTGGTAGTTAGATTATATAAATCCTTCTACAGATCACTGAGCTATGAGCTTTCAAAATACGAGAAAGGCAAACGCGCCTTATGAATTATCTTCTATGATACTCGTTTATACCAAACATTTCAGAAAAGTTTAATTTTGAACTATTTGAGAATATGCCACAGAACTGAAAATTTTATTATAAAATTGTCATCATATTTCCGATGGCATGTAGCAAGAATTATGTTGATTCATTAGATATAACATGAGATATTCACGATCAAAAACTTATCACTCTCTCAGAGGGTAAATTTTGAAAAGGCGCCCCATAGTAAAGTAAGTCGTATTCACGACAAAAGATTTGTTAAATTAGTGTAAACTCGAAAGTGCGTTTAGTTTTACGAGAAGAATCAACTGTTGTGTTCCACACTGTGGTCGCATTAAGCATTTCTATCCAAACCTAATTTTTTCCGGTTTGCAAAAGATCCGGTAATACGTCAACAATGGATTCAATTTTTTTCAACATAAGATATTTCGTGTTTTGTCATCAAAGCTCAATTAATTGTTTTAAGCATTAATATATAATAAAGAAATGCATTCACCAAAACATGTTTTATGTTTATTTCAAATCAAAAACCTAAAGTCTAAAAATTTAAATGTAATATTTTTTTCCTAGCATCGTCATTAAAAAAAATCTGTAAATATGGCTACACTGTAGCCGATACGTTGGTATTTATTCCACAGGGCGAAAATGACGAGAAGGATGATTCGGAAGGAAGAATAAGAAGCCAGTTGTCAGGTCTTGTCTTAGACAATTAGCGAGATGGACCGTAAAGCAGCCCTTACACGAGACAATATTATTGTCAATACAAGGAGTATTGACAATACTTTTGATCGTGTAATGGAAACTTCATTGGATTGACGAAAATATTGTCAAAAAATCAAAACTGCTCATCAATCCGACAATACTTTCTCTCCAGAGAAGAAACTATCAAATATGTGCAATGAACTCTCCTCTCAATGTTTCAATGTTCAGTTGCAATATTTGAAGCTTCAAACGCTTGATTTGTTCGAAAAATGCGGACTCAAGTTACCAAGTCAATTGGATTGACGGTATTGAAGAATCCAACCAACTCTTTTGCGATCGCTGCGCTGCCCGAGTGGCGAGCTTTGAACTAAGCGATGGTGATAATTTTCAGATTTCGCTTGAAGATTCGAACAAAATGCAGGGTTTTTATTTATTTTTCTTATGAATCGAATACTAACATACAAAAACGTGTGAAAATTTGGTAAAAAAATCGATCATTAATGATTCAGTAACTTTCCGTGGTATGTTTGATTGATATTTATGGAGAAATCGTAACATGAAATACCAAATTCGAAGAAGTGAGGTTGGGTACTGTTTTTATATCTGGGATATTCTTTGTTTTTTAGGTTGGATTTTGAGATTAATTGATAAATTATGATCAAAAGTTTTATGACTAGTCAATTTACTCATGTTTTATCATCTAAATAAAATCTGTATGTGAACTGAAAATTTCAAATTTCATCCGCGATTGTCACGAATATAGGACAATTTGAAATCATATGTTTGATGACAACACGTGAACAATCGTTTTTCTTACCCATATTAGCAAGGTTTTGCCATCTGCGTTCTTTCAAACTCAAGTAAATTGAAAAATTTGTCAAAAATTTTTCTAAATACATGGGATATGTCAAAACAATCACCATAACGCTATCTCGTGGTGACCACGCTGATTGGATTGTTCAATTGACAATAATATTGTCACGTGTAAGGGCTGCTTAAGCGGTCTCAGCTGTCAAAAAGACATAGCAAAGAAAAAAAATGGAACAATTATGAGTAGAGCGGCAGTATATTGAGGAATTTCGGATAAATAAACTCTTCCAGGCAACTACGGGAAACTCCTTTTTTGCAATAATTCATTCTCATTATACTTACAGTTATACTGATTAATTTTTCCAAATTTTGTTTCTCTGCTAGAAGTCAGTATAGTTACAGATTAGCTACGAGAATATCATTTTTGTTTTGTTTTATTTACTGCGTGACTATTATTTTGTTCTCATTTCAATGTTGGTTCTTGATAAATGTCTACATATGTAAAGGATTATTTATATAAATTAGCTGTTGTAAACTGCATTTAAATTTTATTTTCAACATAACGTAAAGAATGAGGAAACAGTTTTTTTCTTTTTCTAAAGAGTATAAAACGGAATTGCTACTTCACTTACTACGTTACGAAACCAAGTAATGCATGCTGAAAGACGGGCTACTCTGTAACATGATGGAGTGCAGCAATTTGTAATATGGTTTCCCACACTCGATACCATCTTTGCAGTAATGTACTGTAAATCGAATTTGCAAAAAAAATAACTATGCTTCACTAAGTTCAAGCGAACATTGTTAAAATATTTGAGTACGTTTCTAGTTTGCACGATTTTTTTTTGCTAGTTGTACTTAAAACCGGATCGAATATTGATGCATGAACTTTAAATGAGAATAAAACGTATTACAAAAACGTAGTTTCGATGTGTTTTTGTTCTCTGAACCGTTCTCCCCAATAATACTGGGGAAAGCGGAAAAAATACAGAAATAAGACTACATATCTGATCTTTTGCTCTTACGGTAGTCAGTTGGTTTCGTTTTTTTTGTCTGCTTCTATTAAGGAATTGCAATAGGTAAATGTGTATAAGTTAGGTTACCTCTTTTCTCATCTTCGCTAAGCTGCAAATTATCTTCAATTTGATATAAGTTAATTTAATTAATAGTAATGTTTTACTTTCCTCTCACTTACGTTAAGCATTAGAGGGCAACTATGTCCCTTCCTCCCTCAAGAATTGGTGCCTTCGCGAAAAAATTATTCCGGTAGTGTAAGTGCAATGTGTGCGTAAAAGTGAACAACGAAAGCTCAATTTGCATGTGTCCGTCTTAGAACTGCAAATATTCTATCCAAAATGTTAGTACATTTTACATGAACTTGAAATTTTATAATGCAAAATGCGAAATTGTTCGGTTTGGGGATCGTAACGGTTTGTAAAAATCTATAAGCAGCACCAATATCGTGAGCAGAAAGAGCATTTCAAATATACTTTTTATTGAACCTCTCTTCTATTCGACTTAACATTTCTACTTTCTCGTACTCGCACTAACTATTAAAAGTGGTTCAATAAGTTTTCCCATGTTTGCCTTCGGCGAACAATGGTCGAAACCATCGTTCTTATTTCGCATACACGCACTCCAGCTCTGTCGATCCCTGCCTAGCGTAGAAGCGCACAATCTCACCACACATACAAAACATCGCAACACAAAGTATAGTGCTTTGAAGCCATATCACACAACGTGTAAATTCTGGTCTTTAGAATTTTCAACTTGTCTCTTTCAAATGCTCACCAGCGCGTGCGGACTTCGGACCTAACAGTCAGATTGAGCCGAAAAGTCCAGATCCTTTTTGACGCTACGTGTCAGACGATCCAGCTCCATGGCAGCATCGGTTCGCATGGAAATTTTATCGCTTGTCGATACTAGGTCACCCCCATTGGTAGTCCTCGGTGATGAGGTAGCCCCTGGTAAACTGGCACCGGATGGCGACCCGGATTTTTTATGCAACAACGAGTTGAAGAAATTCGCCAGAACTCCTTCGCCGCTCGGTGTGCCGGGATTGAGTTTGCCGTCGACCTGAAAGAAAGTGATAATCATTTCACGCAACAATTCGTGCTTCGGAGATGGATGCGATAGTACCTTTTTGGGTGAACCCTGTGCACCCGCCGAACCCGGTGTCCTTGGGGTTGTTTTGCCTGCACTGCCCTGCGACCGCATCGGTGATTCCCCCCGGGTCGGCGTTTGACCTTGCTGCAGAAGCATCAACTGCCGGGTGAGGAAAGCCTGCTCTTCTTCGGTTTGAACCTCAACTTCTCGATTGGAAACAGTCTAAGATAGAAGAGTTGATTTTAATGTTATTAATTTCAAAATTTTGGAATTCAGCGGCTTCCGAATTACCTTTCTGGAAGGCGGTTGTGCTATAATATCATTGTAGTAATCATCTGGCTTGCATGACTGCATATTTTCGTACAATATGTTAATCTTTTTCATGTTGTCCCAACCAGCGGGTCTGCAAAACGAATGCCATAAAGTTTAGTTGCTATTGTTCGGACAGACCAGAAATGTAACCTACATTAGCACAGCGTCTTTTTCCACAATAAGTGCAGGTGTGCGAAATGGTAACCCGTAGATTCGATGCGTTAGATATTTGTACAGCAAGTCGCAATTTTTGTCTTCTTTTACGCTTGTGTAGAATAGCGACGCACCGTAAATCAAACAGAACCGACGAATCCACTGTTGCATAAAGTCAAAGTGCTCATCTCGGTAGTCGAGCTCCTTCTCCAGTGTGGTCATGTAGTCGGTCTAGAAAATCGGTTACACATAAAAATGTTAGTTTTCGGTCATTTGCAAAGTACACGCCACGAACTAGTGCTTATTAGTTTACATCGAGAGTTGAAACTAAATTTACAGCAAATCTCAATGCACGAGGAGATTTCAGAAATAAAAATGCTAGGGAATGAAAATGGACACGTACTTTCGTTACAACAACAACTACATCTAAGCCCAAATTGGTCGTTAGTACACCTTCTGGAAGCGGCAGCGCATCCAGATCGTCGTCAACCGAAGAGAGACGATTGGTGCGCTTGATAGGCGAGCCCGGCTCCAACTCGTCGATTGTGTCGCAGTAACTCTGCCATACAGTGACCAACCGTTGACGGCATTGCTGCTTTTCCTCTACAAACAAAAAAGATATCGTTATGATTACTTTTCACTCTCGTTGCTTAAATTAATTCCCCTGGCTTCGCCACTGCCTCGAAACAACAAAAGACAAAGTAGCGAAACAGCGAAACCATAGAAAACTAAATGCTGTAGGCAGTTCCGAATCGCATCGCATAAGTAGGTAATTCGATACCGCCTAGTTCAAAAGGTTTAGTGACCGTGCCAACACGGTTGCTGCATATCACATTCTAGCGTTGCCAGCCAATGGCGAATGGCATCGTCACCCCACTTACCGGGCTCGATTTTCAGTCCCGCTATGTGATCATCCAGTATTTTGATCCAGTGTTGGAGCTGATCCACCCAGCTCCACGGTGTCGTCATCGATAGCGTCAGAATGACCAATGTGTGTGCGTAGTTCAGCTCATTTAGTGCATATTTGAGCAGATTGTTATGGCCAGGATCGCCGTCCAATATCCACACTCCTAGGCGGGTTACATCTGGCAATCAATGAGTAATATAGTTAATAAATTGCTCGAAAAGGTGTACCTCATTTCTCCACTTACCGTCTCTGTACTCGTCCCGTACATCGATATATGCATACTCCAGGCCGGAACCCTTTTTGGGATCTTCCACGCCCTGCAGTTTTGCGATTAGTGTCGTCTTACCGCTGGCATTGTCGCCCAGTACGAGCACGGATTTATTCGAGGGAAGTTTGGTGCTGCTCTGTGTTTGTACTTCACTAAGAATTGCCGACCTGTGGACGGGAAGCAGAGAAAATTCATGGAATAAAGCATTACCAACATTGTTTCATAATATACAAATTGTATTGACCCCTGCATGCTGTTCAATGCCTATACCGGCCACGTCTGAATTCATGTCTACTTAGGAATGGAAGGATTATTAGTTGTATATTGCTACTAGAAACCAAAGAATCCCTTCCATTTCACATATATTACAGAAAAGAGTAGTTTGATTATAATATTATCATTATATTATCACATGTTAATTGCTCTGGGTAGTCGACTACCGAGAATGCTTTGATGTTTTATCATGTTATGCGAAGTTTTTCTCAGAAAAAATGTGTAGAGGAACAACATCAAAATATTGTGCACAAATGGTGCACTAACCTCGTGCTATTACTGTGAAAGATTGTAAAAATTGAAGGAAAAAGTTAAACAATCATGCGAAGAGCAATCAGCAGGTTCGGTGAAGATAACACATTCAAAGTTAAACCGAAAACGGATACTGTTATCCCTCGTTCGGATAAACAAATACTGAAGGCGTTCGAGCAGAAGAAGGAGGCTTCGGTGCGGGATGTGACCGAAAAACATTGGCCCTTCGAAGTCAAATGTTCTTCGTGGTAAAGAACGTCTGAATTTTTGAACCTCTAAGAAAATCAAAAACACCGTCCGAAACAAGAAGCATCGATCAGACCCAGAGTTCGAAGGTTTAACGATACGGTACTTGCTGAGAATTCGAACTGTATAAATAACGAAAAACTTGGTAAGAAACCTATAGTCTGGCAAGCCATTTGTGACAGCGGAAATATTTCTCAACCCTTTTTCGAACAAACAGCGAAATATACATGAAAAACATGTTTTAATCCATCTAGTTGTGTTTCGAGTCTCACTTAACAGATATTTACGATATTTTAACACCATTTAAAATATTAAAAGATTAAAATTATTTTTTTGAAATTCAGCAATTTTTTTATGGGATTATCATTGCTTTTATTTTAATTTGGTTTTATACAAATCTTATATGAGTTTATTTCGATTTCGATTTGCAAACTAGAGATAATTATTAACCATATATGGTTATTAGTGAACAAAACTGTTTTAATCCACCTAGTGGTGTAATGATGCCTTTCTCATATCTTACACATTCTCATATGTAAATGTGTGGTATTCTTCAAAATAATTTTCTTTGATTTTATAACCTACAGAATGAGACAGTGTTAGGGCCGGTTAGGCCATCTCTGAGGAAACGAAAAGAGGTACTTCCGAAACCGGAATCTGGGAACCGGTATAATAGAAGTTAGTTCGAGAAAAAAGACTGGGATCCATTTCTTAGTCTATGGTTACAATCTTCGGTCGTTCATCAAAAACCCACGAACAAGGAAAGCCAAATAAATGTTTGGCCGTCAACTGACATTGACTACCAATTGGAAGAATTTTGAGGCAAGTTTAGAAATTATTTTACTTTTTATTTCCGGTGCTTCCGGAATCAGAAGCCGAAAACCAGCGTAGCCAAAATCGGATTGTTTGGTTGTCTATTGACAATGACTATCGATTGGAATAGTTTCGAGGCAAGCTAAGATTTTTTACGTGTTTTGTTTCGCCGTTTCAAGTGACGGTATCCAGTTTTTAACACACTTCAGACTTAGGAAGTTTTATATGAAACCATGAGACCTTTCATTTGAAATTTTGTTGAAGTCGGTCACGCAACCTCTGAGAAAAGTGAGGAAGTAAATTGAAATAAGATTTTCTTCACTAATCTGTAACTCCGGAACCGGAAGTCGGATCAAAAAAAATCAGGAACTTTGTATAGGACAATTGTATCTTTCATTTGAATCTAAGTTTGTAAGAATCGATTCAGCCGTCTCTGAGAAAAGTAAGTGCACTTGTTTTCATGTTTTTCATCACCCTGTAATTACGGAACCGGAAGCCGGATTCGAATAAAATTCAGGAACTTTGTGTGGGGTTACAAGACCTTTCATTTAAATCTAAGTTCATAAAAATCACATACACTTGACTCAGCATAAAAATCGAGAAATTCGTATAGCATCTTATGATCATTCAGTTGAATTTAAGATGGTGTAAATCGGTCGCCATCTCGAGAAAAGCGAGCCCTGTAATTCCGGAACTGGAAATCTGATCTAGACGAAATTCTGAAATCTTACATGAGACTATAAAAACTACCGTTTGAATTTTAATTTGTAAAAATCGGTTCAGTATTTTTTAAGAAAAGTTAGTGACATTGAATCAACTCATCCATAATCCCTAGGCTCTGGATTATGAGCTACAGGGCGCGTACCCTCGCTTGGCGGATGGAAGTGGGAGTCAGTTTTCACTTCGTATTGACTAAGTCGGACCATACCGAAATCGATCGTTCGCTTATAAATGTAAAAAAAAATTAAAAATATAATTTTATCTGGATCGATCTCGGAGTGGACAGGACTAATACTACTTGAAATTGACAATAGGTCATTAGGTGGTTTCAAGCATTCTGATGCCTGTAATTGGTCATCAATTTGAATTATCTTGATCCAATTGGAATGAATATTTATATATCACATTCGTCCTGAGCTGGTGAACTTAATTTAAAAAAGTAGACTATTTTTATCAGGAATAAGAGTAAATTGACATCTTATGAACCGTTAAGGAACATTCAAACCTTTCCGATCCGGTTCGATATCGGTACTAATGTTATACAAATTGCAATGACGGCGAAATTGATTCGGTCAGGTGTGAATACACTATCAAATCGGTTTGAATGTACCTAAATTTCTTCAACTTTGACACAGATGTCACTTTCTAACTGAAAGTGTGAGATGTGTGATTCTAGAATAGTACGGATCACGTGGCGAATGTCATACAATAACACCTAGTATTTCTATACGAAATACATGTAATTTGTTACAGACTGCAATGTTATCGATTGTAAAATACTTTGTAGTTTTCCATTCAAAAATACCTTGTTTTTTTTTTACTTGAACTTCACCAGTCTAACCAGTATAAATGGAAAGTACTAGAACAAATTGGATAGACATGCAACTGGGCAAAATAATAGAATAAGAGGTGGAGATTTAAATGAAACAATTACTATTGATTTTCATTTTTTTAAAATAGAAATAACGATCGCTGTATTTGAACAAACAACCAACATATTCATTCAGAGGTTAGCCAAATTTTGTGCTAGGGCACATAGCCGAATTTGATGTGTTTACGTTTCGTCTTTGACTCATCAGTGCATAGCAGTTCAAATTGAAGTTTTGCATAAAGCAGTTCAATTTGAACTGCTATGCACTGACGAAACCCCTGAACGACCAAACCTGCATTGGCCAGAAAAAGTCGAAAACACGGATTACAGGAAAAACACCCAACGTAGTATAAGACGTAGAATATTTCGAAAAATACATCGACAAAATAATGGATTAATCAAGTAAGTAACTACTAACAAAAAATGTAGGTGTCTGCAAGAATTACGAGGTAAGAACATGAAATATTGAAAATTAAATAAATCAGAAACTTGGGCAATCTAAATTATCTTTGATTTACTCCTTTCCGTATGTGCCACATGACAGAAAGAAAAAAAATTACAACTAGTAGAGTCAAATCATAACGATCCGAACAAAAAAACTAAACTCCAATTAATTATTGAAAAAAGTCATAAACTAATAACGCAAAAACAAAAACGGAAACAAACATTCTCGATTAAAAACATAAAAATAGGAAAGTCACGGACAGTTAAAAACGAAACAAAATAAGAGGAAAAAGATAGAAACAGAGAAAACAATTTAAAAATTAATGTTCACACTTACAAAGACAAAACAAATAAGATAACATGACATAACCAAATAACCAAAGCATTCATCCTACCTAAAACACAATCCTATCCTATCTCATGGCAATCATGTGGTACGCCTAGACTAGACCGCTATTACCCCTCCCAATAACGACTTTGGACTGATTTGCGCTCTCAATGCCCCACCAAATGTCGCAAAATGAAAATGCAAATGACATTAAATCAACTCATCCTTTATTAAATATACTTAAATTCAACTAACCAAACCTGTTCCATTGAAAAATTACACAGCTAGGGTAAGGGCTCCCTATTTCATCTCATTTGTAAGGACGTCGCCTTCAAACCTCGATTTAGCCACTAAAATCACTATAACTATTTCATATTACTGCTTCATTCGCCTTGCTCCACATTGAGATTTGATTCACATTCCTTGGAAAATAAAATAATGTTCATAAAACAGCAAAAAAACACTTATGAAATGTTCACTACTCTGCTCCTAATTTCATCACAATGGATTTTTATCCATCCTATCGTTGATCCTTTATTCATCCTATAAATTAGCAATGGCGACAGCAATTAAAACGAAATATTCCACTATTACACTCTCAGGTTCAAAATGTCAGAATTCTTCTTAAAAACGGCCTTATGCCAACTATGAGACAATATACGATATTTTTAGAACCAGTTTAAAATCATTTCAACGTTGAAAAATTTTTCAGTCGTTTCCGTTACCTTTCGCTTTAAATTTAAAATTTTACTGAAAAGTTAATTTGGTGAACTTTAAATAAAAACAAAACTGTGATTGTTCATTAGGCCTTCTTAAAACAAAGTGTAGAGCCAGAGATGCCATTTATACAGATTTATATGTATTGTATAGATTTTTGCGTTCGCATACTGGTTTAAATCAAAGTACCGATTTTGTAAAGATTTTCTAAATTTAATACAGATTTGTACAGGTTCATAGAAAGAAAGAAGTAAAAAATTAGACTTTTTTCTCGGAGTATCTATTAGTATTTGATTGCAGTGATTCTTTAAAAGTTTATTAATCAACGGACAAATCACATGTTAAAGTGGAAATCTTTTATGAAGATAATTGATTATGAACAATGACAAACATTTATATTAAAATTTTAAACCAATTTGAACTATTTAAAGCCAGATATTTTCATAGAATATGTATTACGTTGCATAGAAAGTCTATATCTGGTCTATCTGTTTTCACTAATAAAATGATGTTAACAGATTTTATTAGTGAAAACAGATTTAACATCGTTTTATTAGTGAAAACAGATAGACCAGATATAGAGTTTCTATGCAACGTAATACATATTTTCTATGAAAATATCTGGCATCTCTGTGCACAGCCGATGAAACACACACACTTCACAGCGTTATGTTGACGTATAGCGGAATGAAACCAGTACTACTAGATTTGCCACAATGGTTATTTCATTAGTATTTAACATGCTCTTCCTGGTAATATTCGAAGCCAAAACAGCTTTATTGAAATATTAATATCAATAATATAATTAAACTAATGTCACGGATACCAAAAAACATACTTTTTGATGAGATTTTGAAGAAGAAAAATAATTTTTGTTTTGTAACATTATGAGATAATATGGCAACTTTGTGAAACCAAATGAGATGAAAACAAAGCGCAATCGAGTGAACTAACTATTTTTAAACTTTTATTGTTTGTTGAGTAGTTTTTGAAGTATTAAATCGTTAATTGAACAAGTAGCAAGTAAACATTACTAATTATGAAGTCATCCAGCATTCAATGGTAGTGTAATTGTGCGAAAAAGTGATCATGTTTTGAGACGAATCGATTAGTAGATAATCAGAAACATGACGAACTGTAAATCTTGAGATGAAAATGTGTCCTAAATTGAAAAGTGAGTTTATTTTAAATGAAAAAAACGATAATCGAAGAACTTAAAACCATTTCTTTCAATAGGAAAGTGTGACAATAGCTTTTATAATCATTTTAAAACATTTCACAGTTTGGTTCAGGTAGGTTCATGTTCAAAGTAATGAGGTGAAGGGATGAGATGGAAATAGGAGCTCAGATGAAATATGGAGCCGTTACCCTAGTTGAAAGTATTTTACTCGATTGTTCAGTGTTATATATAAAAAAGTTGCTCCTAAAAATAAAATTTTTATATTTATCAGCTTATAATTCCGGAATCGAAGATCATATAACGATGAAATTTGATAGGGTTATAAGGAATTGTGTGACCTTTCATTTGAACGTAAGCTTGTGAGAATTAGATGAGCGATTCCTGAAATAATCGAGCGCATTTTTTTCTCTTTACACATTTTACCCCGTTATTCCGAACCGAAAGTCAGATCAGGATGAAATTCAATAGCGGGTTATGGGACTACAGGGCATTTCATTTGATGCTGAGTAGAAGTAAATCATTTATGTGGTTTCTCACAAAATCGAGTGCACTTTTTTCATTTTTCTGGCACATTTTACGCACGTTACTCTACCCTTAGGTTTGTGAAAATCGGTCCAGCCATCTTCGAGAAAATCAAGCATCAAAATCGAAATCCTCAGAAGATTTTAGAATGAAAACCATAAATCCATTTATTGACAATGTCCTGTAAGACAAAACATTTTCAATTCTTATCCAATTCAAAATCATTAGATGTAGATATACCTAAAATTTAGCAAATCCATTCTGCTGCCTCGACTGGCTCATCTAAGACATCAACTATTTCTAATATACCTGTTAACTAACAAACGACTAGTACATCCATTATGTCATTGTATTATAAAATGTAGCTGATGAGCGAATAAATCTCTTCAGAAACTTTTCGCAAAAACACAAAAGATAGCGATCTATTTTATTTTTCTTAATTTCTAAATGCTAAGCATCTCCCGTGGAATAACCAGAAACTAGTATATCTTCTATAAGAAATCCTTCTACAATTGATCTGGTTCTAACAGATCAATATCACATTGCTAGTGAAATGAATAATCATACAGACTTTGATTTAACTAACCAATATACCAACAACATTCATGATTTCAAATAAAACAATGATTAATTCAGTTAGTTGTATATTCTATCACCTTAAAACTAATTGGTTATGATACAGATCTCACACCGAAAACAATGTGAACCATGAAATTTTTTTGGGAAACTCGTCTGATATCGATACAGTGATAGATTTTTTCAATAATTACATTATTGAAGTTAGGAGTCTACCAGTTATTTAATGGAGAAGGATGCACACCAATGATACCATGAGTGATGTCTGACATAAAGAGGTTGCAATACACAAAATGGAAAAATAAAATGGTTATGTTTCTTATTCCGAATATGCTAGAACAAATACTACGCTTTGATCTATGGAAGAGAAGCAATATACTAATAAAATCTTATTTCACACCTAGCAGTTTGGTTGCATATTAAGTGTAGTAAAAAATAATAAAAAATATAGAAGAGATTCTCAATAGTTTGAATAATACGATTGGATGCGTTCAGCTTTCAATTCAAAACAGTTTTTACATAAACAGAATTTCAGATAATTCGCTCCACAACACGAAATCCTGAGGACAACACGCGCAAAATCTGCACGACTGTTACAACCTGCATCTATTTGAACTAGTGAACAAAATGAGACCTACTGTAACAATGCACTGACAAAAATAATAAGTCGAAAATTTGTGCATTCGATTCAAATTTCCGAAGATACTGGCATCGCCCTCACTTTGGGACCCGTTTATGGTAGGTCGAGTAATTTTCAAGATTGATAAAGTTCCGCTATATGAATGTAGTTATTGTGCGTTAACAAAGTAATGCTTTTATTACTTCAATCTGATGACTGCTGTTTCAAACCGAGAAAATAAATCAAATACTAGTCCAGTTAGAGTGTGAGTGGACATGGCACCTACACCTGGTCATCGACGATGATCGCTAGAGGTGACGTTTTATTTTTAAAAGAAGAAGAGAAAATCAGATTGTATTATGACAATCGTTAGAAATGAGACTTGCAGCGACGAAGAAGCCAATGCATTACACACCTTTCGTAGGGGAAGGGAAGGTTAACCACGACAAAAACAACATTAACCGCGCACTATTGGTTGACGAAAGCCTCCTTCTGAAACGATGGGATTTGCTTTCGAGGGCCGAAACTAAACGATAAGTTATTCATTTCGGCGAAAGAAAAAAAAAACGAATAGTGCAAGCACAGAAAATGAACAAACATTACGTCATGCAAGTGAAATCATCAAATATTTAGGGTGATTGGCCTGTTTCGGATGTACTAGGAAGATTCGTAAAATTATCTGCTGTTGTTCCAGAATAGCTCTTTGTTTTTCTTTTACATCAATATACATTTTTGTACTCGAAATTCTTTTACCGAACTGTACAATATGAGCGGAAAATCGCCTTGTCAAAGCTTTCGTTCGCAAATAGCTATACGTCATGAATTTTGTGATTGATTGACTCAGCGGTTGTCGGTGAGTACAATTCCTTACCTCCTCTGTCGGCATTTTTAAAATAGCAATTCGCCAGCAATAATGATAAAATCAAAAATGATTCGCTGAAAAATAATACGAATACTTAATTATTGATTGCATATTTTATTGTAAACCTAAACTGATTTATTGATTATACCTCAAATGTATATGTTATGTCGTATATAAGGAACTACAATTATACCATTGTAAGTGTTGTATATCCCGAGTGATGCTAATCGAGTTTACATATCTGCTTACTAAATGAATTATGTTAGAGTGACCTGGTCGGCGAGGTCCAAGGTCCAAGGTCCGGAGGGCTGAGTGTCATATACCATTCGAATCAGTTCGTCAAGATCCGAAATTGTGTATGTATCTATGTAACGTGCGCTCAATTTTCTCAGAGATGGTTGAATCGATTTTCCGAACTATTCAGTCCTTTGTAAGACTACCACTGAATAAGTCTTATTTAGGCTATCTTATCTGGCTAAGGCTTAGGCTAAGGCTAAAGGCTGGAAAATCTGTTGTTCTTAAGACTCTTAGGACTCAAACTAGGAGTGTATTATGGAGATGGGCAAAACCGTTCATTACAAAGAATCGCTCAAAACTTGATAGTTTTTGTTGAGATACCGAAACTGAATCATAGGAAGCTATCAATATGAGTTTTCATCTAGTAAGCCTATGTTATAAATTAATAAAATTTTTATTCTTTCTACCGTTACGACCCATAGTAACAAGTTGTTATTTTTTTCACTCTGCTAACAGGTTATGGGCCTTTAGCAACGTATCGGTTTTTTCAAGAAAATTCTGGAAGTTCTACGATTGGAGCCATATCTGCGATAGAATGGATCTGAAGAATTCCACGAAGCTGAATAATACAAATTATGAATCTTGGAAGCTCCGCACTGAAGCGCTGTTGATCCGGGAAAATTTATGGATGTACATCAAAAACGATCCTCCGGCACCAGAAGATAACGCGGAAGAAGCTGTTCCAGCAAAGTGGTTAGAAGGTGATGAAAAAGCTCGTGCAACGATTTTACTACTTCTCGAGGATAATCAATTTGGAGTAATTCGAGTAACGAAAACTGCAAAAGAAGCGTGGTTGGCATTGGCCCGGCATCACCAGAAGGCCACGTTGTCCACTAGAGTTTCACTACTACAACGGATGTGTGAAACTCGTTACACGGAAGGCGAGGATATCGACGAATATCTTACAAATATGGAAAACTTGTATACGAGACTTTGCAGTGCGGGAAAAGATCTCGGTGAGGATACCATGGTTGCATTTATTTTGCGGGGCCTACCGAAATCATTCAATGCTTTGACTACTGCCTTGGAGACACGAGCAGACGATGCTCTTACTTTGAACTTGATACGGGAAAAGCTGATAGATGAGGTGAGCAAAATAAATCGTAATGTCGTTGGTGGATCTGCTCTGAAGGTTTTAGGACGAAAGCCTATTATTTGTCATTTCTGCAAGAAACCTGGTCACAAGCAGCGTGACTGCAAGTTACAGAAAGAATCGAAAGGACAGAAAAAGCAAAATGCAAAGGTTGCGCGAGGCGATGTCTGTAACAACATGTACGCGCTAACCATTGGAAGCAATAACACACCAGATAACTGGATAATAGACTCCGGTGCAAGTTCGCATATGACTTCAAATCAGGATTTCTTTGAACACTTGGAACCTGCGTCAGGCGAAGTCGAGTTAGCAGATGGACGTATAGTTGAAGTTGCTGGTACTGGAACCGGTATGATCGAATGTATGAATGAATCTGGAAGAGTAAACAAGATTCGGTTAAACAACGTTATGTTTGTTCCGAAGCTATCAGCAAGTCTTTTGTCAGTACTCACTATGACTACTCGGAAAGCACAAGTTCAATTCGATAAGGAAATATGCAGAATTATTATAAATGGAAATGAAATTGCTATAGCGACTAAATGTAGAGGGCTTTATCGTCTGAATACACCTGTAAAAATAACTGCATGGAAAACAAGCACGTCTCATAAAAAAGATTGTCAACACACATGGCACCGGCGATTTGGACATCGTGATTCTGATGCAATGAATGTGTTGTTGAAAAATAATCTGGTTCGTGGATTAACAATGAACGACTGTGGAATGCGTGAAGGCTGCGAATGTTGTGTAAAGGGAAAACAAGCTCGAACTCCTTTTCCTAAGAAGTCAGAAAAAAAGACTACCGCATCGTTGGATCTTATACACTCAGACGTGTATGGACCGCTTGAGATACCATCTGTAAGTGGATTTCGTTATTTCGTGACTTTAGTTGACGATTATAGTCGCTATTGTACGATATTTCTGTTGAGGAAGAAATCAGAGGTAGCCGATCGTATAGAAGAATTCTGCAAGTATGTCTACACAGAATTTGGTAAATATCCCAAGCGCATTAGATCCGATAGAGGAGGAGAGTATTCGAGCCAAACGTTGATGGATTTCTATCGTAATCACGGAATTCACCCCGAATTCACAGCAGGATATTCACCACAACAAAATGGAGTGGCGGAGCGCCGTAATCGCTATATAATTGAAATGTGTCGCTGTATGCTAATAGATTCCAGAATGCCAACAAGATTTTGGGCTGAAGCAGTCAATACGGCAGTGTACCTGCAGAATCATCTTCCTTCTAGCGCAGTGGACACAACACCATATGAGCTGTGGTGGGGACGAAAACCGAACGTTTCACATCTGAAGGTATTCGGTTGCAAAGCATTCGTTTACGTACCACAGGAAAAGCGAAGCAAACTTCAAGATAAGGCTAAAGAAATGACTTTCGTTGGCTATTCTGATAATCACAAAGCGTACCGGTTTATCGAAATAGCTACTAACAAATTAATTATTAGCAGAGATGTTCGTTTCTTTGAGGAGGAGTTTGTTGAACCCAGTAAGGACATTCAAAATCTGATAGAGGAATCATATGAAGACATACTGCAACCACTATCACGGATTGCAGAACTAAACCAAAATGAAAACGTCGTTAGTAATCCAGATGGTACCACTAATCAAACAGATGATGGAATATCAAGTGAAACCGACGCAGAGTTCAGTTCTTGTGATGAATCCTATCATGAAAATTTGGAAGAAAGCGTTTTACGAAGATAGGAAAGATCAAACAAGGGAGTTGCCCCGTTTCGATACCGCGAAACAAGTAATATGGTACTAGTGACGGAACCCAAAACTTATGAAGAAGCTGTAAACGGATCCGAATGCATGTCGTGGAAAGCAGCCATGGAGGAGGAGATAAAATCTCTTCATCAGAACTCAACCTGGATCGTTGGAGTACTCCCAGAAGGACGAAAAGCTATAGGTTGCAAATGGTTGTACAAAAGAAAACTAGATGAACATGGAAACATCATACGTTATAAAGCGAGATTAGTCGCGCAAGGTTTTAGTCAGAAGTTTGGCACTGACTACGACCAAGTATTCGCGCCAGTTGCCAAACAGGTAACATTTCGTACTTTGTTAACTGTTGCCACTCGACGTCAACTTCTCGTGAAACATGTTGATATCAAAACGGCTTATCTATATGGCATCCTAACAGAACCAGTATACATGAAACAACCGAAAGGATACGAAACTGGATCACCCGATGATGTCTGCCATCTCAAGAAGAGCCTATACGGTTTGAAACAATCAGGACGAATTTGGAATCAAACGATTGATAATTGTTTAAAAAAGCAAGATTTCCTTCCGTCAAGTGCCGATGCGTGTTTATACGTACGTAACCGAAACAACAAGCAAACCTTTATCCTTTTGTATGTGGACGATATGCTTATTGTATGCAAAACAGAGCGAGAATACAGCGATATATTGCAAGAATTTTCAAAGCATTTCAAAATGACACCACTTGGACACGTGAAACAGTATCTGGGTATACAAGTTGTTCGGTCAAAAGACGGTCGATTTTTGATAAACCAACAAAGCTACATCCAGCGGTTGGCTTCGCGATTTGGCCTTGACATAGCGAAACCATCACACATCCCGATGGACCCCGGCTACCTACAAGCAAAGGAGGAGGAGACCAGCAAGCTACCAAACAATAATTCGTTTTCTAGTTTGATTGGTGGTTTGCTTTACATAGCGATCAACACGAGACCAGATGTTGCAATCAGCGTTTCACTACTAGGAAGAAAAGTGAGTGATCCTGAAGCAGTTGATTGGACTGAAGCAAAACGTACGATGCGATATCTTGTTACGACCAAACATTTTCAGTTAAATTTGGGAAACAAAAATGTTGGTCTTGTAGCATTTGCGGATGCGGATTGGGCAGGAAATCATCGAGATCGAAAATCTAATAGTGGTTTCTTAATCACATTTGGTGGTGGTACGATCAGTTGGGCGGCAAGGAAGCAAACGTGTGTCGCTTTATCATCAACTGAGGCCGAATTTATTGCTGCTGCTGAAGTTGGTCAGGAATTACTTTGGATGCGGAAGCTTATGACAGATTTGTGTGAACCAATTAGTAACATAGTATTGTACGAAGACAACCAAAGCACCATCCGTCAATTGGAAGCAGAAAGGTTAGAACGACGAGCAAAACATGTTGATACCAAGTTCCAGTTTACAAAGGACCTCGTTCAACAAGGCGTTTTGTCGGTAGTTTATTGTCCATCAGAAGACATGGTAGCGGATATGCTCACTAAACCTTTGAACAAATTAAAATTATCCAAACATCGTACTGCTGCTGGTGTACTTCCTGGACATTTCGAGGAGGAGTGTTGAGATACCGAAACTGAATCATAGGAAGCTATCAATATGAGTTTTCATCTAGTAAGCCTATGTTATAAATTAATAAAATTTTTATTCTTTCTACCGTTACGACCCATAGTAACAAGTTGTTATTTTTTTCACTCTGCTAACAGTTTTACCGAAAGAATTAGTTCTTCTTTTTTTATATATCATTTGTTTTATCTCGGTTTTAACCTTTTTGATTTCGTTGATTTCAATAATAGCGAGCAGTGCAGTAAAATTTCATTCAATTCAATTGAAACTGAATGTGGAACACATTGACGATCACTGCAGTAAACTTCACACTCTGACACACACAACGTTCGCTGACGTACCTAACGGGCAGCAGTCAGTTCTTCACTCGAAGCTCAGTTTTACCACCGTCAGTTGATTTCTTGAAGTAACAAAATATTTCTTTCAATAGTGTGAGAGCGGCCTTCAAATGAGGTTTATGTGAACATTCGAATTGGTTCAAGACAATACTGCCCATGCTCGCATATCACTCCCATATCGATTTTCGCCAATATTGAGTTAGCTTGAGGAATGCAAACTATCCTCAATATACTCTCAGAAATTGCAATAAGAGTTGAGGGTTTGTTCAGTAAAATGTCAGTCCCATTCAGTGCAAATTTCAATAATTTCATTTGTTGCAATATTGGAATAGCAAAGATTTCATGTAATAATACCATAATTTAGCATTAGGTAGCACAATAGACAAAAAAATCGAAAATAAAATTTTAATCGTCTTTTTCTCGACATGCCGATTTTCCATATGAGACTGATATGCAAGTATGGGCAGAAACAGACAAATTAGATAGCTGAAATATCAATTACAGAATACACATAAATTAATAGTTTCCTCCTTTAGTTTTCATTTTTAATGTTTTACTCCATTTATAATTCTATTCATTCGCACTTGCTCACTACCAACAGCGAAACTGATCAGGAAAATATTAAATGACTAGGTACGATTATTCAACTGAATTAGTAGGAATATGCTACTATATTAGCCTAGTATAGTCTAAAAAAAGTATACCTAAGGTTAAAAATGAACAAGAAACAATTCTCCTCCCGATTCCATCTAACATATTCTTTCAAAATTGAATTTTGGCGATACAGAACAAAATCCTTCGAAAATTCTTGAATTTCCATTTGTCGCTTTGGAAAAACAACAACAATCTATACCTCTAGTGACTGAGATGATCTAAGTTTGATTCTTCGTCGACATCAACACCAGCATTCTTGTGATCCTACTATGAAATCCATCTTTAATATAAATTAAACATTAAACATTTACTGAACAAATCAAACCATCTTCTAAACCTTTCTAAGGTTTTTCACAACCTCTCAGGAACCTATTTCAGCTCTCAAAGAAGGAAATCAAATACTCATTGCAAACGGTGGACAAGGTCAAAGTCGACAGCTTTTTAAATTTTGTGAATCCTTTTGAAATCAATATCAAGATTACAACACAAGGATTGTCTCAAGATGACATTACTTCTACATTATGATGAAATTAGGACAATTATTAGCCCACTCAAAAACATGAAGGCTCCTAAGAATTTTTCATAATTTTATTAAACATGTTACCTGATATTTCTTTTGCAATCATATTCTGCAAACTTATTCTGAAATTTAACAGAAATCCAGCAAAAGCATCCATTCGGTGTGCTGTTGTTGATAACAACTAAGAAAGCTTTGATGCTTTTTGATCCATTAAAAATTGCTGCCAAACCCCCTACAAAAATTATTGAACGAAACATGGGATTTTGGCCCCATCTCCAATGGATTGTGTACCATAAAACCTGTGTGGGACAATACGATGTTTCAAAACTTTTATTAAACTTCTCACTCAAACACAAAATGGAGTATTGTCTCCAACTTTTCATTTCTTTGATCAGGAAAATCATGATGCGGAAAATCTTTACTAAGATCAGGACTAGTAATTTTTTTCCTGGATTTGCACTAAAATTCCCGACATTTTCCCGGTGAAGCGAAATTCCCGACTTTTTCCCGGTTTCCCGGTCACTTGCCACCCTGTTCCTGGTAGCCTACATTTCTTCTATGAGATGTTTGAAAGCAAGATTTTTATCAAACATTAGACCAGAATATTCTTCATCAGACCATGTCAATTAGGTTAATTTTTTTGTATCGCTTATATTACTCTGACTTTAACCAAATTGGTTTTTGGTCGGTTTTGTTTAATAATAGTTTAATAATATTTAATAATAATTATATCATAATAGCTATGTGCTTATGTTGAAAAATAGTCTATTGTATTTTTGACACAATCAAGGAAGAATTTCGTCGACTCAAGAATCCATTTTTAAGCATACACTTTTGAAGTAGTGTTTTCGAATCAAGTTATATGTGGCAAATCCATCAACAAATCACCGAGAAGATACAAGTGCTTCGAATTGGGCCCGAAAAATCTATCGCTAATAGTTCTAAATTGGCCTTAGTTACCGGAGAATATAAATCAACAGCTAATTGGTATTCAATATACGCAAGCGAACACGTTGTGCAGCAGACGGAAAATGGCACCCACACACTGCTCACAGTGAAAAAGCGACTATCCAGCGAGTGAATGGATGTAACTCAGTTCCGCTCACTTGGCAAGCTACCTATTTCATTCGCAGGCAGCAGCCACCGACTAAAGTGGAAATTGTGACATAGCATATGGCATTATAGATTCCCTTTTGTGTGAAGATTCACACGATGTAGAACGGAGCGATACTTTTTCATGCATGACGTAGATCCTCTCTACATCGATCGAAGCAGAGCTGCTAGTAAATGAAATGCGAGATTTGAAGCAACGATCGAACCTCGAGAGAAATCAAACGGATGACATGCTGTGATTGGCTCGTGAAAACTTAGGTCGATTCAAACCAATTTTTCAATGGTATGCTATTGAAATACTGAAACGACATTTCCATATACGTTTAATTTAATGTTTCCGAATCGATTGGTTGTTAAATTATATCAATCCATCAATAAATGGCGGAGTTATTATCGTTCAAAATTATGACAGAAAAAGGTTATGCGGCTAGATCAATATTTTTAATTGACACCTCACCCAGTATAGTGAAGAGTAAGGCATTTTTAACACCAAAGAATTGTTTTCCAAGACTATGCGCTGGCACACAAGATCATTGCAACTAAGGCTAAAATTAACGATGTACAGTTCCTATTGCTTCTCTATCCACCTTATTTCGTCGATCGGGTTTCTTCTAACTATTATCGGTTCCTAACCCTCCAAAGACTTGTCAATAACAAAAATCAGTTACGACGTCACGGAGAAGTATCTTCGGACTTTCCCATAAATGTTGTATGATACCAATAAAAAAATAATAAGCGACTTTGTCGTCGGGGCGCCAGTGAACCGAAAGTCATCCTTCAACCGGAATCACTGAACCGACCCAGGCATTCTGCCGTTCGAACCGTTCACGGATTTCGGGGGCGTCGGTTCCGGGGAAACTTCCATCGTCGGGGAACTTTTCCGTCGGTGTAGGCTGGATCCATCGTCGGGGATTAGCCGAGTAGTTCGTGACGTAGACCAGCCCTGGGTCGTCAAGGTGCCAGCGAACCGCAAGCTAAGCTCCAACCGGAATCATCGCACCGACTTCGACATCATCCTGGACGATCCCCTGTAGCGATGGTCCAAAAGTAGGAGAGAACGACGCAGGCGTCCATGGCGATGCATAAGTCCGGGAAGGGTGCTTTGAGAACCGATAGCCTTCCACCCCGAAGTAATATCTAACGGTAGTGCCAGGGAGGTTGGGTTGAAGATCCAAGTTGGTTTAGTGGGTTGCTCCAAACACGCAGCGTTCATGTGTGTATAATCTCGATTTAAGCTAACCTCACTTTATCGCGAATTCCCAACGATCGTAATTATACCCCCACTTATTTTATTGTAATCCAAATGTTGTAATACTAATATGCCTAAATATCTTTAAATTTATTTCAACAATTCAGTAATTTAATCATTTAAAAATTATCGCACGAGCACTTCACATGTCTACCACGTACGTTTGACGTTTCAGATTTGCCTCCAACGGAAGTATTCATCATAACAGGTTGTGTCGAGAGGGGATCTCAGATGGTTGTATTACTCCGCAACAGAAGGAGTTACTTAGTCCAGCTCTGATACTTGTTGTTCTCTCTGTTACGTTTGGCACTGTAAGAACTTGAATGCAGTAGAGGCTTCAGTGGCTTATGCTTATGGCAGTTGAAAACAAATTCCTGGCTCAGTTGCAACGTCGAAGCGGTTTTCTGAATGAAGTTACAAGCGAATATCCATTCCTCCATTTTTAGTTTTCACTTATAATGAGCTAAATTTTTTCACGAGACGCCACTGTTCAATGGTATTTCGAATAATTTCTCTCAATTATTTCGATCCATGGATTGACTTTGTAAATGCATCTTTATGTGACAGTCTGAGTCTTGAAATTCTTGTCGGATTCTTGAAACATATCTATATTTGAATTCTAATTATAATTAAATTTACCATAAATTTAATCAAAACATTCATTAAAATCAATCAAAACCAAACAATCAAATAGTCTTCAATAAAGACGCTAAAGTTTCAGTTGATGTTGATTCGGAAGTGCAGAGCGTGAAGTTTCGAGACAATACCTATATTCCCAGTTAGCAGGATTATGTCTCACGCAAGGTTTAAACCAACAGACAAACCATTCGAACACGGTTTCATCTCTTTTGCGTGCATTAAATTATTCATTCAAGTTCTTCATTTTTGTGTGAAACTTTATAGTCTGGTTTAGTCCCGTGGTTTCTAAATATTGGATTTTGGGTTGGTTACTTCATGATGACTTGGTACAAAAACCAATGCATGTTTTTCCATGTCTGTGTAGATGATTTGGATAAAAACCTAAATGTAATAAGTTTGTTTTCAATTCCCAAGAAGTGTTTGGTTTTGTACTTTTCATTCTCAACACTGCATTTTATTGCTACCATCTGCGAATTTACCTGCCTTACTCTCAGAAGCGAATTGGATAAATATTGCACAACTAGTTTTGTTTAGTTGCATCTCAATAACTTTTTTATGCGCATTCGCTACTTATGCAAATTGGATTCTATAACATTTCCCCGGAAACTATTATCCAGAACATAAAAAACCGAAGATTTTTCCCCAGAAAGTACTAATCTCCAAAAATACAAGCGAATAGAAAGTAATAAAATCCAGAAAAAAATCCCAGAATGTACCAAAGTCCAGATAACCATACACCCGAAGGCATTATTTGCTAGAATATTATTATTGGTATAATACCGTTTGGCATAATGTTTTTTTGGCATAACAGATCAACATGCTGCTTAATAGAATTCGGTACTAACATGTGCGATATGCCCTTTTGAAAGTTACGAAAAATAATGCTCATTACTCAAGTTTCAAACATGAAATTCAAGCATATTGCGCACAATTTCGTAGATTGGGCTTCTATCTACGAGATTATATCGATTATTGTGTAAATGGTGGTTGTAGAGCCGAGCAATGAGCATTATATTTTGTAACATTCGCAAGGGCCTATCGTGCGATATGCCCTAATCACATGTTACTACCGAATTTGTTCTAATTTACTGCGATTTTGAAAGGTCTAATGCGGCTATGCCTCTGCTGGGTGTAGACATAAGAACTGATGGAATTAATAATGCAATTAAAACCGAATGATACATGAACAATCAAAAAAACAAAATAAAAGAAGAAACGGATCATAACTCAATCTAGGAAGGCATGAAAATTTGAAAATTTCTAACCATTCAATTGATTCAATCTAGGTAGGCATGGAAATTTTGAAATTTTCTGAACAACGGTTTTGCGAGTCAGTTTCTTATACCGTTTTCGTTTATTGATCAGAGCAGCCCGAGAGCTGACCCAGAGTCGCCAAAACAACTTTTGATGAGTTTGTTTTAGCAACCTGGTGTCGCTCTAGATCGGACTCCAATCGCGTAGTTTCGCTCTGAAAATTTTCTCGGGTCGCACCACGCATCCAGCCGAGTTTGTTTATTTTTTCTTTTTATATGAGTTGTTGTCTAGGGCGCGTAACACGTGTTCGTTTTACTCGGATTCAGAGTTGCCCGCGTGTAGGTTTTAAAACGAAAACGGTATTAGTTAAAGTTGAAAGAAGTGGTTGTGTATTTGCAATTTGGTATTGCAATAAGAAAAAATGGAGGATTCCGACACTGGGATAGCCCATAGCTTTGGGTAATCCGGGCAAACGCCAACAACTAGACAGAGGTGATTTCTGCGAGGGCGCTGTCTGAAGATATTTTTACCTGGCATCTTTGGTTTTTACCCGAATCATGTCTACCGCGTCATCTCCAAGTGCGTTTACAAAGTCAATCTATGAATCGAAATAATATCAGGTTTATAAGATAAGTATAAATATCTGTCCGGTCCCTGTTTTCCCTAATAATTTCTTGAGTTTCGAGGGGTGGTGGGGGTTCCAACGCCTAACCCCCCCCCCCCCCTTCCCCTGGAAACGCGCCTGATTCTAGTAGATGCTTTTTGAGTCAAATATCTGTTCCAATATTGTTTCTGTATTATTTTTCATTCTGGGGAAACAGTTTCTAAAAGATGGCATTCTGGGGAATGGTACATTATGTTGTGTGTCTTTCTACTAATTAGTATCTTCGGGAATATGGTTTTCTGGAGAACGGTACATGCTGGGAAAAATAGTTCGTTGCTTCATTCTCTGGGAAAAAAATCGGGAGAAAGTCGTACAACCTGCAAATTGTTTGTAACTGGCATTAAAGGTTGAATGCGGCACATTAGTATTAACTTATAAACATGGTTTACAATTTTTCTCAAGACAAAATCAAACGTGAGTAAAAGGACTGAAAACACGAAACTTCGTCAATCTTAACAATGACAAATTAAATTTTAATTCAATTAATGTATATTACAATGTATGTTTAAAAAAAAATGCAGTTGCATTTCTCGTTTGAATTTCATCTTTGCTGGAACGCTTCTAGACATGCCCTTTATACAGATCAAGAAAAACACTTAATTTCAGGAGGATTAATCATCCTTAACCTCCATTCATTTCAGCTCCATTGTCATTTCATATACGATAGCCATTAGTTAGAGTGAGATGTTTCTGACTTTCAGAGTAAGATAAAATAAGGTATATTCGGTTCGAGTTTTCGCATCACTGTAACTGCAATTTTGCAGAATTTTCGCACTATTTTTTTTTGTTGTATTGCTTTTTAGAGCTGCAACGAAAATATCGTTTTCAATTTTATTAAAATTCGTTGTTTGAAAAACGAGTATTCGGAATAATAATATGAAGACTCTACTAATAAGGTGACTATTGGTACAATAACCCTACATCATGTTTTCTAGCTAAATTTTTTCAAAGAACTGTCTGGCGAGATGGGCCCATTGTGGCCTTAGCCAGTCATCTAATGACAGAGCAAAGAAAAAAAAAAGAACTGTCATATTAAATTTGTATTGTCAAAGATGTGCTTGTAAAAAAGTGATCTAACAAAATGTACACAAGCTCTTATCTCGTGACTCACAGTTAGTTATATTATAACATTTAGTCAATATAAAGATGCTGCAATGATAATCAAATTCCAGGGATCAGGAATCAAATTATTTGCATGCTTGAACAAAATTTTCCAACAGAGAAACTTGGCAGACGCACAGACGCTACTGGTTCCAATTTCAGATTGACCATTCTGTAGAAGTTTTTTTTTAAATTTTTATTCCATATTAGACAGAAAACATATTAAGAACAATCACGAATGTCTTTTCGATTGAAAGCAATTGCCAGTAAATTTCAGGAGCACCAAATTCACGGCACCCGATTTTGAAAAAAAAAAAAAAACTTCACTGAGTGCGGAAAGTTTCGAATCCAAATTAAACATTCTACCATCGAACACACTACCTGCACTGGTAAATATGAACTACCGTTTTTGACAATCAAACAAACAGAAAATCGAAGTTTATTCTGGCCCGATGAAAAATTGCGAAGCGGGTGACATTATCTATCGTAGATGATTCATCGATAGGACTGATGACAGAGTCCAATGATTTTTGCTTCTCTTTTTCAACATGCGTGTGTCGCTATGGAGACACCGTACAGCGTGTGATATGGAGGTGAAAAATGCATTTCGTAGATCAGCTGGAATAATTGTGATATTTCGATGATTGTAGTAATAAAGAAAATCTCCCAAAATGATGCACATTAGTCTGTTACATTGATTTTCACCTTCTCCACGAATGATTGGGTCATTGAATAAAAGACAAAATGTGGCAAATAAAATAAAAATATGATCGTGGTTTGCTGAATGAGTGCATTTATCAGCGGGAGTGGTGAGAGAGGAAATTATTCATAAGGCGCTGCAGTGAGTCGAATTATAACATTTTTCTGTTTGAATTTTATGATAATTTTATATTAAACATAATCAAACAGATGTTGTAAGCATGTGTCAAGAGATTTCATTGTGTCCATCCATGTCCATATACAAAATGAACTACGGTGACGATAGTTTTCTGGCAGCATATGTCTTATGACTATGAACACAACAGGTGCGTCATCCGCATTTCTGAACTTACCAAAGGTTTTCCTTCGGATCGATATCCTTCTTTCGGGGCGTAGTTAATCCATTTACTTGTGATACCGCAAGAATCTCCATGATTTCTGTAAAGCACTACTAGATTGCCGAGGTTGAGTAATTTATTATACTAAGCCTAAGATGCCTGATAAGGCAATCTGACCCTTGGAAGCTTCTCAAAGCTCTAGCGAAACAGCAGGATTCCGCTGACGCACTGCCACCGGACCACACAGAATCACTTTACAGTTTTCGGAATATTTGGATATCCTACGATAAAAATGCTAGCACTGCTCTCAAGATCAATTCGTTGATGCTGATGATGCACACAAAAATACAAGTAACGATTAGGGTAGGGGAAAGGATTGGAAGTTTTCTTAGCGTTTTCACTTAGCAGCAGCCACAAATATATAGAAAAAAAAACAAATTTCTGGATCAACTTCGCGATTCACCTTAATCCAACACTTGTTTTTTAAGGATTATAATAGGATAACTAATGCACTAAGGCAAAAGATTGAGAGGACCCGTTCAATTAAAACATTTTTTCATCCCTTCCGTATCTATCGAACAATCCGACCGACCCGTTTTACTGTTCTTTTTTCTTACGGAGGTTTTCACACACCTTCGACGTCGTCGCGATTTCTTCTTTGTATGTTTTTTTCAGTTTAGCACATACGTCAGATATCTGTCAAAAATAATAAAAGGTGTTCTAAAGACGTGATGGCGTCAGTTGTGACGTTCAATTTTTTAGTACAACATTTATTCATACACTGAATCAAATTCTGTAATATATTTATAAACAATCCCAGTAAATTCGAACATCGGACGCATCGTGCACGAAAGCTTTTGATTGCGTCTCGAGCTTACATAGTGTATCGGTAGAACAAAAGAGTGAAGATATACCAAAGCAGAGAGCGGATATCCAATACTCAGGTGATGAGATATATCGGGGTTGGATTTTAACCTCAAACATAGGGCCAGAGTTTTTCTGGCCCTAAGAGGCGAATGACCTAAAGGTTAAAGCCTCCATGATCGAGACAAAAGAATGTTTAACACTCTTGCACACCCTATCGGGGAGACGTCGGCTCGAAAATGCCTTGTTTGATATTCCTTCGCTCTGTTTCTCTAGCGATACATAATGTAAACATAAAGCTTTTTTAGGTCGACGCGATTGATGCAAATGGTGCAGAATTGTCCGATGACGGGCCGATCGAAGCGCTACAATCGGCCCTATATCGTGCTCAATCGGTCCGATAATCGGCCCGATGATCGGGCCGATGCGGGTCGACAACATCCACCGGGATGGCGAGTGCGTATTTCTACACTCAGAAAAATAGTATGGTAACTGTTACTATATAGAGGGCCAACTTGACCATGAGCGTATAGTGGTTTTCAGCCGACTATGAATTTAGATGATTTCAACAATAGTCAAGTTCATGTTTACTATGAATGGTATCGGCTCTAGAATAGTAATATTGAACAGTGTATTGTATGAATAACTAATACGATTGAGATGGTTAGCCTAACCATGACCGAATATTTTTTTTACATTGTAGTTTTTGCTATAACCAGAGTCATGGTATTTTTGACATTTCACTTCTAGTTATTTTGAAACTAAAAGCAGTGGTTGATTCAACAATGCTGAAGATCAGCAAAACATGAGCTAATGTTGAAAAGTTTTATGAATTTAAATTCTAAAATAAGAACAACAAAATAATTTCATTAAACTCTATTTTATTTTCGCATCAAATCAAATGATAATATACCTGGTGAAATATTGCTTAGCATTGCTTGATAGCATCAGTTGATCCAAGGCTCTGTCCGGTGGAGTTTTTTGTGAAGCAGGAATTGGCAGCAGGAAAGAAATTATTAGCCAAGTCCAGATGCAAACCTCGATGCCCACCTGCGATTTTCCGTCGGATTCGAGCGAATTGAATCCGGGAATCAAATGATAATCTTCCTTTTCATCAATCGCTTGATGTTGTTTCTACAGCGACCGATAATGAATAATAAACCGTATACGAGATGTTGATTTCACTGGAAAACATAACCGTTGCCGGAAAATTGTTGAAAAATTAAATTTCAACGACGGAAACTAGTAAGGCTACAAACTTTACCTACCTGTAAGACCTACCAAAGTACACAGTCACAATATAGAATATTTTTACCCATGTTCGAAATTTTCTGCTAAATTGTAACTGTATGTGACAATAACAGTACACCCGTTCATTGACAATTTGTATAGTCAGCACAAATGTAATACTTAGTAGGTTGAAAAACACTATACGATAATGTGCTTCCTACATAAATTCTGTTGATATGGACTACATGAATAGTGTTTTCAAACTACATAATCGTCTTTTAAACCATGTATCTATTTATGGTAACATTATTATATTGTGAACATATTTACATGGTAGCGATAACGATAACTGGCATAGGATGACTATGCCAGAAAAGTCATTAATACAAATAGTTTAGTCAAGTCGTAGTCTTGGTTGTCTAGTAATTTATACAATACAGATGGTGAAAAGTCATATATCATGATTGTTGCTACTATTTAAGCATATAGTTGAAATGACGATGGAAAACAGGCTACGGTTACTATGGTATTTTGCTCAGTGTATGGACATTATTGAAGTGCGCGAAAAAACAACAATGAAAATGGACGCCTCTAGTTAATATTACTTTAACATCAATCGCGCCGGTTATTGATGGAAGGCAAAGGAAAATGTTTCGTCACATAAATAAATCTTTAAAAAATCAATACTCGCATACACGAATACCATAAACCAATTATACTAGACGTTCAAACGTTCAAAAATATGGTTTGGGTTACACATTCATTAGTTTGTTACGCCGATTAAATGGTACATTTACATGCGTGTGGTTATCGAATATCACTGCAAATTAGACATGGTTAGATTTCGGGTGTTTGTACCCAAACCCGAATCAGACGAGTACAGGTTGGGTTCGAGTTAAAAAACATGTCGAGTTTCGGCCGGATTCATTTAAAACGATACGGGTCGAGTTCCGGCTCAAAAATTTAGTCCGAAAGACGAACTTCTAACCAACTTTTAGAATGCATTTTCAGATTTTATGCAGTGAGTAAGTTCGCGCGGAACTTGTTCTATGCTCTCAAGAAGCCAAAAGTTCCACGCATACTTTTAAGTAGCAAGACAGTTCAAGTGGAACTTTTTCTGTACTTTCAGGTTCTCAAATGTCCCACGTGTTCTTTTAAACAGTGTTTTAAATGTTTTAAGTTATCGTGGTCACTTTTGATGGTTGTAGCCAAGCTTAGTTTTTATGGTCTATGGTACTAATAAGATCTATGCATTGGAACAGATTCAAAGATTTGTTGATTTATAGAATCGTCATTTTGAATGTAGACGTTAAAATTTTATCACTCATAACAAAAAATAGTGAGTTTTTAACCAATATTTTTGGTTGTTCCGGAACAGATTTTCAATAATTTGTGCTTCCGGTAGAATTACAGATTTTCAATAATTTGTGCTAAACAGATTCTGCGTCGCAGATCCACAGATTTTCTCACATTTAAAAAAATCACAGATTTCTATAGGTGTTTATGGTTATTCAGAAAAACTGAAAAAAAATAAAGATGTTTCCCAAGTTTTTCACAGAGAAAATCACATAAAATAGTCAAGCTGAATACTTAAAGAGACGAAGATGATTGTTATACGAACATCCCATAAAATGATTAGAATCACCACATACAATTTACGTGAATTAACCAAACGTCAAACAATCAACGTGGATTTGTACACACTTAAAACCTAATTTCGATCTCGGCGAAAAAAATGCGAACGGCAAAGCGATTTTCTCGGATATTTTACTGAAATTTCTGCTAATGTAGCTTTTTCCAAAGTTCTCGGTTTATTACTTCCAATTTCTCGGCAATTCAAAATCTTATACTGATATTCGGTTTTGTAAATTACCGTGTTTACCAGCAAGTAGCCGTTTCGCCAAAATCAGCAAATTAATGATATCAACTTACCGACATCTCGGTAAACAACTTTTAGACAACCGAAATTCGGTGAATCATCAAAGTAGCCATTTTTCTTCAGTCCAAAACTGAGTGATGTAAATAAGTGCATGTGTTCATATGTGGAATCAGTTGCAAATAAAAATTGAATCCGAATATAGCGATATGTTTCGTGATGTTAAAAACAAATTTATTCAATGTTCGACGATTATTCGTGACAAGAAATCCCCCAGAGCATTCTTACGGGATAAAGATCCTCGCAACGCTAATCTACTGCATGAAATTGATTGGACTCCGGTATAATATATTTCTTTAAATATTCAATGTTTTATTGAGCCATTACTTTCGTTGTAGCCGGAATCTAACAACATAATGTTTAAATAAATAGATCAATGATAACGAGTTTAAACTGTAAGGTTTATTTTATATTTAAATTTTTATTTTTATTAATTGCTTAAAATCTCGGCATTAGCTCATATGCTTGAACACCGGTAATGTCGGTAATTTGTTTCCAAAAGCGACGAAGATCTCGGTAATTTATAGTTTTTTCGAAACCGAAAATCTCGGTAAAAGCAAATTATCTGTCAAATGAAAAACACCGAAAATTTCAGTTGTTTTATTGTTTGCCGAGATAATTACCGAGCACTCGGCTGTTCAAATCTCGGCAAAGTTTTGCCGAGATTCGGGAAAAAATCTAAGTGTGTAGTGTGTGAAGTGTAAATAGTTCAAAATACATTTAATTTTTTTTTACTTGCTAAAATCATGATTCATTTAAGGTTTAAGAGACATTTTAGACAGTTCAATTTGAACCACTAAGCAGACGTAAAGTTAACGCTATTTGCGAAACACGATTTTATATTGCGCCGAAGCACAATGTCTTTTCTAACGTCCCGAAGAAAACGAATAGGCTTCGGAACTGGAAGCCGTTTTGAATTTTGGACACCTAACCGATTTCACTATTCTTTACGCTTCGTCTTCGACTCGTAGAGCAATTCAAGCAACCCCTTGTTTCCTCTTTTTATTTAACTTTCCAGGATCTATCAGTTGATAGCCAAAGAATAATATTCCCACGATCTTATCGACTACTATTGATGTTTATCAGGATTCGATACTCGAAAATACGCCATGGATTCGACACAGGATTATGCGTGTTGAGGTTTTTTTGTGTTTTAGGAATATAAATTGTTATGTAATCTTCTTATCATATGAAAATATAAATAAGTGAAAATTGAAATCAGTTGTGAAAAGTTCACTAGTGAATATTAGCCTCGAAGATATTCAAGAAAAAAGTTCGCACAATGAATATATCTGATTAATGTGTCTCATATAAATGAGTTAACTTTAAGGAGTATTCGGAAATTTTACTTTCAAAAATAAACGTCTGGTAGGTTCAAAGTTCAAGCACAGAAAGAAACCTGCTCTCTGTGTTCTGTATTCATTTTACTTTTTGTTATTGTTATAGTGTTACACACTAAATTTAATCTAAACTTATTTTGATAGTTCTGCACTGAACCAAAACAGGACGCTGATACAACAGCTCTTCCTTCTTAACTTTTTACATAACCAATCGAATTGACAATAATCAATTTATATTTTTTTATATAATTCTTGCTATTTTCTAGCCTTACTATTATGTTTAACAAAAATAACCATATGAAATTTGTTCCCCTTGGAACCAATCGATCACTTTGAATATACAAAGTCTTCAAAAATCAAATTCTTCTTTATACGTTTCGAACGCCTGATAGACGGCATCTGAGAATTATTCCCTGCTTCATAGTGCTTCCGCTTTCTTCCTCGCCGCTGCTCATCAATCGTGAATCCACGAAACTCCTCATCACTTTCTTCTCTACTCTTCCTTGTTTTCAAATCCTGAGCAAACGTAGAAATGACCACGTTTGGCCGAACACTGGCGTTCCTTGGGTTAGCGACTCGAAGTTGGCCTCGATGAGCCATGATTTCCACGCTTCCAACATGTATCTGGAAAATATTTTGAGAGTACTTTTTAGTACACATGGCTTTTATCCATTTGGCGTGATTGTGAGGGTTATGGTTTTCATACCATACTTCTTCCCCCTCAATCAGACCATCCAAAGGGTCAATCAACACCTTCGGAAAACAAACGTCATCAGCCTGTTTGTTTTTATCATCATTAGTTTCACCTGTGTCTTTACTATCTGGAAATATTATTTGTTTTTTATATTGTTTCTTGGGATTCAATAAATCAAGCAGTGTCTTTGGAGTGTATGAAAAAATTCTTTCAGAAGGAAAATGACCATCTGATTTTGAACAATAATTTCTATAATTAATTAAAAATAAGTTTATCTGGTCCTCCAAATCTAACTCATTCAAGTCCTGTTCCAATAAGAACTTTTTTAACACCTCTTTGGTTGTTCTAACTAATCTCTCTGCCTGGCCATTACTAGCTGGGTTGTATGGTGGACTTTTGAATACCTTGATTCCTTGCCTCTCTAAGAAATTTGAGAAGGAAAATGAATTAAATGGTGGACCTCCGTCGGATACCAAGACATCGGGCAATCCGAACCGAGCAAAAAATGCTACTAATTTCTTTAATACTCTATTACAATCAGTACCCTTACTCATCCATTCAACTTCTATCCATTTGGAAAAACTGTCCACAATCAACAAAAATGTGTGATGTGAAAAATGGAAAAAATCGATGTGTACTCTACCGAACGGTCTCGTAGTTGGCATCCATTTATATGTAGTTTTAACCTTAGGGACAACCATCATACTATTACAAGTGCTACAACGAGTTACAAAGTTTTCTATATCAGAATTAATTCCGAACCAATAAACCGATCGTCTAGCCAACTGCTTCATCTTTACCATACCTGCATGGTTGGCATGTAAAAGTTTCAATATTACGCCTTGTACATTCTGCGGTATTATTACCCTGTCTCTATATAACAAACACTCGTCAACAATTTCTAATTCGTGTTGATTTGAAAAAACATCAACAAAGCGTTTGTCAATACGTTTTGGCCAACCATCCCTCATGAATTCAATAATATTTTGCAGAAATTTATCATTCTTTGTCTCAAAAGCAATTTTAGCACTATCAATCGGAAAATTTTTACTGAAATTAATACTTTTAATCAACTTAGCGTCCAAATTTCTTGGAACTTGTTGTTCTAGAGGAAAACGCGAACAAAAATCCGCGTTACCCATCTTCTTAGAAGGTCTATAGCAAATTTCAAATTCATAAATGGACAGCTCCAATATATATCGCTGTAGTCTTGTAACAAATATTGTATTTTTCCCTTCCTTTCCAAAAATTCCAACCAGAGGTTTATGATCTGTATATACCATAAACTTTTTTCCGTACAAATATTTATGAAATTTTTTAATGGTACACACTAGAGCTAAGGCTTCTAGATGAAGAATAGGATAAGATTTTTGTGCGTTATTTAACGAAAACGATGTAAAACATATAGGTTTTTCTATACCATCAACTATGTGAGCGATTACTCCCCCTAGACCGTAGCCTGAAGCATCGGACACGATCACCAAGGGCTTTTTTGGATCATAAAGCTCTAGAAATTTAGTATCCAATAAAGATTTCTTACTGCCTTCGAAAGCTTTGCTACAATTCTCATTCCACTCAAATTTAACATTATCTCTCAAAAGATTGTACAGATAGTGCAATTTTGAGGATAAATGTGGAATAAATTTGTTATAATAGTTTATTAACCCCAAAAATGATTTGAGTTCTGTTACATTTTTCGGTATTTTAGCATTCTTTATTGTTAAAACTTTTTCTGGGCAAGGCAATAACCCCTTTTCACTTATAATGTGTCCCAGATATCCCAATTGCGTCACAAAAAATTTACATTTATTCAAATTAACTTTAATGTTTGCTTTAGCCAGTCGTAAATAAAGTAAATTTTTTTTATACAGTCTGCCAAATCAGCACCTGCAACCAAGACATCGTCCAAATAGCAGAATACGTTGTCAATTCCCTTTAATACTTGATCCATTACTTGTTGAAAAATAGATGCGCTGGAAGAAGCTCCCTGCGGTAATCTATTGTAAACATACAGTCCTTTAATCGTATTGATTACCATAAATTTTCGTGAACGTTCAGACAGAGATAACTGGGTATAAGCCCCTTCCAAATCCAAAGCACAAAATACTTTGCAACCTGCCAACCCGGCAAACAAATCCTGTGCCACCGGTAGAGGGTAAGTATTTGGAATAATGCATTTGTTAATCGATACCTTGCAATCAATAACAAGCCGTATCTCATTGTTTTTTTTAATAACCACTACTACCGGAGAAGCCCATTTGCTCGTTTTAATAGGAGTAATTACTTTTTCACTTTCTAGTTTCGTCAAATAATCTAAAACTTTCTCCCTTAACCTGTAGGGAACGTCGTATGCCTTTTTGAAAATTGGCTTATCGTCATTCAAAACCAAGTCTGCTTCGAAACCGTCAATAGGAGTGGAAAAATCTTTTTCAAATACATTGTAAAACTTTCGTTTAATATCTTTTAAAACCATGTCGCAACGATTATCGTCCAACAAAATATTATTAACTGATAGATCACACGCAAAATAATTCCTCCAGTCAGAGAAAAACTCGTCTAACCATGGGCGTCCCAATAAAGGAATAAACTTGTTATCAGAATTCAGTACTAACAGCTTTAAATTTGCTGATTTTCCTTTACATTTGACCGAAACATTTGCTTCGCCAACGACATTAAGTCTCGCCCCATTCACCACAATCAATTGTTTCAGAGTTTTCACCAAAGGTTTACTAAAGTGAGCTAAATATTGAGATTTCCCCATAACAGACACTGAAGAGCCACAATCAATCTCCATTCTGAGAGATTTGCCCTCTATTTCAATGTCAATTAAACAAGGATTATTTATATGATTTATAGAGGAAACAAGCATACATTCAAAATCACCTGAATTTTTTTCATCCTCACTTTCCGAATCATGTGGTCTGAAACGGCTGAACAGCTCGCTCAATGTACTTGGCCCAGGTTCTGCAGAGTCCACGAACTTCACTGCCTCCTTCCTTGAATTTTTTAGCTTAAAGCACTTCCGCTTTAGATGTCCTCGAATTCCACAGTAATCGCAAATCCTGCTTTCCGGACGGTACGTATCCTGATTGTTTCTCCAACCAGCTGGCTTGAATGTTGTTTTATGCATTGTCCTCTCTTCCTTCGCCATTGCATTAGACTGTTTATACGGTTTAAAACCCAATCGATCCTTCACCGAGCCTCTATTCTCAAATCTTTGAGACTGGTTTAATTCAGCTTGAGCTCTGTTATATATCCTTGCTAACTTTTTATAAGCGTAACCGCCTTTATTTGGTTCATTCTGTCTCATAGAAGCGATTTGTTCCTCATTAGAGGCAATACCCAATGTTCGCGCGTTGGCCCCTGCCATCTCCCAGGTCGCGATTAGTTTTTCTGCTGAATCCAGCGTTAAATTTTCTTCATTTAGCAACCGTTGCTGAAGTACTTTATCCCTCAATCCGGCAACAATGCGTTCCCGTATTGCTGATTCTTTAAAATTCCCGAAATTACAAAATTCCGCTTGAAGCTTGATCGAAAGCACAAAATCTTCAACGGATTTATCTGGATTTTGTATCCTGTTATTGAATTTAAAACGCTGTATAATATCCGACTCTGTTTTATCAAAACGCGATTTCAGCTTGCTAATCATTGTGTCAAGAGATATTTGAGCTAAATCCGTATTCGGAAATAGTAATTTAAGCTCAGAAAATACGGAAGGACCACTAAGGGTTATAAAATGCGCTTTCTTAGCTTCATCAGGAACATTGTTCATAACAAAAAAGTAGCCCAATCTTTCAGACCAATCCGAAAAGGATGATCCTTTACGGTAAGGCTCAATCATGGCGGATACACTCATCTGCGCCATCGTGTAAAAAGGTCAGTCACAATAGAAACAATTAAAACCAGTAACAAGAGAAAATAAAACCAAAATGGCTTACCTTAAGCGTCACCTAAAATTCTATACTGGCACCTTAAACGAAAACAAGATTCCTTAAATATCTCCGTCTAAAACTTTAAACTCCAACGGTCGTAGCCAGTGCCAATTTAGCTATTTATTGAATTTATGTAATTTATCACTCGTGACACCTCCAAGGAAATTCTTGTATCTAAAGGGAATATAAAAAATAACACTCTTAATTATGTCACATAAAAAAAAATTTAAAACCACAAAATATTAAAATTTAAATTAAATATAATAATAGAAACACCACCCTAGCCAATAAGCCAGACATTTATTTTCTATATTAATAAAAAAAAAATATTCATATATGGCACTTGAACCGAAATATGTGCAGCACCCTAAAATAAAACCGACGCTACCAAACAAAATGGTTTCCACTGGTAGAATATTTATCACTTTCAAACGCTTCCGATTCACTTTCTACGGTTTTTTCTACACGGTGTACTTACGGTTTTAACGCTAAATCTTAACCAATCCGAAAATAGTCCGGATGTAGATAATAAAATCCTGCAATCTAGCTACTTCCTTGACTCTTAGTCCGTACAGATTTCTGCCACCGACGTTGAAAAAAATCCTCTATCTGCGATGAATACCACCACTGTTGTTGGATAGTTGTTCTGCCCATTTGCACACCGAAGTCACACGCGTTCACAATTTTCCTCGTCGCCAGTTAATGTGTCTCATATAAATGAGTTAACTTTAAGGAGTATTCGGAAATTTTACTTTCAAAAATAAACGTCTGGTAGGTTCAAAGTTCAAGCACAGAAAGAAACCTGCTCTCTGTGTTCTGTATTCATTTTACTTTTTGTTATTGTTATAGTGTTACACACTAAATTTAATCTAAACTTATTTTGATAGTTCTGCACTGAACCAAAACAGGACGCTGATACAACACTGATATTACTCTCGAACAGAAGATTTTTGGAAACTAAATCTTCATAGCCGTTATATCTCAACCCTTTGCAGAAAACATGATGAATCACCAATAGCAATAACTTTACATGCAAAAATATTTGATAAAAAAAATACTTCCTTCGATACTTTTGAACGCTCATGATTCGTGGATAAAGTTTGCTTTGTTAGTTTGTCGACAGAAGACGAGGTGATAACAAAACATTACTATATTTGGAGTGGGGTGGAAGTGACCTGTTCTCGATAATGGTTTGATCAAAGCAAAGACTTGGCATTACATTCCTTTTGTACAATTTGGTCTTTCTGTTCCAACAGACTTTGTAGCCGATTCATAGCGTACAAAATCATTGTATGGCTCTTGCTATGATTCCATTGGTATTAAGAATTCTTCCAGGTCGGGACTCGAATATTCGACAACCGGCTTGGTAAATCAGCGCAACCGATGTGATCTAAAAGAGTGGCACCTTTTTAAATTTCCAATCATAATTCTAATGTTAACTACGACTTCACCAACACTATCCACTTTCTATTGATTATCAATTACTCTCGATAATGCAGTTTCTAATCTTCTATATATTTACAAATTGTTCCCCAGTGTATTCTATAGCAAAAACTTATTATCACAAGAAATTTCGAAAGCTGCGAGCAACGTACCTATATTGAATCAATCACCTAATTCCTTTGACGAAGATAAATGTTTAGTACGACGAATATTTTATGCCGAAGCAATCCATGACTCAAAACCCACGTAATTTACGCTTGAATTGTTCCATTATATTCATCCAGAGACAGATGTTATAAATACTGATCTTGTAACTGCTATTGGCAGGATTGTAAACGACATCGCGATAGTTAAATTGGACAGGCTCGGCTTCTGTTCCGACGTTCTTCAATGGATTAAAGCTGATCTCTTATTTCGTCAAGTTTAACGACTGTATTTCCAAAGGCCGAAATTCCACAAGGGAGTCATCTTGGTTCTTTCATTTTCCTATTTCACTTGAACGACGAGTATTTTCCTATCGTGACAAATGAATATTAGTTTCAAATATGAATGTAAAAGTTACGATCATTTATTGTCGAAACCTGATGCCATGTTTCACAATCTAGCGCTAGCTTCCTCGATTAGATACTGTTTGTTAACAGAATTGAACTAACTTGTTTTCCCTTGCATTTCGGTTTCAACATACAAACCAAATTCCATGTCCATGTCATTAATGTATTAAAAACATCAGTCAGTCAGGTATCTACACTTTATTTCTTCATTCATTGCCATTTACATATAACTTATGTTGATCACAAGCATTTAAAAGCGGAAAATAATAAACTATTTTAACAGCTAGGTACAAACGATTTCGTACCTTTACTAAAACAACATATATTACATTTGTGACAGAAACAGTATTTGCATAATATGGTATAGCAAAGAAAAAACAAACAAGTGGGAATATGTTTGTTGACACATTCATTAATGTATTTTCATCATAGATCATGCGAGTCAGAGGACATACTGTAATACTCCCGGCAATGCCGTTCGCTGAACAACCAAACAGTTGGAGGAATGTCAACTTATGTTTTTCATCTATAATAATGTAGCTACTATAAGCATTTAGAAGATTGGAATATAGTTATCGATCTTGGCACGATGCTTCTGTGCTACACACTCGGCGATCCAGACAATATTACGACATTCCTGCTCCTTAAGCTTTAGATATGAATAGAAAACACCAAAATGGAACTGCTGCATGAAAGCGTATACGTTTAGTTTAACTTCATGCTCGTAGAATTTGTCCTCCAAAGTTTTATCTCCTGGATTGTTACCGGATCCATCGAACAGCGCTGCATATTCAGCATAATATTCGGCCACGGCCTTCACCTGCTCATAATCGTCGGCACGGGCTAATGCAGCCAAACCATCTGGATTCATGCGACCGCAGCGTGGATACAGTTTGGCACGATCGTCTTTCGAAAGTTCTGTGCCGAACGAGTTGATGGTGATGATGATAGCTCGACGATCAGCTTCGAACTAAACAATGATTTCTACATGATTACAAAATTCATGGTGCACAATTACATGATACTTACCGCCAAAATCTCACACATAACATCGGCAGTAGTTCCACCGATATTCTTGCAGAAATCATAAAAAGCCTCTAAATATGCTTTGTATAAAGTGTTACGAATGATTTCAATGTTCATCTCATCCAAATCTTGTTCAGAAATGCAATCGACAAAGAAGGGGGCCAATGGCGTATCGACAAGCACGGCGTTATATAACTCGGCCGGTGTTGCGGCTACGTGGATAGCTTCCATTTGCTCAAAACTACCCAGCGGATGGCACTTCGGAATGAGTTCCGAAATCGGACGTTGATGCAGAGTACCGGTAATCAACAGAATAATGTTATCAATCATGTAACTGTAAGTAATGAAATCCAGAAAGGTGGACAACGGTTCAACAGCATGGTTGCGCATGTGCTGAAATTCGATCACCAGTTTTTCACGCAGTTTGTCGTCGATCACTGAAACCGCTAACGGGGATGGCTCGTTGGCCAAAAATTGGCCATAATCGGTACCCTGAAGATGAAGTTTCAAATCTGTAAAAAAGGAGTGGCTTTATTAAACGTTGGAACATTTGTTAAGCTCGATAGTACATTACATCTAACGAGAATAATTTTATATTGAGGTTACGATGAAACACGAACGTTGCAATGAAGATAATCAATTACATCTTACCATTTCGTGCCGTGAGTTTTGTGTGGTTCGAACAATGACTGCTACCATAACAAATAACAAAAAAGTCTCGAACACGAGCTAGTCGAAAAACGTTTTTAGATTTTATTCCGTAGTTCACACATGAGCCCAAGTATTAAAAATGTGATTATATATTTTTTAAATTGTTCTGTTAACACACTAGAATGACGGTTTTCTCATAACAGAAAGAAATGCTAAAGAAATTATACGCAAAAAAATTTAATTAAAAATTTTTCTATGAGTTTTAGTACGAAATTCCAATTTCAAAAAGAGATTTTTGAAACCCTAATACACATCGTTCCACCCCTCGATGCGAAATTCTTTTCGTGATATGATGGGGTCATATGATCAATCATTAAAGCTACGAAAACAGAGTTTCGCTTCTAATGAAATAAGCTTTTACTTGATTTTTTATTCAAACCATTCATCTGGACAGCACCTAAAGTATTGATCTTTCGAGACAATGGCCATCACACTTACCTTCAAGAGTTTCGCACTGGACCAAATTCAAGTAATCCGCCTGCTTAAGAATTCCACACTTGAATCCACGACACAGACCTTCCAGGTAACCACCGTCAATGTTGAACATGAATCCAGGCATTTTTGTGCTGAATAACGTTCACTGGCGCTGTAAAACAATCGGAAACAACAGCTGGATTACCTCCTAGAACAACAAATGCGATGGGCGATCCTCTGACTGAAAGATTTTCTTTCTCCAGTGTCATATGACTGAATAAGAAAACCAAGGGTGTAGTGTCAGTTTGACCATAAAAAAATAGAGGGGGGTTTATTTGACAGATGTGATGCTCGTCGTCGTGTACTAAATCATTAAGAGCATGCTCAGCAGCTCGAAACTACTACAACTGGCATTCGTTAGTTGGAGCCGAGTTGATTATACTGCTCGTTTTAAAATAAAGTTGATAATTGTAGCGTTTTAAATTTACTTTGCTTTTGTTTGTTAAAATCATACATTTTTGTTTGTTTTAAGAATAAAATGATTTCTTTCAAACTTATTTGTAAGGTTATTTTTGATCCTACTTTTATCCGCTTTCAAATTGTTAAAAATCATGCTTTATTTACATATCACAATCAAGCCCTGGTATTCCAAGCTATGGAATCCAACGATTCGGTGCTCCATCATTCCGGTGGAGATAGATATCCTGCATCGAATATTTTTGTAAAGAAAATGTACTATGTAATCTTAAGCAATTTTCAAAAATATTAGTAATTATCAATACATTGTACACGAATACACGATTTGTTGAAAACCCTCTGAAATGAACGAAACAAAAAAAATCACTTATAAAACGTATACAAACTTAATTTGCATAGGAAAAAATTGCTCTGGTTTATAAGAAATGAGATTATTATGGATCATTTAAACAGTAAACTTACTTGTATCATTAATCAAATTAGATCATAGCAAAGACATCACATTAACAAGATATCCAGCTCTCACATTTCCAGTACAAATCATTGGCAACAACCTTTTTTGCGAGCATGGCACCCTCAGGAGAGTCCGCATTGAATCTCGTACATAGAAGTAGGGGAGAGAAATGTTGAATCCGTGCGCGCCAAAATAGCAGTACTGCGCACCCATACAATTGACATGATATGTTGAATGTGATACCGTGCGATGGCGTTGCTGAACTGAAAATTGATTTCGCTCCATGCTGGCAGGGTCTGATCATAGATAAATTGCATCATTTTATGCTTGACATAAAGATATAGAATAAATGAATCAACATGTATATGGCCGATAACATCAATTCATCTTTGGTTGGTATGTAATAAATAGTTAGTTTATTTCAATAATAAACTCAGCCCGGAACAAATATATTTTTCGTTTGATTAGACCAAAATTTCAATTCAAATCAAATAGAGATTATTGTTGATGTTGAAGAGAGAAATTGGTTGAAAATAATAATATTCTAACTGGAAATGATTATAAATCGAAATAAAAAATTTAATTTTTTTATTTTAAAAATCCTCAATTTCTCTGCATATAATAGGTACACACAAAGGTGCACATCACTACTAATGAGCAACAGACTGAGAGAAAAGTTGAAAACGCACGAAACAGAGAAAAATGATAAATTTGCGAAAAGTATCACCCAGCGGAAGGACTTGGAACCTTCACCCTTCTCCTTTCCAGGAATATGCTCCACAAACTATGCTACTCTGGAATATGTAGATAACACACTCATGCATATATGTTGCCGGCTATGCCTTGTCATTTTATTAGATCCAAGCGAAAACATTAATATTTCTTTGAAATATTGTTGTTCCTTCCAACGATGCAAAAACTTCGCATTTCACAAAATTTCAAACATTATCTAGATGATTCGTGATCGGAGAATCACCTGGTCAGCCCAGAAGGGTAATTTTTTCATCATTTCAAAGAAATAATACGTTTTCAGCATGGATCTAACAATATGGCCAGGGACTGTAGTATGTGACTATTCCTTCAATCTTTATAAATTTGAAAAGAGCAAGCGTGTGCGGGAGGAGTGTAGAGGGAGAACAAACAAAGAATAATTTATACTTATCCAATTAGTGGTTTGAAAATGTTCTTCTCTAGCCATTCAAATAGTGTAATTAAAACAGTTTTTTCATCGAATTCGATACAAGTTTTGGTAAATTCATTCGGGTTTATTTAGTATGATTCGAGTCATTCTAAAAAGCGTATTTCAACGCTTATACGGTAACATTCATGCAACCAAAAGTATCATCAATAATACATTTGAACTTGATAATTTAACCGACGAATTGAACCCCATATAGTAAAATTGAATGCGGTTTCAATGATCGCATTTATGGATCGTATTAATGCGGAATTGTGACTTGTTCAACTACGCTCTTATATGATTATATCTTCGGAACTAAATAGAATCGCTATGAGAATTGTTAACTTACCAAATAATCAAAAAGTAGTTCTCGCGTTTTTAACACCGGTTCAGGCAACTGCGAAAAAATTCAACGCATCACCTATAAGATTACATCTTCCTGTAGAGTCTGAGAGCGGAATGTGAAAAGAGTACGGTAGGGAATAGGGTTAGTTGAATGTGAAACGTGTTACCGAGCGGTCGAATAAAGGGTCCTGGAGTTATATATAAATTTGTGTAGTGAGTCGTATGAAATTCCGAAAGGCCTAATTGCACGGATTCTACACTTCCGAACCGGAATTATTTTCCTTAACCCTTCCAAACTTGATCATTGAGCTCATAGTAGCTTCTCAGTACGCCTAAGTATATTAAAATTCCTTAAAAATCTAGCGGAGAAGAAAATGTGCACACTCAGACTCTCTGCTATCTCGTCGAGCTGAGTCTAATGGTAAATAACATTAGGAGTCTCGGAGGAAGCGATCCGTTTTTTCTGCGATTCTACATCCTCTCAACAGAAAAATGCCAAAAAAACTAACCATTGCGATAATTGTAATTGTAATTCTTGCGGTTAAATTTTAAATACTTTTGCATTGGTTTTCGCTGTATGTTATGTCAAATTTTTCGAATGTCGGTAAAATTTTTACTGACTTTTTCCTAAGTTTTTACTCTTTCACTTCCGAAAATAAATCGAATTGATAGATATGATTCTCCCCGAAGGAGTTCTTCATTATAATTAATAGATTCACTGAAAATTACCAAATCTTTTACTGAAACACTAATGACATTGTTACCCCCTCGTTTACTCAGTGAGTGGAATGGTATGTTGTAGGCTTACTATCAGAGCTAATAAAAGTCATTTTCATTAACTGGAAAATAGACGAAAATAACAAGAAATTACTGTCACTCTCAGCCTCGCTTGCAAACTATGAGAACGAAATCCATGTCCAGTCAATGACATAAGCGGGACAGTAGTTTCAAAATTGTGTTTTTCTTTCATTTGCCCTTCCAGTCATTTGCAGTTTTCAGTGAAAATCCCATAGTATGCAGTGTCAATATTCAACCAAAGCTGTGAGAATTGAAAACGACAGAAAAAGGTTTCACAATAAGTTTTAACTGTTGGTGCTCGAATTTGTAGTAGTTTTGGTTTCCAAATAAGTTCTGGTATGTAATTACTTCGATTTGCCATATTTTAGTCACTTTTTATAGCCAAGCGTCTCAGATTTTCAATACATCGATGACATAATGAGAATTGAAATTCTGCTGTTGCTACCTGAAGACGTTAGTTTGGTTTCGTCTTGTCACAGAGGAAAGAGTGACGTTGGCAATTATGCTCTCTCATTTTTTCGATGAGTAACGAAAATGATTCGTCTTTCTTCGTTTATTCTGGTGTCGGTCATTTACGAATGAGACAGTAAAACATTGAAAATGAGACTGCTGGAAAGGTTTTCTTTCTTTGAGAATGCGTGACAATTTTAAGCTCTCATAGACACCCGTCCAGAGCTTGGCCGATACTCACCACGGAACTCACTGTGTTCGGGAACTATTGGAAACGAACCATCCACCCCTGCTGAAAACCAAGGTGGAACATACCAAAGGTCAACATATTTTAGTTTTTCTACTCTGAAAAACAAACATAGAAAAATCCTTCCAAATCTACTACCGAAGACGAGGGCTGGCGACTCCTTTCGAGTCCGTAAACCGTATCAATAAACGAAAGAAAGGATAAATGTGCTGACAGTGTCTATCTTCTACAACATTTCATTTTAACAAATATTTACTTTTCATTCTAGGCCTATCAACTAGCATAACTTATGTGAAGTGACGTCATTATATCTTATGTCTATTACTTGCGCTTTTCATTGAGGTTTCTGTCTCTGGATACTCCTGAGCAATATGTTCTGTACGGGCTCGTATCAAGCTCTTTTCTGATACTGCTCTGTTGTACCGATCGATCACTGTTGAATACGGGATGGCGAAGATGCTCCGCAACTATTTCGGTTGCCAAGGTGGTTAAGGTGCTTCAAAATGGCGAACGGAACTGTCGTCTCAGTATAATCGCGCGCACTTCTGATATATTTGGTAGTCGGAAATAGAAAGAACTCTTCCAGCTCAAGCAAAGTTTATCAAGGCTGACACCGACAAAACCCAGAAGCTTCATTGATACCAACCCAATTGACGTTTGACTAATCAAGTTTGGTAGCCCCCCCTGCAACAGCTATGGATGGTATGTTGCGCGACATGTTCACATCGTAGCAGCGTGACACCTAGCAAGTACATAGACAATGTCCTTAATCGTGAGTGATCCATCCGTCTCAGAGCGGGTCATGGACTTGGAAGGCTATCGCTTACTCTGATAGACGTAATGACCATAATTGGAGTCAGGGATTGCAAAAGAGAAGAGATAGGATCTGAGCTAACATCGTTGATAACGTTTTGTGGCAAAGCCCAAAATAAACCAATTGTAACCAATGGTTACAACATTTCTAAGTTAACAGATCATGTCAGAACATTAAAGTGAATGTTCCGTAATATTTCTATAGGAATAATCGAAATCTGGTAGTTTATTGACAGATGACTAAATTGGATCGATTTTACAGTTCATCTATTGAAAAATATTTTAAAAATAATTACAGAACATCGAGAAATTTGGTGTGTAGCATTTTGCTCTTCTCGCAATGCACGGATTCACTATACACGGCTAAAAATCTATTGCCGGTACCATGATTAATAATTTCTTAATTATGGTACCGGCAATGGATTTGTATCCGTGTATGGATCGTATTACGTTACATGGATGCACTGATCGGATCGTATCACGTTCAATACAATATAAATATGAAATTTCTCATGGTAATTCCAAACACGGTTTAGAAAGTCTAAATTGAAGTTGTTACTTTTAAAATTACAACAAGGAATAAAATTAACATTAAACCTGCAAGAAAAGAATAGTACTCTACACGGTGAAACAGATTCAATACACTGGAATAAAATGTAAAACATATAGAATTTGAAAATGTTTTGTAGTCGTTTCACAAGCATGCATTGATTTTTATTGAGATGGAGAAAGCGCATGAACTTGCACGATCGGTTTTAGATGGCCTCGTTTAATTACATGTGGGATTGTCTTCGGTACCATACTATTAAGTTAAAAAAAATTCATCGTTAGAAAATAATATTGATGTTAAAATGCCAAAACAAACCTAATACAATCGATGATGGGACAAACTGATAGACACAGATTACAACCGGTACAATCATCCGTAACGTGTGGCAGGTGCGTCACTGCATCAAATTGAATCGCCTGATATCCGGAGTCTGCACAAGTCATGTAGCATTTGCCGCAGTTAATGCATAGATCCTAAAAATATGAATGTATAGTAAAAGTGGACATAAATGCAGTATTGTCTTTCGTACATCATCGATAAGGGCTACTACTTGCTTTTTATTATCTAGGCTTTTGTACGACCCGATTTTGTCTAATGCGACTCCAAGAACGTCTTTGATTTTTGGAGCTGGATTTATTATACTATTATTTGTACCATTTTGTTCCTTATTCTGTTCTGTGACATATGGGTCCCATAAAGGCCCATTTTCGATACGCATTTTCGCTAAATTTTCATCTCTTCTTTTCCGATACTCTCCAAAATGTAGCAAAGGCTTTCCATTATCATCAAGTAGTGGTGCCACTGGTTTGCCCTTTTGCAGTTTTTGTGTTGGTGGTGACTGACCATTCCAGGAAAGACTCTCTGGTGGCGAATTTGCCTTAAGGAACAGGAGAGCCTTAAGACCAGTAATGTAATCTTCTATAACAGTAAAATCCTGATTTTGAACTGAGGAACATATCTGAAGAATTGGTGCTCCACACTGAATAAATTGCAATGCAACGTCCGCTGAATCAATTCCGCCGATACCGCAAATTGGAAATCCAGGCAGTTTATTCCCTATCAATGAAACTGCTCGTAATGCTTGCGGTCGAGTAGCATTTCCCGATACCCCTCCGTAGGTTGTACGCTTGTCAATACCGACCGCTGGCCAGGGCAAAGCATCGGCATTTATAGACATCAACCCTTGAACGGTATTAATTGCGGATACCCCATCTGCCTTGCCTCGCTGAGCAGCCTGAGCGATCGATACAATGTCGGTGATGTTTGGAGTTAGCTTCACGAAAAATGGAATTCTGACAGCGGCTCGCACCCAAAGGGAAATGTTGTATACCAATTTCGGATCTTGACCGCAGGCTAGGCCCATTCCAGATTCTCCCATGCCGTGAGGACACGACAAATTTAATTCAAGCATGTCAGCTCCAGCTGCCTCGGCTCGTTTTGCCAGATTTGTCCAATCTTCCTCGTTGTAAGTGCACATGATACTGGCGATCACGACTTTCGTAGGGAAATCCCGCTTCAATTCTGTTACACCGGTAAGCCAATAATCGGCACATTTTTCTGATATTAGCTCGATGTTCAGGAAGGCACCTTGCTGTGGACCGAAATTGTGCCCAGCGGTTATTCCTCGAACTATTCGAGGACTTACGTTGGTAACTGTGTCTTTATCAAGAGCAAATGTTTTGGTAACGGCAAATCCCCAGCCTTGTTCAAAAGCTCGACGAATCATTGCCGTACTAGTTGTTGGAGGTGCCGATGCTAGCCCGAAGGGATTTTCAAACCGAACACCACATACCTCGACAGATAGGTCTACATTGTCAATTTCGGTATAGAAAAGCGGTAATTGAGCAGGCATGTCAAAGGATAATCCTTGTAGATAGCAATGCATATACCAGGCTGCCGTTTTACCATCATTTACAGATTCAACCGTAGTTTCTGCTGCTCCAGCCAAGTCACCACCGCAGAATACGGATGGTATTTGAGTCTGTTGAGTGGTGGAATTCACTTCCGGCAAGTTCCAACGATTGAGTGGAACTGGACTTAAGGCGTCGATTACTAGAGTAATAAAATGTGAGAATTATCTTTAATTGTTTCATAAAATTCAAAATACAAACCATCTTTGTCACTTAAACCAGACCCGAAAGCGGAAATTATGTAGTTTGCTTTCAAACGGGTTGTTTGATCAGAATCCTCCACCCAATTACCAGTTTCATCCTGTTCAGTCCGAACAAATACGATAGCTGTAATCTATAGAAATAAATCGGTAAGCTTGTAAGCTGATTGACTACTGCTAACCAAACAAAACTTACTAACCTTTCCGTCTTTGATGATCACCTCTTTTGGTGACATAAACGGAATAAATTCACAACGTTCCTCGCGAGCGAGTTCAACTTCTTCCGGAACTGCGCGAATATTATTGTTACCCTTCCGAAAGACTACAAACACCTTCCTAGCACCACAACGAAGAGCTGAAGTGGCACAATCGAATGCAGTATCGCCAGCTCCCAAAACAATGACGTTTCCGCTGAGTGAAGGTAATGTGGCAGCGGCCGATTTGCATGGACATAAACCCGGTTTACTACCATCAGCTACCAATGGTAAGAAGTCCTTGGAAGAATAAAAGCCATGCTTTTTCGACAGTCCGGAGAATATTTTGTCGATTTTAGGCTCGGGTAATCCGATTCCAAGAAAGACTGCATCATTTCCAGCGTCTAAAAGTCCCTGGACTGTTAGGTCTTTGGTTGAAAGGGCCCGTCCGGTTTCAAACTTAACGCCAAGGTCTTTCACTAGTTGGATTTCGAAATTAACTACGTCGACCGGTAGACGGTATTGTGGAATCTCCGATGAGCTCAAACCGCCCAGATAGGAGCGCTTTTCGTAGATAGTGATGTCTTTGTAACCAAGACGCCCGAGGAAAGTTGCGCAGGACAACGATGCGGGACCGCCTCCTAGAAGAGCGACTTTTTTGTGTGGATTCTTCAATGGAGCAACATTCGGGGGCACAATCTGTTGTAGACCCATACGCTTAAACACATCGGTTGCAAATTGCTGGAGTCCTCCGATATTGATAGCGCCTTCTTCTGCCGCCTGAAGATTGCAGCCACCAACACAAAGATCACTAGTCGGACAAACCATCCCACAAGTTAGTCCCAAAGGATTATCCGAAAAAATTGCCTTGGCAGCACCATAGTAGTTCTTGTTGGCGATACTGGTAATAAAGCTCTTTATGTCGAGCTGAGTAGGACATGACTTTTGGCAGGGAGCATCGGCACACTTCAGACAGCGTGAAGCCTCACGCAAAGCAGCCCGTTCCGAGAGGGTTGTGTGTTTGATGTCCGAGAAGTCATTGGTAAGCGGAGTGCAACTACTACACGATCGATCGGTGTTGCGTTTCCAGTGTTTCTTCGTTTGTTTGGTTACGGTAGTCGGGACCAAGGAACCATGAGACTTAACTCTAGGATTGAGTGCCAGCAAGCTCTGAAAAAGTGATAATCGTATTATAGTAACAAAAATATCGTCATTGTTTCGAATTCTAATCATATAAAAATTAGAGATGGAGTTTAATAATTATATAGGGATTAGGCTTTTTTTTTTGCTTTTTTTATTACAATCAGGAAACCAATATGTATACAATGATATAATTTCTTAGAATTTTATGACTTTTATGACTGATTTATTTATTCGGTATTTTACAAACTTAGATTCAAATGAATGATTTTATGATCCTATACAAAACTTCTGAATTTCATCTAGATTTGACTTCCGGTTCCGGAATTATAGGATAATTTGTGTTAAAAATTTTATACTTTCACGTAAAGAGGTGAAACAACAAATCTATTTTATTCCACCTAGTAGTGTAATGATGACTTTCACATATAAATCATACTATCATATATAATACTGAGGTATTCTTTAAAATAACTCAATTTTCTCAGATATAGCTGAACCGATTTTCACAAATCCAGATTCAAATGAAACATTTGATCCCGACCCGACTTCCGGTTCCGAAATTACAGGGTGATAAAAAACAAGGAAAAAAATCCTTCTCATTTAATTTGGACACCAGAAGTCTTAGAATTGCATGAAACGTCGAGATTTAGTGTCATATCGAAAACATTTTTTTTTAAATCGACTTTCTCGAGTCCTAGAAAGTCGATTTTCTCAAAAAAAAATTGTTTGAGATAACACTAAATTTAGACGTTTCATGCAATTTTAAGATTTTTGGCATCGCCCCCCTATGGTGCTTTTTCACGATCGCTGGGCAGCACCCTTACGCATGTCCGATTTAGCTTATATATATATATATATATATATATATATATATATATATATATATATATATATATATATATATATATATATATATATATATATATATATATATAAGAGTGGTAAAAATCAACGTGTTTTGTCGGTTACGTCACTTGTACCATCATGTCTCTGGAACTAGGAGTTACAGCCATTTGATCTTCGAACTTGATCAATGGCCTAACAATAGCTTTCAAATGGGCCTAGACTTGGTAAAATCGGTTAAGCCATTTCCGAGAAACATGCGCGGTAAAAAAAACAACACATTTTGTCGGTTACGTCACTTATACCATTATATCTCCGGAACCATAAGTCACAGCCATTTGATCTTCGGACTTGATTAATGGCCCGACAGAAGCTTTCAAACGAGCCTAAGTCCCAGAAAGTCGATTTTTTAAAAAAAAATTTTTTGAGATAGCTCTAAATCTCGACGTTTTATGCAATTTTAAGATTTATGGCATCCAACAATATTTCGATTTCGAAAATTTAATGTATCCCCCCCATATGGTGCTTTTTCAAGATCGAAAATTTTCAAACTGGGGCAACGCTGGGACCCATATCCGATTTAGCTCAAATTTTGCATGAGAACTTTTTTCGAGGTGCTTAAACTTTTTGGGTTTTCCAGCAATTCTAATACCTTTCTATAGAGAAAGGCAAAATAGTCACACACGTTTCTCAGAGATGGCTTAACCGTTTTTTACAAACATAGATTAAAATGGAAGGTCTTATAACCTCCTATAATGTTTTTGAATTTTATTTGGACCCGACTGCGGTCCCGGAATTACAAGGAAATGTGTGCATATTAATGAAATCATGCGCACTCAATTTTCTCGGAAATTTCTTACAAGGTTTTTACAAACTAAGTAGGAAATAAAGAGTTTTGAAAATCTTTGAAAAGTCCCCGAAAAGCTGATCCAGATCAGACTTCCGGTTCCGGTATTACAGTGCGATTAGTGAAAAATTTTTAACAAGCGGTGGCGAAACGAGGTGCAAATTTTTATAAAGCTTAGTGCTAAATTCATCTAGTTGGCAGATCTTGTCAGTTAGTAAACATATAACACTACAACCGAGGACTAATAGTCCTCGGTTTCCGTTTCCGAAAGCACCGATAATAGTGAAGCGAAACTCCAAAAACGGAGCTCACTTCGCAACGGTTAAACCGATTTTCACGAATCATGATTCAAATTGAAGCTCTCATTGTCATTAAATATACTATGCAATTTCATTCAGATCCAACTTCCGGTTCCGAAATTATAGGACGATGAGTATCAAAACATTTAAATCGTCATTCTAAATGACGATGCAAAACTGGTATGCGTCGGTACGTGCGACTTTAATCCGTTCGAAGCGTGCTTTGTTCAATTTCGTATAGCGTGCAGGTTTGCCCACATTGAAATCTATATTATTCAGGTGAAAAATATGTAAATTTGTAAAACTTTTATTCAATTTGTACCTACTTGTTAGTATTATCATAAAATCATGATAACGATGCTTTTCTATAAAAGTACACTTATTGCCTATCTCATATGAAAAGTTTATGCAATTACTTGTTAAAATTGGCACGACACAGTTCATCGAACTGAGCAATGCCTGTGTGTGTATGTATGTGTGTGAGTATGTGTCAAATAATGTCACTCATAGAATAAAAAAAATCATAGTCCCATAGGTTGCTATTGAATTTCATCATGCATCATGGGGTTTGAAATTGTCATTTAGAGTGACGATGCAAAAAAGGGTAAAGTTTTTTTTAGATTTGGCTCAAAACTGATTCAATTTGTAGGGTATATTAGCTACTTACTAAACGAACCGACTTCGGCTATACCGGTTCCCAGTTCTCGGTCCAGAAGTACCGGAAAGAGTGGTCAAAAACTCTAAAACGAGACTCAATCAATTTTCTCACAGATGATTTGATCGATTGCCACAAACTTAAGCTCAAATGAAAGTTTCTATAGTCTCATGAAATATTGCTATTTAATTTTATCCGGATCCGACTTCCGGTTCCAGAACTATATAGTAAAGTGTGTTTAATCATTTAATGTTCGTCGCAAAGAAAAATTCTCATTAACTTGAGATAACTGCTTACAAAATGAATAAGTTATGTTAGTTCAGTTTCTTTCAGCGGATTGTGCAGAGCTATGGAAGGCACTCATAATTCTGATCAACCGGGACATGAAGTCGCACCTTTATTTAAATTTTTACCGGCTGCAACTGTTTAATGTTTCTCCATTTCGTAAATATATTAGACAAAAAAAATCGTTGCCACGACTGGTAGTAATTTTCTTCACTCGTTTTTGTGAAAAATATCCAAATCCGAAAAACCTAATCGTAAGTTGAAAATTTTATTTGAATTCAAAATTTGAACCAAAAAACAATAAGAATACAAAAATTAACGAACTATTCGTTTGATGATTGATAATGTTTGATAGCTCAACAAAAATTTTATTATCGAACGATCAGTAATCAATTCAATTATAAAATTTGGTAAAAAGTTACCAAATTCCGCGAAAGTGTGAACTGCATACCAAACCCAAATACCCCCAAAAGTAGTGGTACAATTCTCAAATAATCGCATATCAAATAAGCAAATTGTAGGTTCTCAACAACAAGTTAGTTGAAGATAACATGATGATATAAGCTTAAAGTGGCGGGATTATTGAATGCAGCCCCGAAAGCCGTAATAGTCGTAATACTATGTGCTCTGGAATTATATATTATCGGATTAGCTTATCTCGTTTCAAGATAATCACGTTGTAGGTGATTTCACTGCATTTGTTGCTTTATCTATCACATACAGAATCTTTATTCCAGAAAATAGGTATAAATTACATTTTAGTTAATCCTAACTAAATTAGGAAATAAAATACATGCTATTTGAGCACAAAAAATACGTTCTCAGCGATACGTTGCCCATAATCATTATATTCCATGAACTAACTTTTCTTTGAAAAACTGAAACAATTCTTTTTGACGACACTCTGTTAAATATTAAAAGGTTATAGTCACAGTAAAAATATGATTCTAATAATAACATTATATTATTGCCTCTACATTAGGTATGATTTTTGACTATCTAATGATTAGTGACGGTCGGAAACGCTTTTTTTGCTATAATAATAATAATAATGTCGTAAAACCTGTCCGTCTAAGCGTCTGACGTGTTTCTATATAAACGTTATCGACGAAGGTCGATTACTCACAGTCTTAATACGTAGACTTGCAACGCAATTTGTTTATTAGAGCGCTATTTGCTATTATGACTGTAACAATATTGATTCGATTTGACAAAAACATAGCTAGAGATTGTTTATTAATCGAAAGCATCTAGCCACATTTTCATATTATAACAAACTTTCCTTTCATTATAGTGCATATATTATTTGAAAGTATAAACTGATAGAATAATTAAATCAATTCCGCCACGCTGCTGCTTTCAAACGTTTTTCACTTATTGAGTTAGTTTTATTTGCATACCTCAATATCCGGTAGATCCTTACTGGTCAAAACACTAGCACAACTCATGCTGATATGTTCTCGCGATCAAAAAATCTCACTAAATTCGAACACTTGTACTATACTTCCATATGACTGCAACGTAGATTATAACTGAAACTGTGTATCCGCAATAATTTGTTCGACAACCTGAAAGAAAAAAGTAAATCAGTTATTTTTAGTTTTTACTACGCACAGCGTGGCAACAATTTCTACTGATAAGCGGAATATCTCCTCCCAAGTGGTAACAACAAGACCGGTTCTATTTTATCAATAACTCATTACTTAATGCTATCAGCGACTAGTAGCATGCAACCTTGTCACGAGAATAACCTTGTCTTAGTAACCACACCTCCAGTTTAAACCATCATAACAAGCCCCCCCATTAGCATTAGCAACTGCCATGCATTTCAACTGCTGATCAACTCACATCCACCTACTTTTATTGCACTAACCGACAAGAGAGACCACATGTTTAATCTAGTTTCAATGTTGATCTAAAGTAGTGCGTATGTATTGAGTCTGTACGAAGGCATTTGTTAGTAAACTTCTTCTCTAATCATGTCGCAACTGCATCCTCTATCTATACTTCTAATTCATGCCAGCACTGACTAAACACTTTGAAACAAAATCAATGACCACACCTTTTGCGCTACAAGATAATGGTTAATGGAACTAGAAAATGTTCTTCATTCAATGAACTAAAAGTGGGTCGCGAAGAAAGAAGATCTATCTCTCTAATCTATCCTGAAAACAAGCGAGAAAAAAAAAAGAGTTTTACAAACCGTCCAAACGCACCAATGGTCACCAGAAGACTAAAATCATCTCTCGACTGGCTGAGCTTAAGTTTGATTAGACAACAACTACATGCAACGTTACAGATCCGTTCACATTCACTGCTAAGCATGTAATACGGGTAATAATAGATAGTGCTCAAACGGTGGAACTTCTTATCAACTATCGCTTGGCAGAGAAGATAATGTTCCGGTCATATTTTCACAATAATATAACAATTTTAATCGAAATACCTATGGGAAATTAACAAAATTAACATTATTGAAAGTTGAAGTGATTCTGATTTTTTTATTAACTTAACAAATTTATAACTGTTATAATCAGACTTGGAAGACAATTTTTTTTGTAACGGTCGAAATTTTCTAATTGAATGTCTCAATTAATTAATCGTTGATCGGATGAAACATGATGGATTCGCGCGGACAAAAGTTTTAATTCGATAGCCTGACTACCAAATTGTTTAAGCAAAACAAAAAGATATTAGAGATTTTCTCTGTCTCGCTAAATCTGCCATTCAACCGTGGACCGGGCGGCTACATATCATTTAGTCCCAGTAATTGTTTGTTGGGATGCAACGATTCGTTCATTAGCATCGGTCATCGTAGAGCTGGTGTGATCCGTGGTTCTCTGATTTACACCTCACTTAATTCAGTTTAGGTACTAATGAATTTTGATGGGTGGTTGAGTACGCAAAGTAGTGTCGGAACGAAAATGTCTCAACCACTGATACTGTTGAGTACTATTTTACCTAAAGTTGAGACCCCGTACGCAATTCTGCTATTGGATTGAAATCGACAACTGAAATGTTTCGTCATTAGGTTCACTTTGATGTGTCTTTGTTTGGCAAGCGATTTGCACACCCTTCGATATTAGTTTTATTACCCGATTTCGATCTAGTCTCCAACTAGTCGTGGCTGATCTATTGAAACTTGTATGCTGAGCTAACCTGGTGACGTTGGTACGCATCGATGGTGGTCGTACTACAAAATTTTATTGATTCATCAACTCGTATAATTGTTCCATAAATTTAAAATAAAATAGAGCAAATAAGTCCCATAGAACATAGGACAGTTATTACGACTGATAGTAACGGGTGGCAACTAAAATTTTGGAATTTTTTTCGAGGCCTGTATGCTTAGCAACAAACGAGCTCAGAGAAAAATAAGAGTGTTTATGTGTTAGCTCTCTCTCTCTCTCTCCTCTTTCTGCTAGTATTTTCTGTTTTGTTTATGCTTGCTCAGTTTTGCTCAAAATGCCGTCGAAACAAGAAGTATTTCGCGAGCGCGTTGTACAGTTCTACAAACTGCACAGAAATCTCGGCAAGAAGTATACGGTACAACGTTTTAAAAGCGAAAATGTTGCGGCTTCGACTCTTTATCATATTCTAAAATCCCCAACAACTGCTCGCAAGTAAGATAGTGGAAAACCAACCAAAATTATGGACGCAAAAGGGCTTCGTTCTCTTTCTCGTGCCTTCAACAACAAGGATTCACTGAGCCAACGGGATGCCGCAAAAAAATTCAACTGTTCTCACCAGTACGTCTGCAATACGTTGAAAAGAGTCGGAATAAAGTGCCGAAAGAAGACACGAGCCCCGGAATATACTGATGCACAGATTTCAAAAAAATATTCCGGAAAAAGTTTTGTTTTTGACGACGAAAGTTATTTTCCTCTTTCGAACACGCAGATTCCCGGAAATGATCGATACTATTCAACGGATAGTTCTATTGCACCTCCGAACATAAAATATAAGTTTAAACATAAGTTTGAACAGAAGGTGATGCTGTTCATTGCCATTTCCGAGAAAGGTATTTCTAAGCCATGGTTCAAGCCCTCTGGTTTGGCAATCAATCAAGATGTGTACCAGAACGAATGTTTGAAGAAAATTTTGATTTCGTTTCTTCAAAAACATCATGCTGATGGGCAATACGTGTTTTGGCCGGATAAAGCGTCATCGAATTGCGCCAAAAAAACACAATCGTTCCTGAATACTCATTCGATCCCATTTGTACCCAATTTGTGTAAAATATTTAAACATTTCACTCGGGAAAGCAAAATTACAGAATCCTGTAGTTCTGTCTACAGCTTAGTTTTCGAAAGTCAGGCCAGACACCACCTTATGAAATTCGTATTGTCTTCTGCTTTTTTGAAGTCATTTTTCTTGTCCATTTATTTGTTCTCTATGGTTCCCAAATGTTTTGTCATGTTTTGAACGGAAGGATCCTTTTTGTGACTTTCTTGTCCTAAAAGAAAATCTCCTCTTCATCCCGTTACGAGCTGCTCCGATTCTCACCACCCAGGTCAAGGTCATTTTGCTGAAAGTCCTTCCGCCCAGACTGTTTCTCTGAAAGTTGTTTCGGAGAAAAGATTATTTTGCCGAATGACATTTCACCGAAATGGTCATTTCGCTCAATCGTACAATTGTCTTTATACCCTCTCAGCAGGCGGTTATATTTTGTTGGTCGTTAAGCGCTTGTTGAACGACATACTGCACGAAATAAGCGTTCAGTTTAATGGAACGGTTTGTTGTTGTTTGTTCTCTTGCAAAAATAGTGTAAAAATTATGCGTTGCCTGCATATAGCGAGAAAATGTGTTGTTATTCTACGTGAAGTAGAAGTATTGTACAGGTATGTAGTGTTGGTTTAAAAAAAATAGACGGAAAAAATTTCGGAAATCCTCCAGTAAAATTAGTCCAACGGGGCTCCAACTCCTAATATTAAAAATGGTTCAAGAATGGAGACAGATGCTGGGTTGGTTGAACGAAAAAAAAGCATTCGGTTCAACGGTCTGTTTCAAAATCTGCAAACGAAGGTCCCATGTTGGCTTCCCGTTGAACGATTGATTGGACGTTCATTGGACCAACGATCCAACGTATTGGACCAACGAAGGACCCCCGTTGAACGTTTTTTTTTTCTAAGAGGATTATCGTGTTTGCTTTTCCTCATCGTTTTTGTTCGCTTACTGCCCGACCTTGCCTAAAGTTCGTTCGGATATAACTAAGGCATGATACCTAGCTGTTAAAGGACCGGGAAACCGAGAACAGATGTTTTTGTCAGACGTTTCGATCACTAGCTTCGATCTTGATCAAAGGTATTTTTTTACCGTTGCTGGTCTGAAAATCATCAAAAATAAAATCAGCAGTCCAAGCGTCGAGCAGTAAACAAAAGTTCTAATTTGAAATATCACTATAATCGAATGCAATACAACATTGCATTTACATTCGTTTTACCATACTACAAAATAAAATAATTCGAATCCATAAATAAATTCTGTTGCACACTTGCCAGCTTCAATCTAATTGAGCGCGTAGACTGCCATCTACGTTAAGACAGTGGAACCACACCCAGCAGTATTCAGCTGTATACACGTTTACTTGCGGCTACTCAATGGCACAAAATGGTGTTTTAGCCAAAATTGTGTAGAACCTCATCAAATTGATTAATACGATGTCTGTTGAAAGTGTCTTTGACTTCCTTCGCACATCGGTTTTTGCTAAAAATCCCAACTGGTAACCAATTTTACAAAAAAACATATCAACCCAAAAATTGAATAGTTGTAGAAAGAAAACGTTGGCCGATGTACGATGGATGTCACTTAAAGTCTGTGACACATTCAACAGACATCATATCAATCAGTTCGATAGTATTCTACCAGTCACGTACCCAGAGAAAGGTCCCGAGGGGCCCTGGCCCCTCCCGAAATTAAAAACAGATATATAATTATTTAGTAGGTCTCAGACATGTGTTACAGAAATAACAAGACAGTAAACGTTAAGAAATGTAATACAATAACAGTTCCAGTGGAAAAGTTTAAAGTGTCTGTTAAAAACACCCGTTAAAGGCACACCGAGAATTAGGTACATAAGCAATCTTCAGTAGCATTATTTTTTTAACTTTTGCCCCTCCTGAAACGAAATCCTGGATACGGGCCTGGATTCTACCCAATTTTGGGTAAAACACCATTTTGTGCCACTAAATACTCACACGTGCGCGTGCAGTCATTCAGCTGCTGGTCGTTTGTATTGAAGAAAAATATAACGAAAAGTGAACAACGATGGTGAACATCATAAATAAACCCTACAAACTACAAACATTTCTTCTTTGCAAATCAGAGGTAAATATCATCAGTTCAGTGCACATCTAGAACAATTGGATTAGTTTTGTACACTTTTCGCAGAGCGAACTGCGCTCCAAACGAGTACAAATAAAACCAACATTTGGCGGCTTCGCGTTCGAGAAAAACGCACCGAACTGTGTTCAGTATTAAAGAAAAAATTTCACAGTTCGGCTCTTATGAAAGCCTGAAGTGAACTGTACGTACAGCATTTTGATACTTTCGTTTCACTGAAATATGTAAATCCGAAATGAAATCATCAACACCAAAATTCTGCATGTTGCTATTTCTATGACCGCCCATTTGGCAAAAAGTGCAAACGTAATCACGTAAAAAAAGCCCTTCAAAAATTTCTTTAGTATAGTGGTTTTCAGCTGGACATAGAATGCGACGGAATCGTCGCAGAATAGCGAAATAATGAGCGTCGGCACCACAGATGCCAGGTTTTCAGATTGGTATGTAAATTTGCAATTTCGTTTGTTAGCAGACTTTGCAATTAAGTAGACTTTTTTTGCTGATTTTCGAAGTTTTTTATAAACAATCGTTAAATTTAATGATTTTGCTGTTACTGTAGGGTTTTGTTTGGTTTTTTTCGTCATACTTTCAAATTTTAAGCTCACATAGGAACATTTCTAGTACGCAAACGCCCGAATTCCGAATTTCCGAAGTTTTTTCCACTTATTTTTTTAAACTAACACCACAGACTAACAGACAGGACACTCAAATTAGATTCTTCAATCATTTTAACGGTCATTTCAAATATTCCTTTATTTGGGACAGTACTCACATGTGTCATGATGGCGCCACGTTACCCTATCAAAAACATCCTGTCTGTCATCTAGACTGTGTTTATTTTTTTCATTTACCAACAGAGTTGCCATTCATACAGAATTACCTGTAGTGTATTGATTTGTATACGTCCATGCGAATTTCATGCAGGATTCAGATTTAATACATATTGCCAAAACTATATACAGAATTGTGCCTACTTCTCATCATTCAACGCAATACAAAATCGAACCCGTTTTGTTACAGTATTTACTTACTTCTGGTCTGCCACCACTTAATTTCGGGTGAAAATTACCAACACAATCAAAAATAGTCTAGATGAACAACGTTGAGAAAAATAAAGGGTTACCTTCCAACATCGCTAAAAATGTTAAATATATTATCAACGTAATCCAATAATTTATTGTGACGATTCATTTTCAAATATTATGATGAAATCAGGCATCCCTGCCAGCAGCTGATCGGTGTTGACAAACGAGGGGAAACCAACTAGTAAAAAAACTTTTACGTTACACAAGGGGTGTGCCGATAGTAAATAGTTCGCGCAGTACAATATAGGTGGAACTAGTGCATCACGAAAAATTATTTTTATAAGAATTTACTTATACTGTCATGTCTGTTAGTCTGTGCTAACACTACATACCTGTACAATACTTCTACTTCACGTAGAATAACAACAAATCTTCTTTCTATACGAAGGTAACACCTAATTTTCACACTATTTTTGCAAGAGGAAAAACATCAACAAACCGTTTCAGCAAACTGAACGAATATTTAGTGCAGTTGTTGTTCAACAAGCGCTCAACGACCAACGAAATAGAACCGCCTGCTGAGAGGGACTCCTTTACGTTCCGGAACGATAGCAAAGTTCTCTTGACAACTTCCCAGTAAACTCGTCTGGAATTTGATACGGAATTCATTATGATTTTCAAATGAATTCCGAATCAGATGCCACAACCGATTCTGAACCGATCGGAATCAAATTCCAGATGATTTGACTGGGAATGAGAGTGAAAATAGTCGTAATGTTTAAGAGTAACTACCAATAAACCACCTGTCAATATTCATAGATTTTATTTGAGAGCAAGACATAGGTATATTAAGTAGAGCTAGCGTGAACTTTCTTACTGTTTAAGAGTGTACGTTGTACTTTTGGCTACTTGAAAGTACAGAACAAGTTCCGTGTGAACTTTCTCGCAAAATAATTACTCTGTCGCGACCACCGAATGTTTTAAATAGCTCATTCACACAAACAGTATGTTGCTCGTAAATATCGAGATCAGAGTTTGATGGAAGATAGATAGCACAAATAATATTCTGGCACTCGAGATGTTGACCTGATACTGGTTGTTATTTGAAAAATGTTCGACGGCTATAACTTAATCTAAAACCCAATTTCACACATTTCTGAAAATTTCCATGTTTAATCGTAGTTCACAGTAGTTGTTTTAGCTACCAGATTTTCTCAGTGCAGGTTACAACAGAGCAGGCATATTTCGGTGGGGGCAATATATCGTTATTCAACACATGCTGACATTTCAGACAGTCTTCTGCTTCTTCGTTGTTGGAGAAAAGTTTTTAAAAGGTCTGCATTTCACTTTATAGAAAATTCGTCCTAAATTTTACAACATATTTGCAAACAGTGGTACATATACCTGATTTTATATGTCCCGTATTGAGCCGCGTCTACAAAGCTCTGTGCGGTGAGACGGCGGCACCATCAGTGCGTTCCACAGTGCCTCCAGAGTTCAAAACCAACAAAAATCGATTATCGAACACATCCTTCGGCTGAAATGTCCACAAAAGCAACACCGTCTACGATGAGCTCCGTTCCGGGAGCCCGCGGTGTAGCTCGTGTTCTGGCAAAATTAGAAGCTTCAATTGAGTCCGGAAATTATTATGAGGCGCATCAAATGTACCGTACACTGTACTTTCGTTATCTGTCGCAAAAAAGGTATACTGAACTTCTGGATTTGTTGTATAAGGGAGCCCTGACGCTCTTAAAACACGATCAACACACAAGTGGTGCAGATCTTGGATTACTCGTCGTTGATACATTGGAGAAGGCTAAAATTGTAGAAGATACGGAAAAGTGGATGCAAAAAATTGCATTACTCTTGAGTAAAATCCAGCCAAACGTGGTCGAAAGAGAAACCCTTTTGGTGAGTGGATAACATTACGCTATGCGGAATTTGTTATCTAAATAGTTTGTTTGCAGGTAAAAGCAGTTAAATGGAGTGCAAGTGTATCAAATTCTCAAGTAGGGCACCCGCTGATGCACAAGTTAATCGCACAGATTATGTGGAACGAAGACAATCTGACCCAAGCGCGCCATCATTTTCTACTTTCGAAGGATGGGATCAGTTGCGGTCACATGTTGATTCAACTCAGTCAAACTAAGGGTGTGCCGTCGGAAATGGATCTTTTTATAGCTCAGGTCATTTTACAGCAATTGTGTCTCAAAGAAATCACCACCGCGGTTGAAACGTTTGCTACCTACACCAAGTATCACCCGAAGATTGCCTGCAGTGAGCCACCGTTTATTACTCCGTTGCTGAATTTCATTTTCTTTTTGCTGCAAGCAATCGAAGCTAATCAACGCAAGCTGATTGTATTTCGTACCTTGTGCGAACTGTACAAGCCTTCCCTAGAGCGAGATGCATCCTACGAAAAATACCTGCAGAAAATTGGGGTTATCTTCTTTGAAGCCACCCAGCCGCAGTTACCACAAACCGAGGGAATAGGTGGAATTTTCGGGGATTTGCTAAATCAATTCTTCCAAGGACTGGACGATGAACTCGATGACGAACCTGCGAGTGGTAGTGAGCAGAGAATGGGATCAACAGGAACCGGTCAAACGGTTAAGGAGGAACTGGATTAACTAAAAGTTTTGTTTTTGTTTGCTTACTAGTGGGCCTCGAATGGTAGCGATGCTAGATAAGCCGGTGAATTTCGACTACACGTTGTGCAGGAGGAAAAGAAATCAGATTTTATCTTAAAACTTCATTAGGAGTAATATCTACCTAATCGTCTGTCTAGCGAGTTTATCCAATCGAATAATAAAAGGAAATAGTTTAATCAAGATTTTTGTCCTATTCAAGTAAGAAGTAACATCCGATCATTGATGGTGACATGAAACCAAAGGTATCAGATTGTTGGATTTTCAGCTCTCATATTTTACGAACAAATCATAAGTGACATACTTATTTTGTGAGCATGACGCCACAGACTAACAGATTTGACATTATGAAGAGGTTCTAAAAATAAATTTTCATGGGGCACTAGTTCTACCTATATTATGTAAACGTTTTTCACAAGTTGGTTTAGATATATTTTTTACTTTTTCAGCGATGATTGTAGGTAACAGTTTTTTCCTCAACGTTGTTCAGAAAAATTACTTCTCAGGTACGTGAAACCGGTTATTGGTTTGTGCTGTAATTAGGATTTTTACCGTCGCTCCTAACCTCAATCAAATGAACACATTTTGACAGTTCAGCAGTACTGTTTGTAAACATAGATTTTTTTTGTTTGTCTGTTGACAAATTGGATGAGACCATATCGCCTAAATAGAGTTTTAAAACAATTGTTCACGATTGGATACGGGTTGATTTTGAGATTTATTGAATGAAAGTCACTAGTTGTAAAATGTAAAGATGATTGTTTGAGATGTGTTCTTCGATTTTTGTTTAAGCTTGTTTGTAAACAGTATCGCTGAACTGTCAAGGATGAATTCTTGTTCATTTGTGACGTCACGATAAAAAATCTAATTAGGTTTTGCACGAACATAACATAACCTCACAAAAATGAGCAAAATGAATCACTTTTGACAGCTATCAGTGGTTTGTTCATGTGTTCATTGTGTTCATTCTAATTTGAATACGTGTTAATAGATATGTAAACAAACCACTGATAGCTGTCAAAAGATGAACTTGATTCATCTGCAGTTCATTGGTAGTTCATTCGAGTGGTCATCGTGCAAAACCTAATTAGGTTTTGCACGAACATGTCATAACCAAAGATAAACTCAAGATGGAATACTCTATGATTTTTCATATACCATTCAAATAGGACCCCTCGATGAAATCGGTTCACCGTCAGTTGCAGTATACAATTCTCATTTAAAACAAAACAACAAGCGTCGAACCGCTACATGCGTCGTAACTATGACAATTTTTGTTTATGTAGAATTAATCTTAAATTGCAATGTGATAGAAATCGTAGTTTTTTGCTGCATATCGAGTGGTTTTTGAAACAGGAAAACAAAAATCAATAAGAATTATTGCTAAGATTGCTGTTCAATTTGAAATATTCTTATCTTACGATGCATTAAAGTGAATGGATGTTACAACATATTTTGTGCGGTATGTTTACTTCTTTCCAAACTTGTATTGTTGCTATGGAATTTTACCGTCATTTTCAAATGCTTATTGACGCTTATTTACGAAGGGTCAACAAAATTACACTATTACTAAGTTCACTGGTTCACGATTACTGGTCCGATATTTTTCGATGGATCGTATGGGACATTGTAATCTTGAGTTTATCTTTGTCATAACCTCACAAAATGAACTTTTTTTGACAGTCGACGTGTACTTGTTTACAGTTTAAAAGTTCATCAGAGGTTCATCGTTCGAATGTAAAAATTGCAAGTCGCCTCACACTCAACAGATTCATTAATATATCGCTCCTTGATGCTGGAAACACATACAGGGCAATCTTTTTAGTTCTTTTCACTTTGGAATACGTTTTCAACCGGTACTTTTTCGTCATTTTTCAATTTTTAACTTGCAGTCGCAAAACAAAACAAGTACACGGCAACTGTCAAAGATGAACTTGATTCATGACGACACAAATGAACTGCCGATGAATCAAGTTCATCTTTGACAGTTGCCGTGTACTTGTTTTGTTTTACGACTGCAAGTTAAAATTTGAAAAAATAACGAAAAGGTGCCTGTTAAAAACGTATTCCACAGTGAAAATAACTAAAAAGATTACCCTGTATGTGTTTCCAGCATCAAGGAGCGATATATGTATGAATCTGTTGAGTGTGAGGCGACTTGCAATTTTTACATTCGAACGATGAACTTCTGATGAACTTTTAAACTGTAAACAAGTACACGTCGACTGTCAAAAAAAGTTCATTCTGTTCATTTTTGTCGCCTCAAGTCGCCTCACACTTAACAGATTCATAAATAAATTGCTCCTTGATGCTGGAAACACATACAGGGCAATCTTTTTAGTTATTTTCACTGTGGAATACGTTTTTAACAGGCACCTTTTCGTCATTTTTTTCAATTTTAACTAGCAGTCGCAAAACAAAACAAGTACACGGCAACTGTCAAAGATGAACTTGATTCATCTGCAGTTCATTTGTGTCGTCATCATGCAAAACCTAATTAGGTTTTACACGTTGACGACACAAATGAACTACCGATGAATCAATTTCATCTTTGACAGCTGCCGTGTGTTTGTAATTTTCACCCGAATTTAAATGGCGGCAGACCAGAAGCACGTAAATATCGTAACAAAACTGTATTCTATATTGCGTTCGATTCTATATTGCGTTGAGATATGAGAGGTAGGCACAAATCTGTATTTAGTTTTGGCAATATGTATTGATTCTGTATCCTGTTTGAAACCCGCGGCCCTTACACGAGAGTTATTTTTGTTATTTTTAATGATGACTAAGTAATGATATTTCAAATTTGTATAGAGAACTCGTCATTACTGAAAAATGCACGTTCATTAGAATGATATTATTTTTAGTAATGACACTTTTAATGATCGTGTAAGGTCCGCTATACAAATCAGTACATTGCATATAATTCTGTATGAATGGCAACTCTGTTGGTAAATGAAAACATAAACACAATCCAGATGACAGATTGGATATTTTTGATAGGGTAACTTGGCGCCATCATGACATATGCGAGTGCTGTTCCAACTAAAGGAATATTCGAAATGACTGTTAAAATGATAAGAATCCAATTAGAGTGTTAGTCTGTTAGTCTGTGTCTGTACCTCAATTCATTCGACGAACCCTTTAAGGTTTTTTTTTTCATTTTGTCAATAAAAAGACACTTACTGAAAATTGTTTGACATTTAGTTTTCACGACAATCAGTATTTGCAGAAGCTCGGTTAATGGAAGAATGGAATGGAATTGGAAGTCCTTTTACCATATGGACAGCACGATTTTTACCGCACTCTGAGACTATTCAGATTTAAAGTATGAATTGTATACCTATTTTCCGAATTGCCCTTAGGGCATATCCAGTAGTGTTCTAGTTCTAGATGCATAAATTATGTCAGTTTTAACATTTAAATCTAGAAATTATAACAAAATAAACTGGCAGCCACAGCAGCGTTTTGTCTGTGTTTCAAACAGGCTTCCCAGCAGTACTGCTTTTCAATGACATCCGCCACGAGATAGCATGAACTGTTGGAGCGCAAAGTCGAAAGCCCAGTCTACAATTAGGTTTTTTACCGTCACTGCTAACCTCAATCGCATGAACACTTTTTGACAGTCCAGCAGTACTATTTGTAAACAGAAATTTCTTTTGTTTGTTTATTGACAAATTGGATCAGACCATTTACGGTCCGTATCGCCTAAATAAAGTTTTAAAACATTTGTTCACGATTGAATACGGTTCGTTTTTGATATTTATTAAATAAAAGTGACTAGTTGCAAAGTGTAAAGATGATTGTTTTAGATGTGCTCTTCGATTTTTGTTTAAGCTTGTTTGTAAACAGTACCGCTGAACTGTCAAGGATGAATACTTGTTCATTTGTGTCGTCACGATAAAAAACCTAATATGTGTGAAGCATACGCCGAACTGTAATGGCAACAGCGCTCGCATGCCTAAATGAATGCTGTCACTGAGACAGTTTGTACTCGCCAGATTGATGAGAGTATTCTATCCGGAGAGTAGTCAAACCGAACGGGCTGTTTGTATCCTGTTTCTTTCTGTTCGCTCATTCGCATAAAATGTTACGGAGACAGCCTTTGAAAATCGAAGACATCCTTTGATTTTAAGGGCATTACTGTTACGAAGGGCTGTCGCAAGCCGGCTGTCTCATCAATGTCTCTTGAAGCAATGAACCGGCTGTTTCTGGAGACGAGCCGTGGGTCATAGTGCGCTCGCACTATTTCGGCTGCCTCAATGAAATGGTACTAGTACATACGATTGCGTTGTTGGGATTACCTTTGCAGGAAACTTTAGTAACGTTTCATTACAATACCATTGTGAAATAAAGAAATTGTTTTAGATTTATATATACTGTCGGCGAAGGCAATGAATTTTAATAACTAACGAATATTAAAAGATAAACACTGAGTTTTGTGTAACGGCTCATATGTATATATGAATTTCTAAAGTATTGATCCTTACTGCTTCCTTCTTATTCCTAAAGAAACAGATACACTTCCATTCATTAACAATACTCCGAAAATGTCTTATGCACCCTTATTCTGAATAATGACGTTTGATTTTTGGATCGAATCGTAGCTACTTTTCACAACTAATTAATTATGTAGTGTATTTAACGTTACTCCACCAATAGTCGGCACACTTTGGTACCCGTGCCTCACCGATTTCGTTGAAACTATAGAATATGATACTCTGAACCCAAATAAGATGTTTGGTGCACTTTGAATAGTTTTCGACCATAAAATTGAATGGGCAACTTTTATGTTTATATGTGAACATGTGCTTTCAGATTTTCGCTAAAAGTGTTTTAAAAAGAAAAATATAATGAAACCATTATTTTTCCCAAAAGCATCAAATTTTTTGGTTTACCCCAAACTTTGTTACAAATTTAGTATTCTCAATTGTTCTTTTCCACATAGGAATCAATCAACTAATAGCTTAAATTTATTTAAAATAGCTTAAATTTAGTTGTTCATTTAACATTCACATAGGTTTTGCCAGCAGTTGAAGGAATGAGAATATAAAAAACGTTGAGTTCTTAATTTGTTACTACCTTTGAGAACAGATCTTCAATAAACCTCTTTTGTTTTCATAAATATCACAAAACTAGAAAAATAAGTTTATAAGTTTTTTTATGGAATTCAGTGCCTATTAATATAGCTTCATTGCGGCTTAAATTGACTTTCCCTTTGCTCTCATTGCAAGTTTCTAAGTACTCCCCGGACCTTGTAATTGAGCTCTTTTTCGTTGAGGTGGTAGATCTTTTAGTACCATCTACACAAATACAGGGTCCGCAACCATGAAGTTGATTGGGGGAGCTCTCAGATAAAAAGTAGTTCAACAGATGGTTGTTTATGTGAAGAAAAGTTAAGAAGAAATTTTCATCGCAAATCATTTAATCATCGCAAATCATTTAATTAAAAGCCTTCCATTTAGTTTCATCCATATTCGACTTCTTGTTTCGAAATTAAGGGATGATCAGTACCAAAACTGGGAATTTAAAAATTTAATTTTTGAATTTTAAATAAATGAAAGACAAATTCGTGTCATATACAGCTCTTAAATTCTGTTTCTCCTAGGATAACTAGGACTGCTACAATATTATTATTATTATTATCATTATTATTATTATTATTATTATTATTATTATTATTATTATTATTATTATTATTATTATTATTATTATTATTATTATTATTATTATTATTATTATTATTATTATTATTATTATTATTATTATTTTCATTATATCTTTTATTTATTCCCGGTTTCAAACTTAATTGTTCACCGGGGATTTACACCTACATTTTTCAGAACATAATTTCTTTTTAGAAAGAAAACTGTTAAATATGTGCAAAGAACTCGGCTCTCAGAAAGTTTGACTATTTAGTTACAATATTTATAGTTCCAAACGTTTGATTTTTTTAAATGCAGACACAAGCTACTAAGGCAATTAGATTTTAGAAAATTTTCGACATTATTAGACTTTTAACTGCGGAAGTCGGATCCGAATTAAATTCAATAGTTCGCTTTGCTATTCACGAATAACTTTCCTTTTCCGTGAGGGCGTGAGAGTCGACTCAAACAGAAAACGAAAAATGTGTACGAGAATTGTAGCGAGCGCATATAAACTGGATGTGCTGTTTGAAATTTCAATGCACCGCATCTTCTTCTGCGTGCGGCTCGTGATTGCAACATCTACATTTCCAAAATTGGATTGAGCGTAAAAGCACATAAAGGAAATGATTGAGATACTTCTAGAAGTTTACATGAAATTGTCCTTTTAACTGTAGATATAAATTTGGGCCTCAGTTACTTTTATAGCAAGTTTTGTGGTAAACAACGACATTAAGTTAAAGAATTCAAAATATACTGACACAAGCTTCTACTTGATGAAAGATACGCTTTAACCGAGTTTTAAATTTTACAATGTAAAGTGACAGTTTCAACGTGTGTAAAAGTCGCGAACTTCTGGTAGCTATGACCAAAATAATGTAATAGTTAATATGCTGTTTCTGGAAATAAGATAATTCTATGCATAACAGGAAGAAAATGATTCAGCAGATTATCAGCACAACCCTATATCATATAAGTAACCGTACTATATCCGATTTTTTTTTGGAATATATTCCAGGGTAATAGAAACACCATACTATTCATATATAGAAGAGAACTTGATATGTATGGAAAGCTTGAGACCACATTACTCAAGAAAGACATTATTACATAACTTGGGGAATTAAAACTTTTTTTCTAAATAAAACAAAATAAACATTCGAATCTGTTACGGGCAACCATGCTGCATTCCACGCTTGGAAACATATTTTTTTGAAGAACCGGAATTTTTCATTCAGTTTTTGCATTCAAAGCTTTGTTGTACGGTACCTGAAAATAAGATGTTTCTGGATGATTTTTGCCTTGCAAATTCCGACTCCAAATTTTTCACTCAAGGTTTTTATTCGATTGGTGGTTCAACGTATAACGAACTTAACGAGCCAGGTTTTGTATGTTTCATTCCTGACTTGAAAGAATTCTTAGTGTCCGTAGTATTGCAGCACTGGCCATGCAAAAATCCCGTAGACTTACAAGTCGACTGCAAAGCTAACGCTAACGAGTATCGAATACGGAATCTTTGATTTGAACATATCTTTCGCTACGAACATTTATTTACCGTTAACATATAAATCTAAAATCTGATTCAATTGGCTTTTACACTCTTATATAAGGAACGATTGCGCCTTTACTATCCTGAAGGAAGAGATAAAGAGGATGAAAATAATGCTCCACGCACATCAGTACGCGCATACACTATGAATGTTACAGCCCACAAACCGACCGCAAACTGCCTGAAAGGAGCACGCCGAACTGACTCAGCTATTAAAAAACATTGCTCTTTAATTAATCGATCTATCAATTCATAGAAGATCGACCAAAATATAAAAATTAACTTTCATTAAAACCAAAGTCCGTTCTTCAATCCGTTTCGTATTAGGAGTTTCGTATATTATTAATTATCAATTATATTGTTATCAATGCCCTACCAACGGTGATTGCTATGCGCAATGATCAACCGCTGCGCAAAGCAATCACCAAAGGCAAAACTAAAACCCACATGCTTGCCTCGAATCTTCATAGCAAACCAAGAGCAACAAATTTGAACCGCACCGGTTACTGTCGCAGACCTGGTCAAGGGAGAGTAATATTTTGCTCTCGACAGAAACAACGCAGTGACTGATACCCGAAGCTTACTGTCGCAACAGCGAGAACTTCATGCTTCTTCGGCTGTCGTGGACCATGACAAAATGTCTTACGATGGAATGAACTGTCGAACGAAGTGAATGACGGCAACGTTGGCTGTACAGAACTATTTGTCTAAGGGCTGTCGTGATGAAACCTATCACAAGGCTGTCATGGAAAGAGTAGCATGACATCCTCAATAATAATGTCGCGCGGCGGTACATTTGGGAAGCCTGGTTTCAAATATAGAAAAATAGAACGGCAGCGCTACTTGCTACTTAAAGGAGCACGTGAAACTTCCGGCAAAATGGACCTCTCCTAATGAGCATACATAATACACGAATACCATCTCGTTCGTGCGTAGAATATCATCATACTGTTCCATTGGTCTTTTTTGTTTTAAATATAAATATCGTTTAAGTTCGGCGAAAGGTCATGCACACGCGCATCCATTGCATTGTCCTCATCATACACGGGTATGTTATACATTGACATTGTAATGATTAACACAGTAGACTTTACTATTTTCCATCATTTTCGGCCACCTCATTCCTTCAGAAACTGTATGTATATCGCACTACCCGTTACTACTGCAGTTCCTGTACCATATTTTTGTCGAGGTGCATTTGTTTTCCAAAAGCTTCAATTTCGTTTACCGAAGGTCGAATACTGCTCTTTTGTCGTACAACCGATGCTTTTAGTTCTTTAGGTGTGTTTACCTCGAGTCTTCCTGTTACTTGCTCTGTATTGTTTACTACACTGTATTATAGCGGCACGTTTATTTAGATCAAGTTACGTGTTCAATCGAATTGAAGGCAAGAAGTTGTATTAGAGCAATGCATATTGATTAGATTCTATCTGTTTTCGGATTTTATATACCACTTCATTTGTGTGAACTTTTAAATTCATGAACGATGATCTCCAGTGTAAAATCACCCAACTGTTCGCCACGATAATTTGACTGCCACTTTTATAGTCCCTTTACACCACACTCAGAAAAATCCTCACTTCAATGCTACGTGAAAACGTATGTGATTTTTATCCATAGAACTTTTCATGTAATACTAATGAGAAGTATAGATAGCACAGAATGAACTCATGAACTCTCAGTCCACATTTGTATCACGTAATATCTACGTCACTTTTTTCGTAGATTCTATAGAATACTTTTGTGAAATTTATAAAAAGTTCATTTAAATTGTGCTGTAAAATTTATTTCATTTGAACTTACTTTTTACCAGAATTTTACTTAATAATCACATTATTTTCATGTAATTGTTACTATAAAGTTCTATATTGAATCTTAATATTGGTATATTGGTATTAAAAACTAATAGATTACATAGTCTGTTGGACATAACATTGCAATAAATTTTGTTCGCACGCAGATATTCTGAAAATTTTACTTTTAAATTCGTTTCTGTTGAATCACTTGCGAAAAATATCAAAAATACATAATGCATTGATATAAATCCTTTCTCTGGAGCAGCTAAACTGAAGCGAACATTGTTCCCTTTGAGGAATGCATTCAGCTGGAACTAGTAGTTCTAAATGTGATTGATGTGCTGGAACCCAATCTAGAGGTTTTGCCTTTTGAACTCCGCTGTAAAAAAAAACAAAACTGAATTGTGTTTCAGTTCCGTATTTTTAGAGCACAGAATTCGCGTAATGCCAATTGGTCATGCAAATAAGTTGTACTAAACTCACTAAATAGTACATTAGCTTATAAATTATACTTCTGCTTGGTACTAATATTAGATCTGAAAGTATAATAAAAATTAGCTAGACTTCATAACTGTCGATAAAATCAATGAGCAATTATTTACCCTAAAATCACTGTGATAAATACCGTAGAAGGGTAGAAGGAATTTGGCCTATGTTGGTTGTTCTAGGTTTTTCAACTGACGCCATATTGCGAGCACAAAATGAACATGACAAAATGAATTCAAGTAAGTGCGTGACACATAAAATATATGTGACAACAGCAATAATTCTGACATATGGTTCAATTCATATTCAATCATGATCCGCTGGTTGTTAAGAAGATCACGTAAACTCCGATGACAAAGCCATTTTTGTAATCTATGTGTTTTTTCACATAAGGTTAACGTGTGGATTTTTTTGAGTGCAGGATAAAGGATAACAATATAGTGTAAATAATCACAAGAGATCCAACTCTGATGATTTCTTAATTCTAAGTAAATAAATAATTGAATAAATCGACCAGTAGATTTTAGTAGAGTTAAGTTTGTGGGATACTTCTCAAGAAATCATTTCACTCTTCAACTTTTCATTGATGCTACTACAATATTTTATTGAATTCTACATTCAATCAACACTTTGTGCTTAGCCTTCAGCGAGAAGCAATAACATTTTTCCAATAATTGGTTACAGTTAATGTTTGAAAGTCGACCATCAGTTCTGAAATTCGAGTACAATAATTCTTATTATGTTGAGGGCTTCTAATAGTGATGATGGTCAATCTCAGCAATAAAACTTGGCTATTTATCCTTGCTTGGGAACATAGGTAGTAATGAGGGCGGAACGTCCCGAAAGCGGTACTGCATTGGACGGTACTTTGCTCCTATAGACGAAATAAATATATTTGTTTATTTTGAAAAAAAAGATCCTCCTCCGGTGAGAAACTTACTTGGCAGCAATGTCGGGAATACGATAGTTCTCACTGATCAGTACGACAGTGAGTTCATCGGCAATGCCCTCTACATGACTGAAGTCTGCCTCGACCTGCTGTTCTGCTAGATTGAAGGCGACGAAATAACCTGGATTTCCAGATTTTTGCCTGTTTTGAAATAAAAAGTCATAATGTAAAGTAACAATCTTTCATTTTTTTCCAAACATGTAACATATTGTTAGTAGATGTAAACCTTGCTTACCAGTCTCTGTTTGGTTAGTAATCGAGTGTGGACGTTTACAATGAATGCATGAAAAGTGTGTTAATTAGAAATGAAATTAAAAATATATTTTAGTAACGTGTAGAATACAACAGGTAGCGAATAGTACATACCGAGTATAACCAACGGAAGTTCCGTTAGTATCAGTGTAAATGGCAAAAGTGCCATGTTGATAAGATGGCGTTCCCCGATACTTCTCTAGATGTTCAATTAAAGTCTGGCTTCCGTTTCCATAATTTAAAATATCCAATGGAACTACTGGAACACCAGGAAGAAGGAACACAAACAAGTTATATTCTGAGGCTGGAATTTGTGCCAGAGAGTTCTTATCGTAAGACCATTGTACCCAGGGTTTGCCTCCTTCAGCGGAAGCATACTGGTTGATCTCGCCGAACGTTTTATGAATGTCTTCCCTAATGATCTTCGCAGATTCGGCACCCAGTGGTTGTCTAAGAACACTTTCCACATTTCCAAACTCGGGTAGATCTAGTCCCAGCTTACCCTCGACGGAAAATACTTCTGGGCGAGTAATGTCTTCGTTTACGGATAGGAAGCCTTCTCCATTGGTAGCATTCTTAACATCCGTGCTCAATTCGTACAACAGAGCTCCCAATCCATCTTGGTACGTTGTATGTGCGTGCGTCCAGAAACCGTAGTCTGTATGCGATAGAGTTTTATCTTCAACTTCGGCGTTTACGTCGTTCTTTCCGTCTCGATCAACGATGAAGTGCTTGGCGTTGGCCAAACGGAATCCTTGGACGCCCAATTGGACCAGATGTCTCAGCGTGGTCTTGATCTTATCCTTTGCAATGGGATCGTTTAGCTGCAAATCAACCCGATCGGCTCCGAACTGCGCTAGGACAAACTGTTGCGAAGTAACTTCCTTCCATGCGGAACCACCACCGGTTACGGCTAGCCAGTTGGTCGGAATCGATCCGGATTCCTTCCAAATAAAAGCAGACCGCGATGGAGAACCTGGATTAGCAAGAGCGTCCTTGAACAGCTGATCGTCTCTGGTGACAAAGTTGGGTGTCAAGTCCAGGATGACCTTGATGTCTTTAGCACTGGATGAAAGAAAAAGAATAGAAATGAGTATTTTTTAAATTAAATCACAATAGGATTAAGTTCATCATCATTTTTCATATTTTTGGTGGCTTGAAGTTATACAGGATAGTAAAAAAAACTAGTTAATTATCGAATCAATCAATCAATTCTAATTTTTGACACAGTGCTACCAAAAATTTATTGCCGCTATAAATGAAGTCGCTAAACTCATCGGTCAATAATTTCCCAATATTACAAATAGATGGCATAAACAATTGAAAAAGGCGGGTGGGTAAAGTCAGAGACATAACTGTAGGACCTGAATGCGAATAAAACTGACATGCTTCTCTCTCGCATTTATTCATACATTAGAGTAAGCGTTGAGTTTTCAATCATTTGAGTGAAAATAATACTTCTTGCAGTTCGGCGTGTTTTCATTATCGGAATTTTCTTATCAAATTTAGGAACTCAAGAATACGTTGTTTTTGATTGCCGTTTCTAGATCGTAGTTTTGTGGTTTCAATTATGCTAAGTGAAATATCTAACATAAGGATATCAAAATCATGTAATTTTGACTCCAAACAGGTCTAAAGAAAACGGTTTTGAATCGATTTTTTGCGCTTCCCATTTCAAAGAAAGAAGAATAACTTAAACTAGAAATCCATGTATATAATCATGAACGAAGAATTTCTTTGCAAGGATCTCAAATTTTTAATTAAACTCACTCAAATTCTGAAAAAAAATTCCTTTCTTATTTTAGGTACAAAATACTCAAATTTGACAGCTTCGTATCTTAACCCAAAAATGAGTAGATAGAGAACGTGCACTTTTTTTATGAATTTGAGTGATATGTCAATCAATTTTGAGTTATGTTCAATGAGGCTTTTCGTATTAGTTGTGTGAATTTAGCAACTTTCCCTGCTTTGCTTCCATGATCGTAACGCGTCTAAGGTGGAGGGAGAGGATGGTTTGGACGAAGGACTCGGTTGAACATCGGAACAGAGACTACCTTGAAACCGCCGTTCGAGTGTAAAAAAGGCAAGAAAGCGTGATGAGTTTTCCTCAGTTTTCAACATTTCGAGTAAACATAATTTTTTCATAAATTGCTGAACATATTTCCGATGGCATGGAGAAAGAATTGTCTTGTTGCGTTTAGTGTTCATTTTTGTGAGGTTATGTCATGTTCGTGCAAAACCTAATTGACAGATGTCGGTTGGCAACAAAATTCAACAACGAATCGGTTGTTGCACTGGAGCTGGCATTAATGTGGAACTCATACTGAATTCCACCTAAATTTCTGATTGAAAATGTTTCGCCCACTCGATTTTTAAATTCGTTCCGAACTGGTAATGTGGTCAGATGGCTAAATCACTTAGATTCACTAGTGGGAAATTGAAAAATAAAAATGTCATTGATTTCGCATCACATTTAGTTCAGATAGTCATCAAAACGAAGCAAAGGAAATAAAGCATACAGTATTCCTGTCTAATTTGCTTTCATAACTAATTACCATATACGACTGGAAGTGACATCGTATGACTGATCATATATGCAAGAAACCAGTTTTTACACACATTACTTCAAACCGTTATGTTCTTGAAGGCATATTCAAGTTACCAATAAGAAAAGAAAAACACAGACATATCGTTCAATTGAGCTCAATTTAAATCAATTTAAATACAGACAACAAAATGATAAAGTTTTCTCTTGCGTATTATCTGTACAATGCAAATCTCAACACAAAAGAGAAACAAATGAAAGATATGTGTACTAGACATATTAGTGATAGGTTTCAATACTCACGTGAATGTTCCCACTAGTTCCTTAATTTTGTTCTCCACCGAGGCTGTGTCAACCAAATAGGTTTCATCGGCAGGTAGCTCGTAAATAACACCCTTTGCACCATAACGTTGGACTGTCTCGGCCTGGTTCTTATAGTTTTGCTCGTCTATCTTAACTAGCGGTCCTTCTTGCCACCACTTCAGAGCAACCGGTGCGGCACACTTCGGTGCATCCATAATTATATAGATGGCTCCGACCAACATTGCCACCCAGAGTCCCCAGAACAGGATGAACAGAAACCAGCGCAATCGAATCCAGAACGGATCGTTGGCGTATTTCATCAGCTCTTCCTTAGTCATTCCGGAGAAGGTTTGCTGCAAATTGACGAAGGCAAAAAGTACAGGAGTTATTTTATAGAAGCTAGTGCCATCCCCGGTTAGTACGTTCAATTACTGGAGACGTACTAATTATTTACACTTACCTGACGCTCCACTTCCAAGTCAATCCTGGCGTCACCATTCTGCTCGGAAATGAATTTCACTTCAACCTCCTTCTGGGCTAGTTTGTCTTTATCCGTAATTGCATCGCCCGCTCCATTGCCGTTGAGCATACGCTCATCCTCACCGTCTTTATAATTGCCGTTTTCACGTACCATGGCAGCACCTACGAAGTGAATCAAATACCAACTATCAGTTTAAGGTACAGTTCCGATGAAAGAAGACTCCTGCCAACCGTGCTTAGTCGACGAACAACCGAAATCAAATGAAGCGAAATGTGTGTGTGTTCGGCGAAGAATGATTTCGTTTTCAAGGCTGATTCTCGCTGTTGTGTTGGTGATTATATTATCATCAATTGCAAAGGCAAGATCTATGCTTGGTAGTGTTGTCTTCTGATAATAGAGCCAGCAATCAGAACATGATCTCTCAGATGATTATGAAGACTACAGATAGTGGGATTTCGGATTCGGATGGACAAAGATAACATTACGAAAATTCCCCGAAAATCGTAACCTTCAATATAAATTGAATCAAGTGGTATTATAACTAAATGTAACAGCAATTGCATTGAAAATTTTCCATTTCTGGTAGTGTTCCTTCAAATCATTTGTCCAAAACGTTGATCATCCCCAATAAGTAATTGACAGTTCGCAAAATGTGCATTCTCTCGACGAAATCGTATACTTCCAGTTCGACCGACGGAACTGGCGACTAAATCGAGCTACTTCATTTCTAATGGATTCACCAAAAGTTACTGATTCCGTTAATTTGAATCGATTAAATAATGAGATCTGGTTGCATCGATAGCATGTATATGTTAAATTCACAGTAAGAGTATATGCAACAATCTACAAATTCTTCTGCTTTAAAGTCAGTAGATTCACCCTGCCAAACCCGATTGGGTCTGAAAGATAATCGGAAGAATTTTTTATTGAGAATATATTCGATAAGTAGAACTCTTGAAAATTTTTAAAAATTTCTCACTTTTTTCAGTCGAATTTTTACATAACGGCTTTCCGTGCAAAGTCCAATCATAAAAAAAATAAACCTTGATTCCCCAGTGTAATTGCATAAATCAAATAAACATAGATTTCCCACTGTACGGTGACACTAACAGCACCTCTAGTGAGAAACGGGTGTACTATTATATATTTATATATTGCAATATGAATTATATATAAGTGACTTTTTAGCCCTATAATATACATGATTTCGTTATTACCATATTAGGACAAAAGTTTCTTCCGCAATGCTGATTTTTTTTAGAGAAAAAAAAACTACTTGTAATCAGAGTTGCCATGTTATTTTATCAAAAATCTGTCTCTGACACAAAAATTTATCTGAATTTGCCTGTGTCTAACTATGTACAAGTAAATTTTGACCGGGTTTCATTTTCATTTTCATCGAACCTATCGAAATCTCTAAAATATGGAAAATGATCTGATTAGTGAGAGTGTCTGACGAAGCGGGCAAAATCTGGCAATGCTTCAAAACAATTTTCAGAATTTTATTCTAAATCATTTTCAGCGTTTTGTTCTTGGTGGAATAAAAACTTGACTAAATTCACACTTAAATTTTTTAGCTGAGTCTCGGCAAAAAAATGCCGAGATTCGCACAGCCGAGTAATCAGCAATCATCTCGGCAAAAATAAAATTACTGAGCGTCTCGGCACCATCAAATTTGACAAACGTCAAATATTGCCGAAATCGTCAGCATAAGATTTACTGTTTGCTCAGTGAAACGTTCACTGAATATTCGGCAATCCAATAAAACGAAAAAATGAAAAAATAAATTACCGAATCATCAGTAATTGAAAATCTAGTCAATTAATTTTGTTTGTAATTTCTCAACATTATAAACACGCCATTCAGGATCAAAAATTCATTTTATTAACACTTAAAGGAGGCTTACAAATTTGTTGTCAGTAGTGCTTAAAGCCTCTACCTGAAAACATGTAGCATAGAAAAAGCGGCGTTTTAAGATGCGGCCACCTTGAGTCGAGCTGGAAATATGAAAATAAAAATATATATTGATTTTTGGCTTACAAAAATGTTCAATATTTAATGATGCATATACGGTATTGTTAAAAAAATAAACTTACTTTGATCTATTGAATTATTCCATGCATTGGGTTATTTTTTCGCATATCCCCCAAAATTTTGTCTCGAGGACTTCTTGAGACCCGTGTTGGGTGTTTTTCCCTTATAATCGCGAGTGCTCTGATAAAGTCGCTTTTTATAAAGCGAAACATGTCACTATATTTATTCAATATTTTTACTTGCAAGTGGTTCCACGGTTCTTCGAAGATTATCCATTTTTTCACTGCGAAGCGAAAATGTAACGCGGCAATAAATGACAGCTGTCGTGCTGAATCTCGGCAACAGCTAGCGCATATTCCGAAATCTCGGCAAACGTCTCTGCTGATGTCGGCATATCTGTTGTTTACTGATAAATTCAGCAAGCAATTATGCCAAATTTCGGCAAAGTGAAGCATTTTACCGAAATATCAGTGAATGCATTTAACGAAGTTCAGAAACATGCGTATGGATTCCTGAGCAATCAGCAAATTTACGTGTTGCTGATCAGTTTCGGCATTTTATTATGCCGAGCTCAAGAAATGGTTTTAAGTGTGTTGGTACTGCGTAAAGCACCCACACTTAAATTTTGTTGCTGATTTCTCGGTAAAGCGTGTTCTTTCACCGAAGTTTGGCATAGTATTATACTGAACTTGTCAGTAAACAACAAATATACCGAGATCAGCAAAACCATTTGCCGAGATTTCGAACAGTGAGTTAGCTTTTACTGAAACTCGGTGAGACACTTATCATCTAAGGTCTCTTTTCGATTTTGCAAAGCATCACGTCGCCATTGCTCGTGGAAGTGGAATGTAAATGTAAATTGGATGAAGGAAAAAGATTTGTATAAGTTATGAAAAGATAAGTGAAATCAAAAACTATCTACTTTGAATATATATATTTATAAACATCCGCTTATTTCCAGGTAGAGGCGCTAAGGGGCATTAGAAACAATTGTGTTTTGCCGTTATGTTTATTATACGCTTATTTTGTTTACTGAATTGAAATGAACATCAATAAAAACCCTCTTTCACCAACATTTGCTTTTATGATATTAATTTAATACAATAACAGAAAAATTTTTCATTTCTTCGATTACTGATGACTCGGCATTTCATTATTCCATCCTGATAACTTTTGCCGAACTGACAGCAAAATTTCTGCTGAAAAGTTCGGCAATAATTGACAGTTATTTGTTAATTTTGGATTGCCGTGACTCTCAGTAATTATACATTTTGCCGAGACGATTACCGAGCACTCAGTTGTGCAAATTTCGACATTTTTTTGCCGATATTCAGCAATAAAAATTAAGTGTGCAAGTCCCGAAAATAAATATCACAGCTAAAAATATTTGTTTCTAGTTTTCCTACTACCTGAAAATTAACAAAAGTATTCAAAAGTATATATAAAATAATCTTTTCGATTCCACCTTGTTTTCACGCAATGATCTCTTTCTTTCGTCCAATTGGTTTATATTTTTCGACTCCACGAGAAATGGCGACGACCGTTTCTGTACAAAATCTATAGGTGACATTAGATAACAAGTGTCTCGCCGAATTTCAGTAAAAGCTAACACACTGTTAGAAATTTCGGCAAACGGATTTGTTGATTTCAATATATTTGTTGTTAACAAACCAGTTCAGCCACATACATATTATGCCAAACTTCGACAATAAAATGCGCTTTACCGAGATATCAAAACTTTACATTAACGAATTTCGGCAATGAGTATGTGGATTACTGAATAATCAGTAAAATGTCGCGTTGCCGATCTAATTCGGCATTTCATTATGCAGAGCTCGAGAGTTTGTTTTAAGTGTTTAGATTTCTACCTGTGTATAACGAACTTAACAGTTCGGCTGAAAAGTTCGTATCGTTTAAAAGAAACACACATTTTTTTGCCAAAATTCGTTTTTATTATTCAACATAATTGCCATCAGAGGCGATACAGCGATTATAGCGATCTTCCAACTTTTCGATACCATTTTTGTAGTACGATTTGTCCTTTGCCTCAAAATAGGCCTCAGTTTCAGCGATTACCTCTTCATTGCTTCTAAATTTTTTACCAGCGAGCATTCTCTTGAGGTCTGAGAACAGGAAAAAGTCACTGGGGCCAAATCTGGAGAATACGGTGGATGAGGGAGCAATTCGAAGTCCAATTCGTTCAATTTCAGCATGGTTTTCATCGACTTGTGACACGGTGCATTGTCTTGATGAAACAAAACTTTTCTCTTCTTCAAATAAGGCCGTTTTTTTTAAATTTCGTCCTTCAAACGCTCTAAAAACGCTATAAAATAGTCACTGTTGATGGTTTTTCCCTTTTCAAGGTAGTCGATGAAAATTATACCATGCGAATCCCAAAATACAGACGCCATAACCTTACCGGCCGATTGTTGAGTCTTTCCACGCTTTGGGTTCGGTTCATCGCGTGCAGTCCACTCAGCTGACTGTCGATTGGACTCCGGAGTGAAGTGATGGAGCCATGTTTCGTCCATTGTTATATATCGACAAAAAAAATCGGTTTTATTTCGATATAACAGCTCCAAACACTGCTCAGAATCATCAATTCGTTGTTGTTTTTGATCGATTGTGAGCTCACGCGGCACCCATTTTGCACAAAGCTTTCTCATATCCAAATATTCGTGAATAATATGTCCAACACGTTCCTTTGATATCTTTAGGGTGTCAGCTATCTCGATCAACTTCACTTTACGGTCATTGAAAATCATTTTGTGGATTTTTTTCACGTTTTCATCGGTAACAGCCTCTTTTGGACGTCCACTGCGTTCATCGTCTTCGGTGCTCATATGACCAGTACGAAATTTTGCAAACTACTTACGAATTGTTGCTTCGCCAGGTGCAGAGTCTGGATAACACTCATCAAGCCATTTTTTGGTATCGGCGGCACTTTTTTTTCATCAAAAAGTAGTGTTTCATCAACACACCAAATTCCTTTTTTCCATTTTTTTCACAATAACAAAAGTAGCTTCACTCAAAATGCAATATCTCACAAACTAATAATCAGACAGCTGTCAAATTTATACACGTATCTTTTGAAGGTTGGTACTAACTGAAAATGGTATGGATTTAATTCTAGTGGCGCCCTCTCATAGAAACGATACGAACTTTTCAGCCGATCTGTTATATTGTCACAGAATAGAGATTTATGGCATCCCCACGGGTAGATTTGGGAGATCAGAAGTGAAAATGTTATACAAGCTTCTAAAACATTTTGATGAAATAAATAGGAAACTGGAGGTCAGACAGTTTAACTAAATCAGCCTTTGTACCAAACAAATTTTTTCGCTATACCTAGAAGAGCAACTCCATTGCATTTATTATGTTTGTTACTCTAACAAGTTGATGAGTAGTTGAATGTTCAAGACGAAATCTAAACCATCACCTCTTTGTAGACAATATTCGATGTTACAACGAATTCATTCGGTTAATATATGTTCGGGAATTTCTTCTACTGCAACTTTAACATTTGCAAAGGATTCAACCTTTGAGAAAGCTTTATATAATTGTCCGTGTGAGAATACTGGATTTTGTAGGTTTGATCTAAGGCCTCGTATATTTGTATTGCCATAAGTTAATGTTACACGTTTTTCAATTCTCCAACGGTTAATTACCAAGGCAATGAGATCTTGTGGCCACACAATCACAAGCAAATTTGATTGTTCGTTTTGAGTTGGCCCGAAATCGGTGGACAAATACTAATTATTGTCGAAGATCTTTTTGATTGAGTTAGAATGAATTGAACCCTTCTACGTCTTCTGGATGATGATGTGATACAAAAAAGTATCTCAACAGGGTGAAGTGAATGGATTGCATTATGTGGATCTGTCCTATGGGTTAATTTAGAAGGGTTACTGCGGCCATGATGAAGTTCTGAAGTTGATGAACGTACAGTTGTTGTCAAGGTGACTGGTAAAAGACTACCAGTCACCAATATGGTTGGCTTCGTGCCAAGTTGTTATGAGGGCACAGTTTTACCGACGACACGACCAGACACTCCGAAGAAAAATTACCATTAAAATTGTCCGTTGACGATTTACCGTCAGTTACTATAAATTTAGCGACCCCTTGATAACGCTGAAAATAATTTTATCGAGCAACACTGTTTAAGTTGCTACGAGCTAGTTACCAAGACACCCTAGACTAAATAAACAAATAGTCTGAAAAAGAGATCCCGGAATATGGGAAAGGTCTTGTATCAGGTATGTTAAGTCTGATTGGACTAAGGTTGAATAAAAAGTACAAATAACCAGTTTATTTCACGAATGCTACATCAGTCGCACCAGTTAGGGGAGCTCCCTAATAGTACACTGCAGTGACTTGTACTTGGGAGAAAGTAGCTATCAGGATTTCAAATCAATCGATCAGTACAATTTGTGGAATATTTTTACAACTGATTTTTCGACGTTAAAAAAGTACTATTGTTGACCTTAGGAACCGCAAAGTTCACTTAAGCTACGATCAGACTAGCCAGTTTATCTGTCACAGTTTATCTGTCACAGACAAGTAATTTTTCGGCATTTTATATTCGGTCTGGCAATGTGATTACACTATTCACAGTTAAATGACTGCAACATTAAAGTTTGACTGCCGACAGTCAATACTTTGACAGTTGTTATGTTTGACTGTGACAGACTTTTTGAGCATGTCTGTATTGTGATTACATTGATCAGACAAATAAAACTGGTTACAGACTTAAATATACGGAGTGGGCTGTTTATTGCAGTTTTTCTGCACAAAGTGATCATATTGGAAGAAAGTTTGTGGGGCAGAGAACTTTTCACAGAATATTGCATTATGATAAATATCGATCTGGTCTCACAAACGGAAGTTCGTTGCGTTGCTAATTGGTGTGTTCTGTTTGGAAGCAATTAAAGAAGTAATATAAATGTGCTCCCGTTTTTTTACCTTTTTTATAAATATCAAAAAACAGGTATAGAAATCGCTCAAACTTTAGAACAATTTTCCGAAGCCCGGAAACCCATGGTGAATTGGTTATTATTTTAGAAAATTTCAAATACTGAACTTTTCCACAGTTTTAAAAAATATGAAACCAAAACTCTTCGATGTATCTAAAAATTTTTTATTAACCAAGTATGAAGTGAGCGTGTTTTTGTTAAAATGAAACGTTTATTTTGAATGAGAAAAAATAGTCGAAATAATGACCATCTTTCTGGCAATTTGTGGATACCTCGAGAATCAGACATCCCATTTTCGACTTCTTCGTAGGAATTGAAATGGTGCAAAGTCAATGCGTGGCTATTCGATGAAAACAAATGGTAGTTATTTCATTTAAATTCATATTTGTTTTCCTTACTTTTTTATCTCTGAATGATTTACATTTCAAGTGATTCTATAAAAAATATTTCATCTTTGTTACAGTACTTTGGTTGTTCTGTTTCATATTTCCTATCTGTATCTTGGTGTTCACTGCTTTAGTGTCATTTGATACAAATAGTATTCGGAAATAAATGAATACGACGGTGAGGGAGAAGCTCACAGTCAAGTGCTTTGATTGTATCCTTCCAGAACTTTGAAACTGATTTTGATTTGACTCTGCAGTATTTTTATTCAAATGCAAACATAATTCTAATGCTTTCCCCAAATCATCTCTTTCTAATGCAAAATTCGACAATTTTTAAATGATGAAAATATACGATGTTGTTTGTACTATGACTATGATGTATATTTGATATGTTTAGCAGATGTCATAACAACAACAAAAAATTGAGATTCTTTCAAATCATATGTTCATTATCTACACGTTTGTGTCTTACCGCTCACATCATACGGGTATATCTGCTATTACTAAAAAATCCAGAGTGGCACCGAGATCGAAAGCGTGAAAAATATGTTTCGCAATTGTTGAGTATTTTTTAAGCAACAAATACATTTTCAATAAATTGTAAATGGAGTGGTAGATTCAAATATCAAATGCAATGCAAATCCATAGGATCATCCTACCTCCGTAAATATGACAATTAAAGGGTTGAAATTTTGGGAAGGTTGTCTCAAGTCCAAGCTCTTTCAAATATTTTATAACGGTATGAATTCCCTTTGGGGTAGAGTTCAGATTTTGACAGATCCACAATTTTATTACCAAACGCTTTGTAATCAATTCAATTATCGAACTAACGAACGATAAGCTATTGGAAATTCGGTAAATATTTACAAAATCTAGAAAAAAATTCAAATAGGTGCATTTTCTGTTACCGGTCAGAATTTTTTAATTTGAAGTAGTTAATACTTTTTTCATTAATTCATTATTTAATTTTTCATAATCATTTCATCCAAGTACAAAGCAAAACGTACCAGTACTATGCTTCTGGAGATCCATTGCACTTTATCGTGAAGGAGGAGCTCGAAAAATTCAGTAGTAATTTCGATTAAGAATTCTACGAAATATGCGATAAGCTTCATTATTTCGACCGGAAATGGCGACATTGACAACGCGGTTCGGTGAGAAGGTAGTACACGTGGTAAAGAGATAGAATTGGGGTCCAATACTCGTGGTCATATACTCAAAAATGGAATTCACTCACATTTCGTAGAGGTCGCCTGAGCGATATTCACAAATTTAGGATCAAATAAAAGGCCAAAACTCCTGAGCTTCTGAACTTTGCGCGGATGCAAGTGTTTAAAATTTCATTTTTGCCATTTCTAAAATTATAAGTATTTAAAATTTAAACCCTCGTTTAAAGTACGATGGCCGAATCATATATAATCTTATAAAATTGACTAAAATCAATACAGTTTGTAAGTCATGTTAACAGATGGTCATACGAACCGACTTCATTTACACCGGTTGCAGAAGTACCTGCACAAGCAAAACTGTTTCATTTTGTTGGTTGTTGGTTGTGCTAATTAATTTTTTTTTGTTTTTTTTCAAGAAGCAATAAAATATAATTTCGAAGAATACTACAAATATAAGAATGTGAGAATATCAGTAATACGAGAAAGCCATTAATACACCATTAGGTGGATTAAAACAGTTTTTTATTATTACTATCTGGTTTCTACACATTAGAAAATAATTGATCACGAAACCAACCCTCTTGGGGAAAACCACGTGTACTCACTTCTCACACTGGTGCTGGACCGTTTTGCTTTGTGTTTGGATGAAATAAACAAGTTTTTGGTTGTCATAGAATCTGTGGCAGACAACTTCTGCACAACAGGCATGTCCAAACACTGCACTGCACTGCGTGCTTCATATAACCACCGCCACCTCGTGTATTGAGAATGCCATTGCGTGCCAGTGCACAAAGAGAAACACGAAACGCAATATCCGAAGCCACGGTGCTCGTGGCGCTGTTTTATTTTCGGCACTGGTGTTTCAAGCTTCGGCATACACCGAAACCGCGTATTTTCAGTTTCGTTAAACACCGGAGCCGAGTGTTTTCAATTTCGCGAAGGCACCGAAGAGCACCCATGCGTTGGTTATATTGTCAATCAATTGAATTCAATCAGACGCGTATTGATGAAAAAAGAATTAATCATTCAAACGCATTTTTCGTCATACCGTGGCGCTATAGGTGCTTATAGTACAACCAACGTATGTGGCAAAATCGGAAACACTCGGCTTTGGTGTTTGCCGAAGTCAGGAACACTCGACTTCAGTGCTGCCCGAAAATCCAAGCACCGGTGTTTGACAATTACACGACCACCACTACGAGTGCTTTTTCTACTGCGTTCGGTGTGTGTTTTTCAACACGGGCACGAAGCGTAGCATTCAATACTCCTGGTGGTGTGCTCACGAGTGAAGGTGAGTACCGTGCAGAACGGATCCGTGTTTTTGCCATGCCTGACTGCACAACAGTTTCAGAAACAGTCAAATTTGTCTGTACAATCATCAACTGTTTGTCTGTCGACTATGATCACACTGTGATTACATTGTCACATATAATCTGCACACTTTGACTGCATACAGATGGACAGTCAAGCCGATTTTGACTGCTTGCAGACAACTGCGAACCGATTACACTATGATACAGTCAAACTGCACAAGTTTGTGCAGATAAACTGGCTAATGTAATCGTACCTTTAGTAAGCTGAAGGCTGGATATTCAAAGGTCTACTACAGGTACAACAAAAAATTATCAGTATATTTTTTTAATTTGTTTCTCAATCTAAAGGCTGCACAACGACGAAGCGAAACCGATCCAATGTACAAAATTAACGACCAGGTCGGAAGAAAGGAATAGCATCAGAATACGCTTTGCTCATTACGTTTTGTCCTCCCATATCTCATAAGCCTATCAACAGCAGTATGCTAACGGATATTTACTGTTACTGAATTCAATAAACGGCTTGGGTAGACACACATAATGTGTTTCTCAAAATTACGACTCAATAGCCGTTCAACCGAGAAGGTTGTGTATAGAAGCGTACAGTTTAACAACGCTGGTTGGTTTACACGCGTTAAATACGACAACGGTTGAACTACAGGTAGAGACCTGTTGGCAGCAGCCGTTGAGACGTATAGTCGTGCTGCATAAGAGAGCCCTAGTGCTGGGCCAAGCTGGTGAAGGAAACAACAAAGGGCGTTTCCCAAGCTCTACCCAGGCCACAATACACAGCCACAAGTGCTGAGCAAGAGAGTGCAAAGGCACATCGAAGAAGGAGAGTGCAAAGGCACATAGAAGCAGGCAAAGGCACACCGGTGCGAAGGCACTTCGGTGCAGAAGCATATCGGTGCGGAACACAAGGAAGAAGGAGACAAGACAACTCGGTCTTTCCACTGCCATACAACACGCAGGTATACACCGGTGATCTGCGCTGGTTACAGCTGGCGAAGACAAAAGTAAATCGGAAATCGAGTGGTGCTTGATGTCAGGTAGCAGTAGCATCACATCCAACAATCAGCATCCAACAAGAACATCTAGAGCAACGAGAATCTACACGGCAGTGCAACGGAGATAGACAACAATTTCAAGGTAGAAGTTTTTTCTTTTCCTTTTGATTGAGTACTGTGTAGTGTTGGTTTCATTTTTTATTTAAAGTTTGATTAAAAATTTTAATGTGATGGATGAATCCATGGACGTAAATCCTAGCATGAATCCGATACCCCCACGAACGAAAAAATATCAGGAGAGCTCTTCTGGGCCTTGGATAGTCTTTTTTAGACGTATATCAAAGCCATTAAACATTTTACAAATTAATAAAGGTTTGACATCACGATACTCTTCAATCAAAGAGATCATAAAAGTAAATAACGATAAAATTCGTGTTGTGGTAAATAATTTGAAACACGCGAATGATATTGTCTCTTCGGAACATTTCATTAAAGAGTATAAAGTTTACATACCCTCCAAAGATGTCATACCCTCCGTCCCATGTCTATGTCGATTAAATTCGCCTCCCTGTTCGGCTTTTTGTTCCAAATGTAATGAATTGTACGAACTGCAAAAAATTCGGCCACACAGCTACTTACTGTAGTAATAAACCAAAATGTATTAAGTGTGAAGGGCCTCATAAAGATAATGATTGCAACAAGGAAATTGAAAAATGTATTTATTGTGGAGAAAGTCCTCATGAGGATATTTCAGTATGCACTGCATTTAAAGTACACAAAGACAAAATTAAGCTTTCTTTAAAAGCACGGTCTAAGCGCACATATGCAGAAATGCTTAAAACGGTCATTGATGTCCCCCCTTTGGAAACCGAAAACGGGTTTTCAAATCTAGAGGAACTAGAGGACTCTGACTCTGACGAAAATAGTGAAGGTAATTCGTTTATCACTACCCAAGGGTCAGTTAAGAGAAAGAAGTCTTCTTCCAAATTACCAAAAAAGACACCTAAAATTTCATCTTCAAAAAAAGATCCCCGTGTTAAACAAAAAAAGTCAAAACCAAAGACTGTGCCTCCTGGTTTGTCAAATTCACAAACCAATCCAGGATCTAGCACAGAAAAAGGTAATAATCCTGTGGGCTCTATTTCACAGCCACCAACAGGATTACTGAAGTTTTCGGAAATTGTTGAATGGATTTTCTCAGCATTCAATATATCTGAACCCTTAAAGACCCTCATAATGGCATTCCTTCCAATAGCTAGAAATGTTTTGAAGCAGTTATCAGCTCAATGGCCAATTGTCTCAGGTTTTGTATCTTTTGATGGATAATTTATCACCCGCCGCAAATGATACAATCACTGTCCTGCAGTGGAATTGTCGAAGTATCATGCCAAAACTTGATTCATTTAAAATTTTATTGCATAGCCAAAAATGTGATGTATTTGCTTTATGCGAAACATGGCTTACTTCAAACATAGCTTTAAATTTTAATGACGCATGACACGGATCCCAAGACCTCCGGCACGCCCAAGTGCATTAGATCTATCTCTTTGCTCAACATCAATTCGACTAGATTGCACCTGGAAAATACTGCCTGATTTACACGGTAGCGATCATTTACCAATCATCATCTCAATTAGCAGTAGCAATTGCATTGCTACTTCCGCTAGTATTCCATATGATTTGACAAAAAATATCGACTGGATTAAATACCAAAGTAGTATCTCTAGTATTTTGAATTCAATGGAAGAGCTCCCTCCACTTGAAGAATATGACTTCCTCATTTGTTCGATTCTGGAGGCAGCAGAACAATCCCAAACTAAACGCTTTCCTGGGACAACGACTAACAGAAGGCCTCCCAACCCCTGGTGGGACAAAGAGTGCTCAGAGGCTAAACTCGCAAAACAAAATGCTTGCAAGACGTTTTTAAAACGAGGAGGAGGAACTCCTCAGAATTTTGAAAAACTTATGGCTTTAGAAACCAAGTACAAGAGCATACTTCGAGCCAAAAAATGTAGCTATTGGAGACATTTTGTCGAAGGTTTGTCAAGAGAAACCTCAATGAGCACTCTTTGGAACACGGCCAGACGAATGAGGAATCGTAACGTGGGCAATGAGAGTGATGAATACTCGAACCGATGGATATTTGACTTTGCTAGGAAAGTTTGCCCAGATTCTGTTCCTACGCAGAGCATTATAAGGGAATCTCCTCCAAATAATGGTTTTATTAATAACCCATTTTCAATGATGGAATTTTCTATAGCACTCTTGTCTTGTAACAATAACGCTCCTGGGTTGGACAGAATTAAATTCAACTTGGTGAAGAATCTGCCCGACCTCGCAAAAAGACGTTTGTTGGAATTGTTCAACAAGTTTCTTGAGCAAAATATTGTTCCACCTGACTGGAGACAAGTGAAAGTTATCGCCATTCAAAAACCGGGGAAACCAGCTTCCAATCACAACTCATATAGACCCATTGCGATGTTGTCCTGCATCAGAAAATTGTTCGAAAAAATTATTCTACGACGTCTCGACACTTGGGTCGAGACGAACGGTTTGTTGTCAGATACTCAGTTTGGCTTCCGTAGAAATAAAGGGACGAATGATTGCCTTGCATTACTTTCGTCTGACATCACAATTGCCTTCGCTCAAAAGCAACAAATGACATCTGTATTTTTAGACATTAAAGGAGCATTTGATTCAGTTTCCATTGATGTTCTTTCAGACAAGCTCCACCAACATGGACTCCCAGCGGTTATAAATAATTATTTGCACAACCTTTTGTCAGAGAAACGCATGCATTTTTCATATGGCGATTTGACAACATTCAGAATTAGCTACATGGGTCTACCGCAAGGCTCATGCCTCAGTCCGCTCCTTTATAATTTTTACGTGAATGACATTGACAGCTGTCTTGTAACCCCATGTATACTAAGACAATTGGCAGATGATGGCGTGGTTTCAGTTACTGGACCCAAAGCTATTGATCTGCATAAACCATTGCAAGATACCTTAGATAACTTGTCCGTTTGGGCTGTTCATCTTGGTATCGAATTCTCGAATGATGGGAAGAATGATCCAACAGGTTTTAACTTTTAAATACCTCGGGGTGTGGTTCGATTCCAAATGCAAGTGGGGAGGACACATTAGGTATCTGATAACGAAATGCCAACAAAGAGTAAATTTTCTTCGAACAATAACAGGATCTTGGTGGGGTGCTCATCCGCAAGATCTAATAAAATTGTATCAAACAACGATACTTTCAGTGATGGAATATGGATGCGTTTGTTTTCGTTCCGCTGCAAACTCTCATATTATCAAACTTGAGCGAATTCAGTACCGTTGTTTGCGAATTGCCTTAGGCTGCATGCATTCAACACATACAATGAGTCTTGAAGTTCTGGCGGGAGTTCTTCCATTAAAAGATCGATTTTGGGAGCTTTCATCACGCCTGCTAATAAGATGTGAGGTGCTGAATCCCATGGTAATTAATAATTTCGAACGACTAGTCGAGCTTCGATCTCAAACAAAATTCATGACAGTATATTTTAACCATATGTCACAGGAAATCAACCCTTCAAGATATATTCCTATCCATGTCAGCCTCCTAAATGTCCCTGACTCAACTTTATTTTTCGACACATCCATGCAGCGCGAAGTGCGTGGAATCCCGGATCACCTACGCTCGACGGAAATCCCAAAAATATTTTCAAGTAAGTTCAGGCATATTGACTCTGAGAAAATGTTTTACACGGACGGATCGCGAATTGAAGAAGCGACAGGGTTTGGTATGTTCAACAATAATGTTTCGGCCTCATTTAGGCTTCAAGAACCTGCATCTGTTTATATAGCAGAGCTAGCAGCAGTTCATTATAGTTTGAGTGTAATCGTCACATTATCTCCAAACCATTATTTCCTCTTCACAGATAGTCTGAGTGCAATTGAAGCCATTCGCTCAAACATGACTGGCAAGACTGAACCGTTTTTCCTGGGCAAAATAAAACAGTGCCTGAACGACATATTGAACAATAATTATCTAATCACTATAGTCTGGGTCCCGGCTCATTGCTCCATTCCTGGCAATGAAAGAGCCGATATTTTAGCCAAACGTGGTGCTATTGAGGGTGAAATTTATGAGCGACCGATTGCTTTCAACGAATTCTAAAGCTCGTCTCGCCAAAGAACACTTGCCAGCTGGCAAGCTTCTTGGGATAGAGATGATCTGGGTCGGTGAATGCACTCAATTATTCCGAAAATATCGACAAAGGCATGGTTCAGGGGACTGGATGTGAGTAGGGATTTCATTCGTGTGATGTCCAGACTCATGTCCAATCACTACACGTTAGATGCACATCTCCTTCGAATTGGGCTCTCCGAGACTAATCATTGTGCTTGCGGAGAAGGTTATCGGGATATTGATCATGTCGTTTGGACATGCGTGGAGTATCGTGATGTCAGATCTCAACTAATAAATTCTTTGCGTACCCAAGGTAGACTATCCAATATCCCAGTTCGAGACATTCTTGCTTGTCGTGACCTTTCATACATGAAACTTATTTATCATTTCATAAAGAAAATTGGAGTTTCAATTTAATAAAGGCCCCTTTTAAGACTTAGCTCTGATCCCAGCTGCATCCATGAGCCAACTGATCCCAGCTGCGTCCATGAGGTCAACCAATAGCTAAATTAGAATAAAAATTATGTAATGATACAAACAAACTCGAAACAGTTTATGAAATTATCAACAAAATGTCAAAAAAAAACAGCTTATTTTATAATTTATAGAAGGTAATCGTTTGGTTCAAATAATATTTCCGAGTAGATTTCATAATTAATGACGAGTTACCTAAGATGATATTTAAGCTATAAGAGAATATGTTTTAATAAATTCAAAACGTTGTGACTATGTTAGAATTAAATTAGGATAAGAATATTATGTAAAAGTGATGCTACGGCGAAGAAAAACTTATGTAAACTGCCTTAAGAAATAAACGTATTTATGAAAAAAAAAATTACGACTGACTTAAGGCCTATGAATGCTTAAGAAAAATCACCAGTGTATTAAAAAAGATGTACGTACCAAACTAATATTACTATTTTGAAGTTATGCTCAACGGCATTAGCTTTTGCATTGTGCAACAATGGCCATTTACCTAATACTGTTAATTACCCATTTAACATGTAATAAAATGTATTCTTTTTTGTTTCAATACTTAACATAAAATAATTAGTTTTCTTTTAGTATCATCATGCCAAAATGTTTAAAGTTTTTGAAAAACCACGAATGAATATGAAAGTGGAAATGTATATTCACTCGTTAGTTACAAAGTTGAATTTATTCCAAAATTTACATCCATGTTCTGATTAAATGTATCACTATTAGTCTGGCCATATCATTCATGTAATACTGTTCAGAATATTCCCGTTTTCTTCATGATCTTTGATCCGATCAAGCGCTGCGATATCTCTGCAACAGTACAATATCTGTTCTCATCATATACGCTTCCAATTCCACCTTGCTGGTGTCCCCATGTCACCATTCCACATTTATTTGCATTCTACACTCCTTCAATAAATAGTAACCATGGCAGTTGTTAAAAAAATTAAATAAATAATCAACTTGTGTTGCCAGTTTTAACATTTTTATTAGTGTTTTCGTTTTGACATTACGAGTTACTGAGGGGTAGTTGAATTTGTGATACAGTTTTGATAAACGAGTGGCAGGTGGTGTCGTCGGTTTTACCAAATACAAATTATTTGTATTTGGTTTTACTTCATGATTTTTCACCATGTTTTTGGAGGTTGTATTTATCTCTTTTAGGGAAATACTTTAGTGGCTTTTCCTTGTCATAACTCGAACAGCGTGAAGATCACTGCAAGGGAAATGAATGTGTAAAAGTATCGTACAGATATCTGAGTTACGGCGGCCTATTGTAGGTCTAACCTTGTTCACATATGTTCAGGCACATGAGAAGTGAACAATTCAAATACAATGCAATGGAAACCTAATGGCGTTTTGCTATTTAATTGCACTCCACCGATGCGGTGCCACATCGAAGCTTGCAAATACAAAGGAAAATGATGTAGACCTAAGACAAGACCTGACAACTGGGGGGGCTGCTTTTGTTCCAAAATGGACCAGTTTCTGATTGGTTGATTTTGATGTTGCTACCCGCACATTGTGAAGAGAAGAAACTTTTGCAGGGTACGCGAGCAATGATGCCAAGTAAAAAGAAAATCAGAAAACAAGTTTATTAAAATGTATAATTTTAGCTCACCAATGAAAATGAAAATTTTCAGAGAATGTTCCACTTTTTTCCAATGTCATTTGTAATAAATGTTTATAGTGGCAGCACTGTGTAATTAAAATCAGCATCAAGCCGTTTTTCTTTTTAGTGAATTAAAGTGTAACCAAAAAAGATTTGTTAAATTAGTGTAAACTCGAAAGTGTGTTCAGTTTTACGAGAAGAATGAGCTGTTGTGTTCCACACTGTGGTCACACTAAGCATTTCTATCCAAACTTGACTTTTTCCGGTTTTAAAAAGATCCTGTAATACGTCAACAATGGATTCGATTTTAATAATAAAATGCATTCACCAACACATTTTTCATGTTTATTTCAAATCAAAAACCGAGTCTTAAAATTAAATTTAATAAATACTTTTTTCTTAGCATGAGGTTATTAAAAAATCTGTAAATATGGCTACACTGTAGCCGATACGTTGGTATTTTTTCCACAGGGCGAAAATGACGAGAAGGATGATTCGGAAGGAAGAATAAGAAGCCAGTTGTCAGGTCTTGTCTTAGATGTAAACATAAACAGTATCCCTTGACTACCAATTAAAGTTGAATGCGCACAAAAGGATATACTCTCGAAGGGCAGTTTTAATTCGGATTTGTAAGCATTTAGAGAGAAAGTAAGTTCGTTTCGCGTTTACATGAAGTTATGCAGAACCTGTACATAACCCATATGCGAAGATTAGTATTTACAGGACCTTATTTTTGGTACAGTCTTAAGTTAGTTAGACTTATAAAATTAACGAAAACGAAAAACCACTCTTCCCTCTAATGTTGAAATTTGTATTCTATTATACATAGTTCTGCTGCAATTTCATTTCAAACCGAATGTTTACAGAAGGTTTATTGGTCGCTATCCCAAAAACAAAATTGTTCTATGCCAATTCAAAATCAATTGACGCCTCTTCACTAATTCCACTAATATCAGAAGAAAACTAATACGTAAACGACTCTTCTTTCCTAGACCTAATATACCATTTGGATACTTTTTCCGGGGGTACGTGAGCATCTGTTTGACGGATTTAATTGCCAGCAATAAAGTATAACTTTTCCTTTACAATCTTTTCCGGAACTACGGGTTGATGAGTGTTGACGAGTTCAAGTTTCGGCTGATGAGAACTGGTTTGAAATACCGTTTGATCCCCGATCAGAAACAATATTTAGAATAAATAAATATTTAACTACAAGAAAATCCCAATTAGGTGAAGTTGTTAAAAATTCTATTGAGACTGGAAAGATGAGATATGTAGTACAAATGAAATTATATAATCATATTTTACTACTTGTAATATTGAATTTTACGAAATTTATCTGAGTGTAGTAAATACAATGTTTTGAGTCCGCACTTTTTTCAAGTTACACACTTTTTGTACCCTGATTGAAGATATTTGAAATTTTCACCTGATACCTCTGGTCAAAATAGAAGATTGTTTTGAGTGTAGCTCAAAATGTCCTTCTAATTATAGTTAATTAGCTTGAAACGATTTTCAATAGTTCTATAATATTTTTATGTGTATAACTAAAAATGTCCAATTCACCCAGCTCCCTATATATGTCGAAATGTGTTGCTATCCGATTGAGTTTCTTAATTTGACAGTAGTTGTTAATTAGTGAGCAATTCGTATTGATCGTTAATATATCATCTATCTGAAAAATGCGGTAAAATATGCACAGATGTGTTAATTTTCGTTTGCAAAATATGCGTATTACTGAAACTTAACACCCAATTTTTTTGCTGATTCAGTTATTTACACATGAAGAGAAGAACAACCGAAAATGACATGCATTTACGTCATTGTGTACCTATATTTACCTCTTCTCATTTTAAATTATCAACACAGACATGTTCCAAATAACTCATCCATCTGAGTGTGAATGTGAGTCCAGTGCTTCGAAGCGCATGGCCCTCAAGTCAATCGAAACTCCCGATAACGTGACCACAACGTATGCAGTTCTGTTCTTATGGTTTCTAGCCGATATTTTTAAAAAGGTTGTGTTGAAAACACTCTTGTGAATAATTCTAGACTCCTCACTATCTCGAAATGAGCGATATTGGGTATTGGTTTAACATTTTCTGATACTTTCAACTTCGCTTACTCTTCGCTACTCGAAACTTTCAGACAATATTATTTATTCCATCAAATTTGTCAAAAGATTTTTTGTGCTTTGCTTTTCTCCCGGAACATCATTCCTAAGTTTTAGAAAGATAATTTTGGCAACAGCTGCTAGGTTTACTACTAATAAATTCAAACAATCAATAAATGGTTAACATTAAATTTAGAATTTAGATCGTTTAAATTCTATCAGTAGTCTTTATATAATCATTAATATGCTACCGGAATCGGCAATATCACTATCTGTTTCTTCTTTTTAGGGCTGCAGTAGATAATGCGCATGTTGGGACGGATTCGTTACGGTTGCGAATAATATTTCACATACGGACTACTCACGGATTTTCAAAATTCCACTATCATTTCACTGTTATCGCATTCCTTTTTTGATTTTTCGCCCAAAATAAACCATTGTCATCTTGCTTGTACGAACATGATGCTTAGGTTGAAACTGATTTCATCATCCATTTTGTTTTTTTTTCTTCTTCATGCATAGCCACATTATGATTATGGAATGCGAACACTTTTCTATCAATGAAACTTTCGTGTTTGTTTTCGGTTTAACTGTTTTAAAGCTATTAAAAAATGAGATCTTTCTTACCGTTCGTGTTTGGCTCAGGTGCAACTAAATTGGCCTGATCAAGCTCAGATTCCGATAGTTTTTTGTATGATTCTTTGGGTTCTGCCACCTGGTTATCTTTGTCGGTAGCAACAGACTGAAGTCTGGCCGCTTCGATATCTAGCTTCGTACTATTCCTATTCGATTCATCCATAGTGTTCGTTGATTGGTTGGCTTTGGTACGCTCGTACAACACCTACCACAAGGGATTAGTCTCCTATACCTGTACATCAAGATTGTGAGAGTTGGTTTTCATTATTAGAATGGTGCGTAGTTGCTTGTAGTTCGAAAACCTAGCTGTGGCCGTGATAAATTGCTCACTGGTGTTAGTAGTCGTAGCAGCTTGCTTACCTTCGTCGGTTCGATGAAACAAATCGAACACTAGGCTGACTAGTAGTTCGCGTACACTTCAACAGTAAAGATGGGTGGGTGGGAACAGATCGATTATGACGAAGCTTCACCTCCTGCCTAAAGGACGAATGCTAGCACTTTCACTATATGTGAATGCTGATAAGGGTGTGGTGCGCAGATGACGTTTTCGGATGGAATGAACGATAGCATGAATTCGGGGCTGGTTTCGTTGTTGTTGCTTTCTTTTTCGAAACGTCCGAAAAGTAATACTGTCAGACGGCATGAAGGACCTTTCTCATATGTTAAACTACTGTGAAATGTTGCATTGGATTTGTTTTCATAGCGTAAGGTTTATTTTGGAAAAGAGATATTTTTCCTTAAATACGTATAGGGATCTCAAAGATAAATTAATACACATTATGTTATAGGGTAGCCGCACCCATATTCATGTTAGTTGTTTGACTGCATTTCAGTACATTAAAAAAACATATGGAATTTCATTATAATACCTTGTGGCTTCTAGCCACAAGAATGTCGTATGTTACTCATAAAATCATCTTATAAAGATTGAAATTTTATTAGGCTATGGGTGTCATGCACAAATAATGGTATTTATATATATATATATATATATATATATATATATATATATATATATATATATATATTTTTATATATATATATATATATATATATATATATATATATATATATATATATATATATAAATATATATAAATATATATATATATATATATATATATATATATATATATATATATATATATATATATATATATATATATATATATATATATATATATATATATATATATATATATATATATACGGTCTGTTCAAAAAGTACCCGGAATTCTCATTTTTCTAAAAAAATATTTATTTATTTGTCTACATCTATATGGTCCCCTTCAAAGTAATCCCCCCTAGATATAATACACTTATGTCAGCGTTTTTTCCAGTCTTCGAAACACCCCTGATAGTCACTTTTTGTAATGCTCTGTAGCACTCTCAGCGATTCTGCCTTTATCTCTTCAATCGATGAAAAACGCTGTCCTTTCATGGGTCTCTTCAACTTTGGGAACAGGAAAAAATCACACGGAGCGATATCTGGTGAATAAGGAGGTTGGGGCATGATTAAAGTCTTGTTTTTAGCCAAAAAATCACGAATAAGGAGAAGCAGTTTTGGAACGAATTTTCATGGCCAAAACATTTGAAAAAATATGATGGCATGAGCCAACTGATATGCCAACTTCATCAGCAACTTCTCTAATAGTGATTCGGCGATCATCCATAATTATTTTTTCCACTTTTCCCACATTTTCATCGATCATTTACGTGCTGGGTCGACCGGAGCGTTCGTCATTCTTCAACGTCTTCGCGGTCATCTTGGAAACGCTTATACCACTCGTAAACACTTGTTTTTTTCATAGCAGACTCACCGTAGGCTCTCTGTAACATTTCGCACACTTGGTTACACTTTATTTAATTTTTCACGCAAAATTTAATACAAATTCTCTGACTCTTCAATTCTTCCTGTTTAAACTAACAAAAATCGCCGAGCTCAAAAAAACACGTCTACACCAGCCGCTACAAGACAGAATGTAAACAATGAATACAGCTGAAAATTTCACCATACATTAGGGACATATGTACCAACCAAGGGGAGCGTCGCTTAACACAAACTATATTATGCCTCTAAAAAAACACGTGATATACTGTGAGTCTAATGTCGTTTTCGCTTGAGAACACTGACACTGACCCAGGGCAGTTTCATCAAACAAACACTTTTCACGAAACTGTGTTGATTTAGCACTTAGCAACGGGGGTTTGAGCAAACCTGATATAACAACCAGGTTCGAAACTGACTCGATTTTCAGTTCAACAACGTTAAAACTAGGTTCGAAACTAGCTTCAAACAAACGGTTTGACAGCAGTTAGAGTGGAAACTGGGTTAGGTTTGGCATCAAGCGAAAACGACACAAGTGTGCCACGCTGTTCCCCATGAAACAGCAACTTGTCAAAACTGAGCCCTTTGTGTGCCGCAACTGTGCAACTGTATGAAAACGAAAGTGCCAATATTGATAAATGCGCCAATGCATTGTGTTAATGTGTGATTAGCACATTGTTCTAAGCGTCCTCCCCTTGGTACCAACATAATAAAAAAAAAATTTTGACCACCGGACTCTCCAGACGCGCGCAATTAAAAAAATCCGGGAATTTTTTGAACAGACCTCGTATGAGGGATTCTGCATTTGACTTCTGAATTGAAATTTATATATTGCGTATCAAAAAACAAAGTAACCAATTGCACTTTGGTTAGTCGACATTAATGTCGTATGTTCGAGTCCCGACCTAGAATGATTCTTAATGTCAGTAGGATCGCAGTACTAGCCATGCAATGGTTCTGTACCATATGAATCGGCTGCGAAGTCTGTTGAAACAGAAATGTCAAATTCCGCAAAACCAATTGGATCTAACTGATTGTTTGGATTTTCCAATTTGAAAAAAACAACACAAATTAACAAAAACGAATGAAGGAAATTTCAACCTGTTGTGGCTATGATTTTATTCCACAAAAAACGGTCAAATGTTCCGGCTGACCGGAATTATGAGCGCCTTCCAAAACACTGCACAATCCGCCGAGTCCACCAGAAATTACCCTCAAACGATTTGTGTAGGCAGCAAGTGGACAAGTGATATAAAATTATTTTCTGCCTATAAGTAAACAAAAAGCTTTTAGTGGTTCTATTGTTTCAAAAACTTTTGCACCTGTACCTCAATCCATTCGATGAACTCTTCAAGATTTTTTTCGTTTGGTTTATAAAAAGACACTTACTAAAAACTGTTTGATAGTTAGTTTCATGACAATCAGTTTTCACAGAAGTTCGGTTATTGAAAGTATGGTTTTTACCGTACTGGGCGACTATTCAGATTTTCCGTATGAATTGTCTATCTATTTACAAAATCCTGTAATTTAAAAGAAAACTCATGTACCGAAATATCGGTCATTTCTATAGATTAGCGAAATTTCTCGTCAAAAATATTACCGAACTATATTAATACATGTATTTTCGAATTTCTCTCCTTTTTGTGCTGAGAATAGAAGCACTTTAAATATACCCAAGTTTCAATTCGCAACTAAGCTGATTTCAAACGATGTTGCATCAAGAGCACCCTGGTTACTGAACTATTTTGCATACATAAGCGTATGTGAAAATCGTCACTGTGAATTGATATAACAATAATATGAATATTAGAAGATTATAATATACGACTTCTGCCTTGATTCGAATAGCTATCGGTAGGGATTCGCAATGTAAAGATAACGAGAATGAAACGTAGAAAACTTTTTTGTTGCATTGAATATTGTAAACACATTATGGAGTCGCAAGATATGTATTAAACATAACTAAAACAAGACTATCACTTTTCTCTAAATTACTTTTATCTTTTTATGCACTGCCATAAACACGAAGAAAACAGTATATGAATTGAACATCGATCACGACAATATCATAATTCTCATTATTATTTTCGCTATTACTAACAACTAATAAGAATTTACTGTGCATGTATTGATATTGAGCATTTGGAACGTAGGGTAATTTCATAGATATCATTATAAACAGACTTTGATTGAGGCGCATCGAAAAATACTTAAATAAAATTGAATTTTGCACTGTTTGAAAATCGTTAAAAATTGTGCATTTTATCGTTGTTAAATTTGTACATTTATTGGTGATTGAAAAAGTTTATTGAATGTTTTCCATATCGTTGGTGACTATGTTTTAAATCTAACTTTTTTTTTAACTTGCGTGATTTGAATGCGGCGCCCAAAATAGTGTCGATCGCATTCACGTCACGCAATTTTTTTGATTTGGTGTAGGTTAAAATCATAAGATCGAAGCGAGTAGTCGAGTAGGTGGTAGTAGTGAGATCATTGCTTACAACGTTTCATATACTTCGGTTTCGATTACAATAATTGGTATCCGTATCCTTAGGTTTTGATTAGCAGTGTGAAATCGAATAGAACTATATTTCAAAGAAATGTATCTCCAGCAAACATAAAATAAAATAAAATAAAACATGTTTTATTTATTTGAACAATTCTGTGTGTATTTTTAAATATAATTTCTAGATTTCAATAATTTGAAAATTGTGGATCTTATACACATACAGGAGAGGATAGATGTGTGGGTACGATCCGATATTCGTTTTTTTTTCTTCTTCGGCTTTGACCGAGCTGCCGGCGTGTGGTATGTATTGGTAGGTCGGATCCAACCAACAATTCTCTGTTGATTTTTCATTAGGGCGTATAAGCAAGTGACAATTTCTGTTTGTTTACTTTCTCTTCTATTGATTACCAAGCGGTTTCAATGTTTGTCCTTCAACTCTTTGCATAAAATGATACCCGAAACTTTCAACTTTCAAACAGAGTAGTGAAATCAAAGAAAATCTTTTTATCACATCACAATAATCGAAAGAGAGAGTGATTAAAGAGAAACTGTCACTTATACGCCCTAATGAAAAATCTACCGAGAATTCAGATATTTGGCAAAAATAATTCCTTTCCACCTTTTTTGCACCGTATCGACACGCTCATAGAAGAACTTATTTCATCATTTCACCACGGACTGCTGTAAAGGTAAAAAGTTAACCATTTTTGGGTGAATTCGTTTTCATTGGGTAGTCAGTTATTTCCCCAAATGGGAAAAAATTACCAGTTCAAGTTCCGTTCTGAGCTATTTTCATTATGCGGCTAGATAGGAATCAGGAATGATATCATATCGATTTGTCAAAAGTATAGCAAATAGCAACACGGATAACGTTTTTGTTTTCTTCCGTTTGGCACATACCAAGTCGATCCTTATAATCACGGATACTTTCACTGAACTCACTCATTTATTAATGTCTCTTCGGGAGTGGCAATAAACAATCATAACATTCTTCGACGAAATGCAAAACTTCAATTAAATTTTCACCAAGTAATAACTTTATTGGCCCGGATACTGGTAATGGACATCAGTGTTCATACTTTGTATATGGTACGATTTATTAATTTTTAGTTGAATCTACGTAAAGTCGCCATAACTAAGTTCAGTTTTGCAATGAATGAGTGAAAACAGAGATAGAAAAAGTCAAACAGAAAGATGATTTTTTGGAAAAAGATGCATTCAGAGGCAAGGCTGGAACTTGTGTTCTTATGCATTCAGTGCATACGCGTTTTTCCATTTTCGCCACCCTGAGTTGTGGAGCACATCAAGTATGTTCTAATTTTGGTCATCACACACTCCAGTGTTACCACTCAAGCGCTGGGTAGGAGAGTATATTTATAATCGTCCGTTGCCTTCACTACTACGCCTGTCGTATTAATAAATCGATAAAAATAATTGCGGGTTGATTTTCCGTTACATTCTAGCGGTAGACAATCGAATTTGCACGTTAGCATCATGTGTAAAGCAGTCAAACTATCACTAAATGTTAAACACACGATTTATGAAAATTTTACTTAAATCTTAAACTGTGTTTAAAACGTGTGGTGCACAAATCATTCTACAATCATTTGCAATGCATATTAAAACGATAATATATCGTTACCGCTAGATTTTCATATGAATGTCACATTGTTTTTCATGCAGATTACAGCCCACTCAGCAAGCGGTCATATTTTGTTGGTCGTTGAGCGTGTGAAAATTAGGTGTTACCTTAACATAGAAAGAAACTTCTACTCCTCATATTGAAAATGGCTCAACAATGGTCCTCTGTCTGCCGGGTTTGTTGAACGAAAAAATGGTACTCACTTCAACGGCCGGTTTCAAAACCGACTAACGAAGTTCCGGGGTTAAACGATTAATTGGACGTTGATTAGACCAACGATACAAAGTATTGAACCAACGAAAGACCACTGTTGAACTTTTTTTTCTAAGAGGGAGTTGAATTACGATGCATAGATTCGCGTTGAACTCATTTTCACTACAAAATGAGCAAAACATTACCTTCAAGAAAAAATACACCTAGGCTAGGCGAAAAAGAAAATAAACTTGCATCTTAGTGAAATCACACATAAAATCTTAAAGCGAATTCATTTATTTAGGGTATATTCAGGAGTAGTTCTAAATGCAAAATATATGTCAGTTTTAAAATTTAAATCTAGAAATTTTAACTAAATAAACTGGCAGCCCCAGCAGCGTTTTATCAGTGTTTCAAATATAGAAAAAATAGAACGGCAGCGTATACCAGTTTTAAATTTGACAGTAGAACCGTTCGAAAAAAATAAAACTAAAACGGCTTGCTGGGGATCCGTTTGTTTTGGTTTCAGTTATATTATAGACCACCCATATGAATTTTGCAGCTGCTTAATTTGCTCTTATGAATTGCAATAAAAAGCACATTCAATTGAATATTTACATATGAATCGATCGTACCTATTTTTATCCGTGTAAGATGTGTCGCTGACGATAGCCCATGCAGCAAACTCCGTGCAAATCGCACAGCTAGAATTGCCAGATAATTTTGTCAATAATCCATCAGTCGCAAAAATCTGGAATCTTGAAACTAGCAAATTGTGAGTGGGGTTCATTTTAGTGTACAAATAATCACAAACGAATTTCCAGACATGACAGTCACGATCTTTTTTTGGCGCACATCTACGGTCCTCCGTGAAACTGGCACCAATGGTGATAAAATGGTTTCACTGCTGAGTTCCCATCATACATTCATAATGCAAATGTCAAACCGTGAGAACCCTTTCGATTCGGTAGCTCATTTGTATATATTGAGATGTTATGGCACACTTTGGTTGAAATGATAACAATGCAATTAATCTCGCGCTCCACCAAGCGGTGAGTGCGGTCATTTCAGAAGGTACCGGGAACGAACCACATTTTCCAAAAATATTTATAAGCACGTACATGTCTTTATTATTTATCTTTGAAATAATCATCGTGCAAAACCTGTTAACAACCCAAACTAAAAACGAAAATCGATATTCATCTGTATGAAAAATGATTGATAGATATTTAGGAGAAAGAACGTATCGACGTGAGCATTTCAAAAGGGCCTTAAAACAATTGACAGATTCTCTTTGTTTACTTTCTCTTTCGATTATATCTGCGTTATTACGCAATTGTTCGTTACATGTATGATACTATTACAAAGCTGGAGATATTTTCTTTCATTCTATATGCAAATTTGGTAGGTGAACGTGAAAATTGAGGTGTTATTAACAGAAGAGAAAGTAAACAAAGTAAATCTCTCATTGGTTTATGTGCCCTTATGAAATGTTCACGCCGGTATCTGCATTACTGTGCAAGCAATAAAAATCGGTATACCTGGCAACGTTGCTCACAGCATCCTTCAAAATAATATTCATTCGTTAATCACCTTGTTCATTATCTGAAATAATGCCTGATTTGTTGCCAGATTTTACAATTCATCGAGATTTTGGCAGTTGTAATATACAATTTCAATTTACAACGCGGATTTAATTTAAAAACTGCATCAGAGTAAAATTTTTCGGAATATGATACCTTGCATCAAGCAAACAAACGTAACGATAGTTTGTGGTACAATATTCAATATTCAAAAATGCTGATGATAGGATAAACTTTTAATAATAAAATTATTGATCCAATAGTATAATGTAAGTAAACTATTAGCGGCCCTTACACGATCATTAAAAGTGTCATTACTAAAAAGTAATGGCACTTTTAATGATCGTGTAAGGTTTACGAGTCCAGTAATGACACGAGTAATGATGGAATTCCGGATTTTCCATCATTACCAACATTATTTCTTCTTCTTATTTTTTGTGTGGAAGTGCTGAATATCTTTAGAACTATACGCGAAAAATGACAAAGTGTAGATTTAAATTGTTAATATTTCATTAACCTTAACGTTTCAATGGCAAATCAAATTTATTTTCAGCTAAACGAAAATAAAAATATTGCTATTGCTATTGCTGGAGTAGTTACAAATACTCATCATTAATAATGAACGTGTAATGCTAAAAAGTAATGATGTACAGTAATGCAGTAATGACGAGCGTTTGAGCAGAAGTGTCATTACTTAGTAATGACACTTTTAATGATCGTGTAAGGGCCGCTATTGACCGCTTTAAAATGTTGTTTCTAAAACAATATGTACGTATGTTAGTTTCGTTTATAGTAGATGTAGAGTGCCTATAACCAGAGTGACGACGTCTCATCCGTAATGTTGGCAACAATTCAAAACAATCCATTAGCTTTACATTGAATTGACAGGTCGTTTGCTCGTTTGGAACTGGGAGCTGTCATTCCAAACGAACAGCTGTCGCCACTCTGATTATAGTCACTCTAAGTAGATGATAGCAACTTAAAACAAAGCTGGCAACTCTGTACCTGAGGGCGTGCCATGAAACTGTCATTAACTAACAAGCGATTTATCTATCTTCGATGTGATTTGTTTTCGAGAACGTACACAAAATTATAATCTCTAAGTTCGGTTTTAGTCCTCTTGAATGTTAGTCTACTTGTAATAGTTTCTTTCACGCAAAACATGGACCCACTAAAAATTTCAGCAACATTGGTGCTGGTATTCTCATTGTTCAACATTTGTAAGTACCTGCCAGAATTTAGTTCTATGCAAACAAGAAATTGATTATTGACTGCTAATTATTTCCTCAATTCAAGGTTCTGCACATGAATGCTACGTGTGTTCTAATCAAACGGGTAATACGGAAAAATGTCTCAACACGATCAAAACTTGTGCTCAGGGAGAGGAAGCTTGTTTAACAGAGATCCGATGGGGAAGTATGCCTTACTTTTCTCTTGGAGCACTGAAACAGTTTTACGTTTCAAAACGCTGTGCTTCGAAAGAAGTGTGCAAGAAAACCCGCAGTAAATATATGAAATATTGCACCCATATCTGGTATGAAGACTGGTCATGTGCGGAGTGTTGCTTAGGAGATCGTTGCAATTACTACGTTATTGTAGGTACTTTAGTACTTGTTACTAGTTTATTTAATAGACGAACTATTTCAATTCTTTTCAGAGCGGAGCACCTCCGCACACGATGTCAATGTTCTTGTTCGTGTCAACAATGCTGAGTCTACTGATAGCCCGACACCTTTACAATATGTAGACAAGTTTAGTCTGCAAGCTATCACATGTAGAAAAAAAAACAACCTAAGTGCCTTTAGCAATTGTATGTTGAAAAATCTCAAACGTTTAACTACATCCGTCCAGCAAGATCTTTCTAAACTAGTACATAATAATGTAAAATCTGATACACATTCCAAGCATATAACGTTTTTTAGGAAACTGGATAGTTTTTTATATATGCGTAATAATTTTAGTATTATATTCACAAAGATGAATAAATTTTTAATTTTAGAATTTGAATTTTGTATTTCAAATAGTTTTGTTTTAATTGTTAGTGTTTGATCGTCAGAACAATTTTATTTCCTAAATCTAAATCCTTGCATGCCTATTTGTTCCATATCAGTGATTAGTTGGACAAGTGTAAAAACATTCTTAAAATACCCAGAGGACGCCAACGAATATATATGACGACAAACACGATAAAAGGTCCTAAGTGCAAATGACAGTTTCTCTTTGTTTACTTTCTCTTTTGAGTATTACGGTCCAATCAGCAATCTTTCCATCTAACACTTCACATGGGATAAAAGCAAAAACCATCAACTTTCGATATGCACTGTAGAATTTGTTGGAAATTACTGGAATTTGCCGTAATAATTGAAAGAGAAAGTAAACCAAGAGAAACTGTCATTTGCACTTGGGACCTTTTCTAATGTTCATCGAGTTATGTGAACAGTTATATTTCTACTGGGAAAAATTTGCACCAGTTTCATAAGCCGCCCGGTCCGGTTTGGCGGTTCAATGCATAGGGCGCTGGTATACAAGACAGTTGTCATATGTTCGCCAATGCATGCCATGCAATGATACTCCTGTACGCTAAGAATCGGCTGCGAAGCCTGTTGAACCAGAAAGGCCAAATTCTATGTGATGTAATACCAAGACATTGCTTTTTCATAAACCGCGTCGAACTTCCACGCATCGACATCGTCGCCGGCCCGATAACGTGCTTTGGAAGGCGGGCAATCATCTCGCTTTTATTTATTAACGTTCTTTATTCGAATCTGCAAATTTTCTTTCATTAATAAAGCTGCTTTGTAAAATACTCTAGAACTGCTCGGCGTATATGTACACGGTGTGCAATCTAAACCACAAACTAACAGACATGACAGTATGAGTAAATTCTTATAAAAATAATTTTTCATGATGCACTAGTTCCACCTTGTATTGTACTGCGCGAACTATTTACTATCGGTACACCCCTTGTGTTATGTGAAAGTTTTTTTACTAGTTGGTTTCCCCTCGTTTGTCAACACCGATCAGCTGCTTGCAGGGATGCCCGATTTCATCATAATACTTGAAAATGAATCGTCATAATAAATTATTACATTACGTTGATAATATATTTAAATTTTTTAGCGATGTTGGAAGGTAACCATTTATTTTTCTCAACGTTGTTCATCTAGACTATTTTTGATTGTGTTGGTAATATTCACCCGAAATTAAGTGGCGGCAGACCAGAAGCAAGTAAGTATTTTAACATAACGGGTTCGATTTTGTATTGCGTTGTAGGATGAGAAGTAGACACAATTATGTATATAGTTTTGGCAATATGTATTAAATCTGTATCCTGTATGAAATTCGCATGGAAGTATACAAATCAATACATTACAGGTAATTCTGTATGAATGGCAACTCTGTTGGTAAATGAAAAAATTAAACACAGTCTAGATGACAGACAGGATGTTTTTGATAGGGTAACGTGGCACCATCATGACATATGCGAGTACTGTCCCAACTAAAGGAATATTCGAAATGACCGTCAAAATGATTAAAGAATCTAATTTGAGTGTCCTGTCTGTTAGTCTGTGTTAATATGACGAATAAATTGCAATAGTTTTGAGTCCAACTTTGAAGCTTTTTTGGATTGTCATCTTCTATATCGGTATGAATTTTAAAAACTTATCACCTTGTAATTCCAGAATCGGATAAAATTAATTAATTTTGCATGGGACGATAAATCCTTTAATTTGAATTTTTGTTTTTGAAATTCGATTTGGCCTTTTTTGAGAAAACGATTGAGCTTTGAGAATACTGCAACCGGAATTCTAAAGTCGGTGTAGCCGAATTCAGTTAAATCCACCTCAGGAGCTGTATAATTTACATTTGATTCAAACTGTTTGAAAATCAGTGTCGACATCTTTGAGAAATAGTAGTGCGAATTAAATTTTTGGGTACCTTCCGAATCGAAAACTGAATACCGCTAAAACTGAAATAAGTTAATTTGGATATCGACCCGACAATCCTGATAAATTTATGTGAAATGGACATTTTTATACTAATCACCCTGTATTCCCTGAACCGTATTTTTTCCATAAATACGTTTATTTCTTAAGGCAGTTTACATAAGTTTTTCTTCGCCGTAGCATCACTTTTACATAATATTCTTATCCTAATTTAATTCTAACATAGTCACAACGTTTTGAATTTATTAAAACATATTCTCTTATAGCTTAAATATCATCTTAGGTAACTCGTCATTAATTATGAAATCTACTCGGAAATATTATTTGAACCAAACGATTAACTTCTATAAATTATAAAATAAGCTGTTATTTTCAGACATTTTGTTGATAATTTCATAAACTGTTTCGAGTTTGTTTGTATCATTACATAATTTTTATTCTAATTTAGCTATTGGTTGAACTCATGGACGCAGCTGGGATCAGAACTAAGTCTTAAAAGGGGCCTTTATTAAATTGAAACTCCAATTTTCTTTATGAAATGATAAATAAGTTTCATGTATGAAAGGTCACGACAAGCAAGAATGTCTCGAACTGGGATATTGGATAGTTTACCTTGGGTACGCAAAGAATTTATTAGTTGAGATCTGACATCACGATACTCCACGCATGTCCAAACGACATGATCAATATCCCGATAACCTTCTCCGCAAGCACAATGATTAGTCTCGGAGAGCCCAATTCGAAGGAGATGTGCATCTAACGTGTAGTGATTGGACATGAGTCTGGACATCACACGAATGAAATCCCTACTCACATCCAGTCCCCTGAACCATGCCTTTGTCGATATTTTCGGAATAATTGAGTGCATCCACCGACCCAGATCATCTCTATCCCAAGATGCTTGCCAGCTGGCAAGTGTTCTTTGGCGAGACGAACTATAGAATTCGTTGAAAGCAATCGGTCGCTCATAAATTTCACCCTCAATAGCACCACGTTTGGCTAAATTATCGGCTCTTTCATTGCCTGGAATGGAGCAATGAGCCGGGACCCAGACTATAGTGATTAGATAATTATTATTCAATATGTCGTTCAGACACTGTTTTATTTTACCCAAGAAAAACGGTTCATTTTTGCCAGCAGCGATTGAGCGAATGGCTTCAATTGCACTCAGACTATCTGTGAAGAGGAAATAATGGTTTGGAGATAATGTGACGATTACACTCAAACTATAATGAACTGCTGCTAGCTCTGCTATATAAACAGATGCAGGATCTTGAAGCCTAAATGAGGCCGAAGCATTATTGTTGAACATACCAAACCCTGTCGCTTCTTCAATTCGCGATCCGTCCGTGTAAAACATTTTCTCAGAGTCAATATGCCTGAACTTACTTGAAAATATTTTTGGGATTTCCGTCGAGCGTAGATGATCCGGGATTCCACGCACTTCACGCTGCATGGATGTGTCGAAAAATAAAGTTGAGTCAGGGGCACTTAGGATGCTGACACGGATAGGAATATATCTTGAAGGGTTGATTTCCTGTGACATATGGTTAAAATATACTGTCATAAATTTTGTTTGAGATCGAAGCTCGACTAGTCGTTCGAAATTATTAATTACCATGGGATTCAGCACCTCACATCTTATTAGCAGGCGTGATGAAAGCTCCCAAAATCGATCTTTTAATGGAAGAACTCCCGCCAGAACTTCAAGACTCATTGTATGTGTCGAGTGCATGCAGCCTAAGGCAATTCGCAAACAACGGTACTGAATTCGCTCAAGTTTGATAAAATGAGAGTTTGCAGCGGAACGAAAACAAACGCATCCATATTCCATCATTGAAAGTATCGTTGTTTGATACAATTTTATTAGATCTTGCGGATGAGAACCCCACCAAGATCCTGTTATTGTTCGAAGAAAATTTACTCTTTGTTGGCATTTCGTTATCAGATACCTAATGTGTCCTCCCCACGTGCATTTGGAATCGAACCACACCCCGAGGTATTTAAAAGTTAAAACCTGTTGGATCATTCTTCCCATCATATGGAGCTGAAGCTGCGCGGGATCATGCTTTCTTGAAAAGACGACTAACTCTGTTTTCTCCGCAGAGAATTCGATACCAAGATGAACAGCCCAAACGGACAAGTTATCTAAGGTATCTTGCAATGGTTTATGCAGATCAATAGCTTTGGGCCCAGTAACTGAAACCACGCCATCATCTGCCAATTGTCTTAGTGTACATGGGGTTACTAGACAGCTGTCAATGTCATTCACGTAAAAATTATAGAGGAGCGGACTGAGGCATGAGCCTTGCGGGAGACCCATGTAGCTAATTCTGAATGTTGCCAAATCGCCATGTGAAAAATACATGCACTTCTCTGACAAAAGGTTGTGCAAATAATTATTTATAACCGCTGGAAGTCCATGTTGGTGGAGCTTGTCTGAAAGAACATCAATGGAAACTGAATCAAATGCTCCTTTAATGTCTAAAAATACAGATGCCATTTGTTGCTTTTGAGCGAAGGCAATTTGGATGTCAGACGAAAGTAATGCAAGGCAATCATTCGTCCCTTTATTTCTACGGAAGCCAAACTGAGTATCAGACAACAACCCGTTCGTCTCGACCCAAGTGTCGAGACGTCGTAGAATAATTTTTTCGAACAATTTTCTGATGCAGGACAACATCGCAATGGGTCTATATGAGTTGTGATTGGAAGCTGGTTTCCCCGGCTTTTGAATGGCGATAACTTTCACTTGTCTCCAGTCAGGTGGAACAATATTTTGCTCAAGAAACTTGTTGAACAATTCCAACAAACGTCTTTTTGCGAGGTCGGGCAGATTCTTCATCAAGTTGAATTTAATTCTGTCCAACCCAGGGGCGTTATTGTTACAAGACAAGAGTGCTATAGAAAATTCCATCATTGAAAATGGGTTATTAATAAAACCATTATTTGGAGGAGATTCCCGTATAATGCTTTGCGTAGGAACAGAATCTGGGCAAACTTTCCTAGCAAAGTCAAATATCCATCGGTTCGAGTATTCATCACTCTCATTGCCCACGTTACGATTCCTCATTCGTCTGGCCGTATTCCAAAGAGTGCTCATTGAGGTTTCTCTTGACAAACCTTCGACAAAATGTCTCCAATAGCTACATTTTTTGGCTCGAAGTATGCTCTTGTACTTGGTTTCTAAAACCATAAGTTTTTCAAAATTCTGAGGAGTTCCTCCTCCCCGTTTTAGAAACGTCTTGCAAGCATTTTGTTTTGCGAGTTTAGCCTCTGAGCACTCTTTGTCCCACCAGGGGTTGGGAGGCCTTCTGTTAGTCGTTGGCCCAGGAAAGCGTTTAGTTTGGGATTGTTCTGCTGCCTCCAGAATCGAACAAATGAGGAAGTCATATTCTTCAAGTGGAGTGAGCTCTTCCATTGAATTCAAAATACTAGAGATTCTACTTTGGTATTTAATCCAGTCGATATTTTTTGTCAAATCATATGGAATACTAGCTGAAGTAGCAATGCAATTGCTATTGCTAATTGAGATGATGATTGGTAAATGATCGCTACCGTGTAAATCAGGCAATATTTTCCAGGTGCAATCTAGTCGAATTGATGTTGAGCAAAGAGATAGATCTAATGCACTTGGGCGTGCAGGAGGTCTTGGGATCCGTGTCATGCTACCCATATTTAATACCGTCATGCTAAAATTGTCACAAATGTTTTGTATTAAAGATGATCTGCTATCATTGTAAACGGAACCCCACATCATTCCGTGCGAATTTAAATCCCCCAGAATCAATCGTGGAGCAGGAAGGGCTTCAACCATTTCATTAAGCTGTCGCTGTCCAACTTGTGCTTTTGGAGGAATATAAACCGAAGCTATGCAAATATCTTTGCCTTTAATGTTTATTTGGCAAGCAACAACTTCTATACTAGAAGTTGAAGGGATGTTTAATCTATAAAAGGAACAGCATTTCTTAATTCCCAAAAGCACTCCACCATACGGAGAGTCTCTATCGAGACGTATAATGTTAAAATCATTAAAATTTAAAGCTATGTTTGAAGTAAGCCATGTTTCGCATAAAGCAAATACATCACATTTTTGACTATGCAATAAAATTTTAAATGAATCAAGTTTTGGCATGATGCTTCGACAATTCCACTGCAGGACAGTGATTGTATCATTTGCGGCGGGTGATAAATTATCCATCAAAAGATACAAAACCTGAGACAATTGGCCATTGAGCTGATAACTGCTTCAAAAAATTTCTAGCTATTGGAAGGAATGCCATTATGAGGGTCTTTAAGGGTTCAGATATATTGAATGCTGAGAAAATCCATTCAACAATTTCCGAAAACTTCAGTAATCCTGTTGGTGGCTGCGAAATGGAGCCCACAGGATTATTACCTTTTTCTGTGCTAGATCCTGGATTGGTTTGTGAATTTGACAAACCAGGAGGCACAGTCTTTGGTTTTGACTTTTTTTGTTTAACACGGGGATCTTTTTTTGAAGATGAAACTTTAGGTGTCTTTTTTGGTAATTTGGAAGAAGACTTCTTTCTCTTAACTGACCCTTGGGTAGTGATAAACGAATTACCTTCACTATTTTCGTCAGAGTCAGAGTCCTCTGTTTCCTCTAGATTTGAAAACCCGTTTTCGGTTTCCAAAGGGGGGACATCAATGACCGTTTTAAGCATTTCTGCATATGTGCGCTTAGACCGTGCTTTTAAAGAAAGCTTAATTTTGTCTTTGTGCACTTTAAATGCAGTGCATACTGAAATATCATCATGAGGACTATTCCCACAATAAATACATTTTTCAATTTCCTTGTTGCAATCATTATCTTTATGAGGCCCTTCACACTTAATACATTTTGGTTTATTACTACAGTAAGTAGCTGTGTGGCCGAATTTTTTGCAGTTCGTACAATTCATTACATTTGGAACAAAAAGCCGAACAGGGAGGCGAATTTTATCGACATAGACATGGGACGGCAACGCAGACCCGGCAAATGTCACTCGAAACGAGTCTGATGGGCGATAAACTTTCTTTCCCTCTTCATGAACTACTGAGTACAGTTGTTTGCACTCAAGTATTTTCACACCCTCAAGCATAGAGTTCTTGAAACGACCAACACCATGCTTGAGTAAATCATCTACCGAAAGACTCGCTTCGGTAACAACACCGTCAATTTCGACATCTTTGGAGGGTATGTAAACTTTATACTCTTTATTGAAATGTTCCGAAGAGACAATATCATTCGCGTGTTTCAAATTATTTACCACAACACGAATTTTATCGTTATTTACTTTTATGATCTCTTTGATTGAAGAGTATCGTGATGTCAAACCTTTATTAATTTGAAAAATGTTTAATGGCTTTGATATACGTCTAAAAAAGACTATCCAAGGCCCAGAAGAGCTCTCCTGATATTTTTTCGTTCGTGGGGGTATCGGATTCATGCTAGGATTTACGTCCATGGATTCATCCATCACATTAAAATTTTTAATCAAACTTTAAAATAAAAAATGAAACCAACACTACACAGTACTCAATCAAAAGGAAAAGAAAAAACTTCTACCTTGAAATTGTTGTCTATCTCCGTTGCACTGCCGTGTAGATCCTCGTTGCTCTAGATGTTCTTGCTGGTTGCTGATTGTTGGATGTGATGCTACTGCTACCTGACATCCAGCACCACTCGATTTCCGATTTACTTTTGTCTTCGCCAGCTGTAACCAGCGCAGGTCACCGGTGTATACCTGCGTGTTGTATGGCAGTGGAAAGACCGAGTTGTCTTGTCTCCTTCTTCCTTGTGCTCCGCACCGATATGCTTCTGCACCGAAGTGCCTTCGCACCGGTGTGCTTTTGCACTCTCCTGCTTCTGTGTGCCTTTGCACTCTTCTTCTTCAATGTGCCTTTGCACTCTCCTGCTCAGCACTTGTGGCTGTATATTGTGGCCTGGGAAGAGCTTGGGAAACGCCCTTTGTTGTTTCCTTCACCAGCTTGGCCCAGCACTAGGGCTCTCTTATGCAGCACGATTTTACGTTTTAACGGCTGCTGCCAACAGGTCTCTACCTGTAGTTCAACCGTTGTCGTATTTAACGCGTGTAAACTAACCAGCGTTATTAAACTGTACGCTTCTATACACAACCTTCTCGGTTGAACGGCTATTACTGAATGAGAACCGGAGGTTGGATCAGACTAAAAAGCGAGATGTTCGTATAACTCAAAAAGTAAACATTCGATCTAAAAATCATTTAATAGCGTTCAGGGTGACGGGGCGATCAAAATCGGTCCAATCACACACACACACACACACACACACACACACACACACACACACACACACACACACACACACACACACACACACACACACACACACACACACACACACACACACACACACACACACACACACACACACACACACACACACACACACACACACACACACACACACACACACACACACACACACACACACACACACACACACACACACACACACACACAATTCGCTTTGGGGCAAAGTTCAGATTTTGACAGATCCACAATTTTATTTAATTACCAAATGCTTTGTAATCAATTCAATTATCGAACTAATGAACGAACGATAAGCTATTGGAAATTCGGTAAATATTTTCAAAATCTAGAAAAAAATTTCAAATAAGTACATTTTCTGTTACCGCTCAACATTTTTTAATTTGGAGTAGTAAATAATTTTTTCATTAATTTATTATTTAATTTTTCATAATTATTTCATCCAAGTACAAAGCAAAACGTTCCAGTACTATGCTTCTGGAGATCCATTGCACTTTATCGTGAAGGAGAAGCTCGGAAAATTCAGTAGTAATTTCTATTAAGAATTCTACGAAATATGCAATAAGCTTGATTATTTTGACCAGAAATTATGACATTGACAACGCGGTTCGGTGAGAAGTTAGTACACGTGGTTGAGAGATAGAAGTGGGGTCTAATACTCGTTAATCGATTTCGATCGATTTCAAGTACTTTTTGTGAAATAAACAATATTTGTGTGTAGAACTAAAGAGCCGCAGCATCATATCCAAAGAGCCAAAAAGGTTATTCAAAGGCTATCCTGATTCCCGGCTTCCTGTTTCTGAAATAGTGGTCATATACTCAAAAATGGAACTCACTCACTTTTCGTAGAGGTTGCTTGACCGATATTCACAAATTTAGGTTCAAATAAAGGCCAAAACTCCTGAGCTTCTTAACTTTGCGCGGATGCAAGTGTTTTAAATTTCATTTTTGCCATTTCTAAATTTATAAGTATTTAAAATTTATACCGTCGTTTAAAGAAAGATGGCCGAATCATATAAAATCTTATAAAATTTACTAAAATCAATACAATTTGTAAGTCATGTTAACAGATGGTCATTCGAACCGACTTCATTTACACCGGTTGCAGAAGTACCTGCAAAAGCAAAACCGTTTCATTTTGTTGGTTGTTGGTTGTGCTAATTGATTTTTTTATTTCAAGAAGCAATAAGGATTATGTTGAAGGATACCACATATATGAGAATGTGAGAATATGCGTAATACGAGAAAGCCATCAATACACCACTAGGTGGATTAAAACTGGTTTTTTTTATTACTATCTGGTTTCTACACATTAGAAAAAAATGATCACGAAACCAACCCTCTTGGGGAAAACCACGTGTACTCACTTCTCACACTGGTGCTGGAACGTTTTGCTTTGTGTTTGGATGAAATAAACAAGTTTTTGGTTGTCATAGAATCTGTGGCAGACAACTTCTGCACAACAGTTTCAGAAACAGTCAAATTTGTCTGTACAGCCATCAACTGTTTGTCTGTCGACTATGATCACACTGTGATTACATTGTCACAGATAATCTGCACACTTTGACTGCATACAGATGGACAGTCAAGCCGATTTTGACTGCTTGCAGACAACTGTGAACCGATTACACTATGATACAGTCAAACTGCACAGTGCAGATAAACTGGCTAATGTAATCGTACCTTCACTATATTACATTTCATTAGATTTCAAGACTTCATAATGATGCGATAGATTTAGCAAGGTGATCGGAGATAGCTCCCTTACTCCAATTCATGGAGAACGGAAAACATTTTCTAAATTTGTAGTTTGTATTAGTTACTGACTATATAAACTCACTTTGGCTATACTGATTCCAGTTTCAAGTTCCGGAAGTACCGGCCTAAAATTTCAAAACGAATCTCATCAATTTTTCAGAGATGATTTAAGGTTTGGGAACAGATAATAATTCTAGGAAGTCAAATCGGGCAATGAGCCTCCTTCAAGGCACTCGTGCCGCTTGGAAGCACTCTTGCGATTTCAGTCCATGGTCAAACACGTATTCGAAGTGGGCTAGCGTTCGTCTATTTAGTTTTAAATAGGTGCGAGATATGTTTTCCATTTGCAGAATCTTTTCGATCATCCAGTATAACTTTATGTATTATTGTCGTTTTTTGTCCCAGTTTTAACCTCCATTTTATGTAGTTTTGACACTGTCAGTGGAGTTGTGACCATCATGAAACTCTTAAAACCACTATCTTATGATGTAATCTGCAGCATCAACAGCCCTATAACATTAATTTAACTTTTTTTTGTTTCCATTTTCGATTTCGGATGGTACGTGCCTGACTCGGGAGGCAATATTTACACCTTGAATGATTTGAGGTTTCATTCAGTTCGAAAATGCGTTTTAAATCAGAATTCTGCGAGTTTAGCATTTTCCAACACCTGCTGGTACACAGCCTCTCTTGCGTTGTTCCCCAGTATAAAATCAGCATGGTTGAACTGCTTATCCTCCAAAGGATAGCTTCCGACTAAATTCGGTAACTCGGACTCCAACTTCTGCACATTCAAATAGTATACCAAGTTGTCATGATACGAGTAGTACGTACTAACGGGTGCCGAGATTAAGGATATGTTATACAGTGGGACATTGTAGCTTCCGTAAGTCTGTAAGTTCGATTGTCGATCGTTGTAATCGAACTGGCGAAAAATGCCATCGATGGCAATTTGTGCGTAGTGCAGAATCTGCTTGATCGACGATCCCGCTGGATAATGACCCCAAAGCGACTTGAGATTTGTCTGTCAAAATGAAATAAATGTACTTTACAATCGACTTCAGTTTGTTAAAAATTGAACTTACCGTGTTGAAATTATTAATATTTAAGATTTCAGATAACAATAGTAGACAAAATGGTACCCTCGGTGGAACACATAACCAACGGTAAAAGTCGTGTAACTCCCCACCGTATGCCGCAAATTCATATCTACCTCCGGAAGTGTATTTTTCTGCAATGTCAACAGTAAGATGCGCAAGTTGCTCTAGTCTTGTGCTTGGTATTCGGTTGAGATAAACCACCGGAGAAAGTGCGTGCAGTTGGATTATTTACAGGACAAAGAATAATTCAACAGAACGACTAGCAACAACAACATACTGAGAGTAACACCGAGTAACTGAACAGTTGAATATAATTGTGATCGTTTAAGAACGACGCATCCCACGAATCACTGACCATTCCGAATCAGAATGTCATTTTCTTCAATACAATGGTGCAATGGTGACGCGGAATCTGGAATGTTACATTTGTGATGAGAAATGTGTTATTTATTGAAGATCGGAGTACGACACACCCATTCGGGTGCAATTTCAGTCTACATATAGAATTTTCTATCCAAGTAGTAGTTTCTTTGCAAATGTCCTTAGTTATTATTGGTGTAGATCGCAGAGCGGTGGAAGAGGCTTTTGTACATTTTTATAAAGAACTTACTAGAATGGAGTTCATAATAAATATGATCAATATAATATAATATAAAAAAGTTCCATCAAGACTAAGATCATGGCAGCTGGTTGAGAATGAGGCTGTTAAAACGGTGTTGGAACCGAGGAACTACTGTCACCTACACTGTCCGTCGCGATCTTTCGAAACGTACCAATTCGTTTCGGAACGATACAAAGTTCTCTTGCCTATTACCGAAATTTCCCTATGACAACGATTGGAACACTTCTTGTGCTATTTTCACAAGTGTAAAACACGCACTTCATTACCATGTCGTTTGAATCACATGAGAATTCAATCGGAATAAATGACGTTGACGATATGACGGTGGTTGACGAACTCTTCTACCAACGCCCTCAGAGAAACACAGCATTTTAGCAGGAAGTCGTGCGTAGGGGAGACCGGGACGAAATGAATCACTCACAATAATTCGACCACCAAATGTCGCATCTCAACGGTTAAGCGCTCTAACGTAACTGCGAGAATTAATTACAATTGGCTTATGTCAGTCCACTTTCTCGTCAAAAGTGAAATTTTGTAGTTCCCAAATTTTTAGATTGTAGAATGAAAAAACCGTCTTAAAAAAGAATGATAGGTTTCTTTTGGATTCCGCTATGAAAAAACTATTTCGTTATGTTACTAACGTAATAGTGAACAAACAGATACCGACTTTGTATTAATCGACGTTTCTATCTTCGAAATTCGTGCTTCACTCGGAACATTATCAATATTAACTATAAAAATAAACTTCTATAAAAAATGTAAATCGTCTATTCTAAAAATTCAGCTATCTGTTCTAATTCGAAATAATTTTTTTTTAAATATCGACTTTCTGGGACTTCAAAGTCACACAGATTTGGTCGGTGCACTCCCACCTATGGTGATTTTTCAAGATCGAAAATTTTCAATGCTATGCTTAACCACCGGGTAGCACCCCTTACCCATAACCGATTTAGCTCAAATTTTGCATTGCGAGGTGCTTAAATTTTTTAGATCTACCGATTTATGAAATTAGAGGTGATCTCAAAATATTGGCACCATTATATATAAAAGAGCGGTGAAAAAAACAACGTGTTTTGTTAGTTACGGCACTTATACCATCATATCTCCGAAACCAGAAGTCGTAGTCATTTGATCTTCGAACTTGATCAATGGTCCGATAGTAGCTTTCAAACAAGCAAAAGTTTGTTAAAATTGGCTCAGCCATCTTTGAGAAAATTGAGCGGTAAAAATATCTTCGAACACACAGATATTCCTGGGAATATATTCTACAAAGTTTGGTTTTTGAGCGGTTAGTGGAATGAAACTAAACCGTCTTAAAAAATAATGATAATGTTAATACAAAGTATCATTGCATATTCTGGTTATAAAAACATAGACCGTTAAATGTCAATCGAAAAAAATATTTTTCTGGTTTGTGGCAACGAAAAGGTTAAATCAGCCCTCTGCTGGTAAACCATGTTACTGTGGTAAGCAGCCTTCTGCAAAGATCAAAACAATGAAGAAGGATGGCTAACAACAAATGGGATACTAGTTACTACATATTCATTCAGTACCTTTTACCATACTTCCCCACAAGTTATGGTTCAGAATATCATCACTACACACTAAGATTTTATTACTTTGTTCGGTAATATTTTTGACGAGAAATCTCGGTAATCTATAGAAATGACCGATATTTCGGTACATGAGTTTAATTTAACAATAGTTATGCAAATGTTTACCGGACGATCAGTTTTACGTAAATTTTCATTATAGAATTTAGTAAATAGATATGTAATTCATACGGTAAATCTGAATAATCGCCGAGTACGGTAAAAACCATACTGTCCGTATGGTAAACTTATCTTCCAATAACCGAACTTCTGTGAAAACTGATTGTCGTGAAACTAACTGTCAAACAGTTATTGAAATTTTAAGTAAGTATATTTTTATTAACCAAACGAAAAAAATCTTGAAGAGGTGCAAACGTAATTTAAAACATTAAAACCATTAGAGGTCGTCGATTAAAGGCTTTTGGTTTACTTATAGGCAGAGAATAATTTTGTATCACTTGTCCACTGCCTACACAAATCGCTCGAGGGTAATTTCTGGTGGACTCGACGGATTGTTCAGTGTTTTGGAAGGCGCTCATAATTCCAGAAACATTTGACCCTTTTTCGTGGAATAAAACCAATTTGGAATTTTCTTCATTCGTTTTTGTGTTGTTTTTTGAAAACCGAAAATCTAGAATTTTAATCAAAGGAAAACAAACAAACAAAAAATTACCGAACAATCAGTTAGATCTATTTGGTTTACAGTTTACGGTAGTTGTTTGACAGTTCAGCAATTACCGAACGATCGGTAATCAATTTAATTACCGAACCCAATATAAATATAACTCTAGTCTAGTATTTACTATAAAACAAGTAATTTGACCTCTTTTTGAATAAGGAAAAGAAATTGTGGTTTATTATAGTTTGATTATACTCCATCGAAATCGTTTCCTTATGTTGGTGCAACCGCATGAATAAAAATGTGAACGTGTAAACACTGCTCAAACACAGCATTTGACAGCGAACTAGAACCAAAATTTTCGGCTTCAAGCCAATTGTATGCAGATGACAATCGTGCCTCGAGGTGGCTACGACAGCACTTGCTAGAGAGCCTTATCCTTACCACCGGGCTGGGTTGAATCGATACGAACAGTTTCACAATCTTTGTTAGTCGCCAGTGAAAATTACATCATCATCAGATGCGCAAAAATGTTCTCAATGGCTATGAAAGAACAGACCGTGCGAGAAAAAGTATCACACGAGTACTTTGAGAATAAAGAACTGTCGCACCGTGCTATCGCGGATAAAAGTTAGGAATCGCGAATTCCATGTCTGGTATCATAAAAAGGTTCGAAGAACATCTGACTGTTGATCGAAAGCTGAGATCGGAAATAACCGTCAGATCAACGACATCGAACACAGTCGCGTGGTTTAGGCCATTAAACGAAATCTGAACACCTCAGCTCGAGATGTGAACAAGACTTTTGTGCAAAATACCAAAGCTACACTGAAAGCTCAGAAGCCCTCAAGTCATAACGGAAAACAGAATATAAGTACAAGAAGCCGTACCTGGAAGCCGTTCTTTTTCTTTTTTCTGGTGAGCGTCACCTCACATGAGATGACTCCGATTGATAGCACAGCAATGGACTTTCTTTTCACTGGATTACAAGAGAAAATTTCGCCATGTGGCTACGTCTAGTCGCCAAAGTACGGATAAAAATTCTTTCTTGCGAAATACTCGAATTTTCACCGCACTAGCACGATTCAACGTGCTCACCCGTTGAGATTCACCAGAAGTGACCTGGAAGTTAAACGACAAGAACTGTAACTATCAAGGACAAGTGCAATGGTCTCGAAAGCCTCCGAATACAGAAGATGACAAAGGTCGCCAAGAAGTTTTAATTTGGCAAGCGATTTGTACTTGCGGAAAGTGGAGTACATTTTTCGTTACCGTAAGCACCATGAATGGACAGGCGTAGTTGAAGGAATGTCTCCAAAAGAAACTTATGCCTCTTCTAAAGCAAAGACATCATATTAACAAGATATCCAGCTCTCACATTTCCCGAACAAATCTTTGGCAACATCCTTTTTTGCGACCATGGTGCCCTCAGGCGAGTCCGCATCGAATCACGTACATAGAAGTATAGGGGAGAGAAATGTAAAATTCGTACGCGCCTAAATAGCAGCACTGCGCACCCATACAATTGACATGACATGTTGAATGAGACGCCGTGCGATGGCGTTGCTGAACTGAAGATTGAGATCGCTCCAAGCTGAAAGGGTCTGTCTAAAGCCTCACGACCATCCAACGATCTTCAGGTGGGATTTGACATCATACCATTACACTCGTCATTGCTGGCACTGAACCGGACCGGAAAGATTTGAATAGAAGTGAGGGCAGTAAATTTTCCAAATGCTGATTTTTAAGAATTATCTGTGTTGTTTCACGGAATATCAGATCAATTAGGCCTTTGACCTGATATTGATGTTGAGATTTATATAAATTTGATACAAAGAACCGACTCGGGATAAATAAAGACTGTGAAAACCGAAAACAAAAATCGTTGTAATGCGATGTTAGAGGTTTATTCCATCAACACATTTATAAGCAAGGACTTTTTCGGTTACAAGAAACATTTGAATTTTCTTTTCAATTCACCATTTTGTCGTTTATTTGTTTGCGAATTTGTTTTGATTATTCACATAGTCCGTGAACTCACTTATAAATACACCAGTTTACATCAGCCGGTGTTTTCCTTAACTACATTTTTTCCACAAAAAAATTACTCTCCATTTAGTATTTATATTTTCCTTTATATTTGCTTGCAGTTTTTGGGAAACCATATAGGCACGTTTTCACTTCTGTTTAAATATGTTTTTAAATATCGCCTATCGTGTGTTTATCTTACTCGATGCCGTTTTGCAGTTAAATTGATTTTCCAAATCAACTTTAAATATGTGCAGATTTGATTCCAATTCGGGCATTATTTTTAATTTATTTATTTATATACTGTAATAGTGATTGCACATTCGGTTACTTGTTCAACATAAAAAGGAAACTACTAGTTGCGTCTGTCTTCACGACAATGAAAAATCATTTAGCTTAGTTTTTTTCATTTTTTATTAACTTATATCAAATGTTTGTGTTGCATAATTAAATACAAAAAAATAAGAATACCTTGTTCTGTTCGTTTGCTATTATGTTTATTTTAATTTTATAACGATCTTTGAATATCTTATTTTCAGATTGTTTTTCCACTATATTTAGGATCTGCCAGTTTGACAATACGAGTACGAACACAAACAGAAATAGACAACATTTTACACCTTACGTACTAGTCAAATAGATATTTCCTATTTGTTTGCCACCTGCTTCACTGTTTGGTCGAGTGTCAAAGCAGTCCATAATGCTGTGTGTCTGGAATGTTTCAAAATGGGTACGGACTTCTAGCTACTGTACGAGAAAATCGTCCATGTCATTTACGAGATATCATCACATTAAAATTGTCTCACAGATCAGTCGATTTTAGACAAAACGAATCCAAATCATAAATTTGAAACTAAAATCCCTCTCTCCTAATCAAAATATAAAAAACAAAAAAAGTAAAACCAATGAAATTAAATAATTTGGCTACGCGAAAAAAAAAGCTTCTTCTAGTTGTTTTTGTACCTTGTAAAACTATGACCGGAGCATGCATGGCTGACTAATATACAGTGTTTGAATGTGGTTCCTACAGCCTAACCTCTACGAGATGGCATCGGTTGCGTTACGGAGATTCCCTCTTTTCAAAAGACTATCGAACTCCCCCGGACGCACAAATTCTCCTAAGAAATAATAGTGAAAACTATACAGGAAGCACCTTTTCCCTAATCTAACCTAAATAACCCATTTGATCGAAGAAGTACGCAAGATTCTCACTAATGAAAAATTATAAAAACTAATGGAACATTTAAACTATGAATGATAGTATACAATAGTTATGCAATGTCGGAACTAAAATATGAATTCTACTACGGAACGGATGTTTGTTTTTTCTTCTCTCGTTGGGAATAACGTTTCATTCAAAATGAAACTGTCGGTTGATTGTATTTTTTTGTTTGCAATTATGTGAAGGTTCAGAAACAATTTCGTGCAGAAAATGGAAATGGGTCAGATTTGGTTAACAACAGCTAACCAGATAGTAACAAATTAGAGCGAAATTCGGCAGTAAAATTTTCAAGTAGCTGTTAACAATTTCAACTAATTTTAAATAATGTCAATACTTGGTTGTTTTTGATTGCGTTCTATCGAGACTTATATGGCAAATCTGTTTATCGATTTTTTGCAATTATGTTGTATTTGCTTTATGTCAACCAAACGAGTTCCGGTGTCTGTACTACGGAAGTACTACAGTTCCATTTTCTGCTAACAGAAAAAAAGTACACTAAACCTTCCCTGTTTAAAAACTAAGAATAATATATTTCATAAAAGATCACATTCAATTCTCCCGTGCCGTTCGGAATGATATGTTATTTTTGTACGAAAAAGAAGTTGGCTGAATGGCAGGTCAAAGACGCGCACAGAAACTGATGGGCGAATTGGTAGTTGGCAGCACCCTCCCAGATTTGAATGAAACTTTCTGCAGACATGTAAACATTATCACAAAATGCCACTTTGCATAGGTCTAAGCTTCTTTTTTATTCAAACAGAGTCGTAAAATGACAAATCCTACAAAAAATAGTGTCGTGGTGATTATTTTCACAGAATCAGTCAAATTTTCGAATGAAAACAATTTCTAATCGAGTCTTACACTGAGAAATGTCGATAATTTGCGAGAAAACATCATTTTTGATTTTGATGAAATCTCATCCCAAAGTAGGTGATTATGCTTCTTAGCAACCGTTCATACATTGAAGGTTTTAAGGAAAAAAAGATTTTCTAACAAAAACTTTTTGCACAAACCAATTTTTTTTATCAGTGTCTTTTCATCGAAACTAAACTGAAAGCCATAATCGTCCAAGAATCCTGTGACATTCGGTTAGTAAGGAACTTTCACAGAAAAAAACACCCTATCGCTAGTTGCAAAAAGTATCAGAACTAGGTAAGAAAGTTTTTTCGTAAAAATAACTATCTTACAATATAAGGACGGTTGGAAAAGATCATTACATCGGAACGAAATCTCATACAAATCAAAAATGGTTCTTTTTATGTAAATCGCCTTTAACTTTTGAAAATCGATTTTTTTCAGTGTATACTATTAGAAAAATTTCATGCGAAATCGTACTCGGAATACCCTCTCAGATTTAAATGAAAGTTTCTGGACATGCAGGCTTTGTCGCAAAATGTTACTTTGTATTCAAAAATTTATCTAGATTGTGTTTTGAAAAGGGCTATACATTTACAGCCGAAAAATGACAAAACTTTTGTGCAAATGATGGTTTGCGAAAAAACACCATTTGACATTGAAGAATTGGGTTTATTTTGCACTGGAAATAATTTTAACTAAAAAAATGAAATTAGAATATTTTTTTCCGTGCCGGAAAATAACCATCGATCTGTCAGAAATATCCATACTTTCGAGCAGGGTTATTTTTGACAACTTCGAAATAATCGCTCGAGTGTCAGATTTCAATCAAAAGTTAAAATTAACCACGAAATCGTTTTTTTTTTCTCCAGTGTCTTTTCATCGAAAACCAAACTAAACTGAATGTCATCATCCAATAATGCAATGACACTCAATTTATCAGGAATTTCACATAACACCATATCGCTAGTTGCCCGTTTTATTTAGATAAACTCCTTATATTGTAAGCTAGAAAAAAGTTGATCTAATGCTGTGAACCATTTCGCGGTTAATTTTAACTTTTGGTTAAAATCTGACACTCGAGCGGTTAATTTGATGTCAAAAAACACTCTGTTCGAGAGCTTGGTTATTTTCAGAGATGCCCGGTAAAAAGTTCAAATATCTTCAGGCAGGGTTGCAAAAGTCTGCATATTCGAAAAACAATCTGCAGTCCGCAGGTATGTCTTACTGGCATCAATTTCACGATAATGTATAATACGCGAGACTGACGAAAGTCTGTGAAAAAACACAATTCTCGGTTGATTTTCCAGAAGACCGTAACAGCAAGTGACAGTTTCTCTTTGTTTACTTTCTCTTCTATTAATTACCAAGCGGTTTACACGTTTATCACTTAACTCTTTGCATAGAATGATGCTCGAAACGTTCGACTTCCAAACAGAACTGTGAAATTTAAGAAAATCTATTTAGATCACATCACAATAATCGAAAGAGAGAGTGGGCAAAGAGAAACTGTCACTTGCTGTTACGGCCTTCTGGAAAATCAACCGAGAACTTTCAAAAGTCTGTGAAACTCTGCACAACAAAAAATGTCTGCAGCACTATATACGAAATCTGGCATCTCTGGTTATTTTTGACAGATCGATACTGAAAAAATCTTGCAATGCAAATTTTATATTAAATTATTTCCAGTGGAAAATAAACCCAAATAACTTTCCGTCCGTCAAATTTTTAAATGGGCCGCAGTTTCAGTTAAATTTAACTACTCGACACAAAGTTAAAATTAACAACGGTTCACAGCATAAATACCAATCTTGGGACAAAACGTCCTTCAAATCAAAATTGGTGTTTTCTTGTAAATCGACTTTTTACAGTATTCAAATTTGATTAGACAAATTTCGTGCCAAATCGTACTCGAAGTTGGCAGCACTCTCTCAGATTTGAATGAAACCTCCCGTAAAGATAAACCCAAGATTACAATGTCCAATTGGTTTCCAAACGTAAAACTCAAATCCACTCAGAGGGGACGGGTATAGCGTGATGGGTAAGTCAATACCAGCCCGCAGCCCGCCTGGGTTCGATTCCCAACCCCGCACATAGGGTCAGAAAGTTTTTCTGGTCCGAAGAGGCGAATGACCTTAAGGTTAAAACCTCTATAATCGAAACAAAAAAATAATCCACTCAGCGCCTTCTATGTTTTACTTTAAGAATCATGAAATAGAAATGTTAGCGTAGTATCCATTGCGGAAATAGTTAATAATTCATGGTAATATTTTCTTAAACATATCTACGGAATGGGTAAAACTTGTGCATTCGTGAACCTTTGGATCAAAAGTAAACCTTTAATTTCTTTAACACTGAATTATATATAGATATTGATGCTAGGTGAGGTTATGTTATCAATTTACGTAATCGAAATTAAAGGTTTAAACAATTACTGGGTGAAATAAACTATCAGGACATTTAATGCATAGCCATTTGAGCTCAGACGGTTGTTGTTTTGCTTCAAAGAATAACTGAACTGAAACTGAAAATGCACCGAGTTTATCGAAGGCTCGTCTTTGAATGGTACAAGAAAAATCACTGACAACTAGATCTGGAGTTTATTTTTGTTTTCTGGATATGTATCAAAAAGCCACTTTGCATACTTTGATTTTCCAAAATTGATTTGGACCGTCTTTTGAAAAGGACTAACCTTTTTTGACAGTCTAAACACCATTTTTTTATTTTGATGAAATCTTTTTCCAAGATAAGTTATGTTCCCTACCAATCGATCACAATTTGGAAGTTTTGGAAAAACAAAGTATGCAAAGTAGTTCTTTGTGACAAAGTCTACAAGTCCAGAAAGTTTCATTCATATCTGAGAGGATGCTACCTGCGATATCTTCTTGGATGTCTGTTCTCTGTACTATTGGTTATAATTTTGTTACACTGAACACTCACCATACCGTGGCGCTGATCATTTTCGAACAATGTAGTGTCTGACACAAGAATTCAACATCAGTTCTCAATTGCCCAAGTTTCGAAACAAGATCTGGAAGTTTACTTCTACATTAGAGCTACATTCTTAAAATCTGGTTGCGCTGCTGGAGAAGAAGAACTCCGATAGCTTTTCAGCAGGAACTACAATCTTCAACTAGTCCAGTTTTCGTAAGTCACCGATACCTCGAACAGTATCCGTGATGCCAAGTTCTTTCTCGTACAAAACCGACTGTAGTTAAGAAGCTCATCCATTCGGAACGCCTAACAAACAACCGCTGCGGTATGTTGATACATTAGGGACAACAATTCTTTCGTTGCACCTAAGGGTTTCCGAACGGAAGTACTTCCTAACCCTTAATTACTATAAGATCTGACTTTTTTCTATGGCATACTCGGTAGCGTGTCAATGAATCTTACAGGAATTGTTCGGCAGTCGCCGTTGTTTTGTCTGCCTCTTGGAATGCTTTGAACTACAACCCACTCTCGTCTAGGTGTTCGTCGATAATTGCGCGGCCGTCGAAGTGGAAGCCATTGCGCTCAGAGCGGAGCTGCTGCTGCTGCCGGCGGCGGCCGATGACGCTGACGAACTTGGTGAACTCCTCTTCAGAGCCGATATGCTAATTTCCGGCTTCACCCGCAGTTGTGATTCTGCATGCGATGACATAAGCGACAGAGCTGGCATCTGTTGTAGGGTTCGGTCATCTTCCGGACCGGCATTGTTGACGCTGCTAGCACCCATTCCGGTCATATGGTCGTGGTCGGTTTGAGCGGTCACTTCCTGAAGCTATAGAGGGAAGGGGAACACAAAAAAGGCAGGCAAAAATATGTGAGTATCGACGCGCAAAGCGATGGATGTTGCCTAATTTTCTAAACTACGGTATATCCTAGCTGCTATCTACCGAACGAAACTACACGAAATACACTACAATACTGCAATATCTACAAAAACAATTCCTTTCTTCCCTTGCAAACTATCCCTGAGCGAAGTGTTCCACGGTCACGGCCAGGACGTTGCCATGCGCGATGTCAACATTGGTACAGCGGGTGACGACTGTTCCGAACGCGAAACCGTTGGCGGTGGCGTCGGTATCGTACAGATGGGCACGATCGAAACCGCTTGCTCCGGAGGCGACCGGCAGCTCATATCCAGTGCAGTCTGCTGGTTTTCCCGCTGGTCGTCCACCGGAGTCACGGAAATCGATGCAGCCGCCGCGGCATTCGTGGCAGCCAACAGTTTACCGGCAACGTCCCGTTGCAGCCGGACCATACTTACTTGCTCAAGGTAGCTGCTGATGGTCGAGGGTGTCGTGTGCATAAGTTCGGCCGCCCGTGGCAAGCTAATGATGCCCCGTTGCAGCATTGTCATGATATCCGTTGTCGTCCCCACACTCGCACCGTCACTGGCCGTCGGCCACATGTTGTTGATTCTGGATGCCGCCATGAAAGGTCCACTGCAGAATAAAAATAAAACACATATTAGCTCCATCTGTTGGCGGATAGTGGTAACAATTTGCTAAACTCACCGATACGGATGCTTGAGACATCCGTACGTCTCCCGGTACCTTCCATACAATGTTCCGTAGGAAACTCCGAGTAACTTGGCCGCCTTCTTCATCTCTAGCGTTTTGTTTTTGATCCCATCCATGACCCGCTTCGTGAACGGTTCCTCCCAGAACTGTGGCCGTCGCCCTTTGGTCAGATAGTCGTTCATTTTGATCACATCTTTCCACTCTTCCTGTTCCTGGGCAGTCAAAAACACTGCATTACTTTGATCGTTGGGACTCGGCGGTGATTGATCATCATATTCGAACTTGGCTCCTATGTTGGACAGATAGTCCTGAGGAGTATCTGGTCGTTCGAGTTTCGGGATAAGTTTCCGAGGGATGTGCGTGTCTTCGTCGAAATCCATCCCCTGTAAACCATCCGGCGGAACCGTCCGACTCTGCTGTTCAAGGTAAGCCGCTGCAGCGGAACTTAAAGCCGAATGATGCTGTTGCTGCTGCTGCTGTTGATGATGAAGATGGTGATTGTCATCTCGTATCGTTTGTTCATTCGAACTGTCATCCATCATTACCGCTACCAGCTGAGAACTTGACGTGAACGGAGTAGAACTTCCGGCACCACCTTCAACGTGGGAGATCTTAGGCCTGCAAAGGAAGAACAATTCTAGGTGAGTAATGAATTTCTAAAAACTGACTAAACTTGAACTTACAATTGTTGAAACGTATCGTACTCCTCATCCAGCGGAGGCCGGCCACGTTTCTTTTTGTTGCCAAAGTAGTTGATGGGTGAAGCACAGTTAATCGGATTCCGTGGGGAACCCGCGGCCAGCGGAGTTAACAGTGGCAGATTGGGCGAATCGGAAATTCGACTTTCCAAACTGCTTACCGTTAATGGTGTCATCGAGGAACTGCTAAGATTGTGTTGTGGTGCCAGTAGTTTCTTTGTTTCCACAATTTTAATACTGTTATTGTTATTATTACTAGCCACGGATGGGTTGACGTTCTTCAGGCTTAAACTGTTGTTGTTATTCGCGCTGGTATCACTGCCCGTAGAGCTACAATTTTCCTCATCTCGCCAGCTCACCTCAGCCAGGCCCTTTATCCGGAGCTCTTCGGCAGTCTTGAGCAGCGAAGCCAACGATCCGTGCTCCACGTTGATCTCGCCTTTGTACATAAATTCGATCAGACATTTGATGTCCTCGAACTTGGCATCACGCATGATTATGATTGGATCTTTTTCGGTCGTGCTGCAGTTAGTAAGCAACTGATCGAAATACGTACTGCAAGCGCAGAGAACAACCCGATGAGCACGGATCGTTTGTCCTTCGCAGGCCAGCGTAACGTCACAGAAGCAACCTCGATCCAGTAGCTGTGAGAACATGGTCTGCAGATTGCTGTGGTGGTATTTCCACCGGAGACAATACTGTTGCGGTAGCATGACGGTTCGGATCTTCACTGAGTGTTACTAATGGCCACTATGGTCGGGTAAAACCTGAAACGGAAAAATATATTTCTGTTAGTTTTTTTTTCTGGCACTGATCGAGACCGACCAACAAACAAAAAAAAACTGGAACTGGTTTTGCCATTGCTATTGGGAAATAAGTGGAAAAACTCGGGTGAATCGGATTGTCTTTTTTGCCTCTTTTTTGTTTGCTTTCTGCAGTTACAGGGAGGAACAAACCCTTGCCGCGGTTTGGAAATTCAATATTATATATATAGCAAAGATTTTTTCTGGCACTCTGCCTGTACCCGCTTTTTCATCATCACTGCATGTCGCCTTTTTCTTTCTCATATTGGATTTTCCCCTTTTTTTCTCGCAGTAGCACTAGTGCCACGCACGCACGGCAACCGGCGGTGTACCGGGCACTGATGGCCTGGCTGCTAGCAGGAATATGACATTTTTCCCGCCCGGTTGTCGTATTTTTCTTTTTTCCGATCCTTTTTTGGGTTTTCAAGCGTGCGATTTTTTTTCTCTCATTTCGTCGTCTCCAAGTCCCTGGTGTGTTTCCCTTGGGCTTCGGTTGCTGATGGGTATTTTTCTTATATAATAAAAAATTATGACAGAAAAATCGATACTTGGACGCTCTTCGGAAACGGTTCTGTAACACACCACAGCGGTGATTGCAGTAAAGTAACAAGACATTTTCTTCGGTTGCAGTTAGAGGGAATTATTATTCGTCGAAATTTTCCGTTTTCATTTAGTTGGCAACAACATTATGAACTATTACCAAATTATGCCGATTGTTGTTTTGTCTATATAAAAAAAAAGTTTTAACACAAACAGGCAAAATAGTGGAATTTAAAATTTTAACCAATAAGACTCCATTGAGAAAAAAAAAGAAGCGTTGATTCGATTCAAACTACGAATAATGAATAATTGAACACATATATTTGCATCAAATCAACGAAAAATCATTAGAAGAGTGAGTCCTTTTGTTTTAAGGCTTGAACGACCACTCCTGGTTGATGGTATTTGGTCAGATGATGGAACATTGCTACTTCGAATTTTAATAATTCAGTTATCAGTACTACTGCCGATCTTCTTCTTTTTCTTCACTTCTGATGGCGTCCCCTCACTTGAGATGACACCGATAGATGGCACATCGACTTAGCTATATTGCCAATTAGTTTTCGTTTATAGCCCAAGGGACTTTATTTTCACTGGACTACAAGTGAAAACCTCGCTATGTGACAACGTGGATTCGCCAAAGTACGGATGAAAATCCTTTGTTTCTTGCGAAATACTTGACTCGTTGAGGGTTTCACCTGAAGCCGTAGTACCGGTCAAACCGGAACTTATATCGTTTGCATTGATTGAGCACTTTCCGTTCCTCCTTTCAGATCAGTACACTGCTAGAAATCAACACTTTTTTATATATGAGCATGTTGATATCGAATGATTCGAACATAAGACTAAAGTGTGCAACTTTATGACTTAGCTATTGTCAAAACATGTTGGTTTGAAGTGTCATCATAGTAATGTATATATGCCATATCAATAATTTTGATTTTCTCCATCAATTGCGGCAGTATCAAGTGTCAAACATGTAAGAAATAAGTTTTGAACAAAAAGGCTGCAAAAAACTTCGTGAACTGATTGAATCAAATTTTGTGTCAAATGTTTTAGAAATTTTTCCCACAATGGGTACAACCGAGTCTGTTTATTTTCCCATCTCAACTCTGTTTACGAAGCGAAAACTTAAATTATCGAAGAGAATCGAAGAGAAAGTGAAAAAAGAAAAACTGTCACTTGCTATAGCAATTTTTTGAAAAAAATCACGAGACATTTTTTCATTCTAATTTGCATGATTCAAATAATGTTTGTGTTTTCAGGTGATTAGTATCTGACAACGATGGTGATGGTCATCGTTTTACAATATATAGAATATTAAATTAAAACGTATAATTCAATAAACTATGTTCAGCAAATTATTTTAACCTTTATATTCAAATGATGATATTTTCATGTATTTATTATGAAAAAGTTTTCTACGTGAGAATTAAGTGTAAACTCAACTAAAATTTAAGTATCTTCGTCAGTTTATATGCACTTGCCTGACAATTACCTTGTAAGTGCCAAGCCAATTGAATGTGCCATACAATTAGAATCCTTTTGGTAGATGGTTTTACAGATGTATTATCTATATGTTTCAATGTGATTTCATTTAAATTAGATTTGAAATGATTTACATTTGCAATTTAAGTATCTAATCAAATGCGGCAAAATTTAGTGTAAAACACTTTCGTCCAACATGTCGATTTTTATCAGTGTAGTGGTCTACTGTAATGATGCATGTTTTCTTAGTAAAACTAGCATACCCTGTTCAATTTATTAACAGTTCTGAGTCAAGTTTAAAGGAATTCTTCGGTTCTTTCGGAATTTTGAATTGTCGCTCTAAATGACGATTGGAAATTCTAAACACATTTCACCCTGTTGTTCTGGAACCGGAAGTCGAATCCGAACAAAGTTAAATAACAGTCTATGAGACCGTAAAACCTTTCACTTGAGTCTAAGTTTGTGAAAATCTACTCAGCCGCCTCTGTGCAAACGAAGATTATTCCGTTTTTAATTTTTGACCACAATTTTTAGTACTTCCGGAACCGGGTTAGCTGAAATCGGTTGGTTTGGACAACAACTCGCATAACCTACAAATTGAATCAATTGTTAGTCCAATTTGGAAGAATCTTTCCGGTTTCAGTATTATCGCACAAAATGCCGGGTTGCAATTTCATAAACACTTAATTCTGGAACCGGAAGCTGGATATGAATAAAATTCTATATCAAGTTGGATTATAGGGTGCTCCATTTTTTAAAACGGTATGGAAACATTGAATAACTTGTCATATCGCAGGAATTATACGGCTAGTTGAAAATATTTGGCACGATTTTTCCGTGCCATACATGAAAACACTTGAAAATGATTTTTTTACACTTATCAACCTATAATTCCGGAGTCGTATCCGGATGAAACATGATAGAGTTCTATGGGATTGTAAGACCTTCCATTTCAATCTAGGCTCGAGTGCACTTCTTTTTTATTTTTTCGCACATTTTACCTCGTAACCCCGGAACCGGAAGTTGTATCCGAATGAAATGGAACCATGAGATTCAAAAGTACATTTCAGTTGGCAGAAAAAATTCGAATTCGCATAGAAAATAATTAACAAATTTTCAGTAAATAGTCACATATTTTTCGATAGGATTGCACAGTGGTCTCAATGATATCAAAACACGCGTTTTTTTGTTGTTGTTTGTGCTTCAGGGGTGATTTTGGAACTTTCATGTTTTAAGAAGAATTTCTGTTTGGAATAGTCCGCCTCTTTTAATATAATCAAAGTTGTCATTAATCCACCTACAAGTGAGTGAAAGAAATTATTTTGCATGCAATACGAGATAGAGAATTTATGTTTTCAGAAAAAACTGTAAATCATGTTTAAACTAGAAAACCTGCCGAAGACATGAACACTTTATTTGTTTGTTTGGAGCAGCGAAAAGCCCGGTGGAGTTAGTTTCTGTCAAACTTGCTCTCCAACAGGCGAGTTTTATCCTCGTCTTTTGCATCAACAGATTACAATCATCCAAATGATACATTTCACTTAAACATAGTATTTCTAAACTTACTAAAACTAAAGCTAATTAGATGATAACCCTAGGAACAATTTCTTGACAACTTTTCGTGATAGATTGAAGTCGAATGAATTGTAACAGTGGTTGAATGTTCGGCACATACTGGCAAAAGGCTCGTTATACCCATAATTAGTTCTAGCATAGGGGATCCTAAGAAAAGAATAGTTCCTATGATTGCGGCGATGGATATCAATTTGTAAATGCTGTAAGAGCTCGGAGCGGTCTATTCCTTGCTGACATCGCGACGGACAGATAACAAATCGAGATCAATCAGGTTGCACCTGGAATGATAACCTGGAAGGTTCCAAGGGTTTCTCCAAGGAAGCCGACGCAGAGCAAATCGAACATATTTTCGTTGAATTGCTTCAACTTTCATAACTTCATAACTTTTTTCAATAATTTTTTAGAATTTTCTAATGTTCTACAATTATGTTTTAGTTATCAAAATACATATTTTTGTCATAGGTCGCATATTTCACAAACTTGAAGTATGCAACCTAAGATAAATATGTGGAACCAACTTAAATTCACTTAAATTTATTTTTGAAACACACTTTTAAAAAAGTATGTCCTTACATACCCCAATATATATGTAGCACCTTAACATACAGTGTTCATCAACCCTGCACTTTAAACTCAATATTGATCAAAGTAAGCGAGCAAATAGGGGCAGGTAAAAATTTCAGACAGAAGTAAAAAGAATTTCCTTAAGACTGACAAAATTTTCATTTTTTTTTCATCAATTAAATGTTGTTAATCTGTTTAGTTTCCATTTTTGATTAGATGGAACGCAGTATACCTCTCCGTTCTTTTATGTTTCAGTATTTTGTGGAAAGTTGTTTGTTTTATAACGGAGACTTAAAATTTAAAATTAAGATAAATAAAATATAATAGTAGAACATTTGAAAATTCTAAAAATTCTTTGAAAAAAAGTAAAAACTGGATTTTGGGGGTCTCCAATAAATAATGTATCATATCTCGATTCCAATGCATTTTAAAGTTGAACACTGTCTTCAGCATGTTTTCTTGTTTAAACATGATCTACAACTGTTCTGAAGACATAAATTCTTTATCTTGTATTGCATGAAAAATATTTTTTTTCAACTCACAATGACAATTAAACCACCTTACATCGAAAGAAGCGGACTATTCCAAACAGAAATTCTTCTGAAAACATGAAAGCTCCGAAATCAACTCCTGGAGCAAAAACTGAAAAAAACGCGTGTTTTTTGGCATGATTGGGATCAGATTGTGAGGAAATAAAGCAAAAATTTCTAAGTATTACAAAAGAAGAGATCGATTGACCCTACTTTTATCAAACAGTCTCATAGACTGCTATAAACTTTTATCCGGATTCGACTTCCGGTTCCGGAATTACCGAGTGGTGAATGTGGAATCCTTCAATTTCAAAATAGAGTTTTTGTAAGTGATGAAGTAAAACGAAGCTAACACCGAAGATGAACTCAAGATGGATCAACTCGGTTCATTGTCAGTCTCAGTCCGATCATCATTTAAAACAAAACAACAAGCGTCTGATCGCTACGTGCGTCGTAACTATGACAATTTTTGTTTACGTTTGTAATACATTTCCGGTATAGTTACAGTATGAACGATATTGAGCAATTCTGCCGCATATCCAGGGTTTCTAAAAATAAGAAAGCAAAAATTACTTAGAATTTAGAACAAAAATTACTTAGAAGCTTAGAACTGATTTAATTTGTTTTCGTCTTATCCCACGAAGCATTAAAGTCAATGGAAGCAACCAATCATTATGTGCTGTATGTTATACATATGTTTGCTTCTTTTCTAACTTTGTATTATTCCCACAGCATTTTGTCCGAATTTGTCGACACTTACTAGCGGACCCTTCGTTACACTATTACTGGTTCACGATTTATCACCTAACTTTTTTCGATGGATCGTAAGGAACATTGTAATCTTGAGTTTATCTTTACTAATACCTTCAAACTAATTAGTGAACTCTTCCGGTTTGCAAATTTTGATAGTTGTTTGCCGAATTCGAAAAGCAACTCACACCGATTTTTCAGAGATGGTTAAGCCGATTTTCACAAACATGAATAAAAGGTGACATAATCTATTTAATTTAATAAAGATTCAACTTCCGGATCCAGTAATACAGGCTGATGGATGTTGAAAATATCAAATCGTTATTAGAGATGAAATGGAATTTCAAGGTCTTGTAAGTTGATTGCCATGAAACCTAATAAAATTTCGGTTCATGAAGTAGCAGTTCCAGGAATACAGGCAACCAACGTCTTGATCTATCTAACCAATTAGGCTTCCCATGGCCCCTTCGGAACATTCATATCGATTTCAGTTCATTGCCGGAAATTTTTTTTCCGTTCTGTGGCGTGTAATAATGGATTCACGTTTCGTCAACAGTTATCAACCTACTCCAAAAGTCCAACCGAATGTGCATCAGCATAGCCAAACATACTTCCGAAGTGCGCTCGCGTTTATAACTTCTTTGTAGTCCTGAGTAAGCATGTGTGTCACACAACGGCAGGATATCTTTTTCATCAGCTGAATCTTGTTCAAAGTAAGGCATGTCAGCTCAGTACTAAGCATTTTGGCATCCATTAACTAGCGCATTTTCCCTTTCTGGTCATACAATGTTACTCCATGTAGTTTTGACATTGTCCTGTGTAACCGTACCGGAGGGCCTGCCACTGCGGACTTTATCGGTAGTGGAGTTTCGACCACAACGGAACTACTATTCCTCGGTATAATCTAAAGTAGCAAAGCAAAGCCTTGGTATTACATTCCTGTAGTGGAATTTGACCTTCTGTTTCAACAGACTTCGCAGACGTTTTTTATTTGAAATGAAAGACCAATGGATTTATTACTTATTTAGAAGCTCGTTAACCACAATTGGAACGAATATAATCTAAGGCTGATATTTTCCGTTGGCATCACCATAGCTGATAACGTCCGAATCGTCATCAATTTGTTATTCGAACTCAGATTAGAAATAATTAATCTTGATCAAAGCGTCGACTAAACGTGAACTTCAATGTGTGGATGTAAACGTCGTCAATGCTGACTCAGTGCTGCTTCCTGAGATTGTTCTAAATTCTCTTAATTGTATTGTATAGCAAGCGTTAGGAGTGCAAACTGGAATATGTCCATTCGCACCACAAATAGAGAAGCATTACTTTTGAAAGTATACTTACGTTTAAAAACATCCAACAGCGGATGCGGAAACTTAAAGTCAGCAAACAAAATGTCAACCATTCTCATTTAAATTTAGGCGAGACATTTATTAGGATTTCAAAAATTATCGCATTGCATTACTTTGAAATAAAACAAGCAAACCACTTTTCACAATCTTCCGAATTTTAAAATTTTATGTTAAACATATTCAAAAATATGATCAGTATCTAACGATTGGAAAACCATGTGAACACAATGATGTAATGAAAACCGCGAAAATGTTTCCGCAGAGACGGGATTCGAACCCGTAGCTAACTCCTAACCGGGGAAATTGTTTTACCAATTAAACTACCCTGCATATGAAAACACATGAAGAGAAAGTCCAATTGATTGGACGAAAACTAAGCATGCTTCGCTGTACTTAGCCACCACGGTATTCACTTACAGTCCCGTATCGACGGAAACAAATTCAACAGAAACACATACAATGATCACGAGTCTATTTCTACCCATCCGCTCTTGCCGCACGATACTGATTTGAGACTTTTGTTTTTGTCTATTTCGCTATCTACGGGATAACACACGATAGTTTCATCCATCGATTTAATGGATCTCCACTAGTGTGAGGTGACGATTGTGTGATCTCAAACACAATGGTAAAGGTACACAAACCTTTTATTGACCTTCAACGATTTGTTTTAGTCTTTGTGGTGGCTAAGTACAGCGAAGCATGCTTAGTTTTCGTCCAATCAATTGGACTTTCTCTTCATGTGTTTTCATATGCAGGGTAGTTTAACTGGTAAAACAATTTCCCCGGTTAGGAGTTAGCTACGGGTTCGAGTCCCGTCTCTGCGGTAACATTTTCGCGGTTTTCATTACATCATTGTGTTCACATGTCAGTTTTCCAATCTGTTTCCCCGTTAGATACTGATCATATTAAAACTAGCTCAAGACGGCTCTACGTCTTAACAAAGACTAAAACAAATCGTTGATATTCAAAAAGTTATATTTATCATACGTTCAAATTACTAGGTGTTGAAAAGTTTCGATGCAATGTTCAGCATAATTGTATTCTAAATCAATTCCATCACGGAGATCATGCTGCATCTTTGATTCACAAATGAAACATATGTTAGTTTCGGATTTATTCCAACCGCTTCAAGTCCAAAATCTGACCGCATGTACTTCGATTTCTCATTTTTAAAACATGTTATTGGCACTCGGAATCACGTAGCTTTGTGTTGTGAAATAATAGCTCATATGTTCTGCAAGCAAAGCGGTTTAAAAATATTCGCTTTACCTCTATAAAATCCTAGTTTCTTGTAAATCTAAATGAGATTATTTCGATTCAAGTCTGACATTTTACTATCGATTCCCACGACGACTTTCTGTAAACTTGGGCCGCATAAAATATGAAAGCACAAAACCCACTTTCTAACAAAAACCAAATTCGAAATGAAACGCAACAATTAACACCTCATCGTTTCAGTTTATGCGTTAAACTGGCATAGAAGATGCTTGATTTTTCAACAGATTTGAATGGTTGAAGAGGTGCAGGTTCAAAACACAATATAAAAAAGGGACTCCATGTTATTGGCACTAGGAATCACGTAGATGTTGGTTTTCGGAGGCTGAGTTCAGTATTCTTGAGACATTGCTAAAATTATCATACTTGAATTAATGGGCTCACAGCAGTTTCACGCAATCGTGAAAACTAATCCACCAATATACTTTTTTTTTTCTTCAAAACAATTGGTCGTTTTGAGATTGTTGTTTACTGGATAAGCCACACCAAGAAGTTTATCTCTTTTGCGTCATTTAGAACTGAACAGCCTGACAGTCATCGCCAACTGTGCCTTCGTGTAAAGCAACTAAAAACAGCAAATTCTGAAAAACACAGACAGCAATCTAGCATATAAGCAAAAAAAAATTACTGTGCTATTGAAGTCTCGGAGTCCGAGAACTCTAAAGTTGGAACCGAAATGAACGAAAAAAAAGCAAATTGCTTTTCATTGCAAAGCCGTGGCCCAAAAAATAACCATTACTCGTTTTAATTTGGTTCCATGAAATTCGTTTGTGCTGCAGTGTTCTTTTTTTCCCTACATCATTTTTTGTATTTTGTTTGTTATTTCTATACCACTACTGCTTGTATAGTGTATTCTGTTTACAAAAAAAAAATACACGTTATAAAAAAAATGATCTGCAAGAAAGCGGCAGTAGCGAGGAAAAAACGAAATTAAAATTAAAAGCGAAGGACGCAAACCGTGCTCCGCGAGCGAAGAGAGGGAGGTAATAGACAAATTGTAGAGCGAGACAAACGATGATCCACCCTTCCGTCCTTAAACCGCCCGCGCGCGAACGAAAAAAACCCACTATTCGAAAAAAAAAAACATAGTTCCAAACAAGCGGCGTTCCGGCGAAGTCGAACGGGACATGATAACGAATGAAATCTGTTCCACCAGACGATGTACAAAGAACGATTTCCGAAATCGAAAAAGTCCAAGTCATTCTTTTATGTTTTTGACTTTCACATTGTGCTCGTAGTAACTTGTTTTTTTTCTGTACCTTTTTCTTTATTTTACACCGATCGTAAAAAGTATGGCCATAGCTTTTTGTTTTTCGTTCTAGCAAATTTGTCGCGGTAGGCCATGATGAGAAAAGTACCATAAAAATGACCCCATCAAATGACTGTCTTGCGAGTGTCGTCGATGGAAAATTGAAATAGAAGAAAGTGCTTCTTGGAAAGATATTAAGAAAAAGTGGTCGGAGCCTGGATATATAAACATACAATTGATATAAACTTAAAAAAATTCTGGCATTAAGTTTGAATTTGCAATAGAAATGAACAGAAAAGAAAGAGTAAAACTAAATTGAGGCTTCATTTTAATCTAATGAAGTACACAGATAAAAATATTTTGTAAATGTACAGTTTTTTTCATGCACATATTTAGAGCAAAAAATGGTATATAAAGTTACTTTACAGTTCTGTATTTTTCAATATATTTTAAAACCAGAACCAAGCGTTGTTTAAAAAAAACACACAGTCTTAATCATTGAAACATCAACGCATTCTAATATAGTTTTGAATTAAACAAATTACAAATGCCTCATGCTGTTTGTTGAAAATGATCCATTTTATAATTGACTTAAATATCTAAAGAAAAGAGTTTTCATAATATAGGGGAGACCGGGGCTAAACCAGATACTTTTTGGAAGTTGAAAAAAACATTCCAAACTGACGCGATTACAAAGTCAATCCAAGCTGTCCAGTTAACCCCGTGTCCTGTCTAGCCTCGGGCTCACCTAATAATTTCTTGAGTTGATGAGGTTTGAATACCTTACACCCCTCGTGTAGACGCACCTTAGCGAACTCAATGTAATCAATCGACTTTAGTAATCCAAGAAATAGTGATATGAAGAATTTGAAGTTTTAACAAGGCCTTATAGTGCATTTGGACCATAACATTGAAGGTGACACAACAATTTAGCATTTCTGTTTGTACCCGCCTCATAGATATTTTCCTATATATGTTATATTAGGTCAAGACGAAATATCCATGTAAATTGCTAGTCAACTATGAAGTTCTGCTAATCACAAGGTAATACTGTTAGCAACTTGTTAGCCTTGCAATAAATATGATGAAACAATATCGACAGCAATAGAAACTTTTTTGCATGGGCTCCAAGCAACCAATGCAACCAATGTCTGCTACAACAATCAACGAAAAACAACATCCGGATAGTAATGAAAATGGAAAGAAGAAAGATAGAAACCTATAACTACCCCTCTGTCAAATATTCTTCAACCTTTGTATGATAATAGTGAAAATGCCCCTTTCTGAAGAAAAAATGTAACAATATGATCCAGCGAAAATGATAAACCAGTTTTGCTTAGTGTCTAGAATACCTATCGTTTAGGTACAACACGACAGGTGGATAATGTCAGAGACATAACCAGCTGACGTGTATACGAATAAAAAGGATTGTTCAAATTCTTTAATATTTTTGACTGTTGAGACATTTATTCGACATTTATCCGCCAAAAAGCAGTTGAGACAGTAATTACCATATTACCGGTACAAGACCTAGATCAGATCTTGGAACTAGAACTTCTGGAACAGAAGCGGAATTCTGGACCTAGAATTTCGCATCGACAATCTGCTTCTGAATTGTGAACCTTAGCTCTGGTCCGGGAATCCGATACTGAATTCTGAAGCTTAATTCTGAGACTGAAAGCTAGGACTGAATTCTTCACAAACATTCTGGAACTTAACTCTAATACTAAGTTCTGAACCTGAGTTCTTAAACTGAGATGTGGACCAGGATCCCGCAACTAAGTTCTGGAACTAAATAATGAACCTGGATTCTGGAACTTCTGGAAGTTTAGAACGCGGATTCTGATACTGAATCCTGAACTTGAATTCTGGGTCGGAGTTCCGAAACTAAAATTAAGGTTCTGACCAACATCACTTCCAGAATTCTGAATTTGAATTCGACTAAATTTTACTTGAGTGTGGATTCTAATCTGAAACTGGAATCAGTTCCAGAAGTCTGGACCTGGATTCCAAAACTGAAATCAAGAATTAGATTTGGTTTCTGAATTCTGGAACTGAATTTTGGAACTGAATTCTATAACCATAACTAAATTCTAGATCTGCATAGATGTTATGATGCTTAATGTTATTTGAAAACACTTTTTTAAATTGGCACCGAAGTGTTTGAAAAAGTGTTTTGCAAATAGCATCAATTTTACATCTGCTTAGTGGTTCAAGTTAAATTGTTTAAGTTTGCACTAAGCAGTTCAATTTGAAGTGCTATGCACTCTCGAGTCTAACACGAAACGTAAAGAAAAGTAAAAACGGTTATGTGCCATAAGCACAAACTTGGGATAACCCCTAAATTACTATAATTCAGATTCAGAGCTCATGTTTATAAATCAATTCCAAAATTAAGTGCTAGTTCCAGATTTCTAGACATGGATCTGAATCTTGGAACTGAATTCTGAAGCTGTATTCCGGACTGAATCTGAGTTTTAGTTTTAGTTTATTTGTTCACTTGTTAATTTAGGAGCATGGAAAAGCCTACTGGAGGTAGTCTCTGTCAAACTTGCTCTCCAACAGGCATAAAACCTCATCATCTTCAGGAAATTAGCCATCAGAATTCAGTTCTTGATGAAGAATCCCAGAACTAGGTTTCAGATCAAGAATTCCAGAATATGTGTCCAGCAATTAATTTATGTTGCAGAATTCGATGAATAATTGAAATAGGTTTTTCGATTTGACGTCCTATTGCTAAAGTATATTTCAAAACCTTTAATGTGAATGGCTAAAAGATATAATTATCTGGTTTCGAAGACTGAAGGTTCGGATACGATTGATCAGAAATATAATTTTTGATGCAAAAAAAAATGTTAATTGCGTATGTAAAACTAAAGAACATAAACTAAACATGCGTCGATTACTTGTCATTTTCAAGAGATTGAAAATCTTGTTATAATGCTTGGATCCATTTGAAGCAAACATTGTATTAAGGCGGGGCTGATCAATAGAATAATGCCCTCGGAAAACGATTTGCTCTATATGCGAAAGGGTCGTAGTAATTCGATTGAACTAATACCTCTCAGATTCCAAGACTGAAACATTTTTTCGTAAACCCCTGTATACAGTTATTACAAGTGACCAAAAATGGGCGTAAATTTTACCTCTCAACTCTTTCCAAAAAGCAATAATAATAATAATAATAATAATAATAATAATAATAATAATAATAATAATAATAATAATAATAATAATAATAATAATAATAATAATAATAATAATAATAATAATAATAATAATAAAAATATTCAGTCGTATTCAGCTTTCTTATATACTTGAAAAAAAGTCCAATATTAAAAAAGAGAATTGAGATAACATTATCAAGATAAGATTCACTAACAGTAGTACTAATGTCCCAAGAATCAAGATAGTTTTTTTTAGTTGCGTTGGCGGATTGCTGTTTGACTAATAAGAGTTGCTTATGAAATTGTATCGGGAATTGAAACCATTCTTACTCAATCCGAACATCTCAACAGCATGATATTCACTATTACCGAACGACCCAATCTCTATCGTTTACAGGGAAGAATAAATGATTAGGAGGAGAGGTAATGTTTATGATTTCTCTACTTTACGGAAGAACGACGACTCTTTAGACAGTTCCATAGGTTGGATATTTGGTATAGGTATAGAGTCTAGTATTCGGTCTAAGCTACACCGCTGTAAAAACGCAGAAATTTACATCATCTGACACCGACATAATCAAGCGTCAAAAATGATTCGTTTTTACAGTTGAACTAATACATACTTAATGCATTCTGTCATATTTTCAAGTGCTGAGAGATGTCATTTTACGAGCCTAGGTTGGTACACAATTGAATCATTCTTGTAAAGTTCAGCCATTTTGCGGATTGGTTTGTTATGAATTGTGCTGTATGTGGATTTTCATCACCTGTAAGTTTTATAATTTTTTTGTGTCTTGCGATACGACCATCAATGCAAAAAAAAATGCAAATCAGAATGATCACTAGTTCTCTGTACACTCATTAGATCAGTAATGTTGAAGAGTCTTTTTGTGTCAGTCTATTGTCGTTTTCGCTTGAGAAAACTGAAACTGACCCAGGGTAGTTTCATCAAACAAACACTTTTCACAAAACTGTACTGGATTTGCACTTAGCAACGGGGGTTCGAGCAAACCTGGTATAAAAACCAGGTTTGAAACTGACTCGATTTTCTATTCAAAAAAGTTGAAACTATGTTCGAAACTAGCTTCAAACAAACGGTTTGACAGCAGTGAAGGTTTGGCATCAAGCGAGAACGACATAATTGAATACAACATAGGCTTTGTAATTTTTATTTTAAATCACTTGTCTCCACACGGCAAAAAAATGAAATGCAACTATGCTTACTAAAACCATGGCCACAATTTCACAATCATAATGACTTCATTTATTACATCTTCTATAAAAACGATCAAAAGTTGATTTTCGAAAAAAAAATTGAGAGAAACAAAAATTTTCACGTCCGACGCGCACGCCTACTGCGATTGGTTTTTCTGGAATGAAAATCTACATAGTCTTTACATAAAAACTACAATTCGCTATGCTGTCAACAGTTTGTACTTTGTATTAAAATTATTGTTTTAAAAAGTTTGCGTCATTTGATCATCGACGCGATTCTTGTTTTTTTCTTGCGACATTTTGTGATAATTTCCAAAAAACCTGATCCACTATACCGATTTCAAGAACTCAACACAAAACATTTGCATCAAACATTCGACGTACAAAACAAAAAAAGAAAATCATCGAAAGCAAAAGAAAAAGTGTACAACTTATCTGGGAAACATTAATCATCGTTTCTTCTGTTGCTGCCGTTGCCACTTTTCTTCAAATATTGGATATTACGTTTCACAAACCCCGCAGAGTGGGGATTCGTAAATAAAAATAAAAATGGCCAAGAAACTCCGAAAAAAGGGCTACAATCCTTGTGTCGTAATAAAAAGTGCTCAACGTCGTCGGAACGTCACTACGGAATGAGATTAAATTCAGTGCAGAATACCGACCTTTTTCCAAATATATACAAATTATATCTTGAATTACAATGTTAAGTTGTTAAGTAAAAATGGAAAAAAATTTAATTAGCAATCCAGTACACGTGTTTAGAGTTTTGAATGATACTTCAAAATTTCTTGCTAATTACAAAAATATATTATCTTTATAAAAAACTGAAATGATGTTAATAAACAGCAACGCATTCCAAACTCATTTCCATGATGATCCGTTGAAAATCATTTCCACGATTGAAGGACCTTTTACCCGGAACTTGTTTTCTTCGAATCGAATTGCGTGTATCTCCGTAGGTAGCATGTGTGAGTGTGTGTGTGTGCGTGTGGATGGCTGTGTGAAAACGACACTCACCCCTCGGGCCGGAATTTTCCATCCAGATATTACTTGGGTGCTGTTTTATTTTTTGCGACCCACACCCGAGCCAGGGGTTTAGTGTAGGGAATAAAATTTTCTCGAAAAAAAAAAATAATACCGAGGCGAGACTCGTTAGTCCGCAGAAAATAATGGTACGCTGATTTTTTTTCTCTCTCGCTTCCTTCGCTTCTATTTTGTGCTCCACCATCAAGCAAAAGGAGACCAAGAAGGGGGAGGAAGTTGAAAACGCGATAAGAGGGAAAAACATAAAACTGCTGAGGAAGGTCTGTATAAATTACTTGTTTTTTGCACTCTCTCGAACGAAGCGAGAGGCGGAAAAATCGACGAAAAATCAATAAAATTGTCAAGAAACCTGAAGAGCAAAGTATATGTATGCAGTATACGGTGAAGTGAGACGGTGCTGCACGAAAATCTCCCGGTCTCCGGGGCAATTGTTTCATCTTCCTGGTTGGACCCCTCGTTTTGGGTTTTTGATAAATTCAGGAAGCTCGTGTTTTTTTTCTTCTTCTGGCTGTGCTTCAAAGACGCTCATATTTATTCCATTTATTTACTATCCCTATAGCAAGCATTGTAGAGTCCAGTACTTTTTGTTGCTCGCTCAAAAATATTAATAAGGAAATTTCCTTTTCCATTATTTCTAAGCTTGTTTTTTTCTATAAATACTTACGTTTATGTTGCATACAGAGAGCTGAAATTGTTCCTGTATGAAATCCGTATTACGTCATATGTTAACAATCATGTAGTGACTATCTGCAATGAAAGAATTGGAAAAAAAGATCGTTAGAATAGATGAAAATGTACAGGCGATTGTTGAAAACAATATAAATCCTTTTACAAGTCGCCGCCCACTTGGATATGTAGCAAGGTATTTGACCCTGCATCAACGGTTGTTGTTGTTTGTGTTGTTGTTGCAAACACATCAAATAATAAAAGATCGCAAAAACGACACTCGAACACAATTTATTTTCCTTAGCAACCAATCCGCTTCGATGAATGAGTAGTAGTCGAGCAGAGAAAAAAAAGCTCGCTCTCGAAGCAACGCAGGAATGCAGAGATAAATGATTTTCTTTTTAAATATTTTAAATTTTCTAGCAGCAAAACAAAGCACGAGAAACGAAACAAGAAACGGTCAGGTCAGTGCGAGGAACGAGGAAAAAAATAGTGGAATGGAATGGAAACACTCGTCCACGTTGTCGGGGTCGAAGCGAAGGCAAAAAAGCTCGTCTAAAAATAATTGAACTTTTTTTTTCTTTTCACTCTCGGGTCCCACCCGAGTCTTTCTGTGGTCCCCGTTCTTTTGCTAGATCTGTCATCAACTTGATAGTTATTTTCATTGCACTTCTTCTGCCCGCGATATCCGGCGCGATTTTTAATGTGCTTGGCTACATATGACTCCAACAACGGAGGGCTTCGACTGTGGTGAAATGTTTTCCACTATCTGGTAACGTATTAAATAACCGTTTTTCTCGTGAAGCCATCCTAAATAGACTTCACTGTTGGATCGAAGTACCCCTCGGATACAAGCAAATTATTCCATGTAAAGTAGAGAAAAAAAGTCGTATAAAAATGAAAAATCGTCTTTCGCCTAGAAGTTTTTTTCCGTTTTCAGTACCCCCGCGCTCTGTCCCCCGAACGGTAATCCCGTCTCAACGGGTTACTTTTCGATTCGTTTCGTTTTTCCCTTCTTTCATTATACATACATAATAGCTAGTATATATTTTTAATAATAAAAAATCTTTTCCCTCGTTTCCCGTGTGCTCATAGTTCGACTCAACTGCCATCAGCATGGTTGTTATTTTTTTTCTCCCTGTAGAGAATTCCAGTTTTTAAAGCTCAACTGATCAATTCTGAGATGTTTTACTTGAAGCTGAGCTCGGTTGCTCATGAAACGAAAATTCATCTAAAGAAATAGAAAACTGAAACTCCAAATCGACTCAATCCTTGCAGCTTGAAATTAGACTTATTCTGTCCACGAATGACGCACAAAAAATAAACAGAACACATGAAAAATTGGCAAACACTCAATAAATAAAAATGGCACAAAAACTCGTACACAAACCAACACCAACTGGCACTTGAAAGCACTCCCCATGTTCTTTAGATTCATTTGTCGAATCCAGTCCAATTCACTTACTCCGTTTTAGCTTGAAGCCGTGGCCAACTAAGTTTCGCCTGCTGTCAAATTCTGGATACAAAAATGAAACAAGTGCAACTTGTTTTGGAAAACCCGTTTGAGTATTTTTGAATAAGCAAAACGAAATACGGATAAAAGTTTTGAGTGCAAAAACTGAACGTGAAGTTTTTTTTAGCGCAAAAGTTGTTTGAAACATTTTGCAAGAATCGAACAAACAACAACAAAAAACTATGAATGCGAAAACATTGTCGATACAAAACTTCCAGACGGTTCTTCCAGAGAAAATGTTTTTTTTTCAGTTTTTGCATCGAAGTTTCTTTACGCATCTGCAGAAGTTGGCGAAAACGTAGAAAGGTTTAGTGCAAACACTGAAAAAAGGCGGGTGGGTAATGTCATGAGACACAACTGCATGACGTAAATACGTATAAAATGGATGGTTCTGGACCTGGACTTGTGAGCCTAAATTCTGAAGCAGAATTTTGATGCTAGATTTTGAAACAGAATTCAAAATCTGAACTTGGAAACTGAATTCTAGAACTGAATTCCGGATCTGGATTGTTGAACTGATCACTGTGTGGGTGCAAACGAGTTTATAATAACTAATGTATAGTATGCCATGACAAATTGCGGTAGACATCATTGCACCAGGTCAAGCGAGCTGTAACAGAATTGCTTTGCACATTTCACCACGAACAACCTTACAGGTAAGAAGTGTACCGCTCTGGGTGATTCCGTTTCCGATTAATAGTTATAAAATGCACAATGGCGATCCTGCCAGGAGTTGCAATTCAAATAGCATAGTTATTCAAAACGGAAACGGAATCACCTAAAGCAACAGAAAATTATTCAAATATTTGGCACAAAGATTTTCATTTTCAAATGAAAAAAAAAGAAGCGTCGGTGGAGATTACGTAACGTTGAAAATAACTGGAACAAGCGGATCATTATGGTCGCGCATCATAAGCGGACCAGGAAGGTCGCGCATCATAAGCGGACCAAGAAGGTCGCGCATTATAAGCGGACCAGGAAGGTCGCGCATCAAAGCGGACCAGGAAGGTCGCGCATCAAAGCGGACCAAGAAGGTCGCGCATTAAAATACATTAAAAAAAATGTTGACGATTTTTTTTAATTGAAAAAGGCGGATTCATAAAATCGCGCATCAAATAGCGGATCTGGAAGGTCGCGCAAATATTTAAATATAAAGAGCGAACCGAAAACGTCGCGCATAAAGGGAGCAGGCAACGTGGCCGTGCAAATGAAAAAAAATAAGAAAATTAATGAGCGGATTTGAATAATCGTGCATTGCAAAGCGGATTTTGAGATCGCGCACATTTGCTTCGTAAGTAATCTTACGCGCATATTTTTGCGTGCAATTCCAGACCACAAAAAAAAGTGTTAAAAGCAAGATATATGGAGAATAACGGAAAATATGTCCGATGGGTCAGCGGTACGAGCAATGCAGAGAATCAGACGACATTTGACGCATCTGTTGATCAGACTGACGAGGAGTCAACGATTTCAGTAACGCCGTGCAATTTGAGCATGTTATGCTTCAGGTAGTGAAATCGAACTCGAAAACATGTTGACAATGATTTAGAAAATGTACAAACAAATAATGTAGGAGTTTCGCTTCGCCATCATGATACACCACACACAAAAAAAAAAAAATTGTATTTTACAGGTGTACTCATAAAGACCTGGGAAATTTCATTTGTAATGGCTTAATTTTTTTTCCATAAGTACGTTTATTTAATAGGCAATATGCTTAAGTTTTTCTTCGCCGTGGCATCCACAATACATAGTACTTTAAACGTAATACATTTCGAATATCATATTAGTATGTTTTTATCAAGCGATTTACTATTACTGGGACATTGGATAGTCTACCTTGGGTACGCAAGAAATTTATTAGTTGAGATCTGACATCACGATACTCCACGCACGTCCAAACGACATGATCAATATCGCGATAACCTTCGCCATAAGCACAATGATTAGTCTAGGAAAGTCCAATTCGAAGGAGATGTGTAGTGATTGGACATGAGTCTGGATATCACACGAATGAAGTCCCTACTCAAGTTCAGTCCCCTGAACCATGTCGATATTTTAGGAATAATTGAGTGCATCCACCGACCCAGATAATCTATATCCCAAGAAGCTTGCTGGCAAGTGTTCTTTGGCGGGACGCGCTATATAATTCGTTGAAAGCAATTGGTCTCTCATGAGTTTCACCCTCAAAAGCACCACGTTTGGACAAACTCTTTCATTGCCTAGAATGGAACAATGAACCGGGAGCCAAAACTAAAGTGATTTGATAATTATTATTCAATATGTCGTTCAGACACTGTTTTATTTTGCCCAAGAAAAATGATTCATTTTTGCCAGCAGCGTTTGAGCGAATGGCTTCAATTGCACTCAGACTATCTGTGAAAAGAAAATAATGGTTTGGAGATAATGTGACGATTACACTCAAACTATAATGAACTGCTGCTAACTCTGCTATATAAACAGATGCAGGTTCTTGAAGCCTAAATGAGGCCGAAACATTATTGTTGAACATACCAAACCCTGTCGCTTTTTCAATTCGCGATCCGTCCGTGTAAAACATTTTCTCAGAGTCAATAGGACTGAACTTACTTGAAAATATTTTTGGGATTTCCATCGAGCGTATGTGTTCCGGAATTCCACGCTGCATGGATGTGTCGAAAAATTAAGTTGAGTCAGGGACATTTAGGAGGCTGTGACGGATAGGAATATATCTTGAAGTGTCGATTTCCTGTAACATATGGATAAAATATACTGTCATGAATCTTGTTTGAGATTGAAACTCAACTAGCCTTTCGAAGTTATTAATAACTAAGGGATTCAGTACCTCACATGCTATTAGCAGTCGCGATGAAAGCTCCTAAAAACGATCTTTCAATGGACGAACTCCCGCCAGAACTTCAAGACTCATTGTATGTGTCGAATGCATCCAGCCTAAGGCAATTCGCAAACAACGGTACTGAATTCGCTCAAGTTTGATAATATGAGAGTTTGCAGGGGAACGAAAACAAACGCATCCATATTCCATCACTGAAAGTATCGATGTTTCATACAATTTTATTAGATCTTGCGGATGAGCACCCCACCAAAATCCTGTTTTTTTTTCGAAGAAAATTTACTTTTTGTTGGCATTTTGTTATCAGATACTTAATGTGTCCTCCCCACGTGCATTTGGAATCAAACCACACTCCGAGGTATTTGAAAGTCAAAACCTGTTGGATAATTCTTCCCATCATATGAAGCTGAAGCTGCGCGGGATCATGCTTTCTTGAAAATACGACCAGCTCCTTTTTTTTCCGCAGAGAATTCGATACCCAGATGAACAGCCCAAACGGACAAGTGATCTAAGGTATCTTGCAATGGTTTTTGCAGTTGTCTTAGTGTACATGGGGTTAGCTGTCAATGTCATTTACGTAACAATTATAGAGGAGCGGACAGAAGCAAAATCAAATATCCATCTGTTCGAGTATTCCTCACTCTCATGTCCTACGTAACGATTCCTCATTCGACTGGTCGTATTGACAAACCTTCGACAAAATGTCTCCAATAGCTGCATTTCTTGGCTCGAAGTATGTTCTTGTACTTGGTTTCTAAAACAAGAATTTTTCAAAGTTCTGAAGAGTTCCTCATCCTCGTTTTAAAAACGTTTTGAAAGCATTTTTTTTTCGCGTGTTTAGCACCTGAGCACTCTTTGTCCCACCAAGGGCTTGGAGGCCTTCTGTTAGACGATGGACCAAGAAATCGTTTGGTTTGGGCTTGTTCTGCGGCCTCCAAATAATGGCTTAATATTTTACTAGTTTGATTGTAGTGCATGAATTTTACTAGTTTGATTGTAGTGTGCATTCGGCTAGCGGGTTAGACTGTATGAATACAGATGTGTTCTTCTGTTGCTCAGTCGATCAATGGACGTACTTTGTAATCCGATTATTCTCAGTTCAAGTCACAGCGGTCGCAATCATAACCTTCTTTTTATTTCAATGAATTTCATGTCATGGAATTTTAGGTATAATATTGAATGTTCTTGCACGTAAAATTGCTCCATTTATGTGCATTTGATAAGATATAAAATCACAGGATTTTTCCGAAGTGTGCAGTGTTAATTCTACATCGTGGATCCGAGCGATATACCACTCGATACACCCAGGGATGCCAAAGGTTAAAAAAAAATCTGTGCATTGCGAAAAATCTGAAAACTTGAGTGAAACTGTATGATTACACTGAAACGTTATTCCTTCTCTGACATAAGTTCTCGTATATCGACCTATAAGATTATTTTATTTGTTTTTATTTTGATTTATTAGAAGTAAAGCTAAGAGAACTAGTATTTCATTTTTTTTTTTTGAGAAGAGGGTGGATGTGTGGGTGCAAACGAGTTTATAATAACTAATGTATAGTATGCCATGACAAATTGCGGTAGACATCATTGCACCAGGTCAAGCGAGCTGTAACAGAATTGCTTTGCACATTTCACCACGAACAACCTTACAGGTAAGAAGTGTACCGCTCTGGGTGATTCCGTTTCCGATTAATAGTTATAAAATGCACAATCACTGAACCTGTATCCTGGAGCTCAATTTAGAACTGAATTGAAGACCACGATTCTGGATTGAAGACACTGAAGCTGAATCTAGCACTGAGCTGTGGACCTGGATTCTGGTTTGCAGCTGAATTTTAGTTACAGAATTGCGGTTCAGGATTCAATTTTCAAATTTGGATCCATCATTCTGCTCCTAAAATCCAGATTCCAGAGAATCTTCAGCATCTAGTTTCTGAATTCAGTTGCAAATCTAAAATTGTGAAACTGAGTTTGGAAACCAATTTCTAGACCAGCATTGCATCCTAGAACTGAACTCTAGAATTGTGGAATGAATTCTGAAATGCATTTTAGAACTAAATTCTGGAAATATAACTAAATTATGGAACTGAATTCTGGCCTAAATCTAAATTTTAGTTCCAGAATTCAGCTTAAAAATTCAGATTTAAGTACAGAATTTTCGAGATAAAATTCAGGTCTAGAATCAGGATCCTGATCTCAATTTCAGATTCCGGTACCGAAATTCAGGCTTCGAATCAAATTTTTAAATTCAGTTCCAGAAAACGAGAAACTGTATTTTAGATCTGTATTCTAGAAATGAAAAAAAAATCTGGTCTTAGATTCTGAAACTGAATTCTGGCCCTAGATTTTGGACTGAACTGAACGAGTCAACAAATTTATACCTTCATTTATTAAACATTTGAAAAAAAACATGTCTATTTCGAGTTCTCTGTGGTTGTCTCATACTACTGAAAATTCTGTCGCAAATTGCTGATCATATCTCCGATGACATGGAGAAAAAAGTATGTTTACGAGGTCTGTTCAAAAAGTTCCCGGAATTTTTTAATTGCGCGTGTCTGGAGAGTCCGGTGGTCAATTTTTTTTTTATTGTGTTGGTACATATGTCCCTAATGTATGGGGAAATTTTCAGCTGTATTCATTGTTTACATTCTGTCTTGTAGCGGCTGGTGTAGACGTTTTTTTTGAGCTCGGCGATTTTTGTCTTGGTGACGTTGGGTGCTTCCACGTGGACGATTGTGCTTTTGTTTCGACATCATAACCGTACACCCATGTTTCATCACCAGTTATGACCCTTTCAAGTAAATTTGGATCTTCGTTGACGTCGTTTAACAGCTCCTGAGCGATGGTAATGCGTTTGTTTTTTGATCAAAATTCAGCAGTTTTGGAACGAATTTTGCTGCCACTCGTTTCATGCCCAAAACATTTGAAAAAATATGATGGCATGAGCCAACTGATATGCCAACTCCATCAACAACTATTCTAATAGTGATTCGGCGATCATCCATAATCATTTTTTCCACTTTTCCCACATTTTCATCGATTATTGACGTGCTGGGTCGACCGGAGCGTTCGTCGTCTTCAACGTCTTCGCGGCCATCTTGAAAACGCTTATACCACTCGTAAACACTTGTTTTTTTTCATAGCAGACTTACCGTAGACTCTCTGTAACATTTCGCACACTTGGTTACACTTTATTTCATTTTTCACGCAAAATTTAATACAAATTCTTCAATTCTTCCATTGTTTAAACTACAACACAGAATGTAAACAATGAATACAGCTGAAATTTCACCATACATTAGGGCATATGTACCAACACAATAAAAAAATTTTTGACCACCGGACTCTCCAGACGCGCGCAATTAAAAAATTCCGGGAACTTTTTGAACAGACCTCGTATACAGGAGATATTCACAATCAAAAACTTATCTCTCACCCATGTGACAAATTTTAAAAAGGTTCTCTAAAGTAAAGTAAGACGTATTCACGTAAAAAACACTTGATCTTGGTTATAGCGCAACCCGATCAACAGATTCTAAACTATTTCTTTTTTGATACTTGTTAGGAAACATTTTTCAATCTAAAGAACTGTTCCAGAAAGTAAATCGGTCAATTTTTATGGCTCTAGTTTTTTATTCTTTACTCTCACCACATGTATAGCAGTTTATTTATTTTATCATTTTTGTCGAAATATTGAGCATAAATAGTGCACTGTCACTTAGAAAGAACGCAAAAACTGTAGGAGGCAGTTCGGTGAAGAAAACACCTTTGAGCCAAAACGCAATATAAAACAAGTAGCCGATAAGGACCGGAGTCAGAAAGATGCGATGCTTGTTGGGAGTTCGAACTGTATAATCATGAACGATGAGAGTTACGTGAAGTTCGAATTCAAATCCTTACTGAGGCCACAACAGGTGAGGAAGGTGAACACCAAACCAGTTCGATACATCGATTCCAAATATCAAAGAGAAAAAAATTAGAATGAGTCGTTTCAATTTAGCTTCTTCAGCGACCGCGCTCCTTTCGGTAGCTTCGAATGTCGGGATTTGGCGAACGCACTTGAACAGCGTTTTCCGAAATATTTCCGAATTATGACGAAGAAAGAAGGTAATTGTTATTCCGGGTTCCATCAAAAACTGACATTTGGTTCAAATAATAAAACTAGAACTAGAACACATGTTCGAGTCCTGTCTCTGAGCGTATCTTTTTCCAATCAATCATCTTTTCTGTTAGTTTTTCTTTCATTTGGCTTCTCTAATAGGTATGTTTTCGCTCAGTCATTGCAAAAACTGCACTTAGTTATGGCGGCTTTACGTCAAACCAATTAAAATTTATTAACTCATTAAAAAAAGTGAAAGTAAAACTTATTGAACTATACTCGAAAATTTACTGAAAATGAACGGCCAAAAACCTATTTCATTGAAAGTGAGGTTACGCCACCAAGAAAGAAGAAAAATAAGTTTTAAAATTCATCTCGATAGCTTAGGGACTGCAAATTTCTTGCTAGATCAGGTTTTAATTTTGAAAAACAAGCTAATACCATCAATTTGGCTCGTGAGAAATTTCATCTATTTTTGCTGACAATATTTCTAATTTTGGCATACGTCTTTTCGTCCATACGTAAACTTGCTTGGAATTTCGCCAATTGTTCAGCTTACAGTCACCGAGTAGATTATTCTGGTCTGTCTCAGTTTCCGGTTTAGAACTTATAACAGTGCACTGAACGAAATCATCGGTACTGTTTCTCAAACAGATACGCATCACTCAAACTCAAGACGCAAAATTTACTTCATCCGAGAAAATCGTGTTCGACAAGTTGCGATTCTTTTGTTTTTTTTACCCAATTCAGACTCGCTTTTTTATTAGGGGTGCGCTGGAACTTTAGTTCGTTTGCATAAGCACACAAAAATACACACGAGAAACCCACATTTCGATACATGACGACTCTTTTAGATGTTTCGAGAGACTCTTCTATAAATATTTTGTTCTTGATATTATAATGGCGTAATTTTACATTTTTTACCATTTTCTCATGCAGACTTTGTTATGATTTATGATATTTTAACTCTTATTTCTAACTAAATATTATTAATTTCTTTCATTGAGTTATCTGGTTTTAATAATATAATTTGTTATTGGTTTGCAAATCACTTCTATCCGGGTTATATGTGAAATCCAAACACATTAGTTGTAAAATTGCTGACAAGACATATTTTTACAACTTTTAGGGTGTAAGTTTAGATCGATGGCGTCTCTCCTTTTATATGCATCTATTAAAACGAAAATTTACATGATTTTCGAGCTGTGTATTATTAAAACCCCTATCTTGTGACAATTTGAGAAATTGATTCCAGAAAGTTTGAAACATCGAAATGAATACTTTAATGCTGATTATGTCCCAGGTATATCCCTATGGTATAGAATAAAGCTGACAACATCTGACTAAAAGTAGTTTTTTTCAAGTAAAATACCCAAAGGGATCTAAGGTTCAATGACAATAATTACAAAATAGTTTTCAAAAAGTCGAACAGCTCTGAAAAAATATCATATAGTCACAACGACGCCAAGCATTTGCTCTACTTTCCGTTCCCAAATGCGAGTCATAGAAAAAAACGCAAAAGTCATCCTATGGGTCGTGGGTTTCCTACTCTCGTAGTTCGAAATACCATAGCTCAAAAGGCTACGAAATTCTAATGACAGGGGTCATCTCCTGTCTGACTCTAAAAAGCACGCGGAAAACAAAAAATAACGTCCACTGACGCCAGATCGAAGTAGCCCTACTCTTCGAATAAGAGCGATCCACTCCGAAATTTGGCGTGGTGAACACCGAAGAGGTCGAAGAGCATTAATACCTAATTGCCACCTACCGTGCGGTTTAAAACTAAAACAAAATAAAGCACCAGTGCGGGGAAAAAAATATATTCGAACGAAAATTGGCACACACCGACTAAAGGTCCGCTTGCATTCTCGGTAGGAGCTACCGTATTTGGGGTCGGGTTTTTAGGTGTTAAATTATACAGTAGGCTGACAGGGTTTTAAAAGCACTGCCCACAGCTGACTCCTGGTTTTACCCGAACCCCGAAGGTTTTTCAATTTTGTCTGAAATTTCGTTCAAGAAACTGCTGTCATAATGACAGTCCCGATGGCGGTCCCCCTGGTCGCGAATATTTGACTTGACCCACAATGAAACTTTCATTGACGCAAGTTAATACTCGACGATGGGCTTAGAGGAAAACGAATAGATTTATTATTGTTATTATTGTCCCTGGAATGATGCCTTCCATGACTCTGCAATGAGTCAGCGAAATAAATTACTCGTCGTCACTGCAAACCCGGATCAATTTCTTTTTCGACCGACACAAACGACGATGACGATGGGAATGGTAGCACCGGTGAAGAGAGGATCCACCCGTTTGCCGAATAGAATGTTCAACTGGACACAGGAAATCAATCGTGCCGAGTTTCAGAATGAAACTTTTTTTTTACGTTTTCCGCTATATTTTAGTCATAGCTACATAATACATTGGCATCAGTTTTATAGTATTCCAGCTTAACGAGGGACGGGGAAATCTAGGAAAAAAATGTAATTCGAGATCGGTCCAATACTGTACTGTTCGGATTTTGTTCTATAAAAAATGGATCGAATGTCGCCAACGACGTTGTATTTTAACTTCCATAGGATTTCAAGAAAATTTGTTAGTAGTGTGAATACCGACAAAAACAGAAACTTTGAATAGAGGGAGAAAACTTTTGTCAAAATGCTGAATAAAATTTTTCATAGTCAGGCGAAAGATATTTTCACTTTTAATTTCATCCACTGCTAATGGAAATTTCCCTGGATAACATCCCTTATCTTAACTTTTTGGCTAGTTGCTTGCCTTTCTGGGTTTGGAATTTTTCAAAATTTTCCCAAATTCTCCTTCCACGAACACAAAATTCTTTGCAGGTATCTCGTTCTGTCTCGTTATCACTTTTCGTCCCATCAACGGTTAGGGTTGACAAAGGATAGCGCTCCTTTATTAGAAATCCTTCAATGAAATACACGTTCAATTATTTGCTTCGTTCTGAGCTTTCGGCGAGGATAAGCTTTATGAAATCTTTTGCAATCGATTTTTAGTTTGCCGAGCGATAGTAACGAAAATCAAATGATTTGGCTTAAGACATCAATCGATTGGTACTAAAAATAAATGATAGATGCTTTGTGTTAAAAGTAAGTTTATATTTGTGACTTAGAGCAGATTCAGCAGCTGCAAGATTCATATGGGTTACATATAACTGAAACAAACGTATCCCCAGCAAGCCGTGTTAGTTTTATTTATTCGAACAGTTCTACTGTCAAATTGAAAACTGGTATACGCTGCCGTTCTATTTTTTTCTATATTTGAAATACAGATAAAACGCTGCTTGGGCTGCTAGTACATTTTGTTATAATTTCTAGATTTGAATTTAAAAACTGACTTAAATTATGCATCTAGAACTAGAACACTCCTGAACATGCCCTTAGGAGATCAAATTTAGGCCAACGACAAAATCGTTAATTTTAAATTCGAATTGAGTTCTATGTGTCTCAAAATTGCAATCACTGTGCAGAATTTCGTAATATTTGGAAGAAACGTTTCATTAGGGTGGCCCTTTACTTTGTTAGGGTAGATAACAAAACTCAATTATTTTCGATTTTCTGAAAAAATCTTTTTTTTTTGCATATGTTGTCAATAAAAATAATAAAATAATTCTTGCATATGTTGTCAATAAATGTTTATAGTTTGAAGAAAAAATATGCGAATATTATAAAGTTGAAGTTCCGGTTTGGAAAATGTCAATTGTATAATTTTTAAACGGTTTCGACGACCGTTGATAATATTCGCATATTTTTCTTAAAAACTATAAACATTTATTGACAACATATTCAAAAATTAGTGGAATCGATCGAGTGGTTCAAAAATTACAAATTGATCAATAATATCTTTTTTAAAGAAAATCGGAAAAACACGGTATCTACGAAAACTTGAAATTTTCAAAACATCGTAACTAGAAAACAAAAAAAACATACCCCCACCAAAAAACCAAAACATTTATACATAACATAACATATCCAAAATTGACGATGTATGTTCTTTTTGTTTTTGAGTCATTTTTTTTTGAAAATTTCAAGTTTTCATAGTTACCATGTTTTTTCGATTTTCTTAAAAAAAGATATTACTTATTCATCAATTTATAACTTTTGAACCACTCGATCGGTTCTGCTAATTTTTGGAATATGTTGTCGATATGTGTTTAAATACTGTAAAGTTTTGTGTTGGAAAAAGTAAATTTAACTTTTTAACGGTTTTCATGGTTTTCGACCAATGGGCACTGTGCCATTTTATATTTTTTCTAAAAGCTAAAACAGTTCTACATAACATATACAAAAATTTGCGATGCGTTATTTTTTTTTGTATTTGAAGAAAAGTTTTTTGAAATTTTCAAGTCTTCGTTGTTTGCGACCATACGCTTCCATTTATTTAAGGTAATTATAATATAAACACATTCATAGCTCTTTTAGATTGTAAAACAGGCCCAATTCATTAGTCTACCTACCATGAAAACCGTTCAAAGGATATACAAATGACCCTCTAAAACACAAAACTCCAAATTTCTGGACAAAATATGTACAAATTAGAGGAATCGGTCGAGTGGTTCAGAAGTTATAAATTTATCAACAATATCTTGTTTAAAGAGAATCGAAAAAACACGGAAACTACGAAAACTTGAAATTACAAAAAAATATATACCAAAAAAAAAACACGCAACGCCAATTTTTGGGTATATTTTATGTAAAAATATTCCAGCTTTCAGAAAAAAAATAAAATGACATAGTGCCCATTGATCGCAAACCATGAAAACCGTTAAAAAGTTATACAATTGATTTTTCCAAACACAAAATTTCAATATTTTTCCTAAAAACTATAGGCATTTATTGGCAATATATCCAAAAATTAGCAGAACCAGCCGAATGGTTCAAAAGTTATGATTTTTTAAAGGATGTATTTTCTGAAGAAAATAGAAAATAATGTTGTGGAAATACTACCTTGATCAAAAAGTTCGCGGAATTTATTCAGAAAATTAAAAATACAAATCGATATTTTTCCCGTTCAAAGTACTTCTTGATTGATTCTTGCACTTGATCCAATCCTCGAAACATTTTTTTTGTATTCAGTTTTCGGTATGGCCATCAGAGCCATTTGCGATTTTTCCATTATCTTATCTTGGGTGCTGAAACGCGTTCCACGGAGAGGTTTCTTGAGTCAACCGAATAGGAAAAAGTCACAGGGAGCCAAATCAGGTGAATTCGGTGGTTGCTGAATGGAATTCGTTTCGTTTTTAGACAAATGTTCACAGATGACGATGGAATTGTATGACGGTGCGTTATCGTGGTGCAAGATCCACGATTTGTTGGCCCATAAATCTGGTCTTTTTCGGCGAAATGCTTCACGCAGACGTCTCATTACGTCCAAATAATACTCCTAGTTTATGATCTGGTCCCGTGGAAAGAATTCATGTTACACAACACCCTTGTAATCAATGAAAACTGTGAGCATCGCCATCTTTTTCGACTGAAAACTTATATATTATTATTCACAGAATCACGACCACTTCTGAAACGTTCGTGCCACTGACAATTCTTCAGAGTATCGTTGCCGAGACACTCTTCTAACTTTTGCAATGTCGTCGAACCATTGAAACCATTTTTAATGCAAAATTTTATGCAAACTCGTTATTGCAAATTCAATTCCATTTTAAAAATCGGGGACACGCACAATCGCAGATGTACTCAATACAGTGTAACTTTAACAAATGTCCAGGTAACAAACTGAAAATTTGACAGAATACTAATGACAGATGTGGCAACCTAAACAAATCTAATCGGGTGACTGAGAGCGCCACACGGTGATGATTCCGGGAACTTTTAGAATAAGGTAGTGTTTTGGAATAAACTAGTATAATCTTTTCAATTTGTAAGCATTTTTGAGCCAAGTTTGGCCGTAAAACCTATCGTTAGAGTCTATGTTTGTAAAAATGGACGACGCATTCGATATGAGTCGATTTTCAAGAGCCGTTTTAGTTTTAGTGAGAAGTGTAGCTGAGACAATGGTCTTGAAATAAGCGTTAAATCCACTGGATCAGGGTCATTTCGCCAAAAGCCATTTCGCGAAAGGATTATTTCGCCGAATGACATTTCGCCGAATCTGCAATTTCGCCGAATCAGCCGAAAATGATGATTATTATTATATCGTTTATTTATCCCCGGTTTCAACGTAATTCTGGTCGTTCACCGGGTTTGTAACAGTTTGGGGTAGGGATTTGGGGGCAGAAGAAAGAATAAAGATTGATTCATGAACCTCAGAACGGAGTTCCCAAGAAAACTGTTTTGACTATTAGCTACTAAGCATCAAAGCATTTCCATAGGTGTATCTACCAGGCAAATGTATGGGGTATTTTCCGTTTATTAAGTGAAAATGAAGTGTCCGATCTTGCTACCGCTCGTTCTAACCTAACCTAACTGAAGCAAAGAAACCTAGCTTTGAGTAGACCGGGCAAACGAGGCGGTTACAGGTTTGCATGCAAGAGATGCCGCTCACGACGGCGGGTCGGCGGCCGACTTAGCTGGCGTCGCATCGGCGGCTTTGTGCGCCGAGCAATCTTGGCTGCGGTGAGTGAAGTAGTATTCTGTAGTAGATGTGTTGCACACAAAAGAATCGAGGATGGAACGTAATTTTCCTTATTTTTAGTACTGTTGCCCAAACAGTTTGCACCATCAAATAAAATATTCCTGCCTTGATACTAAAAACGTATCATATTTATAGCTTAGATTATTTGCTTCACCCACAGTTATTCTAGAAAAATCCCTTCCTCGGTCCAGCTTATTGTGCGAAGAATTTGAATTGTTACACAACCAGGCCCGTGCGCAGGAATCATCCATGGGGGGGGGTTTTCAAGGGGAGATGTGGGTGTCCACTATATTGACAATGTAAAACGAATTCTGACAGGCTCGTGCGCAGAAATCATTGAAGGGGGGGCGGCAATTTTGTCGAACTTTTTTTAGCGAAAACGATAAAAGAAATAGTTCCCCTGCATGTAAGTATTGGGCTTTACTCTAGAGAAAAGATGCGCGTTATTGAGAGCGGTGGTAGTCGGTACTTCTTCGGGCACCCACTATACAAATGCGTAACATCGATGACTGCATTTCCAGTAACACTTGACAGAAAGTGGGAAAGGCGCCAAAATTTGAAAAAGAAAGTTGCGTCATCCACAATATTGAAATTGTAAATAAAATTCTGAAAACGTAGTATGAATTGTCAAGTTATTTGCACTTTAATATAATAAGTACTCCATTGTTCATGAAACTTAATTTAAAAAAAATTCTTCATGGGGGGGTTAAAACCACCAAACCCCCCCCCCCCCCCTGCGCACGGGCCTGTACACAACCAACCCTATTTTTGTTTTGTACTGATTTTCCTACAAATTACTTTGATGCGTAATAAAAACCCGAAAAGCAAGAAAAATATGGATCAGACTAATCCAGCAGCAAACGGAAAGAACGAACTTACAAATGCAACCACCAGTTTCGATTCCTGTTCTCGCGAAACGGTGCTTCTTTACCTTCTATTATCACCAGTATTCTCCGTGTTGGCACTCGACATTCGGGATTTTTTTTCTTCAATGTTTTCGATACACCAGAAGGCCAACGCATGGGTTTTACTACCATTTGGGCGGGGATTTTTTGCTTTGAAACAGCTTATTCAACATCCAGATGCGATGATTCGATGTAAAAATTTTCAAACTGCGCAAATATGCTGAACCTTATCAGGCTGCCAATTTTGGTTTATTCGGTGTAGATGTTTTGTATTGTTGTTTAGGGAGTTTCAGTTCCTTTTACTTACGATGGGGATATCCGTTTTAATCAGCTAAGAATTTTCCTTAAAACGCAAATATCTAAAAATATTATACAGCCTTTCTTAACCATCGGTCGCCCGGTGGTGATATTTTGAGATTAATTTGTCTAATTTGTTCTTTGTTCTATCCGCTCACTTTGAGTTGTCACATCTATAGGGGAGCTCAATTCCGCATATGTAAATTTTTCATTAGTTTTAAAAAATTACAGGTTCAAAATTATCAGCTAAACACACCTTAAATAAAATCCATACATTAAGTGATAGAGAAATCACCTTCCTACCGGGTTTCGAGCGGAAAAATCATGTTTTTCGAACCTTTTGCACAGCCTTTCTACAATTAAGAAAGTCACGAATAAATCTTATTCGAGCAACCGAATAAATGAGTGCCATCATCATTACGCGAAGGAAAAGATTGGACCCGGTAGTAGGCTACGATCATAACGACAACAACAAAAAATACTAAATGGGGTAATCACATCACGATGACAGCTCCGCAATAGACTACTGTAAATAAAAAAATATTGAACACATGAGCCATAGACAAACGGTCCTAACAATCGTTGTTTACTCAGATTGTTATGGGTCATGGTACGGTCATAGAAGGTACCGTGCGAACTGTGAACAGTCCAGGCGAACAAAAAAACTTTTTTTCGTGTTTTCGAAAACAAAATGCTAGATCGATTTGTCTGTGCACGAGGCAGTAATATCAAAGGAATTATTTTAATGTTTTGGCGGGTTTCAACCTCGACATTATAACTGTAGGTACTTGTGGCATGCAAAAAAAAAGTTCGAAGCCATTTCTTTTGGGCAACAAATGGAATAGGAATTGAATAGACGGCGAGTGGCAAGTGAACCCCGAAAGCAGAAAAAGAAGAAGAAGGGTAGTAATTGCTTTTTTTTGCTGGTAACTATGCTACATTCAAGTGGAATCATACCTGTTGGCGATACACGTAAGCTGTGGTGATTGCGCTATTGCTATTCCGTAGTTTCTTTCGAATATTTGCTGTAAACCGAAAATGTGGTTTTCATAAACGTTGCTGCACTGCTTTCCAATAATGATGTATTTGTTTTTCATTGAAATTACTTTACTGTTACAATTTTTGTACCGGGAATCTATGATAAAACAACTCAATAAACAATTATGATATTCTCCTGTCCCATTAACTATTTAAGCCCCAATCAGAACGGATTCTTCGTCGATCTGTGTTTAGAATTAATTACAAGCTATGAAAAATTTTTTTCCGTGAGTGTATGCACGATTTGTAGGGAAGGTAATCACCAATCTTGGGACAAAATTTAATGAAAATCAAAATTGTTTTTTCTTTGTAAATAGATTTTAAATTATAAAAATCAATTTTTTTTCAGTGTAGGACTCGATTTGAATTTATTTCAGTATATTTTATTGAACAACTTGACACAAAGTCTATATGTCCAGAAAGTTTCATTCACATCAGAGAGGGTGCTGCGAACATGTGTTCAAGTTGGCGCAAAATTCGTCATATTTATAGCGAAGAGTTCTCATAACATAATTATTCTTTTTAAGTTTCGGGAGGGGTTTGAACCCTTAAAATCCCCCTTGTTTGTTTTAATAGAGAGAGGTTCTCTCCAACGAGAGAAAGAGAGAGAAAGAGTGAAAACGGTAGAAGATTTTTTTGGCCAATTCCCTTACATGTGACTTCGACCACGACGGAAGTTGCTCACAAAACACGATGGTAACCTATGAAAACCAGAAAGTCACGTATTAATATTGTCAGCAAATAGCTCACTGTGGCATGTCTTGTTATAATACGAACAAAATCGATATCTACACACAAGAACAATCGAGCTATTTCATCACCTTGTGATGATGTCACTAACAACAGCACTGATAAAACATCAATGGACGAAACGCAAAGTGAATCATTGCTACACCTCTGGAATTCACTGTATAGCAATGATAGCGCATCTCCTCAAACAAAACAATTGGTAAGGTAGAGAATATCGAAATATCTGATTTCGCAAGCGATTTATAGCTGCGAACAGAAATATTTCGATTACAAATTTGTTTCAACAGTGTAGTAATCACCAATTTTAGTCAGTGATAATTGCGGCTAAAGTGCATTAAGAATAACGAATACTGAGCAAATTACAACAGATAAACTTTCAGATTGCTGATTTCAAGCTAAAAGAATGTTCGTACTCTTTCAGACACGTTTAATTATGGCCTTCCGCTGTTATAGATCTGGGTTAACATTTGGAGCAGGATCTACTTTTTCAGCGTAAAATTGTATTCAGCAAAGAAGCTCATTTCTGGTCGAATGGATACGTCAACAAGCAAAGAGCTACCTATGCATCCAAAAAAAGTCGCTGTTTGGTGTAAATTATGGGTCGGCGACATTATTCGTGAAATACCGGCATATACATTGCGGCCAATATTTGCATGAAATCGTCTATTCTAATAATGATTATTTCATCAATATTTTTATTTTTTGTCATGGATACTCTTTTCAAAATTTACCTGGCACAAGAGTGGGTAGAACTGAATCGTGAATATCTTTTGTTGTATTTGAAGCAGCAGCCTGATTTCCTCTCCAAACCATCAAAAATATGTTCAGCAATTTATGATAAAATTTTCTGTAGTATATATCTGATAATAAGTCAAAGCTGAAATATTCTAAAATGTTTGATAGGAACTAACATTAAGGTGAAATTTAGTGTCAACATGTTCGCTAGCAAAACAGATGCTAACTATGGATAGTGTTCCCAGACGGTAGGTCGGAATTACCGATTTCGTTGAGCAAAGATACAACAGGTGTTTTGCTGTACTGTAGCTATTACTGTAATTTATTTCAGTATAAATCTCCTATTCGATATATAATTTCATGGTACTTACAAATCGGTTTGAAAATTCAATTCAGAGAAATCTATCCGTACTCCTACCAACTGAACTGTTTGATCTGAGTAAATTAGTTTAGGTTAGGTTAAATTTTATCAATATTGTTTTTAATTAGATAACTCACTGCATAAATCTATCAAATTCCCAGTTTACTAGGAACAACAAATTACTGTAATTTTGAACTGAACTGTTCAGATATAATGAATAAGTTTGAGACTGCTTCTTTTCCACACGTGAACTGCTTGCAAAGTGAAAGATGACCTCGTGTTTTTCACGGCATATCTGTTACATCATTTCCTGCTGTCATCATGGCATCGCTGATCTTCTGACAGCTGACTACTGTAGAGCTAAGAGTGCTGCCAGCATCAACAGATAGTTATAACCTAATGAGTCTTTTTAATTGACTAATGTAAAGAAGACACATTTGTGCATGTTGTTTAAGACGGCCAATTTAGTCATTCAATTCATAATCAAAATGCTCTTATAAATGATTTTCTCACCGATAGGGAAATTTTTTTTTGTTTCAATTATAGAGGCTTTAACATTAATGTCATTCGCCTCTTCGGTCCAGAAAAATTTTCTGACCCTATGTGCGGGGTTGGGAATCGAACCCAGGCGGGCGGCGTGAAAGGCATCGACTTACCCATCACGCTATACCCGTCCCCCTATAGGGAAATTGTTTATTCTTTGTTTTATCTCGATCCGACTTCAGGTTCCGGAACTACAAGGTGATATGCACAAAAAAAGAAAAAAATAGTCACTCACTTTTCTCAGAGATGGCGTGACCGATTTTCACAAACTTAGATTCAAACGAAAGGGGTTTTGGTCCCATAGATCGCTACTGAATTTCATATTTATCCGATTTCCGGTTCCGGAATTACAATAAGCAAATCTATGAGAAAATGCGCATTCAATTTTCTCGGAAACTTTTTCAACCGATTTTTACAAACTAAGATGCAAATGAAAGGTCTTGAAATTCTTTGAAAACTCTCCGAAAAATTTATCCAGATCCGACTTTTGGTTCCGATATTACAGCGCGATAAGTGAAAATTTTTCAATTTCATGAGATTTTTTTCAAAAGTGGTGCAACGAGGTGCTAATTGTTATAAAATTTACTGATAAATTCATCTAGTTGTTAGTTGGTGGATATATAAATATACTTAGGGACTACTAGTCCCCGTTTTTCGCTTCCGAAAGCACCGGTAATAGTCATGCAAACCTAAAAAAAACGGAACTCACTTCGATTTCTCAGCAACCGTTTAACCGATTTTTACAAATCATGATTCAAATTAAAGCTCTCATTGTCTCAAGCTCTCAAATACTGTGCAATTTCATCCAGATCCGATTTCCGGATCCGAAGTTATAGGCGGATGAGTGTCGAAACTTTCAAACTCTCATACAAAATGATGCAAAATCGGCACACATCGGTACGTGCTGATACGGAAGAAGAAAACGCCACCGCCTAGCACACATCGTGCTTTGTTCAATTGTGTATAGCGTGCACGGTTGTCACATTTAAATTTATAATAACTTGAAATAACTGTTTACAAACTGTTGGTAGTTTATACCAAAGAAAGTTTTTGATTTTATTCAAGTTTAAACAAAATCTTGACAGAATCTTCTAGTGATGTTTTTGAATAAGTAATATGAGAAAGGCATCACTACGTCACTAGGTGTATTAAAAAAAGGTTTTTTCGATAATAAATAGGTATGGAATTCACTAAAGAAGAATATTCCGAAATGTGGGAAAGTATTATCAGTTTTATTCACATTCACGTCATCCACAGTTATGTCTCTGACATTACCCACCCGACTATTTTGTTTTTTTTTTTATAATCAAACCCTATACCTCTTAAAAATCATTCTTTAGAACTATGTAAATTACGAGAATCAAATAAAATTAAAAACTTAGATCATTTGTCTTGTTTCTCATGGTTGTCTATCTGCTTTTGAATCCATATTGCAGTATTTTCAACATCGTCTGAAAAATTAAAAATTTTGATAAACTTTATTTCATACGACCTCTGATAAGCCGAAGAATGGTCTGATTGGCACATACAACGAAAGCTTCAGCAAAACCGCGATCAAATTTTACTTTCGTGTCACGTACTATGAAGCAACAAAATAATGAGGAATGTCTGCGCGGAGATTTATAACAAGAAATAAGAAACAACAAATGATTGAAATTTAACAAAAAAACAAGGTACGAGGTTAATAGCTATATCTGGAATTAACTAGCACAACGAACAAAAAAAACGCACACATAAAACCACGTCCCTCGTCCAAGTTACATACTTATTTTGAATATGGTCAGAGTGAGACAGCTAAAAAAAATTTTTTTTTGTTACCTCTCATTGCGTACCAAACAGTTAAATTACGTACGAAAGGCCACTACTAACCAAAGAGGTCCAGCACCACTTCAGAAAAACGGCAGTAGTAGTCAAAAAAAAAACGACGACGACAGACCGGCGGCGGCGGCGACGGCGTTCAAGAAATTGGTTTTGGTCCGCGAGCGACTCACTGCGAAGGTCGATCATCCACCGTGATCCATCCGAAGCGAAATACCGCCGGACCGGTGCACGATAGAGAAAGATACGGGGGGACAGGATTCTCCGGCAATCGACAGTCTCCGTTTGGGCACACACACACGTACACTCACCAGTCGGTACAATCCGAAAAACGGAGAAGATGTTAAAACGATTTTTTGATTATGATTAATTTCATTTAATACAAGGCAGAGCCATGTGCGTCTACGAAAAAAAATCGATTCCAAATTGAGCGAAGCCGGAATTACGCATGACTTTGAGTTTTTGTTCGATTGCTTTTTTTGTTTTGTTTTGTTTGGGCTGCTTACGTTTGCTTGAATTTAGGTCTAGAGGTCTCTCCGACCAGCGCAGTAAACTGTCATACGAACGATAAAAAACCGAAAATCAAGCGTAACAGTTCAATTATCACATTTTCTACCAAAGCAATGGCCTGCTACTTTTGGACGCCGTTTTGACTGAGTCATTTTTCAAAAGTGTTTCTACAATTTCATTATTTGCTGGGGCTTGAACAAAAAATAAAATGAGCATTTCGAGTTGGAAAGAAAAAAACTTGCTACCCCTCAACTGCACATTTTTGGACAGCGGTTGAAGCATGTAGTTTTGTTTATTTTTCAAACTGCGACTTCGATTTTGACCTGAAGACAAATTTTTCAATTGTTGAAAACATAATAGAAAGGCAACTGACCACTGACTAGCCTACGGACGGCCTACCTTTTCATACTTGAACTTCACTATTGCTACATGTTTGTGATGTAGACGTGGAAGATTTTCAACATTGCCAACATTACACTGTTTAGTTCAACCTAGTTCGGTGTATACAGAGACAAAAAAAAGGTAAAACCCTCTGTGCGGTCGAACTCTGGCAGCCATTAAAGCATTGCCGAGAAGGGCATAGAAAATAAAAACTACCATCAGTTCCTCCTCCTCCACCTCCTTCTCTTCGGTAGATTGCAAACTTTTGCTCCTACAATTCAAATCAGGCAAATGTCCGTGGAAAAATACACTAAAACGTGGATGTGCTACGAAATAAAATAAAAACATTGAAACGAACTTGTTGAGCAAAAAACAACTATTTCAGTGCCGGAATACCGCACCCGGTAGCGCTACCACCGCGGCGCACCCTCTGGTGACGTTTTGCCACTGGTAGCAGCAGCAGCACCACCAACAGCACATAGATACTTTTTGTCTCCTGTTAGTATGTAAGTATGACTGTACATAGAAAAGTTTTTTTCTTCTAGTTCTGAGTTCTCTTTCGGATCTTTTTTCCGCGCTTACTTTTTGCGAGTTCGTTTCCACCAAATGGAACTATACTTTCCATGTCCTCATTTTTTTCCTAACCGCCTCGCCGCTCGCTTTTCAGCTCTGTTCAGTCTCTCCTTGCATTTCTTGCGAAGGGGGTGTACCACCGCCCAGTCCTTCGCAGTATGAATTTATTTTTTCTCACCACTAGCTCACGCCATGTGTTCGATTCAACGCTGTCTGAGTGCATAAAATAAATTTAATAAATAATCTAGTGAGCACAGCAAAAAAGAAGCGAGGAAAGCTCTTCCAGCTCTTCGTAGGCGAGCGCGCTGGTCTGACCTGCTGTAAAAAAAAGTTCCATTTGCGTATAGTTTAATCATTTTTTCTGTGCTTGCTCTTTCGCTTCACTTCTCTGTGTAACTCTTTTCTTTCCTACTCCGCGGCGCGGCAGTATTTTTCAATTACAATGAATTATTTATTTCTGCGTCTTGTGCATTGCTCTCCCCCTTGTTTTCTCTCTCTATCTCTCTCTCCCGTTCCGTTCGTCATCAGATCTGCTTGCTGCTGAATACCCTTCGGAAAGCTCTTTTTGTGTACTTCCAACTTTGTTTTTTTTGTTGTTGTTTTCATTTTGTACCAAGCAATACACCCTCCTCCCCTTTTCAGCCAACGAGTTACCACAACGCTCTCTCGTGGTTGTGCGGTGAAGTATTTTAGTACACTTACCTAATAGATTGTTTTGTTTACAACTTCGACCGCTCGTACTCCCGCCTCCGCGAAGCCCTTGATGGCATTCGTCGTCATCATTATAATCATCATCATCATCATCATCACCATCAGCTGTACAGCTAGAGCTTAATTCTGTTCGCTGTTTTTCCTCTGTCCGCATTTTATTTGCTGTCTTCCTCTAGCATCACCACCACCACCACCACCATCACCTCCCCCAGCGTGGTACATACGACCAACGTCGTCACCAGCATCAACTTTTAATACTTTTTTTTTTGCAGTTTTCATTGCCACTCGTTTGGTTGGTGGTTTTTGCTAGCTGCTTTGAGCGTTGAGCTTACTTTTCGAAGATGGTTGGTTTGTTCGTTGGGCTATGAACTTAGATTTAAAGTACGATTGTTTGAAAGTGCAATAGAATACGCAAAATATTTTTCGAGTAAATCGAGACTTGCTGGGCTTTGGATGATGAGCATCAATTACAATTCAATTTACACACTTCATACAATGTAAAGAAGGTAATCAGTCAGTCAGATCGACATATCGAGATCGATCGTTTACTGATTCTTTGTGGTTTCTAATTAACCTCAGACTAGGGTTGTAGTAATCGACTAGAAACCGAACTAAAACAATTGACTCGGTCGTTCAGTCGGAAATCATGTCGCATTCCGAACCGAATGTGGATCGGATTTGACTAGAGGCGTTTGAAAAGTAAGCGCTAGCTGCCTAATGCTTGAAACTGGCTACCAATTTAAACTGACTTAATACGGTTGGGTTGAATCCTTAAATGAAAAAATAATTTGTTCGAAAAGGAGACTTATTACTAAGCAATACAGTCAAATTCCATTTCAACAGTCAAAGATTTCACTTGCCAACGGAAGATTAGTAATATGTGACTCACGAAGAATCACGAATTACCATCTCATTCAAGCACACCTAGTAATTTGTGAGCATAATAAATGTTATTTGATGAACGTGAAAGATTAAGTAGTACGTTTGGATAAAATTTTAGATTTCACTACAATCTGCCAAATGGTTATCGCTCTGGTTTCCAAGCAAGAAGTGATTCAGTTCCACGGGTGGTTACGCGAAATTCGATCGTTAAAAGAGACCCGGAAGATCCACCCGATCAGCAGAAAATAGTTAAAGCATACCTTATTATGCCCATATCTTTGACTAGTAAAACAGCTCAACGTGATATTCGTGAGGTTGAACTAAGAGCTAAATTAGCAAAACAGAATGCTTAAAACTGTCACCCGCATGAACAGAGTAGTATCTTATTGAGGGATTTCCAATAACAAAACAATAGCATAGTAACATGCAAATGTTAAACACAGTGACTAATCTTAAAATGTATTTGAATTATGTTGGAGTGAACATGATTGACAGTTTAAAAAAAATCTATTTCTTATGTTGATGCATACCGAATGAATGACACAACAAAATACAACGACGAATAACTATTTTACTAAGTTTGAACATTTTATAATCCAAAAATTTAATGAATATCACACAAAATTTGAGTTATCTTGCATTTTTACTATATTCACTAAAAATATCTAGAACTTTTCTAGCATAACAGTAATGCATATAAGATTTTGTTCTTTATATTAACTTAGCTAAGTAACGCATTGTGGATTCCATAAAAGGATTTTTTCCCACTCGGATTCCTCTTAACGATAGTAGTCGGTAGTAAATAATTACACGTCAATCAATCTCAGCATAGTTTTTACTGATATGTTATTTTGTTTTAGCTTAGATTAGTTTCGTCCACTACCAGGGAGCTTATAATTGAAGCTCTTAATGAAGGAGTTGGTGGGTAATGTCAGAGACATAACTGGATGACGTGAATACGAATAAAACTTCACACTTCTAAATATCTAAAATCGTTCTCATAAGTTGATATATTCTGTAAATTGTGCAAGGTTTCATTTCTTTTTTACATTTTTTTCAATTGTCCCGGGTTGACGGTTCAATGCATAGGGCACTGGTCTTACAAACCAGTTGTCGTATGTTCGAGTCCCGACCTGGAAGGATTCGTAGTGTCAGTAGAATCGTACCACCAGCCATGCAATGGTTCTGTACACTCTGAATTGGCTGCGAAGTCTGTTGAAACAGAAGGTCAAATTCCACTACAGGAATGTATTACCAAGGCTTTGGCTTTGTTTTTCATTTCTTTACTTTCAGAATTGAATAAACTAAAGTACGATGTATTCACGACACACTTATTCCAACATACAAATTAATAACACAAGGCAAAAGAGAGTGTAAATTATTTTGCCTGCTGAAATACACACGGTACGAATTACAATAATATTAATGGAAACAATATCAAAAAGAACTATAATATCTAATTTACTGCTATTAAAAGTCAACTGCGCAGGATAGAATATATGAATCGTGTCAATTTATACATATTATAACACCTATCCAGTTGGAAACCCTAATATGCAATATCACTCACTGCATCAAAGCCGTCGTCCGAGCACGAGAAAGACAAACAAGCATCAGCGCCTTGGACAGAAAAGCAAAGCAGAATGTGAAGATAGACTTGAGATGCGATGCGTGAAAAAACTTGTGTGTTTTTCTGTGGTATAGATAGACTATAATTGAATGCAGTGGCGGTCAAGTAAAGCGGAAGAAAAGCGAACGTGAACGCAAGAAAGAAGTGGTATTTCTTCAAACGCAATCCGAGATGCATATCAAAGCGAACACAAAACAGGTTCCTGACCAGGAGTTATTTACCGGTAAGTCCCACCTGGATCATCCGAAAAAAGAAGGTCGACAAACTTTTCAAGAGGTACTAGATCTGTGCGTGCGGAAAATTCAGCAAGCCATACATAACAAGTGGCACCATAGACGGCCAAATATATGAACAAGAATACCTACTGAAGCACCTGCTGCCCGTCCTTCGGTCTCCCGAGTGTAACTCCCTGATTTGGCCGGATCTGGCATCGTGCCATTATGCGAAGCTGATCATGGAGTAGTACGAAACCACCGATGTTTTTTCTACCATTACCCTTCATTGTTATGCTTATTGTAGTGTGGCAAGATGACTTTGTCATGCTTTTAGCTAGTTACCGATGGCTACTAACGTAATGCTTGACATTACCGTATCAATTGCTGACGTTACAGTACCCCTGTAATTTTTTCAGAAAATCTTAGCAGTTCACAATAGATGACGTCCTGCTGATCTCACCAAGCGCATAGCAATTCGTTCCAAATGTCAACAAGAAATAAGATGAGTTTCCGAATAACTAATCCGTTTATGAGATTAACGATAACGAGACTAAAAATTTCATGACGAATCAAAGATTTAATTACATTTTATATGTTAGGGGCTTCAGGTGTACTCCCATTTAGTAGTCTCTACCTCTCTTCCACTACTCATCTTTCTTATTTAATGCATATCTCATCTATAATTTTCACACTTTTCCCTTGAACTGTTCCGTCTATGTTTCCAATCATTTTACTATTCTCAGCAGCCGATATATCAGCTCACAATTGTTGCAATCGTGATTTTACATGTAATGTAATTTCTTCCCCTTTAAATATATTTTCCGAATAGGAACCACTTAGGGTAAGTTTAAATGTATATTCTTCGTTTACTTGAAGTAGGGAAAAACCCAATTGGAGTTAGTTTCTGTTACACACCAAGGTCCTTTACAGATGATGAACGTTCCAGAACAATTTGTGAAATATCATAGTTAAAACTCAGTACAGATCGTTTACGACGACGAAGCCTTTAGAGGCGTTCAAAACCATTCTTTCGATATTACACTAATTAGTCGAATTATTAAACTGCTCTTGTAGGAATTACGTGCCAGCTGTGGATTTGATGATATGAAATAATTTGAAGTCATCGGCGAACGATAGTTTTATACATTTAAATCGTTGAGATGAAGTAAAAATATGAACGGTCCCAGGTGACTTCCAGAGATAACAGCGAATGGTAAGGTTGTACAGTCCCCCATTTTCACTATCATTTCACGACCAGTAAGATATGAGTGAAGCCAATTCAGAAATGACCCGTGAAATCCCACTTTGCTTATCTTTGAAATTGTTATGTGATGATTGATCTTGTTGAACGCAGGGGAGTAATCGGTGTAGACAGCATCTACTTGCAATGAACGTATGATAAAGAAAGTATAGGATACTAAGTTTGTAGATGTCGATGTTGGAACCGTTTTTCGATATGACTCGTCCGGGAAACAATAATCGTAACAAATCAATTGTTAGTCAAGCTGTATGGCATGTCGCACTGTCCTGTTGAGACCAGTAGTCATTCAAATCATTTTCACGAACAATGGGCATCACAAATTCATTTATCACGATAACTCGATAACGATCACTATTAACAGTTTTCGTTATTCCATCATCGTCTTGAAAAAAATAAGGAACAATCACCATAGCTGCACAAACATCAAACCAAACTGTAACTTTTTGGTCGTATAGAGGCTGTTCTTCATTTAATTGAGAGTTTACAGTGGTATAGAATCGACAAGTAAAATTGGAATAACGCTTTCAACGCGGTATGTCATTAGTCGATCTGACAATTCTGTCAAAAGTTATTGGGTTGCCCGATGCTTCCACTTTAAATGGTTCACCCTGTATTAATAAGGATATTGTGACTCGACCATTTCGCATAATTTTCATGTGCACTTTACCCCTCATTGCACAGATATTAGATACAATTGCTAGCATTCGATTCGGTTTCACTGAAATTTGTCAACTCATAAGTCAGATAAAAATTCACGGTAACACGCCACTCAATAAGTCGTGTGACTAACAAAGAAAAACCACTTTTTTATTGCCAAAATCAATTTTATTCATGAATGTATTCTCCTTCAAGAGCAAAACAATCATTCCAACGCTTCTCTAACTTCTCGATGCCGTGCTTGTAGAAAGATTTGTTTCGTGCGTTCAAATTAGGCTTCACATTCAGCAAATTTCTTATCGGCGAGCATTTTTTTGAGATCAGCGAAAAGCCAGAAGTCACTGGGGGCTAGATCTGGACTAAACGATGGATGAGGAAGTAGTTCGAAGTGAGGTTCTTTCAATTTAATTACGATTCAGACGGTCCGGCTTCTTCCGTCACCGTCACCGTCATTCTGGTTCACACGAGTTTCCTATCCGTGTCCGTCGTGTCATTTTCTTACACGCAGAATTTGAAGAACTTAGTTTCGCACAATTTTATTCCACTAATACAAAATCTGGGAGCTTTTGAAGCCAATCGATCTGTTGTTTTCCTACCTTTTAATCGAATAAATAACATACAAAATTACCTAGAAAGAGGAAAAAACAAAACAATCAGTTCCACTCAACAACGTAACCTACTTTGCAAATCTACTGATATGTTTAATATTTCGTGGGATCTTGACACCGAACACATACATAACAAACGTCAGCTCAATACCGTAATCATATGAATCGTGCATGTGTGCGATAATCACAGTCCGTCAAATATTCTTTCGGAGAAATTTTGACGGAGCTTGCCGTTGACGGACGTTAACGTTCCGGATCACTGCTGGATCGTGTGAATGCGCAACGGGAAAACTCGTTTGACTAATTTTGACGGAGGCTGACGTTCCTGACGGTGACGGAAGAAGCCGGATCGTCTGAATCGTACATTAGCCATCGACTTTTGAATCGGTGCATTATCTTAGCGAAACAGTGTTCTTTTCTTCGACATATGAGGTCATTTTTCGTTGGGTTTTCCCATTCGTACGAAACTGTTCGCTATTGATTGTTATTCCGTATTCATTAAAGATGATTATACCATAAGCATCCCAAGATTCTAAAGTTATCCATGTTTCATCCATTGTGACATATCGACGCAAAACTTATTCATTACTTGTAAACATGATCAAACACTGCTCTGAACCATCAACCCGTTGTTGTGCTGGATCAAATGTGAGTAAACGCGGCACCCACTTCGAAAAGAGTTCTCTCATTGTCAAATGTTCATGCATAAGTGTAAAAATACTGCTCTTTCTGGCCTAAGCTATCGTACGTAATTTCAATTTACGATTATATATAACCAATTTGAGGACATTTTTATGTTTTCTGGAGAAGCCCAGAGTAGCAACGTTTATCAGCATCTATGTCTGTACGACCACGTTTAAATCCAGCAATTCAATAACAAATTATTCTTTTCGACGGAGCAGAGTTCTGAAAACATTTTTGAAGTCATCGCTAAGCTTGTAAAGTTTTTTTCATCAATAAACAATGATAAATTAACACATGAATTTGTTTTGAAGATTCACATTTTTTCTGACTAATCTGAATGTCATAAATTTCACACGTAGTATTGACAGCTGCTTGGGTGTATTTTTCCCACCTTCATAACTTAACTTTTCAGAAAGTCGGCAAATACACTCTAATTCTAACGACTCAAAGCTCAATTCATGGATCTTTGGAATCAACGGTCTCACCGCACTAAAAATCATACCAAACCGGCATTCTAACAGTGATTCATGATCCTTAATGATACTGCCTATAAAAAAAATTCCACAAATGAACAAAACATCTCCATATGACACAGGCACTGTTCTCCGGAATCAGCTGATTAATAACGAATGAAACAGAGATGACTTCTCTTTCGGCTGTCAGAACGCCTGGGTAATTACCACAAGCGCTCCAGTGCCCAAAATTCACCACCATCAATGTCGAACCGAAATGCCGATAGCAGTCGGGCGATGGCGGGTGAGCGTGAGATAGAGAGAGAATCCGCACAATCGAGCACCAAAGAACTCGGAGGACTCGGTGAATTTTTAAGCAGCACGTGACTTTGATCGTGTGTCTGTCTGTGCGCACAGCATGTGGCGGAAGCCAAACTTTCCGCCGATTCGGGTCCGGTGGGCGACGGCGCGCGGGCACGGGGTGTTCACTCTGATTAATCATCAACTGGTTGTTTCTGCCGGTTACTCCTCACTGTCGCTATAGACTACTACTCGGCTCGGCCTCGCCTGGTGGAAAGGAGAAACGCGAAGCCACCCCGCGCGGATTCGTCGAGCGTCCCGAAACAAAACAAAACAAAACAAACCTCTTGTTGAATGTCGGTCGAGCCCGGCTGTATTGTTGTTATCAACTCTCCGGTGCTGGTTTCCATTTTCGGTAGAACCTTCGGTTAGTTTGGTCTAGTTGTGCAGCCAGTTTGCATCAGCCAGCCGATATGTTTAGTTTATCAGTTTTAGGAACTGTAACATTTTGCTCATGGGAACCGCATGTATGCTTGATTCGGCTTCAGATTTAAATATCGTAAATAATGCAAAAAATATGAGTTTCTAAATATATCACATCATGAATTGCAGTGGGCTATATCTGGAATTCCATCTGATTTGAGCTTGTTCACCACGTCAATTATCAAATCGGAAATAATTATGATTGTGCACAAATCTATCAAGTTTTCAAAGATGCTTCAGCAAATAAAATTCCGGTTCTGTTACGTAGGATTACAAATTTCATCAAAAGCTGAAACGTATCATCCAACAAACAGCTCACGTTATTCCAGGGTTAAAGTTAGTTTGACCTCATCAGCAGAAAAAAAACAACACTCCAAACAATTGATGCAAACTTCTGCACCTAATTCACGCAATTCCGTCCGAAGTTCATTTTGCACCTGCATTACGTGAGATCAATAATAGGTTTTACACGAACGTGACCTAACCTCACAAAATTAACTGGATGATCACCGGATTCACAACTTCCAGTGGTTTGTTTGCATGTTAGTAGCAATTAAAGTGCATACTATGGAATATGTAAACAAACCCCTAATAGCTGTCAAACATGAACTTTGTTCATTACGAGTTCATTCGTAACTCGTGGGCTATGAATACATTAAACTAAACACATACTATTTCAGTTTAGTTCAACAAAACATTGCTAACATTGCATAATTCAATACATATTTTCCTTTAAAATTCCCAGATTTCAAATGCATAATAATCGGTGTTAATTAACACACACAGACACAAAACAGACTCCGCTCCATCAGAAACAACAATAATACGTTGGTTTCCATTGGTTGGACACCGATGTTGCAGAACGCAGTGGACGTTCAAATGAGGCGGCAACTCCAGAAAACATAAAAAAATCCACAAAATCGTTTTGAATTATAGAAAAGCTCTGTTCAAAGTGGGTGCCGCGTTTGCTCACTGTTGACCAAAAACGAGAACGTGTTGATGATTCTGAGCAGTTTTTGGTCATATTTAAACGTAGCAAACAGAATTTTTTGCAACGATATGTTACAATGGATGAAACATGGATTCATCACTTCACTCCGGAATCAAAACGATCGTCATCTCAATTGGTGAACTTCGTTTAAAGCTGGCTGGAAAGGTTATGGCTTTGGTATTTTGGGATGTGCATGATGTAATATTTATCGACTAAAGACTGTCCCAGAAAGTATGGACGTAACCAAAAACCGCTGCCATTTCGCAATGGTTCAGAATCTGTCAATTTTTATGGCTGCGTCCTGTTGTTTACACTCTTCTCTAACCACTTGTGCAGTTGTTTATTCATTTTCATTAGTTTGTTTCGAAATGCGTGGACTCTCAGCAGAACAACGTCGAAAAATTGTGTACAAATGGTGCACAGAACGCGGACTGTCACTAAGAAAGATAGCAAAAATGAAAGGAATAAGTGAAAAAGCCGTGAGAAATGCTCGTTGAGGATAAACCGAAAACGGGTCGAAAAAAAGGTCCTGCTAACCCTCAGTCGGATAAACGTAAACTGCAGGCGTTCGAGCAAAAGAAAGAGGTTACGGTTCGGGATGTGGCCAAAATAGTGGGCACTTCGAAGTCAAATGTTCTTCGTGCTAAAGAACTTTGAATCTTCGAACCTATAAGAAGCAGAAACAACCAAAACGTAGTCCGAAACAAGAAGCATCGATCAGGCCGAGGGTTCGAAAGCTGTACAATACGATTCTTGCTGGAAATTTGAACTGCATAATCATGAACGACGAAACCTACGTGAAACTCGAATACAAATCCTTGCCGGGACCACAATATTATACGGTGCGAGAAGGGCAAGTGTTAAACCAGTCCGAGACATCGATTGAAGTCGAAAAATTTGATAAGAAAGCTATGGTCTGGCAAGCAATTTGTAGCTGCGGTAAGATTTCGAAACCCTTCATCACCACTGCTTCAATGAACAGCGAAATATACATCAAGGAATGTTTACAAAAACGACTTCTACCCATGATTCGAAGCCACACGGATCCTGTTGTCATCTGGCAGATCTTGCTTCTTGCCACTACTCGAAATCAACGGTAGAATGGTCTACTACAAAAAATGTCACTTTCGTCCCAAAAGACATGAATCCACCAAATTGCTCATAACTTCGACCAATTGAGGAATTTTCGGCATTAACGAAGGCACATCTTAAGAAACATGTCTTGGCAGCCGAAACCATTCAACAGTTCGAAAAAGATTGGAAAAAAAATGTCAGAACTTGTCGTCAAGAAGTCTGTACGGTATTTGATGAGGAACGTTCGCAAGAAGGTGCGCCAGCTAGTCTACAATGGCTAAGTAGCAAATGTTGAGAATAATATTCTGTTGTTGTAGTCTGATATTATCAGTATATCGAATAATATATACTATCTAACACTTGTGAATTATTTACAGTATCTAACACTTGTGAATTATTTACAGCGAAATCAAAGTGCGTCCATACTTTCTAGGACAGTCTTTATTTATGGTCTTAAGGTAATGCTCTGTATATGACAAGACAGGCTGAGTGTGGTGTATCATGAGCTACTGTAATCGATCGTCAAAGGATCACAAAGATGGTCTACCGACGACAATTGATGCACCAAGCATTGCAGGAAAAATGACCACATTACTACGACCGACTCGACAAAGTAATTTTGCAATACGACAATTCTCGACCACATGTTGCACAGCAGATAAAAACACACTTAGAAACTATCAAATGGAAAATGCTACCCAACCCGCCGTAGAGCATAGACATTGCTCCTTCCAATTACTATTTATTCCGGTCGATGCAGCATGGCCTGACTTAAGAGCACTTCATCCATTCCTTCTGATAAAAAAGTCAAAGCCTTGGTTGTTATTACATTCCTGTAGTGGAGTTCACTAGCGAACATTCTGCTCGATGATATTCAAGAAAAAAAAATTCGCACATTGAATATATCTGATGAGTTTCTCGAACAGAAGCTTTTTGGGAAATGAATTTTTGATAGCCGTTGTATCTCAACCCTGCGCAGAATACATGATAAATAAATACGCCGATGATCAAAAACTGAACCTTTTTAAAAATATTCAGTGTGCGTAGGGTGATTCATAAGTGGATCAATAGTGGTGATGTATTTGAAATTTCTTCGGCACTACATTATTAATCAAAGCAGCAGGTACTGTGATTCATAATAGTTGTAATGATAATAAAGCATACTATGCAGCTGATTAAAAAATATTAGCCATGTCATACCGTTTAGCAGAAGTAACAGGAGCGCAGACTACCGATATGCCAATTCAACGCCTACCGATATGCCAATTTAAACACTGTGACTTCTGTGTGTTTTGCCAGGATTAGTGGTTCAATGCATAGGACACTGGTCTCACAAGCCAGTTGTCGTATGTTTGAGCCTCGACCTGGAAGGATTCTTAGTGTAAGTACGATCGTAGCACTAGCCATGCAATGATTCTGTACACTCTGAATCGGCTGCGAAGTCTGTTGAAACAGAAACACATAATTCCTTGGAAGGAATGTTATGCCACGACTTTGCTTTTTGTCTACTGTATGCTCGAGACTTACTGGCGATGCTGCGCTCCTGTTACTTCTATGAATCAAATTCATGCTAAATAGCATTTTATTGGGTTTAATCTAAATAGTGCAGTGTATAATCAGCCAGCTGGAATGAAAACACCCTTTCATCGCTATAATCACTATTAGGAATGTGGTAAAAATATGTTTGTTCTTATTAACCACCATTGCATCGAAAATATGGCAATCATTATTTCTCAGTTGCGAATTTATTCAGTAGAGATTTTTTATTGATGAAAATATAATAATTAAATCTTGCACGAATCACTTCGGTGTCGAATTGAAGCGTAGAAGAAAATTAATCATCGTCGACTCTTCTCACTTTCGATTATCTCTTTAGCGATATTGTTTTGGGTGAAAATTCGTCATCAAGTTTCGCTGCCACAAGAAAATCTTTCATGAACTTCCAGGTTCAGAACTATGTGGATGCTTGTTTCACGAAAGAAAAGAGCGGAGTTATTTTTTCAGTTACTGAGTTTTTTTTTAGAAAATTTCTTGAGCTGACTTTTTCCCGAGTGATAGTGAAATGAACTTTTTCAACGCTGATAAGAGACGTAACCGACTAAGCGACATACATTTTTCATCGGTTTCATCTGTTCTCGAAGATGATTCAAAGAATTTCGATAAACTTAAGCTTATTTGAAAGTTAACAATAGTAATCAAATTTGAAAGGTTTACGGCGAACATTTCGAGTGACGTTCAATTTTTTCTAACCCGAGACACAAAGTTGAATACTTTTCAATCAAAAACAAACAATTTTCGAATAATTCCAGGAGAGTCATATCTTCAAAATTTTCCCCAATACAAATATTAAGGAGTTTCATAAATTTTTAATTGTCGCCACATAGAAATTGTAACTGATTGAGAAGAATTAATGGACTGAATTACTCTTATTAAAAAGGATGCGTTTAAAAAAAAACACCCGCCTGTCCCCTACCACCTTTTAATTCACAAAATCTTCGAACAATCTGTCTAAACAATAGTTTCAATCCGTCAATTCCATGGGTAGTATGAATCAAACATAGGATGCTTCGGTTTCTGAATTGAATACGTGAAAAACATACAGCAATTACTACCGAAACTCAAGCTTGCTTTGTTTTATTCAAACGGCACAATCTGTAAAAATAGTAGTTCAATGTTCGCATTGTGAAATCATTATAAAGAACTTAGTTTACTCTCCTCTTATATAAATCTGACTGTTTCATTCAAATGATTAGATTAGGAATTCCATACAAAATCGCTCATACCAGAGTGACCTCAGAAGTTACTGAGAACAGATCAGAACTTCCATGACACAAATAAACAGCCTACCCGTATATTTTCCACAAATACCTGTTAGGCACTTACCAATTCTGTACAGTATCAATTTCAGTTCCATTTACAACCACTTCTTCGTTTTTCAAATTAAATAGCTTCGCGGAAAACCTGCCAGTCCTCGAGTAGAGGACTCTGAGTCAACAAAGGTAATATTACAACGTTCAGAATTCGAATGGAACTAGAAAAAACCAGTTAGTGAGACTGTTTCGCAAAATAATAATAAAAAAACGACTACCTCAACAACAACTGCAGCATCCCAGTTCCCAGCGCACAGTTTTTGCCTTGCCATTTCGAGCAACCTCGTACCCTCAGCGGCCCATAGACCATAGGCAGCGAGAAAGAGAGCTGGAAAAGCCACCTTTCGGAGCGTGTGTTCCCCGTTTATTGCACAAAACACGATTATTTATTCTTAGCCTTTAAATCAGCGGATTTGTTCGGCGAGATACCTCCCAGCCCACCGCACTGCCCTCGCCTTTCCAATTACTAGCCTAGCATACACTCTTCTAGCACAGTAACGCGAAAAAAAACCTATTTATTCTGAAGGTTAACCTAGAACCGCCACCCCCACGTCCACCCATCGGCGGTCCCCTCGTCGACGTGTGTTTGTGTGTGCATGCAAAGAAAAGATGGAAAAAGCACTGAAAACGAGAGAAAAAAATCAATGTAATTTTGTTTTTCTCTTCCCCGTTCGATCCCCCTTCGCCATGTGACGCCCCCGCCGGTTAGACCCCTCGCCGACGAGACAACAATTCTTCTCGCGCTAGCCTGCTTGTTTATTAAAATTATTCTTTTCTAGGTAAAGTTTTTATTTCTCGCTGGCATCCCCTCCTTCCTCCTTTGCCTCCTTCTCCTCCTTGTCCTCCTTTTCTTCATGCCTTCGCTAACTATTACTGTGAGGCATAAGCTAGAATCGGCGAACGGCGCTGCAATTGCATGCCACCTTTATTATTTCTCACAAAAAGCATGAAACGATGGCGGCGGAGCTGGGTCGAGCTGGTGGATGCTTGACGACGGGACGGGGGGACTGCACAATAAAGCCGAACACAGCACTGCCAAGGCACACACAGCGAGAACTGCATATTCGCGGTGCCGTTTGGAGTTTGGTTTTCTAGCTGCAGTTTCCTTGTTTCTGCCGTGCTTGAAATGCGTTCCGAGCGAGCACTGGGGATTGTTTGTGCTTATGCTCGCTCACTAGAGCGAGGTCGCTACACTGATTCCGGTATCATTTGGAGACCCCTTGTCGCTGGAAATGTTTTACTCTTTCAAACCCCGAACCGCTGCTAACCCAATTTTTTTAGACCTATTATATCCAATGTTCAATGTTATCTTGGCAACACTCCGATATTGAAATTAACGCGAAACATCAAAGAGATTCAAATCTACGATGAAATAGCATCGTCAGCTACACCGACATTGCAAGCACACGAAAGAGAGGGAGAATGTACTCAATAAGAAGTGGAAAGAATCATTTATAAAAGTGCTTACATGGTTTCTGTAGCGAATTGGTGGGTTTTAGATTTTCCTAGCTAGTTCTCGACTTGGATCCGGATCCGGATCGGTGTACAACTCCAAATCTAATAATAAGTGAAAAGCTCATGATGGTGTTTTTACCATGAAAAATAAACATGAAATCATGAACTATTTTATCATATTTTAAAGTAACCTATGTACGTGGTATTTTACAGGGATGATACTTCAATCTTTGCGCGCTATTCGGTTAAGTTTGGTCTTAAGATTTATTTCTTCATTTGTTTAAAAATACTTCTTTGTAGTATAATGTATAGACAATTTTTTTCTAAGTTATTTAGTCGGTATTAATTTTTTGTGGTTAACGTTATTTTTGCAATTAAATAGAACCATTTGAAGATTGTAAAAACAGTTTTCGGACACTCTGAAATCACGAGTAAAATAAATACAGAGCAGAATATTATTATTATTCTTTTTAACAAATATCGAATATAAAAGAAAACTGACAGAACTTTATTATATCAATATAACAAATTAACATACTGAGAAGTGAATTAATTTTATTATCAGTTTCTAACAAATTGGATTTACTTTGGATTGCGCATACAAGTAAAAACAGTTTCCCCATAAATCGCGAGAAGGATTTTTTCCAGCATATATTGGTTAATCTGGGTAGCTGTTTTTAATGCATTTTGAATTGTATAAATGCGTACCCTATAAAATAGTAAAATAAAAAAATGAAAATATTACTCTAATCTTAAAAACCAAGTCTTTGTGCCAATACTAGAGTGCAACTTTCTTTGTAATCAATTTGTTATCTTTTAAAAGGATCAAATGGTAGAATTTTCTGTTATGTTAAACAAGAATGAGTGCGTTTTTCTTGAACACAAAATTTCTGCTACTGATATTTATATATGGATAAAAACAAGTGCAACTTATTCGGATGAAACGGTGCCGCATGAATCGGATGAAAAACTGCTTACGTGTTTCTGATGAACGCAAGGAAATAAAATTTAATTTATACTGACACTAGCTATTCGAAAAAGTTTCATTAAATATTCACGTCATCTTACTTTTACTTCCAACAAGGCGGAGCCAACGAGAGCAAAAATACATCAAACCGTATTTCTTCTCTGATTATGCTGCAATAGATTTGCTTATTCGACACTATTTTTATGTTTTGTCGTGAATACGACTTACTTTACTATGGGGTGCCTTTTCAAAATTTACCCTCTGAGAGAGTGATAAGTTTTTGATCGTGAATATCTCTTGTTGTATCTAACGAATCAGCATAATTTTTGCTGCATGACATCGGAAATATGATCACAATTTTATGATAAAATATTTAGTTGTGTGACATAATCTCAAATAATCCAAAATTAAACTTTTCTGAAATGTTTGGTATAAACGAGTATCAACGAGGATAATTCATAAGGCGCGTTTGCCTTTCTCGTATTTTGAAAGCTCATAGCTCAGTGATCTGTAGAAGGATTTATATAATCTAACTACCAATAGAATCGAAATTTTTCAACTTAAGCGTGTAAAGAAACAGCATTGAAGTATTTCAATAGTACACTATTGAAAAATCTGTCTCATTTGACCCACTTCAGCCAATCAGAACGCGTTCTGAGGAAGAGAACAAAATATCTGCTGCTGTACAACAAATCGTTCGAGAAAATATTTCGAACAGTGTTTAATATCGTAGTGAGTTCCACAATTTGGTCCTTCTGAAAGGCAGGAATGAATCCCGTACAGCATCCGGATAGTTTCTTTCAATGAAATGCAAATCCGAAATTAAATAATCGACATTAAAATTCTGTATGCGGTTATTTTTATAGCCGTTAGGATCGCCCATTATTGAAAAAGCTACAAACGAAATCAGGTAAAAACAAGCCTCTCAACAAAAATTGGATCAGTTTGGATTCTATCGCCACTGCGAGCAGATGTATTTTGTGTCGCTTGCAAAGCTAGTTTCGCCTCCGACAAGAGCGATTACGTCACAGCTGTCAGTCATTTGCATTGGTGAAAAAGCAACGGCGGAGAGCATTACACAAAATCAGCCGTTCTAATGGCTCTAAAAGTTTTCTAAAGAGCTATTAGAATTTATTGCTCGCAAATCGAAGAGAAATATCCTCAGTTTAGTGCAAATCTAGCACTGTTTGATTTGATTTTTGCACTTTTCGCTGTGTCAAATGCACAGTAATCTAGGTCAAGTGAAGCCTTCTTTGTTTTTGCGAAAAATGTGAAAAAGAGGAATGCTTGCATAATTCATACAATTGATCAACTAATTGATATTCGGAAGTGTTAAGGAACATGACAGTTGTTTTCGTATTCACGACATCCAGTTATGTCTCTGACATTACCCACCCGCCTTTTATACAATCTTATTTCTACCGAAAGGTGTCTTTTGACACCTTGGCGTTTGAATGCAAATAATTTCCGAAACTGTTGAGATTTAAAATTATTAGTTAAATATACTGGCTTTTGACGAAAGCGAGGAAATAAAAATTAGTTTATACTGAATAGTTAGCTGTTTAAAAGAGGTCTCTTTAAATATTCAGTCATCTCACGTTTACTTCCAATAAGGCGGAGCTAACGAGAACAAAAATACATCAAACCGAATTTCTCTTTAATTTTGCTGTAATAGATTCATTTATTCAAAACAGTTTCTACCGCGTTTTTAAGTACACTTATTTCTACAAAAAGGTGTCTTTTGAGGCGTTTGAATGAACAATATTTCCAAAACTATTGGGATTTAAGATGATCAGTTAAATATACTGGCTTCTGACGAACGCAAGGAAATAAAATTATAGTTATACTGACGTTAGCTTTCTATGAATATTTACATCATCTAACTTTTACTTCCAATAAGGCGGAGCGAGAACAAAAATATATCAAACCGAATTTCTCCTTTGTTTTTACTGTAATAGATTCGCTTATTCATTACGATTCTACCGCGTTTATATGAATTTTCATTGCTACCGATTATTATTTTTATTGACGGTTATTAAATATTGTAATACGATATCATTAGAGCAAATTCAGCAGCTAGAAGTTCTATATGGAATATCTACAATAGAGCAGAAACTGGAACAAACGTATCCCCAGCGAGCCGTTCTAGTTTTATTTATTCGACCAGTTTTTCTGTCAAATTTAAAACTGGTCTACGATGCCGTTCTAGTTGTACGTACATTTGTAACACGAGTAAAACACTGCTGGGGCGCCAGTTTTTCTTGTTATAAAATTTAGGCTTAAATTTTGTAACTGACATAAATTATGCATCTAGAACTAGAAAACTACTAAATATGCCCTTATATCATTTCTATCTTATATGTAAAAATCAATCTTTTTCAAAACCATAGAAACGCTTGCTTTGAAGGTTAAGTTATTTAAAATCCGGACACAAAAAAAAATCCGATTTATCTCGAAACTATGTTAATGAAATAATAATATTGAGTACCCAAATTGAATTACACTTTGAAAGCAAAATAATAAATAGTTCATTCCGATTTGGTTTTTGAGAAAATCTCGAACATTTTTTGTCGAATACCACTTATCATATTTTGGACTCTTTGGACTGAGCAACCATTTCGTTCCATCATTTCTTAAACTCTGTTTCCATTCCTAGTTACCTTAGTTAACCTTTGTTATTGATTGCCTATTATTTTTCAAATAGGCTAAATTTAGGACAGTTGGATGGAACAAATCATAGGCCCATTATGAACTTTAATATACAGAAGAATACGCTTTTTTAAGCACTCCATATTCTACACAAAATAAAGTCTCGTTTGTTCCGAGTTTTGTCCGCAGCTGCAAATATCTGACCAGATCATAAATTTTTTTCGTAAATTTATCGGCTAAAACGCTACACACGATCGATTTCAACGACCTCGCGATTTATGAACATAATCACATCAGAATTGCGAAATGGGTGTTCGGTGTTAATTTTTATCTTCCTTGAAACAGAATGAATCAAGTGGAATTGTTCTGCGGTGAAGCAGAAAAAAATTTCTCTACAAGTTTTTTTATAATTCGTGAAAAGTTAAGTCTCCAAATTAAGTCAACAAATCGTACGTGAAATATTTAAACCTATCGTTTCTTAGTTGTAATCCCATGCGTTTATGCTGGCTGAATTGAGGATGTTGTAAAATACACACTTTGTCGGTCATATAAACTCCACCTGTGACCGAAAAATTAGTGTCTTCTGGAGCTACTACTAGACACCATAGCTTGGAATCATCGGCAAAATATATTTTGTGGGATTTTAATAAGAAGTTGAGATCGTTGTGGTAGAGTAAATATATAAATGGTCCTAAGTGACTGCCTTGAGTGACTCCCGGGCAGACGGCGAACGGTGTTGTAGTGCAGTTTTCGATTCCTACTCACAAATTTTGCGACCAACTAGATATTAGTGTAACCATTCAAGTAATTATCCACTGAATACAAGTCTATTGAGTTTAACAATTGTTATTTGATAGGTTATTTTGTCGAAGTCTACGGAGAAATCAGTAGAAATAGCATAAGCTTATAGACGTGTTTTCAGAGATTGGATAAAAATAGATAAGTTGGATAGAAAGTTTGTTGAAGTTGACTTGTTTGGTATAAATCCGTGTTAGGTTTCAGATTCAGAGTTGCAGTTATTCAGAATTTTAATTTCAGGTAATATTAATACAGCGCATATGTGTAAAACGACAATTAGGAACATCATATTTATTTATCTGCAAACGTTCCTAAGTGGAATTAAAAGGCTGTTAGAGCAATTTTCCAGAATTAATCAAGGAATTTCTTCTGGTCTTGCTTTAAAAGACGATCCCAATTTGGAAATCGTTTTTTTTTCAATCAGCAGCAGTTATGAAAACTTGATAGGAACATTAATGATAGCTTTGGAAAGAGCGTCACTAATTTTTTCCTCTGTTCGTTCGCGTTATTCCAGAATCGTTCAGATTTTGTTTGTACACGGGGGGTTCGATATACTATTTTGTTTGATTGTTGATAGCGGTTGTTGAGATACCTATAATGAGATAAAACAAACTAAAATATTTCTTGGCTGAGAACAGATTAGATAAATGCACACTTAAAAACTACTATTTTATGTTTCTAACCGCGAGCCTTCGTTGATATTCAGTCCACAAAACGACGACTGCTGGCTGCTATCGTTTTCTGTGTTAGTAGCAAAATGAGAAAATGCGAGTCGGTTTGCGTACTGTAGCCCTATCTTTCAAATAACTCAAGTAATACAATGGACAATTGTAATGCAGAAATTGTTGTTTGATTTGTTTTCATTTTGTCGATGTTCTGTATACGAAAACAGTAATCAAAATTATATTGCTTAAGTGTACAACCGGAATTACATTTAAACATCTCTTTTACCGTTAACTTCAGCCTGCCCAGTGGGGTTTTGGAATTTTGAAATTTAGTTCCAGACGGAGTGAATTTAGTTAACAATCTTCAATGCATATAGCGTTCTTAGTTTCGTAAATAACCTTTCTTTAAATGTAACCTTTCTTTTACATCCATAATCTTATACATTCACTCATTGGAAAAATATTACAAAAAATGTTTAGAGTTATCAAAGTCAAGTCAAATAGGCCATATTCTCAAACCCTTTACACTTAGGTTCTGACTCTCAAATGTATCGAACAAATACTTCGTTTCAAACAGCCCAACCCATCATGAATCCCATTTGGACATTGAACCGAATCGTGCAACAGGTAGTTTGAAGATTGGAACCAGCTGTCCGGCACTCCGGCAGGAAGTCCAGGAAAACTGAAAACGTTCAGTGCACTTCAAAGGAACGCTTCTCAAACATTCGGTAACGCTGTTCTAGCTCCAATAGCTCCGTCATCACTTGTTCTGTCCAATCTTCAACAGATTGCTTCAGATTCTCGGATTTCCTTGCACAAACGCGCTTCACTAGAAGGCATTCAAGTTGTGCTTTTTTTTTTGAGCCATTAAATACCTCCTCCTGCTTTGCTTCCCTATTGCCAGCCTCCGATTGAATGCAACTTTGCCCTTCCCCTTTCCCCTAACAACTTGCCTTCATAGGTGTATGTGCACTTTTTGCTGCACCAAACTGTGCTTCCATTTGGACTCCTTGGTGCTCGCTTGCTATGTCTAGTATTTATTCTCATTTTCTTTCTCTCTCTCTCTCTCTCTCACCGTGCCTCTGTCATACCCCCACTCGCTTACCTACTCTAATGGTGGCAATCAAAGCGGAAGGCGGAAAAACTTCTATAGAGAAGAGAACTCATCACAGGCGGTTAAGGTTGATGATTGGATGATAGTTTTTTTTCAGTTCGTTCTTTTTCGTTCGTTCGAAGCTTTTTGCGTTTATTTTTTTCGCACTTTTTCCGCCGTATTAGAAATGTGATTCAACGATAACGCTCCCGGTAAGAAGAAGGGAGAGAGGAAATCGCGAAAGAGGTCACCGGCTGCGGAGTTCGAATAGCTGTTCGAACGTTTGCAAAATTGGCACCTAATCAGTTCCAAGTGAAGATTAACCAGAAAAAAAAAACAATCTACGCTTTCGATGCGTGCCTAACGCACCCTTTGTCAGATTGTGGTTGTGAGTCGGTTTCATGAAATACAATTTTTGAATAACATTATAGTTAATTTCAAATTAACCCTGTATACAAAAATGATACTGAATCGATAAACTGGTTAGTTCAACATTTCAATAAATTTGACGCACCTTGACATCTAACACCACACCAGTTATCGCATTATTAGACGGATGAAAATCCATTGTCGTTACTATGATTAAAAGCCATGAAATCATAAAATTTCATGCGAAAAATTATTTATATAATTAAAATTTTTACGGGAAATGGCTTATCGTTCATGATATCAATCATTTTGCTTGTGAAATCATGCCTTATTATTCCTTTGAAAATTCAATTTCTTGCTTTTTTAATATTGATGTAATATACTGCGGATGGTCAAATAAACACAACGTTTTAGCGTAAATATTTCAAATAACAACTTATATCAAACAATAGGGGGTCGATTTCTAGACCTCGTCGACCCCCATAGTCAGTTTTCGTTTACGTCGACCTCCTCAAAAAGGATATCGAACCCAAGGAGTCTATATCGACCACTTTGGGAACCCCTAGTTTAAACAATCGAGATTTTTCTGTGTGTACGAGACAATGAACCGCAGAGACAGCACTTGCGAACCTTAGTTTCTTCTACAACAAATCTGCTTGAAATTTTCCGAGTTTTTCAGTATTCTTTTTGAATTACGGAAACTGGCAAAAATTCATAAACAATTCAGGAAAATTCCATCAAATTCAAAATCTTTAATTATTTTTACTCGAATTCTTATAGTTCTGAAGATATATTTAAGTGATCTGGCAACTTTTTTCAAACCAAATAATTTGTCAACTAAATTTGGCAACACTTCTTATGTGTTGTTTCGATTCCTTTGAACGCTCACGTGGAAGTTTTCGATTTATTCTGAAAATCATGACATAGAATTACAATTATTAAAAGAATGTCATCCAACTAGTACTGTAATGACGTCTTTCTCATTGGAGTTTTAGGCGAAGGTGGAAAATTCATTTGTGAAGTTTTTGATCGCTGTTTCCGGAACCGGTAAAGCCGGATCTAGGTTGTATGACCTTCATCTAACTAGCACAATAGCTTATTGTGAAACATTTTATTTGATCTCAGGTATGGGGATAACTAACTTACAAGACCAAAACAACGGAGCAGTTTTAAGCCCAATTTCTAAAATTTTTCACTTCTTTCACAAAGTCACTTTTTCAAGAGGTTTGAAAATTTTAACACTTTTCACCCAATAAAAACTGTGAGTACATTAATTTTTATCAAACTTTGTTTAAATCGGTCTAGCCATTGCTGATGAATAAAAGAGAGTTCCAATTTCCGATACTGATGCATCCGGAACCGTAAATCGAGGATCAGTAGTTCCGAAGTAATTTTATATAACCGGGCGAAACTTTTTTTTGGGGGAGTGGCAAATCAATCTTTGGTACCTTTTTTCTGCTGATTTCCAAAATTCGTTTAGTGGATTTTCTGATTTTCGGCATGTGCATCTTTTTACCGAGATTTGGCGAAATCTCTTGCTGCGCTCAATAGAGAATAACGGTTATGCCGGAATCATCAAATACGTTTGCGTAATTTTGAAATATGATGATCCGATGACCATTCGAAAAAATGAATGTTATTTTGGAAATAATTCTAAAGAAAGAGGAGGGGAGATCTATTCAGTAAGCACAATAACTAAAAATTATTCAGTTTTTGCAATGAATGAGTGAAAACATATATTGGAAAAGCCAAATAAATGAAAATCCTAAAGAAAAGATGATTTTTTGGAAAAGATACACTCAGAGACAGGACTCGAACCTGCGATCTTATGCATTCCGTGCATATGCGCTACTATTTTACCACCCTAAGCCTTGTGATTGACACAGCTCTAACACACGACTAGGTATGGTAAAGCGTACATCGAACATGGTCTACATCCTAGCCGTATCACGACCGGTACCGTGCATCCAAACATCTTTATCAAACACTAGTCTTCTCACTCTATATCTATTTTCCGCTCAAGCACTGAGTAGGAGAGTGTATTTATAATCGCTTGTCTCCTTCTCTACTGGTGTCGATGTACGCTGTATCATGCCTAGTAGTGTGTTAGAGCTGTGTCTATCACAAGGCTTAGGGTGGCGAAATGGCATCGCGTATGCACGGAATGCATAAGAACGCATAAAATTCGCTCAAACTTTAGAAAAATTTTCCGAGGCCCGGAGGGCCGAATGTCATATACCAATCGATTCAGCTCGACGAACTGAGCAAATGTCCGTGTGTGTGTGTGTGTGTGTGCGTGTGTGTGTGAGTCTGTATGTGTGTTGTCAACAAAGAGGTCGAGATCTCAGAGATGGCTGGACCGATTTTGATCAAACTGGTCGCAAATGAAAGGTCTCCCCGTAACCCTGAACGCTATTGAATGGTTTTTGGAACGGCTGTTTACTTTTTGAGTTATACGAAGTTTTATGTCATTTTTTTTAGTTTTTTGGCAGTATCTGTCACATGTGACCTTGAAAACAGAATATGTTTTTCAGACTTAGATTCCACATGGTAATAGCTATCCAACAAGCCATAGATTGTTAAAATCCTTCCATTTTAACGGAGATATCGACATTTTTGTGTAAGCGACTTTTCCCACAGTAGTAGGAGTTTTGAGCGCTGTTTGATAATGCAATGCTTGGGAGCAACGTGTAACACGATTTTTAACACTGTTACATACAATTATTTCTAAGTATCAAAAAGACTGTGTACAGCATCCTTTAGATGGCATTTTGCCTCGAACCGATTTTAGCACTGTTCGTTTTTGGCAACATAATCGTTGACATATGTAAACCAGATGATGGGAGAATTTTCGAGTTAAAAGCAATTCCATAATTATATTGTTTTAAACTACTTACAGCAATAAATGCTGGAAGAACATAACACCCATATACCATTCGAATCAGTTCGTCGAGATCAGCAAATGGGTGTGAGACAAATAATTTCACTCAATTTTTTTCGGAGATGACTCAACCGTTTTCTGCAAAGTCAGATTCATATGAAAAGTCGTATGCTTCCAAACAAGGTTCCTGAATTACGTTTGGATCCGACCTCTGGTTGCGGAACAATAGGATGATATGTGAAACGAAAATTTAGCTGTTAATACAAAAGTATGTTCTGTTTGCATGAAACGCAAAAAACTTCCCCCGAATATAAGCATTCAATTATTTTAACAAACACGCACTTCTAACTAAAAAAGTAGGGCTTTCAAATTGAAAGAAATTGCAATAAAAGTGTTTAAGTTCTTGAAATGTTATACTATCTGAAGAAAACGACCAACGATAATTCCTCAATTTACCGACGATATTTTTAAAATGGACAGCATTATTTTTTTTGTTCCGTAATTTGAAACTTCCGCATTTTTGTTCAAAAACAATTGGATCCAATCTTGTATACACTAGTTTGAAAAACATGATGGTTTTCTTATATCGAATAATCTGAATTTTTTGTATTCATGTTCATGGCACATGATGTGGAACATTGAAAAACACTGAAAAAGAAAATTTCTAAACTGACGTCTCAAATCGACCCATAACTTACTCATCGAATTAATATAAATCGTAGTAAGCGTTGATCCATTCACAAGTTTCCTAACGGAATGCATATACTTTCGTTGTATTCAACTTGATATCGGTGTTTATTTTATGCACAAAACACATAATTTTCTCGAGTCGTTGGGAATTTTGCATATTCACGTCGGTCGTAATGCGATTCGGACCCAATCAATCATTGCCAAATTCAAATCAGTGCTTCAAAATCACAGCCGATTCAAGCCGTCCGATTGCCATCGACCATCTGTCGTTTTGAGAAGTCAAATAATCAGCCTTTCGAAAATTAGCAACCGCTCCCTCGTAACCTTCGGAACTCGCTTATGTTCACTTTCGGTTGCTCACCCACTTGGAGAAGACTGTTGTTATCTATGGCCCAGCTTCAACAACAACAACAACAACAACTTCAACAGTAGGTAAGTAAAATCCCCAAAATGCGAAAGACGAACATTCGGCAGTCTGCCGACTGGACGCCACTCGGATTTCTGGCCTTCCCGCCACCAGTCAATGCGCCAATGCCATTTAACGACCGCAGCACCAACTATAAAATCTTGGGACAAACAAAAAATCACATCAAAAAATTTCAAACCAATTCGCCTCACTTTTAGAGTTTAGTCATTGAAATAAATTATGTGCAGTTGTGTGTCTGTCCGTACTACGGGCAATCTGAGCGCGTCTCTTTTTGCCCCCCTACTCCCAAGCAAATTGTTGGCTCCTTTCAACTTACAACTTTTTGCTTCATTTGCCACCCCTATCTGAGTCATTCGAACCATCGCAGTATCGCTGTGCGCACAAAGTTAGCTTTGTTTTCTTGCTGACCCAGAAAACACGAACGTTTTATTCCTTTTTTAAAACTATTGAAAAAAATTCTCGACCTCGGCGCGGGGTTTCATTTTTTATAGTGATTTGCAACTCCGTCAAATAATATTTAGCTACATGTATTTGAATGTAGGCCGGTTTGCTGCCGTACCGTGCCGGCTCCTCTCCCCGTTTACAGGGGTTTAGCCACGTTTTTGCGTACACGCGTGAACTGCGAACGGTTGGCAAGACCCTGCCTGGGAAGGCTGCGCAAACGTGCCTGAAACTGTTACAACACTTCGTGGGTCAGCGACAACAAAAAATATTCCGCCAACAAACTTTCTGCTCTTCCGTTACGTCTCGTGGATTCAGTTTTTGTCTCCTAGTAACGATTGTTATCATTTCTTAAGGTTTTGAATTACGCACAGTGCAGTATTTACGTTGTCATAGCATTCGAAGGTGCGATATACGATAATACAGCGTGCAAATGATCGGTGGTACCGTCTTCAATAACTGTCACATATTGCATGGATCTGCGAACGACTTCGATGTTACTGTTATTGATCGTTGAGTTGTGGAAGAGACTTTTGTTCCTTTTAAGAGAAATGCTGCCTTTTCGACTCAGCCGTCTTTAAAAAAGTGAAGAGATTTCCGATTTTTGAGTCACTTGGCCACTGTTTCCGGTACCAGAAACTGGAAACAAATATTACCGAAATCGATTCGTATAGCCACTGACTCGCTCTAAATGACAAGTTGAAATTTCATACACGCTGATAAAAAAATAGTCTATTAATCAATGGAATATGATTCTACACTTAAAAAGCAATTAATTAACTCACAGAGTTAATCATTAAAAATCTGAGTTCTTTGAATTTCATGATTAAGTGTCTCGAAAAAAGCTACCACTTCGAAAAAGTTTACTATGAGTGAATTAAAAAACAATTAAAATATTGTTTTTCATCAGAAACTTAAAGCTGGAAAAATGCATAAAAATTATTTCAGCAGTAACTGTTACTTTTCAAATCTCACTAATCAAACTGAAAAAAAACAAATGTGGGTTTTACGTATACGTTTGGAATGAAATTATTCGAAAAAAAGTTGAGACGTTCTTTTTAATTTGATTGTTTCGGTTGAATTGTTTTATTTCTTCAAAAAATGTTCGATTTTTTTTAGTGTACAACTTTTAGAGTGCTAAATCGATTTCTGACAACTTTTTCTTAGAATCCATTTTTCTACAAATAGCGGTTTGCGAGCAAACACCGATTAGAAGAATAAGTAGTTAAAATTAATGTATATAAAAGTTTAAATGTTAAATGATTTTGTAAAAAAAAGTCCAAACCGTGCACAGTCTTCGTCAAAAATTTGTGATTTTACGTTTTCAGTAATTGTCTCGAACATAGTAGGCATTGAAAACAATGTCGAAAAAAGTTATTTACAAAAAAAAGATATTAAGAGGTTTCAAACGAAAATGCTTCATATATCCAAAACTTTTTGTGTTCTTCGGCAGCTTTTTCTTGCTAGAAGTTCAAAAACTTTGTAAAAAACTTTATACTTCTATCTCTTAAAATAAAAAAAAGTTCTTGAAATCAGTGTTGGTGATTACCGATAATTTGACAGAAGCTGCTCCATATTTCACTATATTGTATACAACATTTTTAATCCGGTAGAAGCTGCTACAAGCACTCGCGACACTCAATGCATGAACCGTGAAAGAATTTTTCCACATTTCTTCGCTTCACTTCATACTCTGAATACTGCACGGCCCTTAAAAACAATTTACAGTCTGATAATGATCGGTGCTGTGTGGAATTTACCAAGAGAGAATCGCACTTGATGATTCTCATACTAAATTGCAATATTTCAAAACCTTTGTGTGGAGCATTCACATACATTTTCATAGACACAACTTATACAAAAAGGTTATATGCACATAGTTAGAGTTAAGCGGCAACAGTAAAATGATTCTATCGCAATTATCAACTGCCCATATAGAATCGGATCGCGAAACGAGAAAAAGCAACCGTTTGTTGCTTCAGAGAGAATCCCCACAGTAGCGTGCTAACTCGTGATGCTCAGACAGGTCATCGAAAGGAATTCGCTCTCACACTGGTATCCATTCTATGTTAAATGAACCATGCCGTTTTTTTTTGTTGCTGCGATGATATCCGTCTCTCTTCGATGGCACTGATTGAATAGTGTGTAGAGAGAGCGTTCTTTGATACGATAGAAGCCATCCTTGGTTGAAATAAACTTTTACCATAGTAGGCTTTGCATATTTTTTATTGCGATCTAATTACGAGGAATATTTTCGTGAATGAGTTCTCCGAAGAAACAGGTCAACAGTTTAGCAGCTAGAGAATTGAATTCACGATTTTATTGATTCAAACCACTGTGCAACGGAAAAGTGTTGCCTGTATGTGCTTCTGTGGATCAATCGATACACACGGACGCTCTTTGCGACTTAATATTTCTCGGTTCGAGTCGTAGTCGTTACCAATATTTTACTTTTATATTTCATTAATTTTTTAGCCATGTAATTTTCAAATCATACATAAAATTCTGAACAATATGATGGATATGACAGCTTATTACAGCTGATTCCATGGAGTTTTATAGGTTTCATTATAACTGTGCTATTTTCTCAGAGTGCTAAATTGATTTTCTAGATCACCTTATTTACCACCACTTTTTTACAATTATACCAAAACCTCTCCAAAATAACGTAAACGTTTTTTACGAACCTACTTCGTAAAAAGAGATTTTTGCAAATAATGAAAATGATTTCCGATTCATTTATATTCCATGGGAATTACTACAATATGGGTATTTTTCGGAACGGGTTTGATGAGTACATGTCGGAAAACGATGTTTGAGGTGGTTCGGAATTCCAAGATGGCGACTTCCGGTTTATTGAAATCCCTCAAAAACCCTTACAATATGGGTATTTTCGGAATGATTTTCATGAGTAGATGTCGGAAAACAATGTTTGAGGTGGATTTGAATTCCCAGATGGCGACTTCCGGTTTATTGAAATCCATCAAAAACCCTAACAATATGGGTATTTTTCGGAACGGGTTTGATGAGTAGATGTCGGAAAACAATGTTTGAGGTGATTCTGGATTTCAAGATGGCGACTTCCGGTTTATTGATATTTTTTGAAAACACTTACAATATGAGTATTTTCGGAACGGGTTTGATGAGTAAATGTCGAAAAACAATGTTTGAGGCGGTTGTAAATTCCAAGATAACGACTTCCGGTTTATTGAAATCCCTCAAAAACCTTTACAATATGGATATTTTCGGAACGGGTTTGATGAGTAGATGTCGGAAAACGATGTTTGAGGTGGTTCTGAATTTCAAGATGGCGACTTCCGGTATATTGAAATCTCTAAAAAAGCCCTTACAATATAGGTTTTTTCGGAACGGGTTTGATGAGTAGATGTCAAAAAACAATGTTTGAGGTGGTTCTAAATTCCAAGATGGCGACTTCTGGTTTATTGAAATCCCTCCAAAACCCTTACAATATGGATTTTTTCGGAACGGGTTTGATGAGTAGATGTCGGAAAACGATGTTTGAGGTGGTTCTGAATTTCAAGATAACGACTACCGGTATATTGAAATCTCTAAAATAACCCTTACAATATAGGTTTTTTTCGGAACGCGTTTAATGAGTAGATGTTGGAAAACAATGTTCGAGGTGGTTCTGAATTTCAAGATGATATAACATAGCCATCTTTTCCAGTTCTTTATATCCAGAATTTCAAAAATGTAATTTTTTTTACGTTGAAAATTCCGTAAATTTTTGTACGTCATAGTTCGATTTACGAACACCCGTTTATTACCTAAATGGAAGTTTGGTGTAACAGTTTCAGAGCTACAGTGAGATGAAATAAGTGCATATAAAAATTTATTCGACCATTTAAAAGGTCACTCTTGACTCGGATTTGTCTCTTTGTTCGTGAAAAAAGAATGGTATGTCATTATAAAGACGTATGCAAAGTTTAATCTGAGTATGGTGAAGTCTGATTATATGCTACACATTTCTGAAATTGTTCAAATATGATTCATCAAAGTAATATTGAAGTAAGATATGAAGGCATAAATCATTTATAGCTCGAAAATTGAAATCAATTTCAATCAAATCTTAGGAATAACATACAATTTTGTAAAATAACCCTTTCGGCGGAATGACATTTGATGAAAAGGCGAAAGGGTTTCCCGTAAAACAAGTTTCTTTGGAATGTCTTTGAATCAGAAAAATGTTAATGTTAATTATAAAAAGTATAAACAACAAACATTACTAATCTAATAACAATGCAAACTTGCATGGCTATATTCAGAATTGGTTGACACTGAAGCCTCCTGTTATGCATCATATCTACTTCTTACACATCATGAAAGAAACTACATTAGCACCAAGGAATCAATGCTTTTAGGGTTTGTCCATAAAAGACGTCACGCCGCAAGGGGGAGGGGGGTGTTTCATAAAACGTGACCTTTTGTGACAGGAGGGAGGGGGGAGGTTTTTGGAATGTGACGTCCAATATTTTCAATGAGCGCATTTTTGAAATACTTAATTATATTACTGCTTTGCCCTATTTCCTGAGAAAATCTCCACAATAAACGTTTACATTCTATAGGAAAACGTGTATTTGTTGATGTAAAAGCTTCTTCTTTCTTTCTTTGTAATTACAGCATTGATAATAGTATATCATAAGAATTTCTCTTATTTAATTCTGATGCAGTTTATTTAATTGTACTCCATTTCAAAAAGGGCGGGAGATCAACGATTTCAGACGTAGATCATGTCATGTCTTATCTTGATCATATGTGATTTTCCTCCACCTACATCAAAGCTTATCGAATCATCCAATGATTGAACTTACATAAATCAAGAATCATTTTAGCTCAAAATCACTACTCATTGTGTGACGGAAGATCAGTACCGATATTGATCGATGTGATTTAAAATTCACTGATCATCTGATCATGAAAAGATTCTCCGGCAGTGATCTCGTTTTGATGAGGTTTTGGTCTTTATTTTCTCAGCCCTGTATGCTACACTAAGGAAATATGATTCTTTACCTAAAACAATAATATATCTGTGTACTCCTAGGAGGAATAAAACAGATGATTTAAATGTTTCATCAATTCCAACCAAATACTTTTGTTAATTTATATAATTGATATTAATAAAATAATTCCGATGATTTTGTAGTTTTAGGGATATTTTTTAATCTAATGACATTATGTAATAAATCGATTTTTCCCTCATATTTGTATGGTTTGTCATACATATTGAGAATGTATTGAATTCGTGACACGTGACATAGAGGGGGTGGGGGGTCTTTGCTTCTGTGACAATTTGTGACAAAGGGGGGATGGGGAGTCAAAAATCGTCAAAAAAGCGTGACGTCTTTTATGGACAGCCCCTTAACAAATTATACTGACGAGTCGGTAGAACAATGACTAGCAGATATCAAAAATCTAGAACCATTTATTATGATTATATTTGTCAAGTTCATTTGTTTGTGCTTGATAGTTTATTGATAGAAACTAATCGCATAATAGCAATGATTCTTAGAGCGCATTATATCCTGGAAGGATATAGATTATGAACTATAATTACTAACAGTGAAGAACAATTCCAGCATCGGTTTAAAACCATCCCCTGCCCCGCCTCAGTGTTTACGCTGCCGACAAGATAAAACAATAGGACACAACATAATTGAAGAGGGTCATCAGTTGATTTATGATGTTTCGACCGGTGTTTTAGAATATATACGATCCAATCCCTAATGGCCATGAAAAAATAACCCAAAAATGGCTTGCCGCTGGTTAGAACCATTTCCAGGTCCAGCCAAAGAATGGTAAAACTAGGTCACAGCTCCCTCGAGATTTCACCCCGAATGGGGACGACGCTGCTTTGCTGCCAGTAGACTCATAAATTTGTCCATCCAATCACGTTGTGACGACCGTCCTCCGACCTACCCTGTTCGCATCGCAAACCATCAACCAGCGAAACGCTGAATTTTTCAGATTGATCGATAATTATTATAAATGAAAAATCATTCCCGCAGTCATCCTGTGGTTCTGATGGTGGATCGATATGTGTTGATACTGGATAAAGTTCGATCAAATTAGCGGTCAAGAAAACGCACACTGCTATGACAAAGAACCGGCTTCTGTCCGACTACAAATCGGTACGTCAAAACGTCAATCTGTTCCGGTTGCTGCAAGAAAAAAAAACCGTAGATCATTGAACGATGGGCGGACACGTAAAACGCACGAAAAGAGGGATTTGCGATGTTGACTTTTTATTTCTAATTGGTTTGCTTAACACTGGCCGTGTTGCCAGTGTTGTTGAAACTCAAAATGCTTAAACAGAACAATGAATTTCTAACGGTGAAACTCTTATAGGAACAATGGTCATAATTGTTCGGTTCAATTTCTCTAGTTTACTTATATTATAAATTATCAACTGGGTTAGTGAATCCTATTTGAATCACTCGACGAGGTTGAAAGATTTTGCGCATTAATTTGATCTGATTTGATTTTTGTTTTGTTTTGACATTGATGGGTCGTTGTCATTCCGTCAAGTAGGTAAAGCATAAACATTTCCTCTAATTTCGTTGCCTTAATCCTCTCTGTGAAATAACAAAAAATAGGGGACGGCCAGCAATGGTGGCTTACTTGGAGTTAAAATGATCAAAATGAGATGGAATGTTATCAATTCCAAAATACTATTTCGAGAATTGATGACGAAGAATTTAGAGCTTTGGTGCGTGAGAATCGCCGTAAGATGCAAGAAAAGCCTGCTGCATCGTTGGACGGGAATGCAGAATGAGATTTTCATTTTGGAAAATCTCCAAATTCTTTCGGTTTTAAAGATTTCATTGTATGTGAATTCCAGTGCCCAAATATTTCTAATATTCCTTTTATCCCACCAAGAGCATGAAGAAAATCCATGACGAGACTGAAATCTTCAAATCACCAGGTCACGTTCCACTTGAGCCAATTTGTTCTGATTCCTGCTCCGTGTCATATAAAGCCATTTTCCTGTCTTTAAAAGTGTTGGAAATTTAATACCGTACGAGTTGGAGCCAAGAGAAGATGTCTAACGGGGCTATTTCAAGTACGCAATATAGTTAAAGTCACATAAAAAGAAAGTCGGTTTTAGATCGAGATCAAAAGTAGATTTATTAATAGAAACCTAAATAAAACTTATACTCAAACCAAGCGTGCCTGACAAACGGCAACAAAGTGAAATATTCATGGGATTATATTGGTTTTATATAGGTTTTATTGCTAGAGCTCATAACTCCCACAGTGCTGAATTCCTACCACACGCATATGGCTCAAAAGTTGGTGTGATCAAATAAACACAGATTGTCGTTCAACTACATACTGATTTAGTGACGTTCGACCATCAATTTGAAGCTTCTAAGCATAAACGACCGCTAACTTTCATCACGACAACGTCCGACCATATGTTCCGGTTCTCGAAAAAAAAATGATTTTTTTTGCACGGGAATAGTTGAAATTTGACTTGGTTGCTTGATGTCATCCCACATTTAGGCCATCCAACTATCGTCTGTTTCGATCGATGCAGAAAGTACTTACTGGAATACACTAACTCAGCAGAGGTAATCGAAAACTGATTTCATTTATTCTTTCACTCAAAAAACTGAAAAGAAGTTATAAGTTAAGGTTGAAAATTTTTAAATTTTCATTACTTTGAGAAAAAAAAAGATTTCTATGACAAAGTTTTGAATATTAGAGAAAAAATGATTGTGGTAGAAAGTGAGCATTTCCACTCTCCCAACCCACAACATTTATATTAATTCTAGACCCAATACAGCATGGGCAGTAACTCAGTTCGAATGCTCAGATTTATCATTTAGGTACCTTATATGCGAAATCTGATATATTCGCACAATGTGATTACTTACGAGAATCATTCAAGGTCGAATGATTCAATAAACAGTGAAATTGTTTGAAAATGTATTGTAACAGAATTTTCACACTGATTTTAATTGTGAAGGCGGCTATCTTTTAATAGACATAATTTATAAATATTCAAATATTTAACATATTAACATATTAATATTCTGTTTGCTTCCTATCATTTCTGTCATATGCCATTCGGCTCAGTTCGTCGAGATCACAAAATGGATGCAGCTTCCGGAGATGAGATAAAAATTTCCAAAACTTCTATACGTGACATCGCAAAAAACGACACATAATTTTCAAAACTGGTATCCACACAATTCAAATTTTCGGATCTCCGACTTTTTACTTTTACTTTTTACTGATCATTGATTTATGTTTTCAGGTTTACCGGAAGTAGTGATCAAAAGATACCGGAATGGAACTCACATCGATTTAAAAAATTTATAAAGCAAATTTTCGCAACCTTCTATCCAAATGATAGTCGATTGTTATTCAGTTTTATACGCATCCGATCACCGATACCGGAAGACTTTATTCCGTATTTTTAAATCTCAATTATGTTAATCGTGTCATTGTTTTTTTCAAGTAATGCTAGTCTCACTATCTTGCACCGTTGCCACGAGTTCTCAGTTATCCAAAATACCCAAGCGACAAAAAGATTGATCAATCTCAAATGTCTTTACCAAACGAGCGATAGAAAATAAAATGTGCTTCCTCGTAAACAATTTTACGGAGTGGAGTTCAGCCTCTGAGGTGTATTTTTTCAAAAATTTTGGCATTCGCAATTTCAATCATTCATTTAGCTATTTGGAATCTGTCTTTCATTGAGTAACACTAAACTGACTTATGACGGCTTTGCGTCATAACAATACATAATGAGTTAATATTAACGTTGAAATTTTGAAAATAGACTCAAGCCTTATATAAGCGTAGAATACGTACCACTAAAAAACCGCACGACTGCGAAAATTCGCATAAAAAATCGCATAACACAACCGAATAAAATACTGATGTCCCAAAAATTCATAAATCATGAAAAAAAATTTTAGACTTTTGAAATCGATTTTTTTTAAATGTGTAGAAATGCATGAAACGTCAAGAAGAAAATTCTGAAAATTCGCTGAAAATCGCATTTTGCAATTTTAACTTTTGGTTAAAAACTGGCACTCGAGCGGTTTTCCGACACTAAAAAAAATCTTGCAATGAAAATTCTAATATTAATTCTTTAGTTGAAATTATTTCCAGTGGAAAATAAACCCAAATAACTTTCCGTCCGTCAAATTTTGAAATGGGCCGCAGTTATAGTTAAATTTAACTACTCGATACAAAATAACCGCTCATGTGTCTGATATCAATAAAAATTAACCGCGAAATGGTTCACAGCCTAAAAACCATATGAAAATACTGCATAATTTTGAAAATTCACCTTAAGAAAACAGCTTAATATTGAAACTTCACATGAAAAAAACAGCACTGCTTAAAAACTTCACATGAAAAATTTCGCATATCTTTGAAAATTTGCATTAAAGAAATAACATAACTTTAAAAAATCGCATTAAAGAAACCGCATAACTTTGAACATTCGCGTGAAAAAAACAGCAGAAACTTAGATATTTTGCATGAAAAAATCCACATAACTTAGTAAATTCACATTAAAGAAACACATAACTTCGTAAATTCGCATTAAAAAACGCATAACTTTGAAACTTTGCATAAAAAAAACACGCATAATTTTAAAAATTCACATTTAAAAAATATCGCAATATTTGACAATTTCGCATAAAAGAACCCCCATAACTTCGCATTGGAGAAACTTGAAAAATACCGCCTAAAAACCACGAAAAAACCTCTGAAAAAGAGATTGGAGTGTAGTTATGAGATTTAGAACAAATTAACCCTTTCCTTCCCTACTCCTAGACAAACGTAGACCTCTATGAAACCCCACCTCCACCCTGGTTTATGAACGGTTCCTCGGTCTCAGGTTCCGGAAGTTGAACTCTACTTCCGGAACCTGAGACCGAGAATGTCCGAAATGGAAATTACATCGTTTTCTTTCAAAAACGTCGAGGAGAAAAGCATTACACCACAGATTTCATTTGAACTTCATGCCATGTAATTTCCAAATCGGACATAAAGTTCTCTTTTACGAGGCATGTTTGAATAAGGGCGTCTATTTCAACATCGATCAGCCGTAACACGTTTCAACGTGTGAATATCTGCACCTATACTATTGGTACTGCTATTTCTGGTTTGGTTTTGATTAGACGGTCATTTGCCTAGCTGTGCGTACAGTGAACAGTGTCCGCGTTCCCGCCTGCTACGATACAAGTTTGGTGTGCAGAATAATTGATTTGTTAACATACACGCTTTACCCAGAAAGAAGTCACATTATTTCTTATTGAATGGCTTTAATTGAAATCATGATTAATTTTAGTAATTTAAATTGTAAACGTACAAAAATGAACATATGAAATGACGAATGTCGAATCACTAATAAATCCGAGCCAATCCACAACAAACGACTGGAAATGGGGAAATCACATTCACATTCACAGTCCCTCAATCGCACCGAACACGAATTGGGAAATTTGAAATCAAATTGTAAATGATTAATACAGGAAGAAAGAGAGCGTATTTTGTTGTGAGAGAGCGGAGCAAAAAACAAAACGACTAACCTACGCAAACTTAAGTGATATAGCAAACATTAACAAAGAACGTTACTCGCCCATGACTCAGGACCAGAAAATTATAGGCAATCATCAGTGTCGCAGTGTTGTTGTGGTTTGTCTGTGCAAACTCGTAGACAATCTTATCTTTTTCAGTAGATCAAAATGAATGAAATATTTCGAAATTATTCGGACTATTTGTATTTAAGTCACAACGAAATTCCTCGGAGTTTGACTGTTTGGACTAATTAGTTTCTAATCCAGTTCATAGGATGTGGTTTCGAATTCTTCCAACTTCAGTTTCGTTATTATAAAAACATTGACGCTAGGACTTAAAACCAATTTAGAGTGTAAATCAATTGAGTAATAAACAAAACGATGAACTGCCACGACTACTAGGATCAATAAAAGTACGACCCAGCTATGTTCAAATGTATTTCATTATATTTTTACAGCCCCTAAAGTAAATTTTCAGTGCAAATTCCGGATCACATTCGAAATCTTTAACAATACCTATCCAGTGCAGAACGTTACTTGACGACGGGAGATAGATTTTAGCAACGTAAAACCCACCCAAATCCCACTGGGACCGGTCCATAAACGACAAACGTCGGGTTGAGGCACGAGAAAGGTTGACCCGAAACACCAGCGAACCCCTCGTACCGAGCTAAAAGGACTTCCAAGCGACGGAAGGAGTAGAAGGGGAGAAAGAAAAACGACTCAAATTACTCAGAAAAAGCGGGGGGAAAATCAATACTTTGGAAACTCTCCGGTCGGTACGACAATAGCGTGTGGCCCAAGTTCCAATGCGGATTTCCGACGACGGATTGGGGAATTTTCCGTTCGGTTTGTGAGTTGGAATGTGAAAATTTCCATCGTGAAAGGTTTGAATTTCACTTTAGAGCAACAAACATATGTTCAATTACATCCCATTTCCAACGTCTTCTATTCCGAAAAAACACAACATTCAGAATGCACTGACATTTTCCCGTTTGCCAGGCCACCTTTGATGAAAAATAAACGAAAACTACTACCAAGCCCAAACTGAAACCAAACAAACAAACAAACAAACGAATGAACAGAATCTCATAAAACACCACAATTTAACGCACCTCCCATTGTGTACCAATTTCACACCCGCTAATTGGTCTTTAAGCATGCATTAAGGTTCATCGACTTACCCGAAAAGTTCCGTCTCTGCGTGGTCTTTGTTGTTTGTGCTCTCTTTTATGGATTTTCTCTATCTCCGCGACGGGTTTGCGCGCAGCCCGGCAGCTTATCAGCGCCTGCTACGCGATGACGTCTTTTTTATTGTTGGTTCCGAATCGGACCGACCGACTGTGGATGCCGAGGGGCGGTCTGATTATTGTTTCTATTTTTTCCCCCAGCACTTGTTCCGTTATCAGTGTTTTGTACACAAATCGTAATCACTCTGATAGATCTTCGATATTTGCCAGTTTGTTTGTGCAAAAGATGCTTTATTTACGTTTTACTGCCAACAGTTTCAATCCTCCTCGGTCGCTGTATGCCGATTATTTCCGAGAACTTGAAGCACACTCAACTGTTTTCGCTTCGCACCGAAAAAAAAACCAAGCGCTTTTTGCCGTGCTTCCCCCTTCAATGCAAATGACTCGTGGAAAATACTTCGACTTTTTTTATCACTTACCAAATGCTACAGTCGTCAGCAAACGAACACACGCGCAAAGTTTAATTTTTTTCCCTACTCTCGCTCTTCCCGTAAAACAATGGGTTTTATTCGTATTCACTTGCTCAATTCTCACACTTCAGTCGACCTTAAGCCAGCTTCGACAGTACGAAATTACAATACTGCCCCTATCTATCAGCATAGGGAGAGAGACGACTTCGTCGAGGGGGCGGTGATTCACACGTGTTCCAAAAATGACACTTGTAGATTGCTCGACAAAAAAACTCACTATCAGCAGGAAGGAAAATTGATAGCCTCAAAACGGTCACTCACTGTTATTTGCGCTGAAGTCGATAAAATACCGAGACTGGAACAAAACAAAAAATCCCAATCCGACAACGACGACAGTGGGGCAAATAAACACTAAAAAAACACAATTCCCGGAAAAAGCTGAACACCGCGCCGAGATCTAATCCGTTGAATATTGAATGTACAGTATTTTATTTATTATTTATTTGTTTTTTGTTGTCTATCAACCTTGTGCGCGATCACGTACCAACGTTCCGTTCTCGTTGCAGGCTGTTTTCGAAATGAGATGACGAAATGAACTCTCTGCCCAATGACGATGCGAGAGCCCGACTTTTGCATTCTTTTCGCTCCATCTGACGTTCTTTTTCCGCTAGGGACCACCGTTGCCTCTCTTTCTTCACTGAATTCACTTTTTTGTAATCATTCCCTCCGTCAAACTGGTGTGAGTGGAAGGTTTTTTGTTATTGTTCGCTTCTCGCTCACTCTTGCGGTTTGCGAATGTGCATTTGCGAGAGAGTATATCGGAAGAGCGAACAAAAAACGTGCGTTTTTGCTGCTCAATGCAGTTTACACATTATTGTTGCGCGTTTAATCAAAGAGCGAGAGAGTTTGTTTCGAACGATGAATGTGTAGTGGTGGCAATGGTAGTGATAACAAAAAATCGAATGAACGTTATTATATACTTGAAAATGCTGAGAGAGAGAGAGTGAGGAAAATTGCATGAATGAACATCGACGAAGCGCTCTGGTAATTTATTTACATTTATGCAGCAATTTATGCCGTTGCATTTGCGAGAGTGATTACTCTACACTCTCAGTGTGAATTGCTCAGTGATTATGGTTACTTTGAGCTGTGGTTTCTTAAAGTTGAAATAGCGGGAGTCAACTTTTCGAACATTGTTTTCGCATTTTTCGTAAGGCACCAAGTAAGAGACGCATCTAAAGTAGTACTGCTACTGATATTGAAAAGGTAGTTGAGCATGTTTTTTGGTGTGAACAAATATATTTCTGGATAAAATGTTCAAAACGACGATAGTAACAATGAGAGGTTTTCTTTGTTTACTTTCTTTCTCGATTATTGCGAAATATTCCTGCATTTTTCGGTAATGCCTTCAGTGCGGGTTAAAAGATAATAGCTTTAGTTAATATTATCGTTAAATAATTGGATAAAATTATTACTAAGAATACCGTAATAATCGAAAGAGAAAGTAAACAAAGAGAATCTCTTATTGTTACATTTGTCGTTTTGAACATTTTATACAGATTTCTTTTGTATCAATCAAACATAATGTTTTCAAACTCGACCGGACAGTTCTATTACGCCGCTGATTTTACGGAGAAATCGTCGACTACCTTAGTATGATGGTACTCACTTAAAACCGATTCGCGAGCTCGACATTATGAAATGCCGAATACGATCGGCAAGAAATAATTTTACAGCATGTTCAGTAATCCACATGCTCTTCTCCGAGATTCGGTAAAGTAAAATTCTGAAATCTCGGTAGTATGAACAAGTCAGTAAAGTAAAGTTAACATGATTAAAAAAAACTCAATTTCTATCATCCTTGGCTTTTGTGATAATTATTTCTTGCAAAAATATAGTAAAATTTCTTGCAAAAATAAAGTAAAACCGTTTCTACGCTCGGTTACTCTTCATTACTCGATTACTCTTTACCGAGCTATCTGCAAAATTGTTACTGACAAGCTCGAAAATAAGTGACAGCTATCAAATTTTGGATTTCCGAGATTCTCAGTAATTATGTATTCTACTGAGATGATTACCGAGTAATCGGCCGTGCAAATATAGGAAATTTTTTACCGAAATTTAGCAAATGATGAAATCACGGTTATTAATTTCTCAACTGTTTACGGTTTAGATCATTTTAAACTCCAGTGAGAATTTTCACAAACTTATATTTTCGATTACTTTATCAAACATCATGACCTGACATTGTTATCTAAAGTGCTCAAGGTAAAGCTTAACAACAGGCAGCAGATCCTGGTTCTTGAACTTGGAGCATGGTTCTAACAAAAACGGGAAGGGATTGCTGTGATCAAAGCAGCCATCGATGCAAGCTACCGAAAAAAATTTATCAGCATGGGAAGTATGGGAAGCGATTCGTACAAAAAATCGAAGGAGGCGTAGTGAAACCATGTTATAGAATACCTCCAATCATTCTGACAACTTTGAGTTGGTGTTCCAGAGGTCAGTGAAAAATATCAATATCGATTATATTAACCTACACGGATAAAAATCTATCTATGAAATCATGACTTATTAATTCATGATAGACATGATTCATGATTTCCTAATTTTTAATAATGGTACCGGCAATGAATTTTTACCCGTATACACATTTGCCTATTGGATACAAGTATGGCGTTTGGGAAACATGTAACTGAATTACAAAGGTCTACCTCGAAAATTTTCCATTTGTTTCAAACAAATTTGTTTGTTAAGTTAAAGAAAAGCGATGGTTACTTTCACAATTTTATTGATTATTTTTAGAAACAATCACAGTTGGCGAAGCCTAATTTTTGTTTGAAGTATTCTTTATAGTATTGTTTAATTTACCTAAGAACTTTCAACTGTCAAACTGAAATGACCAACATTATTATCGATCAAAAACAACAACGAGTTGATGATTTTGAGCAGTGTTTTGAGCTGTTATATCGAAATAAAACCGATTTTTTTCGTCGATATATAACAATGGACGAAACATGGCTCCATCACTTCACTCCGGAGTCCAATCGACAGTCAGCTGAGTGGACTGCACGCGATGAACCGAACCCAAAGCGTGAAAAGTCTCAACAATCGGCCGGTAAGGTTATGGCGTCTGTATTTTGGGATTCGCATGGTATAATTTTCATCGACTACCTTGAAAAGGGAAAAACCATCAACAGTGACTATTATATAGCGTTATTAGAGCGTTTGAAGGACGAAAATTAAAAATAAAACGGCCTCATTTGAAGAAGAAAAAAGTTTTGTTTCATCAAGACAATGCACCGTGTCACAAGTCGATGAAAACCATGCTGAAATTAAACGAATTGGGCTTCGAATTGCTCCCTCATCCACCGTATTCTCCAGATTTGGCCCCCAGTGACTTTTTCCTGTTCTCAGACCTCAAGAGAATGCTCGCTGGTAAAAAAATTTAGAAGCAATGAAGAGGTAATCGCTGAAACTGAGGCCTATTTTGAGGCAAAGGACAAATCGTACTACAAAAATGGTATCGAAAAGTTGGAAGATCGCTATAATCGCTGTATCGCCTCTGATGGCAATTATGTTGAATAATAAAAACGAATTTTGGCAAAAAAATGTGTGTTTCTATTAAACGATACGAACTTTTCAGCCGAACTGTTACGATCGCATCACTAACCATGCAATTGTCATGAACACTTCCGAATAGACTGTAAAGTCTAGAGAGAAAGTGCGCCATTCTATTTCGCTTTTTGTTAACATAAACCTTTCGAATTGTTTACATCATACCTCCCGCCTTTTCCATCTATGAGAAGCATTTTGACACTAACCGGACAAAAACCAAATGAACTCAGTCAAAATTTTCAAAGCAAAACTTGTTTCGTGGTGAATACGAGTTACTTCACTATAGGGCGCCTTTTCAAATTTTTATCCTGTACATAAATGGATAGAACTTAATCGTGAATATCTCTTGGCAGCAACATCATTTCTTCTCCATGCCATCGGAAATATGTTCAGCAATTTATGATAAAATATTCAGTAGAATGAGATATCCAAAAATAACTCAAAGTTGAAATTTTTTTAAATGTTTGGTAAGAACGAGCATTAAGATGAAATTCAGTATGTACCAAAATAAGGCGCGCAATCTTCCAAACACATGAACTGAACGCATCATCGCACAAAGCGTATCATGCAAAACTGAAACAAAAAAGGCGGGTGGGTAATGTCAGAGACATAACTGGATGTCGTGAATACGAAAACAACTGACATGTTCCTTAACACTTCCGAATATCAATTAGTTGATCAATTGTATGAATTATGCAAGCATTCCCCTTTTCCACATTTTTCGCAGAAACGAAGAAGCCTTCACTTGATCTCGATTACTGTGAATTTCACATAGCGAAAAGTGCAAAAATCTAACCAAACTGTTATAGATTTGCACTAAACTGAGGATATTTCCTCCCGATTTGCGAACAACAAATCCTAATAGTTCTTTAGAAAACTTTTAGAGCCATTAGAACGGCTGATTTTGTGTAATGCTCTCCACCGTTGCATTTTCACCAATTCAAATGACTGGCAGCTGCGACGTAATCGCTCTTGTCGGAAGCGAAACTAGCTTTGCAAATGACACAAAATATATCTGCTCGCAGTGGCGATAGAATCCAAACTGATCCAATTTTTGTTGAGAGGCTTGTTTTTACCTGATTTCGTTTGTAGCTTTTTCACTAATGGGCGGTCCTAACGGCTATAAAAATAGCAGCATATAGAATTTTAATTTTGATATTTCATTTCGGATTTGCGTTTCATTGAAAGAAACTATCAGGATGCTATACGGGATTCATTCCTGCCTTTCAGAAGGACCAAATTGTGGAACTCACTACGATATTAAACACTGCTCGGAACATTTTCTCGAACGATTTGTTGTACAGCAGCAGATATTTTGTTCTCTTCCTCAGAACGCGTTCTGATTGACTAGTGTTGACATGGGTCAAATGAGACAGGTTTTTCAAAAGTGTACTTTTGAAACACTTCAATGCCTTTTCTTTACACGCTTAAGTTGAAAAATTTCGATTCTATTGGTAGTTAGATTATATAAATCCTTTCACAGATCACTGAGCTATGAGCTTTAAAAATACGAGCAAGGCAAACGCGCCTTATGAATTCTCTTTGATACTCGTTTATACCAAACATTTCAGAAAAGTTTAATTTTGAATTATTTGAGATTATGTCACACAACTGAATATTTTATCATAAAATTGTGATCATATTTCCGATGGCATGTAGCAAAAATTATGTTGATTCGTTAGATACAACAAGAGATATTCACGATCAAAAACTTATCACTCTCTCAGAGGGTAAATTTTGGAAAGGCACCCCATAGTAAAGTAAGTCGTATTCACGACAAAATTGATGATGGAAACATAAAGCACCCATTGAGATTTATTATTGAAATATTAAACATTCAATTGAAAACGATCGACACAAATAAAATGTTGATGAAAGAACATTCAAATGCGAAATGATGACAAAGGTATTATCTCACTGCAAGGTGAATTAAGCAAATTCCTTAGTTTCATTTTTTGAAATCAAATAAGAATAAAACAGTTTTTCACAGTGTATACTTTTCCCCGAAGACACCAAATTAACCGGACGAACCATTTTTCAGCAATACCATGTTTTTGAAATTTTCCAAGAAATTTGCGCCTAGCTTCTTCTCGAAAGTAAGACTTATTTTACGGTTTGGTCACGAAGAGCCACCCGTATGCAAAATTTGAACCACTTGAAAAAACAAAAATTTTATTTTAACAAAAAATCGTGATTTCCGGTGGAACTATTTCAGTAGCTGTCACTGCCAGTCCGAAACGAACATTCTCATACCAAAAAGAGCAGGAGAATATTCTTTTCGAAGCCTAAACGTCGACACTCACAGAAAAGTCTGATGGGTCATCCTCCTTCTGTAAAATCTTGTCAGGTGAAATATCAAAAATCGCTTTCTATCTAAATTCTTCATACTTCCTTGCGAGCCTTGGAGATTATGGCGACCACCAATAGTGGTTACCCAGTTTACGGACAAATACTGACCGAGCTGTTTTTCATTGAGGATAGATTTCAATCAAAGTAACAGTCGACTTTTTGAAAAAAAAAAAAACAAAAGTTCTTTGAGCTTGGGGTTTCTACCTTATTTAAACGCTCCTCGAAAGAGATTGAATATGGAATAAATTCGAAATAGCTAACGATTCACTTTTGAAAACTAATTGAAACGAGAAAAGAATACGAATTCTGCACCAACTCAGCTAACTGTTCAATTTCTTGTTCATTTCTGAACGCAAGGGTAGTTGGACCATGGCCAGTTAGTCTATTAATAATCAGCCTAGGCAGCCACAATCAGTGCGATCAGCTGCTCGGGTAACATTATCAACAACCCTTCCAGCTCGTAAACAATTGTAACGGAAATTCGATACGTTTCTAATGAATCTTTACCCTTTTTTTGCAAAAAAAAAGTAGCGACCCAACATCGCAGCAAGCGGTTTCCGTGGGAAACTTTCTTCCCAGTGTTCAATATTTTCGTCAATTTCGAACGGTTTATGGCACCAATATCAATTTCTCAGGTTTCAATCCGTTCACTAGTGATCTTGCGAAGAAAAAGGATATTTCCGAAAAAAACATCTTCGTCAGCTACCAAGCTGTACAAACATCATTTTTCAATGTGCCGAGTTAGATTCTTCATTAATAACACACGCAAACAAAAGATATCTTATAAAAAAAATCTAATCTTTCCCCTCTTCCTCAAAGCCAGAACGGAAACCGACTACGATTGAAAAGATCACAGTACGTAAGCATTCGAAACAGGACGGAAAATGTAACCCGTCGGATCGCGGCCGAGGGGCAGCTGACTTTTTTTTTCGAAAAAAAAGTACACCGAATTCGTCCACGGGAAATGACGAGTCTTACCAAACAGCCGAAAACAAAAAAAAAATTGAAGATTTTATAGGGTTAAACCCGAGAGGTCTGACGGTTGTTCGTCTGCCTTTTCATTAATCTTCTGAGGTGCGCACCGATCGTCCCGGCGTCCGCCCCTCTAGCCTTGCTTTGATCAGGACGTCAACGTCATCAGTTGCGTAACCTTAAACCTTCAGGATCGAAAGGACGACGAGAGCGACGAAGCTCATTGCTTTTGAACTTCGGGCAAGGTCGATTCCGATTACGGCTCACAAACGAACCGGGAGGGATTTCAAGGGTGAAGCATATTTTGATGAATCGTAATCGAGCGTTTAGGAGAAAATTTCATTTTTTTTCTTTCATTTTTTATGGACGGATCAAGTGGGTTTCGTTCGATTTATGTTGTTTTGTAGTCTTGAACATTTTCGGAATTCAACAATTGGGGGAAAAGAGTTCAACAGTGCGTTTTAAGTTTACTTTCTCACAGTAATTTTATGGAACAGTCTCATCCATGGTTAAGATGCTATCGTCCAGCTGATGGAAGATTGATTTTCTTTCTTCGGTAGTTTTTTAACACCCCGGAAAGATGAAATTCGAAACTTTCATTGACGTTTCCGTTGATCGAGTTGCGAGTGATAAATTGACCGATGTGATTGATGATGTCGCGAATTTCAGAGTCTGAGTTTTCATGGGAAAAGATCGTCCAACGGTTTTTAATTTCATTTAAAAAATCTCACATATTCCTGATTTTTAAACCCAGATGCTTATACCTGATATTTAAATCCAGATTTAATTTATGTTCATTGCTGGAGTTCTGGAGTGTATTAAAAAAGCGCAGTCTAGAAAACGAGACGATCCAAATTTTGAGTGACGTTGATAAAAACAAAAGGTTTATATCTTTTTCGCTTGAGAATACTGAAACTGACCCAGAATAGTTTTATCAAACAAACACTCGCGCGAAACTGTGTTGGGTTCGCACCTAGCAACGGAAGTGTGAGCAAGCCCGTAATAAGAATCCGGATCGAAACTGATTCGATGACAGTTCATTGACGTTGAATCTTGGTTCGGAATTGGTCTCAAACAAACGGTTTAACAGCAGTTAGAATGGAAATTGGGTTAGTTTTGACATCAAGCGAAAACCACAAAAGTTTACAATTTTCAATGCAAGAATTGCATCGCTATGAGTGTCAAGACATTGAAACATCTTCAGCATGGCTAAAGCTGCAGATAGAGGGAGCACAGGTGACTGATATTAGCAGACCAACGGCGGAAATATTGCTAGCAGCAAATCAAAGAGACCCTGTCAGAGTACGAATCCGCTCAGCTTTCACTCTGACAGGGTCTCTTTGATTTGCTGCAAGTATGCTTCCGACTTTTGGTCTGCTAATGTCAGTCACCAGCTGGTCTCAGCTTCTCGCGCTCACTCTGTCTGTAGTCTTAAGAGTAAATTCAGCGAAAAAAAATTTATATGACAGACTATAACTTACTAAAAAGGGACGCATGTAACGCTCCGTAATGCATACAACTCACGAAAAAATAACGCAAGTAACACTTCGTAACGCCTATGTTTCAAAAAAGTAACGCATGTAACGTTTCGTAATGCTTATAATTTACAAAAAATTATTGCAAGTAACGCATGTAACGCTTCGTAACGCCCAAAACTTACAAAAGAGTAGCATTTTTAACGCTTCGTAACGCCTGTAATTTACGGAAAAGTAACACATGTAACGCTTTGCCACACCTATAACTTACAAAAAAGTAACACATGTAACGCTTCGTAACATATAACGCTATGTAACGCTTATGATTCACAAAAAAGTAACGCATATAACGCTTCGTAACGCCTAAAACTCACAAAATAGTAACATTTGTAACACTTCGTAATACCTGTAGCTTACTGAAAAGTAACGTAACCTATAACGCTACGTAACACCTATGATTCACAAAAAAATAACGCCTGTAACGCTTCGTAACGCCTAAAACTTACAAAATAGTAACATTTGTAACGCTTCGTAACACATGTAGCTTACTGAAAAGTAACGTAACATATAACGCTACGTAACACCTATGATTGACAAAAAAATAACGCATGTAACGCTTCGTAACTCCTATAACTTACAAAGAAGTAATGCATGCAACGCTTTGTAACGCCTATAACTTACTAAAAAGTAACGCATGTAATGTTTCTTAATGCCTATAACTTACAAAAAAGCGACTCATGTAACAGGCGTTGACTCAGATAGGCCTCAAAAATTTCGTAACGTATAAAGCTTCAAAAATTAAAATACTGTTTTATGTATTTTATGTATTATTATTGGGGTTTCATCCTCCATTTTATATGGGTTTGACTCTGTTCTGCTTCGTAGGACCTGCCACTGCGTGCTTTATCGACAGTGCAGTTGGTGTAATCTACAGGATCAACAGCCCCATAATATTTCTCAAACTTTTTTTTCGTTTCTGTTTCTGATTTCGGGAGGGGCCAGGGTCCCTTTGATTTGCTGCAAGTATGCTTCCCACTGTTAGTCTGCTAATGTCAGTCACCAGCTCGACTCAGCTTCTCGCGCTCACTCTGTCTGCAGTCTTAAGAGTAAATTCAGCAGCTGAAAATTTAACATGAGAGATGGATACAAGAACTGAAACTGAAATACCCAGAAAGCCGTTTTTGTTTTATTGATTCGAACTGTCAATTTTAAAATTGGCATTCAATGGCCTTCTATTTTTTTTTCTATATTTGAAACACGAATAAAATGCTGCTGGGGTTGCCAGTTTTTGTTGTTATAATTTCCAGAATGAAATTTTAAAACTATTACTTAAATTTTTCATCTAGAACTAGAGCAATCCTGGAGATAGAAGTAGACCCAATTTTACGACTAGTTTCAAATCGTACAATCATGTTGTTTCAAGATATGCACTCACTCAGAGATGAACCGATTTTCTCAAACTTATACCATGTTCACATTAGCGCTGATATCACTTGATATACTGAGATGATATGGACGACGACATATGGATATCATGTCGAAGTGTTCACATATGATCGAAATGATATCGTTTGACAATCAAGTTGTCATATTGAATGTTCTCATTAGAAATAAGATCAATAATATTACTTTTCTCTATTAAAATTAAATCAAGAGTTGAAGTTTTGCATTTTATGGTCTCCGAACGCCAGTATTCGTTGAAAAATTCGAAATTATAATGGTTGTTCATTGTCACTCTCGAAGTGACGTTCAGAAATGAGTGCGTTCAATGCCATTATCCGTGTTGCTAGTTGCGATTTTGGACAACTCGACATGATATCGTACATGATATCCCGGATATCATGCCAAAATGATAATACGCGTTGACATCAAATTGTATGGGATATCAAGTGATATCGCACATGATATCATCGGATATCAAGTAAATCCGTATATCACTTGATATCAGCGCTAATGTGAACATACTATTAGATTAGATACGCCTTATCATAAGAGCATGTTGAGGAGTGTTCTAGTTCTAGATGCATAATTTATGCCAGTTTTAATATTCAAATCTAGAATTTATAATAAAATAAACTGGCAGCCACAGCAACCTTTTATCTGTGTTTCAAATCCAACAATTGAGCCCAAGTCATTCAGTAATAGCCGTTCAACCGAGAAGGTTGTGTATAGAAGCGTACAGTTTAATAACGCTGGTTGGTTTACACGCGTTAAATACGACCACGGTTGAACTACAGGTAGAGACCTGTTGGCAGCAGCCGTTAAAACGTATAGTCGTGCGGCATAAGAGAGCCCTAGTGCTGGGCCAAGCTGGTGAAGGAAACAACAAAGGGCGTTTCCCAAACTCTACCCAGGCCGCAATATACAGCCACAAGTGCTGAGCAGGAGAGTGCAAAGGCACATCGAAGAGGAAGAGTGCAAAGGCACATAGAAGCAGGAGAGTGCAAAGGCACACCGGTGCGAAGGCACTTCGGTGCAGAAGCATATCGGTGCGGAGCACTAGGAAGAAGGAGACAAGACAACTCGGTCTTTCCACTGCCATACAACACGCAGGTATATACCGGTGACCTGCGCTGGTTACAGCTGGCGAAGACGAAAGCAAATCGGAATTCGAGTGGTGCTGGATGTCAGGTAGCAGTAGCATCACATCATATTCTATCGCTACAGTGAGCTTCAGCATTGTATCAACGTCCAGATACATCCAACAAGAACATCTAGAGCAACGAGGATCTACACGGCAGTGCAACGGAGATAGACAACAATTTCAAGGTAGAAGTTTTTTTCTTTTCCTTTTGATTGAGTACTGTGTAGTGTTGGTTTCAAATTTTATTTTAAAGTTTAGTTAAAATTTTTAATGTAATGGATGAATCCATGGACGTAAATCCTAGCATGAATCCGATACCCCCACGAACGAAAAAATATCAGGAGAGCTCTTCTGGGCCTTGGATAGTCTTTTTTAGACGTATATCAAAGCCATTAAACATTTTTCAAATTAATAAAGGTTTGACATCACGATACTCTTCAATCAAAGAGATCATAAAAGTAAATAACGATAAAATTCGTGTTGTGGTAAATAATTTGAAACACGCGAATGATATTGTCTCTTCGGAACATTTCAATAAAGAGTATAAAGTTTACATACCCTCCAAAGATGTCGAAATTGACGGTGTTGTTACCGAAGCGAGTCTTTCGGTAGATGATTTACTCAAGCATGGTGTTGGTCGTTTCAAGAACTCTATGCTTGAGGGTGTGAAAATACTGGAGTGCAAACAACTGTACTCAGTAGTTCATGAAGAGGAAAAAAAAGTTTATCGCCCATCAGACTCGTTTCGAGTGACATTTGCCGGGTCTGCGTTGCCGTCCCATGTCTATGTCGATAAAATTCGCCTCCCTGTTCGGCTTTTTGTTCCAAATGTAATGAATTGTACGAACTGCAAAAAATTCGGCCACACAGCTACTTACTGTAGTAATAAACCAAAATGTATTAAGTGTGAAGGGCCTCATAAAGATAATGATTGCAACAAGGAAATTGAAAAATGTATTTATTGTGGGAATAGTCCTCATGATGATATTTCAGTATGCACTGCATTTAAAGTGCACAAAGACAAAATTAAGCTTTCTTTAAAAGCACGGTCTAAGCGCACATATGCAGAAATGCTTAAAACGGTCATTGATGTCCCCCCTTTGGAAACCGAAAACGGGTTTTCAAATCTAGAGGAACCAGAGGACTCTGACTCTGACGAAAATAGTGAAGGTAATTCGTTTATCACTACCCAAGGGTCAGTTAAGAGAAAGAAGTCTTCCTCCAAATTACCAAAAAAGACACCTAAAATTTCATCTTCAAAAAAAGATCCCCGTGTTAAACAAAAAAAGTCAAAACCAAAGACTGTGCCTCCTGGTTTGTCAAATTCACAAACCAATCCAGGATCTAGTACAGAAAAAGATAATAATCCAGTGGGCTCCATTTCACAGCCACCAACAGGATTACTGAAGTTTTCGGAAATTGGAAATTGAATGGATTTTCTCAGCATTCAATATATCTGAACCCTTAAAGACCCTCATAATGGCATTCCTTCCAATAGCTAGAACCTTTTTGAAGCAGTTATCAGCTCAATGGCCAATTGTCTCAGGTTTTGTATCTTTTGATGGATAATTTATCACCCGTCGCAAATGATACAATCACTGTCCTGCAGTGGAATTGTCGAAGCATCATGCCAAAACTTGATTCATTTAAAATATTATTGCATAGTCAAAAATGTGATGTATTTGCTTTATGCGAAACATGGCTTACTTCAAACATAGCTTTAAATTTTAATGATTTTAACATTATACGTCTCGATAGAGACTCTCCGTATGGTGGAGTGCTTTTGGGAATTAAGAAATGCTATTCCTTTTATAGATTAAACATCCCTTCAACTTCTAGTATAGAAGTTATTGCTTGCCAAATAAATATTAAAGGCGAAGATATTTGCATAGCTTCGGTTTATATTCCTCCAAAAGCACAAGTTGGACAGCGACAGCTTAATGAAATGGTTGAAGCCCTTCCTGCTCCACGATTGATTCTGGGGGATTTAAATTCGCACGGAATGATGTGGGGTTCCGTTTACAATGATAGCAGATCATCTTTAATACAAAACATTTGTGACAATTTTAGCATGACGGTATTAAATATGGGTAGCATGACACGGATCCCAAGACCTCCGGCACGCCCAAGTGCATTAGATCTATCTCTTTGCTCAACATCAATTCGACTAGATTGCACCTGGAAAATACTGCCTGATTTACACGGTAGCGATCATTTACCAATCATCATCTCAATTAGCAGTAGCAATTGCATTGCTACTTCCGCTAGTATTCCATATGATTTGACAAAAAATATCGACTGGATTAAATACCAAAGTAGAATCTCTAGTATTTTGAATTCAATGGAAGAGCTCCCTCCACTTGAAGAATATGACTTCCTCATTTGTTCGATTCTGGAGGCAGCAGAACAATCCCAAACTAAACGCTTTCCTGGGCCAACGACTAACAGAAGGCCTCCCAACCCCTGGTGGGACAAAGAGTGCTCAGAGGCTAAACTCGCAAAACAAAATGCTTGCAAGACGTTTCTAAAACGGGGAGGAGGAACTCCTCAGAATTTTGAAAAACTTATGGTTTTAGAAACCAAGTACAAGAGCATACTTCGAGCCAAAAAATGTAGCTATTGGAGACATTTTGTCGAAGGTTTGTCAAGAGATACCTCAATGAGCACTCTTTGGAACACGGCCAGACGAATGAGGAATCGTAACGTGGGCAATGAGAGTGATGAATACTCGAACCGATGGATATTTGACTTTGCTAGGAAAGTTTGCCCAGATTCTGTTCCTACGCAAAGCATTATACGGGAATCTCCTCCAAATAATGGTTTTATTAATAACCCATTTTCAATGATGGAATTTTCTATAGCACTCTTGTCTTGTAACAATAACGCTCCAGGATTGGACAGAATTAAATTCAACTTGGTGAAGAATCTGCCCAACCTCGCAAAAAGACGTTTGTTGGAATTGTTCAACAAGTTTCTTGAGCAAAATATTGTTCCACCTGACTGGAGACAAGTGAAAGTTATCGCCATTCAAAAACCGGGGAAACCAGCTTCCAATCACAACTCATATAGACCCATTGCGATGTTGTCCTGCATCAGAAAATTGTTCGAAAAAATTATTCTACGACGTCTCGACACTTGGGTCGAGACGAACGGTTTGTTGTCAGATACTCAGTTTGGCTTCCGTAGAAATAAAGGGACGAATGCATTACTTTCGTCTGACATCCAAATTGCCTTCGCTCAAAAGCAACAAATGGCATCTGTATTTTTAGACATTAAAGGAGCATTTGATTCAGTTTCCATTGATGTTCTTTCAGACAAGCTTCACCAAAATGGACTCCCAGCGGTTATAAATAATTATTTGCACAACCTTTTGTCAGAGAAACACATGCATTTTTCACATGGCGATTTGGCAACACTCAGAAATAGTTACATGGGTCTCCCGCAAGGCTCATGCCTCAGTCCGCTCCTCTATAATTTTTACGTAAATGACATTGACAGCTGTCTAGTAACCCCATGTACACTAAGACAATTGGCAGATGATGGCGTGGTTTCAGTTACTGGACCCAAAGCTATTGATCTGCATAAACCATTGCAAGATACCTTAGATAACTTGTCCGATTGGGCTGTTCATCTTGGTATCGAATTCTCTGCGGAGAAAACAGAGTTAGTCGTCTTTTCAAGAAAGCATGATCCCGCGCAGCTTCAGCTCCATATGATGGGAAGAATGATCCAACAGGTTTTAACTTTTAAATACCTCGGGGTGTGGTTCGATTCCAAATGCACGTGGGGAGGACACATTAGGTTTCTGATAACAAAATGCCAACAAAGAGTAAATTTTCTTCGAACAATAACAGGATCTTGGTGGGGTGCTCATCCGGAAGATCTAATAAAATTGTATCAGACAACGATACTTTCAGTGATGGAATATGGATGCGTTTGCTTTCGTTCCGCTGCAAACTCTCATATTATCAAACTGGAGCGAATTCAGTATCGTTGTTTGCGAATTGCTTTAGGGTGCATGCATTCGACACATACAATGAGTCTTCAAGTTCTGGCGGGAGTTCTTCCATTAAAAGATCGATTTTGGGAGCTTTCATCACGCCTGCTAATAAGATGTGAGGTGCTGAATCCCATGGTAATTAATAATTTCGAACGACTAGTCGAGCTTCGATCTCAAACAAAATTCATGACAGTATATTTTAACCATATGTCACAGGAAATCAACCCTTCAAGATATATTCCTATCCGTGTCAGCCTCCTAAATGTCCCTGACTCAACTTTATTTTTCGATACATCCATGCAGCGCGAAGTGCGTGGAATCCCGGATCATCTACGTTCGACGGAAATCCCAAAAATATTTTCAAGTAAGTTCAGGCATATTGACTCTGAGAAAATGTTTTACACGGACGGATCGCGAATTGAAGAAGCGACAGGGTTTGGTATGTTCAACAATAATGTTTCGGCCTCATTTAGGCTTCAAGAACCTGCATCTGTTTATATAGCAGAGCTAGCAGCAGTTCATTATAGTTTGAGTGTAATCGTCACATTAATTCCAAACCATTATTTCCTCTTCACAGATAGTCTGAGTGCAATTGAAGCCATTCGCTCAAACATGACTGGCAAGACTGAACCGTTTTTCCTGGGCAAAATAAAACAGTGCCTGAACGACATATTGAACAATAATTATCTAATCACTATAGTCTGGGTCCCGGCTCATTGCTCCATTCCTGGCAATGAAAGAGCCGATATTTTAGCCAAACGTGGTGCTATTGAGGGTGAAATTTATGAGAGACCAATTGCTTTCAACGAATTCTATAGCTCGTCTCGCCAAAGAACACTTGCCAGCTGGCAAGCTTCTTGGGATAAAGATGATCTGGGTCGGTGGATGTACTCAATTATTCCGAAAATATCGACAAAGGCATGGTTCAGGGACTGGATGTGAGTAGAGATTTCATTCGTGTGATGTCCAGACTCATGTCCAATCACTACACGTTAGATGCACATCTCCTTCGAATTGGGCTCTCCGAGACTAATCATTGTGCTTGCGGAGAAGGTTATCGGGATATTGATCATGTCGTTTGGACATGCGTGGAGTATCGTGATGTCAGATCTCAACTAATAAATTCTTTGCGTACCCAAGGTAGACTATCCAATGTCCCAGTTCGAGACATTCTTGCTTGTCGTGACCTTTCATACATGAAACTTATTTATCATTTCATAAAGAAAACTGGAGTTTCAATTTAATAAAGGCCCCTTTCAAGACTTAGTTCTGATCCCAGCTGCGTCCATGAGTTCAACCAATAGCTAAATTAGAATAAAAATAATGTAATGATACAAACAAACTCGAAACAGTTTATGAAATTATTAACAAAATGTCTGAAAATAACAGCTTATTTTATAATTTATAGAAGTTAATCGTTTGGTTCAAATAATATTTCCGAGTAGATTTCATAATTAATGACGAGTTACCTAAGATGATATTTAAGTAATAAGAGAATATGTTTTAATAAATGCAAAACGTTGTGACTATGTTAGAATTAAATTAGGATAAGAATATTATGTAAAAGTGATGCTACGGCGAAGAAAAACTTATGTAAACTGCCTTAAGAAATAAACGTATTTATGAAAAAAAAAAATTGAGCCCAAGTTTATTTTATGGCGTTTTTCATTGAAAAACACTGGTGGCGTGGATTACTCTGGTTTTGCGCTTTCGAGCAGAAATTGCAATGAAACACCTTAAGAATATTGCATTTCTGGTCGAAAGTGCAAAATCAGAGCAATCCACGCCACTACTGTTTTTCAATGAAAAACGGCATTAATAAAAAGTAAACAACACTCGCTAATTTTTATATCAATTCATTTAGCTTTTTTGCGTTTTTCATATTTATCTTTTGTTTTAACAATGTTTAGAAATGCTATCTCGACTTTCGTCGTTCCAGAAAAGAATCGCCCGTTTCTCATTTGACTGACCAGCAGTAATCTGCCAACATCTAATAATTTTCCATCCAAGTAGGCTTGCAGGAATTCATTCACGATGGCAACGCATGGTCATCGCTTCTTTCGTTTCACAAAACGTTGTTTCGCTGGGAAATGAAACCCAGACATGCTTTTCTTTCCACCTGATTCAAGTTTTCCGTAAAAACGGTATTTGTTAGACTAAAATTTTGAAAATCATGAGTCATCATCACGGGATGTTCATCAAATCAGCATAATTTTCGCAATAGTTGTCCGGTTTTTACAAATGATCAATATTCATCGATAAATACACTCTCTGAACATAACCAAGATGAAATTCTTTGCAATAAACAATAGTAAATACTAAACAATTAAAGTGAATTGGTTTTACTCGATGAAAACTCACATCTAGTTCAAACAATGAACATACATTATTTTGAAGATTTCACAATACTCTTTTTTAAACGTAAAACTTTTAAAAATCGGGAAAATATTTACCAAGATATTTACATATTAACGCGAGAAATCTGAAAAAATCTTTTCAGTAATAAAATTTGGAGGATACAAAAAGTATAAGAAAAAATTTTTGTTACTCGACTAGCTATGTAGTTTCAAGGGTGTGTTATATTTTTTAGCACTATATAATCTTTCTATTTTTATTATTAATTCTTCATATAGAACCGGCTATGGAAATGATATAATAATATGTGCTATATTTTACTTTACCCAGAAATTATAATTATCAGGTTATGATGACTGATGGTTTGGATCCAATTGGTAAGAAATATGACATTGAATGCCAACTTGAGTAACAGTAAGATCTGAAAATGTAATTTGTATACATGAAATTGAAAAAAAAAGAATGAAATGAACATAAATTTTTGGAATCGCTTAATATCGAAAGTGTCTTTGTAATTTTTGAATCCATTTGATGAAAACGTCACATTGAGGCGGGACTGTTCGATGAAACGGTTGGCTCAGAACATGGTCTTCATACGAAATGGGTCTTCGGAGTTCGGTTGATCTAGCTGAGTCTAGGATTAAATTTTTATTATTTTTTTTGTGAACCGCTGACAGACAAGAGGTTTTGTAACTTAATAGTATGATATTTAAAAAAACTTCATTCATTGATTTCATTGAAATATTGGCCGAATCTACCAAAACAAAGCACCGAATGTAACTCACACCTTTTGCTAACCAAAACTAATTTCTTTAAATATCCTTCGATAGTCTGCAATGCAGTTAATTCAATCGGTCTCGGTGACTGCCTTCTCGGTTGCTTTGTTCTGCATTCGTAAAGCCGGGGAACAGACAGAATAGACGATAAAAAGGTAAACTCCGACTGGACGAATGGCACACGAAAAGGACAAAAGCAGTAAGAAAAGTGGCGCCGAGAAGGCTCACCCTGCTGCTAATTGGCTTTTTGTATTCGTCGGGGATGAGCCGTTGGCTTCCAGGTTTCGTGTGCCAATCGACTGACTTCGATTCCTCAAAGCAGAGGTCAATTTTCGGGTCAATCACTTCCATTAGTAGAGGTCATCGTTGCGGTCCGGATATTCCAGGTAGTAAAAGGTATCAACTGATGGAAATCCTAAGCAGGAAATAGAAGAAAACGGGATTTCTTCTTGCTATCCTTAAAAAATAGGCAATTCGGACAGGTCACGTGATTAAGATTTTAGGTAACCGAACCACAACGAAAAATGAATATAAAAGTTCATAACTTTTCATCGGGTGCTTGGTATTTTAAACTTAACATATTGTTCTCGTTTTTCTTACTCAATTTGATTGTTAATATTGTCACAAGTTTATTTTCAGAACACAAAACGCTGATTTGGAAATCCAGTCAGTCGTCCGATCAGTGTTTGATTTAAGTATTTGTCCTACCTCCATTTAATTTTTTAATTACTAAACCTCATTGTAGTGAGTCTGCGGGGATTTTCAATGATTTTAGTGAACCTACTAAGCTCCATAGTTAAAGATACATAGCTGGCACTATGCATTACTTATCAAAATACGAAATCTCTAACTACTTTTGCATTTATCATCATTCTGTATAATGAAAGGAAATCGAAAATCGCCCTTCAGAATGCAGGAAATTTTAATTTATACCGTAAATTAAGATTATACATATATTTTTGCGGCTGCCCTAGAGTCGGATCCGATTTCCGCGTTTGTTTGATTAAGGATCATGCAAAGAATCGTAAATTCCTTACCTTTAGTATCTATCTTTGAGAAAGGTTTTTTTTTTCTAAAATAGGATGAAATTTCCGGTTGAGAGATTGCCGTCCCGAAAACGAAGCGAAAATGGATTCAAAAGTTTCTCAAAAGGTCGCTGGCATTATTACCGAGTGAGCAAGCTGGCGGAAAGGGGACGTAAATTTTTGAAACGTTTTTTTTTTGCTTCAAGCCGTAGGTTGCGTGTTTACCCTCATTGTAAAATTTCGGCAACCGATGAAAGGATTTTCCGTGTGTGGTTGGGATTTAATCCTTTTTACTTCCCATCGAAAATAATACGTGACACAGCTGTGTCGTAGTTTGCTGCTCCGAAGGGATCAGATGTATGAAGAATTGTTTGCGAAACATAAAATGATTGTCGTTAATTTTTGCACGTTTTTCTTGGCTAGTGCACGCAACAGAAGAAGATTAAAAAAAATAAATCAATTTTTAAATATTAGTTTTGAACTTCTATGCTACAATCAAGAATGTTTTTTTTTTAACTAGGCATAGTATTATGAGAACGTATTTTTTCTGAAACTTGTACAAAGGAAGATGCAGTGAATAAGTTGGCCTCATTCGACCATTTTGAAGATGAAAATAATACAAAAAGTTTTAGTAATATATTTTAGGTTTGTCTCACAGTGAAATTTCATGCTCTGTAGCGACTCTCATCCTAACAGTTCCTATACAAATTTTGAACTTGTCTTGTCCTGATAGCCTATCTCATATCTGGCTATCACAGGAAATGCCCAGACAGTTTCATTATTTCAACTAAAAAATAAGACAACCAAGACCGAGACCAACTCCGGCTCTACAATTCGTGTTTCTTCCGAACAGATTCCTAATTGGTCCTGCAAACACTAAACAAAGCATTCAAACAGCTTATTTAAGCATAAAATTACGCACATTATTCTAGGGGATCAATTTTATTACTGACGAACCGTTTCATTCGACAAAAAGACAAAGGACGCGAACAAATTGGGCAAGGAAAATTCTGAAATTTTCACAGAATAATCTAAACTAATTTTCTAAGAGATTGTCAGTTGGGTTTTCTGATATGTTTCACACATATTCGAATAGCGTATACCAGTTTTAAATTTGACAGTAGAACCGACGACGTAGAACTGTTCGAATTCCAGTTTCAGTTCTATTATAGATCCTCCATATAAAACTTCAAGCTGCTGAATTTGCTCTTAGAGCAAATTCAGCAGCTAGAAGTTCTATATGGAAGATCTATAATAGAGCAGAAACTGGAACAAATGTATCCCCAGCAAGCCGTTCTAGTTTTATTTATTCGACCACTTCTTCAGTCAAATTTAAAACTGGTCTACGATGCCGTTCTATTTTTTGTATATTTGAAACACGAGTAAAACACTGCTGGGGCTGCCAGTTTTTCTTGTTATAAAATTCAGATTTAAATTTTGTAACTGACATAAATTATGCATCTAGAACTAAAACACTCCTGAACATGCCCTTAGGGTATATTCAGTTTTGTGCTACACTCAAAATAATAATCATGTTATAGTTACGTGAAAAGTTATGTGAATATTTTCCAGCCTACTTTTCACGTAGGTTTTAATGGACTGGCATTTAAAAGCTGTTTAATGCATAATCCAGTAAAAGCTACGTGTTTCATTGGTAAAATGTAATGTACTGTTCATATCACATTTACCTATCAGTTCATATTAAATTTAGATACCAGAGAATTAATATTTTATATATTGGTTGAAGTCAAAAGGAAGATATTTCAGATTTTTATAAAAAATATTAGAAACGAAAAATACCATGAAATATTTAACATTTATTTAAAAAAATTAACATAGAAAATATAATATTAGCAGCTGAAAATAAAAAGCAACTGATAACGTCGTGGGATCTCGAATCGACAATCCTCCAGAAATCGTTTTTGTTGTCACTGCCATCCAACCGAAGCCGAAGTCGAGATCCGAGAACTCCCACAACACTACCGATACAGATTAATGTCGCATTACATGGGTCTAGTGTCTCTAGTCTCATACCGATTTTGAACTCGTTTTTCGGTGGACCAACGGCCTGTTTGAAGCATTTGGCAGGAGCGGGCACATTTCCGGACTCACGCAGGGACTTGGTCCAGTCGAACACATGGAAACTTTCACACTGGAATGGTACGGTCGGTGTAGTGAAAAATTGTAATTAAATAACATTTCTCGCAAATATTTACACTACTTAGCCACAAATATTTACACTACTTAGACACTTTGAAGGCCACTGTTCGTTATTTTCAAAATCGAGTTTTTCACACCGGAAATTCACGTAGATTGTTTGACGTTTGGTCAATTCACCTAAACCTTATGTGATGACTCTATTCATTTAGCGGATGTTCGTATAACATTCATTTTCGTCACGTAAAATATTCACTTTGACATTTAAAACCATTTTACGTGATTTATCAAGTGAATCGAACGAGAATTTTTATTTGAGTGTAGTTCTAGATGAGTAATTTATGTCAGTTTTAAAATTTAAATATGGATTCTATAACAAGAAAAACCAGCAGTCCCAACAGTGTTTTGCTCGTGTTTCAAATATAGAAAAAAAAAATAGAACGACATCGTAGACCAGTTTCAAATTTGACAGAAGAACTGTTCGAATAAACTAGAGCGGTTTGCTGGGGATACGTTTGTTCCAGTTTCAGTTCTATTATAGATCTTCCATATATACTTGAAGCTGTTGAATTTGCTTTTACAAACCGGGTATTTTGAAAATTAATTTGATGAATAGATGCTGAAAAGCAATGAGTATGAGTGTTTTTGAAAAAGGTGATAACGTGCAATATTTCGATGTTCTGTTCGTCAAAGAATATCAATGAACCGGATTTCGAAAACGACGGATTTCTGAACGATTTTGCATAGGGTCTCGATGAACCGAAAATCGCCATCGTGGTTTATGAAACGGTTCCAAACATCATTATCTAGTGAATTCTCGTCAAATCCGTTCCGAAAATATTCATATTGTGACAACGAGGTATGATCACATGGTGCAGAACTCATGACCTACTTGTGATGAAAATTGAAAATCGGTCAAATTTTCAAAAATGCTGCGATATTAGGAATCAAATGCTTAACATACATGCTTGGATTCATTGGAAACTAGATCGAATGGATTGATGAAAGCAAACACGTGTATTTGATGTTACACACTAAATTTCATTCGGTAATTTTTACACATTTTGCAGTCAAGTATTTTGTTTGCTACCTCGTTTATATTATAAAAGTTTTCAAAATACGTTGATAAACCGAAAGTTAGATTCGGAACGATTGTCAACATGTTTTACTATACTTACTTGTTAAATCCGCTCTGAAAATATTCATATTGTAAGGGTTTTCAAAGTATATCGATCAATCGGAAGTCGTTAGCTAGGGTTATAATATATATTCGAGTGTAGTCACCGGTATCTCCTTACCGATCCTATCTAGAAATATGATTAAAAATATACGTAATAATAGTATAACTATTTCTACAAAGCAAATTTTAAATTACGAAAGCCTTCGATTCGATTTATGAGCTTTGTTTTTTACGTTTTGTCTTCGACTCATCAGAGCAGAGCAGCTCATGTTGAACTCCCTCCACTCAGTAGTTGAACATAAACCACTAAGCAGAGGTAAGAGAAAACTCGTCAAATTGTACCGAAGCACAGTATCATTACTGATGATGTCGCCTACGTTAATAAGTGACAACATACTGATCGTTTTCAGCTAATAGTCATCAATAATTCTCATTCTTACGTTACCTTGCTAATTCAAACGCCTGAATTAGACGTTATACACCTCCCATATGCTCTAAATATTGTCTCGTCCGATTGTTTTTTTGAACAGAGATGAGGGAAAGTCGTTCTACGCGATGAGCAATAAGGTCAGAGGGCCACGTGTTGAGTTTTAAATCGACCACGTGGCTCGCTCAATTCCCTTTGCGCATTGTATTTCTCTTGTACTCTCTCGTATATGAGCAAACTGTACCGGGTTGCCAGCATACATTTTATTATTTTGATGAGAAGTTTTATCACATTAATCTATCGTATGGGTTGGACATTACATGGATTCCAATGAACAATGAAAAAATATTCAGCTTTCACAAAGATTGAATGTCTGTGTGTTTGGCAGCCTTGTCGAGTCAATTTTATTTCTCTCTCCTTTTGCAGAATGCTATCAGGAAACCAAAGCGAAAAAAATGTTGGATGCATTGAAACTGACTTTGTTTCACAGAAAAATACAAGACTTTATTTTTATCGCGATAACATATATGTTTTTATGTACTAATCGCATCTAAACTAAATTATCTAGACTTTGTCACGGTAGATTTATGATACAAGCCTTCAAAGCCGAGATATTCGATGAACAAGTAGAGGTATGCATTTCCGAGCGTTCCAATTTTCAGCAACAAAAAATACAACACGACCGCTAAACTCAATGAATCATTCTGATAATTTCACAGAATATTCTCAACTAAATTTCGAAGACATTGTCAGGTGGGTTTTTCTATATTCTGCACCGTTTCCAAGAAAATTTAATTTGAAACGGGAAAAATAGCAAAAAAAAAAACCTACCACTTTACGGTACTGTCCTCAGCCCATAATGTTACATTTACATCCAAAAACCAACTAAAATTCAGTTGCACGCCACATCAGAAATCCTAGATTTGAGTTGCAATTAGTGAACTTGATTATAACTGCCTCTCAACACTTTATCACCTCGGCGAATAGTCAAACGGTTAAACCGGAGGTCAAATAAACGAATAATAATAATATAACTTGTATTTTGTAATTGTAATGTGCAACTGTAAAAACTCGATCGGCTCCCCCAAAGCCCCGTTGCGTATAAGCCCAGATACGTAATTCATTTTCGCAATTTTTTAACATCGAGTAGGCCTTGCTCAAACTGAACGAGAAAAATCAAAGTCAAAGATTTTCTTGAAAACTATTCCTACGATTAATTCATACTCTGAAAACATTCGAAACGGATCTTTCCAAGATGAGTTATCTAGATTTCGTCGGCTGGTTTTTAATATTTTTGAACAAAAAGTATAAAAAAGTATAGTTTTCTCTTTATACAAAATGTTGCGTTTTTTTGCTAATGTTCCACTTCAACTGCTGCTGAATCGATCCTGCTGTCAAAATGTTTACTATCCAGGTGAGATCTTTCTATCGATCGAATGTCCTTACCGATGCATAACACAAAACTTTTGATTCGTAGCATAAACCTTGCTATCGGGTGACGATCTGCCGTTTGCTCATCCTTGAATCGAAAAACATCTTACATCGCGATCACTCAACTCACGGCAGCTGATGTAAAAAAATCGATAAAATTGGAATCTGACAGGAAAAAAGGAAACGAAAACTTGAAAAACTGAAAAACCCTTTTCCCATTAAACTTTACATTATCCCTTCCACGGGTTTGTAAGGTAACAAAAACTGAAAGGATTCAACTTTTTTTTTTCTGCAGCGTTATTCATCCTATGTGATCATCAGTACCGTCCTCCCCCTGCTCGATTTGGCGGTAGCCAGTTTTGAAATCTTACCAAAAATGAAAAACGAACACATTTTAACCCTTATTACGATGAAGGGATATCGTCCTGCTGATATTACTTTCGGTTGATGAACGTTTTTTTCTAGAGTCTTTCTCTCTCTCTCTCTCTCTCTCGTTGTACCCCTTTTGGTATAACAAAAAGACTTTTGCTACTGTTTCTACCTGGCATCGTTACGTAAACACAGCCGGATGTCCATCATCAGCAGGATTCTGGAATCCATGCTGCTAGGAAACAGCATTAATCATAGTTTAAAATTGGCGCGTAGAGCGATTAGAATTTAAACCAGAATGATTTTGTTAGTTAATTTTCAGTTAGGAAAAATAGTGTTATATCGACCAAGATTTTTAAAAATGGATGGTTTGAAATACCTTAATTTGTGCTTGTTTATTTTTTCATAATTTCAAATGATGCGTTGTGGAGGTGATCTTGGCGTGTTGCACTCCGATTGACTACTGATTTACTAATCAGAGTTGATTAGGAAATGGTACTGGGAATTGATACCATTCCAATTCAGATTGACCATTTCAATAGCATGATAGCCCAGTTGGCGCCTCAACTGCATCGCCCACAGGGAAGGATACAGGACATGTTCAAGAGGAAACGCCGATGCTTTACCTGCTCTACGGAAGGACGATGATGCATCAGACTCTTCCAGAGGTTTTGCCAAATACAAATAATAATAATTTGTATTTGGTTTCGCGAAGTTGGTGATTTGGACGGGTATGAGGTTTAAAATTCATTCTAAGCAAGCGATGCCAAAATGGGATAAGATATGCTGTTTGTTATGTATTTAAGGGGCAATTTACAATCTTAGGAAAACGGTCATTTTTGCAAAACGCAACAACAGTTTTCTTTGCTGTCGTTGAGCAGAAACTCAAAAGAGAAATATCAGTTGAAGATTACCCTCTCAGCAGGCCGTTCAATTTTATTGATTTTTGAGAGCTTGTTGAACGATATATTGCACGAAATATTCGTTCAATTTGCTGGAACGGTTTGTTATTGTTTTTTCTCTTGCAAAAATAGTGTGAAAATTAAGTGTTACCTTTCCATAGAAAGAAAATTTGTTGTTATTCTATGTGAAGTAGAAGTATTGTGCAGGTATGTATTGTTAGTTTAAACAAATAAGTGGAAAAAACTTCAGAAATTTTGCAGTAAAACTAGTCCAACGGGGCTGCAACTCCTCATGTTAAAAATGGCTCAACAATGGACCTCTGTCTGCCGGGTTTGTTGAACGAAAAAAAAATGGCATTCGGTTCAACGGTCTGTTTCAAAATCGGCAAACGAAGGTCCCGTGTTGGCCTCCCGTTGAACGATTGATTGGACTTTCATTGGACCAATGATCCAACGTATTGGACCAATGAAGGACCAACGTTGAACGTTTTTTTCTAAGTAGGTAATCAAGCAATAGAGGGTAAATTTGCTTTTGCATTTTTCAGCAAAGACTGTTTTCCTGAGGTTGTAAGTAGAACTTAAGGCTCCAAGAGAGCACTTCGTGCTCGCATCTCATCCGACACAGTCCAAAATTGTTTACAATCGAGACGATAGAAACAAAGAAGACAATACAGTGTAGTGAACAATAGAGTCTACGAAATGGATAAATACGATTTAACAAAGCCTGAAACTTGGCCTGCAAGACCGAATTCAATTTGTATAGATTTCAAGCGTTGCAAAGTTAGACCAGCAGCAAATGAAATTGAAATCTTACTTAAAGAACGAATACATCTAGACGCTAAGGGCATGTTCAGGAGTGTTTTAGTTCTAGATGCATAATTTATGTCAGTTACAAAATTTAAATCTGAATTTTATAACAAGAAAAACTGGCAGCCCCAGCAGTGTTTTACTCGTGTTTCAAATGTGATGTGATGTGATGTGAAGTGAAGCCACCATCAGTTCAAGGACTTGCCAGTGGATGCGGGTAGACTTACAGTAGCCCCGATATGACTCATCCATTCACCTTCTTACTATAGCTGTTACCAAAAAGCGAACAAAAAGGGTTGGGCGGATATGTAAGTAGAGTTACTTACTCGTATTCCGCGGGAATAAAAGATGCTCTTCCAACCATAATATCCAGTGCATGGATGAAGCATATCGCTATACATGCTTGAACCCGCCTGATGGTTTGTTTGAGAAGGGCGCGTCAGACTCATTTCAAACCTTCAGAAGGAAACAAGTTTCCTTCAAGTGACTTGGGCTGGCTATCCACAATCCCTCGTCCAGTCATCAATTCGTCCGATGCCCTGATGCTCCCTACCCTTTACGCCCCCGTGCAAAATGTTTTATATTGAAAAATACAATGAAACATAGTGTAATGAAATTAATATAACATAAAATAATATAATAGATTACAAAATAATACAACACAACATAATATAATATAATATAATATAATATAATATAATATAATATAATATATTTCAATTTAATATAATATAATACAATGTCATACAATATAATATAATATATCATAAAACAATATATAAAATATCATTCAATGTAGAGTGTCAGTTATGCTCTTCTATCTTCGCAATACTGCAGGAAGTAGAATATTTCTCTTCTAATAACAATAATAATATCCACATCTATAAAAATAATATATGTTATTATTATTGATGACAAATTAATAATAATAACAATAAATATAATAATGAAAATGATAATACAGTACAATGAAATATATAATAAATAATATAATGAATAAAATGATATGTTGCGATATGCTATGATATTATATTACTTGAATCTATATGTCATTTCTCATCCTCTCATTCTGCCATCAACGCATTCCCTCGACCAATTGTCACCACAGACTAACGTGTAGGCATGAAACAGGAACCAGTGAGGACCAAGCTCACCTTGTGACGACCTTGATATTTAGTTAAAATTTACTTTAAAAATGATAACTTATAAGGAAAACAAATTTATATTTTGCGCAGAGGTACGTAATACTACTCATAATAAACCCTATAATCTAATATAATACAATATAACATAATATAGTAGAATACAATATAATATAATATAATAAAATATAATATAATATAATACAATATAATATGTTATAATGCAATGCAGTATAATACCATAATAACATAAAATAGTGTAAGACGAAAATATATGAAACAATATGCTATGATATAATATAACAGTTAATGTCGCAGTGTAAGTTACGCTCTTCTAATAATAAAAATATTAATAATAAAAAAAAATAATAATACATGATGTAATAAACAACAGAATTATATGTTATAATATACTATGATAAACATTGCACTTTAGGATGGGCTTCAACCTACAAGCCATTTCGCACCCTCTCATTCTGCTACTAACGCAGAAGGCGATAGCACCCAGTCGACGCCGTTCTATTGACCAAATGTCATCATAGACGCTCGGGGAGGCATGAGATAGGGACTTGTGAGGACTTAGTTATCTCACCATTTGACGACCTGTTTTACTCGTGTTTCAAATATGCAAAAAATAGAACGGCATAGTAGACCAGTTCTAAATTTGACAGTAGAACTGTTCGAATAAATAAAACTAAAACGGCTTGCTGGGGATACGTTTGTTTCAGTTTCAGCTATATTTTAGACCACCCATATGAATCTTGCAACTGCTGAATTTGCTCTAAGGGTACATTCAGGAGTGTTCTAGTTCTAGATGTATAATTTATGTCAGTTTTAAAATTAAAATCCAGAAATTATAACAAAATAAACTGGCAGCCCCAGCAGCGTTTTATCTGTGTTTCAAATATAGAAAAAATAGAACGGCAATGTATAACAGTTTTAAATTTGACAGTAGAACTGGTCGAATAAAAAAAACTAAAACGAATTGCTGGGGATACGTTTGTTTCAGTTTCATTTACATTATAGACCACCCATATGAATCTTGCATCTGCTGAATTTGCTCTAATAATGTAAGTGAGATTCTATTCAACAAGGCGTCTAACTGTGTGTACACACTTAGAAAATTTCGCAGTATTTGGTAATTTTTTACCGAATTTTCAACAGCTGAACGTTCGGTAATCAGTTCGGTAATTGAATTCATTACCGATTGTTCGGTAATTGCTGAACTGTCAAACAACTATCGTAAACTGTAAACCAAATGGATCTAACAGATTGTAATTTTTTGTTTCTATTTTTTTTGTTTCTATTTTTCACTTGGAGCTGTTAGCGGAATATATTCAACAGTGTCACTATTTATTTTATCTGTATTGTAACGTTTGTTATGCTTCATTAAAGTATAGTGACTTTGTGAAAGTGTAATAACGTGACAGTGAAATAGTGGAATTAAATGGTACATAAATAGTGACACTGTTGAATTTTTGTTTGTTTGTTTTCCTTCCTTTGGTTAAAATTCTGGATTTTCGAATTTCAAATAACAATACATATTCACAAAAACGAATGAAGAAAATGGCTTTATTCCACGAGAAATTTAAAAAGTGTCAGATGTTCCGACTGACCGGAATTATGAGCGCCTTCCAAAACACTGCACAATCCGTCGAGTCCAACACCCTTTACCCTTGAACGATTTGTGTTGGCAGCAAGTGGACAAGTGATTCACAATTATTTTCTGCCTATAAGTAAACAAAAAGCTGTTAGTGGCTCTAATGTCTTAAAAACTTTTATCACCTGTACCTCAATCCATTCGATGAACCCTTCAACATTTTTTTTCGTTTGGTTAATAAAAAGACACTCACTGAATATTTTAATAACTGTTTGACAGTTAGTTTAAAGACAATCAGTTTTCACAGAAGTTCGGTTATTGGAAGATAACTTTACCAAACGGGCAGTATGATTTTTGCCGAATTCGGCGACTATTCAGTTTTACCGTATCAATTGTATATCTAATACAGAATTCTGTAATTAAAATTTACGTTAAACTGATCTTTCGGTGAAAATTTGCATAATTGTTTTAAAATAAAACCCATGTACCGAAATATCGGTTATTTCTATAGATTACCGAAAGTTCTCGTCAAAAATATTACCGAACAAAGGAATTAAATCTTAGTGTGTACATTATGTTTAAACGTGAAAGCGATGCAATTGCATTCGCTTCGGTTAACAACGAAGTGCACAGCGTTGAGTGTGACAACATTAAATACAAAAATCCTGTGCACATGGTGGACAATGCCATACAAGTACGCGTGCATGACCTTCCCCCGCAGGCCACCGATCAGTCCGTTCGGGAGATCATGTCGCAGTACGGTGAAGTTCTTTCCATCGAAAGAGAAGTATGGCGGAATTTTTTCCCCGGCATCCGGAACGGCGTGCGAATGGTACGTATGCAACTACGTAAGGCAATTCCATCTTACATCATTTGTGGTCAAGGTGGGACACATCCGTCTAAAACGCTGATTACCTATGAAAATCAGCTGGTTACATGTCAGTTTTATGAACAACCTGCACACTACGGTAAACCTTGCACTGAAACTGCGAAAAGAACATCTTCAACCAAAGACAAGGTCAACCGTTCAACAACGAAAACTAGTGAGCGTAGTACTCCTGTTTTACCATCAAATCAACCAACAACTGAAACCAATGTACAACAAGGCGCTTCTACAGCAACTTGCAACGAGCTCAAGACTGCGAACAACAAGGAAAACGAAAAGAAGACGGAAATCAACAACAAAACCACCGATGCGGAAATGGAGGACGAGACGAGCCACGAACAAAGTGCCCCTCAACACTCGCAGGAGGGAAATGGAAGCTCTCCTCCTCCTAGAAAAAGAGTGACAAAGAGATCCACTTCAAAAAATTCTTTATTTGAAAATTCGGCTAATTCGGCCACGTAAAGCTTGTACGCAAATAGTCCTGAATAAAAATATTTTTTAAATAAATCATTCGAATTATCTTGTGAAAAACTTTGCACGTAGTGCTTGGTCGTTTGTCGCGCGGAAAATCGCTCGTCGCTACGCAACGTATCGTGTTTACTATGGCATGCATGTTTATTTTTGTTAAGTGGATGAAATTCGGTCGTGCTTCGCCGTGCGGTCCTTTAATATTCGCATCGCTTCGCGTCGCTTGTTGCTCCCACTCTGGCTTCGTCCAGAGTATATAGCTTTAAGCGATGCGACGCAAGAGTTGGTATGGTTACTACTACAGGGTCCGGCACTCGAAGTGTAACCAATTAAAAAGGCCATAAATTCAGTTTGGAAAATTACTTTTACTTAATTCAAAGTACAAAATGTGTAAAAATAATACAAAATTCAGAATCAATTCACTTTTGCTCGATATGACCACCTTTTGCCTTGACTTGATGACTTGAGAGAGCGAAGGAGTTGCTTCGTTTGGCCGAAAGCGGTCAATTTCCGAACATTGTATTTTCTGACGAGAAAATTTTTCCAATTGAGCAATTCGTAAACTCTCAAAACGATAGGGTTTACTTGACCGACCGTTCATACGAGAATTTGAGTCATCGATTGGCCACCAGGAGGCAGCACCCGCAACAGATAATGGTTTGGGCCGCTGTAACCGCAGATGGGCGCTCTCCAATCGTTTTCATCGAGCCTGGCGTCAAGGTAAATGCGACATATTATCGGGAAAGTATTCTGGAGGTTGCTTTGAAGCCGTGGGAAGACAAACATCTCGGTGGCAGACCATGGACGTTTCAGCAGGACTCGGCACCGTCTCACAAAGCTCGAGTGAACCAAGAATGGCTGAAAAACAACGTTCCGAACTTCATCACGTCCACATAATGGCTCTCGAATTCACCAGATGCGAATCCAATGGATTATTCTCTTTGGGCCATTTTGGAGAGCAAAGTCCGAACTAAAAGATACACCAGTCTCGAGGCGCTGAAAAAAGTTATTGTCCGCGAGTGGGCCAAAATACCTGCAAGTCACATTCGGCCAAACGAAGCAACTCCTTCGCTCTCTCAAGTCATCAAGTCAAGGCAAAAGGTGGTTATATCGAGCATAAGTGAATTGATTCTGAATTTTGTATTATTTTTACACATTTTGTACTTTGAATTAAGTAAAAGTAATTTTCCAAACTGAATTTATGGCCTTTTTAATTGGTTACACTTCGAGTGCAAACCCTGTAGAGAACTCTTTATAGTTAACTTCGTTTCAAATAAATTTTTCTTCTTGTTTTCGAACTAAAACTGACTTTTGATTTGATTGAAAATCCTTTAGACTCGAAGATAAATTTGTTTGGCATCGGTGATACTTTTTTCAAAGTGTTCGAACGATTGATTCGCAACATTAAACTGACGAATCAAAACCACGGCATTTCGTCTATTCGTCCGTAAACGATAATGGAATTTTTCGTTCGTACAAATGATGTTCGAATACACGTATCGTTTGAAGCTAAACTGGCATACATTCTAGCATTTCGCATAGGGTTAATCATAAGAAGTTTAGTGATATTTGAATATTTTGTGGCAAACGAGTCGCGTTCGAATTCATTCGAGTGAAAACAAGAATGGCTTATTCGTATCCATTCGAAAGAACCCGTCATAATGTCATAACCCTGAATTAATTTATATGATAAAAAGACATTTCGCACTAACAACAAAGCAAATAAAACTTTCAATGAGAATGGAATGAAAATCAAAGTCAAAAATAAATAACAAATTTTTCTCACTTCCTTTTTTTCCTTCGAAGGGTCATCATTGCTAGGATTGTTTGTTTGGCCTCGGGTTCGCCTAGATGAGATAATATTTATACAAAATAGAGTGCTGACCATAAGCTCTCAATTAGCACCTCCAGCATTTCGGACCCTAATTTAGGCATCGATGAAAATTTCAATACATTTCCCTATCGTTCGTCTTCCGTGGCCGGTGGTAATTTCCTAATGATACATTTAACCTTCTTCCACACGTTTTGCCGTAGACGGAATTCCTGGGCAGAGTTGTTCTTCCCCCTTCGATAAAACTCAGTCACCCTAATGATATTTTTTTTGCTGATGATTTTTTTCGAAATGCTAAAAAAAGAAGAACCGAAGTATCGAATATCCTGCCGAGTTCAAACGATGATAATAGTAATGAGTTATTTGCTGGTGCCCTTTAACTGCACATCCAAGAAAAGATACACTCCGAGACTCTGTTTTCAAAAAAGGGTCTTTAAATTTAGAAAAATGCGAAACCGACCCGAAGGTCATCGTGAGAAAGTTTTTTTAAATTACCCCAATTTGAAATAAAAAAAGACAAATGACAAACGCACACTTCACGCACCAGTGTGGCTAGGGGATGGCAAATGATTCATCAGGGTCGAGGGATTTTGAAGACATTCGTCGTCTCGCATCGCAAAAATTCGTACGGAAACACGGAAGAAGGGAAGGAAGGAAGCACTGCGGGTTCCCCCTCGCTCGGTTTTACAGTTGGATCTGAATTTTTCGTAATCGGAAGTGCAGGGAAAAAGCTATTTTTTTCGAACGATTGGTCCGATCGAGAGCTATCTTACGACCATCTCATCCATAAAAGGGAATTGAGGTAATGATGCTGAAGGCCCGCTGCGGGGTATTTATTTTAGCCGATATTTGTGCAGTTTTTTTTAAATCCGGCAAAAATTTAAAAAACTCTAGTCAGATTTTAAAGGGGTTGCGAAATACGTGTGAGAGAATTGATTTTATTTTCAGCTGCAGAAAAACGTCTGAAAAAGATTGATGATATTGAAGCATTACTTCAATTGGAAAAGTAAAATGTTGAAAGTGAATTTTTGTTTATGACGGCTCGCACAGTTGGAGTTGAATTTGGTGAAAATGCTATGTAGAATTATGCGAAGAATTGGGAGAAAATTTGAATTTTGCAGTTTAAAAGTCGTTGCAAAGAGTCGCTTTAATCTTCACTGTAAGAATCGCATAAAAGTTCTTTCTTAATCCACCTTCTCATAATACTCATATTTTTATAAATATTACTAAGGGATCCTTAAAAAACTCTACATTGAAACTCTTCATTGATTGAATAAAACCAAAAACGTTTTTTTGAATAAAAAGTAGCATGGCTTTTCCCATTCGTATCCAGTTTGGAACAAAATTTAGAAGAATTCTTACGTTTTTTGCAACATCACTCTAAACGACAGTTGAGAACTTTAAACGCACTTCACCCTGTAATTCTGAAACCAACACACTTAAAAAATCATACGGAGTTCGGTAAAAGAAATTACCGAATATACCCAGTAATACGAAAAACACCAAAGGGTCCGCGATTTTTTTAAAAACGTCTAAAGACTGTATCGGAAAGTATGGACGCTTTTTGATTTCGCTGTAAATAATTCACAAGTGTTAGATATTCAAATTTTATTCGATATACTGATAATATTAGACTACAATAACAGGATATTATTCTCAACATTTGCTACTTAGCCATTGTAGACGAGCTGGCGCACCTTCTTGCGAACGTTCCTCATTAAATTCCGTACAGACTTCTTGGCGACAAGTTTTGACACTTTTTTCCAATCTTTTTCGAACTGTTGAATGGCTGCCCAGACATGTTTCCTAAGATGTGCTTTCGTTAATGCCCAAAATTCCTCAATTGGTCGAAGTTGTGGGCAATTTAATGTCTTTTGGGACGAAAGTGACATTTTTGGTAGTATACCATTCTACCGTTGATTTCGAGTAGTGGCAAGAAGCAAGATCTGGCGAGAAGACAACAGGATCCTTGTGGCTTCGAATCATGGATAGAAGTCGTTTTTGTAAACATTCCTTGATGTATATTTCGCTGTTCATTGAAGCAGTGGTGATAAAGTGTTTCGAAATATTACCGCAGCTACAAATTGCTTGCCAGACCATAGCTTTCTTACCAAATTTTTCGAATTCAATCGATGTCTCGGACTGGTTTAACACTTGCCCTTCTCGCACCGTAAAATTTTGTGGTCCCGGCAAGGATTTGTAATCGAATTTCACGTAGGTTTCGTCGTCCATGGTTATGCGGTTCAAATTTTCAGCAAGAATCGTATTGTACAGCTTTCGAACCCTCGGCCTGATCGATGCTTCTTGTTTCGGACTACGTTTTGGTTGTTTCTGCTTCTTATAGGTTCGAAGATTCAAACGTTCTTTAGCACGAAGAACATTTGACTTCGACGTACCCACTTTTTTACCACATCCCGAACTGAAACCTTCTTCTTTTGCTCGAACGCCTTCAGTATACGTTTATCCAACTGAGGGTTAGCAGGACCTTTTTTCGACCCGTTTTCGGTTTATCCTCAAAGGTGTTATCCTCACCGAACTTCCTGATTGCATTTCGCACGGCTTTTTCATTTACTCCTTCCATTTTTGCTATCTTTCTCAGTGACAGTCCGCGTTCTGTGCAATATTTGTACACAATTTTTCGACGTTGTTCTGCTGAAAGTCCACGCATTTCGAAACAAACTATTGAAAACGAATAAACAACTGCACAAGTGGTTAGAGATAAGTGTAAACAACAGGACGCAGCCATAAAAATTGACAGATTCTGAACCATTGCGAACGTTGGCAGCGGTTTTTGGTTGCGTCCATACTTTCTGGGACAGTTAAGTTATTCCTTCACGAATTTTCGAACTTTTGATCGAACGCTCTTTATCAAGTTCCGGACAAGTGTTGCATCGCATTTTTTGGACGCTTGAGCCCAAATTTTTTTTGAATTCCTGCATGTTCCCAGCTGCCTTACCAGTCTTCCTGAAGACCCTCTCCACAATTGCCCAGTAACGTTCGATGGGTCGAAGCTGAGGGCAATTTAGTGGTTGATATTTTTCTCAACGAAATTTTTACCCTTTTCCGCAAGCCAATTGAGAGTGGTTTTGGCATAGTGAACCGACGCTAAATCAGACCAAAACAGTGGAGGTGTACTATGCTTGCTATATAAAAGCAGCAATCTCTTCTGGAGACACTCAGATCGATAGATTTCTGCATTTATAGTTCCGGTAGTGTAAAAAATGGTTGACTTCATACCACAAGAACATATTGCTTGCGACGAACGACGACAGTAAAGTATTGTGGACCTGAAAGTGTTTTTGAGTCCTCCTTTACATAAGTCTCATCGTCCATCAAAACGTATGCATCCGAACACTGCAAAAGACGCGAATACAATTTCCGGGCCAGCGAGCAGCACTTCTTCTGTTCTATACTTTGTTTCGAGATTTTCTACTTCTTGTAGGTCTTCAGGTGATATCGCCTCTTGATACGATGGATCATTTCGACACTCGTTCTTGCTTTTTTGGCCAAATCACGCATTGACATTGATTTGTTCGTCATGATAAGAGACACCAGTTTCGGCTTGGAAGAACCGGGTTTTCTTCCTCTTCCTGGTAGCTCATCCAAAGAATAGTGTACCCCAAATTTATCAATGATGGTTTTAACACTGGCATGATGAATTCCAAACCGCAAATTGTCGCATAGTAATAACACATGGATCAATAAGTCCCGAGACTAAAGCAGAGATGGAGCTCGTAGTAAACCAGTAATCACGTCTTTCTGGAGTACTAACCTTTGCTTGAAACGAGTCAAAATTTTAAGTCGATCCGACCAGAAACACCTGAGTTATCGAGGTTGGAGTAAAGTCGTTTTGTAGTTTGGTTAAAAAATGGACAAACCGAGTTTCGTGTTTTGATAAAACATTGTTTTTTAATGGGTGAAAACACCGTGCAAGCGAAACAATGGATTGAAAAATGTTATCCGGACTCTTGTCCATCAAAAGCAACGATTTGTCGGTGGTTCGCCGAGTTTAAACGTGGTCGTACCGACACAAATGACGCGGAACGCTCGGGTAGACCTGTGGAAGCCGTTATACCGGAAAATGTGAGTGAAGTGACAAAAATTACAATGAAAGATCGTAAAGTGAAGCTCCGTGAGATTGCTGAGATGACACAGATATCATATGGAAGTGTATTTACTATCCTTCATGAAAAATTGAGCATGAAAAAGGTTTTTTCCGAGTGGGTGCCACGATTGCTTTCGATGGAACAAAAACAGCAACGAGTAGATGATTCAGAAATTGAACGAATTGGGCTTTGATCTGCTTCCCCACCCCCCATAGTCGCTAGATTTAGCCCCAGTGACTACTGGCTCTTTGCTGATCTTAAAAAATGCTCCAGGGAAAAAGATTTGGCTCAAATGAGGAGGTCTTCGCTGAAACTGAAGCCTATTTTGAAGCGAAAGATACATTTTTTTTATAAACATGGTATTGAAAAATTGGAAAAACGTTGGAACCATTGTATCACTCTAAAAGGTGATTATGTTGATGAATAAAAAAAAAAATTTGCAAAAAAATGTTGTTTCCATTGTTAGTCTCGAGACTTATTGTTAGCCATGTGTTCAGAACCTTCACCCTTATTCTGAATAACGACGTATTGATTTTTCGATCGAATCCTAGGGCTGGCAATAATCAACTCAGTACTTCATCATCACCGAGTTCAGCTCACCTGCAAATCGGTTTCAAAAGCATCGCTGAACGAGTTGAGTAACTGGGTACCCATTTGTATAGAGAAAACATCGTCTGAACATCGTAGTGTCAAGCAATCAGCAGATGAGCGCTGACTGCTCATCAAATATTAGAACCCACTGAGAGACGATTTGTGAGTTGTGATTTGATGTGTTTGTACATCAACACACTGAATCAGATTCTTATGAAACTGTCTCGCTTGTATTCCCCACCCACCAGAGTTGCCATGGGCGGCCAATGTTCGAATCGATGCCATTTCAATCCATTTCTCAAGACATGTTCTCGCATGCTGGAGAACGCATTCGTTTCAGTAGCCAGTTGTGTTTAGCTCGAGACATGAAATTCAATCGTTTATGGTATACATCACACTACGGTTCGACATTTGTTTTAGTACATTAATGCTCGTGTTCGTTTTGAGTACCAGCAAAAACAAAACCGAAAATCTGGGTTGTGTTGGCAGCTCTGTGGTTTAAGAATACACTCACCGGTGTAGCTCGGTACAGTGATGCCAAACTCAGCACTCACTTTTTAAAACTAGGAATGAGAGTTAAATGCTATGAAATCAAAACTGAGAACCATCAATACCATCATAATTTGATGTCAGCGGTGCTCTGTATAGGTGAGTGTGTTTGTTTAAATCAGCGATGATTTTCATCTTTACCATCATTTTTCGGATTGCATCGTAAATCATGTGAGCTGATGAATAGAAAAAATCAAATCTTATGAGCGAGTTTTTGCCACCCCATCCTAGCTACCTTTGATTTTCTAGCATTATTAGGAAAAATAAATGAAATACGATCGTAAAATCGATACGACGTTATTCAGAATAAGAGCGCTTAATTTTCGCTTCCTTTTCAATACGCAACATTTTGAAAACGCAGAATTCCGACCGCACAAACAAGTAAACAAACGAAAGCCAAACGTACAGCATGCTATGATCTGGACATAAAAACCATCACAAAAACATGCGTACAACATAAATGTATGTGGATAGCTTATTTTCGATACACTCCTTATTTGGACCAGGAAATTGAATGTAAAGTTACTGCACTGCGTTAATACATATATACAGTCATGTTCATAGATAAATAAATGCATTCCAATTTGGTTTTACATCGAGGACAGTTTTAAATCGAATTTTCGATTCAACGAATGTCCATTTCATAGATTTATTCACAAATCGTTTAAATTTTTATTATTTTTTGCTGTGGATTCATAAAAACGTAATACGTAAAATGACAAAATTTTACAAAAACGATTCAGTCTTTCAAGTAAGCGTTTCAACACAATTCAACAGTTAAAAATAGATATCAGAAGACGTGAATTTAAGCAATTTTTGTAGGTGTGCTGGTAGTGGTTTGGGTGTAAGATATCGTCCATTAAACGAATGATCAATAAAAAGGATTGAAATCCGAATTTTTATACACCCCTATTCTGTATTTCGATCTAACCGGATTTTCTTGAACGAATGAAAAAAATTGCATTTTGTAATTCGATCGAGTGATGCTTTTGTACGGAAAACTCGAACTCGATCGAGCTACAGAATGCAAATCTCGTATTCGCTCGAAACAATCCGATTCGAATGAAATACAGAATAATTAACTTTTAATAAACGTAAAAATAGTCGATTTAGTACACGTTTTTCCTAAGAAAATGGTAAAACAATACTTTGAATTTCATTATCTTATCTACACAATTTAAAAGGGCCATGTTACGCACTTCGTAACTTTATATTACTTGATATCAGCTTTCCAAAAAGTATATGTATGTGCATTTGGTCTGCAATCCTGCTTCCTATAAGTATTTAAAGTTAGTGTATATTAAAATTAAAAAAATTTAATAACTTTGTAAGGACACGGCCAAATCGTACACAGTCTTCAGCAAAATTTTGTAATTTTACGTTTTCAGTAATGGTCTCGACCATAGTAAGCATTGAAAACAATTGCGAAAAAAGTTTTGTAAAAAAAATTGATTTTTAGGGGTATCAAATGAAAATGCGAAGATATAACAGCTTTATTCCAAACGAGCAAACGACTTGTCAAATACAATGTGAAGCTAACGAAAGTGCCAACATTTCGTATAAAATGTTTGGAGGTGTTGCCAACATTACGGATGAGATGTCATTACTCTGGTTATAGGCACTCTACGTTTATCTATCTCTTACGGGAAAAAGTTGTTGAAATGAGCTCTTCTCATAGTAGGCTTTTTCATATTTAGCAGCTAGAGAATTAAGTTCACGTTTTTATCGATTCGAACCACTGTGCATTCCTATGAAACAGTACAAGAACGTTCTAGTGCAGGATTGTCATCAAACTGCGTACCTCTGACAAACAATAATTTCAAGATTCAATACACCAATCAGAGCCTCCCAGTATATTTTTACGTACAGTAATTATATCGTTCCCTCACCTCTCTCACCGTGTGTAAAATCGCGCAGCGACTTCCTCGGCCCATTTCTCCGGATGCGCCGATTTCTTGTGAGTATACATATTCGAACTTGAATTGGAAGTCCTTGGGCAGTATGGACACTGATACAACACTACACCGGTGTGTGTTGCTTCGTGTTCCTACGAAAGAAAAAAAAACGCATTTGTCTTTTGTCGACAGTCCAAAACAGTCATCCCATTACCTTCAAACGAAGCTGAGTTTTGCATTCTTTGCCGCAGAAAGCACAGGTGAACAGAGGTCTGTTGGAATGGTGAAAATTTTTGTGACCCATCAAAGCTGCTTCGTTGATAGATTCCTTGCCGCAAATATCACACTTCACGGGCCCGGACGTGTCGTAGCAGCGTCGTTTATGTCGCAAATAACTTTTCTTATTTATCAACCTTTAAACAAACAAAAATTTAGTTTCTGTGTATCATCGTTTCAAATGTAAGGGACATCTTACCACCTATGACATTTTTCACACTGAATCTTCAAACTGGCCAACCCTTCTTCCGTGTGCGTCAAACGGTGTTCGTCCAGTAGAGCCCGATGATTAAAACCTTTAGCGCAAATGTCGCAAACCCAATCGCACACTGCACCGTGCTTCTTCTGTAGATGCGCCCTCAGTTGCTGCGAGTTGGAGTAAGCCTTATTGCACTGTTCGCAGAAGTGGGTCTTCCGTTCTTTGTTGACATGCCAATTCGTATGCTGCTTCAGCAGATAGTCCTTCACGAAAGCAGCCCCGCATATGTCACACTTGAACGGTCGCTCCGAAACCGGTGTATGAATCCACCATTTGTGGATTTGTAATCCCGAACTGTCCGCGTACGTTTTACCGCAGATCTCACACTTGAAATGGTCGGGATTCAAATGTCTCAGACAGTGTTCGTACAGCCGTTGACGCTTACCGAAGCGACGATCACAGCAAATGACCGCGTGTGTATTCATGTTATGAACTTTGAACGCGTGATAGGACAACTTGTTGAAAGTTTCCCCTATGAAGTCACATTTGGAGCAATTTAAGGAAACGTATTTTTTGATAAGCTCATCTTGTTGGACTAAATCGTCAATATTCCGCCTGCCCTTTGAGCTCGATGGTTTCGCTGACGATTCTTCGACAGACTGATCGAAAGAGTGCTGCTCTTCGATGTCTTCTCCGCCAGTATTCGGCACGGCAGACGAATTCTCCCCGAAAACATGGTGGCTCAGATTATGATTCTCAAGATTTCGGGCACTTAGAAAATATTTTCCACAAACTTGGCAATGGTGATTCTTTTTCTCCACCTCTTCGTGCCACTTTATGTGACTGTTGAGCAAATCTTCCGCCGCGAACGCCTTCGAGCAGCGATCACACTTGAACTGCTTCTGGTCCTCCGGTGTGTGCACTAAAAACATATGATTCGCATAGCTACGCTTATCCTTAAAAATGCAGTTGCACTCCAAACAACGACTGTGATCATTTTTCATTGGTTCATGATTTTTCAAATGTTCCACCAGCCCGGTTTTTGTAGACCATTTCCGATTACAGCAAAATATGTACCCATACGTATCGTGAACTTTCTTAAAGTGTACCCTCAACCGATAAAAAGTTTCGAACGTTTCGGCCTTATCCAGTCCAGTTTCAGCGCACCGGTGACACGTAATATCCATGTGTTGTCTTATGAACGCATTTAATTTCTCATTGTCTGACTTTTCCTTTCTCAGCTTTGTCCTGTTATGATTACGTCTTTTGACCAGCACCAACTTTTGCTTTCTGGCAGCAAGTCGTTTCGCCAGCGGAACATCCGAATCGGTTACATCGGAACCATTAGTACTTTCTTCACTTGAAGAACTCGAACTCGATTCCTGACCATTGCCCTCGTTGCTAGTAGCACCATCGTCTTCATCGTTATCATCACAATCGTAAGTTCTGCTTTGCAATGTTTCACAATCGAAAGTCTTTTTCTCAGATTCTTGTTTTACCTCCAATTTACATATTGGTTCTCCAAAAACTTGCGCGTTTAGATGTCTGCAAAGCAAAAACTCGTGTGGTGAATTATAGTTCATTTAGGTAAAAACTGAACGTTTACTTACCTAACATTTAATAGACCGTCTTGCTCTGGATTAGCTAAACAGTCTCTTTGCTCGAGATTATCGTGGACATCATTAACGGTAGCAACTATCATTTCTTCTGCACAGCAATCAACCGTTTCCGTTTTGATCTCGGAAATCGCCAATTGAGGAGGGTGCACTTTTTCTACCTCACAGTAAAACTTGTGAAATTCATCAATTTTTTCCCAACAACTAGTACAAACGGTTTTGTTGCAGTACTCATCTTTCTGTAAACGAAAAAAAAACGCCAAAATATCATATGCATTTAATAATTCTCATTCCGGCATGTTACGTACGGTAAACCAAAAGTGTTTGACAAACACTTCCTCCACATTTTCGCCGCTCACGTCGTCTCGTTCGGTGATGCAAAGAAAATTGTCCGATTTTCGAAGGCAAGTGAAACAACTTTCCAGCTCAGTCGAGGACATAACGCGTTGTGTTTTAATAAACTTACAAATTTAGTTTAGTTGCTTTTTACAGGCCCAACTTGATAAATGAGGAGGCAACCGAATAATATGAGGAACCTGTAAGCGGAACTTTGTTTTTGTTGTGACATTGAGTACACGCAAAATTTGTTGAGGTGATTTAGTTTCACTACACTCTTACCAACCGCTACATAATTTTGGGTCAAAACCTACCCAAAATCAACTAAAGTGTATCTCCCCAATTTTAGGTAACGAGTGATGACCTCAAAATTTGGGTAAATGTAAGTTTACCCAAAGAGTTATGCCATAACAAAACACGCTACCCATTTGTTACGCTCAAGTCAAAGTTTGAATAGATAAAGACCTAATTTTGGGTAGCTTATAGAAGAGCTCGACAATGAGTGATTGTCCTAAAAAAATATGTAAAAATGATTTTCAGTGTACATGCTTTACACGCTCTTTGAACATAACTCATGGTTTGAGTTACGATTACTCAAATTCATAAACTGGAACAATATGTCAAAATTTGAGAACGGATTTCTCGATTAATTTTTCAAAAGGCGTATAAGCAAGTGACAGTTTCTCTTTGTTTACTTTCTCTTCTATCAATTACCAAACGGTTTCCATGTTTATCACTCAACTCTTTGCATAAAATGATACCCGAAATTTTCGACTTTCAAACAGAGTAGTGAAAACAAAGAAAATTTTTTAATCACATCACAATAATCGAAAGAGAGAGTGATTAAAGAGAAACTGTCACTTGCTTATACGCCCTTTTGAAAAATTACCCGAGAATTGAAAAAAAAATCGCTCAGGCCATGAGCACTCGCATTTGTTCATACAATAGAGTAAGCGTTGAGTTCTCAAACATTTGAGTGAAAAAATACTACTGGCATTTCAGTGCGCTGTCATTCTCGGAATATTCTTATCGAATTTAATAATGCAAGATTCATCGTTTTTTACTATCGTTTCTAACCCGATTTTTGAAACCATGAAGCATCAATAATAGATGTTTTCAGTGGAAATTTTTTGGCTTCGATTATGCTAAGTCCAAAATAAGGACATCAAAATAGTTCAAATTGTACTACAAATAAGTCCAAAGGAAACGATTTTAAATCACATTTTTTGTGCTTCCCATTTAAAAGAAAACAGAACGACTTTAATAGGGATTCCATGTATATAAAAATAAACAAAAAAAGTTACTTTATGTTGAGTGTATGGAATACAAATTTTGTGTTAAACTCATTCAAATTTTGAAAAAAAAAATTCTAATTTTGAATAAAAAATACTCAAACTTTGACAGCGATTATGATTATGATCTCGAACGCAATAACACGTTGAAGGCTTTTTTTCTGTGAAAATTGTGCAATTTTAGTTTTACGTACGATGATATTGACAGTAAGATGCGGTGTGCAATATTCATCAATGAACACCAGACTCTCATAGCAATTCATTGTGCTCAATATTAATCATGAACTACAGACTCTCATAGTACACTGAGGTCTCTTTTTACGCGGATTTCCGAAGTTACGCGGTTATTTTTTCGCGGATTTCCAAAGTTACGCGGTTTTTTTTTTCGGAATCAAAAAAAAATTTCGATCTTGGAAGTCTCAAAATTTTTCTATGTCCCAAAGTCGATTTTCACAAAATTTTTATTTTAAGATTACACCAGATCTGGGGGTCAAAGGTGCACGACATCCTGGAAGGAGCGACTAATATCATATCTTACTGTTTGTATCGGCAGTTTGATTGACTTAGCTCTGGTCGTCACAAGCCCCGACCTCATGCCTACACGGTGTCAAATGATGACTGGTGACTCCTGTTTTTAGCAGAATGAGGAGGTGCGGAGTATTAGCAAGCGGTGGGATAGAGTGCAACTGTTGATAAGGAACTAACATCTTACTATAGATGTCTCGATTATCAACCCACTTTGTGACTCTTGCTAATATTCTCAACGTGGGAAGTGTGCAACATGTAAACTTTTATTAAAAAAATTATAAATTTTATATTATTAATAGTAACTATCCTATTGCCCTGAGCTTAGGATGATGGACTACAGGGCGCGTGCCCTGCTTGGCGGATGAGGGTGGGAGTCAATTTACACTTCGTGTTGACCAAGTCGGATCATACCGAGATCGATCGTTCGCTTAAAACGGTAAAACGAATTTATTATATCATCTGTGTTTATCGCAGAGTTGACATGACTGATGCTGCTTGAAATTGACAATGGGCCGTTGGGTTGTTTCAGGCATTACTGATGCAATTGGGATGCTTATTCACCCCGGCTCTGTGTTTCGTTCGAGTCGGATTGTTTCGATCGGGTGTGAAGTTTTGCGTTCTGTAGCTCGATCGAGTTCTCCATACAAAGGCATCACTCACATTTCAAATATCCTCAGACAGCGTTGCAAAAGTCTGTATATCCGAAAGCAAATCTGCTGTTCGCAAATATTGCAGAAATTTCTCTATGATGTATAACTGAACGAACTTGAAAAAAAGGTCGCGACAATTTCATAAGTCTGTGGAATTTGCGGATTTACAGACATATCTGCAGTTCTGGCATCTCTGATCAGGAATAGGAGCGGATTGACATCTTGTGAGCTGTTGGGGAGGTTTCAAACCTTTCCGATCCGGTTCGATATCGGTGCTGATGTTGTACAAATTGCATTGACGGCGAAACTGATTCGGGCAGGTGTGAAGACATTTTGGGCAATCGTGCCATTGTGTGCATGCTGTGGCTTCCCTGGACAGTCTGGTGTTGAATGCGCATCCTTACCTTACATCATATAATCCAACAAACTTGCTAACACCTGACTTTATTTTATCTTATTTCATTTCATGGTGGGGCGCAATGAAACGAGAATGTTGAAATAAGGAACTGTCATCGAAGGCCTAAGAGCAAAGAAATTTTAGGAAGAAGAAGGCGTCTCCAGAGAGTGACGAAAGGGTGGTACTCTGAGTGATAACTTGACCTTTGTTAAGCTGAGGTAAGGTGGGGAGAGAGCGGTAAGTGCACTATTGTTTTTAATGTCACTTTATTATTATTACCATTATTATTATTATTGTTATTATTATAATTATTATTATTGTTCCGTACGCTTTATTTTCAGCCACAAACACAGTAGTTAGTAAACTTCTAAATGCTATATTTCCCTATTTATCTCCACTATCCCTAACCTAATGTATCTGAAACCAGTGGGACTCAGAGCAGCGCCTGCTGGTGGAGGAAGCCGGTGTGCTATACGGTCTAGTGCATATCAACGGTCAGGCTTTAGTAGGCTCACAGCCAGCTTGAAGTGAACCTCACTCAAGCAGATGGGCGGACACGGTCTGCCAGGTTGTGGGCTGATAAATTACAATAAGATTACACCAGATCTGGACGTTTCGTGCATTTCTAAGATATTTGGAATCAAAAAAAATTGTTCTTCTTAAGTTTGAAGGTTTTTTACGCGGATTTCCGAAGTTAAGCGGTTTTTTTACACGGATATTCCAAGTTATGCGGTTTTCACACTTATAAATTTTTCAAAAAAAAATGTTCAGAACACACCTGATCTGGACGTTTCATGCATTTCTAAGACATTTGACATCAAAAAATTTATTTTGCATTTTGTGTTTTTTTTTCTACGCGGATTTTTGAAGTTACGCGGTCTCAAATTCGATTTCACAAAAAAAAATTTTAGGGATTACACCAGATCTGGGCGATTCATGCATTTCTAAGACATTTGGAACAAAAATGTTTTTTTTTTGTATTTTGCGTTTTTTTTCTACGCGGATTTCCAAAGTTACGCGGTCCAAAATTCCCAAAGTCTCAAAATCGATTTTCACAAAATAATTTTTTTGTGATTACACCAGATCTGAACCGACAACACGAGCCACTCCGAACAAAAATCAGAATAAAAAGTGTTCGTTAATGATTTACCACCAGTTACCGTAAATTGAGCGACCCCTTACTAATGTTAAAAAAAAATCTTATCGCACAACACTCTTATTGTTGCTACGAACTAGTTTCCAAGGAATCATCAATATAAACAACTTAATTGAGGAATTAAATTAATCGCTGAGCACGGAAAATATCGTTTATCCAAACAGTTTGAAGGAGGTTTGTGAACAATTTTTGAATATCGACAAATGGTAATGATCGAAATAAAATTTGTTTCAGTTCGAACAAACAAAACATCAAATGGATCTATATTAACCGAATACGGTTTTGCAACATTAAACCGGGTTAAATTTATTATTTGTTCTGTTCTTTCAGGCTTAATCAAACCCTGTTAGCAATCAAACGACATCTGTGTCCATTAAAATGGCCTCCAATACTGAATTCATTATCAGTGTTTGACCCGAATCAAGTCAAACAAGAAATAAAAGAAATCCCACCAATTATTGATTCAAATGCAAAATGATTTTTCACGCTCGGAATAGGTTTGTACATTTGTATCGAAAATCACTTTTCATTGCCTAAAACTCCTTGCTTAGCTTGATAATCGATTTATCATCTTTCTCGCATGCCTTAGTTGAGTTTGTTGAAAAAACTTCTGCAGGAGTCCGTTCAATCTATGAGTTTTCTAATATGGAACTAGATAAAATCGAACAAATTCGAGCAGTCTTATTTTATTATAATAAATTACTTCTTTATTATTCAACAACATCTACGCTATTAAATGCACTGGGGAATTGATTCTGCACAACCACATTATTTAAGAAGTTGTATTCTTTTCCACACTAGGACAATCTTTATAAATTCAATATTTTCAGACAAGAAACCAAAAAAAATCGTTTATCGCACCAAAACTAGTCTTTGAATTGGAATTAAAATGATTTATACATATTGTTTTCATTGCTGAAACCGGTAGCAACGGCGAAGGTGACCGTTATTTGAAACAACACTTGTTTATTCTTGGTCGCCAGTTGAAAATATTTTTTCAACGATTTCAATTTGACATTACAAGTTACTGGGGGGGTAGTTAAATTTACGACACAGTTTTTATAGACGAGTGGCAGGTCGTGTCGTCGTCGGAACGTTTCATACATTTCTAAGATATTTGGCATTAACTTTTTTTCTTTAGTTTTGAAGTTATTTTTCACGCGAATTTCCGGAGTTACGCGTTTTTTTATCACACAAAACTAGGGGGTATCTCTCAGTTAAGTCTGCAGGTAATTAAATACGAAGAAACTTAGCCGCATTAGACCTTTAAAAATCGCAGTAAATTAAAACAAATTCTCTTACGCAGCATGTTGATCTGTTATGCCAAATGATCATAATGCCAAATAACCATTATGCCAAATAACCATTATGCCAAATAACCATTATGCCAAACGACTTTATGCCAAATATGGTAGCACGTTGATTTTGGGTAGGATTCTACCCAAAATTAAGTAGCGGCTACTAAGGGTGTACACGCAAGAAAATCCGGTTCTGGATTAACATTAGAATAAGTCCTATGTTAAAATAACAGTTTTTTCTTGTTCACTTTCTTTTTCGATTATCACGACATAATATGATAATGTGACACTCAAGCAAATTGAGTAGTGAAAATCATAAGGCAAATCTTATGATGCATCAAAAATCACCAAAATCATAATTTCATAAGATAAATATGAAAAATATACCTCTGCAATATACATCTTATCTATCACTATTATAGTTTTCATACGAACAACTTATGAACTTCACAAGATATGAGAGAAGTTATGTTTATCATAGAAATTTCGCATAATGTTCCTAAAAATTCCGTATGAATTTCATAAGGCGTTTTATTGGAATTCCTATTTTCGGGATTTCATAAGGCGGTCTTATGGTTCGCTTACGATATTCTTGTGGCTAAAAATCATACGAAATCATTATGAAATTCCATATATTTTTTGCCTGAGTGGATGATTCATGATATATTATATCTGAATTTTCCAAAAATTTCTTCAGTGCAGATCAAAAGTTAATAATTGTTATTATTATTCCATGTGGAGTTGCAGACAAAAGGTTTGCCGATCGTACCATAATAATTGGAAGTGAAAGTAAACAAAGAGAAACTGTCATTCTGAACGTCAGGACCTTTTCCGATGTTCATCTTCAGTTTGTCTAATGTTTTCGCTTGATGTCAAAGCTATCCCGGGTTCCACCCCAACTGCTGACAAAACGTTTAGTCTGAAACTATAGTTTGAACGCCGAAATTCGAGTCAACTCAATTTCGTGAAAATTGTTTGTCTGATGAAACTACCCGAATCAATTTCAGGTTTATCAAGCGAAAACGACATAATTTCTGCATCAATTAGATCATTAATGACAGCTACCAACCCCAAAAATTTATTGTTTCAATTTCTCGGAATTTAAGTGACCCCATCAATAGTAGAAATATTAGTTGGTCTGCTTGTAAAGAAAATGTAGCTGTTCAAAATCACAAATTATGTTGATTCTATGTCTACAAAAAACATTCGATTGAGTGAAAAAAAAATATTTTGTGTTTTACTGTACAATTTGTAATTTTTTAATCGACCGCTACATAGACAAAGTCATTTAGTTCAGTCAACCCAACAGGAAGATGTTCAAGGCAGAACTAGAAAACTGCTTCACTTGTTTTCGGCAGAGTGACAGCTTAATCCGCATAATCCAAGACGAAGACGAAAGTGTAGAGGAAATTTTCGTCAAACATTTTTGGTTTACTGTATGTGATCAGTTTGTTTTCACCGCGAAATACTCAATTAATTGAACTGTTCCACAGATAGATGAATACCGGGATCGAGCACTGTGTACTAGTTGTTGGGAAAAAATTGATGAGTTTCATAAATTCTACTGCAACGTGGAAAAGGTGCATAGCTCTCAGTTACTGTTGGTGGAAGTCAAGATGGAAGACAGTATTGCTGAATTTGATGGTGAGGAACAAGTAGATCAGAAGGTGGACATACTATCGGTTGATACCCAAAGCAGTAGGTTGGTTGGTTATTTGAAGTTCTGCAAAATTCTCCAATGATACGGACAATCGATTCAAGAATACATTTGTTCTTTTCAGTAAATCTGGAACCGATACTCCAATTCTCGGCGAAAAACAAAAGGCAGAATTGAACAAGGAAACAGTAGATTGTACAGGTGACGATCGCATTTCGGACGATGGCAATCAGTCAACCCTTAAACAAGAACAGGAGGAAGAAACTTTTGCTTCAGCTAGTCAAAGTAAACGATTTATTATTGAACGTGCGATCAAGACTCCTAGGAAACTAAATAACGAGAATGGTGAACTGGACAAACTTATACAAAAGCACATAAATCTTGTTTGCGATAAGTGTTCTGAATCGGACGTGGTGGCTAACCAGAATACGTTCCAATCATTCTATCGACTGATGGTGCATTTCAAACAGGTTCACAAATCAAACGGATACGTGTTCTGCTGCGAGCGCAAATGGTCGACCAAAACAGGACTCGCAAGTCATCTGAAAAAACATAAACCTGCAATAGAGAAAAACAGCAAGACCAAAGCAACAACGTGTCTAGAGTGTAAATGTACATTAAGAGATAAGGAAAGTTACGAAAGCCACATGTTTCTGGTTCACACACCGGAGGAACAAAAACGTTTCAAATGTGACCGTTGTTCGAAAGCATTCGCTGCGGAATGTTTGCTTAATAGTCACATAAAATGGCATGAGGTGGTTGAGAAAAAAAATCATTACTGTACGATCTGTAATAAGTACTTTCTGAGAGTACAAAATTTAAGAAATCACATGATAACACACAATCGTCAAGCGAAACAGTCTGCTCAGGAACAAAAGCTGCCTAAGCGATCGTCTACGGCCAAAACAAAACGGCCGGCTGTTGAAATCGCACAACAAGACGAACTGATTCGGAAATTTGTCTCTTTAAATTGTCCTCAGTGTGATTTTTTGGGAGAAACTTTCAGGGAATTGGTTAATCATGCATTAAAACAACACGGAATTAATTCATATACAGTAGACTGCTGTGACCGTCGGTTCGGTAGCAGAGAACAGTTATACGAACACTGCTTACGACATCAGAACCCGGATCACTTCCGTTGTGACATTTGTGGAAAAAATTACGCTGACAGTTCTGCCCTGCAGAGCCACAGATGGAGAATTCACACACCGATTTCCGAGCGACCCTTTAAATGTGAGATATGTGGGGATGCCTTTGTGAAAGATTACCTACTGAAGAAGCATATGGACACTCACTTGAGCAAGGAGCGAAAGAGTCACTTCTGTGAGTTGTGCAACAGAGCGTATTCAAATGCAATGTACTTGAAAGTACACCAGCAGAGGAAGCACGGTGCTATCAGTGATTGGGTATGTGACGTGTGTGCCAAAGGGTTTGCACATCGGGCCGCCCTCGAGGAGCATCGTTTAACCCATACACAGGAAGGATTGACCAGTCTGAAGATCCAGTGTGAGAAGTGCAAAAAGTGGTAAAAGTTTTAGTTTCGAAAATATTTTAAGGTTCGATTTTCAATCAATCGTGATTTCTTGTTGGCAGGCTAATCAACAAGGGCAGTTACTCGAAACACAAGCGAATTTGTTACGACACCAATGGACCGGTGAAGTGTGACATCTGTGGTAAGGAATCTGTTAATGAAGCCGCACTTATGGGACACAAAAACTTTCACCATTCCAAGCGACCTATGCTGAAATGTTCGTATTGCGAAAAAGAGTGTAGAACACCGCTGCGGTTGAAGGTAAGATGATGGTTTCGTTAATTCCGTTTCTAAAACGTTTTTCTAGGAACACGAAGCAACACATACTGGAGCAGTGTTGTATCAATGCCCGTACTGCCCGCGAACGTCCAACTCCAGCTCGAATATGTACAGTCACAAAAAGACAGTTCATGCCGAGAAATGGGCCGAAGAAGTCGCTGCGCGCTACTACAAGCGCTAACTAGTAATTGCCCGAGGTTACTGCGATTAGAGATTAATTATTTTATAGAAGAAATAAAATAATTAATATTTTTATCACAATCAGCAAAACATATCAAACCTTTTGTCACTTCATTTTTTCGGTGTTGGAGAATGACTACCGCCTGATATCGAGGTCATCAAAAGATGCAATAACTAATAACTAAATGCTCACAAGTTTCTATCTCATGCCTCCCTGTGGGGTCTATGATGACATTTGGTCAATAGAACGTCGAAGGCTGGCTGCTATCACCTTCTGCGTTAGAAGCAGAATGAGAAGTGCGAATTGGTTTGTATGTAATAACTCCTAATATGCAAACAATATTGAAAATCCATCAAATAGGTCAAGTACTTCGACTTGACGTACTATTGCTGTAGTATATTTAATTTCCTTGTGGAATTAAAAATCTACTACACAGGCAGGATCAGGCAATCAACCTTCGGTTAGACCTTGGAATTTGGACAGGGGAGGAGGGGGGGGGGGGGGGGGGAGTGGCTAGCGATCTCTTTACATAGAGCGAGCCTACCCGAGCGTCTGTTCTCCATGTTAGAAGCGCCTGATTCCGTCCTTGTGTCAGTGTGGAACTCTTAACAGTGCTGACACGATGGCCCTCCGGCGAGACAGAAGGTTGGTGCAGGCCTAACAAGCCGCCCGGAAAACACATGTTACGTACAATCAGGATATAAATGCGCAGGAGAATAATCGGCAAAGACCTAGGCGACAAAGGACTAAGATTGGAAGCTTGGCAAATGGAACTGCAAATCACTTGGCTTCCCAGGATACGACCGAATGCTACATGATGAGCTTCAAATCCGCGGCTTCGATATCGTAGTGCTGCAGGAACTTTGTTGGACGGGGCAGAAGTTGTGAAAAGGCGGGTATAGAGCGGCCACTACAACCAGCGCTCTAAGAACGGGATTTGTAGTATTGGGCAAGATGCGCCAGCGCGTGATTGGGTGGCAGCCAAGCAGTGATAAGATGTGTGTATTGAAGGGCCGTTTCTTCAATTACAGCATCATCAACGTGCACTGCCCACATGAGACGAGACCCGATGAGGAGAAGGAAGCTTTTTACGCACAGTTGGAACGAATCTACGAAAGCTGTCTAAAACTCGCATGAATGCTCAGGTAAACCGGGAGGCAATGTACAGGCCTGTGATTGGACTGGAGAGCCTGCACGCGGCAACTAACGACAATGGTCAACGATGCGAAAGCTTTGCAGCCTCCCGAGGAATGGTAGTCCGAAGCACCTTCTGCCCCCCGCAAAGGTATCCATAAAGCCACCTGTAGATCACCTGATCAAAATACGGAAAATCAAATCGACCACGTTCTCATTGACGGTCGATTCTTCTCCGACGTCATCAATGTCCGCACCTACCGCAGTACCAACATTGATTCTGACCACTACCTTGTCGCGATTTGTATGCGCTCAAAACTATTGACGGTGCACAACACTCGTCGCACAATAACGCCGGGACTTAATCTCGAGCAGCTACGTAGCTTTCGTACTGCAGAGGAATACGCGCAACAACTGGAGCTAGTGCTACCAACGGAAGAGCAGCTTGGCGTGGCGACTCTCGAAGACGGCTGGAGGAATATAAGGTCCGCCGTGAGCACTGCTGCAACCGTTCTAGGTACGAGGTTATCGAATCGAGGAAATGACTGGTTTGACGGCGAATGTCAGCAGTTGATCGAAGATAAGAACGCAGCAAGGGCGAGGATGCTGCAACACCGCACGAGAGCGAACGAGGAACGGCACAGACAGGCGCGGAACAGAAAGAACACGGTTTTCCGGAGGAAAAAACGCCTCCAGCAAGACTAAGATCGCGAAACGATGAAACAGCTGTACCGCGCAAATGACACACGGAAGTTCTATGAGCAGCTGAACCACTCACGCAGAGGCTACACGCCACAGGCCGAAATGTGCTGAGATACCAGTGGTAAGCTTCTCACGAACGAACGTGAGGTTGAAGCAGTACTATGACGAGCTTCTGACGACAGATTCCCAGCACCTGATCTGTCGGAGATAAGTGAGGAGCCTGAGGACAACAAAGCCGCGGCAATGACCATTTAGCAGGCGAGCTGCTGAAACATGGAGGAGGCACTGGCTAGAGCACAGCACTGGATGATTTCCAAAGTTTAAGAGTAGAAGATTCTACCGCAGGAATGGATAGAAGGAGTGGTATGTCCCGTCTACAAAAAGAATGATAAGCTAGATTGTTGCAATTACCGCGCAATCACATTGCTGAACGCCGCCTACAAGGTACTCTCAAATCCTTTACCGTCGTCCAAGGGCCGTACCAAGCGCGATTTACGGGAGCCCGCGTCACTACGGATCATATATACGCGATAAAACAAGTACTCCAGAAGTGTCGTGAATACAACGTACCCACGCATCACCTATTCATTGACTTCAAAGCGGCATACGACACAATCGATCGAGAACAGCTATGGCAGATCATGCACGAATACGGTTTCTCAAATAAACTGACGCGATTGGTCAAAGCAACGATGGATGGAGTGATGTGCTACGTCCGAGTATCTGAGACGCTCTCGAGTCCCTTCGAATCTCGGAGAGGGTTACGGCAAAGTGATGGACTCTCTTGTATCTTGCTCAATATTGCCTTGGAAGGTGTGATTCGAAGAGCGAGGATCGACACGAGTGGCACGATCTTCCGAAAGTCCGTACCACTTTCTGGCTTCGCTGACGATATTGATATTGTGACACGTAACCTTGAGAAGATAACGGAAACCTACATCGGACTGAAAGCTGAAGCTAGGCGTATCGGACTGGCCATAAATGCGTCAAAAACAAAATACATGAGGAAGAGGCTCTAGAGATGAAACACTACGCCTGCCACCACGAATATTGATAGACGGTGACGATATCGAGATGATTGACGAGTTCGAGTATTTGGGCTCACTGGTGACCGCTGATAATGACATCAGCTGAGAAATTCAGAGACGTATTTTGGCAGGAAATCGTGCGTACTTTGGACTCAGAAAAACCATCCGATCGAGAAAAGTACGCCACCGCACGAAATTGACCATCTACAAAACACTCATTAGACCGGTTTGTTCTCTATGGCCACGAGACCTTGACTATGTTGGCAGAGGACCAACGTGTCCTTAGTGTTTTCGAAAGAAAAATACCGAGGACCATCTATGGCGGAGCGCAGATGGAACGTGGAGACGGCGTATGAATCACGAATTGCAACAGCTGCTAGGAAAACCACCCATCGTACGGTCAGCTCAAATCGGACGTCTACGATGGACTGGGCATGTCATAAGGATGTCGGACGGCAGCCCAGTGAAAATGTTTCTTGAGCCGATTCTTAGCATATAGAATCATTGCATAACTAGTACTACGATTCTACTGACACTATGAATCCTTCAGATAGGGGCTCGAACATATGACAACTGACTGGTCGTTTGCATTGCAGAAATAGAAAACGAAAAGGGAACAACGATGGGGAATGCTATTCAAAATCAGCCGTTCTAATGGCTCTAAATGTTGTCTAAAAGCTTTTAAGATTACTTCTGTGCATATCGAAGGTGAAAATCATCAAATTAGTGCAAATCTAGAATGATTTAATTAGCTTGGTGCACTTTTCGCAATGCGAAATTCGCACCAAACGAGCGCAAACAAAGCTTACATTTGACTGCATCGCGTTTGAGAAAAATGTTCCGAACAGTGTTGAATATCGTAGAGAATTCCACATTTTGTCCATTTCAAAAACCAGAAATAAAATCCGTACAACATTTTGATAATATTTTTACTTTTTTCATATAAAAAGGTTATGTAATCACTGTGAAACCTGACTTTTTAACCAAGGCTCGGAGGGCCTAATGTCATACACCTTTCGACTCAGCTCAACCAATTTAGTAAATGTATGTGTGTATGTAACAAAAACGTGCACACAATTTTCTCGGAGATGGCTGGATTGATTTTCACAAACTTAGATTCAAATGAAAGGTCTCTTGGTCCCATAGGGTGCTATTGAATTTTACCCGGATCAGACTTCTGGTTCGGGACTTACGGGGTAAAATGTGCAAAACTGAACTAATAACTAGCCATCGATTTTCTCAGAGACCGCTCATCCAATTTCCATTAGCGTTGGTTCAAATGAAAGCTCTTACAACCCCATATAATCCTACCAAATTTAATCCGGATACGACTTCCGGTTCCGGAATTACAAACTAATAAATAAAAAAATACATTTTCTGGGACGTGTTTTTATACATGACACGGAAAATTCAATCAAATACTTTGAAATAGCCGTATAATGCTTGCATTGGACAGATTTGGTTAGTTGATGATCAAATACATTGATTTTGGGTATATCGGATCTTCGTTCCAGATTCCGGAAGTATGGAAAAAAAGTGATCGTGTACTCCAAGCCGGAAATCACTCCAATTTCTCAGAAACGGCTGAATCGGTTTTCATATTTATAGATTTAAATTAAAGGTGTTATGATTATATACCAAACTTCTGAATTTCATCTGGATCCGGCTTCCAACTTTGGAATTATATAGTAAAACGTGTTAAAATTTTTTTACCATCACTTAAATGGACGAAACAAACACTTGAAAATTTTTCTAAACTGGCCTCAAACCTACTCCATTCGATAGTCATTGTTAGTAGACGAGTTAGTAGCGAAACAAAAAAACGGGAAAAAATTAATCAATATCAAAACTTCTCCAATCGGTAGTCATTATCAGTAGACGGTCAAACAAAGCGATTCCGGTTATTCCTTCAAAAATCGAGGAAAATTATTTTGAAGAATACCACAGTATTATATATGATTGAAATGAGAAAGGCATCATTACACCACTAAGTGGATTAAAATAGTTTTCACTCAAATATTGAGATGTATGAAATATATGAGCGATTGTACGACTTGTGTTACGATTATATTAATGTAATGATTTTATTTTATGTTTATGTAATAGTCCTTTCCAGGACTCCAAAGCCACTAACGGTCCTTTTCAGCACCCCAGAAGAAAAAAGAATTCATTTGAATCTCCTTTAAGGCAAATTTTCAAAGTTATGCAATTTTCTATGCTATTTTTTGGGTGAGTTATGATTGTTTCTATCGTTCGAATTTTTAAAAGTATTAGTTTTACTTCATTTGCCATGAAGAGTGAAAAAACTAAAAAACAATAACTATGCATGAATACACATCCAATTTATAATAAAATGCACGTAAATGTATAGGGTTCGGACCAGACCTATCGGTCAAACCGAAGGAATAAGAAAAGTCCAAAAAGACGGAGAGTTAAGTTGAACTGCTAAGAGTAAACAGTAGCGAACTGCTAATGCACCGATGAGTCGGAGAAGAAACACGATCAAAAATGACAAAAGATGGTGATATTTCATGTTAGTTTTAAAACCTTTTTTTTTAATATTTTCTGGCACATTTGTCATATGTATATATTTCACTTTTTTCGCAGTTCTAAGAACCACTTGAACATTCATAACAGGCTTGCGTTCCTTCCATGAAAGAATAGAATTCAGGCTTACCTAATAGTCCTGATATCCCGGCATTGGGAAATTTTTGCTGTAGTCTTGAACTTCTTTCTTCAGTGTTTGTACCTTCGCGTTGAGCGCCGGATCCTCGTGAAGTACCCGTTTGAAATCTACCAGTTTCGGCCCCGACACTGCCGATATCTCCAGAGACAGCTTTAACCCGCGATCGATGAAATCAACTACCTTTACCATATCCGATTCGACGAGACCGCGTGTCGTCAGTGCCGGTGTACCCAGCCGAATACCGGATGGATTCAGAGCACTTTTATCTCCCGGAACGGTGTTTTTGTTGCATGCAATGGAAATTTCCTCCAGGATGTATTCCGCTCGTGCTCCGGTGATTCCAACGGGACGAAGATCTACCAATACCAGATGAACGTCGGTTCCACCTGTCGAAATACTGTATCCTTTTGCCAGTAGTCCATCACACAAGGCACGTGCGTTTTTAATAATCTGCACCTGATATTCTTTGAACTCGGGAGTCTGAGCTTGCTGCATACAGGTTGCAATTCCAGCGATGGCATGATTGTGAGGACCACCCTGCAGACCGGGAAACACTGCCTGATTGATACGTGATTCCAGATCGTACAAAACTTTATCGCCGTTGGCTTTTACACTACGAACACCTTTCCGATAGAATATGACACCGGCTCGGGGACCGCGCAAGGACTTGTGTGTTGTGGTGCTCACCACGTCAGCATACTCAAACGGCGATGGAACGACACCGGCAGCAACGAGTCCGGAAATGTGTGCCATATCTGCAAATAAGTAGGCTCCGTTTGCGTCGGCAATCTGCCGAAAACGTTTGTAGTCCAGACATCTGGAATAACACGAGATTCCGGCGATGATGATTTTAGGCTTGAAATTCTTTGCACTCTCCTCCAGTTTGTCATAATCGATAAGCCCGGTCACTGGGTCCACCTTGTACGGCATCGATTCGAAGAAGATCGATGTGGCGGATATTTTCTTCGTGGCCGTCATGAAACCATGCGTCAGATGGCCACCGTCCGGTAAATCCAATCCCATGATACGGCCATGCGGTTCAATAAGGCCCGTATATACAGCAAAATTGGCCGGCGATCCGGAATACGGCTGCACATTGCATCCCCACTGCTCGGGATCAAGACGGTAGGCTGCGAGTGCCCGGCGCTGCGCCAGAATTTCGATCTCGTCAATAAACTCATTTCCGCCGTAATATCTGCAAGGCAGAGAATAAAGTGAGATTTTAGATTCAGATAACAGATTTCACGCTAGCACCAGTGATCTACAGTCAAAGTCAAGTTGCTAAAAGGTCACAGTATCAAGCGATGTAGCTATGAATCAAGGAATAATTGAACTTCCACCGATTCATAGTCGAACACTCGGTACCTTTGAACACTCACCTCTGTCCGGGTAGTCCTTCGGAATATTTGTTGTGCAGGCAGGAACTCAGACACTGTAGCACTGACAGTGAGGTGAAATTCTCGCTAGCAATCATTTCCAAACCGAGGATTTGTCGTTTCTTTTCCTTTCGAATCAGCCCCATAAGTTCTGGGTCAGACTCCCAAAGGTTTTCGTGGAGCAGTTTTGCATTGCCGGACATCTGCAACGGAATGATGAGCAAATCGAGAGGTTAGTTTGAAGCTTACCACAAAAAATATGCCATGATAGATACTTTTTTAGTTGAATTAGTTGGCATTTTGTGTGTTGTTTTCTACAAATCACAAAAAAAAGTTTTGAATAATAGTTTTTCTCTGTGGAACTGTTCTCGTTAGTTGCTTGCAGTTGAATGAGTAAGTGAACAACCAGTTCTAGTTTTGTAGTAACTGATTATCGCTCGGACTCTCGTGTTTTCGTTAGCTAGGTCTATGAAATGTTGATAGGAAATTCATAATAATAAAGCCTGAACGAGCCCTTCTTATCAATGCAAGGACAGAGAGATGGTGTTCATGAAGCAATGATGATTGCAAATCTCTGACGTTGTTATTAGGTTGGACTGCGTCAGCACTAAGTATGATTAGATCTAACCCTTGCAATAACAAAAATAGCTTTGTTATTGAAACTAGTACCTGTTATGCAGAAAGCTCAAATAAACATGGTTCAAAACATTGTGCAGTGATTGTTTTTATGTAACTAGCAATACGAACACTTTTTACAAACAGTGACTAACAAACGGGGAGGATGAAGCGACATTGATGAGGCGGCTTCTCACACAATTAATCCGAATTTCATTCAAAACCTCTACCTTTCCCTAAATTTTGACGTAGAACTACATCTTTCCTAACTATACTGATCTGCAGGCTCGTACCCAGAGATTACTTATGTACCTAATAAACTTTTCCACTGGAACTGTCATTATGGACAATTCAAAAAAAAATTTTTGATTGTACCCAAGAGATGGTTATTGTATTACATTTCTTCATGTTATTTTTGTCACACATGTCTAAGACTTTCTAAATACTTATATAGCACAGCAATCCACAAGACTTGTAATGATGCCATATTTTCTGAGATCATTTACATTCCTACTTTGGATGACGACAATTCACTGCATAGAATAGCACAGCCGATTCATGGAGAATGGAAAACATCTTGTAAATTTATAAATACTATGCTATGAATATCAAGAAAAAAACTAATGATTCCTTCATGGACAGAATAAAACAATTAATTCACTGGAATAATATTTATGACTTGCAAAAAAGTTACGCATGTAACGATTTCTAACACCTCCAACTTACAAAACAGAAACGTAACGCTTAAAACTTATTTAAAGTAACGAATGTAACGCTTCGTAAAACCTCTAACTTACAAAAAAGTAACACATGTAAAACTTCGTAACGCCCGTAATTGACAAAGGTGTAACGCACGTAACGCCTACAACTCACAAACAACTAACACATGTAACGCTTCGTAACGCAAAAAAAAGTCTACAGATTAATACATGTCATGTTTCGTAACACCTGTAACTAACGAAAAGTAACACTACGTAACGCCTGTACCTTACAAAAGGAACTTCGTAACGCCTAAAACTTACCAAAAAATAATGCATGCAACGCATCGTAACGCTTGTAACTTACAAACAAGTAACGCTTGTGACGCTTCGTAACGCCAAAACTTACAAAAAGTAACGCATGTAACACTTTATTACGTCAAAACTTACAAAAAACGCATGCAGCGTTTAAAACTAACAAATAAGTAACGCATCGTAACGTCAATAACTTACAAAGCAGAAACGCTTCGTAACGCCTGTAACATACTAAGAAGTGACGCATGTAACACTTCGAAGTGCCTATAATTAACAAAAAAGTAATGCATGTAACGCTTCGTAACGCCTATAACTTATAAAAAAGTAACGCATGCAACGCTTCGTAACGCCTATAACTCACTAAAAAGTAACATGTAAAGCTTCGTAACGTCTATATTTTACTAAAAAGTAACGCATGTAACGCTTCGTAACGCCAAAAACTTAAAAAAAGTAACGCATGTAACGCTTCGTAACGTCGATAACTTACAAAAAAGTAGCGCATGTAACGCTTCGTAATATCTATAACTCCCAAAAAAGTAACGCATATAACGCTTCGTAATGCATATAAGTTACAAAATAGTAACGCATGTAACGCTTCGTAACATTTATAACTTACAACAAAAGTAACGCATGCAACGCTTCGTAATGCCTATAACTTACAAAAAAGTAACGCTTCGTAACGTTTATAACTTACAAAAAAATAACGCATGCAACGCCTAAAATTTACAAAAACATCTATAACTTCTACAAAAGTAACGCATGTAACGCTTCGTAACGTTTATAACTTACAACAAAAGTAACGCATGCAACGCTTCGTAATGCCTATAACTTACAAAAAAGTAACGTATATAACGCTTCGTAACGCCTAAAGCTTACAAAAACGTAACGCTTCGTAACATCTATAACTTCTACAAAAAAAGTAACGCATGTAACGCTTATGATTCACTAAAAAGTAACGCATGTAACGCTTCGTAACGCCTATAACTTACAAAAAAAGTAACGCATGTAACGCTTAGTAACATCGCCAAAAACTTGAAAAAAAGTAACGCATGTAATCTTTATAACTTCCAAAAAAGTAATGCATGTAACGCTTTGTTACGCATGTAACGCTTTGTAACGCATGTAACGCTTTGTAACGTTTATAACTTATAAATAAATAACGCATGCAACGCTTCGTAACGTTCATAACTTACAAAAAAGTAATGCATGTAACACCTATGACTGACTAATAAGTAACGCATGTAACGCTTCGTAATGCCTATAACTTACAAAAAGTAACGCATGCAACGCTTCGTAACGTTTATAACTTACTTAAAAGTAACGCATGTAACGCTTTGTAATGCCTATAACTTACAAAAAAGTAACGCTTCGTAACATCTAAAACTTCCACAAAAGTAACGCATGTAACGCTTCGTAACGTTTATAATTTACAAAAATATAACGCATGCAACGCTTCGTAATGCCTATAACTTACAAAAAAGTAACGCATGTAACGATTCGTAACGCCTATAACTTACAAATAAGTAACGCATGTAAAGCCTATGACTCATAAAAAGTGACACATGTAACGCTTGTAACTTACTAAATAACGCTTCGTAACGCCTATAACTTACAAAAAAGTAACGCATGTAACGCTTCGTAATATCTATAACTTCCAAACAAGTAACGCATATAACGCTTCGTAATGCCTATAACTTACAAAAGAGTAACGCATGTAACGCTTCGTAACATCTATAACTTCTACAAAAGTAACGCATGTAACGCTTCGTAACGTTTATAACTTACAAAAAAGTAACGCATGTAACGCTTCGTAACATCTATAACTTCCAACAAAGTAACGCATATAACGCTTCGTAATGCCTATAACTACAAAAAAGTAACGCTTCGTAACGTTTATAACTTACAAAAAAGTAACGCATGCAACGCTTCGTAATATCTATAACTTCCAAACAAGTAACGCATGTAACGCTTCGTAACGTTTATAACTTACAAAAAATAAGGCATGCAACGTTTCGTAATGCCTATAACTTACAAAAAAGTAACGTATATAACGCATCGTAACGCCTAAAACTTACAAAAAAGTAACGCTTCGTAACATCTATAACTTCTATAAAAGTAACGCATGTAACGCTTCGTAACGTTTATAACTTACAAAAAAGTAACGCATGTAACGCTTCGTAACATCTATAACTTCCAAAAAAGTAACGCACATAATGCTTCGTAACGCTTCGTAACATCTATAACTTCCAAACAAGAAATGCATGTAACGCTTCGTAACGTTTATAACTTACAAAAAAATAACGCATGCAACGCTTCGTAACATCTATAGCTTCCAAACAAGTAGCGCATATAACGCTTCATAATGCCTATCTTTACAAAAAGTAACGCATATACCGCTTCGTAACGCCTATAACTTACAAAAAAGTAACGCATGTAACGATTCGTAACATCTATGACTTACAAACAAATAACGCATGCAACACTTCGTAATGCCTATAATTACAAAGAAGTAACGCTTCGTAACATCTATAACTTCTACAAAAGTAACGCATGTAACGCTTCGTAACGTTTATAACTTACAAAAAAGTAACGCATGTAACGCTTCGTAACATCTATAACTTCCAAAAAAGTAACGCACATAATGCTTCGTAACGCTTCGTAACATCTATAGCTTCCAAACAAGTAGCGCATATAACGCTTCGTAATGCCTATCTTTACAAAAAGTAACGCATATACCGCTTCGTAACGCCTATAACTTACAAACAAGTAACGCATGTAACGTTTTGTAACACCTATAACTTACAAAAGAGCGACGTATATAACACTTCGTATCATCTCGGTTACCGTAAGAATCTAACTTTTATAACGGTTTTTAACATTCATAGTTTCCACAAAATAACTCATATGATTTGTAACTCTCAATTTAGGAAAATTTTCGTATACAACGCTTGCTAGCTTCTAACATCTGACATCGCTGGCAGCCACCGACTTAAATGAAAATTGAGAAATGGCATATATTTATAGATACCTCTTTGTACTTCACACTACCCCGAACGATGCAGTATTTTTTTCATGCATGACGCAAAGCCTCTCTAAGCCGACTGAAGCAGAACTGCTGCTGAACTAAGTTCTAAAAGAGAAGCAAAAATCAAAACCGTCGGCCGTCCGAGAGAAATCAAACGGATGACATCATGATGGCATGCTGTGATTGGCTTGTCAAAACATAGATCGATTCAAACATAACATATGTTTAATACCATTTTCGTTTTTGAACCTACACACGGGCGATTCTGACTCCGAGTGAAACGAACACGTGGTACGCGCCCTAAACAACTCATAAAAAAGAAAACATAAACAAACTAACATGGATGCCGTGATGCAACCCGAGAAAATTTTCAGACCGAAACTACGCGATTGGAGTCCGATCTAGAGCGTCCTCAGGTTGCTTAAACGAACATCTCAAAAGTTGTTTGGGCGACTCTGGGCCAGCTCTCGGGCTGCTCTGATCAATAAACAAAAACTGCACAATTACAAAATTTCGCAGTATTCGGTAATTTCTTTACCGAATTTTCGACAGCTGAACGTTCGGTAATCAGTTTGGTAACTGAATTGATTACCGATCGTTCGGTAATTGCTGAACTGTCAAACAACTACCGTAATCAGTAAACCAAATGGATCTAACAGACCGTTAGATATTTTTTTTGTTTGTTTTCCTTTCGGATTTCAAAAACCAACACGAATGAAGAAAATGGTTCTATTCCACGAAAAATTTGTGTCAAATGTCCGGACTGACCGGAATTATGAGCGCCTTCCAAAACACTGCACAATCCGTCGAGTCCACCAGAAATTACCCTTGAATGATTTCTGTTGGCAGCAAGTGGACAAGTGATACAAAATTATTTTCTGCCTATAAGTAGAGAAAAAGTTTTTAATGGCTCTAAAGTTTTAAAAACTTTAGCACCTGTACCTCAATCCATTCGATGAACCTTTCAAATTCTTTTTCGTTTGATTAATAAAGACACTTACTGAATATTCAGCTGTTTGACAGTCAGTTTCATGACAATCAGTTTTCACAGAAGTTCGGTTATTGGAAGATAACTTTGCCAAACGGACAGTGTGATTTTACCGTACTCGGCAACTATTTAGATTTACCGTATCAATTGTATATCTATTTACAGAATTCTGTAATGAAAATTTACGTAAAACTGATCGGCCGGTAAAATTTTGCATAATTATTGTAAAATAAAACTCACGTACCGAAATATCGGTTATTTCTATAGATTACCGAAAGTTCTCGTCAAAAATATTACCGAACAAAGGAATTAAATCTTAGTGGGTGTATAAGTTAAATGTTTCCAAATCGATTATTTCAATCCATCAACAAATGACTGAGTTATTATCGTTCAAAATTATCCTTATTCCTTATATTACATTTTGGTGGGGAAAAGGTTCCAATCAGCTTTTTACAGCCCTGTCCCAAATGTATTGCCCTCCCCGTTAATTTGTATCAGGCCGAATTAGCGCATGCGCGCCATATAAACGCCTCTTTCAATATGAGGAAATTACATTGTTACCCAGCAGTTTCTATTATTTCTTCATGTTGGTTTTCTTACCTTTGTTCATAGTTTGTATTCTGTTTTACCTTAATTCCAGTGTTCTATTCAGCTGTGATTCGTGTCTTTTGTTGTCATTTTTCACTCCGTACTTTTGCTGGCATGTTATGTTGCTTCCAATATTCCTTTCTAATTCTTTCAGCATTTTCGTATTTCTTGTTCCTCATTCAGTCATCCGTTTCCAAAAAAAAAAAAAAAAAAAAAAATTAGTGTTTCATTGATCTTTGTAGGGCAGCTCATCATGGTTTGACGGATAAGAACTGAGGACATGCGTTTTTATTTAAATGATAATAACACTTGGGTTTAATAGTATTGCTACAGCATGTTCACATTTCGTTATCTTCGGTTGATTCTTGACAGTATATTACCATCCGCTCAGGCACTTTTGAACATCTGGTACACTGACTCGCAATCGAAATGTGTCACAACCAATTTGATACAACACACCCGAGGGAACGGTATAATGTATGTTGTACACACAAAAACACTTACATACACACAGGCACATACGCATACACACATGCATACATACCTACATGTATTCCACAAGCAAGCATCACAACATTGAGTTACTATTTCTATTCTAATAGATTCTAACTAAAATTTGTGTGCCAATAGTCATCTCATTAGTAGAGTCACCATGTTATTTTACCGATTACTCGACTTTCAATAAATTTATTGAGATAAAATCGAATACAAAATCTTTGCCTCGTCTGTAAGAAGCAATGGAACATAAAAGTAGTTCAGAAATGATTCAATACTGCTGTTTTAACGAACAAAAAAAAAGCTCCAGATTTCATGTTATTCTTGAAATTAATCTATCAAACAGAGATAACATATCTCACTCTAACTAATGGTTTTCGTACATGAAATGACTAATGGATTTGAGATGAATGGGGGTACCGTTACCCAATTTCTATCTCTTCTATTGGTCGATCGTTAGTCCTGAGCTGAAACGGTGGCCTTTATTACCGTTCTTGCATGCACTCACTCTTACATTTCATTCACACATCATCTCACCCATCAGGTCCCAAACGATACATCCTCACAATATAAACTGGATGAACATCGTTTGACAGCTATCATTGGTTTGCTCATTGGTTCGGTCATTATTATTTTACTATATTCTACAATATTCTATTTCATTCCACAGTATTCCATGGTACACAAACCACCAATAAACGTCAAAGATGGATTCGATTTACCGTTCATTTATTGTCATCGTGTGAAACCCAATTGGGATACGTTTACTCTACTTAATTTTCACTTCACACTGGTAATAAGGGCCGGTAGTATGAAAATAAAACATAAAAAAGAGCTCAGTTAAGCCCTACCGGCCTCTCCAACCCCGGATGTTGGAGCGTAATGCAATCAACATCTTATTCAAGTCGTTCCATATATTATTCATTTAATTCAATTATGAAACTAAAAACTGTAACGCATATCTTTATCAAATTGTAACGCTAATTGATTGTATGTGATGATGTTTGCAATACTGTCAAGCCCACCAACCAAAGGGAGGGAGTTTTTATCGTTCAAAATTATGACAGAAAAAGGTTACGCGACTAGTTTTGCATTTTTTAACCCCGTATAGCGAAGACTAAGGCATTTTTAATGCCAAAACGAGCTTTGTCGGCTACGTCACTTATACCAGTGTATCTCCGAAACCGGATGTGATAGCCACTTGATCTTCAAACTTGATTCACAACCCAATATTAGCTTTGAAACTAGCCTGTTTGATAGAATTGTGCGAGCAAAAACCCACTTGACAGTTCCTACCTTACTCCGTATCAGGCAAAAAAAATGTATTAACATATGTAAAATAGTAAATGGAATTATAACACGAAAAATAACTTATCTGTTCACATCATACATATATCCCTCCTCTGGTTTGTTTTGTGGATCAAATTAAATATAGGGATGATAGACGTATGTGAATAAATTTCACATAGCAGAACATAACCAAAACTCGACACATTCTAAATTCAGTGTAAAAATCAGCCTTCTTGATCAGAATCAGATGAATCAGCGCAAGAATGTTCCAGAAACGTGTCGCATAACGCAATGATTGAGCAATTTCACTCCAAATTAAAATACTTTTGTTTCTTGTTCTACGATTGAGACAATCAGCCAAGTTCGTTATCAGGCAAATTAGCATCAAGCACGGAGAGGAAACAGCGCTGATATACGTAAACATTCTTCTGCACGTGTTTCGTGCAACCACTATTTCAACATTCCTATGTAACTTAATTCAGCTACTTCAAAAATAGGTAATGAAAAGGTACTTACTTTAAACGGTTCCGATTTAACAGGACCTCTGAGGATATTAGAAGATAAATCGCTTTTGGAACGCGATAAACCGTGCACTGTGATTGATTTTTGTGGAACTGTGCCCAAGAGCTGCTGAGGCTTGCAGTATGGAGAAATCGTGCTAAAGCGTTTACGGCATGCGCCTTCGCTAGTATTAGTGTAGGCATGATGTTTGCAAACTTTATCCAGTGCTAATATCGGTCTCGAAAAACACACACTCTTTCCTATCGGTTCACCGTAAGCACGAGCGAGAGGCGCAATTCCAGTCCGCACAAAAGACACGGGCATGCTGATATTTTCTGTGGACTACACTCAAACTGAAACAAATTGATCGAAGTTTTTTTTTGTAGAACGCGATATTTGTTTTATCCGTACCGAGAACGATCGACCGATCGACAGGAAATTCGAACTTCAATGAAAATGAAACCAACAGTATTTTTGCTTCGAGTTCTTCTAAAGTCTTGTGTTATCAGGAACTGACTGTGCAATAAAGCGATAACCTCTGCTATTTGATTTTTGTTTCGACTAATAGATTTAAGTTTGGGTTCTTAACCTGTATTCAGGCCCATGGCAAAAGTTCACAAAATAACTATTTTCAACTCATCACAAGTCTCTTGCGAAGAAACAGCTGATAATTTTGATACTTTATACATTCACTGCTGAAGGGAATTTCTTATCAATCCTTACGAAAATCGACGTAAACGTAAACAAAAGTCACTGGTTCACGCCGGCAATGCCGTTTGTTTTGTTTTGCTGTCCTATACTATCGCATTGTTTGTATGAATATTATACAATCTATATGTGTGAGTAATATATGCGGAAATGTGTTTACTGATTATAGATTGGCAGAATAGTTAAAAATGACAGCTTGTTTTTGTACAGCGGTACGTGGAAAGCATAAGTCACACGACGCATCAACTTCTCAGTTAATCTATTCCGAAATTTGATTCAGAATCTATCCTAATTTTCAAATGAGTTTCAACTTCTTATGTAACAATTGATTCCTACTCAGAATCGATCATTGCGTCTGATACGGAACTGGAAATTATATTGAAGTTTACAGAAGATGCAAGCTTCGAGTGTGTAAAAGATATCATTTCTCGGTTGATTTTTCAATAGGGTGTTTAAGCAAGTGACAGTTTCTCTTTAATCACTCTCTTTCGATTATTGTGATGTGATTAAAAAGATTTTCTTTGATATCACTATTCTGTTTGAAAGTCGAAAGTTTGGGGTATCATTTCATGCAACGAGTTGAGCGATAAACGTGGAAACCGCTTGGTCATTAATAGAAGAGAAAGTAGACAAAGAGAAACTGTCACTTGCTTATACGCCTTTTTGAAAAATTAACCGAGATTTATTCACTGTGATCCCACGCTCAGGCAAAAAATATATGGAATTTCATCATAATTTCGTATGGTTTTTAGCCACAATAATATCGTATGCGAATCATCACAGCAAAAAAATATTAAATTTACAAGTGACGCAAATCCACAATATAACACAATTCATAAGAACGTAATCCGTGAAATGACTAAATTTCACAGGAATGATATAAATATACATACCCCGCCTTTCAAACAAACGTTTATATTTACATGTTTAAGTACTCAAAAATATGTCAGAATGCATTAAATAAAAGTTAGATTTACTGTGAAATTGAGTCATTTCGACGCTCATATATGTCGGTCTCAGAAGATGTAAATTTACACGATTTTTTGTAGGTGTGATAATGAAGTCACGAAAACTGGAATTCCGATAAAAAGCCTTATGAAATTTATACAAACTTTTTAGATACATAGTGCGAAAGTTTTATTATCATGTACTGTGGAATTCATAAGTTGTTCGTATCAATATTATTCGTGTAACTAATTCATTCACATATTCTTCGTATAAATAATTTATTCACCCATTCTCGATGCGAATATTCTGTCTATTCACTGCACGAAAGAGAGAAGGGTGAAAATGAATAAGCAATAATCGTAGAGAACCCGAATCTACTAATACATTCTTCGCTGCTGGTATACATCGTGCATGTTCGTTTTATACATTCGTTTGTCATTCGTTCATTTACTTTACTCTTCGAAATGGTTCGAATAGCGTCACAGCAAAGATTGTTGGATTCCATCCTTCGCAAAGCATTCTTCATCTAATAAATTCATCATATCTCGTGAGGTATCAACAATGGGGGAGTGCTGGGATATAGTTCATCACACACACACACACACCCACACCCACACACACACACACACCCACACACACATACACACACACACACGGCAGCTGCTAGAACGGACTCGCTAGCGAGGTGGCAACAAGAGTAGGACAATGCGGCGAACGGTAGGTGGACCCACCGACTGATCCCAAACGTGTCGGCGTGGGTGAACAGGAAGCATGGAGAGATAAACTTCCACCTGACGAAGTTTCTGTCCGGACATGGCTGTTTTCGGAAGTATCTGTTTCGGTTTGGTCACGCGTCTTTCCCTCTTTGTCCGGAGTGTGGGAACGTGGAGGAAACACCGGCGCACGTCGTCTTTGAATGCCCTAGGTTCGCGGAGATACGCAGGGATATGCGCGGCGTGACAGTCGACAACATTGTAGAGGAAATGTGTCGCGACTAAGACACGTAGCACGTTGTTGACAGAGCAGTAACGGAGATGATCCTTCGCCGGGGATTAGACGAGTAGATTGCGACGTAGCACTGGTAAAGATCGTCTGAGCGCCAGTGAACCGGAAGCCTTCCTCCAACCGGAATCACTGGAGCGACTCAGGCACCCTGCCGATCGATCCGTTCACGAATATCGGAAGCAACAGTTACGGGAGAACTTCCAGTAAACCGGAAGCCAGGCTTCAACCGGACATAATCATGAATAATCGGGGTCGGGAGAACTTCCTTCGCCGGGGAACTCTCCGTCGGTGTAGGTTAGATCTTTTGCCGGGGACTAACCGAGGTTAGATCTTTTGCCGGGGACTAACGTTAAATCATTGGTCCAATTAAAGTCCAATCAATCGTTCAATGGGAGACCAACACAGGACCTTCGTTTGCCGGTTTTTAAACAGACCGTTGAACCGAATGCCATTTTTTCGTTCAACAAATCCAGCATACAGAGGTCCATTGTTGAGCCTTTTTTAATATTAGAAGTTAGAGCCCCGTTGGACTAGTTTGACTGCAGATTTTCTGAAGTTTTTTCCATTTATTTTTTAAAACTAACACTACATACCTGCACAATACTTCTGCTTCACGTAGAATAACAACAAATTTCCTTTCTATATGAAGGTAACACCTAGTTTTCACACTATTTTTGGAAGAGAAAAAACAACAACAAACCGTTCCAGCACACTGAACGAATATTTCGTGCAGTATATCGTTCAACAAGCGCTCAACGATCAACAAAATAGAACCGCCTGTTGAGAGGGAAGCAGCGTCGACTTCGTTCGCACCCGAATATACGGACAAGTTCGAATATCAGAGCGATTATCGAACAAAGGTGAAGGGAAGCGAACGATGATCATTGGAGTACAGGTTTGTCTCTGGAAAACTAATTCCGAATTGGTTTACTGCGGTATTTTAGAACAAATTCAGCGGCTGGAAGTTTTATATGGGCAATCTATAATAGAAATAAAACTAGAACAAGCGTATCTCCAGCAAACCGTTTTAGTTTTATTTATTCGAACAATTCTACTGTAAAAATTTACGCTGCCGGTATACGGTATACGCTGCCGTTCTATTTTTTGTGTTTTTGAAACACGAGTAAAACGCTGCTGCCAGTTTTTCTTGTTATAATTACCAGATTTAAATTTTAAAACTAACATAAATTATGCATCTAGAACTGAAACACTCCTGAACATGCTCTTAAGGTACTGAATGAATGGTATAGGCGAATATCGTACAAACAACGTATAAGGCAAAACCGGAGACACTCGGCTTCGGTGTTTGCCGAAATCAGGGACACTCGAATTCAGTGCTGTCCGAAAATCCAAACACCGTTACTTGGCAATTACACGACCACCGCTACGAGTGCTTTTTCTGCTGCGTTCGGTTTTGGTTTTTCAACACGGGCACGAAGCGTAGCATTATAAATAAAATAAACCTACACTCAAATAAAAATTCACGTTCGATTCACTTAAAAAATCACGTAAACTCGTTTCAAATGTTAAATTGAATATTTTACGTGACGAAAATGAATGCTATACGAACATCCTTTGAAATGAATAGAGTCATTACATAAGGTATATGAATTGACCAAACGTCAAACAATCTACGTGAATTTCCAGTGTGAAAAACTCGATTTTGAAAATGGAGAACAGTGGCCCTCAAAGTGTGAGTAGTGTAAATATTTGCGAGAAATGTTATTTAATTACAATGTTTTACTACATCGATCGGTTCATTCCAGTATGAAAGTTTCTGGGTGTTAGGCTGGACCAAGTGCCTGCGTGAGTCCGGAAGTGTGCCTGCTCCTGCCGAATGCTTCAAACTGGCCGTTGGTCCACCGATCAGCGAGTTCAAAATCGGTATGAAGCTAGAGACACTGGACCCATGTAATGGGACCTCAACCTGCATCGGTAGTGTTGTGGGAGTTCTCGGATCTCGACTTCGGCTTCGGTTGGATGGTAGTAACAACAAAACGATTTCTGGTGGCTTGTCGATTCGAGATTCCACGACTTTATTAGTTGCTTTTTATTTTTATTTAAAATTCTATGCTGATTTTCTGAAATAAATGTTTTATTTTTCAAGGCATTTTTCATTTTTTAGATTTATATAACAATTTGAAATCTCCCTTTTGACTTCAACCAATATATAAAATAGTAATTCTCTGGTATCTAAGTTTGATATGAACTGATAGATAAATGTGATATGAGCAGTACATTACATTTTACCTATGAAACACGGAACTTTTACTGGATTATGCATTAAACAGCTTTTAAATACCAATCTATTAAAACCTATGTGAAAAGTAGGGTGGAAAATATTCACATAACTTTTCACGTAACTATAACATGATTATTATTTTGTGTGTAGATTCCCCAGTGTGATAGCAGCACAGACTAACAGACATGACAGTATGAGTAAATTCTTATAAAAATAATTTTTCGTAATGCACTAGTTCCACCTATATTGTACTGCGCGAACTATTTACTATCGGTACACCCCTTGTATTACGTAAAAGTTTTTTTACTAGTTGGTTTCCCCTCGTTTGTCAACACCGATCAGCTGCTTGCAGGGATGCCTGATTTCATCAAAATTTTTGAAAATGAATCGTCACAATAAATTATTGGATTACGTTGATAATATATTTAACTTTTTCGCGATGTTGGAAGGTAACCATTTATTTGACTCAACGTTGTTCATCTAGACTATTTTTTAATGTGTTGGTAGTTTTCACCCGAAATTAAGTGGCGGCAGACCAGAAGCAAGTGAATATTGTAACAAAACGGGTTCGATTTTGTATTGCGTTGGAGGATGAGAAGTAGGCATAATTCTGTATATAGTTTTGGCAATATGTATTAAATCTGTATCCTGCATGAAATTCGCATGGACGTATACAAATCAATACATTACAGGTAATTCTGCATGAATGGCAACTCTGTTGGTAAATGAAAAAAATAAACACAGTATAGATGACAGACAGGATGTTTTTGATAGGGTAACGTGGCGCCATCATGACACATGTGAGTACTGTCCCAAATAAAGGAATATTCGAAATGACCGTTAAAATGATTGAAGAATCTAATTTGAGTATCCTGTCTGTTAGTCTGTGATAGCAGACCCTGTCAGCTTGGAGCGATCTCAATCTTCAGTTCAGCAACGCCATCGCACGGTATCACATTCAACATATCATCACAGACTAACAGACATGACAGTATGAATAAATTCTTATCAAAATAATTTTTCGTGATGCACTAGTTCCACCTATATTGTACTGCGCGAACTATTTACTATCTGTACACCCCTTGTGTTTTGTAAAAGTTTTTTTACTAGTTGGCTTCCCCTCGTTTGTCAACACCGATCAGCTGATTGCAGGGATGCCTGATTTCATCATAATATTTGAAAATGAACCGTCACAATAAATTATTGGATTACGTTGATAATATTTTTAACTTTTTTGCGATGTTGGAAGCTAACCATTTGTTTGACTCAACGTTGTTCATCTAGACTATTTTTTATTGGTTTGGTAGTTTCACCTGAAATTAAGTGGCGGCAGACCAGAAGCAAGTAAATATTGTAACCGAACGGGTTCGATTTTGTATTGCGTTGGAGGATGAGAAGTAGGCCCAATTATGTATATAGTTTTGGCAATATGTATTAAATATGTATCCTGCATGGAATTTGCATGGACGTATACAAATCAATGCATTACAGATAATTCTGTATGAATGGCAACTCTGTTGGTAAATGAAAAAAATAAACACAGTCTAGATGACAGAGAGGATGTTTTTTATAGGGTAACGTGGCGCCATCATGACACATGTGAGTACTGTCCCAAATAAAGGAATATTCGAAATGACCGTTAAAATGATTGAAGAATCTAATTTGAGTGTCCTGTCTGTTAGTCTGTGATATCATGTCAATTGTATGGGTGCGCAGTGCTGCTGTTTTGGCGCGCACGAATTTGACATTTCTCTTCCCTACTTCTATGTACAAGTTTCGATGCGAACTCGCCTGAGGGCACCATGTTCGCAAAAAAGGATGTTCCCAATGATTTGTTCGGGAAATGTGAGAGCTGGATATCTTGTTAGTATGATGTCTTTGGTGATAGTAATGTAGTTGAGAGACCCGTGACACCAAAAGCGTCGTCTGGTGTATATAATGGGTGCGTAATGCTCCTAAAATGCATGTACAAAGTTGCCTGCGCATTTAACACAACCACAGTAGCTAATGGAAAAAAGTACAACCGTTTCTCACTAGAAGCGCTGTTAGTGTCTCCGTACAATGGGAAATCTATGTTTATTTGATTTATGGTTGCATTCAATACTCCTGGTGGTGTGTTCATGAGTGAAGGTGAGTACCGTGCAAAACGGATCCATGCCTGTACATGACGCATCGCAAGTCTGTCTGCTTTGCCGTCAGACAGTGATTTGAGATTTTGGGGTTTGTCTCTTTTGCTGCTTATGGGGTACATCAGCGTCATCATCTATTTGATGATCTCAGCTGATGTGTGATCACAGCAGCGACAATTATGATCTCAGGCACAAAATATTGAAGGACATCTCGATTTTATGTTTCGTCTTTGACTCGTAAACGTAAAATCAAGTCAAAACGGGTATGTGTACCTAGCATAAATTTGGGGGGGTAAAAATATTTGTTTTACCCTTCAAAGTTACCATTGACTTTCAATGATTTGTTTTAATCTATAATCTATAATATATTATATATTCAATAGGAATAGGTAATGTCATAGACGTAGCACTCCAATTGGCACATTGTCGCAAAACTGATTTTCCGGTAGCGACACCTGCCAATGAAAAATGGAACCAAGAAAGGAGGATTCATTCGGAAATTTTAATATCGGCAGTAGTGATTTTCAACATTTTTTATCGTTTATTCAATAGTACAAATAGATATCAGCAATAAAAGTACACTCGGAGTAGAAGAAAATCGATTTCAAAGTGATTACTGTTTTGGTTGGTTTATCGGGTCAACATTTTTTTAAACAGAAACCAGTGTAATTTTGATTTCTGAAGTACTAGAATGTTTAGCGATCTAGTACTATTTATTTTGGATACTTTATTTGTTATTTCCAGGCATTTGAAAAATGATATCAAACCAAGTTTAATGCACTATTCTGAATAAACGGTAGATTTCGCACAATGAATTAAGATTAACATTACCACCTCAGAGTAAAAACTTTTTCTTCAACTTCTATAATGATTTTCCAAATGAATTTGCCCGTTTTCATAAGAAATCGATGAAAAGGTGGAGTAATTAGAAATTTTCCTACCGATTTGACAGCTCTTGCTGAAAGCATCATCTCTAAACAAGCAGCGCCTCTACATTTCAGTTTCGCTACAATATGCCAATCGAGCTAAATAAAAAATCGATGGCTTAAGTCTTACCAAAGACATTATATTATCAAGATATACCGCTCTCACATTTCACGAACAAATGGCAAGCAACATATTTTTTGCGAGCATTGCGCACCCATACAACTGACATGATATGTTCAATGTGATATCGTGCGAAGGCGTAGCTGAACTGAACACTGATTTCTTTCTAAGCTGACAGGTTCTGGTCTTACTCAAGTACCTGCAGCTGATATTTCGAATTTTCCAAATACGCTCTTTACGATTTATTTGAGGCTCTCACAAGAAGGCTTTGGATATCTGAAAAGGGCTATTTGATTTATCAATAATCACCCTATTCTGAATAACGACGTATTAATTTTTCGATCGAATCCTAGTTACCTTTGATTTTGGTGGCGTTATTGGGAATACAAATAAAATACGATCGAAAAATCAATATTTCGTTATTCAGAATAAAGGTGAATAATATCGTAATGTTGTCAACGTTATAATTCCAATGCTTAACGCTGCTCAGAGAAGAGCTGAAAGCAGGAATAAAAAGTGTTCCGCTACGGAACAGCTTACAGTGCGGGTTGATTCAATAGTGAGGCGATTTTCTTAAAAGGATTCCTTTCATTATAATCAAAGTAGTGGGTCCAAAAATCGCTAAAAGCATTGAACAAAATATTGTCGTTTTTTTTATTTCGATTATAGAGGTTTTAACCTTAAGGTCATTCGCCTCTTCGGACCAGAAATATTTTCTGACCCTATGTGCGGGGTTGGGAATCGAACCCAGGTGGGCTGCGTGAATGGCATCGATTTACTCATCACGCTATACCCGTCCCCAAAATATTGTCGTTGATCATATTATTTTGAATTTTCATATTTCAGTGCCTACAAGATACTTTCCAAAGTCTCTTGCCAGAAAGCCCAATCTAAAAGCTTGATATTTAGAGCAATGTGGCTAAAGAAACAGTACGAAGCTTTTATCCAGAATCTTAACTGTTGCCTAATTCTGTGTTCGAAACAACAAAACTAAAATAAGTCTTCGCTCTTTCTTCGAACCCTGTCCCGCTTATCGTATTGTCCTTTTCGTCGATAAAAGTCCCCGAATACTATTGAACTATTTGAATTCTCAACGGACTCGATTGTTTATCTATGACCTTTAGAGGCTTTATCCGCTGCGCGTGTGAAATCTTTTTCGTTGCTCCCGAAGCGCGGTCGCTATGTCGTTTTCGTTTCAGTTACTTTCCTGATCCGGTCGATCTGTCTCGTATCGGCCAAGATGAGGAGTTTAGTTCTACAGTTATATGAAGGAAGGACGAACTGGTGAATTGATTTATTACAATAGGTAATGTTATCATCGAACAGGTCCACTCTCTCCTCGTCTCCATCTTAGTTGTTATCCCGGATGAAGCGGAATTAGCTTCGGGTCCTAAAAAAGAAAGAGTATTTGAAATGGTCTAAATTTATTACCAAGTAATAAAACCACTATATCGGAACGTCTATTTTCTTCTTTTTTTCTGTTTGGCGTCATCTCATTCCCGGCGATTGATGGCCATAAACCTAGGATATATAGTCACTTATTCTTCGCTTATATGTAATCCAATGGACTTTCTGTTTTCTGAACTAATAACGAAGTGTGTGTTGCAACATCGTATCGCCAAAGTACAGATAAAAATGCTTTCCTTTTTCGCGAAATACTCGAATTTTCACCGGACTAAAAACCATAGCAACATTAAATGCTGTCAGTTAGATATACTTTCTGTAGCAATCACTTTTAAATGCTGAATAAAATAGTAGGCTATGCTAGCATGTTCATTTTGGTGGATCAAACAATAGCGATCAGTTTGTATGGGACCTAGGGGTATTTTTATGTGTATTTCTTAATACTAAAGTCATCAGACGATTTTCAGAGAGATTGCATAACTTCCCATAAAGGAAAGTCACAAGTTTCTATTTCCACCTGATTTATTTACCTCTTTATAAAATGTAAACTAGTTTTAATTTAATTAATGCTGGAATCGATGGAAAATATCGATGTTCGTAACATTAATCATATCACAGACAATCCGACGTGATATTTTAGTATGGTGAGAACTCACACTGTGAAATGATTCATCGTACGCTTCATCGACTTACCTATTTTCACTTGCAATTAAGTATTATCGTTATCGATCTGCATCGCAACCTGCCACACAAAGATCAAGCCCGCATGATTATTGTGGATTATAGAGAAGATGGCAATATGTACTTTTGCGAAGTGCATCAGTTCGAATTCATGCCTCCAAGCACGCCGCACCTCGGGTTGTCAGTGCTGACTGTACACACTATTTTTCTGTTTGTTAATAAATGAATTTTAATTAATGCACGATTGCATTCATTAAACACCGTCTACTTAGCGTCCATCGACATCAGTTGTCAGTTACGTGTGCGTTCTCAGAAAGATAGGATCGTTCCGACTTTTTATTTTCCTCAGCCACTAACGGTGAAAACTAGCTAGACTAGCTCTGTAGTTTCAGCATGCAGGTCTTTTCAAATCACCCAATCGGACTGCTTCCTGTTGAGGAGAACTATGATCCCAGTAGACCTTCAATTCCGCAGTTCTATTCCGGCCGGGATATTTTCATCACCGGCGGTACTGGGTTCATGGGAAAAGTGCTGATCGAAAAGTTATTACGATCGTGCGGAGGCGTCAATCGGATTTTCATTCTAATGAGAGAGAAAAAACATAAAACTATTCAGCAACGGCTCAAGGATATTCAGGAATTACCGGTACATTTCCCTAATGTGTGGTGATCAAAGGACGATGAGTTGAGTTTTGATTTTCTTTTAAATAGTTATTCGAATTGCTAAGGAAGCAGCATCCAGCAGCTTTAGACGCAATGGTTCCAATCGCAGGGGATGTCGCTTTACCTGGACTCGGCATATCCGAAGAGGATGTCCGAATGATGAGTAATGTGTCGATCATTTTTCACGTGGCAGCCAGTGTTCGATTCGATGATCCTCTAAGGGATGCCATTCTGATGAATACTCGTGGTACTAGGGATGTGATTCAGTTCTCACGGTCGTTAAAAAATTTGAGTGTTTTGCTGCATGTGTCGACAACATATTCTAATCCAGATCGTTACGTGATCGACGAACAGGTCAGTAAGCCAGACGGGTGGAAATGTGTTACAAAATTGAAGTAATTTTCTGCCGCAGATTTACCCTCCGTATGCTGATTGGCGGGAAACAATCAAATTGGCAGAACAATTGGATGAGGAAACGTTGGACATCTTTGCGGCAAAATACATGGGTTTCCTACCAAATACGTACGTGTTCACAAAATCTCTGGCCGAACAGATCGTCGACGAGTACAAGACTGAACTGCCATTGATTCTATTTCGTCCCTCGATTGTCATCTCCTCGATGCGAGATCCCATTCCGGGATGGATAGACAACTTCAACGGACCCATCGGACTGATGGTGGGTTCTGGGATCGGAGTTTGTCGTACGATGTACTGTGATCCGGACAACGTCTCCGACTATACTCCTGTGGATGTGTGCATCAAAGCGATGATTGTGGCCGCGTGGAAAAAGGGAACGGATGAGATTCAAAGGTAATTACATAACCCGGTAATGAATGATTAGGCATTGTTCTTGGGAAACCCCGTATCACAGCTAACTCGGCGGTCGGCTGTAAAGGTTGTATCAATTAGATGACTTAATGCATATCGATTACGTGGGCAGCGATGAAAGGTAGCAATTAGTTGTTTCCCGCGTACGTAGTAGAAATTGTGTCATTTTACACAGCGCGATAGTGACATTCACGCCGGTTTAGCAGCTGTCTACACTGAAACTCGATGAAAATTTTAATAAGTGGATTGGTATAATGCGAGTACACAATGACTTGTACTAAACAAAAAGGGAGTTTGCTTGCGAGCACCACTTGAATTGAGTTTATTTATTTTATATTCATAGAACTATTCCATTTCAATATATGCGTGAACTTTATCAGCGGCACAACTAAATTTGCATTACGAGCCCGGTTCCGGTTTTCCGCAGCAACATTTGAACTTCAACCTCTACCGACTGGTCTATTATATAGCTAAGGGGTATAGTAGGGTGCCAAATTTGCATTATTTAACAACATTTATTCTTCAATGGTATTTACTTCCCGTCATAGTGATTATTAACTCATTCATGCTTACGTTTTCTGTTCCTGTAAAATTACACCTAAGATTCCTATTCAGTTGTAAACCATGCTGAAACATTTTAAAAATTTGCTCAAAAATAATCGAAAAACGAAAGTAATTGAGGATTTCTCAAAAGGATAATGTATGGAACACTTGTAGAACTATTTTGATACTATTATTTTGCTGAAGGAAGTATGTTGATACGTCAAGTCGTTTAAGAGTTATGCAATGTTTTTGAGATTTTTTAAGGTATTTTTTAAACTAATTTAAATAAGTTAAAAAAATAACACCCTTCCAATTTTCTCTTAAATTTTTACTTATATTATGACCTTTCAGTAACCGCATAGGATACATTTCTATCGATCTGGCATCTAATGAATATTAATATTTGATTTGATGCTTGACTAGTTTTTGATGAAAAAACAATAACTTTTTACTGATAGCTCATATGAATAAGCTTGGTTGAGTAAAATTGTGCGCAATGATGAGTTCAACCACTCTTCTGAAGACAACTTTTCCGTAGAACGTTTCACAAAAAAAGTTAAAACAAAAATAGTGATTTTTCAGGAGCCACTCTATTTTTACTAGGGAAAATTGATGCAACTCGATCAAACGAAAAGCTAGAGAGGTGCTTTTTTCAGCAAAGCTGCTCAAAATAAAATTTCCTACAACTTTATTGTACAACAAAATCATTTTTGAGTTCAATTAAGAAAGTTAGATTTTAGATTTCAATCTAAATGAGGATCACTCTAGTAACTTTTTTCATAATAAGGAGCGCCATTTGATTACAAACAACCTTTGTGAAGACACCAACTACAAAAAACTAATATTTAATAGTGAAAATATTTTTGTCACGCTAATTTCCGATTTCGGACCACTGTGCATTAGAATTAAGTTTCTCGGGTGTGACATAATCAAACAAAGTTCGGCGAAAATGAACGAATGTGTTCTGTTTGTCTGTGGTTTATGATCTTTGATTCCGTATATCTTTTGAAGGCTCTTGAATATCCGTACAGATTATGCATAATTTTGTATGACAGTTTGAAAGCTTTTTTTCACTATTACCGGTGCGTTCCGGAGAGCGGAAACCGGGGACTAGTAGTCCCAAAGTAGGTTTATATATCCAGTAACTAACAAGGTCTGCAAACTAGATGAATTTATCAGTAAATTTTATAAAAATTTACACCTCGTTTCGCCACCACTTTTGATAAAATCCTCATGAAATTGAGATTTTTTCACTTATTTCTCTGTAATACTGGAACCAAAAGTCAACTTTTCGGGGACTTTTTCAAGAATTTCAAGACTTTTCATTTGCATTTTAGTTTGTAAAAATCGGTTAAGAAATTTCCGAGAAAATTGAGTGCGCATTTTGTCATAGATTTTCACAATCCTTGTGATTCCAGAACCGGAAGCCGGATGAAAAGAAAATTCAATAGCGAGCTAGGGGACCATAAGACCTTTCGTTTGAATCTATGTTTGTTAAAATCGGTTAAACCATCTCTGAGAAAATGAATAACAATTTTTTTGTAATTTTTTGGTGCATATCACTCTGTAATTCCGGTTCAGTCATCTCTAAGAAAATCGATTGACATTACTTGTCACCTACACACATACACAAACAGACATTTATTCAGTTTGTCGAGCTGAGTCGAATGGTATAAGACATGGCTTAAAGGTCGGTTTTCACAGTGATTGAATAGCCTTTCTATATGAGAATGGCAAAAATAGCGTGATGGCTAGTCGATGTCTTTCACGCAGCCTACCTGGGTTCGATTTCCCACCCCGCCCTCAGGGTCAGAAAGTTTTTCTGGACCGAAGAAGTGAATGACCCTAAGGATAAAACCTCTATAATCGAAAAAAGACCTGGGGTTTAATCGGACATTGATAGTATCTATTATCTTTCTCCGGACAGAATCAGCCTAGATGCCGTGTGGAATCCGGCAGCAAAAAAATATATCCAAGAGTAGATCAACTGAGTTCCTACTTCCATGTCGTAAAAAGGCCCTAATTGCATGAGTTTCTCAAGACAATTTTTTCTTATCTATTCTTTCGAGCTTTTAAGATTATGCCAATATCTGGAAAAAATGTCTTTCATGTCCGTTTATTTTCGTGGCGTGATACGTAAGCGGTGCTTTCAGTGAAATTGTTTTGCTTCACTATTATTTGTAGTCCCTTTACTCCATACGCCTCTTTTACTAACTTAAATTAAATTATGAATTGAGTTGTCCAATGCATAGTCTATGCCGTCCAGGACAGTACACACATATTTTTACTAAATAAGCTATTCTAATGCTTTGTTTAGTGTGACGAACTAGGAACCTGTCCGGAAGAGTAACGATTGATATAGATATAGATATAGTTCATACCTTCTTTCAATATTACCATTGCACCTCAGTTTAGAACTAATTGGCCGTCAATTAAAATAACTCCATATTTATCTCTTGGTAACCGGCTGCCTAGAGATTGAGGTAAAAGAGCATAAGTTCAATCAAGTTTCGTTAGAAACTTACCAATGCATTTTGGCTATTTTAAATCAGACACCAGATAAATAAATTGTCATTTCCATTTTTGTAGATTGTTCTTATAAAATAATTTTCCTTGATATCGCATTTCGAGGTACGATTGAATTTGAACTTCACCGTATGCATATCTTTTCTAAATGTATATATTACACTATTAAATAGGAAATATCTCATAGCATCAATTAGGCGTCATCGCGAATCGGTATATTGATAATTAATTTATATGTATTATTCGTTTTGAAGTCGGTTACACATGAGCGTTCAGTTTACGAACCGGACCGATGCGGACTCGCCTGAGGGCGCCATGCTCGCAAAAAAGGATGTTGCCAACGATTTGTTCGGGAAATGTGAGAGCTGGATAACTTGTTAATATGATGTATTTGGCTAAACTAAACTGTACTAACAGGACCAATTAAATTTTTTAAAATAAATATTTATCGAAATATGAGTTAAACTTAAATTAGTGGTGACTTTTCAGACCTATTAGAGCAAATTCAGCAGTTGCACGATTCATATGGGTGGTCTATAATATAACTGAAACTGAAACAAACGTATCCCCAGCAAGCCGTTTTAGTTTTATTTATTCGAACAGTTCCACCAAAGATAAATAATAAAGACATGCACGTGCATATGAATATTTTTGAAAAATGTGGTTCATTCCCGGTACCTTCTGAAATGACCGCACTCACCGCTTGGTGGAGCGCGAGATTAATTGCATTGTTATCATTTCAACCAAAGTGTGCCATAAAATCTCAATATATACAAATGAGCTATTGAATCGAAAGGGTTCTCACGGTTTGACATTTGCATTAGGAATGTATGATGGGAACTCAGCAGTGCAACCAATTTATCACCATTGGTGCCAGTTTCACGGAGGACCGTAGATGTGCGCCAAAAAAAGATCGTGACTGTCATGTCTGGAAATTCGTTTGTGGTTCCACTGTCAAATTTAAAACTGGTATACGCTGCCGTTCTATTTTTTCTATGTTTGAAACACAGATAAAACGCTGTTGGGGCTGCCAGTTTATTTTGTTACAATTTCTAGATTTAAATTTTGAAACTGACATAAATTATGCACCTAGAACTAGAACACTCCTGAACATGCCCTTATGTACATGATTTGGTTATTACCCATCTACTTGTAATGTGTAATGGGGAAAAGGAGCTAATATACTAACTAACTAACTAATTCAGAGAGCGAATCGATTCAATTGAAGATTGCATCGATTTTTGTCGGAATTTTCTAATAATATTATGGTGCTTGAACAGTTTCGCATTTGCTCTGAACGACCATTCAGAGCAGTGCTGTCAATTTTTTTTTTCAAAAATCTGTATTTGGCGGAAAAATCTATCTGTACAATATCTTTCTCGAAAAATCAAACATCGATTTGGTGCGGAATTTTGCGACCAAAAAAATTCCGCCTCGACCTGGTTTACCCCTATGGAATCCAACACAAAAACTGAAAATCGGTATTTATCTGTATGAAAATTGAAATATCGGTATTTTGAGAGAGCATATCTGTATTCCTGTATCGAGTCCAAAAATCGGTATAAATACCGAGAAATCGGTATAGTTGGCAGCGCTGATTCAGAGCGATGCTTTCCAACTGATAAGTTTAAAATTACTACTTCAAAACCATCGTCTTTGTTAGGGAATGCCAGTCAGTCTGCAGAGCGTCTCTGATTTTTTACATGCAAAATAAGACCCTAAGATTTTCAATAATTGATGTCATTTTAGTCATTCGAATCGATGCGTAGGAATATTTCCAATCAGTAGATGAATTAATATTACTATTCGAAACAAAATCGTCTGAGCTGTAAGTGTTCGAAACCTCACCATTTTTCTATATGTTCATTCCACTGAATTTCTAATTTGCATTTCTAATGAAGTTTTTCATCATATGTTGGAATTAATTTGTAGCGATGTTTTTGCCTTTCTCATCTTTGAACGAGGCAAATTTAAGTCAGGTCTACGATGCCGTTCTATTTTTTGTATAATTGAAACTCGAGTAAAACACTGCTGGGGCGGTTATAAAATTCAGATTTAAATTTTGTAACTGACATACATTATGCAACTAGAATTAGAACACTCCTGAACATGCCCTTAGTATTATAACGAATTAGTTAAAATTCTGCATAGTGGAATTTAAGAGAACTTAAACTTTTAGTGGAATTTAGGCGAACTTAAACGGTCTAGTTTCATTTCACTAACCGCTCAAACCCCCAACAAGTGAAATTGTTCTTTAAAAATTGCTGGAACATTTCCACCTCGATTCTGTATTTCGTTCGAGTCGGGTTATTTCGATCGAATATGAAATTTTGCATTTTGTAGCTCGATCGAGTTCGAGTTTTCCATACAGAAGCATCACTAGATCGAATTACAGAATGCATTTTTTTACAATCGTTCGATCGAAATACAGAATAGGGATGTTTATGTCGATCCGACTTTCGGTTTCGGAACTAAAGCGCGATACGTGAAAAATTTTCAATTTCAGAGGTATTTTTTCACAAACTATGGTAAAAGCAGGAAAAAAATTAAAAAAACTGGCTGATAAATTCTTCTTTTTTGCAGAACTTGTTAGTTTGTGGGCATATACACTTAATTCTGGTCTCCCATTTCCTGTTCCGGAAGCACCGAAAGTAGTAATGAAAAATTCCAAAAATAGAACTCACTTCGATTTCTCAGCGATGCTTGATCCAATTTTCACAGAACTTAATTTAAATAAAAGCTCACATTGTCTCAAAAGCTACTGTGAAATTTCATCCGGATCCGACTTCCGGTTCCGCGATTACAGGCCGATGAGTGTCGAAGGTTTCAAACCCCCATGTAAAATGATTAATTAATTTCAATTAAATTTACACGATTCGTCATATGAATCGTAAAATTTATAGAAATCATATGGATACTATTTATAATATTTAATTAAAATGTATATGAAGTTTAACCATAATAACATGGATAAGAATATCATATATATTTATTATGAAAACTCGATACAATGTATCCCATTACATAATGCATATTCATTGAATGTGTCATATGGATCGTACACAGATCATTTCATTAAATACATATGAAAATGAATAACCTTTAATGAAGGTGCCCTTAAAAACTATATGATGTACAATAAGTTTTGGTTCTTCGTAAGCATTTTGAAATTGATTAGTATATCATATACATATTGAGCGAAAAGTCAATGAAACTTATTTTCATATAATTTTAGTGATCATTTGATTTGTAACGTGGATCGCATGTAGATTTTATTTTTATAGAAATATAACACATGCACATGTTCGGTGGCACAATCAAACGCCATGTACGTACATAGTGTACGGACTCGATGTTCGCCAACTGCTGAGCAGTGATTCCAGATTATCACAATGCCCATTCCGGAAATTTTCGATAGACAAGTATATCAGTATTATCTATAAATGATTTTTCAAGTCAGAACATGCAAAAAGGTAATTTCAGAATCCACATTTACTTCACTTGCAACCGTTTGAATGTATATAATATTCGCTAGAATTAATGATTCGAGTAACCTTCCAGTGTCTTCTGAATCGTACAATATTCATTCTCTGCAGGTTTCGTGATGAACGATTTATTGGATGTTGTGCCGCAATTATCAAACTTTGAATTGTTCTAGTACAAGATCCGAACAATGTAGAATACGGCTCTGAACTAATATTAAACAAATTTAAAAGACTATTGTTAGATTTCTATCTTCGCCAAATAAATGTAAATATACTGCAAATCTGACATCCGCAGTTTTGCTTCGCTCCTATTACAGTCGCCCTTCTTTCAATCTGATTACTACGGAATTTGTTCTGTTTTTGCTTTCCTCTATCACTGGTTCAATCGTATCTAGCATGTATCCGGTGTACGTGCACGAAAACTCGAGCTATTGTACGTACTGTGTTCGTTCGTGTACGGTGCTAGACATGAACTTGAACATGGACACACACAGTAAGTTTGAGGTTCGATATGTACTTGAAATCTGTCTGGGAAGGCTGTCTAAAACTGTTCTTCAATTCAGTAGTAAGTTAGTTTTGAAGATAGACATCCGTAGTTTTTTAAAAAGGTTGAAAAAATCGGGTTTCCTAACAAGCCGAAAAGTTTGAAAATACTACAATCATCAAATGCCTGTATGAGAAAAGATTCAAGATAGAATATAATCTCCGTAATTGAACTTTGCATCAAATACTTCCATTATATGTTTACTTCTCTCTTCATTTTTAGTAAAAAGATTGCACCGGAAGACAACGCGACGCTTCCGGTGTACAACTGTTGCATTTCAAACCTGCGCAACTCGACTATGGGTCAAATTATAGAAATGGCAAAAATTTTAAGCAACGATGTGCCATTGGACAATTGCGTTTGGGCACCGGGCGGAGGAGTGACGAAAATCTACATTTTGAACTTCATTCGGTTCATGATGTACCACATACTACCTGCCATGCTGATCGATGTACTGCTCAAAACCGTCGGACGACGTCCATTGTGAGTACCGGATACAACTTTATAGTGCTATATGACAACTAACTACCTTAAAATTATCAATTCTCGTCAGCTTAGCGAAACTACAGCGGAAGATTTACGCGGCTAACGTTGCCCTGGAGTATTTCATTTTGAATAATTGGGATTTTAGAAATCGCAACTTCATCCATCTGGCATCGGAGATAAAACCGGAAGACAAGTCTGATTGTAAATAAAACTTTAAACTTGGTTTTCACAGTAAAATATCATTACAGCAAAGAGTTCTACTATCGAGATTTTATCGAGTTCGACATCACACTATACTTTCGGAATTGTATTCTTGGTGCCCGACGTTACCTGCTCAAACAGAAGGACGAAGATATTCCCAAGGCTGTGACTCATCTGCACCGCATGAAATTGCTCGACAAGATTTGCCATTTGTTGATCGTCACCGGACTATTGTATCTATTTTTCATTAAGTTGGATCTACTGAGCATATTTTTGCATTTCGTTTCCACATACGCTATGCAATTGAATTGCTAGTTAGGTTGATGATCAGTTGAATGCATATTAAGTTTAATAAAGCTTTCAAGCATCTGAGAAAAATCATGAAATCGTGAAATATTTATTCTGAAAGGATTTTCTCATACTTGTCCCCAATAATCGATCTTGTCATGTGTGAACTGTTCTAAACTTGCTGAATCACTTTGCCAGATTTTATTGACTTGACTTCTTTGAATTGTCCACAACAGAAGAAAATTGGTAGTTTGCACTTAAGGAAATAGATCTACAGAAAATGTTTGACAGTTGGAGCTTAGAATTACTCGGCAGCCTTAACGAGTGCTTCGGCAACTTCAATTGCGATACCGGCTTCGGCCCGTTCCTACAATTATACAATGTTCATGATTTATTGAATTCACTGAGAAGATAGAAAGTTCCCGCTTACCACATCAGTTGAAGCGGATGAAAGTTTGCTCTGAGCGTTGGATAAAATTTCCCGACACGCACCAGCATCGAGATCCTCAACCGGGTGAGCTTCTTCGGCTAGCACTTGAACGGAGGAATCTTCGTTCACAGAAATCGTTCCACTGGAAACAAATACCTTCTTGACACCTCCGTCCTGCTCGTACACGGTAACAACACCAGGTTTAAGCACGGCTATATAAGTTGATGGAGTATAATTGAATACCCTTTCTTGCTTTACGGAAAATTAGAACTTACCTAATGTCGGCACATGCTTTGGTAAAATACCGAAGGCCCCGCTGAACGAAGGTACATCAACTTGGCGAATGCTTGCAGAATCATAGAAGACTTTGTTGGCGGCGGCCAGGGTGAAGGCCATTTCATCAGCATAACCACGAACCGATGCTGTCAGCAATGCCGGACGGACCGAACTGGCCAGGCGTGCAGTACTTCTTAGTGCGAACGACATTTCTTTTTTTCCGCAAGGTGGAACAGCAGAAATTATGTAATCAAAGATTTATTGTGAATTCCGACGAAGGTTAACAAACGAAACAATGGTAATAGCAATAAAAAACTCAGTGACAATAGAACTAATCTAAAGAATAAAACTAATTCTACTTACTTGGAGTTTTTGTATAGATTTTCACACCGAAATATCGAAATTATCACGCAGCAACGAAGACTGTCCACCGATAACTGTCAATGTACTGTCCCCGACATTACACGACGAAAAATTGAAATTGTCGTATCTCTAAATCCATTCTCCCAAGTTAAACACACTTCACATTAAATACTCACTTACCACAGTACCAAACAAACACACCCAGAACCGAGGGGGACGACACTAAAAAACTGCACTTCGCTTCGATTAGGCTTTTTCACGCTGCATACGATTATGCACACTTTCCTTCTCTTTGCTACACATAGTAACGGTTGAATATGGATCGATCGTCTTTTCTTGGATTTTTGCTGGTTAAAAACATAATCATGGAGATATGATGTATCGTAATAGGCCATGAAACCTGAAAGTTGCAAATGTCACATGAAGATGCCAGATGCAGACAGTTCGGAGAGTTGTGAACTATCGTCCTGTAAAATCAGTTTTGTTATATTCTGGTGCATAGCGAACCCACACACCGAGAGCGTATGCTTCGGATTATCTGCCATATCCTGTCGGAATGTTGGCCATTCTCGTTTAATATCTGCGTCATTTTCCACAATTTCTATATTCAACTCGAACCAAAAATTATTCCGAATTTCATCTACATCGTACACTGTAGAGTTTCTCTTGTAGAGACGTTCCATTGTCTGATTTTTTTAACGTCTGCGAATCTTCAAAATATGCTAGAAGGGAAATCGTGAAGTAAACAAGTATGTAGTTTGCTGTTAATCTGTATTAAAGTAAAAAAAATGAATTGTTATTCTTTCTATAAGATTTTCAATAACATATTAAACACAGCTTTATTCAGTTTATGCTTCAGTATTAATGAAAAACGTTTCTAAACATAAAAATTGCAAGTCTTAGCATCTAACAAAATATAAAACCAGTTTAATATCACAGACAGAGATATCTTCGGGTAAACCTTCAAAGGGCTACAATAAATTGAAATATATTCCATCTTCATGCTCCCAGCTACTAAGAGAACAAATTTTCAATGTTTCATTTACCAATCTGTTGACGAATCAATGTTGACGCTCAGTGAATGTCAAGACCAGTAACAGAAACTTTTTAAGAGATCATATGTTCTTTGACTTTCTTTTACACGGTTAGAAACGCTTTCAAACGGATCGATCTAGATGTTTGGATAGATGTAGTTTTTTTCGCTTTCCATTGACTTTTTGTATTTTATTTAAAAAAAAACAGATCTGTCGTCCCCCTCGCCCAGAACCAAAAATTTCTTGTAATTTACCTAATTTTGAGTTTTCTATTTATCTTCTCCATTATTCATTAGTTCTATTATTAGCAGAATACTAAAAATAAGCTAGATTACACGAAAGCGATGTTTTTGTTCAATAAATATCTAAAATGAAGTACGATGAAGTTAAGATTATTCACGACAAACAAAAATAAATAAAATTGTGCTTTTGTTTTTTTTACATAACTGCAACCTCAAAACTAAATAATCGTCCTTTCCACCAAACTTCGGAGATCCGTTCAAAAACCTAATTTGAGTAAAAGTAAAAAAGGTTCTAAGTAGTTTCCATTAGGCACTTGCGAAAATGTACTGAAAAGTGTCTTATAGCGAATGTTGTTAGTTCTAAAACTCTAACGCTAAAAATGTTGAGAGAATTTTTTTTCTCGCACACTAATATTAGCACAAAAGCCACATGTCGTTCAAATAAAAGATGGTAGGTTAAATTTTCAGGAAGATTTGTGCACTTAAATTGTTTCAATAACAGTGGAAAACACGAACAAAATCAAAGTCAGCTGCACGAAAGGTATACAAATTTGAAAAAATGTCAATTTAACATCCGAAAATGGAAACTTCATCGGATTGACGAAAACATTGTCAAAAAATCAAAACTGCTCATCAATCCGACAATACTTTCTCGATAGAGAGGAAACTATCAAATATGTGCAATGAACTCCTATCCAACAATACTTATAAATCCAACAATACTTTCTCTCCAGAGAGAAAACTGTTTAATGTGTCATTTAGGGGATAGCCAAATTTTGTGCTAGGGCACATAACCGTTTTTATTATTTTTACGTTTCGTCTTTGACTCATCAGTGCAGTGCAGTTGTTTAATATGTGCACTGAATCTTTTCTCTATATTTCAATATTTAATTGCAATATCTTTAGCTCTATACGCTAGATTTTTTCGAAAAATGTGGACAGAAATTCCACGCCAATTGGAATGACGGTATTGACAATACTTTGGATTAACAATAATATTGTCACGAGTAAGGGCCGCTATTTGTAAATGTGTACTGAGGGAAATGAACTGTTCTAATTGACCTCCTGTCACGACGTCATCTTGATGAGATCAAAATGAAAACTTCTAAATCAGCTGAATGCAATTTAAATAAACAATCAGTAATGCAATCGTTTTAAGGACACTTGTTTATTTTAAGACCTTGTTTATTGCACGAAAATTAGTAATTTTTTGTCGATTATCTGACAATAACTTGTAGGTTTACCTAATATACAGTAGATAGTGTTTTTGGACATCAAGCGGAAGTAATTTTCACAATTTGAGAGTGACTATAGATTGTTACGTATCGTAACAATAAAAAATCCTCAATTTCCCCATACATTTTTTTTGGAAAATAATAAAATGTACAATATATTGAATTGTTGAAAATAAAAATGTTGCAATCAAAATACAGTAAACTGTATTGGATCCAGCAGATCTGATGGTAAATCAATTGTTTCTGCTGTAAAATCAATGCCATCCCATCATGTTAATTTTATGGGTATGCAGTGCTGCTATTTTGGGACGAGTTTGACATTTCTCTCCCCTACTTATATGTATGAGATTTGATGCCGATTTGCCATGCGCCACGCTCGCGTTGTCAATTCTCGACGAACATTAGAAAAGGTCTCAAGTGCAAATGACAGTTTCTCTTTGTTTACTTTCTCTTTCTCTTTACGAACTAATAAGCACAGACTAACAGACATGACAGTATGAGTAAATTCTTATAAAAATATTTTTTCGTGATGCACTAGTTCCACCTATATTGTACTGCGCGAACTATTTACTATCTGTACACCCCTTGTGTTATGTAAAAGTTTTTTCACTAGTTGGTTTCCCCTCGTTTGTCAACACCGATCAGCTGTTTGCAGGGATGCCTGATTTCATCAAAATATTTGAAAATGAATAGTCACAATAAATTATTGGATTACGTTGATAATATATTTAACTTTAGCGCGATGTTAGAAAGTAACCATTTATTTTTCTCAACGTTGCTCATCTAGATTATTTTTTATTGTGTTGGTAATTTTCACCCGAAATTAAGTGGCGGCAGACAAGAAGCAAGTAAATATTGTAACCAAACGGGTTTGATTTTGTATTGCGTTGGACGATGAGAAGTAGGCACAATTATGTATATAGTTTTGGCAATATGCATTAAATCTGTATCCTGCATGAAATTCGCATGGACGTATACAAATCAATACATTACAGGTAATTCTGTATGAATGGCAACTCTGTTGATAAATGAAAAAAATAAACACAGTCTAGATGACAGATAGGATGTTTTTGATAGGGTAACGTGGCGCCATCATGACACATGTGAGTACTGTCCCAAATAAAGGAATATTCGAAATGACCGTTAAAATGATTGAAGAATCTAATTTGAGTGTCCTGTCTGTTAGTCTGTGTAATAAGTGCAGATCGAAAATTGATGATTTCAGTCATTATTCTATGCGAAGTGTTAGAGAGAGGGATTGTCGATAGGGCCGTAATAATCGAAAGAGAGCGTAAGCAAAGAAAAACTGTCATTTGCACTTGAGACCTTTTCTAGTGTTCATCTTCAATTATTTATTCGGGAAATGTGAGAGCTGGATATCTTGTTATTATGATGTCTTTGCTAGGGTCTACGATGCGACTACAATGAGAATGGCCCTGTGGTTGAGGAAACAGTTCTGCGCAGAGCTTAAAATTGCCACGCATAGGGATCATCATCAGAATTCCAATTCTCATTCTTTCATCAATGAATTGAAAATCTGTGACGCTTGGCTATAAAGAGTGACTAAAATATGACAAATCGGAGTAATTACATCTCAGAACCTTTTTGAAAACAAAAACTACTACAAATTCGAGTACCAACATGTAAAATTCATTGTGCAACCTTTTTCTGTCATTTTCGATTCTCAAAGCTTCGGTTGAATACCGAATGTTTTCTCTGAAAACAGCAAATGACTGAAAGGGCATATGATAGAAGAACACAATTCATCTGTTTTTCAAAGAAGGGCGAATCTTACAAAAGTAAACAAATCGAGTTTCTCTCACCTACCAATAAATTCTCCAAAATCCTACAATTTTGCCTAAAAAATCGGATTCTACAAAAATCTCAATCTTAGTAATTCAAAGAACTATAAAGGGCGAAACTGTCATTCCATTTGTTTACGAAAGTTTCGCCCTCCGTGTTCCATGCAAACAAACAGGGCGATACTTCAATTCCTAGTAAGGAAGGGCGAAACTATTTGTTTTCTTTATTTTTGATGGTTTCCGAACCTTTTACTACTGGAAATAATAAATGAGACGATAAAATTACCCGAATATTTATCTTAGTCACGAAAACCAACTAATTTCACAAAAAATGCGCAAGGGCGTAACTTCATCATTCACACAGGAAGCATAAAAGTAAACAAATCGAAAAAGGGCGAAACTCTTTTTATGTTGATTTATTCAGTAGATATAGAAGGAAAGTGGTAAAATTTGCATACTATTTAAAGATAAACGAACAGATCATCGACTAATCAAAAATTGATCTGATAATATACGATGATTTCTAAATACGATTTGAAACCAAAGTCGAAACATTCATCGATGTTTTTCTCCATTTGCTGTCAGTGTTAGATTCGCCGTTCTTTGAAAAACAGCTGAATTTTGAAACTACTGTTCCGCATATGTCATTGACTGGACATGGATTTTGTTCCCATAGTGTGCAAGCGAAGCTGAGAGTGACATTGATTTCTTGTCATTTTCGTCTATTTTGAGTCAATGAAAATGACTTTTATTAGCACTGGTACTGAGTTGAAAACGATGAGAATCGCCCTGTGGTTGGGAAAACAGTACTGCGTTGAAGACGTGGCTCCCGAGGCCTGGCTTCAAATTCGTAACGTGATGTTTCTTATCATACACGCTCGTTCAATGTTGCTGTAAAATGAGTACAATTTCACTCATTTTTTTTTAAAGTGGAACTACTCCCTTGTGAGTAACTCTTGTTGAATAGTTCAAAACTAAATCTCGGTTGATTTTTCATTAGGGCGTATAAACAAGTGACAGTTTCTCTGTTTTCGCTGAAAATGTCAAAGATTTCTATGTGGAAAAATCCTGGTGGATACGGTTGTATCGTTTGAGTTGTATATCTGGCAGCGATGAGGCAGTCGGTCACCAGAATGTCTGCCAGCCATATTTTGTTCGCTGGTAGCGTTTAGTCAGCCGTCTAGCAGCCATGCTCATGCGGGAAGCAAAAGTGAGTACAAATTACTCACTTGAGAGTAACATTGAATGAGCGTGTATGTTTAATGAATCCCCGCATAGCGTTTTGGCTACCTGGGCAGCCATGGCCACCAGACGGCTACCAAAATTGATTCAGTGACGGTTGTCAAATCCAATTTGACAAAACAAAGTCGCCTGTATCTAAGTTAGCCGAGCGTTTGCATCTTCTCACCTTCGCTGAAAATGTCAAAGATTTCAATGTGGAAAAATCCTGGTGGATACGGTTGTATCGTTTGAGTTGTATACCTGGCAGCGGTGAGGCAGTCGGTCACCAGAATGTCTGCCAGCTAAGGGGCAAATCACTCTAAACTCTAGACAATCTCATACTAATAAACTCATGTCATTCCAAAACAATTTTCTCTAATCTCTTTCAATCCCAACTAGTCTAGATAAATTTGGGTAATTTAAAACTAATCCAACCTACTTTTGCCTAATCTTGTTCGAAGTGTATCTGTCATTCGAGCTCCCACGCAGAGATGCCATTTATACAGATTTATCTGTATTATACAGATTTTTACATGCGCATACAGATTTAACACAGAGTATATATAGATTTTATACAGATTTATACAGATACCACAAAAAATAAGAAAGAAATAATGAAACTTTTTCGTCTGAGCGTGTTTGATTGCCCATATTAAAATGAAAATTTTTTCGCGCAGCTGTTTGATGATGAACGCTGAAATACATTTATATCATAATTTGAAACCAATTTGAACTGATGTTCAAGGAAGTCATGGTGTCATGAAACTTTATTGTCAGACTGAAAAGTTGTATGACCTGACTTGACGTTGCGTATTGGGCGTTTGAATTCCATGTTTGAATTACAAGTCATCATTTTCAAACGAAAAAAGTATATGGATTTACAATTCAATTGTGGTTGATAACAAAAACAATTAAATTTCGTCGTTGAATGCTCTTGTCAGTGCGGCAAGGACTTACGATATAAAGGAATGCTCCTTGCATCTGCCATTCTATAACAATAATTTAATGAAATAACATCTTTAAACATCATTTTATTTTACAATACAGATTTTTATACAAAGCAATATAGATTTTCTATGAAAATATCTGGAATCTCTGCTTCCACGTTTACAGCTTCTTATGTCAAAATAATGCTTTTCCAGATCTCGGCTAAACTTCTCTAATCCCATTCTAATCCAGCGAGATCCCTGCTAAACTTTTTTACTCCCGGTAAAACTTGTTTGAGTTCAGACAAAGTTTAGAGTGATTTGCCCCTTGTTATACCTTTTTTATTGCACGAAAATTAGTGATTTTTGGGTCGATTATCTCGCAATAACTTGTAGGTTTACCTAATATACATTAGATAGTGTTTTTGGACATCAAGCGGAAGTAATTTTCACAATTCGAGAGTGCTCTATATTTTTGTGATCAACCATTTTACAATAGGATCTGAGATTGTAACGTATCGTAACAAAATTTTTTTTTCGATTTTCCCATACATTTTTTCTTAGAAAATAATAAAATGTCCTATTAGCGTATTGTTTAGAATACTACACATACAATAAAATAATTGAATCCAGCAGCTGTGAAATCAATGTTAATTTTATGGGTACGCAGTGCTGCTATTTTGGGACGAGTTTGACATTTCTCTCCCCTGCTTATATGTATGAGATTTGATGCAGATTTGCCATGCGCCATGCTCGCAAAAAAGGATGTTGTCAATTCTCGACGAACATTAGAAAAGGTTCAAGTGCAAATGACAGTTTCTTTTTGTTTACTTTCTCTTTCTCTTTACGAATTAATAAGTGCAGATCGAAAATTGATGATTTCAGTCATTATTCTATGCGAAGTGTCGATAGGGCCGTAATAATCGAAAGAGAGAGTAAGCAAAGAAAAACTGTCATTTGCACTTAGGACCTTTTCTAATGTTTATCTTCAATTATTTATTCGGGAAATGTGAGAGCTGGATTATTATGTCTTTGCTAGGGTCTATTATTATGTCTTTGCTAGGGTCTACGATGCGACTACAATGAGAATGGCCCTGTGGTTGAGGAAACAGTTCTGCGCAGAGCTTAAAATTGCCACTCATTCTCAATGAAAGAAACCATTCCAACAGCCTCATTTTCAACATTTTACTCCCACATTCGTAAATGACCGACACCAGAACAAACGAAGAGAAACGAAGCATTTTCGTTTCTCATTGAAAAAGAGAGAGTATAATCACAGACTAACAGACAGGACACTCAAATTAGATTCTTCAATCATTTTAACGGTCATTTCGAATATTCCTTTATTTGGGACAGTGCTCACATGTGTCATGATGGCGCCACGTTACCCTATTAAAAACATCCTGTCTGTCATCTAGACTGTGTTTATTTTTTTCATTTAACAACAGAGTTGCCAATTATACAAAATTACCTGTAATGTATTGTTTTGTATACGTCCTTGCGAATTTCATACAGGATACAGATTTAATACATATTGCCAAAACTATATACATAATTGTGCCTACTTCTCATCCTCCAACGCAATACAAAATCGAACCCGTTTTGTTACAATATTTACTTGCTTCTGGTCTGCCGCCACTTAATTTCGGGTGAAAACTACCAACACAATGAAAAATAGTCTAGATGAACAACGTTGAGTCAAATAAATGATTACCTTCCAACATCGCGAAAAAGTTAAATATATTATCAATGTAATCCAATAATTTATTGTGACGATTCATTTTCAAATATTTCGATGAAATCAGGCATCCCTGCAAGCATCTGATCGGTGTTGAGAAACGAGGGGAAACCAACTAGTAAAAAAACTTTTACATAACACAAGGGGTGTACAGATAGTAAATAGTTCGCGCAGTAGAATATAGATGGAGCTAGTGCATCACGAAAAATTATTTTTTATAAGAATTTACTCATACTGTCATGTCTGTTAGTCTGTGATTGTACCGCGGTCACTTGAACCATGGTAGGATCGGAATTTACCTTATGGACAGAAAATTTTGGTTGATCTACTGGCCATATTCCTGAGTTGTTCTACCCACACTTTTCTCATTTCTCACCAGGAAACAATTAGTCGGTAACTTTGTCAAGTTTTCGAATAGATTGGTAGTAAAGATCGCAATCATATTTTATGTAGAGCTCCATAGTGAAACCTGGCAAACAAACAGCTAGGTTTCGTACCAATTCATGGATAATAAAATTTGAAAGCCTACTAAATTAAAGAACTCCGAAACATATGTTGTTACTCACCATAAAATATGTTAGATGCAGAGAATTATAAGTCTATAATCCTTTAAACTCCCCAGAAGTAATCTAGAGATAGACAAACTATCTCAATTTGTTTGTTTATTTATATCTCTATGGTACCTCGGTAACTATTTAGTAGCAACCAAAACAGTGTTGCTTAGGAATTTTATTTTTATCATTAACAAGGGGTCGCTATATTTGTGGTAACTGGCGGTAAATCGCTCACGGACACTTTTTATTCCAATTTTACTTTGGAGTGCCTGGTCGTGTCGTCGGTACTGCGTTGAAGACGTGGATCCCGAGGCCTGGCTCCAAATTCGTAACGTGATGTTTCTTATCTTACACGCTCGTTCAATGTTACTGTAAAATAATTACAATTTCACTCATTTTCTTTAAAAGTGGAACTACTCCCTTGTGAGTAACTCTTGTTTAATAGTTCAAAACTAAATAAGCAAAGTGAGCACAAATTACTCACTTGAGAGAAAGATTGAATGAGCGTGTATATTTAATGAATCGGGTCTTTCCGGCTTGTAATGCGGTTTTACCTAAATTTGGGTAAAACATTATTTTGTGTAATTGAGTAGAGTTGAGTAAAAGTGTAAACTGTCATCGGCTGTTGCGGTGTTTCTCGTGGTTTTCTTTCGTCGTATTTCCAAGATTATTTCTTATCTCTTCGTACCTTTCTTTTCCGCTTACAAGTGAAAATACGACGGTCAGCGGTCATTCATTTTAGGGCTACTGTCGTTACTTTTTTATTTAATTTCAAAATAAACTGTAGATAAGATCAACACTTGAAATTTGTTACTGGTAAGTTGATCCGCACTACCGGCAAATATTGCTTATTATATATTGTCGTCCGCTAAGGGGCGTTTTTATCATTCCATACACAGGACAGGAAGAGCAGTGGAAGATGTTCACCTTCAGTCGAATTGTCGCATTTTTACCAGTGCTGCTTTTGTCACCGGTTATCAAAGCTCACGATGAGGACACACAAAGTGTTTTGCTCACCAAGGAAAACTTTCATTCAGAGCTGAATGAAAATAATTATTTCGTCATGTTTTTTGCTCCATGGTAAGTTAATCGCTGAATGTCTGCATTATAAATCAAAATCTGCGTAACTTTCTTTTTAACAGGTTACCGGGAGCTATTTTAGGTGGATATTTTTAGAATCTAGCGCGAGTGTGGAGGTGTCACACGTTTGTCTTCTGATTCTTTTGACCATAAAACATTTGGGTTCTGCTTCCTGAGACAAAAATTCTTATCGCTATCTCATTCCTGTTATCTCAAAATAGAAGATGTCTTTCTTGTCTTTGCTTGTTCTGCCGTCCTGTTTTTGTGGTATTCGAAAATTAAACAAGATAATTATGAGTCGCACTTTTTCAGGTGTGGTCACTGTAAAAAACTTGCCCCAACATGGTCTAAGCTAGCGGAATCGAAAACACTACAAGTTAAAATCGGCCGAGTAGACTGCACTACCGATGGCGATTTGTGTAGTGAGCAAGATGTTACCGGCTATCCAACGCTGAAATTTTTCAAAGCCGATTCGCCATCTGAATCATCGGTGAAGTATCGGGGGGCTCGAGATCTGGATGCTTTCACAGCTTTTCTGCGTGAGCAACTTGGTCTGCAGAATGATGATGATGATGATGATACTGCGGATGCTGAGTCGAACGCCGTAGCAGAACCACCGAAACCTGTTTCACCATTGGTCGAGCTAACTGATGACACCTTTGCAAAGCATATCTCCAGTGGGAAACATTTCGTAAAATTCTTTGCTCCCTGGTGTGGTCATTGCACTAAATTAGCTCCCACCTGGGAAGAGCTGGCTAGAACATTGGAACATGATACTGCTATCAGCATTTCGAAAATCGACTGCACTCAATACCGACCGATTTGTACCGATTTCGAAGTTAAAGGTTATCCGACACTATTATGGATTGAGGACGGCAAGAAAATTGAAAAGTACTCTGGGTCACGAACTCACGAAGATTTGAAAGCGTACGTTTCAAAAATGGCAGGCGGTTTGAGTTTAGATGAGGCATCCGCGCAAAAGGTTGACGGAGCAGAAAAAGACAACACTTCGATTGTGCTACAATTATCGGAACCGGATTTCCAGCATGCCATCGGTAAAGGAGTTACCTTCGTTAAGTTCTATGCCCCTTGGTGCGGTCATTGTATGCGACTTGCACCGACTTGGGAACAACTGGCTGAGAAATTTGTAGGCTCAGACACGGTCAAGATTGCCAAGGTTGACTGCACACTGGAAGTCAATAAGGAACTATGTGGCGAGCAGGAAGTGAACGGTTTTCCAACCGTATTTATATACCGAAACGGGGACAAACTGAGTGAATACAACGGAAATCGCTCGCTAGAGGATTTGCATGATTTCGTTACCCGCCATTTGGGTGAGCACGACGAGTTGTAAGTTTTCCATTATTAAAATAAGATGAGAGTTGTGTCCCCGAAAATTATAATTCAATCATATCTGTGTGTGTTGATAGCAGACAAAAAATGTACAGGGGACGAAAACAAACTACCCGTAGAAGCATTTATTAAATAAATTTGGACACGAGCCAATATCATAGGGAAAAATCGTGTTTTAAGAGTTTCCTAGTGATGTATTACAAAGCGTTCTTTGAAAATGTTGACGAATGTTTCCTTTTTTTTCTTACACCGGGATAGATTTTAGGGATTTCGGAGTTTAGTTATTTTGTTACCTATTCACTTCAGCACAATGAATTACAGACGAAATTTATTTAAACAAAACACCGTTCTCATGCTATCTTTCACTTGCCATTTAACGAACGCTCGCAGTTTGTATAAGCCATACCGATCCCAAAACCAGAACCCATGATAATTGGCCAGGCTCTTCGTTTGAAGAAAAGCAGTGAGAACATACCGCCTAGCACCAGACCACCACCTGAAATTAGTTGATAAACAATAGTTTCAAGTTATGTAACGAAAAAAAAAGCGTAATTAATAAAATTCTTACCGAATTTTACAACTGTATCGGTGAGGCAGCGATCGATCTTCCTGCCGTACTGGTCCTCAGCAAGTGTTTGAGCCATGTTTCGATTTTCACGTATCAAAAATCAACAGCTTCAGCAGAAAATCAGGATTTTTACACCCGCATTCGCACCATTCGAAAATGTGTTGAAGTATTGAAATGTTTTTCGGCAGACCAATGACAATACTTCATATCGGTTAGCATCTCTTATTGGAATGCACTGAGAAAATACCCTTTGCGTTATGTAGATTGAAAACCAACTCGATAACACAATTCACGCATTTTTATGTGATAACGTAAAAAAAAAATCTGTCATCATCCTCTTTTGCAAGAAATTGCAAGCGAACTATAAAAAACGAGTATTGATTTTAACACCAGACGAAAGAGAAAACTTTTCACTATCTTTTCAAGTATGGCTTACTCTCAGCGAGTACCGAGTTTTTCGGAATTCCTCTTCAAAGTTAATGTTGATAGATGGCTTATTGACCGTTATCACAAAAAAGTTGAATTTTCATATAGAAGCACCAAACTGTTTCTTGAAAATATAATCTACTCATAATAATCAAAATTTCATTTTTAAGACAAAGAAACCGAGTTACCGTGAATTACATGATATTATAAAGTTGAATTTTACACTTAGGGAAGTCGTGTGAGACTATCTCTATAATAGAAAGAAAAGCTTTGTTATCGTTCCCGAACATAGTGGAACGTTTTGAAAGATCGCGGCGAATAGTCGAATAGGTGACAGTAGTGAGCACCATGTTTCCAACGCAGCGCAAATTTAGAATTTACAGAGGTTTTTGAACAATTTTGGTCGAGTCTGTGTATCTGTTAAGTGTAATTATATTTACAAATTAATCGAAATTTATTCTATTTGACTCTACTATACTTGATAAATATTTACTATTTCGCAACTAACGTCACAAGATAGTAGCAGACACAGATACAGTACCCAAGTAACCATGTGCATTATATCACTGCACATTTACATCTCTATTTTTACATTGTTAATGTATAATTACACTAATCCTACATACTTTAAAGCAATGTACGTTAAATTTGCATTCAAAATATAGCTGAGCATTATCTTACCACAACCTTCCGCCGTGCTATATATCGACATTCATTGCTATATTTTGAAGCAACGAAACTTTAATAATAACAGTGCAAGGAAATTGAATAGCTACATTCTTAGCATCTACAAATGTTATGTAAAATTGTGAAAATACTATAATGCAATTAGTTATAAAGTAAGATTCTTATCTGCGAACAAAACATGTCAAGATTCCAGGTTAAAGGTGCTAACTACGAAACCAGAGAGCCACGGTTTATGGGTTCAAATCAAAATTAATATAAAAATAATACGCCATAGACAACATCAATAGGGATCTTCATTTATTTATGTTGAATATTAAATATCGTTTTCAATATTGGAATTTCATTCGTAGCTCATTATTTAAGCACTCTTATTGTTTTGTGACATTTATAATCTACAGTTGAAATTGTTACCATCGATAAAGTAGATATTTGCATTATAACTACTTCCTGCTTCACCTGTCAGATCCTATAAGAGTCTAATAATCGCTCTTTTCAGCTTTATAATAGCATTGTAAAAACATGTGTAACTCCATTGCATTTAATCAATTTTTTACGCGAATTTTTAAAGCTTAAATAATATAAAGTCATAATGCGTCGTGGTTACTTGGGTATTTTAGTGTGCTATTTCCAACCTACAGACTTAAAACTGATACACTGATGAAGTATCAGTATTTACTATTTTTCATCATAACATCGAATATTTGGTTAAGTTTGCATATCCGTACGGTTCTTCAACTGAGATTTAAAAATGCACGAATAAAATTATTTGACAATGATCAACATAACATTATCTGGTCGTCAAATGATGAGATAACTATGTCCTCACAAGTCCCTATCTCATGCCTCCCCGAGCGTCTATGATGACATTTGGTCAATAGAACGGCGTCGACTGGGTGCTATCGCCTTCTGCGTTAGTAGCAGAATGAGAGGGTGCGAAATGGCTTGTAGGTTGAAGCCCATCCTAAAGTGCAGTGTTTATCATAGTATATTACAACATATAATTGTGTTGTTTATTACATCATGTATTATTATTATTACATTCAGTAATAGCCGTTCAACCGAGAAGGTTGTGTATAGAAGCGTACAGTTTAACAACGCTGGTTAGTTTACACGCGTTAAATACGACAACGGTTGAACTACAGGTAGAGACCTGTTGGCAGCAGCCGTTAAAACGTATAGTCGTGCTGCATAAGAGAGCCCTAGTGCTGGGCCAAGCTGGTGAAGGAAACAACAAAGGGCGTGTCCCAAGCTCTACCCAGGCCACAATACACAGCCACAAGTGCTGAGCAAGAGAGTGCAAAGGCACATCGAAGAAGGAGAGTGCAAAGGCACATAGAAGCAGGAGAGTGCAAAGGCACACCGGTGCGAAGGCACTTCGGTGCAGAAGCATATCGGTGCGGAGCACAAAGAAGAAGGAGACAAGACAACTCGGTCTTTCCACTGCCATACAACACGCAGGTATACACCGGTGACCTGCGCTGGTTACAGCTGGCGAAGACAAAAGTAAATCGGAAATCGAGTGGTGCTTGATGTCAGGTAGCAGTAGCATCACATCCAACAAGAACATCTAGAGCAACGAGGATCTACACGGCAGTGCAACGGAGATAGACAACAATTTCAAGGTAGAAGTTTTTTCTTTTCCTTTTGATTGAGTACTGTGTAGTGTTGGTTTCATTTTTTATTTAAAGTTTGATTAAAAATTTTAATGTGATGGATGAATCCATGGACGTAAATCCTAGCATGAATCCGATACCCCCACGAACGAAAAAATATCAGGAGAGCTCTTCTGGGCCTTGGATAGTCTTTTTTAGACGTATATCAAAGCCATTAAACATTTTACAAATTAATAAAGGTTTGACATCACGATACTCTTCAATCAAAGAGATCATAAAAGTAAATAACGATAAAATTCGTGTTGTGGTAAATAATTTGAAACACGCGAATGATATTGTCTCTTCGGAACATTTCATTAAAGAGTATAAAGTTTACATACCCTCCAAAGATGTCGAAATTGACGGTGTTGTTACCGAAGCGAGTCTTTCGGTAGATGATCTACTCAAGCATGGTGTTGGTCGTTTCAAGAACTCTATGCTTGAGGGTGTGAAAATACTGGAGTGCAAACAACTGTACTCAGTAGTTCATGAAGAGGGAAAGAAAGTTTATCGCCCATCAGACTCGTTTCGAGTGACATTTGCCGTGTCTGCGTTGCCGTCCCATGTCTATGTCGATAAAATTCGCCTCCCTGTTCGGCTTTTTGTTCCAAATGTTATGAATTGTACGAACTGCAAAAAATTCGGCCACACAGCTACTTACTGTAGTAATAAACCAAAATGTATTAAGTGTGAAGGGCCTCATAAAGATAATGATTGCAACAAGGAAATTGAAAAATGTATTTATTGTGGAGAAAGTCCTCATGAGGATATTTCAGTATGCACTGCATTTAAAGTACACAAAGACAAAATTAAGCTTTCTTTAAAAGCACGGTCTAAGCGCACATATGCAGAAATGCTTAAAACGGTCATTGATGTCCCCCCTTTGGAAACCGAAAACGGGTTTTCAAATCTAGAGGAACCAGAGGACTCTGACTCTGACGAAAATAGTGAAGGTAATTCGTTTATCACTACCCAAGGGTCAGTTAAGAGAAAGAAGTCTTCTTCCAAATTACCAAAAAAGACCCCTAAAATTTCATCTTCAAAAAAAGATCCCCGTGTTAAACAAAAAAAGTCAAAATCAAAGACTGTGCCTCCTGGTTTGTCAAATTCACAAACCAATCCAGGATCTAGCACAGAAAAAGGTAATAATCCTGTGGGCTCTATTTCACAGCCACCAACAGGATTACTGAAGTTTTCGGAAATTGTTGAATGGATTTTCTCAGCATTCAATATATCTGAACCCTTAAAGACCCTCATAATGGCATTCCTTCCAATAGCTAGAAATTTTTTGAAGCAGTTATCAGCTCAATGGCCAATTGTCTCAGGTTTTGTATCTTTTGATGGATAATTTATCACCCGCCGCAAATGATACAATCACTGTCCTGCAGTGGAATTGTCGAAGTATCATGCCAAAACTTGATTCATTTAAAATTTTATTGCATAGCCAAAAATGTGATGTATTTGCTTTATGCGAAACATGGCTTACTTCAAACATAGCTTTAAATTTTAATGATTTTAACATTATACGTCTCGATAGAGACTCTCCGTATGGTGGAGTGCTTTTGGGAATTAAGAAATGCTATTCCTTTTATAGATTAAACATCCCTTCAACTTCTAGTATAGAAGTTATTGCTTGCCAAATAAACATTAAAGGCAAAGATATTTGCATAGCTTCGGTTTATATTCCTCCAAAAGCACAAGTTGGACAGCGACAGCTTAATGAAATGGTTGAAGCCCTTCCTGCTCCACGATTGATTCTGGGGGATTTAAATTCACACGGAATGATGTGGGGTTCCGTTTACAATGATAGCAGATCATCTTTAATACAAAACATTTGTGACAATTTTAGCATGACGGTATTAAATATGGGTAGCATGACACGGATCCCAAGACCTCCTGCACGCCCAAGTGCATTAGATCTATCTCTTTGCTCAACATCAATTCGACTAGATTGCACCTGGAAAATATTGCCTGATTTACACGGTAGCGATCATTTACCAATCATCATCTCAATTAGTAATAGCAATTGCATTGCTACTTCAGCTAGTATTCCATATGATTTGACAAAAAATATCGACTGGATTAAATACCAAAGTAGTATCTCTAGTATTTTGAATTCAATGGAAGAGCTCCCTCCACTTGAAGAATATGACTTCCTCATTTGTTCGATTCTGGAGGCAGCAGAACAATCCCAAACTAAACGCTTTCCTGGGCCAACGACTAACAGAAGCACAAAGAGTGCTCAGAGGCTAAACTCGCAAAACAAAATGCTTGCAAGACGTTTCTAAAACGGGGAGGAGGAACTCCTCAGAACTTTGAAAAACTTATGGTTTTAGAAACCAAGTACAAGAGCATACTTCGAGCCAAAAAATGTAGCTATTGGAGACATTTTGTCGAAGGTTTGTCAAGAGAAACCTCAATGAGCACTCTTTGGAACATGGCCAGACGAATGAGGAATGGATGGATATTTGACTTTGCTAGGAAAGTTTGCCCAGATTCTGTTCCTACGCAGAGCATTATACGGGAATCTCCTCCAAATAATGGTTTTATTAATAACCCATTTTCAATGATGGAATTTTCTATAGCACTCTTGTCTTGTAACAATAACGCTCCTGGGTTGGACAGAATTAAATTCAACTTGGTGAAGAATCTGCCCGACCTCGCAAAAAGACGTTTGTTGGAATTGTTCAACAAGTTTCTTGAGCAAAATATTGTTCCACCTGACTGGAGACAAGTGAAAGTTATCGCCATTCAAAAGCCGGGGAAACCAGCTTCCAATCACAACTCATATAGACCCATTGCAATGTTGTCTTGCATCAGAAAATTGTTCGAAAAAATTATTCTACGACGTCTCGACACTTGGGTCGAGACGAACGGTTTGTTGTCAGATACTCAGTTTGGCTTCCGTAGAAATAAAGGGACGAATGATTGCCTTGCATTACTTTCGTCTGACATCCAAATTGCCTTCGCTCAAAAGCAACAAATGGCATCTGTATTTTTAGACATTAAAGGAGAATTTGATTCAGTTTCCATTGATGTTCTTTCAGACAAGCTCCACCAACATGGACTCCCAGCGGTTATAAATAATTATTTGCACAACCTTTTGTCAGAGAAACGCATGCATTTTTCATATGGCGATTTGACAACATTCAGAATTAGCTACATGGGTCTACCGCAAGGCTCATGCCTCAGTCCGCTCCTTTATAATTTTTACGTGAATGACATTGACAGCTGTCTTGTAACCCCATGTACACTAAGACAATTGGCAGATGATGGCGTGGTCTCAGTTACTGGACCCAAAGCTATTGATCTGCATAAGCCATTGCAAGATACCTTAGATAACTTGTCCGATTGGGCTGTTCATCTTGGTATCGAATTCTCTGCGGAGAAAACAGAGTTAGTCGTCTTTTCAAGAAAGCATGATCCCGCGCAGCTTCAGCTACATATGATGGGAAGAATGATCCAACAGGTTTTAACTTTTAAATACCTCGGGGTGTGGTTCGATTCCAAATGCAAGTGGGGAGGACACATTAGGTATCTGATAACGAAATGCCAACAAAGAGTAAATTTTCTTCGAACAATAACAGGATCTTGGTGGGGTGCTCATCCGCAAGATCTAATAAAATTGTATCAAACAACGATACTTTCAGTGATGTAATATGGATGCGTTTGCTTTCGTTCCGCTGCAAACTCTCATATTATCAAACTGGAGCGAATTCAGTACCGTTGTTTGCGAATTGCCTTAGGCTGCATGCATTCAACACATACAATGAGTCTTGAAGTTCTGGCGGGAGTTCTTCCATTAAAAGATCGATTTTGGGAGCTTTCATCACGCCTGCTAATAAGATGTGAGGTGCTGAATCCCATGGTAATTAATAATTTCGAACAACTAGTCGAGTTTCGATCTCAAACAAAATTCATGACAGTATATTTTAACCATATGTCACAGGAAATCAACCCTTCAAGATATATTCCTATCCGTGTCAGCATCCTAAGTGCCCCTGACTCAACTTTATTTTTCGATACATCCATGCAGCGCGAAGTGCGTGGAATCCCGGATCATCTACGCTCGACGGAAATCCCAAAAATATTTTCAAGTAAGTTCAGGCATATTGACTCTGAGAAAATGTTTTACACGGACGGATCGCGAATTGAAGAAGCGACAGGGTTTGGTATGTTCAACAATAATGTTTCGGCCTCATTTAGGCTTCAAGAACCTGCATCTGTTTATATAGCAGAGCTAGCAGCAGTTCATTATAGTTTGAGTGTAATCGTCACATTATCTCCAAACCATTATTTCCTCTTCACAGATAGTCTGAGTGCAATTGAAGCCATTCGCTCAAACATGACTGGCAAGACTGAACCGTTTTTCCTGGGCAAAATAAAACAGTGCCTGAACGACATATTGAACAATAATTATCTAATCACTATAGTCTGGGTCCCGGCTCATTGCTCCATTCCTGGCAATGAAAGAGCCGATATTTTAGCCAAACGTGGTGCTATTGAGGGTGAAATTTATGAGAGACCGATTGCTTTCAACGAATTCTATAGCTCGTCTCGCCAAAGAACACTTGCCAGCTGGCAAGCTTCTTGGGATAAAGATGATCTGGGTCGGTGGATGCACTCAATTATTCCGAAAATATCGACAAAGGCATGGTTCAGGGGACTGGATGTGAGTAGGGATTTCATTCGTGTGATGTCCAGACTCATGTCCAATCACTACACGTTAGATGCACATCTCCTTCGAATTGGGCTCTCCGAGACTAATCATTGTGCTTGCGGAGAAGGTTATCGGGATATTGATCATGTCGTTTGGACATGCGTGGAGTATCGTGATGTCAGATCTCAACTAATAAATTCTTTGCGTACCCAAGGTAGACTATCCAATATCCCAGTTCGAGACATTCTTGCTTGTCGTGACCTTTCATACATGAAACTTATTTATCATTTCATAAAGAAAATTGGAGTTTCAATTTAATAAAGGCCCCTTTTAAGACTTAGCTCTGATCCCAGCTGCGTCCATGAGTTCAACCAATAGCTAAATTAGAATAAAAATTATGTAATGATACAAACAAACTCGAGACAGTTTATGAAATTATCAACAAAATGTCTGAAAATAACAGCTTATTTTATAATTTATGGAAGGTAATCGTTTGGTTCAAATAATATTTCCGAGTAGATTTCATAATTATTGACGAGTTACCTAAGATGATATTTAAGCTATAAGAGAATATGTTTTAATAAATTCAAAACGTTGTGACTATGTTAGAATTAAATTAGGATAAGAATATTATGTAAAAGTGATGCTACGGCGAAGAAAAACTTATGTAAACTGCCTTAAGAAATAAACGTATTTATGAAAAAACAAAAAAAATATTATTATTATTTTTATTAGAAGAGCGTAACTTACACTGCGATATTACCTGTTATATTGTATCATAGCATATTATTTCATATATTATCGTCTTACACTATTTTATGTTATTATATACTATGTTGTATGGTATTATACTGCATTGCATTATATCATATTATATTGTATTATATTTTATTATATTATGTAATATTATATTATATTGTATTCTATTGTATTGTGTTATATTGTATTGCATTATGTTGTATTATATTATATTATATTATATTATAGGGTTTATTATTAGTAGTACTACGTACCTCTGCGCAAAATATAAATTTGTTTTCCTTATAAGTTATCATTTTTAAAGTAACTTTCAACTAAATATCAAGGTCGTCAAAAGCTGAGCTTCATGCCTACACGTGTGTCTGTGGTGACAAATGGTCGATGGAATGCGTTGATGGCAGAATGAGAGGATGAGAAATGACATATAAATTCAAGTAATATAATATCATAGCATATCGCAACATATCATTTTATTTATTCTATTATTTATTATATAATTCATTGTACTATATTATATTGTTTTTTATTGTTATTTCCATTATTATATTTATTGTTATTATTATTAATTTGTCATTTGTGGTGACAAATGGTCGATGGAATGCGTTGATGGCAGAATGAGAGGATGAGAAATGACATATAAATTCAAGTAATATAATATCATAGGATATCGCAACATATCATTTTATTTATTCTATTATTTATTATATAATTCATTGTACTATATTATATTGTTTTTTATTGTTATTTTCATTATTATATTTATTGTTATTATTATTAATTTGTCATCAATAATAATAACATATATTATTTTTATAGATGTGGATATTATTATTATTATTAGAAGAGAAATATTCTACTTCCTGCAGTATTGCGAAGATAGAAGAGCATAACTGACACTACATTAACTGTTATTTTATATCATTGTATTATATTATATTAAATTAAAATATGTTATATTATATTATGTTATATTATATTATTTTGTAATCTATTATATCATTTTATGTTATATTAATTTCATTACACTATGTTTCATTGTATTTATCAATATAAAACATTTTGCACGGAGGCGTAAAGGGGAGGGAGCATCAGGGCATCGGACGAATTGATGACTGGACGAGGGATTGTGGATAGCCAGCCCAAGTCACTTGAAGGAAACTTGTTTCCTTCTGAAGGTTTGAAATGAGTCTGACGCGCCCTTCTCAAACAAACCATCAGGCGGGTTCAAGCATGTATAGCGATATGCTTCATCCATGCACTGGATATTATGGTTGGAAGAGCATCTTTTATTCCCGCGGAATACGAGTAAGTGACTCTACTTACGTATCCGCCCAACCCTTTTTGTTCGCTTTTCGGTAACAGCTATAGTAAGAAGGTGAATGGATGAGTCATATCGGGGCTACTGTAAGTCTACCGGCATCCACTGGCAAGTCCTTGAACTGATGGTGGCTTTACTTCACATCACATCACATCACATGATCAACATAACATTATCTTACATATTGAAACCAGAACTAAAAATGTTCATTGTTTAAACCAGAATCTTGGGTGCTGCAAAAATAATAGAGATAGAATATGATTTTCTCACACGAAAATTAACTTTTCGCTTCAACAAATTTATTTTCCATTGCATTGTAAAAGATAAGCAGCAATCATCATGCTCGTTCACGTACTTCTCTAGTTGTAAAACACTACGCCCAGATAGGTCTCCGATATTACCTATTCGTAATTTTTCATATTCATGTCCCTACACTCACTAAGAAAAACACTTTTTTGGCCAAACTCAACTTTTTAATAAACATTCAAGAGCAACGCAACACGTTCAGCGCTTTTATAACAATTCAATACCTTTCTTTTTGAACGATTTATCCGTTCCGGTCGGACCGTTCAGCTACGACACGACCAGGTACTCCAAACAAAAAAAAAAAAAAAACAAAATAAAAATTTCTCCTGAACGATTTACCGCCAGTTACCCCAAATATAGCGACCCTTTGTGAAATATGAAAAAATAACTTTCGAACAACCCAAGCGGAGTTATACATGTTGTTACAATGCTATTATAAAGCTCAAAAGGGCGATTATTAGACTCTTCTAGGATCTGACAGGTGAAGTAGGAATTGCACATTATTAAAGTAGCTATAATGCAAATATCGATGGTAACAATTTCAACTGTAGATTATAAATGTCGCAATGCAATAAGAGTGCTTAAATAATGAGTTACGAATGAAATTCAAATATTGAAAAAGATATTTAATATTCAACATGAATAAATGAAGATCACTATTAATGCTGTTTAAGGCGTATTATTTTTATATTTATTTAGATGAACGGTTGCTCTCTGGTTTCGTAATTCAACCCTTTCACTTGGAACCTTGACATTTTTTGTTTTCAGATAAGGATCTTACTTTATCACTAATAGCATTATAGAGTTTCACAATTTCACATAACATGTATATATGTTACCAATGCAGAATGGTCACAGTGTTTTTTTTCGAATGTAAGAAAAAGGTAAATTTTCCTCGGTAATTCATTTTACTTTTGTGCACACTTAAAACTTGATTTTGATCTCGGCAAAAAATATGTTGAAAGAACACGGCAATGCATTATTCAGCCGAAATTTCGGTAAACATTGTGTTTACCGAGATATTCGTTAGACTATTCCTGAATTTTCAGCAATTCATTATGTTATATCGATATTCGGTTCTTCAAATTACCGTGTTCAACAGCAATGGACCATTGTACCATTGTAAATCGAAGATATTAATTTACCGAAATCTCGGTATACAGTTTTCAGACTACCGAAATTCAGTAAATCAACAAAGTAGCCATTTTGCTCAATTCAAAATGAAGCGCCGTGATAAAACAAAATTTACAAAAACGGAACAAATGATGGAATCCTTGATTTCAACCGTCATAAAAATTCGTGACCTCTTCAGTAAGTATTCAATAATTAATCGGAAAAAAATCTAATGTTTTTACTTAAAACTAAACTGAAAATCAGCACGAAAACCTGCAAAATCGGAAAAGAATAAGAAAAAACGAATTGATTATTCAGTCCGTATCTTCTCACTCAATTCCAACAGATTTCCGAATCAACCGGTTGTAGGCGAAACTCATTCGGAATCGGTTGTGGAATTTATTCAGAATTCATTATGATTTCCACGTGAAATTCCGAATGAAAATTTTAATGTGGAATGAATTTTATTGCGGAAAATTGTGGTTGATATAACACGTGAATCGGTCGTTTCTATTTTTATCGGTGTACTTGTTAGACCGTGTTTCGCTAAAACTTTAGTAGTTTCAGTTAAGCGTATACAATTCACGAAAGAACGATCATAAGAACCAGGAAAAGTCAAAAATCCTATTTCTATATATTCTTTGCAGACTGCAGTTGAGGGTGGTGAAAATTTTTTCAACCAATCGAATTTCGATAAAATTCGACTGAACAAGTTTCTACCGAGTTGATAGCACGGATTACTAATGCTGCCACTACGGATATAAAACCTTCGGTGTAGTGCAATCGATTTGAACGAAAATAACCCAGTGTACGAATCAAGCAATGAAAATTCCATTAGTGTTAAAATTTTGCCCTGAAAGGAAGGGATTTGTCAAAAGATGCGAAAACACCAACAGCAGCAATCTTCTGCGAGGCGGACTGTTTCTGTTGCTTGTGCTAGTGGTCGTGGTCCAGGCGGCAACCGGTGGTGCTGATCCGTATAAAATTCTAGGATTGGAGAGACATGCTACCCTGCAGGACATACGGAGGGCTTACAAACAGCTAGCAAAGGAATGGTGAGTTTTGTGGTATCGAGAGAGAAATCGATTAATAGGTTGTATGTGTTGTGTTTTTTTTTCAAGGCATCCGGACAAATCTGATCATCCAGAGGCCGAGACTAAATTCGTTGAGATTAAGCAAGCCTATGAATTGCTGTCGGATACAGAGCGCCGAAGAGCATATGACCTTCATGGAATAACCAATGAAGATGCCTATCTGTACAAGGAACGACCGGACTACAGCAACTACGGTCGCTTTCCGGATCCTTTCGAGCAATTTTTCGGACATAATTTTAATTTCCACGATCAAGACATTAGTCTTTTTCACAAGTTGTCAATAACGTCGAAATACTACGAAACTAATATCGTCCCGAAGAGTCATCACACGCCACAGATTTTGATGTTTTATTCGGATTGGTGCTTCTCTTGTATGAAGGCCGCCAATTCATTCAAAAAAATGATCGATACACTGGAACCATTCGGGGTGACGTTTGCCACAATAAACGCTGGTCACGAGAATCAACTGGTGAGAAAAGTTGGCGTTCATTCGTTGCCATGCGTGATAATGGTTTTGGATGGACACAATTACGTGTACAAAGAAAGTGTATACAACACTCAACGAGTAGTGGAATTCATTAGACAGAAGCTTCCTTACAAACTGCTTCCAGCAGTTGACGACGGATCGATAGACACCTTTCTGAAAGGTTGGGCCGATAACCGAGTCCGTGCACTGGTCATGGAACCGAGAGTACAACCGAGGCTGCGTTATCTTATTACTGCGTTTCATTTTCGGGAACGTGTGGCATTTGGATTCGTCCAATTGAACTCGGAAAAGACGAAACAGATTCAAGAGCGTTACAAAGTTCATCCCTCACTTGACACGCTGCTCATATTCAACGAGGACTCGAGCCGCCCGGTCGCTTCTATCTCGATGTCAGACATTCCAACACCAACATTGAACAATATCATCTCAGTCAATCAGTATTTAGCACTACCGCGGTTGTCCTCTCAGGCGATGTTGGAAGGAGTTTGTCCGGCGGAATGGAATCGCCCACGGAAACGGCTATGTGTGGTTCTGGTCACCGAAAACACTGCCACCCATGATGAGGCCCGACAGGCGATGCGTCGGATAGCTCTGGCGTCCAGTTACAGTCCGGAGCGGGTTAGATTCGCCTATATCTATCAGGAAAAGCAAACCGAATTCATCAGTGCTTTGGCACAGCACGGAAAGCTGCAGGAAACCATTCTAAGAGTGGTGATCATCTGGCGACGAGATACCAAACACATCAAGTACGAGTGGATTCACGAGGCGACACTGCAGGAGACAGTGGATAAGAGCGTCGAAAACGAAACAAACGAGATTCATTTCAACAACACTAAGCAAAAATTGGACAGTGCGATTCAACGGTTGCTGCGGTCATCGGAAGCATTGAGCTACGAGGCTGAGGTGAAAGTAAGTGTGGTTCTGTGCTGGCTGGTTCAGTAGATTGCCTTGCTAAAACTAATTGAACCAAATCATTCTAGGATCTGCTGGACGAACACGCCCAAGGATTGGTTATCCGCATACTGAATAAAGTACTACTGGCATTTGAGTACATGACGGATAATTTGGGCCAGGAACACATTCTGCCGGCACTTTCTGTCCTGGGAACGGTTGCATTCATTTTGGCAGCAGGTTATCTAATGTCCTATTTAGTACGTATAGAGGAGGAAAATATCCAGAAGAAACAGAACGCCAGTTCTGATACTAAAAATGGTACGTTTTTCGCTCTCTCTGTAGTTACGACATAAGTTTCTCAAATACGTTTTGGTGATAGGTAAATTGACGAACTATGTTCCGGAACTGCGTCTTCACGAGCTGCGAGCGGAGAAATACAACGGCTTGGTGCGTTTGCTGAAACCCGGCTGTCGAACCATTGTCCTGCTGACGGATCTGCAGTCTCGCAACAAACTGATTCCAGCTTTTCATAAAGCCGTCTGGCCGTACCGAAAGTAGGTGGTCCTAGCCAGTAGAAGATGTGCTCATTTTAATAGTACAGTATCGATTCCGATTCTAGAAATAAAACGCTCATGTTTGCCCACATGCTGATCGAGAAGGGCATCGGATGGTATGCGGAGTTGTTGCGCCTTTCCCTGTCGGAGTCCCGCGAGATGAAGATCAATCCACGGAACTGCGTCGGGACGGTGATTGCGCTGAATGGCCATCGGAAGTATTTCTGCATGTACCATGCAAAGCATCCGGAGTCGAATCGTGGTGCAAAGGTAAGTTCTAATGAAGTAAGAAAATACGTTCTTATGAACACGCTTTTCTCCGATGGTGGTGCAGCGCATGATGAAAATGACCAGGCAGCTAAGCTCGCTGCCAACCGATCCGGAAGCCGGTGCCTTCCTCGGAATGGAAAGTTCCGACTCAGAGTGCAGCACCTCCGATGTGTCGGAGCCGAAAATTCTGCTGGAAGAAAATTTGCTCGATGGGCTGCCAAACTGGTTAGATCGGTTGTTCGAAGGTACCACCCATCGGTACTACATCAACTACTGGCCCGACTTCACCTCGAAGTGAACCCGAGAGTGAATCCACTCACACTCAGACACTGTTCTAAATTTATTTGTTTAGAAGTTTGTTAAAGCCAAAGACCAGAATTAACTAGTAATATGAAAAGGGAGAGAGGGATGCTTTTCCGTGCGCGGCTTCGCTGCTCCTTCCGCCCTTGATGACGACACTTGTTCTGAGATCTATCGAAAGACACGGGGATAACACCGATTTGTTCAGTTTTAGTTTTCTATTGCCTGGATTGTTTCATTGCAGCTGATTCTATTTCTAAGCAGTTTTTAGTTAGATAAGATATGATTGTTATCGAATTAGGTAATTTATACTCCCGACATCATCATCATGAAAGGTTCATCAATTTTTTCCTAAGCGTGCAGAAAAGTTCACAAATAGGTGGTAGACATCACAGTTTCTTCATCGATCACGCGCAAGAAATGCTGTTCCTTATTTTTTGTTAAGAAAAACTTCTCATTTGAAGAACCGGCATTATGATCTAAAAGTTTATTTAACAATCATCATACTTGGACATGGGTATTTGGAATGTACACGCAGTGGGTTTAGGTAAATTAATTGACTCCTTTGTTCTAGTCTAGCTTTGAGCAAACCGATCAGTACGAATAAACCTAGGCAAATGTGGTGACTGTCGCCCGCCAGTATAATATTCTTCAATGATATAATCCTAGTCTGCTGGTGCAAGAAAAAAACTATTTTCAAGCAATATTTTCAGCGAAATAATTATGGCCCGTTAGGCACCTCACTCTTTCGGGAATTTATTAGGGGAAGGTAAGGAATTTCGAACCACTACGTTGATTCTGATTGGTATTTTAACTCAAAACAATAATTTTTTCTCCAATTCTCGAGCAATGGAAATCAAACTAGAAGCAAAATGCCACGTTTTAGTAGTTGCCGTATTTCATTCGTATTCCTAATAACGCTAGCAAAATCAAAGGTAGCTAGGATTCGACCGAACCATATTCGATCGAAAAACCAATACGTCGTTATTCAGAATAAGGGCGATTATTTGATTGGAAATATTTCTAAGATTCGATTTGAATGTATCAAGCCACGTATTTTCAATTATAAATGATTGAAATTTTGATTAGTAGCGAGCAGTTTCATATTTTGTCTGCTAAAAATCTCCGACATATCGGATTTCCCTGCCATAGACGATGGTTTTGAAGGAGTAAGCGATATATCAAAGGGAAAGCATCGCTCTCCCTTGGTCAATCGATGCAAAAGCGAAGCTGTTTGAAGCACGCGAATCTTTGAATAGAAGCGAAATTATAGCTATTGTTTCAGTCCTACGCGTAGCATGCTAGAGGTAGGTTGTTGCTAGACAGCAAGACAAACACTGCCATAAAACGATTTGAAGCTTTAATTGGTATGATCTGATCTAATGTCATGCAAGCTCGGATGAAAATCCATGTATCGTCGTTGTGCCTGAGGAATTAACAGCTACCCCACGGTAAATTTTGAGTGCTTAAAATTAATTTATAATTTATATAAGATGAACTCGATTTATAATAAGAAAAAGTTTATCGCTTCAACCGAAATCGCAGAATGGTAGAGAAACTTAAGGATCAACAGTAAACCAAGTTAACTTGTGTTGGTAATTTGTGTATTATGAACATTTTATTTGGTACGTATGCCATAGATCTGTGTATTCATATATGCAGTGCACCGAGTTTATCAAATTGGATTGCACGATTGAGATTCAAACAATCTTTTTTCACAATAATTTATTCTCAAATGAATGTTAAGCATGACATCTTGAATGAAATATCAGTTTTGATCAATTTTTCACCAACGTTTGATGGAAAATTGCTTACATTTTATGAATGTAGATTTTAATTCCGTAATGAAACAGATAGCAACACTGCTTCAATGCATTTGTATTAGATTGCACGACACAAAATGAACAAAACTAAATATTTTCTGTTACAAAAGCAGTTTGCCGGAAAAATAAATAGTTTTACGACAACATTCCATATCCATTGCCTTTCGCGTGTTAAATTCAAGGTTCCTTTTTTGCCGGATTACTAATAGAAGGTACGTAAATCTTTATACCGCAATAATTTCTGCAAGAGGAAATCCATATAGGAATGTGTTTGTTGCTAATCAAATGTGTCAGTGGAAGTAAGCTGAAACTGAAATAATTTTTCTCGAGCAGTTTTAAGGAAAATTTTCGCTTTTCTTGAATTGCAATTTTAGGCAGTATGAACCGATTGGTTTATTTTTCAACCATATGGAAAATTTATTGAGCAAAATAAGGAAAAGAAGCGCCGAAATTTGTTTTTACGCACACATTGTTGGCATTACTCATACGCTTGCAAAGAGTCTTGTTCCTTAACGCTATAAAAATAACTGCTTGCATACAAAACTTGAACACAAGCTTGGCGAAGAGAAGCTTAAATATCGAAATCCGTATCGCAAGTATGTACAAAGATTTAATTGCATACATTTGGGATATTGGTGTAATTTCGTCGGCTATAAAACAATTACAAATCAAGACAAACGATGTTCGGTGTTGGTTCCTAATCAAGATCAATCTAAGCAGACTCTCGTGCAAAAGCGGATTCAAAAGTGTGACGATTGATTGAATTGTTTTATTGGAGATCATTAGAAATTTTGGTTGCCTTGTTCCACATCAATGGCTTGAACAACCCCATGGGGCTGATCCTTGTAGAGACAGCAATTTTTGACAAGAAATTCGAGTATTTTTGTAACAAATTCGTTCAGATTGATTAGTGCACACTGAGGTTTTTATGTGTTTTTTCACGCAGCTTTTTTTACGCGGATTTCCGAAGTTAAACGGTTTTCTTGTTTTCTAAGACATGAAACATGCATGAAACGTCGAGATCTGGTGTTATCCCGAAATTTTTTTAAGTCAACCTTCTGACACTTCATGCATTTGGCATCAAAAAAAAATTCGATTTCAGAAAGCTCAAAATTTTTCTAAGTTCCAAAGACGAATTTTTTCAAATTTTTTTTTCGAGTTTATACCAGATCTGGACGTTTCATGCGTATCTAAGACATTTGGCTTCAAAAAAATTTGTTTCGATATTGCGGTATTTTTCTACGCGTAGGCCCGAAATCGATTTTTTCCAAAAAAAATTTGTGGGTTATACCAGACCTGGACGTTTCATGCATTTCTAGGATATTTGGCACCAAAAAAATCTTTAGTTTTGCGGTTTTTTATGCGGACTCCAAAGTTACGCGGTTTTTTATACACGATGTTACGCATTTTTTTTGCAATATTTTTTTACGTATTCCCCGCGTAAAAAGAAACTTCATTGTAGTTTACAAAGGTGTGCTTCAGCGCTTACATCGCATATTCGACAACATTCCCGGAACCGGAAGCATCAGCTTCGATACACTTTAACTTTATCATTGGCCACAGTCTGCGAAACTTTTTCGGATAGAACAAAATGCGATTTGTCGGTTAACTCTGAAACCGAAATGTGTTCGCTACGAACCTTGAAAACCTATCAAATAGCCCAATAGTAGCGCCACAGTTTTGTTTTCAAAATCATTTTAGGCATTTCTGAGAAAATTTTGCTGATAAAAGAATCATTTCAAAAATTTTATTAATATTTCATCTCTAACTAGAAATATTTTATTTATTAATTTTAATTGGTTTGACGTAAAGTCGCCATAACTCAACCATAAGTTCAGTTTTTGATAATGACTGAGTGGTAACATATGATGGAGAAGCTAAATGAATGAAAAACTTAACAGAAAAGATGATTTTTTGCAAAGGATACGCCCAGAGACAGGACTCGACTGGCATCAGTAGAGAAGGTGACAAGCGATTATAAATACACTCTCCTACTCAGTGCTTGAGCGGAAAATAGGTTCAAAGCGAGAAGACCAGTGTTTGATGAACAGTGAAAATGTTTGGATGTATGGTACCGGTCGTGAGACGACCAGGATGTAGACCACGTTCGATGTACTTTCTATCATGCCTAACCGTGTTTTGCAGCTGTATTTATCACAAGGTTCTGGGTGGCGAAATGGTAGCGCGTATGCACGGAATGCATAAGAACGCAGGTTCGAGTCCTGTTTCGAAGCGTATTTTTTCCAAAAAATCATCTTTTCTGTAAAGTTTTTTATTCATTTCTCCAATATATGTTTCAATCAGTCTTTGTCATAAACTAGTAATATTCGCCATGACCCTTCCAATCTTGATCAGTAGCCTTAGATTGTCGCAATCCGTTGAGCGATTTCCGAGTCATTTCTTCGAATATATCTTCGAAGATATCTTCGAAACCGAATGGGTTATCCATTCACCCTCCATGCTGGATCAATGAGCATACGAACCTGATATTCTTGAAATCAGTTCAGCCATCGCTATCTTTCTCCGCTATTTGATTTTTGTACTTGATCACTTATTTAATAGTTGCTTTCAAACGAATCTAATTTGGTTGAAATTTGTTTAACCACCTCAGAGAAAACTGTGAGTATAGAAAAAGTGCTGCTTGTCGGTTACGTCATTTCTACGATTAGCTCCCTTATTCTGTGAATAACGACGTATTGATTTTGACGTGAATACGTGAATAGTCTCACTTTAATATGGAGCGCTTTTTTGAAGTTTCGCCCTGTGGAAAAATGGGTATAACTTAATCGTGAATATCTCGAGTTTTACTAAACGCAACAACATAAATCTTTCTCCATGCTATCAGGAATATGGTCAGCAATTTATGATACAATTTTTAACATTATAAGATAACCATAAATAACTCAAAAATCTAGTTTTCTCAAACTTTGGTAAACAACGAGGAAAACTCATCACGCTTGTTTGCCTTTCCCGTACCCGCGACGACAGTTTTGAGGTAGTTAACTGTACGAGCCTGTAGACAAGTTCAAGTATGGACGGAACTGGACGTCTTGGGGAGGACCTTCCAAAAACAGCAGCAGCAACTGACCTTCTGCGTGGCTTATGAACAGTCCCTGACGTGCAGTCGTCTTCAACCAGCAGCAGCAATAACATGTCACCAATAATTGCATTCAGCTTTTGAATACTGTATCTGGAGTCGGGAACCGATTTTCGGTTTGGATTCTAGAGCTGCATTCAGAACCTGGATTCTGGTTCACCTGGTTTAGTTTTAGATTTCAGAATTTAGTTCCAGATTACAGGATTAAGGTTAAAGTTGGGAGGTTAAATGAACGACATAGTAATAATAATAAAAATAATAAAGTTCAGGATTTGAAACTACGACTCTGAAACTGAATTCTGGAACTAGATTCTAGACTAGATTTTGGAACTGGAATTAAGTCTTTGGTGATTGCCGATAATTTGACAGAAGCTGCTCGATATTTTTCTATATTGTATACAACATTTTCAATGCGGTAGAAGATACTACAAGAGCTCGTGTCTCTCAATGCATGAACCGTGAGAGAATTTTTCTACATTTATTCGTTCCACTTCATACTCTGAATATTTCACAGCCTTTAAAAAGAAATTACAGTCTGGTAATGATCGGTGCTGTGTGGAATTTACCAAGAGAGAATCGCAAGTTGACAATTATCGCGGAAAATCGAATCGATGACTCGACTTTATGAGTCTCATACTAGGTTGCAATATTGCAAAAACCCTTGTGTGGAGCATTCACATACATTTTCATAGACACAACTTATACAAAAAGGTTAAAATGATTCTATCGCAATTATCCACTGCCAGTATAGAATCGGATCGCGAAACGAGAATAAGCGACCATTTGTTGCTTCAGAGAGAATCCCCACAACAGCGTGCTAACTCGTGATGCTCAGACGGGTCATCGAGAGAAATTCGCTCTCCCACTGGTATCTATTCTATGTTGAATAAACCATGCCGGTTTTTTGTTGCTGCGATGATATTCGTCTCTCTTTGATGACACTTATTGAATCGTGTGAAGAATTGCTAGAGAGCGTTTTTTGATACGATAAAAGCCATCCTTAATTCTAATTTTGATTTTGGATTTCTACTTCAGAATTCATGAACAAAATTCAGAATATGAATTTCAGATCTACATTCTGGAATGACATGTTAGATCTGAACTCCGAATTTAGAACTGACCTCAGAATTAGAGTTCGATTGCTAAGATCAGTTTCAGAATTTATTTCCGTAATCTCGTTTCTTTAAGCTGGAACTGAATTCAGTTTTCTTTATTAGGGACCAGAAGTTCAGAATTCAGTTCTAATTCGCAGTTCACGTCGTGCACCGTTCGCAGTGATTTTCGCTTCAAACAAGGGAAATTACAACAGCATTCCGTTGCTGGTCGTTTGCATAGAAGCAAAATACACCGAAAAGTGAACAACGACGGAAAAAAAATCTACAAATCAGCTCTTCTAAGGGCTTTATATGTTTACAAAAGAACTATAAATATGCAAATTGGTAGTGAAAAACTAATCAGTTTGTTGAGCCGTTCACAGTGCGAACTTCACTCCAAATGAGTGCTAATTAAACCAACATTCTGCTGCTTTGCGATCGAGAAAAATGCATTGTGTGTATTGGTTTGAATGCGTTTTTGTGACTTCAGGTTACGCAAGTGGTGTCAGATGTGTTTTTACTCGTTAAATCTGCACTAAATTAGAGGTAATTATTCGTATTCATGTCAATCCGGTTATGTTTCTGACATTACCCACCCACCTTCTTTTTTCAATCGAATCCTAGCTCCCATGGATTTTGCTAGCGTTTTTGTTTTAATATAAATAAAATACAATCGAGAAATCAATACGCCGGATTCAAGGATAAAGGAAGAGCTCTCCGGTATATACGATTTTCGAATTTGATCCACCAACCAACAGTAGCCTTCACATGAGCCTAAAATTGTTGAAATCGAGGTAATTTTTCGTTGTTTTGAAGCCGTCATCACTTTAGCTCTGCCCAACGAAGGACGGATTCGACAATGGTATACGATTGAAATTGCGAGTGTAAAAATTTTTGAAAAAGGCTCCCCCGAGGATAAACTCAAAGCACCACTCTACGAAAAAAAACACATTTTGTTTCCTATCATTCATCCGGTAAAGACGTTTGAGAATTATTGTACACCAGGTAAACCAGTTATTAATGCGGGAAATTTCAAGACACTGTAAACATTTGTTTTGTTTGCCAAATACAGCGCATTTTCGAAGTGTTGGTCCATTACCGTGCTTTGCAAAAAATTGCTGCTAAATCCTTTCGAATTCTTATCGAAGCTTTCGGAGAACATACTCTATCGGTCGTGACTTGTGCATGTTGGCAAAGTATTTCGGTTCGAAGATAATATCCAAACTCAAAAAAGGAGAAGTTAAACATTAGTTACCGGTTCCAATCGACTGCACGTTAGGGTAAAAATGCAGAAGGTGGAAATTGGATTCCTTATGAGCTAAATGATAGTTCAGTAGGAAAAGCGAAAACCATGAGGAGAATTTTGCATTCTCGACTTGTAACAAAGAGTTTACTGGCCCGGATTGTGAAGGGAGATGTAAAACGGATTTATTTTGAGAATCTCAAGAATCCCGATGGCCAACCTTCGTCATCAACTGCAAAAGCTTATAACTGCGGAAAGAAAACGATGTTGTGCATTTGGTGGGACTGTCGTGAACCATCAGGAGAGAGAAAACTGCTTTTGGAGACACTCTTTCAAATACACCTGTCCTTTCATGATGCTTACGGTGATGAAAGGTGCACTCCATTTTCCGTAAGTACAAATCGCTTGCCAAATCAAGATTTTTTTTTTCGAATTTTGACATCATCTGTGTCCGTAGGTTTTCGGATCGTTTCTTCATAGTAGTGTGGTTTCGTTAACTTCTGGTCGCGTACCTTTCGAACACGGCTTTTTGCGGTTTTCGTTTAGAGGCCTCAAACACGCGTTAGTGATCGTTCTTGTTGATCTGAGGGCTCTTCGCTTCCGATCAAAAATCAGATCCTTATTCTACTCGAACTATTCTTTCGTCGCCATTTTGCAACTGTGTATTTGATGAAATCAACTTAATTTTACCCAACGGATAAAAAAATAAAAAACATCAGGTGTGTCCGGGTTTTAAACGCGGTGTTGCATATTTAGTTGTCATTGAATGTACTTTTAATATTAGACTAGCAGAATAGATTAGTTTTCGCAACATTTTCGATCTAGCGATTGTAGACTTGCTGGTGCACTTTCTTGCGAACGTTCGTTAGATTCAGTACAGGGTTTTTGGTACAAATTTGTAAACTTTCTTTCAATATATTTCCAACTGAAGACCATTATAGTTACGACTGCCGAGAAATGTTTCCTAAGATGTGCCTTCGTTAATGGTTAAAACTCTTCAATTGGTCGAATTTGTGGATAATTTTGTGGGTTCGTGTCTTTTGGAATGAAAGTAACTTTTTCGGTGGAATTCTATCGTTGATTTAACATAATGGTAAGATGCAGAATCTACCCAAAAAATAGTGGGAACATTGTGACTTCGAATCTTGAGTAGAACTCGTTTTTTAAACACGTTCATTGAAGAAGCTGTAATGAAATTTTTCTACAGCTAAAAATAGCTTGCCAGACTATAGTAAATTTTTCGTCTTGAAGCGATGTCTCAAACTGTTTCAATACTTATCCTTCTGACGCCGTATAATATTGTGGTCCTGGCAAGGATTTTTAAGCGTATTTCACGTAGGTTCACGATTATACAATTCGGATTCCCAGCACACATCGCATCGTACTACTTTTAAATCTGTGCCTGGTCGATGCTCCATGTTTCGGACTGAATTTTGGTTGCTTCTGCTTCTCATAAGTTCGAAGATTCAAACGTTCTTTTGCGCGAAGAACATTTGAACATTCGTCACATCCCGTACTGAAACCTGCTTTTTCTACTCGAATATCTTTGGACCTTGTTTTGGGCCCGTTTGTGGTCTATTCTCAAAGGTGTTACTTTCACCAAACTTCCACAATTTATGTTTTTTTATTGAAAGTTCAAGCATTTTGAAACAAGCTTATGGAAACAAATAAATGGCTACACAAGTGGTGGAAGAAAAATTGTGAACAACAGGATGCATTTTTAAGTTTTCAGAACACTTTCAGAGATGAAACTGAAATAACGATTACAGAAGTTTTGTTTGGATCGATGTCAGATAATGACAGATAAGACCGATGGTTTGAAATTCCTTAAATTCTCCGCTTCAAAGGTCATCGCTGAAAATAGCACCCTTTTTATTAACTTTCTGAGTTTGTTATGTTGAGGCGAAGCTTAAAAAAGAGATGCCAGTTCATTCAGTTTATTATTCTGAATAAAATGATGTTTTTCTCTCGAAGGTTTATCTAGTGATAGCGGAAAAAACTGCATTTGCATTTTCCAGCAATGGCTGCTTTCCCAAAATTGTAAGCTGGCAGAAGCACTACTCAGATACCTTCTAGGAAGAAATTTTTAAAAAGTGCCCACATTTTAAAATTTCAATCGTATTCAGTTAGTTCCATGCTGTATAGTCACAGAATATTTCGTGGTCTTATATAATTTTACAGTTAACATATCTGTAAAGTTTTTTGTTTAGAATCTTCAACAAATGAGATGACACATTCGATTAAGATGGTATCAGAAATACTAACACACTGCTCATAGATGAAATAATAAATTTGAGATCAAAACAGAGGAGAGCCTCAGCTAAAAGGACTTCTCATGAAATAAGATAAAGAAGAACGCATCACTTATTTGAAGTCAATCGACATGCAAATTTATTCATGTAACGCTCTGGAGAAACGTATTGAACTAAGACGTGACTTGCGAAAATAACGTTTTTTTTCTATAGTCGGATTTCACGATTTCTTTCACATTATTTCTACTTCTAGGTCATAGTCGCTCAGTCATTAGATTGTTTTTTTTTCTTTACTTTCGCAAGCCTCGTCCTAGGTACAACAACCAGTCTAGTCAAATTCAGCATAGGGAAGAAAAGAAAACAGAAACAGTGATATTGTTTCCAATAGTAAATACATATAATAATAAAAGATAAATATTAATTTTAAGAACTTAGAATATTCAATCAAACAAACTAGAACCATTTTCCTACTGATCATTTTTGTTTTTGTTTAAACGAAAGAATATATCGTGAATCACTCTAGCTGTGAACAGATCCCGTTTTTGTTTTCGGCAACCCAATCGAGATAAAAATAAAAGTGATCCACGGAAAGACGCACGACCGAAAATGGAAGACTGCATTTGAGGCATTTCCTGTGTGTAGTATGGTTAGAGTGCACCTTCCATTTTTTTGCCAAAGATGGCCGGAACGAGGTATAAAATAAAACAAAATGGTAGTTATTTAAAATCGTCTAGTCCTTTCGGGAAAACGCTTGAAAACTTTGTATGAATGTATCTATTCAGTAAAGACCAATCTAGAAAAATACTACAGATCGTAGCGTCAAAAAAAAAAACAAAATGCTACGTCTTTTCCTAACAGTAAAAAAAAAGAAAAAAAAGGTTTCCTCCAGGTTGGAGGCCACAAGCTAACGTTTCAATGCGAATCAGATTTATAAACCTTCAAACACCTTTAAAGTATTTAGGTTAATTTCACACAAACATCTATTTGCACGAATCATTCATTTAATGAAAGAAAATCCCGACTCTTCCCGTATCTCATAAATTCGTTCTCTTATTACCGTTCATACAGCAGTTCTTTTGACGCTCTATCGATCTGTCTCGTCTTAATGCAATGTTAACATCAAATGGATTCAAAAATTACTAAGAAACGATCTGTTTCGGTATTGTTAAGATGTAGAGCTAGTATTAATTTTGATCAGTTTCTAACGAGGAAAACACCAGTTGTTCCACAATTATTTAATGTCGATTTCGCTTGATGCCAAACCTAACCCTAACTGCTGCTGAACCGTTCGTTTGAAGCTAGTTTCGAATCTAGTTTTAACGTTGTTGAACTGAAAATTGAGTCAGTTTCAGGTTTGCTCAAACCCCCGTTGCTAAGTGCGAAATCAATACAGATTCGTGAAAATTGTTTGTTTGATGAAACTACCCTGGGTCAGTTTCAGTTTTCTCAAGCGAAAACAACATAAAACATCCACTTTCTTGCTGCTTACAAGTACACACGGAACTTTTGAGAACTTGGAAGTACAGAACAAGGTCCGCGAAGAACTTTCTCGCTGTTAAGGAAAACACGTGGTGATTTTGACAGTTCGAAATTCAGAACAAGTTCCGCGTGCACATTTTAGCTGCTTAAGAGTACGCGTGGTACGTGGTAATTTATTAATAATCAACTTTTGATCTTTTGCGAATGACAAGGGATTGAATCTATAATATTAATATTTTTGGAAAAATAGGCCCAATTCTTCATTTATTTTTAGAATAGATATTAAATATATCACTAATGGAATCCGCATGAGCATATACGAATTAGTAACGGGCGGCAAAAATTTTTTTGGAATTTCTGTCTTAAGCTGTCAAAAAAGACGAACATACTTGAAGATGATCTGATTGATTGAAATTAAACATACATTGTCCATTGTTGAAAAAAATGAGTGAATATTTGAAAACGGTCCGTAATCGGATGTTCGGCGAAGCTTCCGTTTGATGTCCGAACAGGAGCGTTGTACGGACTTCATGTCAACTTTGCGAATGCATCTCTTGATTCTACCAAGCAACTGATAGCAATTCGTGGCTCTCCAGTTATTTTCGTACACCAAGGAGCTCAAAACCCCGAAGAAATCTTCGATTAGGCGACACTGAGGTTGTGGGTTGTGGTTTTTGGGTACAAATGGGATCGAATGGGTATTTAGGAACGATTGTGTTTTTGGCGCAATGCGATGACGCTTTATCCGGCCAAAACACGTATTGTCCATCAGCATGATGTTTTTGAAAAAAACGGGATCAAAACTTTCTACAAACATTCGTTCTGGTACACATCTTGATTGATTGCCAAACTAGAGGGATTGAACCATGGCTTAAAAATTTCTCCTTTCTCGGAAAGGACAATGTACAGCATCACTTTCTGTTCAAACTTATGTTTAAACTAATATTTTATGTTCGGATGTACAGTAGAACTATTCGTTGAATAGTATCGATTGTTTGCGGGCATCTGCGTCTTCGAAAGAGGGAAGTAACTTTCGTCGTCCAAAACAAAACTTTTTCCGGAAAAATTTTTAATCAACCAGCGGCATTGGGAATTCAGCGTTGAAATCTGTGCGTCAGTATATCCTGGGGCTCGTGTCTTCTTTCGGTACTTTATTCCGAGTCTTTTCAATGTTTTGCAGATGTACTGGTGAGAACAGTGAGAACTTTTTTGCGGCATCCCTTTGACTCAGTGAATGCTTGTTGTTGAAGGCACGAGAAAGAGAACGAAGTCCTTTTGCGTCCATAATTTTGGCTGGCCTTCCTTACGAGCAGTTGTTGGGCATCTTAGGATATTGTAAACTGTCGAAGCCGCAACATTTTTGCTTTTAAAATGTTATACTATTTGCCGTTAAAATGTTGTACTATTTGCCGTGATTTCTGTGCAGTTCGTAGAACTGTACAATGCGCTCGTGAAATATTTCTTGTTTCGACGGCATTTTGAGCAAAACTGAGCAAGCACGAACAAAACAGAAAATACTAGCAGCAAGAGGAGAAAGAGAGCTAACACATACACACTCTTAGTTCTTTCTGAGCTCGTTTGTTGTTGAGCATACAGGCTTCGAAAAAATTCCAAAATTTTAGTTGCCACCCGTTACATCACAGATAATTATGTACGAATGGCAACTCTGATGGCAAATGAAAAAATGAACACAGTTTGGATGACATACTGGATGTTTTTGATAGGGTAATGTGGCGCCATCATGGCACATGAGAGTGCTGTCCCAAATAATGGAATATTAGAAATAATCGTTAAATGATTAAAGATTCCAATTTGAGTGTTTTGTCAGTTGGTCTATGCTGTTAGTTAATGAGCAAATAAAGTTACACCGGCCCGGGCTGACGATTCAATGTGTAGGTCTTACAAGACAGTTTATGTTCAAGTCCCGATTCGGAAGGATTCGTAGTGTCAATAGGTTTGGAGCACTAGCCATGCAATGGTTCTATACATGAGGAAAATTGAACATGGGTGGTCACATTTCACAAAGGAATGTAATGCCAAGACTTAGCTTTCAGTTACATCGGCACCTGAAGTACCGGAAATAATTGCGTTGTGACGTGGCCAACTGCACACTGATATTATCATGTTTTTTACTGATTGACCAATAAGAGTTGATTAGGAAATGGTATTGATATGATTCCAACTCAAAGTGAACTTTTCAACAGCATGATAGCCACCGTTGCCGGCCATCCCCAATATCCGTCGTTCACAGAAAGAAAATGTTGATGCTTTACCTACTTTACGGAAGGACAACGACTTATCGTTCTCTTCCATAGAGATCACGGAGTCGATCTCAATGGAAGGCAACATGCTGTATGGCTGTGCTTATGTATACGTATTGCACTTGATCAGCTTATCATGCCACGATGCAAGAGACCGATATGCGGATTGATCCTTATCACAGTTTTCTCATCTAGTTCAAGCACTATGCGCAAATACACCGTGCGTTGCCGGATGTTGCGGACAAAAATTGATTCGCACGTTGTGTACCGTCTTTTCAACAAGGCAGTCTTGCTGTTCCAGAGCAACTTCATTCCAAAACATCATTGTTTGGACCACAGCGCCATCTACATGTCGAACTGTCGTTAGAAGACCAATTTTAGGCGGGTACACAGAACAGCACGACTGAACTAACCTGTTAGATAAACTACGCCTTCGAATATCAGTTCCCAGAATTGTATATACGCTGGATGGTTGTTTCGTTTTCTGAACCGTTTAACCGGTGTTAGCACACAAAACGACATCTTGTCAGCAGTCCGGATTCTAACACCACGAACACCAAAGAACGTGGAAATTTGGTCCTTTGGATTTCACTAATTTTTAGAGATCTCAAGGACCGACGAAAACTATTTTAACGCAAAAAATTCGGCTCTGGAAATAGTGATAAAAAACTCCAAAATGGAACTTATTTCGATTTCTCAGAGCTGACCGATTTTCTTAAACTTAGGTTCAAATGAAAGGGGTTTTACAGTCAAATTTTATCTGAATCCGACCTTCGGTTCCGGTATTGTACTGTGATGAGTGTTGGAAAAATTAAAACCGTTGTTCGAAGTGACGATGGAAAGAAAGTAAACGTCTTCGAAACTGTGTTAGAAATTGTTACAACCTGTAGGTTTTGTTAATTGATAGCCAAACTGTCGTTGACTAACCCGATTCTCAGTATTTGGTTTCGAAAGTACCGAAAATAGTGGTTGAAACTTCCAAAACGGAAAACATGCTTTTGTATGGAAAACTTGAAATTATCCTATTCAAAATAAGTACAAAATCGGGGTGATAACCCATAAGTGAGTATACAAATTCTGTATAATAAGGCAACGAGTGAAATGATGATTCAAAAAATTAAAAAAAAATCGAAACAGTGCTAAAAATTATTCCCATTTGAAGATTCGTTACGTTTCATCGTTGACCCGTATCTGCAGAGCAGTTCAAATCGAACTGCTCAGTGCAAACTAAAACAATTCAGTTTGAACCGCTAAGTACTCGCTAAGTTAACGTCATTTCTAAAACACACAAAAAATTGTCACGCATTTTCAATAAAAGAGTCCAATCCAACAGCCTCATATTCGTTTTTTACTGTCTCATTCGTAAATGACCGCATCCAAAACAAACGAAGAGAAACGAAACATTTTCGTCTCTCATTGCAAAAACAAAAGAGTATCAATGTTACCGTCACTCGTTCCTCTATCACAAGACGAATCCAAACTAACGTCTGCTGGGAGAATCCGAAGAATTTCAGTTATCATATTTTCATAAATATAATAAAAATCTATGACGTTTTGGTATAAAAAATGACTAAAATATGATAAATCGAGACAACTACACTCCAGAACCTCTTTGGAAACAAAAACTACTACAGATTCGAGTACCACCAGGTAAAAGTCATTGTGAAACCTTTTTCTGTAATTTTCGATTCTCAAGGCTTCGGTTGAATATCGACATTGCATGCTACAGGATTTTCACTGAATACCGCAAATCTCGGTTGATTTTTCATTAGGGCGTATAAGCAAGTGACAGTTTCTCTTTGATCACTCTCTCTTTCGATTATTGTGATGTGATTAAAACGATTTTCTTTGGTTTCACTACACTGTTTGAACGTCCTATGTTTCGGGTATCATTTTATGCAAAGAGTTGGGTGATGAACGTGGAAATTGCTTGGAAATTAATAGAAGAGAAAGTAAACAAAGAGAAACTGTCACTTGCTTATACGCCCTAATGAAAAATCAACCAAGAAATGACTAAAATGAAAAAAAGAAAACAATTTTGAAACTACTGTTCCTGTAATGTCATTGACTGGACATGGATCTCGTTCTCATAATTTGCAAGGGAAGCTGAGAGTGACATTTATTTCTCGTCATTTTCATATATTTTGAATCAATGAAAATGACTTTTTTTTAGCTCGGATACACGTAATACGCGTACCCAGAAATTTTTTTCGGATGGTGTTTCAGAATATGTTGATCGACTTCCATACGAAAAGAAATATTTATATGATTATTTGAAAAATTTTTGGTTATAAAGTCTTTAGTTTCGGAGGGAGTTTGAGCCCATAAAAACACCCGTATATGCGCCTGCTTGGTCTAGTTAGTTGATGATCGTAGAAATTGACTTCGGCTATACTAGTTCCGGACTCCAGCTTCGAAAATACCGGAACTAATGATTAAACATTCTAAATTGGAACTTGCATCAATTTCTCATGTAAACTATAATTATAAAGGCACCATTGCATCACCAGGTGAATAAAAATTTGTAGTTCAAAATTCTATGATACAATTTTAAAATTAAATAAAATAAATACGACATTTTAAGACACCCTAACCAATATCGCCTAACATCTCGAAAGCGTTTTGGCAACCACTCACCGGGGTTACTCATTTTCATGACAAATTGAACAATCTGCCCCCTCAACTGTCAAATCCCATTCGAATCTTGAAGTCGCCTTGAACAAGTGTTTGGTTCTCCGCGTAATTCATACGTGCTTTTGCGTGTGAACCTCGAAATCATCGAAAATTTTTATTTCCATCACGAAACGGAGCCTTAAATATTTGCTTAACCTTGTGTAGGCTCGCTCGCTCCGGCTCAGCTACAGGCTGGGTGTGTTCCGCAGGAAAGTATAGTCGCAATCGGAAGAAATCATCGGAAAGGAATTTCACTTGTGTGCTTTGTGCTAACGCTTTAGAAATACACAAATTTGATGTTATTTATATTCGTACACAAGAAAAAATACCCTTCTGAAATACTTACATATTGGTCTTGTGGCAAGGTTGTGAATGATTTGCCGCAGTGTTTACCTACTAGCAGTGAAGAAATTCTAGAATTTTGGTCACAATAGGAGACGAACAGGTAATCATCATCGGCAATAGTAGCAGTAGCAGCAGCAAATTGAAAAAAAATGTGTAGTAAATAAAAGCGTTTGCAGATCTGTGTGAGTGGGCCAGTAGGTATATAATAATAAATAAAGGAAAAGCTTTTCCTGCCGGTGGGTGAGGTGGTTTGTTTACAAAAGAAGAGTGTTGTTCAGTTTACCAGCAAGCGAGGAACGAGTAAAAATACGCCATCCGCCGGATGGAGAAAAGCGAAGACGATTTACAAGCGGAATGGTGGTGATTTATGCAGAGGAGACTTCTTAGAGGTATTCACCTTGAACTTTTACTTGTTTTTTGTTGTTAGTAGTTGACTTGAACTGATAAATATTAAATATTGATGCTTTGACTATTTCTTTTGCTTCAAGGACAAACCCAAGCAAGACAGAATGGACGCTTCTAAAGGACACTTCCGTCACGGTGAGTGTTGGCTTATTGACATTTCCTTCCGGCAGTACAGTGATCATGATTCGATAACTAATTTCTTCCGATATTAACCGTATTGGAGAGTATCGTTCACCGGTGAGTTCGCGTTTCATGCGATTAGCCGGTATATCCTTATGAGGATGAGTGGATGTTATCTGGTTACTTTTTGCATGCGGGCAGATTTTTTACTACGATATAAATTTTTTTTAGCAGCCCTTACGCGAGAATTGTTTTTGTCATTTTTAATGATGACTAAGTTATGCTATTTCAAATTTGCTCGTCATTACTGCACCATACACGTTCATTAATATTATATTATTATGCATTAATGACACTTTTAATGATCGTGTAAGGTCCGCTATTTAGTTTTTCGTCCCATCCGCAAAACTGGCAATTCTTGCCTTTTTGCTCTGGTGATGTGCCAGGGAAAACCCACCCCACTGCGAACAGCAGTAATCGATTTTAATGGGCGTCGGGTTGGTTTGCGTCGTCGAAATCGTAGAAGCGGGTGGATCTATTTTTAGTTTGGCACCGAAATGCTTTCTTCCAGTGCGACATTCCCGCTTTACGTGTTACTGTTTCGGTTTGGTTCTCGGCTCTGGAGCAGAAACATTGACGCCGTGTTTGAGTAATGGAGCAAATAAGTCGCAGCAGTGCTGAGGTACGACGTTGTACATAACCTTGGAAGAGCCGGAAGGTAAGGCCGGGTAATGCCACCTACTTGTTTGCGGCGCTGCCAACGATGCCGCAAGTATGCCAAAGTTTGTTCCTTCATTGAATGGCTGCAGAATAGTTGTGCAGATGCGGGTGGGCGTTCGGCTAGCTCTAACAGAAACAACGGACCGTAATTTGCAAATGAATTGCCAATATTCATGGCGGAAGGCGCATAAGTGTGAAAATAACTGAAGAAATAATTTCGAGTTTGAAAATTAACATTTAGTGGATTGAGAATTTCAGGAATACGTACTTCTGTACTTGCCATATTCTCCCAGAACTTAATTGAACAAGTGACCTTTGGAAAACATTCACATTGGAAAGTTTTTCGTTTGATGTTGATCCAATGATTAATGGCTTAACGATTATTCCACAAACGCAGATTCCTTGCCAAATTGTACGTTTATCTTGAAAAAGAAATTTTATTTCAATTGAATCATTCCATCGTTCAAGTTATAAAATATAGATTCTTTATAATGTAGTTTCCTTCATCCAACCATACTTGTCAATGCTGCTTTATTACATTTCGGTTATAACCCTTTGTAGTTCTATACCGGTCATCATCCAACAGTTTAATTTTTTAGTGAAATTCTTGAAATTTGTAAAAAAGAGAACAGATTTCTTGCGGTTTCCACATAATATTTCCAGGAAGAAAGCATTCAGAGAACTATAAACGATTTACGCTTATTTACGGGTTTTGTAGATGAGTAACCATTTTGCGCTAAGGGCACATAGTCATTTTGATTCGTCTTCAACTCATCAAAAGTGTGCAAAGCAGTTGAAATAGAACTGCTAGTGTTCTATAACTGTATAACTTGAACCGCTTAACACTTATCATAATGTCTGATATGACATCCCAAACGAAAAGAATAGGCGACAAAAGCCTCAAACAACCACAATCTGTGGTTGGCTAGAAAACCGCTTATTTCCTTTCGTTTGGGACGTCATAATAGTAGTTCTATTGAAACGGCTTTGCACTTACGAGTCGAAGATGAAACGCAAGAATTTTTTTTGTCAAATGATTGTTCGTCTATTATGATTATCATTATTATTACGCTAATTTTATTTTTTAAGCCCGATTTTAACATTCACATCGAACTATTCAAACTTACAAAAAATACATTATGTCTCGAACCAAAACCTGTGAATAATTTCCACGTACATTCGTAGAATTTCTCAAAATACGTAGCACTGAAAACTGCACCCCTGGTATACCGTGAAAATGCTCGGAAAAGCCTAAATTTAGGAAATATGTAAAATAAAGAAGCTGGTATTCATTCCGAAACCAAAGAACACGGATTTGCTCCTGAAATTGAAGGCAGTAGGCGTTATCGTGGAGATGATAAGCCTAGCCGAGGACGTTGAATGAGTGACACAAGGACTGTGGGAAGAACGGTCAGAGTAGAATCGATGGCAGCAAGAGTTGGCCAGCTCAAAGGAAGATGGACCCATCGACTCATCCCAAGAAGGCTGAATAGAATGTACGCGTGATTTAAAAGTTCTGTTGTTGAACCAAAAAAAAAAAAGGGAACGCGAGTGCCCTTCGGAAACGTGTTTGTACTTGCTGATGTGGAATCGGATGAGCTTCTGTTGTCTGTTGATAACTGTTGATAACAATAAACTTAGATCCACTATTTCACGCCTCATAACAGAATCATTGTTTGGAAATGGACTAAAGCCGGCACATGGAGTAGATTTTAAAGTATTGTCATAATTTTCATGGACTCAATTACTGCGAAATGGCCTCACATGAATTAAAAAAATAGTTTTCTACAGGACAATGCGCCGACATACGAGTAATAATGACGAATCGATTTTAACCTTCAATTATTGCTCCACTCACCTTATTCGCCTCATTTGGCTCTCTCTAGCTATTATCTGTTGCCAAATCTTAGAAGGTGACCAATAAAAATTCTGATCGCACCAGAAGACCATCGGCACCTTAAATTTGCAGACCTTCATTTGCTACTATTTACTAGAGAGATCACAAATTTGTACGATGACATCGATTGCTGTCAAACATAAGAATTCACTAAACCTAGGAGCACGTTCGCCGAAAGAGTAATTACAAAGAAAAGATTTTTCAACTGAAAATATCGTACAGAGCATCAGTATCACTTATTTTTTAAATATGGTAAAACGTAAACGTAAATGCAATCTTGTATTGCATTCATGTTTTGCGGTCTCTTAAATAAGAACGGTTGTTTTATTGCCCTATGCTTTGATTGTTAATTTTGTTTTTGATAATTTTTTAGATGAGAAACATTCAGTTATTTGTTTTTATAAACTAACACATGGATCAATAAGTTCCGAGACTAACAATAGAAACAACATTTTTTTTGCAATTTTTTTTATTCATCAACATAATCACCTTTTAGGGTGATACAATGGTTCCAACGTTTCTCGAAATTTTTCAATGCCATGTTTATAAAAAAATTATCTTTCGCTACAAAATAAGCTTCAGTTTCAGCGATGACCTCCTCATTTGAGCCAAATCTTTTTCCCTGGAACATTTTTTTAAGATCAGCAAAGAGGCAGTAGTCACTGGGGGCTAAATCTGGCGAGTATGGGGGGTGGGGAAGCAGATCAAAGCCCAATTCGTTCAATTTCTGAATCATCGACTCGTTGCTGTTTTAGTTCCATCGAAAGCAATCGCGGCACCCACTTGGAAAAAACCTTTTTCATGGAGGATAGTAAATACACTTCCATATGATATCTGTGTCATCTCAGCATTCTCACGGAGCTTCACTTTACGATCCTTCATTATAATTTTTGTCACTTCACTCACATTTTCCGGTGTAACGGCTTCCACAGGTCTACCCGAGCGTTCCGCGTCATTTGTGTCAGTACGACCACGTTTAAACTCGGCGAACCACCGACAAATCGTTGCTTTTGATGGACAAGAGTCCGGATAACATTTTTCAATCCATTCAAATCCATTCGCTTGCACGGTTTTTTTATCCATTAAAAAACAATGTTTTATTAAAACACGAAACTCGGTTTTTTCCATTTTTTAAACAAACTACAAAACGACTTTACTCCAACCTCGATAACTCAGCTGTTTCTGGTCGGATCGACTTAAAATTTTGGCCCGTTTCAAGCAAAGGTTAGACGTGGTTACTGGTTTACTATGAGCGCCATCTCTGCTCGGGACTTATTGATCCATGTGTTAATGATCGAAACGTAGGACAAAAAAAAACAATTCTCAAAGTGCCCGCCAAAGACTGTCCCAGAAAGTATGGACGCACTTTGATTTCGCTGTAAATAATTCACAAGTGTTAGATATTCAAATTTTATTCGATATACTGATAGTATTAGACTACAACAACAGAATATCATTCTCAACATTTGCTACTTAGCCATTGTAGACTAGCTGGCGCACATTCTTGCGAACATTCCTCATTAAATTCCGTACAGACTTCTTGGCGACAAGTTTTGACACTTTTTTCCAATCTTTTTCGAACTGTTGAATGATTTCGGCTGTCGAGACATGTTTCCTAAGATGTGCCTTCGTCAATGCCCAAAATTCCTCAATTGGTCGAAGTTGTGTGCAATTTGGTGGATTCATGTCTTTTGGGAAGAAAGTGACATTTTTGGTAGTATACCATTCTACCGTTGATTTCGAGTAGATCCTTGTGGCTTCGAATCATGGGTAGAAGTCGTTTTTGTAAACATTCCTTGATGTATATTTCGCTGTTCATTGAAGCAGTGGTGATAAAGGGTTTCGAAATCTTACCGCAGCTACAAATTGCTTGCCAGACCATAGCTTTCTTACCAAACTTTTCAACTTCAATCGATGTCTCGGACTGGTCTCGGAACACTTGCCCTTCTCGCACCGTATAATATTTTGGTCCCGGCAAGGATTTGTAATCGAGTTTCACGTAGGTTTCGTCGTCCATGATTATGCAGTTCAAATTTCCAGCACGAATCGTATTGTACAGCTTTCGAACCCTCGGCCTGGTCGATGCTTCTTGTTTCGGACTACATTTTGGTTGTTTCTGCTTTTGATAGGTTCGAAGATTCAAACGTTCTTTAGCACGAAGCTTTCGGAACCGGAAACCGGGGACTAGTAGTCCTAAAGTAGATTTATATCTCCAACCAACATGATCCATGATGAATTTGCCAGTAAATTTTATAAAACTTTGCACCTCGTATCGCCACTTGTGCCAAAATACTCATGAAATTGAAAATTTTTCACTTTTCGCGCTGTTAAAGCAGAACTTGAAGTCGGATCCGGATCGATTTTTCGGGAACTTTTTCAAGAGTTTGAAGAACTTTTATTTGCTTCTTAGTTTGTGGAAACTGGTTAAGAAATTGCTGAGAAAATTGAGTGCGCATTTTTTCATAAATTTGAACATATTTACTTGAAAATTCCGGTACCAGAAGTCGGATCGGGATAAAATCTACTCTTTGGCATCATTCTCGTTTCATCTTTTTGCACTTTCCGTACATGTGCAACCATAATGCCTATTTTTGTGTTGGTCTTCATATTACAGTTCGGATTCCACGCATCAGAAATCAGTTTCGGAAATTCCAAGAAGTAATTCAAGTTCACAGTCAGTAAAAGATAAAACAAAAGGTGGGTGGGTAATGTCAGAGACATAACTGAAGGACGTGAATGCAAAACTGACATACTTCTTTCACACGTCCGAATATCAATAATCGTTCATATAAGTTGATAGATTATGTGATTTTAACAACTTTTAAAGCTTTCTTTCTGGAATTGTAACGAAGCATCTATATTGGAGTATGACTGAAACAGAATTCAGTTGCATCATTCAGGTTCGGAATCCAGATCAAGAATTGTTCAGTAATTTAGTTTTATAATTTTGGAACTTAGTTTTTAAATTCAGGATCCGAATTTTTTTCCTAGGACTGAATACTGAACGTGAATTAAAGCTCAAGTCCCGAATTCAATTCCAGCATACTTATTCTGAATTATTGAAATGTACTCAGAAACTGGAATCGGGCATTGTATTCAGGGTCAGCAGTCTGTTTGAAAACTCTGTTTAAGATCTATAACATTGTGCCAAAATCCAGATTAATTCGAAATTCTGAATTCCATCCCATAATCCAATCCAAATGAGGCTTTGCAAGGAAATGCTAGCGCAACCTGAGCGTTCGAGGCTTTATACCGTCCAGAAGGTCTGTTTTAGCTGCTGCTGGTTGAAGATGACTACTCACCTCACCTGAGACTACCTCAAAACCGTCGTCCGAGAACGAAAAAGGCAAGCAAGCGTAATGCGTTTTCCTCATTGCTTCCAAAAACTAAATTTTTGAGTTATTTATGGTTATCTCACACTGTTGAAAAATTTAATCTTAAATTACTGATCATATTTCCGATAGCATGGAGAACTTTACGACTATGTTCCATCGAATTTTAGAAAGGCGCCCCATAGTAAAGTAAGACATATTCATGTCAGACTGTTTTAAGATCAAGCCAAAATTAAAAATTTAAAGATCAACAAATTCTTCACTACTTTTTGTGAATCAATTGCCCCTCCGACATTTTTTTGCTTGTCGCGTGAGAAAAGCGCCGCCATCTCTACAAACTCCCAGAAATAAAAATAGAAGTTTTCTTTGCGATATTCATTCACTATGTATTGAGCGATAACTCAGCAAAACCAATCTTTCGAAGTAAATCAAGTCCTTGTTTGCTTTAATTTTCGACTTCAAGTGATATATAGTCATTGCCGAGAAGGATTCTAAATGGAAATCATTGCAAAGTTTGTCGGAGCTGCTAAACAATGTATTTATGTCCCAGTAGACAGGTGTCTCCTTTGTGCTCTCTGAGTCGCGTAATTCCTTCGATACATCTCCATCGCTACATTTGACATTAATCATCGAAAGCATCATCATCGTCAAAGCAACCTTCGTCTCTCTGTCTCCAAAGCTGATTGCCTAACATCAACCTTGAACATATGTATATAATAACAGCCAGTCACCGTAGGCTGCTTTGTCTGTCGGGGGCAGAAAGCTCGGGGCAGTGTTTTTTTTTCATTCAGTGTTTTCTCGAACCAATGAAGCTTTTCGCATTCCACATAACAATACAGTCTTCACGTTAGTTGGATCTGGGACGAAGTTATTGGTTTGAACGTTGCCAATTTGGACCGGCGGATTAAGTGAAGTAATACAAAGAATTCGAAAAAAACATAATGCCGCTAAAAATACTTTATTCCAACGTTAAAAGGATTCGAAACATTTCCTTTCGTCTGAGCTGAAATCTAACTCATTGTCATGAGATTGTTTGAATTGATTGGAATTTATTTTAGAATTTCAATGTCATCAGTAGTGAAGCCCATCATGTTCATTAGAAGCAGACTCTTCAATATTGGCTTTCAGTGCGTTCATCCTTTTAGACATGAGCCTTAACATGACCCCACAAGAAATACTCTAAAAAGTGAAGTCTTGGCATTACATTCCTTTTGTGGAATATTAGTTTCTCTGTTTCAACAGACTTTCTGTTTCAACAGACTTCGCAGCCGATTCTTAGCGTTCAGAATCGTTGCATGGCTACGAGGGTACGATCCTACTGACACTAAGAATCCTTCCAGGTCGGGGATCGAACATACGACAACTGGCTTGTAAGAGCAGCGTCCTATGCATTGAACCGCCAACCCGGGACAAGAAATCCTCTAGAGGTGGTCAATAATACGATCTAGACGGCCAATTGACGGGCCCAAAACGTGAGATAATCTGTTTATCGAAGACGGCTCTCAATTTGGTCATTGCTTCGCGTGCCGTGTGGGATGTGGCACCGTCTTGTTGAAACCACATGTCAGACTTGTCCAATTCTTCCATTTTGGGAAGAAAATATTACTAGCTCAATTATGAGTAACAATTTTCAGCATCATGGTTTATTTTTATTCAACAAGTGAAAAGTTGCAGGCAACGCCCAATTTGGCGTTTGAGCTAGAAGTTCAGTAAAAGTGTCAAATGTTGAACAATCCACTGGAAATTTGGCCAACACCACATGTTTCGTTAAACTATTTTTAAGGGTCTAACAGCAGTCTTTTTAAATTTTTCATCATAATTTGTCTCAGTAATGTCATCTTTAGACAATAAACTGAGGTCTTTTTTATGCGGTTTTTTTCGCGACTTTTTTATGCGAATTTTCAGAGTTATGCGGTTTTTTTATGCGAATTTTCAGAGTTATGCGGTTTTCCTTCTGCGGTTTTTTTTATTCGAAGTTTCAGAGTTATGCGGTTTTTTTTATGCGAAGTTTCAGAGTTATGCGGTTTTTTATGCGAATTTTCAGATATATGCGGTTTTTTATGCGGTACGTAAATTCGCATAAAAAAAGACTTCAGTGTACTTGTGTTTTGCTCATATTTGTGAAAGATATTAATTTAAACAGGATTCACAAAATTGAAAAAGTGGTCGACTTTGACTTTATCCATCGTTTGCAGGGAGTTTTTAATTTCCTTCTTTGAGAGCTGAAAAGAACCGTAGAATTTTTTTAGAATATGGTTTGATTCGTTTAGTGAATCTATGTTTAATTTTTTTAAGGTGCTCAACTGTGGATTATGTAGTAGGAAGAATGTTGAAGGGGCGACGAAGGAGATGATTGGAGAATTAAATTTAGTTTGAGATTTTGGAATTGATAGACTTCTAACTTCAATCGTGTAATCATTTAAACAATCTATTACTGTATCGATATAAGTCGAATTTCCTAAAACAATTTCAGGGTTCACATTGCTTTCGGTGTGAGATCTGTACCGTAGACGGTTATTTCTAAGGTGGTAGAATACAGAACTAATTGAATTAATCATTGCTTTATTTGAAATCCGGAATATTATTGGTAGATGAACTGAATCAAAGTCTGGTTCCAGATCAATTGTAGAAGGATATCTTATAGAAGATAAAATAGTTGGGCTTTTTGGAAATAAAACTGATTTGAAATCAGTGAAAAGCTCATTATGAAGAGCTCGTACTTTCTGATCATTTTTCTGATTATTGAACGAGAGATACTAAACATTTAGAACCCTATTAAGAAAAAAATGTGTCGATATATTGTGCGTTTTGGCAAATCTCTTTTGATTTATTTTCTCATTAACGCATTGAAATTGTAAACATGTTTCATTTTCGAAATTGGGTGCTATGACTGACGGTTGTGTTGACTAACAGATACTTTAGAAAAAATGGTGAAAAGCCAGCATTGGCAGCAGGACAGTTTTGCAAAATTTTAGATATATGTACATCTAAGCTTTTACCAACTCTGCTAACTTAAGCTTGTTGTTTTTTTAAAGTCCGAAAATTTTTAAACGTGTTTATACTGTTTTCGCATCAACTTCCTGTTTAAAATTCGACAATTGCTTGTAAGATTTTAAGGCGCAAATCTCCAAACAACTAGGGGAACACGCCACTTGAGCCAATTTGTTTTGAAGTTTTGCATACAATTGTGAGTAGTGTTTTTAGTCATCGATCCGCTGTGTTTCGACAATCAATTCCACCGATGTTTATTGATTCCAATCAGCGACCGTCACACAGCCGTCTAAATAAATAAACAAATAGAATGTTCTGCACTCCACAGTGAAGTTCTTATTTTGAGATGAAATTTCAATTTTTTTGTCGTACATAACATTGTTAATAATTGAATGTCAGATCCGAAATATAAGTTTATTTCTTCAGTCGTAGACCTTTTCATTTCAGTCTAGTTTTGTAAAAATCGACTCAGCTGTCTCTGAGAAAATGAAGAGAATTCCGTTTTTGAGTTTTCGACCACTATTTCCGGTTATCCGGGCCTCGGTTCAAAAGTCAGTTTTCACAGTGATTGCATAGCCTTTCTATATGAGAAAGGCTAAAATACAATTGTTGGTAAAGAGAATTTGGCGTACGGTTTTACGCACGCGGGTGAAGAAGGTTTTACATTCTTATGTGATTTTCGGTCAGGGCACTAGTATTCTTTGTATATCACTTGTCACCTACGTAAACCAACTGGCTACATGTCCATACTTCCAGAAAATTATTCGCTACAGTATGCCCTGCGATAAACTGGACTAGAAACTCCAAGCAGCCCCAGTACTTCTACGACATAGCTTAACAACAATAAACAATCTCAATCAATCCACCACGACCAGATCCAGTAACAAAAAAGCATTTTCCTTTTTGTCATTCTCTATAGAAAACTTATAAAATTGCCGATTAAAAGCGACCTTCGAACGAAGCCTCGGAGACCCATAGTGTTATCTACCGTTCGGCTCAGCTCGACGAGATCGAAAAATGTCTGTGTGCATATGTAGGTATGTGTTTGCACTTTTCAACGATTTTTTTAGCGCTCAATTTTCTCGAAGAGGGTTGAACCGATTTCAACAAAATCAGGCTCGTTTGGAAGCTACTATCAAGCCATTGATCAAGTTCGAAGATTAAAGTGGTACTAACATGTGATTGAGACATATCGTGCGATAGATCCTTTTGAACATGGAATTCAAGCATTTTGTGCATAATTTTATAGATTGAGCTTCCATCTACGAGATTATATCGATTATTAGGAAATGAAAGTTGTAGAGTCAAGCAATGAGCATTATATTTTGTAACATTCGCAAGGGCCTATCGTATGATATGCCCTGATCACATATTAGTGCCGAAATGGATGTTTTCGGAGATATAATGGGATAAGTGACGTAACCGCCTTGTTTCATTTCCTCTCAATTTTCTCAAAGATAGCTGCCCAATTTTTAACAACTTTAGACTCGGTTTGAAAATACTATTGAGGCATTGATCAAGCTTGAAAATCAAATGGCTTAACGTTCAATTTTCTCAGAGATAGCTACTGTTTTGAACAACCGTATGCTCGTTTTTTTGCTACTATTAAGTCATTCATCAATTTCGAAGATTGGTTGTCACTTCTGGTTTTGGAGATATAATGGTATAAGTGACGTAAACGACAAAACGTATTGTTTTTAACGATCAATTTTCTGGGAGTTGACTGAACCGATTTCAACGAACTTAAGCTTGTTTAAATGCTAATATTGGGTCATCGATCAACTTCGACGATCAAATGGCTGTCGCTCTTGGTTCCGGTTACGGCTCTGAAGATATAATGGCAAATGTGACGTAATAATAGCACGTCCCGGGTTGGCGGTTCAATGCATAGGACGCTGGTCTTACAAGCCAGTTGTCGTATGTTCGAGCCCCGACCTGGAAGGATTCTTAGTGTCAGTAGGATCCATAGTACTTGCCATGCAATGATTCTGTACGCTACGAATCGGCTGCGAAGTCTGTTGAAACAGAAAGGCCAAATTCCACAAAAGGAATGTAATGCCAAGACTTTGCTTTGATGTAAACGTCAAAACTCATTCTTGCTCAATTTTTGTATATGGGTACCGGTATCAATAATTTTAGACTAGTTCGAGAATAGAATTGGGCAGTGGGTCGATTTCGATGATCATATGGATGACATTTCAAATTTCGGAGATAATAATCGTACAAGTGACGTAATCGATCAATAATTTGTTGCCTTTCTCATATAGAAAACCGAGGGCCGAATGTCATATACCATTCGACTCAGCTCGACGAACTGAGCAAATGTCTGTGTGTATGTGACAAATAATGTCACTCGGTTTTCTCTAAGATGGCTGAACCGATTTTCACAAACTCAGATACGAATGAAAGGTCTTTTGGTGTAACAGATCGCTATTGAATTTTATCCCGATCCAACTTCCGGTTCCGGAATTACAAAGCAATTCGTGTAAATCTATGATAAAATGCGCACTCAATTTGCTCGGAAATTTCCTAACCGATTTTTACAAACTAAGATGCAAAAAAAAATATCTTGAAATTCTTTGAAAAGTCCTAGAAAAGTTTATCCAAATCCGAATTTCGGTTCCGGAATTACAGCGCGAGTAGTGAAAATTGTTCAATTTCATGAGTGCGTGTTGGCGAAACGAGGTGCATATTTTTATAAAACTTACTGGTAAATTCATCTAGTTGTAAATGGAGTAAATGGATATATACATCTACTTTGGGACTACTAGTCTCCGGATTCCGCTTTCACACGCACCGGTAATAGTAAAGAAAAGCTCCGTAAACGAAACTCACTTCGATTTCTCAGCAACGGGTAAACCGATTTTCAAAAATCATGATTCAAATTAAAGCTCTCTGTGTATTAAAAAAGGTACTGTGCAATTTCATCCAGATCTTTTATTATAGGGCAATGAGTATCAAATCTTTCAAACTGCCATACAAAATGATGCAAAATCGGTACGCATCGGTTTGTGCTGGTACGGAAGAAGAAAACACCACCACCTAGCACACAGTGTGCTTTGTTCAATTTTGTATATCGTGCAGGGTTGCCACATTAAAATCTATATAAACTTGACATAACTGTTGACAAACTGAAATGGTGATGGTAGTTTATACCCAAAGAAAGTTTTTGATTTTATTCAAGAAAGTATTTTGACAGATTCTTCTAGTAATGTTATTTATTTTTATTTTTTTTTTATTTAGAAGATATTTTTTTTATTCAGGCCTATTTGCGTACAAGCTTTACGTGGCCGATTGAGCCGACTTTTTAAATAATTTTTTTTGTGTTGGATCTCGTTGTCACCCTGTTTCTAGGGGGAGAGGAGCTTCCATTTCCCTCCTGCGAGGATTGAGGGGCACTTCGTTCGTGGTTCGTCTCGTCATCCATTGCCGCATCGATGGTATTGTTGTCGATTTCCGTCTTCTTTTCGTTGCTACACGGAGAACCCTTCGATCATAAAATTGCGATATCGCAGTTTTTGATTTTTACGATAGTTGATTTAACTAATTTCTTTTTGATTCAACCAATATGGTTTTTGATTTGCATATATTCAAGTAGTTGAAAAATATGTTGTTTTGAATGCTGTCAAATGCCGGAGACAGTTGAAAGCAAAACAATAATCGCAATGCAAAATCAATAACTATTTTAGTTGAAATCTGTTCGCGTCGCTTCAAAATGTCAATGAAAACAACATCGATGGATAAAACGCTTTTTGACATGAATTTAATTTATAAAAGTAACAGGAGCGAAGGGTTTCAAACACACAGAACGCGCTGCGTTTGAATGGCGCGTTTGAATTGCCGTCGCAAAATTACAATTCCCAGCGGTTGATGCACCCAAGCTCATATAAATTGACTAAAATTATCAGTGCATAACTTAAGTTCAACCGTTTGAAGGCATCGTCTTTCAATATTCATTTTAGGTAAATTTAATAATTTCGCTAGTTTACTCGCAAATCAATAACATTGTTCGAGTTGATTAAACTATTTGCAATGTCTAGAACAAATAAAACCGATTTATTTTTCAACTAACAGAATTTTGTTTCAATAACAACACCAGTTATTTCAACTAAAATATTTGTTGAAATTGAAAGGTATGTGTCCTCACTAATTGACAGCATTTTTTTTTTCAAACAATTAAATTAGTTGTTTCAACCATCGTTTCTGCTAATCGAAAAACAAAAATGACAGTTTAGTTAAAACAACAATCGATTAGTTGTACCAAATTTTAACCAATCGAATTCAGAAAATCAACTAATATTCTGGTTGAAATGGGATCGCGGGTGGTTCCGTGTAGTTGCTGTAGATGCACCTTGTTGTATATTGGCTGCAGTTGCTGGTTGGTTGGATGGTAAGCTGTTAACTGCAGCTGGTGTACTTTTTTCTATAGTGGTTACGTTGAATGGTTTCGTTGAAGGGGATACTTCACTGTTGTTGGTGACTGTCACAGGTGTACTGGGGTTGCTTGAGGTTTGTGTGAAGGAAGCACCGTTGTCCTTTGGTGTAGTTGTCTCCTTGTCCAGTTTATCACATGGCTTACCGTAGTGAACAGCTTTTTGGCAATATTGACATGTGGCCATCTGATTGCCATAGGTAACAAGTGATTTGCACGGAATTCTTGGTGAGTCGAAATCACATAAGAAGGTATAGGCTTCTTCAAGTGTATGCGTAATACACGTACGCCATTTAGAATACCGGGGAAAAAATTCTTCCACTTTTCTTTCTCGATAGAGAGAATCTCTCCGTATTGGGACATAGTTTTGCGAATATATGAATCGGTGACGCTTGAGGGAAGATCATGCACACGCACTTCTATAGTACTATCTTCCATATATACTGGAATGTTGTACTTAATGTTCTCGTGCTCCACATATTTGTCTTATTGCATTAAAGTAAATGCACACGTTTAATGTCAAGATGCATTTGCTCCTTAAGCAAACCTTCAAGTTCTCGTATCGAAGGTCGAATTTGGCACTGCCTGAAGTCAACAACAATTGTATTCTTTCGTGTCGGCGGTAGCTTTTGCTCGTTTGGTTCACTCATTTCGAGGTCGTTCTATTGTTCACTACACAATACTGTACTTGGTTTCTTCCGTTCCGAACGTAAGCGGTTTTGTTTTATCGACTGACTTGGATGAGATGGGAAACCGAACTGGATTAAGAATTGTTTTTATTTTTACAAACGCACTACAACGCTTATATACGTATGCCGTCTTTTTTTTTGCTACCTACACGAAACAAGAAAATAACTTAATTTTGATTAATTGGCTCGTTATATAGGGTTATTTTTGATTAAGACGCTCAAGTAAAAATATACTGAATAGTAAGTTATATCTTCCCGATAATGGGCTGCTGAGTTTAAATTCACTAAATTTTGGTTACAGCGTGTTTTATTTTAACCTGTTGGGTTTGAACTCTCGCAACTGGACGGTTTGCAAGTAAAATAAATCCTCACCATCAATACTACACACATCACAATATTAACGAGCAATTTGATTTATCTGTACCAGTGACATAACAAATTTTATTATTCATAGTTCGATCAAACTGTGGTACAACATTAGATTTCCCTTGAACACAAGTGTTGCTTGCTGGAGGAACGCGCTGCCCGGAGAGTTCCGTTATGCCATTTCTAAGTAATGACATTACTGCTTTGCATGAAAATGTCCCCATTGCTTGCCGTAATGACATCATTGAATTCTCGTGTTGGGGATCTCTTCTAGGCTGAACCGTCTTTTTCAGTTCAATCAATGACATCCCCTGAATAACATTGAATTGAGTGCGGAAAAACTCGTCTTCGTATATATTTGCTGTTTGCACTATTGAGTAAGTAGAAATGAGGTAGAGTTCATTGAACAAAAATGTGAATAAAAACATTACCCTTTCTACACAACGAAACATGTTCGTGTTAAATCGAATAACATTTCGTCTCAAAGCAGAAATTCTCACTGATGTCAAGAGGCGGCTGTTTATTGTCTAAAAGTCTTTTGAGCCTCCTCACCCGCCTTCGCGGTCTCCTGTCGTCATTGTAAATAGTGTGTATATCGACGTAGTTATAAGCCATATAAATTTAGAACATGGGATAAAAACAAACAGACCAGCTAGCCATGGCACCGCAATAACGCGCAATAGTGATGGCAACACTTGATCAAACAGAAAATCATTCAGTTTTTATTTGCTTTATTTTATGGCCGTTTATTTTTAGACGACGTTCGCAGATGGTTTGACAGTTGATTCGGCGCTGGCCATCGGCATTACCAATGCACGGGGTAAGGAGACCGATTCGATTGTATTCGGAATCATTTTTGTTTGATGACATTCTCGCAGCAGCATAGCCAGATTTAGTCCCCACAAACAAACAAAAAAATCATCAGCAACTTTCAAATAGATGTACTCGCGGAAAGGTCGAAGTGTACTCAGTCAGTACTGCACATGGAATAATAATGCGATCGACCAACCAATATCCAATAACTAATGCGAGGAAAGCGAGGATCTATTTGTGAACGGTTTTATTTATAAACTGGAAACGGAACGGCACCGTTCGGTGCTTTGTTCGGAATTGATGGAACCATACATCGGAATAATGTGCCGTGGAGAAAAGGGCAGTGAGAGCAATTTATACATTCGTTATTTTTATCCGTTTCGATTCAACTTGAATATTTTCGAACCGGAATATAGGTAGCATTGGGTTTGGCCGGTTGCCTAACAGCGCACGGTGTGTGTGCCTTTTGACTTTTGGATAAGGATTTATGGAGAGTTAGAACTTTGTTCGCTAGAATTATGTGCATGGACCTTCAGGTCGTAAGGACGGACGGCACAGTAGTTAGTTGTGGTTGTTCATTTATTAATAGAACTTGGGTTCGGGTTAGGAAAGGACGGCAGAGTCGCAACGTGGTAATTTGAATAAGCCTGAATCAATCTCGATTTTTGTTTCGGCAGGGTTTCTATCTCGCCCTGTTTTGATTCGTTCAAGAGACGCACTTGATTGGTTTAAATAAGCTCACCTTCTCTAGCAAAAATAACCTATTTTACTGATTTATTTCGTGTGTGCGTTCTTTATCAGAAAATTTTGATCCGATGATTCATTTCATCTTCGACGAGAAATTCACATATTGGACAAAAACTACTTGAAATTCTGAATCATTGAATGCAGATTGAATGGAAACAAGAAAGTGGGTCCGAATGTAATTTAGTAAAATCTACAAATCAAAACACCATACAGTTCCGGATCCGGAAGTAGTATCCACAACTAATTCAAGGATTCCAGATGAAACCGTAAGACCTTTCCTTTGAATCTATAAGTTTGTGAGAATCGATATGACCATCTAGAACAAAAGTGAGTGAGATTTTTTCATGCAGTTTTTGACCACAATTTCCAATACTTCCGAAACCGGATTCCGAGGACCGGATTAGCCGAAGTTGGTTCGTATGCCCAGCAACAAATATGACCTACAAATTGGAACAGTTTTGAACCTAGTTAAAAATAATTTTTCTCTCTTTCACTTCATCGCTTTTGAAGGCGCTATGAAATTTGTAAAACTTAACCCAGTAGATTTGAAACCAGATGTTGGACCTGTATGAAATTCAGGAATTTTATATGGAACCATGAGACCTTCTACTTGATCCATAGTTCGTGAAAATCGTTCAAACTATCTTTGAGAAAACAGACTGAGTTTCATTCTGGAGTATTTGAACACTATGTTTGGTACTTCCGGAATCCTAAATCTGGAATTAAGATAACCGGAATTAATTTGATAGGCCGTCTACAAACAATGACTGTTGCCTAACATACTAGGCTAACGCGCCCACCTTCAGTCCCACCATCTTGGCGACAACCGTAGAAATGGCAACCCTGTGCTGTGTGAGCATAGGCAGATGAGAAAAGCTAATCTGTCACATCGGGTGAGTTAAAGGTAAACAAGAAAAAGACAAAAGTAGAAAATAACAACGAACGTGCGCAGAGCAGCTATTACTAAAATCATTTATAAGATTAGGCATCAGCTTTATATCAGTATTTCGTTAACCTAAACTTCATAGTTTTTACATACTGGTAAGAATTGAATTCACAGATTATTATGAGTTAAATGCTAAACAAATTTAAATACTAGGTAACCTGAACAATTTAGTCGCAGCTTATTAAAAGTGCATTCTACGCTACCCGGCTTATGAACTATAAATTGAACTAAATTATATTAAGGGAACTAAACGTGAGTAATCCAGAAATCAATTCGTATTCTATTCACTATTACAAATATTCAGATCATATTCTATAACTTAATCTAAAACCTATGTACACTGAACTAAACAAACTCACTGAAATCAAATATTGAAATTGTTTATAGGAAAATTATATTCTCTCTGCATAACTGGATCAAGCGTCTTTCATTCGTTTCCGGGCGAGAATCATAATTTCGGAAATATCCCGTTGAATTAAATTCAACAATGACTGACGAGTTTCGAGCGCAGAATTTTTCTAACGATTTTCGCTTCGCCACTTTAAGTTACGATGTACAAATTTCAAACACTCCTCACCCTGTAATTCCAGTACCGAAAGCCGCATCCGGAAGAAATTCTACAGTTTTGTATGGGACCATAAGACCTTTAATTTGAATCAAAGTTTGTGAAAATCGATCAATCTAAGATATGTGAGTAAGTAATCAGAAATTAAAACTCTTAACACATAGGCTAAAAAGTTCAGGGCATAACACATAGATGGCGCTAGTTTTATTGCAGTTACCTTTTTTCAATTAATACTAATCTTTAAAAGAGAGCTGTTCAAATTTCATGATATTCTATTCATTAGTTTGTGAGTTATTGTGCTAAAAGTGACGATACTTTTGTTATTTTCAGAAAAATGGATCAAAAACAATTTCATGATTTAATTAACACTGCTTCTTGATGGGAAAAATACCGTTCAAGCGAAGCAATGACTTGAAAAATGTTAAGGAGACTTCGCTCCGTCAGAAACAACAACAAAACGTTGGTTTGCTGACTTTAAAGTGATGTGAAGTTGCGTGAGTTGACATCGTAAAGATATCAAAAGAACGTGTTGGCTTCATATTCCATGAGCATTTGACTATGGGAAAGCTCTGTTCAAAGTGGGTGCCACGTTTACTCACTGTTGACTAAACAGCAAAACGTGTAGATGATTCTTAGCAGTATTTGGCTATGTTTAAACGTAACAAACCGGAACTTTAGCGCTGATATGTGACAATGGATAAAACATGGATTCATCACTTCACTCCATCGATCATCACCTGAGTGGACAGCAACTGGTGAACCTAGTCCAAATCGTCCGAAAGCACAACAATCGGCTGGAAAGGCTATGGTTTAGGTGTTTTGGGATGTGCGTGATGTAATATTTTTGGACTATCTTGAGAAAGGGAATACTATTAACAGTGAATATTAAATAGCGTTATTGGAGCGTTTGAAAGCTGAAATGCAAAGAAACGACCGCATATGGCAAAGAAATAAAAATCATTTCATCAAGACAACGCACTTTTCAATCAAAACAATGGCAAAACTACATGAATTGAACTTCGATTCGCTCCCACATCAACCGAATTCGCTAGATTTGGCTCCCAGCGACTACTGGCTGTTCGCAGACCTGACTAAAAATGCTCGCCGGTAAGGAATTTCGCACGAATGAAGAGGTTATCGCTGAAAGTTAAATCGTTCTACAAAAGTGGTATTGAAATGCTAGAGCGGCGTTGGAATGATTGCGTTGCTCTTGATGGAGATTACGTTGATGGATAAAGTTAATTTTGAACAAAAAAATCGTGTTCTCTTTGTTAGGCCCTGAACTTTGCAGCCCATGTGCTACACAGACATTTTGGGTACTCAACGAATTGATTCGAATGGTATATGACACTCGGGCCTCAGTGCAAAATCGGTTTTCGCAGTGATTGTATAACCTTTTCATATGAGAAAATAAAAAAAAATCTCTTGAAATAATATTTAATTCTGAATATTGATTATAGAGACAAAGCCAAAGCCTTGGTATTACATTCCTGTAGTGGAATTTGACCTTCTGTTTAAACAGACTTCGCAGCTGATTCAGAGTCTACAGAACCATTGCATGGCTGGTGCTAAGGTTCTACTGACACTACGAATCCTTCCAGGTCGGGACTCGAACATACGACAACTGATTTGTAAGACCAGTGCCCTATGCATTGAATCGCCAACCCGGGACAAATAGAGACAAAGGTTTTTTCTTAAATTTCAATTGATTGACTTTCTATCTCATGCTCTTTTTCGATTAAACAAATTAAACGAAATTTAACAAACGAAGCGAGCCTGCGTTTCTGTTACTTTTGCATATGTAAGACAACCTAAACAGTATGAATCAGCAGCATTATTGTTGTTTTCATTATTATCATTGTAAATAATTTTCTTAAAAGTGTATATGTTAATATTACTTACTGTTGTCATTGACATCACTCCCCCACCGGCACGATATTACCGCACTACTGGCTGTGAAAATTGCATTTTTTTTTCAAATAGATTTTAATTCATTGACATTCTTTTATTCTTTCGATCGCACTTATCGTAAAATAGCTAAGATTTTTGTCAACCGCGACACCATCTGTTCACCAAAATCACACACCAGTAGCAGACATTCGTAACGGTTTCGTTTTCATTATAGCGTGTACAAAATAGAACAAAGCACGCATCTGTAATATGAGCCTTCAAGACTAAATCTCCTCACACATCCCAGACCATGTAATATGAATATTTGAGACTAAATCTTTCACACACCCCAGACCACACGCACTTAACAAAAACCCGTAAAGGCGCCCTTCCACGAAAACCTAGAGACCTATCAGGTGTACAACTTTGCTTCTGCCGTTTTCCGATAGTTGGCTGTACCGGCTGAGGCTGGTTAAAATACATAGATGATATTGCCTTTAAAGTGAGTGTGTACAGTGCCTAACGAATTGTCATCGCCGTTTCAGTGACAGTTCTTGTTTTTGTATTATTCACGCTCGAAAATGTCTGTTTTTTGTGCCCAATTCTCGCCATTTGCGGGAAGTTTTACTTTTTTTTACAATTCGAAAAAAATGCAACTGAAGCGCATCGAATGCTTTCAGAAACTTACGGTGATGCTGCTCTGAGTAAAAGAACGTGTCGGGAGTGGTTTCAACGTTTTAAAAATGGTGATTTCGATGTCGAAGACAAACATGGTGGTGGAAGAAAAAAAAACCTTCAAAGATGAATATCAATTTACTACGACCTCTTAAAACCGGGTGAAACCATCACAGGAGATCGCTACCGAACGCACCTGATGCGCCTTAGTCGCGCGCTAAAAGAAAAGCGGCCACAGTATCAAGAGCGACATGGCAAAGTCATCCTCCAACACGACAATGCTCGGCCTCACGTCGCAAAAGTGGTCAAAAAGTACCTGGAAATGCTGAAATGGGAAGTCTTGCCCCACCCGTCGTATTCCCCAGATGTCGCCCCTTCTGACTTCCACCTATTCCGTTCGATGGCACACGGCCTGGCAGATCAACATTTTCAATCCTTCGAAGAGTTGGAAAAATGGATTGCTTCATGGATAGCGTCAAAAAAGGACTCCTTTTTTCGAGCCGGGATCCGAAAATTTCCGGAAAGATGGGAGAAAGTTGTCGCTAGCGACGGACAATACTTTGAATAATACATCTGTAAGCACTTTTTCGCAATAAAGCTTTAAATTTTGAAAAAAAAGGGCGGAAGCAAAGTTGTACCTTATACATAAAATAAAAACATTACCTACATGAAGCCAACTAAAATGTCAGTACTTGCACTTTCCGGTGACCCAGCGAAAAATGCCGTGGTCATAAAATTCGATTACAGAAACAAGGAAGCATCGAGTTTCAAATCGTTATGTCATCGAAAACACAGAACACAAGAACATAACAGGCTGTGTCGCTTGCCCCTTCTGCACGTCCCTCATGTCCCACAATCGATACCAGTCAACACGACCTAGAATAACAGTAACTCAGGAACACACACTAATTCAAACCGACACTCACGAGAATAACCCAACATGCCATCGCCCTCTCCTCTCCGTATTACACCCGCTCACGCATATCAAGAAGCTTTACTCACTCTCTTACCCACAAAATATACAATGGCCGACACGATACAACGAGTCCCATTGGTTAAACCCGATTTACATTGCGCGTTCTAACTCCTCCTCCCGGATTCTCAGAGATCCTAATTGTAAGAACTAATTAGATAGGCTAGGAGAGAATAGGCTATATAAGTAAACGAATTTATAAAAATAAAATTAATCTTAATCTTGGAAGTAACGTCAACCAATGTTTTAAACAATTCTCACATAGTTCGTTTTGTGTTTTCTTCTTTCGTGTCAGTACGTGCCGTTGTTGTAATGTCATTTTTAAAGGCGGTTTGAAACCATTGAAATACTCATCGCCCTGTAATTGCGGAACCAGACGAATTTAAACCAAGATTTGTGAATCGCATCGTTGAGAAATCACTACTTTCGGTACTTCCGGAACAGGAAAATGGGGGACCAGTAATGCCGAATTATGTTTATATGCCAACAAACTATCAAGTTCGGCAAACTAGAAACATTTATCAGTCAGTTTTATGAGATTTGTACCTGTTTTGACCATCGTTTGTGAGAAAAAAAAACTCATGAGATTAAAATTTTCAAATCACGTAGACTCTCAGGGGGTAGGGGAATCGATTCGAAAAAATGAGGAAGTACAACTTGGCGAAAAATACACCAGGCTGAACGTGAGCATGCAAACTATCTTTTTCCCGTTGAATTGTTCATTTAATCTACTTCACGAAAAAACCCAATCTTCTTTCCCATCGTTTGAGAATCATTGTATCTCATTGCCACTTGTGTAATAACTAAGAATTAATGGTACCGCCCCGTAGCAAAGCAAAGTCTTGGCATTTCATTCCTTTTGTGGAATTTGGCCTTTCGGTTTCAACAGACTTCGCAGCCGATTCTTAGCGTACAGTATCATTGCATGGCTAGTACTATGGATCGTAATGACACTAAGAATCATTCCAGGTCGAAGCTCGTACCACCCGGTAACCGATTCTTAGAGCTGAGAACGAGGCAAAATAAGCGATATAACTCACTTCTAACTCCAATTGTCTATTGTTGCAATCGTTGTATGACATGTAGTCTTATCTTGTTGTTTTCGATCTACTACTGACTAGAGAAATTTTTGTTGAGAATCAAATCCTATACATCTTAAAAAATCACCCCTTACATGGGGGTTATGTAAGTAATTTTCTATCAAATATTGACAAAAAATTTATCAGAAACGATATTTGTGTGAATTGTTACGTTACGATATTTACGTGCATCGTTTCAAATTTAGGTAGTGAAAAAGAGGAATGCTTGCACAATTCACGCAATCGATCAACTAACAGATATTCGGATGTGTGAAGGAAGCGTGTCAATTTTATTCGTATTCATGACATTTAGTTATGTCTTTGACATTACCCACCCACCTTTTTTCTGTAAACCGCTGCCAAACAGTGGGGCTTGGGATAGGTTAAACAATCTGTAAATCTGCAGATTTCGGGTATAGTGCTGCAGACATTTTTTGTTGTGCAGATTTTTGAAAATTCGCAGACAGATTTTCGTCCAAATTTACAGACTTTAGAAATTGTCGCGACCTTTTTTTTTGCTCGTCAAGGCCTGCCTGCAGATATTTGAAATATTTACCTGACATCTCTGTTAAACACACAGGTTAAACAGGTTTACAGAAAAAAAGTGGATGGATTATGTCAGAGACATAGCTGGATGTCGTGAATACGAATAAAATTGGCACGCTTCCTTCACATTTCCGAATATCTGTTAGTCGATCGATTGTGTGAATTGTGCAAGCATTCCCCCTTTTCACTACTAGTATTTGAAATAATGCACATACACTAAAGTACGGATAAAAGTGCACCATAATAAAGTAAGTCGTATTCACGACAAAAGATGTTTCCATGTGTTTTATTTATACATGCAAATAACTTTAGTCCAGGACTCAAGGAGGCGTTGACTCAATCGAATTCCGATGACCCATTTAGTATACAGAGCAAATCGTGTTCCATCGACCAGCCCCGCCTAAATAAAAACGTTTGCATTAAATGGATTACATAATTTACAGAAGGATACAGAATACATTAAAAGCATTACAGAAAGGCTTTCAATGCCTTTGCGACTGGCAAGCAATCGACGCATATTTAGTTTACGTTTTTCAGTTTTATATGAATAATTAATATTTTCTAATCTTACCAATACTCGAGTTTGCATTCAAAACCTTCAGTCTTCTGAACCAGCCAATTACACGCTTGGAACATAGTATGATATTGCACACTTCTAAAAAATTTTCTATGGACGCTCCTGCATATAACACTTATAATAGAAATAAAATTATTATTCATACACAAAAAAGTTAATCTTACCTCTAAATTTTGCATTATGCATCAAATTATACAGGGTTCGCCATGCAACTTTTTTTAAAAACATGCAATAAAACACAAACGGTTCATCCGATTTCAAAATTTATTTTTTCATATTAAAGTTCAATCCTTCCGGTTAATTGTGGAATATAATTTCATTCAAATGGCTGCCTCGGTTGGCCTTGCAGTACGCCATACGGTCGGTCCAGATTTTAAGTACATTTTCGATTGTATGCAGCTTTATTTCAGTTATGGCTGCACGAATGTTATCCTTCAAGGCTAGAATTGTCTCTGGCTTGTCCACATAACACTTATCTTTGACAACTCCCCAAAGATAATAGTCTAACGGCGTCAAATCACAGCTCCGAGGCGGCCAAACGACATTCGAATTTCGACTGATAAGTCGATCTTCGAGGACTGTGCGCAGAAGATCGATCGTAGCGTTGGCTGTGTGGCTCGGAGCGCCGTCTTGTTGGAACCAAATGGTGTCCAAGTCTTCCTCTTCAAGTAACAGGAAGAACCAATCGCTAATCATTGTGCGGTAGCTCTCGCCATTGACCGTGGCGACGGCTTCTGCCTCATTTACGAAGATAAATGGGCCAATGATGCACCAAACCGTCACTCTCTGAGGATGCATCGGCTTCTCCACGATAACGTGCGGGATTTGCGTCCCCAGATGCGACAATTTTGCTTATTAACATACCCGCCGAGATGGAAATGTTCTGAGAAGATGATTTTTTGGCAAAAATCGGTCTTCTTCAAGCTGATCGTAAGCTGAGTTTCAAAGTAAAACCTCGCTATTTTCACGCGTTCTTCAAGCGTATACACAACCATTTTCGTTCAGCGGAAGGATGAAACTAAGTTTCTGTCAAATCAGAAGTGACATTAAGGTTACCAATGTCGAAATAATCGCTAGTTAAAAAAAGTTAGATGGCGGACCCTGTATAAGGATCATATGCAAAATGCTAATTTATGAATTGCAAAGAATGCTGCAAACGGTTTCCATGAAAACAAGTTGATTATTTAAAGTCACATTAAGGGTTTAAATACACTTCAGCAGTAGGACGTCAAGACGAAATACTTGGTCTATTTGAAGGATTTTCAATCATTTTCGCGTTTCAAATGAAATAGTACATACAAACCATTTCGCACCCTCTCATTCTGCTACTAACGCAAAAAGCGAAAGCACCCAATCGATGCCGTTCTATTAACCAAATGTCATCACAGAATCACGGGAAGACACGAGATAGGAACTTGTGAGCACTTAGTTATCGCCCCTTTTGACGACCAAAAATCAGCCTTTTTTTACATTTATTTGACAAAACAGAATGTTTTAAATTAAATTGTACACGTGGCTTCAATGATATGCAATAAATATGATATAATAATTTACAACATTCTTTTTGTGTTCATAACAAGGTCTGCGACTATTGTTACCTATAACCTTTACCTTCCTTCATTAGAAAAAAATAACTTAAATTGTACCTATTGCTAGCAATACTACCCATTGTAAGTTTAAGTATTCCTAAAATTTCCATCCTGTGTTGTTGGGAATAGATCTATGACACACGTATTAAAGAAAATGTACGTAATACATAAATTACCAACAACAGTAGATCTGGTTTACATTTAGTCCTTAATGGCAAAGTGTCCTCCAGCATTTGGGAAGGTTTCAGATTCGAGTTCTGCTTCTGGGTGTACACTTTTTTGCGTTTCTCATACAGATAGGCTATGCAATCGCTGTGAAAACCGACTTTATAACCGAGGACCGGAGGGCCGAGTGTCATATATCATTCTACTCAGTTCGTCGTGATCACAACATGTATCTATGTATGTATGTATGTATGTGACAAATAATGTCACTAAATTTTCTCAGAAATGGCTGAACCGATTTTCACGAACTCAGATTGAAATGACAGGTCTTATAGTTCCATAAACTGTTATTAAATTTTATCCCGATCAGACGTCCGGTTCCGAAATTACAGGGTGATATGCACCCAAACAAGAAAAAAATAGTCACACACGTTTCTCAGAGATGGCTGAACCGATTTTCACAAACATTGATTCCAATGAAAGGTCTTATAGCCTCATACAATTTTCCACAATTTCAATTTGATCCGACTTTATCCGACTATTTAGTTATGAAAAATAGCGCACTAGAAATTTTGTAACCGATTTTTACAAACTAAGAAGCAAATAAAAGATCTTGAACTTCGTAAAAAGTCCCAGAAAAGTTTATTTAGATCCGACCTCCGGTTCCGGTATTACAATGCGATTAGTGAAAATTTTCAATTTCATGAATATTTTTTCACAAACGATGGCGAAACGAAGAGCACATTTTTATAAAACTTACTTCAAAATTCATCATACAATTTTCCACAATTTCAATTTGATCCGACTTTATCCGACTATTTAGTTATGAAAAATAGCGCACTAGAAATTTTGTAACCGATTTTTACAAACTAAGAAGCAAATAAAAGATCTTGAACTTCGTAAAAAGTCCCAGAAAAGTTTATTTAGATCCGACCTCCGGTTCCGGTATTACAATGCGATTAGTGAAAATTTTCAATTTCATGAATATTTTTTCACAAACGATGGCGAAACGAAGAGCACATTTTTATAAAACTTACTTCAAAATTCATCTAGTTTCACAAATTTAGTTAGTTAGTGAATACATAAAACTACTTTGGGACTACTAGTCCTCGGTTTCCGCTTCCAGAAGCGCCGATAATAGTTAGGAAAAGCTTCAAAAAAACGGAACTCACTTCGATTTCTCAGCAACGGATAAACCGATTTTCACGAATCATGATTCAAATTAAAACTCTCATTGTCTCAAAATATACTGTGCAATTTTATCTAGATCCGACTTCCGGTTCTGAAATTATAAGCGGATGAGTGTGAAAACATTTAAATCGTCATTCAAAATGACGATGCAAAACTGGTACGCGCCGGTACGTGCGGCTTCGCTCCGCTCGCAGCGTGCTTTGTTTAATTTCGTATAGCGTGCAGGGTTGCCACATTTAAATCTATATTTTTCATGTAAAAAAATGCAAGTTTGTACATCTTTTATTCAATTGGTACCTAGTTGTTAGTCTTATCAGGTGTACAACTTTGCTTCCGCCGTTTTCCGATAGGTGGCTGTACCGGCTGAGGCTGGTTAAAATACATAAATGATAATGCCTTTAAAGTGAGTATGTACAGTGTCTGACGAATTGTCATCGCCGTTTCAGTGACAGTTGTTCTTGTTTTCGTATTATTCACGCTCGAAAATGTCTGTTTATGTGCCCAATTCTCGCCATTTGCGGGAAGTTTTACTTTTTTGTTACAATTCGAAAAAAATGCAACTGAAGCGCATCGAATGCTTTCAGAAACTTACGGTGATGCTGCTCTGAGTAAAAGAACGTGTCGGGAGTAGTTTCAACGTTTTAAAAAAGGTGATTTCGATGTCGAAGACAAACATGATGGTGGAAGAGAAAAAACCTTCAAAGATGAATAACAATTTACTACGAGCTCTTAAAACCGGGTGAAACCATCACAGGAGATCGCTACCGAACGCAACTGATGCGCCTTAGTCGCGCGCTAAAAGAAAAGCGGCCACAGTATCAAGAGCGACATGGCAAAGTCATGCTCCAACACGACAATGCTCGGCCTCACGTCGCAAAAGTAGTCAAAAAGTATCTGGAAACGCTGAAATGGGAAGTCTTGCCGCACCCGTCGTATTCCCCAGATGTCGCCCCTTCTGACTTCCACCTATTCCGTTCGATGGCACACGGCCTGGCAGATCAACATTTTCAATCCTTCGAAGAGTTGGAAAAATGGATTGCTTCATGGATAGCGTCAAAAAAGGACTCCTTTTTTCGAGCCGGGATCCGAAAATTTCCGGAAAGATGGGAGAAAGTTGTCGCTAGCGACGGACAATACTTTGAATAATACATCTGTAAGGACTTTTTCGCAATAAAGCTTTAAAATTTGGATAAAACGGCGGAAGCAAAGTTGTACACCTAATATACTAGAAAAGTACACTTATTGCCTTTCTCATATAGCAAGTTTATGCAAACACTTGAAAAAATGACTAGTGAAAATTGCTAACGCCCCCTAACGGTTCAACAAAAACCGCTGAGCAGACGTTAAGTTAATGCTATTTACGTAAACGTAACTATTTTCATTTTTTACCTTTCGCTTTCAGCTCATCAGTGCGTCAGCAGTTTTATTGGCACAAATCCGGTACCCACGTGGTACCAAACCCCTAAATAATTACTATCTATTGACGGCCAGAACGTCGTCACTTAGTTTCGTTTCTTTCGGCACGTCAGTAAAGACATAGCACTTCGGTGTGATATGATAAGTGTACACTAAGGTCTTTTTATGCGGTCTTTTTTATGCGGTTTTTTATGCGACTTTTTTATGCGAAGTTTTAGAGTTATGCGGTTTTTTATGCGAATTTTTTAGAGTTATGCGGTACGTAAACTCGCATAAAAAATGACTTTCTAAGGTCTTTTTTATGCGGTTTTTTATGCGACTTTTTTATGTGAAGTTTCAGAGTTATGCGATTTTTTTTATGCGAATTTTCAGACTTATGCGGGTTTTTTATGCGAGTTTTCAGAATTATGCGTTTTTTTATGCGGTACGTAAATTCGCATAAAAAAAGACTTCAGTGTATATGTAAATAGCATTAACTTTACGTCAGCTCAGCAATTTATGTTGAACCGTTAGGTGGCGTTAGCAGTTCAACATAAACTCCTGACGCACTGATGAGCTGAAAGCGAAACGTAAAAAATGAAAATAGTGTTATGTGTACTTAGCACAAATCCGGTACCCACGTGGTACCAAACCCCTAAATTACTAGTAAAAATTGGCCCGGAGGTTTAAGTCAGGTTATATCTTTCGATACAGTTCATCAATCTGAGCAATGTATGTGTGTCAAATAATGTCACTCATAAAATAAAAAAATCTCATAGTCCCATAGGTTGCTATTGAATTTCATCATGCTCGCATAGGGTAAAAGGGGGCTTAAATTTGCAGTCCGCCATTTAGAGCGACGATGCAAAAAAGGGTAATATTCTTCTAGATTTGGCTCAAAACTGATTTAATTTGTAGAGTACATTAGTTACTTACTAAACGAACCGACTTCGGCTGTGCTGGGTGCAAGTTCCCGGTACCAGAAGTACCGGCAATAGTGGTCAAAAAATCTAAAACGAGACTCACTCAGTTTTCTCAGACATGATTTGATCGATTTCCACAAACAGGTTCAAATATAAGTTCCTATAGTCCCTTAGGTTGCTGTTTAATTTCATCCTGATCCGACTTTCGGTTCCAGATCTATAGGGTAAAGTGTGTTTAATCGTTCAGTGCGACGATGCAAAATAAAGAAAAATTTCTATTATCTTGACATAACTGTTTACGAATTCAATAGGTTATGTTAGTTCATACCTAAAGAAGGTTCAAGATTGGAAAAAAAATTTCTTGACAGAATCTTCTAGTAATATTTTTGGAAATATAAGTAATATGAGAAAGGCAACATAACACTACTAGGTGGATTAAAAAAGGTGTTTAATGCTCATCATTATGATTACACTAAGTTGCCCTTCTGTAATCTATATGTTTTCGAGTTTAATTCAGAAGAAACCTAAGCATTACGTCGAAATGAAAATAACATAACAATTAAACGTTTGTCAAATTTTGAATATATCGTAAATTTTTACCCTGTTTCAAATGCACGAATGTTTGCTCTGTGTGATAAAACATTGAAACAAGTAACGTAGAACTCAATATACGCAAATTTCCCTCAGATCACGGTTGCTCTCTCTCTCTTTCTATGTACTACCAGCAGATCTGTATACGACATACCAGTTGTTATTTGAAATGCGCGTGGAGCGCGGGCAGCTAAAAATAGAACCCAAACTCAATCCGTAATAAACGGCGAACGAAGCGCGCGTTCCAAATTTAGACCCTCGTTGATGGGTTTCGCTATATGTACGCGTTATTTTGTTTAGTTGTATTATTTCTTTATTTTCGTCCACCGCCTGTACTACTTCTGCTATTGGTGGGTTGAGATGCTCTTCGTGCTGTTCTATTTCGGTCCCAACCCGGTGGCGGCAACGGCGGCCGCGACGGTATCGGCTGAACCTGGCATATGCCCTTTGATTTTCCATTCCATGCACCCGGCCGACCCTGCTGCTGACACCATGTAATAATAATAGTCTTCACTGAATCGAAGCAGAAATCGAACGTTGCCGGGTTCTGTGGTCTGTTTGAGGAGTTGTATGTGCTGTTTGTCGTTCTTTTGGTCTTTTTGGTTTGTGTATCAGATCAGTTTAGTTTCTGTGTATAGTTGGGGTACTGTTTAAAAAAAAAACTCGGTCTCGGAAAGAACATACGAAACAAGTGCAGGTCGGTTGATCCGATTCCGAGAGAGAGAGAAAGAGAAAGATGGAATGCTCTGCTTATTACTCGAGTGGTACGATGGAGGAACGTGGTATTTCAAACGCGGCATGCTCGTCGTTCGTTGCGGAAGAGAATGGGTTTATTTATTTTTTACCTTGCTCATATAGAAAGACCTATGTAAACAATTTGAATCCCGATGTTTCAGCCCGATATCAAAGCGTTGAATTTCATACGCCACACAATAGTTTATGTGTTTCTGATTGAAATATGCTAAAAATATTATTCGTCAGGAAGAGGACATAAATTTCTATTTATACAAAACAATCAAATTCTTTCGAACAATATGAGTGTTAAATAAAAAGGTTGATGCGAAGCCGAAATTCAAAATTCAGTTAAATTTATTTGATTCTTTAAAGTTAATTTTGCATAGCATTAGCATTAGAGACCGCCCGTATGTTGCTACTCCGTTAAAAGTCAGGACCGATTGAGGTTGCTTTTTTCAAATCACATGCTAACATATGGTAATAACACGTTGTTTATCAATGTGTAAACTGCATTGATCCCTGCATACTTGCAAAGTTCAAAGAATCTAGTAAGGACTGTATTGCAGGTAGGGATAGTACTCGAAAGGCAAAGTATCGATACCAATAGGCAATAAAGTATCAATTGATACTTGCGCAGCAATCATTTCGGAATAAAATAAAATTGTCGACTGTGGCGTTATTTTATGATGTACAGAAAGGTTTTTCCATAAATTTGTTGTATCGCCGTATATTTCTTGTCACATAGATTGCACTTCGCCTTTCACGACTTTTGGTCCACGTCCAAGAATTTCCGCAAGCCACTTTGTGTTGGAACCATGATGATTTCACATTTCATCTATTTTCTCAAAAAAAAATTCTTGTCATAACCTTTATATCGATACACGGATACTACACTAAAAACCAATTCCTATTGAATATTCAGGGAGTTTGTTGGTTTGTGCAAAAGCACATTTTTTTTAAATAACTATTTATTGGAATATGAGTTAAAATTAAATTATTAAGATTTAAATTGGGTGTTCAGCCACAAGTGGTGACTTTTCAGCCCTATTATCTATATGATTTGGTTATTACCATGAGGACTAGAGATGGGCAATTCGTTCGCGAACGGTTCAAAAGAACTAGTTCTTTTGAAAGAATGAACGAGCTATATTTCTTTTTTCGAGAACGGTAGTTCCTCAGTTCAAAGTCGAGGGATCTTTTTTTGAGTTCGCTCAACCTTTTTTCTAGAACGGTACTAATAAGAAAGTTTCGTTACGAAACCTCAGTTCTACTTCGAGGGGCCTTTTTTCCTCGCTTAAGCTTACAAAAGTAAGTTCTCGTTTAGTCTTTGAACAAACAATGCAGAATCAACTGCCATTAGAACTGCCATTAGAAGAAGATGATATGGCCGATCTACCTATTAATAAATTGTTTTCGTTAGAAGATGAACTGCAAGGCGGTCCTGTGTTTTGATTGTTTACATTAGAAGAACTAAGTGGTAGATTTCTATCTGTTATACTAGCATAACTGACATTAGAAGAAGATGATGACGAGGTCGATCTACCTGTCAATAAACTGTTTTCATTAGAAGACGAATTGGAAGGTGTACCTGTTTTTTGTTTTAAATTCGAATAAATAAGTGCCTTAAAAGAATTAGGCGTGGCATTTGTAACGGTTTTTTGATTTTCAGGTATGTTATGTAAATTTAAGGTCATTGATTTGACTTGTTGTCTTAATGAACGAGCGTTTAAAATTTTTTCCCTGACAGGACATTTTAAATAATTGGATTTATGATTTCCATCGCAATTTGAACATGAAAATTTATTAGTGGTTTCATTCATTGGACAGACGTCTTTCGAATGCGATTTACCACAATTCAAACATCGTATATCCATGTGACAATTTTTGGTTCTATGGCCGAAGCCTTGGTAACGACGACATTGCGTTAAGTTTGCAATATAATTATGCCGTTTATAATGTTCCCAATGAATTTTAATGTGGGAAATGAAACGTACTTTTTCTAAAGTTTTCAAATTGTTTACATCACTTCGATTGAATGTACTAAGTAAAGTTCATGGGAAATTCCAGAGCGTGGTTTAGAAGTACCATTCGCTCTTTTTTCATAAATATTACTTGGGAAGGGGCAAAACCAAGCAATTTTTTTAGTTCATTTTTAATTTCATCAGTACTTTGATCATTTGATAAGCCTTTCAAGACAGCTTTGAAGGGTCTGTCTGATTTCATATCATATGAATAAAATTTATGAAGTTTCTCGGACAAATATCGAATAAGACGTTCGTAATCTTCCAATCCATCAATCAAGACTCGACATTCTCCTCTTCGTCCGATTTGAAATGAGACTTTTACTTCCGGGAGAAAAGTAGAAAGCTCAGTACGGAATGCTTTGAAGTCGGAAATCATCACCGTCACTGGTGGCATACAGGGTCCGGCACTCGAAGTGTAACCAATTAAAAAGGCCATAAATTCAGTTTGGAAAATTACTTTTACTTAATTCAAAGTACAAAATGTGTAAAAATAATACAAAATTCAGAATCAATTCACTTTTGCTCGATATGACCACCTTTTGCCTTGACTTGATGACTTGAGAGAGCGAAGGAGTTGCTTCGTTTGGCCGAAAGCGGTCAATTTCCGAACATTGTATTTTCTGACGAGAAAATTTTTCCAATTGAGCAATTCGTAAACTCTCAAAACGATAGGGTTTACTTGACCGACCGTTCATACGAGAATTTGAATCATCGATTGGCCACCAGGAGGCAGCACCCGCAACAGATAATGGTTTGGGCCGCTGTAACCACAGATGGGCGCTCTCCAATCGTTTTCATCGAGCCTGGCGTCAAGGTAAATGCGACATATTATCGGGAAAGTATTCTGGAGGTTGCTTTGAAGCCGTGGGCAGACAAACATTTCGGTGGCAGACCATGGACGTTTCAGCAGGACTCGGCACCGTCTCACAAAGCTCGAGTGAACCAAGAATGGCTGAAAAACAACGTTCCGAACTTCATCACGTCCACACAATGGCTCTCGAATTCACCAGATGCGAATCCAATGGATTATTCTCTTTGGGCCATTTTGGAGAGCAAAGTCCGAACTAAAAGATACACCAGTCTCGAGGCGCTGAAAAAAGTTATTGTCCGCGAGTGGGCCAAAATACCTGCAAGTCACATTCGGCCAAACGAAGCAACTCCTTCGCTCTCTCAAGTCATCAAGTCAAAGCAAAAGGTGGTCATATCGAGCAAAAGTGAATTGATTCTGAATTTTGTATTATTTTTACACATTTTGTACTTTGAATTAAGTGAAAGTAATTTTCCAAACTGAATTTATGGCCTTTTTAGTTGGTTACACTTCGAGTGCCGGACCCTGTAGATTGATGTTTTTTCCCAGAACGACAAGCGTCCATTTCGAGAATTTTTGAAGAATTTTCTTCTATGTCGCTACAATCGGATTCAGGAAGAATCTCGTAAATATTGTTAGACGGCAAGGGAAATCCGTCCGTTGTCTTTTATTTTTACATTCAGATTCTATAAGATCGTAAATGTTATTAGAAAAATGTTGAATAACGGATTGTGATTTATTCCGTATTGAATTATTGTTGCCTTTCCGGTTGGACGCAGGCAGTTTTGAAATGAATGAAATTTTAAATTAAATTAACTAGGCTAAATTAGTCTTCGATTAGACTCCTAGTTTGGAAAAGTCTTGATAAAGACTGATTTTGTGGTAGTCTTAATAAAGACTAATTAGTTCGAAGAATAGTTCTTTGAATAGCTAGCCTTCAAAAAGGCTGATTAATTTCTTAGTCACTCTAATATCACTCTTTGTATCACTTAGTCACTCTAATATCACTCTTTGTATAGCCTTGAGAAAGGCTGACTAATTGTTAGTCTTTAAAAAGACTGTTAGTGATTCAGGTAGCCTTGAAATAGACTGAAACCTTGAATCAATGAAACTCTAGGTAGCCAGAAAAAATTTCCAGGAGCTAAGAGCTATACGCGTGCGGTGCGAACGACTGTTCAACACCGACTGGATGATGAGTTTTTAAAATTCAATGCGTCATAGCGATACAAAAAAAACTTCAAAGTTGGGCTCAAAACTATTTCAATTTATTCGTCATACTAGTTGATCGACTTACGAACTTATTTATTTATTTATTTATTTCGTCAAGCAAATGTAGACTACATATAAATTGTTTACAATGTTCACTTACATACTACGCATTATTTCTACGACAAAGCTGAGATTTGATTTGATTTTTTGACATAGTAAGGTCAAGATGTTCGCAGTATTGATTGTAATGGCGCATTATTCGATTGACTGGACTGTATTTTGCATAATTTGTTCTAGTGTTTCTTTCTAAAAATAATTTCCTGGTTCGTAATTGACGGCTAGGTGTATAAAAATTTAGTTGCGATAATAAAGAAGGTGATTGAATGCGTTGAGAAATAATGTCGCTGATAAAATAAAGCATTGCAAGGTCGCGGCGTTCTTCAAGTGTTTGTATATTGATGAGCATGCAGCGTGCTTCATATGATGGTAGAGGAAATGCTGTCCAGTTTAATTTACGAAGTGCATATAAAAGAAATTGTTTTTGAATAGATTCGATGCGTTCTTCGTGAATAATATTATATGGATTCCATACTAGGCTGCAATATTCCAAAATAGGTCTGACATATGTAGTGTATAATAATTTTATTGTGTATGGGTCCTGAAAGTTATGACTGAAGCGTTTAATAAAGCACAGCATGCTATTTGCTTTATTGATTATGGTATTGTAGTGTTCCACAAAAGTGAGCTTGGAGTCTAAGATTACGCCTAAATCTCTTACAATTTTACATTTTTCTACAAGTTGATTTCCTAGATGTATGTTTGTGGGTATAGTTTCATTTTTCCTACTGAAAGTTATTGAGTTACATTTGTTTACATTAAGTTGGAGTAGACTTTTGCAGCACCAAATGAAGAATAGATTGATTTCGTTCTGGAATATTACAGCGTCGTTGATATTTTTTATTTCCATGAAGAGTTTCATGTCGTCTGCATATATAAGCACTTTCAGATTTTTGAGTATGAAGGAAATGTCGTTTATATGTAAAATGAAAAGGAGAGGCCCTAAGTGAGAACCCTGAGGTACGCCAGAAGTTACATTAATTGGTTCAGACAGAATGTTTTTGGAAGCGGACTACCTGTACACGATTCGTTAAGTATGATTTGAGCCATTTCAGAAGAGTATGTTTTATGCCATATTTTTGTAGTTTGTGTAGAAGTAATGGTATGTCAATACGGTCGAAGGCTTTGCTAAAGTCTGTGTAAAGAGTTTCTACGTAGTTGCCGGCGTCCATTGCATTCAGAGTGAATGTCATAAATTCTAAAAGATTTGTTGTAGTTGAGCGGCCTTTAAAAAAGCCATGTTGTTTGTTTGTTATTACATTTTTAAGTTGATGAAAAAGTTTTTCGTTTACAATTTTTTCAAATAATTTTGGAATGCATGAGATAATGGCTATTCCACGGTAGTTCCGAATGTTAGATTTTGCACCAGATTTAAATATTGGTACAAGAAAGGAAGATTTCCATGCTTTAGGAAAAGTACATTTATTAAGTGATAAGTTAAAAAGTAGTTGTAGTGGTAGTGTAAGTTCTTCAGCAAGATTTTTTTAAAATATTGGTGGTATACTGTCAGGTCCAGGCCCTTTTGAGGCGTCTAAGTTGTTCAGTGCTGTCGAAATGTCATGTTCTAATAGATAGTTTACAGAGATGGAGCTAGAAAATGCAGGTATTAAAGAGAAGTACTCACGGTCACGGTCAGTTTCTGAATAAGATGTATATACTTCTTGGAAATCGGATTGATTGCAAATCTGCAAATTGATTGCAGATTTCTGTACTATTTTTCCCTACATGTTCGTCGAGGTGCATTTGAGATGGAAAATTGTTGCTTTTTAGTTTAGTTTTTGTGTAGTTAAAAAAGTTCTTAGGGTAAGTCTTTATTTCGTTTTAAATTTTGCGGTTGTATTCTTCGTGTGCTGTGTTAATGGCTATTTTGAGTTGATTGCATAGATTTAAGTAATTTTGAAGATGAGCGTCACTTTTTTCTTGTTTGTAAGTTTTGTGTGCTTTTTGTTTCCTATTTTTCAAATGTTTTAGTTGTGAATTGAACCATACAGGTAATTTGCTGTTATGATTTTTTCTTCTTCTTTTCATGGGCAAAGTTTCGGATAATATTTTGTTTATAATGTGATAGAATTTGTTTACTTCGACGTCGACATTTCCTTCTGTACTCAGTATGTTCCGCCAATTTATTATACTTAGTCTACACTTGACTTCTTCAAAGTCAATTTTATTGTATTCCGGCACTTCCTCATATTCCAAGTCGTAGGGAAGGGATGCATTGTGTGTAATTAATGAATATTCAATTGCGGTGTGAAATGCTTCATTTTTCCATAATTGCAGGTTTGATGCATTCACACAAAAGTCTTCTGTGTAATTTGTGAAAAGAAGGTCTAAATATGCGTTTTGTTGATTTTTTACGGAGTTTACTTGATGTAGGCCAAAATTAGAAATTTTGTCGAAAAAGTAGTGCAATGTTTCGTTTTCTCCTATGACTGGAAGTAAGATTGATTCATTTTCAATGTCAGAAATGAGGTCCGCATTACGTTGATTGAAGTCGCCGAAAATATGTAGCTTTACTTCAGGTTCCAAATTCGAAATAATTGTGTCTAAAGATTGAAAGAATAATTCAAAAGAGAATTTGTTCGCATTTTCAGGTGGGAAGTAGACAGAGCAGTAAATATGTTCTCCCAATATTGAGACATTGGCCCATACATGCTCAAATTCTTTATATTTAGGAGTAATAATTTCTTCAGAAGTAAAGCAAGAGTTAATGGCTATGAGGACTCCACCTCCAGATTTTTTCTGACAGAGATAAATTTCGGTCGTGCCGAAATACGTTAAAATTATTTCCAAATACTTCTTCGCTTCTAACATTTTCATCCCAGCTGCTTTCAGTTCCAAGGATTACGTCGAAAGAGGATTAATTACTAATTTCTGTGTCTATTCCTTCGTCAAAGGGCGTCGTTATTTCCGAAAATTCGGCCTTGTAAAATTGTGTTCGGCTTCCCGGATTAGTTGGAGTCGGCGGATATGTTCACTTGTCAAAAATTTACCATAAGAGTCCAGGTCGGCCTGCGCTTCCTTAGGTTTCATTCCATATTCCTGATGCACTTCGATGAAGATTCGTAGAAGGTGGTCAGGTGTTGTTGGAAGGCCTTCTGATGCTAATAGCATTTTTATACTAGTTGATGTCATACCCTCGATGCATACTGTAGATTGTTGATTTTTCATGTATGACAAATACAGACGGACGACGTGCATTATTTTCGGGTCACGAAGTCTTGCTTTCAAGAAGCGTTCGTCGCCATTTGCAGATTGTGAAGTAAGACGTACAATTGGAGGACGCATTGGATCAATTTCGAATTAACTGTCTGTACTCATGTCCTGTGATACTGTAGATGTATTTATGTTCTGTGATATTGAAGATGTGTTCACATAGTTAGTGGATGGTGCAGCTTCGATGTCATTACTTCCTAAGACCGGAGTAGTGTTGTTTTGAATACTTCTTGTTCCTTTGTAAGGGTTGATGGTTTCACCTTTTTGAAAATTTATGAATTTTGAGGCAATATCTGCACCTGGATGCCCGGAGAATTGAACCCGTGCAGCTGCTAGTAAGTCCTTGTCCAAGGGTAAGGTATATTGTAATGACATATTATTGTTATTGTTGTGGCAGGTATTGTTACTATTAGTGTTCAAGTTGCTGTTGTAGTGCACATTATTGTCGTTGTTGTTGCTGCTGCTGTTGTTGTTGTTGTTGTTGTTGTTGTCGTGTTTGCTGTTGTTTTTACTGCCTATACTGTAATTTGTATTATTTTGTTGTTTCCGCTTCCGATGTTTTCGTCTGAGGTTTGCTTTTTCTGCTTGTTTTTCTTGCAGTCGTCGAGTACGCTGTTTCTTGTCATACTCACTCCAGTCTCGTTTCCAGATTTTTTTTTTCCTCCAATGAAGCGCCAGCCACTGTCGCATGTTTGAATTTCCTTCTCTTTGAGTTCTTCAGCTAGAGACTTAGGTTTGGTATTTTGGTCTTTGGTTCCGATACTGGAGATTGAAGTCGATATTGCTTTGACTTCATCCCTTAATTCTTCCAGAATAGTGTTAGGTATTATTGCAGGGACTTCAGATTTGGTAGGTAGTAAGAATTTTTCTTCGAGGCGAAGAAGCCGTTCGCTCATTTCCTTGATGTGCTGGTCATTGACTTTACTAAAATCGCTAACGTTTTTTATGGCACTGTGTAACGAGGCCTCGAATGACTGTATGCGCTGACCTACTTTACCGCAAATGTTGTCGTTTCTGCTGATACTGGACAATGACTGCTTCACGTCGATGAGCAAGCGCTCGACACTGTCGAATATTTACAGGTAATGGGTTTTCATGTCTGCAGTGGTCCGGTGATACGTTTCCGTTTGATTTTTTGTGTGCTTTAGAAGTTGCTCCTGTAGATGAAGTAGTTTTAGAGTTTCAGCTCCTGTCCTTATTAAATGTTGACAGTCGGCACACACTGGTACCATAAATGCCAGAATAAAATTTTCTTGATGCCGCTGCACGCCGATGCAGGCTGAATGGTACGATTTTTCACAGAATTCGCATTTCCAAAGGAAGCGATCGCCAATATTAACACACGATTTTACACCGCACTTCATTATTCTAGATAAAATTTGTCCGAAAGGCTATGAAAAAAGCCCGCGCGCGACGTAGGCTACGCGTCAAAAAATAAATAAATATAAATTACTTGCGGAGCGCTCGAAAAAGCGAACCGCGCCCGATGACTGTTCGAGGCGAAAAAAAAGATTTTGGGTTATGCTGGTCTCTGAACACCGTTTCTGGAAGTACCATAAATCATGACACAAACTTTAAAGAGGAACTCACTTTTACATCCCATGGAATGCTTAATCGATTGTCACACGTTAAGATTGAGAGGAATAATTTTAAGGGACTTTTTTGGGGAATTATTTTTTATTCAAAAAATGGAGTAGTCCGAATTTTGTATAAAGCACTTTTCAATATGTATATAAGTACAAAAAAATGATCAGTTTTAAAAATTGAAAAACAAAATGGCGGCTTGGCAGCATTTCCGCTAAAGTGCTGCATTTTGACGGCCGGAAATTCAGCTTCCGCAATTTTCGATCTAGAACAAAAAACGAAACATTTCCTAATTTCATTTCACAGTGTGCATAGAGGTACGTAGGGGTTTTTTAATTTTTTGATTTTCTGTAAAATGACAGCCCTTTGAAAATAAAACCTCATTTTTTTCATCACTAAATTGTTCATAAAAAAATATTCACAATTTTCAAAAACCCCTACGTACCTCTGTGGAGATAACTTTCGAGAATATTCTGTAAAATTTTTGAATCGATTGGTCCAGATTTACTTGACTTATGTTTTCGACCAGCTAAACGTGGTTCTGAACAGAAAAGGCGCTCGGAGTATAATACCCAAGTAGCAAACATTGTTCTTGTGTTGTATCTCGTAACTCTTCTCGCAACGATTAAGAAATTGGAAAAGCGCACTTTGTTTGTATGATGTGCAACAAGTTTCTTGTTTGATATGTTTCACTTCAGTAATATTTGTTAAGAGAAAGCCGGAAATGAAACTGTTCAAATGAACATAGTGTACAGTCAGTTAATAAAACCGAGGTAGAACATAATCCTTAAAGGTTTTTAAGTTGGTTTCACAAGCAGTAATACGAATGATTTTTACATTTGTTACAAAAACACGTGAAATCTCTTGTCTAACATATCGAACAAAAATAACCGTTCTGTAGCAATCGTGAAACATGCCAATTTGAACATGTTTTATTTGCTACTTGGGTAGTCGCAGTCAGTGAAAAAGAAACTAATCTTAGTGAATTTGTCTGATTGAACAAAAAGGACATTTTCTGATTTGTAGTAGATTCGAAATGAACTGGCGTAAATATGCTTAATATATTTCGAGAAAAAAGGAGTACTGATTTTTGGATAATATCGCAAGACTAGCTGAAACGTCACCAGACCCATTATTATGAGAATCGTATCTGACCTTTCAGAGTAAGTTCATCCATTAGTTTTTTTTAAAGACTGTCCCAGAAAGAATGGACGCAACCAAAAACCGCTGCCATTTCGCAATGGTTCAGAATCTGTCAATTTTTTATGGCTGCGTCCTGTTGTTTACACTCTTCTCTAACCACTTGTGCAGTTGTTTATTCGTTTTCATCAGTTTGTTTCGAAATGCGTGGACTTTCAGCAGAACAACGCGGATCGTCAGCACGAAGCAGTTCAAATTGAACTGCTCTGCACTGATGAGTCAAAGACGAAACGTAAAAATAATGAAAACGGTTATGTGCCCTAGCACAAAATTTGGCTAACCCCTAAATGACCATACCTGCATCGGCCAGAAATAGTCGAAAACACGTTTTCGTTCGGCACGTCAGAAAAGACATTGCACTTCGTTGCAAAACAAAAAAGTGTTCTGTAAGTAGCAGAAACTTTACGTCTGCTAAGCGGTTCAAATTGAACTGCCGAGTTTAGCACTAAGCAGTTCAATTTGAACTGCTCTGCACTGATGAGTCAAAGACGAAACGTAAAAATAATAAAAAGGGTTATGTGCCCTAGCACAAAATTTGGCTAACCCCTAAATGATTCATTTTTCGTTAAAGGCCAACGTTTCGAAGGTTATATTTTCATCTTCAGGGCAACTGTAATTTCATGTATTATTTAGTCACAAAAATAATACATAAAATTACAGTTCCATTCCCTGCATTGATTGCGATAGTTCTTACATTGGTCTGACTATACAGCAACTGAAACAACGGTTGTCTGGACATCGTTCATTAATACAACGATATAAAAAATTCAAATTGTAGGATTCCGAAAAGACAGAGAGCAAAATAGATGAGTTAAAAAAAAACCGCATTGATGGTTCATATGATCGACAATGAACACAGTTTTGATCTAAACAAAATCAAAATTCTCGATTAAGAAAACAGAACTAATCCTTTACAAATATTGGAAATGTGCCATATTTTTATTGACAGTTCAACCAATAACTTCAGCACCGACACGCATAATTTGAATGCTGTATACTTCGATCTGTTGCTCTCTCTCACATATTAACTGTCAATCTCACCTCCGAATTCGCTGTCTATCATGTCTCATCTGTTTCACTCTAATTTTTGCTCTACTGTCTTCCATATTCGCTGCTTGCAATATTTCAGTGCTCAATCAAAGTCGATGTACGTGGGAAGTGCTTGTGTAAGTTCTTGGCAAAACAAATAATTCTAATGGAAATTTCTAAACAAATTGCATTCGTATGTCTCGTTTTTGTGTTTTAGTGTAGAGTAGCCGTTTTTCAACCAACTATTATAAATGTTACACCATACTTGACGAAAAATATTTGTAGTCGTTGTGAGTACATTTTGTAAAATTATTGTATTTTGCGAAAAAAAAATTTTTGTTACTAAATAATACATAAAATTACAGTTGCCCTGAAGATGTAGGTGAAACCTTCGAAACGTTGGCCTTTAACGAAAAATAAATGTTTTGACGAGAAACCAATTGACCAAAACAGCCATCTCTTTATTTGAAGTAACCTACACTTCCTTCATCATACCTTCATCACAAGCACGACTACAACTAGATTCTATATAATCTGAGGTCTCTTTTCATGCGGGGGATACGTGCCGCCTAAAAAAACGCGCAAAATAAAACCGCGTGACTTCGGAAATCCGCGCAGAATAAAACCGCAAAATGGCAAAAAAAAATTTATGCCGAGTGTCTTAGAAATGCATGAAATGTCCAGATCTGGTGTAATCTCAATTTTTTTTGTTAAAATCGACTAAGAACTTTGATTTACGAAATCGAAACATTGTTTTTTTTTTGCGCCAAATGTCTTCGAAATGCTTGTAAAGTTGAGATCTGGTGTAATCTAAAAACTTTTTTTTTTCATATCTAATATTTTTTAAGTATCAGTGACTTTCGAGATAACACCAGGCCTCGACGTTTCATGTATTTCTAAGACAAAACAAGAAAACCGCGTAACTTCGGAAATCCTCGTAAAAAAGCGTTATAAAACAACCGGATAAAAAACGCGTAATAAAAGACCTCAGTGTACACCGATTTCTCTGCTGCGTTCGACAAAATCAATCATCACTTAGCGATCTCCAAGTTAAATAAACTGGGATTTAACGGATATTTTTTTAATTTGTTTCAATCATATCTAACTGGTCGTGAAATGATATTGAAAACAGGAGACTGTAGAACCTCACCATTTGCTGTTACCTCTGGAGTTTCTCGAGGATGTCACCTTGAACCGTTTATACTTTTATTGTATCTCAACGATCAAAATTTTTCGATAATGTATAAAACTATCGTTCGACGATAACTTTAAAATATTTCATATAATCAAATCTGCAGCTAACTCAGTGTTTCTACGAAAACAATTATTTAATTCAACTAATTGGTGTAACATCAACAAAATGGGTTTAAATGCCTCTAAATGCTCTGTCATCTCTTTTGGTTGCAAAAAGTCTGTATTCAAGTTCCACCAGAATATTTCACAAACTGTTCTCGAACACGCATTGTCTGTTAAGGACCTGGAGGAACACATAGAGTTTACTTTCTCCAAAGCCTCTAAGCTATTAGTATTTATTTTCCACGTTACTTAAAAATCCTTTGATGTAAGCTACTTGTAAGCTCTGTATTACGCTTTAGTTCGCTCAACTTCCGAATATGCTGCTGTTATCTGATCACCTTATTATAAAAACGACATCTAACGCATTGAAGTGATTCAACGCAAATTCGTCCGCTTCGCTCTCCGACGTCTTCCATGGAGATATTCTTTAAACCTACCGATATACCATGACCGCTGCGAACTGATTGGTCTCGATTTATTATCTGTCCTTCGCAATGTTTGTAAGACAAGTTTTGTGGCAGACCTACTTCAGACGCGAATCGATTGCTCCGAGCTTGCAATTGTTACAATTAGACATTCGACGTCATAATCTTCGATCTTATTTTGTCTTCGGATTCCCTATGCTAGAACTAATTATGGATATAACGAGTCCATTACTAGCATGTGCCGTATATTTAACAAATGTTTCAATTCTTTCGGCGTTCATTTATATCACATAATGTTATCAAGAAATCGTTCCTCATGTTATTGTCTCATTGTATTTAGTTACTATAAAAGCACTAGATTTAAGGAAATTTCTCATTCAGATGACCGTAATCTGTTGATGCAAGAGATGATGAGGTTTTATGCATACTGGAGAACAAGTTTGACAGAAACTCCAGTAGGCTTTTCCCTGCTCCAAAAAAAATAATAAAAGATGAGAAGGAAAAGAAAGACAGTAAGAGTAAAATCCGACAACAAGATAAGGCGTTGTCTCGGAAAACAAAAGCTGAACAGGACGCGACAAATAATTGAAACTGAAAATAAAAATAAAAATAGTAAATTAGATTATCCTGATGTGGCCTACATTTTAATTCTTCCTACCGAGATCTTGAAACAAAAAAAAATGTTTTCTCTCTGTTAAGTTTGTTTCAAAGTGACAAAATTGTGGGCAATTTTATTTTCGCTTTTACATTTCCGTACATCAGAGAGTAAATATCAACTAAGAACATCAAAAAAGATGTAGAACTAAAATGAAATCGTTTTCATGGGGTTTCTCAAAGTGACGTATTGTATGCGGACATATTTATCGTGTTTATATGACAAATTTATTATATTCAAGTGGATTTTCAAGTTCTGCATAAAATTAGTGGTGTAAACGCTTCGCTCGAATATCGCGCGTTTTAGTTTACAACTTCGCGCGGATTTCGCGCGTTTTAATTTTGAAATTTTTCGTAACAACCCTGAATATCTAACACTTGTGAATTATTTACAGCGAAATCAAAGTGCGTCAATACTTTCTGGTACAGTCTTTATTTCTAATTTTTAGAAATAATGTAGCTCTGTTTTTTGGATTTTCATACTTCTCATTTCAACTACCATTGTTAACAGAACTGTGACCTCCGTGATAACAAGTTGATTGCCAATGCGAGTATCGGTTACACGAGTTGTGGTAATTCACTGATACAATCGATGTTGTAAAAGGGTGTTTACTATTATCGCGGTAATGCTATTAATAGATGTGTGATGTTATCGCTCTAGGGTGTGATTACGTTTCGTTATTTTGAAAGAGAGTGTTCGTATTTGCGATCATAATACTTCTAATGATTGTATGTTAAAATTGTTACGTATTATCACAAAAATTCTTAGTTGTGGTATGAAATGTGAGTATGTGAAAAGCGAACCGAAAAATTCCATGTCAATCTATAAATTTCTCGGTGTTGATTCGATGGGACTCAGTAACGTGCCACAAATCACGAGTGTATTCCGAATCGGTATCGATGCTACTAGCTGCAAAAAAAACACTCAATCGACAACGTTGACGACGTTTGGTCTGCTAGCATTTTCTGTGTCTGTAAAGGTAAAGGTGAGCTAAATAAGCCATCAATCTGTTTTGCCATCCGCTTTCTCGAGACCATGCTATTGAAAATTTCGTCTACCTTGTGTTTGTACTTGTGTATCCGCCTTTATCGACGATTCCTGTGCCAATCGGACTGCACCGGCTTGACTAAAATTAGAAAATTCTTGGTAAATTTATTTTCAAACCAATAAATACCGTCGACGGTGGCGTGACTAGTGGTGGTTGTGGCGGGTGGTGGGTGGCAAGATGTTCGATTAAAAAAAAAACGTAAAAACCGCTAGCCCGCTAGTCTCTTTGCACTTTGGCGCGGACGGACGGGGTATACGTTTCAATTGCCGACCACCTCACTTGAATAGTAGAAAGCATTCAATCCAGTTGGGGAACTATGAATAGGACGACATTAGTGGGAGGACTGTCGAAAATGTTCCGAGCTTGCGAAATGAATGGTCAAGACCACGTGCCAATTTTTTTTCTGACTAAGAAAAGACTTCTTCTTTGAGTTGCGTCTTCGCCTTGACGTGCTTGTGGCTTCTAGTGATGCTCGATGCTCAAACTTTGGCTGGTATTTTTAATTCATGGACGATTTCGTGCATTCAAGGATAGTTTGTTTTTCACTTTTCAAACTCGGAACTGCGTAATACATAATAACACTGAGAAAATCATTTCCTGGTAGGTAATTGCGTCACACGTGTTGTCACTATTTACCGTATTCGTCGTGCTCTGGTATTTGCTGGTTTTTCCATTCAACTATTTGCCACTAGTATATTTATCTGCGGAAACATCTGAAAATAACTTGACTACTTGTTATTATTTTCGTTTTCTTTTCATTTTCGTTTTCTAAGTTGTGAAACGTCAACTACTGTCTGTGTAAATTCGAGAAAGTATGTTGCTTTGAGCAAACCGGATATAAATTGTTAATAAACAGATTCATTTAATTGAATGATGTAGTTCATACTGAAGCCTGTTTTAAAACAGTTGTGTTTGACGGATTCAGTATTTCGTAAACTCTTTGGTTTTTAATTTGGAAAGGTTACATCTTTGTACTGGTGACCAAGTCTGGTGAATACGACGGGTAGGATAGCAGAACCCAGCCACTCTTTGCATTTTATCTATAGTTTTTAAACGGTCAGAAATCGTTTGTTGTGCAATATTAACATTACTGTCGATCGGAATAATCATTTTCTTCCAATAATGCTTGCAATATTGCGTCTTCAAACTTTTTTGTTGGTCTTCAGCGTTTTTTCATAACACATGGGCTGAATAGTCCCAGCTCTAATAAAGAGAACACCATGCTTCAAAATAAAAGTAATTAATTATTCTTTTCAGATCTGCGAACAGCCAGTAGTCGTTGGGAGTCAAATCTGGCGAATACAGTTGATGTGAGAGCGATTCGAAGTTCAATTAATGTAGTTTAGCCATTGTTTAGATTGACTTCTGACACGGTGCGTTGTCTTGATGAAACAAAATTTTGTTCTTTGCCATATGAGATCGTTTCTTTGCAATTCCAGTTTCCAAACGCTGCAATAACGCTATATAATATTCACTGTTAATGATATTTCCTTTCTCAAGATAGTCGATTACACCACGCACATCACAAAATACCGAGGCCATAACCGTTCCGATTGTTGTGCTTTCGAACGCTTTGGACGAGGTGCACCAGTTGCTGTCCACTCAGATGACGATCGTTTTGATTCCGGAGTGAAGTGATGAATCCATGTTTCATCCATTGTCACATATCGACGCAAAAATTCCGGTTTGTTACGTTTAAACATGGCCAAACACTGCTCAGAGTCATCAACACGTTCTCGTTTTTGGTCAATAGTGAGCAAACGCGGCACCCACTTTGAACAGAGTTTTCCCAAAGTCAAATGCTCATGGAATATAAAGCCAACACGTTCTTTTGATATTTTTACGATGTCAGCTAACTCACGCAAATTCACTTTTCGATCATTCAAAACGATTTTCTGAATTTTTTTATGTTTTCTTGTGTTACCGCCTCGCCTTTATAATACTTTTCAAGCCATTGCTTCGCTTGAACGGTATTTTTCCCATCAAGAAGCAGTGTCAAATTAAAACACGAATTTGTTTTTTATCCATTGTTCTGAAAATTATAAAAGTAGCGTCACTCTTAGCACAATGACTCACAAACTAATGAATAGAATGTCATGAAATTTTAACAGCTATCTTTTATAGGTTATTATTAACTGAAAAAAGTTGAGTTTAATAAAACTAGCGCCATCTTTGTATTAGACTCGGGACTTTTCAGTCCATGTGTTATCTCACATCAAAACAGATTACTCCCCGCAGACCCACACGGACCGAAGAATGTGGCCAACATAGATAATTACCAACGCCATCTGAAAGACTCTCATACGAAATTCAATTCACCGGCCACTACCGATCGCCAGCTGAAAGCTGGATTCTGGAGAATCCGCGACCCCGATACTACATTACATAATGATACTATTCTAGTTTTAAGTTAGACGATAATTAAGATTAGAAAATACCCTTGGCATCTTAGAGCTTAAGCAGTGTGCCTTAATACTATATTATATTATTGAATTTAAAAAAAACAGATTACTCGCCACACGCGATATTTCTCTAGCTCAAGGTATTTGAAAATCTCTTTTTCAGTAGTCGTCGAATATTCCTGTTCAGGATGCTTTTTAAAATCTGAAAGTCTTGATGTAATTTAGCTGCTTCATTAGCTGCTTGCGCGACCGACCGATTTGATTTGCGATTTGGAGTTATGACATTCTTGTGAGTCAAGCTATTTTTTTTAAGGCGATGCACGATTTTGGATGGAATTTCTAGCTTGCTTGCTAAACATTAGATGGAGAAGTTCCGCGTGAAACAGATGGCCACTCTTTTGCGACATTCTTGTGACATCCGGCGTTCGATTTCTACCCCTCCTGATTCAGTCTTCCTGGCAATCGACAAACGTTTTCTGAATACTTTTATCATATTGGTAACCGTTTGATTTACCACATTAATCAATTTCGACTACTTTACGTGAGAGTAGTTTGGATTTTCGCGATGGGAGAGCAAAATTTCGACATGATGCCACTCTTGCTTCGTTGACATTTTAACAACCGAGAATCAAATATCAAAATAGAACAGTACGCATGATGTTGGCTGAGGGCGAAGGCGACATAGCGTACTCTAACTACGAAAGTCGCCTTGCAATTGAGTGAACATTTCTGAAGTGAATTTCTTTTTTTTTCGATGTAACCGATTTTACAGTAACGTTTTGCCTATAGAAAGGTGTTAGAATTAAGTCTTTTTTATGCGAGTTTACGTACCGCATTACTCTGAAAATTCGCATAAAAAACCGCATAACTCTGAAAACTCGCATAACTCTGAAACTTCGCATAAAAAAGTCGCATAAAAAAACCGCATAAAAAAGACCTTAGCAAGTCTTTTTACCTTGTTTTATAAATATAAAAAATAGGTATAGAATTCGCTCAAACTTTAGAAAAATCTTCCGAGGCCCGGAGGGCCGAGTGTCATACACAAGTCGATTCAGCTCGACGAACTGAGCAAATGTCCGTGTGTGTGTATGTGTGTGTCTGTATGTGTGTTGTCAACTAAGAGGTCGAGATCTCAGAGATGGCTGGACCGATTTTGATCAAACTAGTTTCAAATGAAAAGTCTCCTCTTCACACAGAACGCTATTGAGTGGTTTTAAGATCGAATGTCTACTTTTTGAGTTATACCAAGTTTTATGTCAAAATTTTCAGTTTTTTGACAATATCTGTCACAATTGACCTCGAAAACAGAATATTATTCCAGGCTTAGATTCCGCACGGTAATATCTATTCAACAAGCCATAGATTGTCAAACCCGTCCATTTTTAACGGGGATATCGATATTATTGTGTAGGCGACTATTCGCTATATTCCAGTAGTAAGAGTTTTGAGCGCTGAATGACAAAGTAATGTTTGAGAGCACGTGGAACACGATTTTTAATGGTCGTCAAATGGTGAGATAACTAAGTCCTCACAAGTCCCTATCTCATGCCTCCCCGAGCGTTTATGATGACATTTGGTCAATAGAACGGCGTCGACTGGGTGCTATCGCCTTCTGCGTTAGTAGCAGAATGAGAGGGTGCGAAATGGCTTGTAGGTTGAAGCCCATCCTAAAGTGCAATGTTCATCATAGTATGTTATAACATATAGTTCTGTCGTTTGTTACATCATGTATTATTAGTATTATTTTTATTATTAGAAGAGCGCAACTTACACTGCGATATTAACTGTTATATTATATCATAGCATATTGTTTCATATATTATCGTCTTACACTATTTTATGTTAGTATGGTATTATACTGCATTGCATTATAGCATATTATATTGCATTATATTATATTATATTATATTATATTATATTATATTATACTATATTATATTATATTATTTTATATTATATTATATTATATTATATTATATTATATTATAGGGTTTAGAATATTATGAGTAGTACTACGTACCTCTGCGCAAAATATAAATTTGTTTTCCTTATAAGTTATCATTTTTTAAGTAATCTTTTAACTAACTATCAAGGTCGTCACAAGCTGAGCTTGGTCCTCACTGGTTCCTGTTTCATGCCTACATGTGTGTCTGTGGTGACAATTGGTCGAGGGAATGCGTTGATGGTAGAATGAAAGGGTGAGAAATGACATATAGATTCAAGTAATATAATATCATAGCATATCGCAACATATCATTTTATTCATTATATTATTTATTATATATTGCATTGTAATATATTAGATTTGTTTTTTTTTTGTTTTTTATTATTATTTTCATTATTATATTTATTGTTATTATTATTAATTTGTCATCAATAATAATAACATATATTATTTTTATAGATGTGAATATTATTATTGTTATTAGAAGAGAAACATTCTACTTCCTGCAGTATTGCGAAGATAGAAGAGCATAACTGACACTCTACACTAAATGTTATTTTATATATTGTTTTATGATATATTATATTATATTTTATGACATTGTATTATATTATATTAAATTAAAATATATTATATTATATTATGTTATATTGTATAATTTTGTAATCTATTATATCTTTTCATGTTATATTAATTTCATTACACTATGTTTCATTGTATTTTTCAATATAAAACATTTTGCACGGGGGCGTAAAGGGTAGGGAGCATCAGGGCATCGGACGAATTGATGACTGGACGAGGGATTGTGGATAGCCAGCCCAAGTCACTTGAAGGAAACTTGTTTCCTTCTGAAGGTTTGACATGAGTCTGACGCGCCCTTCTCAAACAAACCATCAGGCGGGTTCAAGCAAGTATAGCGATATGCTTCATCCATGCACTGGATATTATGGTTGGAAGAGCATCTTTTATTCCCGCGGAATACGAGTAAGTAACTCTACTTACATATCCGCCCAACCCTTTTTGTTCGCTTTTTGGTAACAGCTATAGTAAGAAGGTGAATGGATGAGTCATATCGGGGCTACTGTAAGTCTACCCGCATCCACTGGCAAGTCCTTGAACTGATGGTGGCTTCACTTCACATCACATCACATCACGTGGAACACGATTTTTAATATAATTGTTTCTAAATACCAAAAAGAATGGGTACAGTATACTTTATCATGAAATTTTGCCTCGGACCGATTTTAGCACGGTTCGTTTTTGGCAACATAATTGTTCGAATATGATATATGTAAACCAAATGATGGGATCTTTTTCGAGTTGAAAGCAATTCCATAAGTATATTGATTTAAACTACTTACAGAAATAAATGCTGGACGAACATAACACGCATATACCATTCGAATCAGTTCGTCGAGATCAGCAAATGCATGTGTAATAAATAATTTCACTCAATTTTCTCGGAGATGACTCAACAATATTCTACAAACTCAGATTCATATAAAAAGTCGTATGCTCCCAAACAAGGTTCCTGAATTACATTTGGATCGGACTTCTGGTTCCGAAACTACAGGATGACATGTGAAACGAAATTGAAATAATAATTTTCCTCGTAGATGGCTAAACCGGTCTAAGATTCAAATGAAATCTAGGAACCATACAAGATCAAAATAAAAGGTCTTAAGATCCTTTAAAACATCTTGCTTTTCAGTCAGATCTAACTTCCGGTTTAGGGGATACAGGATAATTAGTACAAAAATGTCCATTTCAAATTTATCAGGTTTATCGGGTTTGTAGATTTAGATAGTCGATAACCAAATAAATATCTTTCAGTTTTAGCGGTATTCAGTTTTCGATTCGGAAGGTAGCCAAAAATTCAATTCGCACTACGATTTCTCAAAGATGTCTACACTAATTTTCAAACATTTTGAAGCAAATGTAAACTATACTGCTCCTTAGGTGAATTTATCTGACTTCGGTTACACCGATTCCAGTAATGAATCGTTTCTCAAAGCTCAATCGTTTTCTCAAAAAGACCAAATCGAGTTCAAAAAAAAATCAAATCATAGGATTTATGGTCCCAAACAAAATTAATTATTATTATCCGATACTGACTTCCGATTCTGGAATTACAGGATGATGAGGTTTTAAAATTCAAACCGATATAGAAGATGACCATCCCAAAAAAGCTCCAAAGTGGGACTCAAAACTATTGCAATTTATTCGTCATATTAATTTAATACGAATCGTTTTGGTTTATGTTGGTTCCGGAATATATGCTCTGGAAGTACTGTAAATAATGACGAAAAACTCTAAACTGGAACTTACTTCGACATCTTATGGAAGGGTCAATCGATTGTCACACGTTTAGATTCAAATTCAATCCGTTTTGCAGTTTAGACATTACAGAGTAATGAGTGATTAAAATCTCAAACTGCAGCTTGAAACGACGATCATTTAAATAATGCCACGAAGAATATTCATGCAAAAGCACAAAATGCGGATCGATAAAAAAGGTATCATCTCACTGATATGTGGATTAAGCACGTGAAAATTTGCATTGAAAAAAATCGCATAACTCTGAAAATTCGCATAAAAAACCGCATAAAACATGACCTTAGTGTACTGGGCAAACCGACTATCGATTGGAGCCTCGGAGATCCATAGTGTTATATACTAATCGACTCAGCTCGACGAGATCGAAAAATGTCTGTCTGTGTATGTATATGGGTGTAGACATTCACACGCAGATGCACCTTTTAACGAATTTTTTTAACACACAATTTTCTCAGAAATTGCTGAACCGATTTTAACAAACTTAGGCTCGTTTGAAAGCTACTTTCGAATCATTGATCAAGATCAAAGATCAAATGGCTATGACTCCTGATTCCGGAGATATGATTGTATAAGTGACGTAACCGATAAACGGGTTTTTTTTTACCGCGAAATTTTCTCAGAGGTGGTTGAACCGGTTTTAACAAACTTAGGCTCGTTTGAAAGCTACTATAGGGTCATTGATCAAGCTAGAAAAATCAGAAGGCTGTGACTTTAGGTTCCGGAGATATGAGGGTATAAGTGACGTAACCGACAAAACAGGTTGTGTTTTACCGCTCTAATGTACAGGGTCCGGCACTCGAAGTGTAACAAACTTCAGACCGCTCGCGCAGCTGACGCACGGGCATCAGCTCTCTAGAAATTTGCTAAATGACAGTTCGGAGTTGTATTGTTTACAAGCGCAAGAAAGCATTTTGCCAAAAGTGAACGCGAAAAAAAATCAGTGATGGATTTAAAACGTAATAGTGTGATTGCTTTATATTTAGATGGAAAATCACAACCAGCGATTGTTTCTGAGCTCAAACAAAAGTGAATAAAGTTTTTGTTTATCGCACCATAACTCGTTACAATAATACTGGTAGCATCGCAAAACGTCATGGAGGTGGTCATCAAAAGATTGCAACGTCACGTGAGATGGTTCAAAAAGTGAAGAAGCGACTTGAACCAAATCCTCGACGAAGTGCCAATCAAATGGCAAAAGAACTGAAAATATCCGACCGTAGCATCCGCCGGATACTGGAAAATGATCTGAAGGTCAAGCCTTACAAGATCCAAAAGGCGCATGATCTCACACCGAAGCAGCAACAAGTTAGACTTGAGAGAGCGATGGAGTTGCTTCGTTTGGCCGAAAGCGGTCAATTTCCGAACATTGTATTTTCTGACGAGAAAATTTTTCCAATTGAGCAATTCGTAAACTCTCAAAACGATAGGGTTTACTTGACCGACCGTTCATACGAGAATTTGAGTCATCGATTGGCCACCAGGAGGCAGCACCCGCAACAGATAATGGTTTGGGCCGCTGTAACCGCAGATGGGCGCTCTCCAATCGTTTTCATCGAGCCTGGCGTCAAGGTAAATGCGACATATTATCGGGAAAGTATTCTGGAGGTTGCTTTGAAGCCGTGGGCAGACAAACATTTCGGTGGCAGACCATGGACGTTTCAGCAGGACTCGGCACCGTCTCACAAAGCTCGAGTGAACCAAGAATGGCTGAAAAACAACGTTCCGAACTTCATCACGTCCACACAATGGCTCTCGAATTCACCAGATGCGAATCCAATGGATTATTCTCTTTGGGCCATTTCGGAGAGCAAAGTCCGAACTAAAAGATACACCAGTCTCGAGGCGCTGAAAAAAGTTATTGTCCGCGAGTGGGCCAAAATACCTGCAAGTCACATTCGGGCAGCTTGCGATTCGTTTTTTGACCGTCTCAAGGCCATAGTCAAGGCAAAAGGTGGTCATATCGAGCAAAAGTGAATTGATTCTGAATTTTGTATTATTTTTACACATTTTGTACTTTGAATTAAGTAAAAGTAATTTTCCAAACTGAATTTATGGCCTTTTTAATTGGTTACACTTCGAGTGCCGGACCCTGTATATAAAGGTGCCAATATTTGGGATCACCTCTAATTTCGTAGAGCGCTATTGTTCGAAAGTTTAAGCACCTCGAAAAAAGTCCCCAAGCAAAATTTGAGCTAAATGGGATATGTATAAGGGGTGCTACCCGGCGGTTAAGATTTGAAAATTTTCGATCTGGAAAAATCACCATCACCAATTTTTCAAGATCTATGAAAATTCCACTAAGTGGAGTAAGAAGAGTTTTTTAGATTAGCATCTCTTCTCATATAAATAGGCAACGCAGATGCCAAGCGCTTGATTGGAAAAACGATTTTTTTCATTTAGATATGAAAAATCAGTGAGCTTTATTTTCAGACATCTGTCGATGCACTGTTAAAACAATCAATGTTAGTATTTGATATTGCAAGGTACAATAATGAAAAATTCAGTCTGATCAAACGTTATCAAATGTTATAATCCTAAATCATCCAAGTCCATGTCGATAATCTGCTTTCCGCTCTCGCACGAAAAATACCGGGAGGCTTCGTGCTCGGATCGTTTCAAGTGACCCCTAACATTATCGTCGGCACGCAATTATAGCCTCGAACGTAGGCGCGATGGTGCATCATCACGTTACATATTTCACCTTTCCGGGTTTTACCACCGAAAGTTTCTGGCGACGTATAAAAGTAATACCTGATCCTACGCATTGTGCCCTGTAAGAATAACATTGATTGTCACCTTTGACCTCTGTCAGGGATATATTTTAAATCTACGGCAAAAGTATACGAGTTGCTCTCTGTTGCTCTGATAACTAGTAACTGCGTCAATCAAAGTATTTTTAAATATAGTTTCCGTTTTATAACTAACAGCAGGCCTTGGAGAAACTTTGTCAAACATACTCGGAAGATCCACTATTGTTATTCGGACGAAATGCGCTGCGTCAAATTCTATTTACAAACAGTTGGCATCGATTCTGTTCATTATTTTGGTTCCATCTAATGGGCTCTGCTATGTTGGTGAAATGCGTTTATTTATTTTACCGATTCTATTTTGCGAACCTGTTACGTTCCTCCAAAGACAGACACCGAAGCAACAGTGGAAATAGCGACGAAATAACTCAAGAATACCATGGCATCATTGCGTCATCACGCACCGTTCGACACATAGTACAACCTGAAGTAATAGATTAGCTTTCATTTTTGTCGAGTATTTCAGACAGCGATGACGTCAATCCATCAAATTATTGTCATGATTGTTTTTTTGTTTTTCTTTTATACAGACGAAATTAAACCATGTTAAAATTTGATATTTATGGGATGAAATTATTTGTGGTGAAAGTTTAGAACAACTAAAAATATCCTTTGTTGTAGCAGTTCTTAACAAAGTCTGATCCGATCCATAGGTGTCAGATCAATAACAGAGAAATTTGAAAAGAAAAATCACCGTAGACTTATTCGCGCTACTCGTCGAATTGGTGCAGGAACAACTGTCTCCTAAAAATATCATCGCTTGGTGCATTGGGATTAGAAGCAGATTCACTTTATCGCTGCTACAGAAATAGCAGATTACGACCGCATATAGCACCCCGGCATACATCGAAACCATCTAAATATAGCTCGGAAACAAAGTTCCGCTGCGCTCTAAAATGACACCTCCCAGGAATGCTCCTTTATTATCAACCGTTGGCGACGGCTGCAATTATTCTGTGAAGCTAAAGATAGTAAAACACTCGAAGCCCACATCGAACAATTGAAGAGGGAAAAAAAACACGCGAATCGGTTTAAAAATAGCCAACACGGAAATGTGCACTCGTCATCTCCGCGCCCGCCTGGTCCCCTCCCCCACCCCCCTTTCGCATCGTAAATAGTCTTTCGGCGAATCAGTTTTCCTCCCACTTGGAAGCTTTCGGCGGTCGAGACCGGGGGAAATTATATTTAACAAAGCAACAGCATAGAGGAAACAATGTTGTACCGAAGGGTGACCAAAGAGCGAGATCACGGTTTTGACCACACTTTTACTACCCATACTCGCAGTCCGATATGGAAAATTGGCATGCTAAGAATCAAGTCTAAGCTCGCTAGTTTGAAAGCTACTATTGAATTGTAGATCAATTTCTAAGATCAAATGACTGTCAGATCTAGTTCCGGAGATATAATGATATAAGTGACGTAACCGACAAAGCGCGTTGTTTTTATCGCTCTTTTTCTCCGAGATGGTTGAGCCGATGTAATCAAGTCTATACTTGTTTGAAAGCTACTAATTAACAGTGGATCAAGTTCGAAGATCAAATGGTTGTCACTTCTGTTTCCGAAGATATAAAGGTATAAGTGACGTAACCGACTCATCGCTCTTTTTCGTGGGCTAAATTTTCTCGAAGATGACTCAACAAATTTCGAGAAAGTTAAGCTTATTTCGCCCGGGTTGTCGGCTCAATGCCTAAGGCACTGGCCTTACAAGCCAGTTGTGGTATGTTCGAGTTCCGACCTGGAAAGATTTTTAGTGTCAGTAGGACCATCCAGGCAATGGTTCTGTACACTTATGAAATGCGAAGTCTGTTGAGACAAAAAGTCAAATTCCACCTGAGGAATGTGTAATACCAAGGTGTTTTGCTTTGCTTAAGCTTATATGAAAGTTACAACGGCAATTTTTTTCCGGTTCGGGACACTACCTTGAACAAAAAACTCCAAGGATTTATTCAGAAAATTAAAAATACAACAAAATTTGGCTAACCCCTAAATGACCAAACCTGCATCGGCCAGAAATAGTCGAAAACACGTTTTCGTTCGGCACATCAGAAAAGACATTGCACTCCGTTGCAAAACAAAAAGTGTTCTGTAAATAGCAGAAACTTTACGTCTGATTAGCGGTTCAAATTGAACTGCCGAGTTTAACACTAAGCAGTTCAATTTGAACTGCTCTGCACTGATGAGTCAAACACGAAACGTTAAAATAATAAAAACATTATTCATTAGCATAGATATTGTCCCCTTCAAAGTAGTCCCCATCGACTGCAACACACTTGCTTGATTCAATGCTCGAAATATAGTTTATATTCAGTTTCCGATATGACCATCAAAGCCTCTGCGATTTTTCCATAATCTCATCTTGGGTGCTGAAACGCGTTCCACGGAGCACTTTCTTTAGTCGACCGAATAGGAAAAAGTCACAGGGAGCCAAATCAGGCGAATTTGGTGATTCCTGAATGGTATTCGTTTCGTTTTTAGTCAAATGTTCACTGATAACGATGGAGTTGTGTTACGGTACGTTATCGTGATGCAAGATTCACGAGTTGTTTACCGAATTACGCAAACGTCTCGAAATGCCAAAATAATACGCCATGTCTGGCGTTGTGGAAGGAATTCATGATACACAACACCCTTGTAATCAATGAAAACTGTGAGCATCAATCATAGTAACACATGAGTCAGCAGACAAAATTGGACAGCTCTATCAGTCGAACTCTAACCATGATGGCAAAAACAGTGAAGCAACTTCGTTCAGAAGTGTGTTCAAAGAACAGCACCCGACGCATCAAAAACGGACATTGTGCGGCACTTTGTGAACGCCTGATACGCCCTTTCCGGCATCTACAACATCTTGGCATTATTAGTTAACAATCAACGCATCGAAAGAAAGCCCGGTTGTCGGAAGACCGAGGAAAAAGTGATTACATTGCTGCGTGCGCTTGGCCTGGTGAAAAAGTGCCTGGACGACAGAAGATGATCAATTCGGTTTTCCCGACAAATCTCGACGTGGCGGTGGTGTTGTTTTCGTCCGCCATGTCAAATCTTCCGGTTAACTGCCGGAAGGTCGCTTGTAAGGACGTAGAATTTTTTTTGCAAGTAAGCTTAAATACCTTTCATGAGAAATTTATCAATCGAATAAATAAATTTTAATCGTATTTTTTCCGGATCCGAAAGTACCGGAAATACTGGTCGAAAATTCCGAAACTTAAGCTCAAACGTTAGGTTTTGATAGTGATTTGTTGAGTTTTGTCCGGATCCGACTTCCTATTCCAGAATAACAACAAGGTGCAGTGCGAAAGAGTAGAGTTCAGTAGAGTTCCTTAGCCATATTAACGATAATATGAGTAATATGAGAAAGGTGTTATTACACCACTGTGGTGGATTACAGCAGACTTTTTTTCGAGCTTCACCAATAAAGACTGTCCCAGAAAGTATGGACGGAACCAAAAACCGCTGCCATTTCGCAATGGTTCAGAATCTGTCAATTTTTATGGGTACGTCCTATTGTTTACACTCTTCTCTAATCACTTGTGCAGTTGTTTATTCGTTTTCATTAGTTTGTTTTGAAATACGTGGACTTTCAGCAGAACAACGTCGAAAAATTGTGTACAAATGGTGCACAGAACGCGGACTGTCACTGAGAAAGATAGCAAAAATGGAAGGAGTAAGTGAAAAAGCCGTGCGAAATGCAATCAGGAAATTCGGTGAGGATAAACCGAAAACGGGTCGAAAAAAAGGTCCTGCTAACCCTCAGTTGGATAAACGTATACTGAAGGCGTTCGAGCAAAAGAAGGAGGTTTCAGTTCGGGATGTGGCCAAAAAAGTGGGCACTTTGAAGTCAAATGTTCTTCGTGCTAAAAAACGTTTGAATCTTTGAACCTATAAGAAGCAGAAACAATCAAAACGTAGTCCGAAACAAGAAGCATCGATCAGGCCGAGAGTTCGAAAGCTGTACAATACGATTCTTGCTGGAAATTTGAACTGTATAATCATGAACGACGAAACCTACGTGAAACTCGATTACAAATCCTTGCCAGTCCGAGACATCGATTGAAGTCGTAAAATTTGGTAAGAAAGCTATGGTCTGGCAAGCAATTTGAAGCTGCGGTAAGATTTCGAAACCCTTCATCACCACTGCTTCAATGAACAGCGAAATATACATCAAGGAATGTTTACAAAAACAACTTCTACCCATGATTCGAAGCCACAAAGATCCTGTTGTATTCTTGCGAGATTTTGCTTCTTGCCACTACTCGAAATCAATGGTAGAATGGTATACTATCTAAAATGTCACTTTCGTCCCAAAAGACATGAATCCACCAAATTGCCCACAACTTCGACCAATTGAGGAATTTTGGACATTAACGAAGGCACATCTTAGGAAACATGTCTCGGCAGCCGAAACCATTCAACAGTTCGAAAACTATTGGAAGAAAGTGTCAAAACTTGTCGCCAAGAAGTCTGTACGGAATTTAAAGGGGAACGTTCGCAAGAAGGTATAAATTTGAATATCTAACACTTGTGAATTATTTACAGCAAAATCAAATTGCATTTCGGCTGTACCGGCTGAGGCAGGTCAAAATACATAGATGATAATGCCTTTAAAGCGAATTGTCATCACCGTTTCAGTGACAGTTGTTCTTGTTTTCGTATTATTCACGCTCGGAAATGTCTGTTTATGTGCCCAATTCTCGCCATTTGTGGGAAGTTTTACTTTTCTGTTACGATTTGAAAAAAATGCTGCCGAAGCGCATCGAATGCTCTCAGAAACTTACTGTGATGCTGCTCTGAGTAAAAGAACATGTCGGGAGTGGTTTCAACGTTTAAAATATGGTGATTTCGATGTCGAAGACAAACATGGTGGTGGAAGAGAAAAAACCTTCAAAGAAGAGCTTGCCGAACCGTTGGGAGTGAGTCGGCAAGCCATTTTAAAACGTCTCAAGCCCGTGGGCATGATTCAGAAAGAAGGAAACTGGGTGCCGTACGAGTTGAAACCGAGGGACATCGAGCGCCGTCTATTTGTATGTGAGCAACTGCTTCAAAGACAAAATCGTAAGGAGTTTTTACATCGAATCGTAGCCGGTGATGAAAAGTGGGTTCGATACGATAATCCTAAACGCAGAAAATCATGGGAAAAGCCCAGGCATGCTACTTCGTCGAAGGCAAAACCGAATATTCACGGCGTCAAGGTTATGATTGATATTTGGTGGGACCAGCTCGGTGTGATTTACTACGAGCTCTTAAAACCGTGTGAAACCATCACATGAGATCGCTAGCGAACGCAACTGATGCGCCTTAGTCGCGCGCGCTAAAAGAAAAGCGGCCACAATATCAAGAGCGACAAACATGACAAAGTCATCCTCCAACACGACAATGCTCGGCCTCACTTCGCAAAAGTGGTTAAAAATACCTGGAAACGCTGAAATGGGAAGTCTTGCCCCACCCGCCGTATTCCCCACATGTCGCCCCTTCTGACTTCCTACTATTCTGTTCGATGGTACACGGCCTGGCAGATCAACATTTTCAATCCTTCGAAGAGTTGGAAAAATGGATTGCTTCATGGATAGCGTCAAAAGAGGACTCCTTTTTTCGAGCTGGGATCCGAAAATTGCCGGAAAGATGGGAGAAAGTTGTCGCTAGCGACGGGCAATACTTTGAATAATGCATCTGTAAGCACTTTTTCGCAATAAAGCTTTTAGTTTTGAAAAAAAAACGGCGGAAGCAATGTTGTACACCTGATAGTATTCCTTTATTTTTATGTTTTTCTGATACGCGTAAAAGATTTCAAATTCCAACCCGTTCAAACACGTCTGATTTTAGTTCTAATACTTTCTGTATTCTCTTTTACATTACAGGTAAGGATTCCGATTTCAGCGTCATCCGCTGATTGTTGGCCAAGTAAACTACGAAACAGTGGTGATGCTCGTTTGATTAGATTATTAATTAGCACAAAAACAAATCCAAAAGATTCGTTGATATATCAAATCATTTAAATTTTGGCTGTATCTTATTTTATCTACCTCCTGTTCTGTCAGTTGTTTGACCTAATTTTGTTAGTTCAAAGCGTGCTTCAAATTCTGGTATCCGTAGTTGGTTCGAATGATATTATAGCAAAATGTGGCCAACCAAAGTTTTTTAACACTGACCAACCCGGACATAAAATGTGAGTATGTATTGATCCTAATAAAAAAACATAAATCGTACGTTACAACTTAAACTAGGGCAGGTGCTAGGAACTTTTTAATGTCAAAACAAAATTTAAACATGCGCTAATCTCTCTTAACAACATCAACATGAGCCGTTGTTTTTCGCTGTAAAAAAAACTTTCCGCCCCCGGGTGGGCTCGAACCACCAACCTTTCGGTTAACAGCCGAACGCGCTAGCCGATTGCGCCACGGAGGCTGTCTGCTTGCTGTCAGTTTTCCCGATTCGATTGCGAGTGGTAATCAGTATGCCTGTTTTGGGACACAAACGTGCCCTGCAACTGTTAATGATTGCAATGATCACGATATTCTAGCAATGTGTACGTGTGTATCAAAGTTATCGTTCAACTGACAGCAATGAACGTTGGTAGCATTCGGAAAGTTTTCAACTGGTTCACAAATTACGCAAGACAAACATAGCGAGGCATGTTCGTAACTCTCACAATTAATTAAGTCTGAATCCTTTCAAACATAAAAGTGGATAAATTTGATGTTATTATTATTTTTCTGTAAAAAGTATTCTGCCATGTCAGGAACAAAAATTTGATCGATTTTCATCCAACTCAAATATACGTAATGAAAATGAAGTCTGATAGTAATGAACGATAGTCTGATAGTGCATGCGAAACAGAGAAATCCTGGAGACAATTTTAAGCAGCACTAAACGAATATGACCGACATAAGTTCCGAAATTATTTAACAGCAACTTTTACTGATCATATTCGGGAAATACATTCAGGTGCATAACGTAATTATTGTTAGTATCTACTTTGTTGGTACCTTCCAGTAAGTACACACCTTCCAGTTCGCAAACCTAATTTCATCTGTTGTCCCTGACCTTCCTGGTAAATGTAGCGCTCAAGCGGAAGGACCTGAACTTCTCCCCAAACTGGCTCGTTACAGATGTTCCCAATCGCCAATTTGCAAACACCGCAAACATGAAAGAACGGCGTAACGGAACGCGGAAAATGAATCCTAGAGACTTGGAAACTCCTTAAAATTTAACTCAGATCCAGAAAGACACCAAGGTCTTTCACAGATGATGGACGCTCCAGAACAATTTGAGAAATATTATAGTCGTACTTGATTACATTTGCGACTAGAAGAGATTACGGAGCATTTGGAGGCATTCGAAACCATTCTGTTTATATTACATGAATCAGGCAAATTCAACTGCTCTTGTAAAAATTCCGTGTCAGCTGTGGCTTTGATGATATAAACTAATTTGAATTCGTCGACGAGCGATAGTTTCATTCAGTTGATCGAAAAAATTTAAATCATTGAGATAGAGTAAAAGTATAAATTGTCCAAGGTGACTTCTTTGAGGAAATATAGAGGAAACAGCGAATTATAAGGCTGTACAGTCAAATATTTTCTGTTCGTCATTTCGCGACCAGTAAGACATATTTGATATTTAGAATCTCCAAATATCAATGGGAACGTGCTATTTGTTCTGATTCCTGATATGGTTTGAATGATCTTGTCAGACGCAGTGGATAAATCGGTGTAAATAGAACATACCTTATGATAAAAAAAGAACCGGAATTACGTAAAATTTTAATTTTTAATAAATTTCTTTATTATCGCCTTCAAAGTACTCTCCTCCTGCGGCAATACATGCATGACAACGCTTGATCCAATTTTCCATACAAGTTTTATAGGCCGCCGAAGGTATGGCCTTTAGTTCACGCAGCGAATTCTCTTTTATGGTCTCTATGGTCTCAAAACGCGTTCCCCGCAATGGCAATTTGAGTCTGGGGAAAAGGAAAAAGTCACACGGGGCCATATCTGGAGAGTACGGTGCTTGGTTGATGATATTGGTTGAGTTTTTGGCCAAAAACTGCGACACAACCAACGCACACACGACGCTTTTGAATGAAATTCATCTATTTTGGCACCAGCCGAGAAGCGACGCGTTTCAAACCCAAAACATCAGTTAAAATGTGTTCGGCTGATCCATAACAGATGCCTGACAACACAGCAATCTCTCTAATCGGTACAGAACGATTTTGCAACGCCATTTGCTTCGCCGATTCAATGTTTTCTTCAGTAACAGATGTTGTTGGGCGGCCAGGGATCTCAACATGATCCAAGCTTGTACGACCACCTTTGAAGCGTTTATGCCACTCGTATGCCTGTGTTTTTCCTAGACACGATTCACCAAAGGCTTTTTCAACGTTTCGGAACACTTAAATCCATTTGCAACACAAAATTTGATGCACGCACGTTGTTCTAAATTTTCATCCATTATAAAAATCGCCACATGAAAATTTTTCAACTTCAACATAGATGCTAAACAAAAACTAATCGTACGATATGCGTCAAAATTTAACAGAATGTGTATAAAAGTGTTGCCAACGTTGAGAGAATAAAAGTTTACCGATTGGACAAGCTCTGGAATTCCGGTTCTTTTTTGATCATAAGGTACTTGTAGTCGTTCTTGTACCGAACGTATGATAGAGGAAGTGTAGGAAACTAAATTTGTAGATGTCGAATGCGTTTGTATCCATGTTGAGTGAGATATTTAATCAGAACGATGTTGTTATAAAATATAAATGTGTTATAAAATCCAGAATTATAATTTTAAACAGTTTTGAACAGCTGTTCGGGAGTAACGGGGTAAAATGAGCAAGAAAACTGCAAGCAGTATACTCGATTTTCTCAAAGACCGCAAAATCGATTTTCTATAAAATTGTATCCAGATGCAACTTCCAATTCTGTAAGTACTGGTTGCTAAGTATAAAAACAATTCAATTTCAAGAGTGTATTTGTATTCATGACACTGAAATATCTTGCGAAATACTTTCAACTAGCCGTGTAATTCTTCAGTTGGGCAGGCCGTGTCAGTTTATGATCCAATATATTTATTTTGGCTATACCGGATCCATGTTCTCGGTTCCGGAAGTACCGGAAAAAGTGATCGTATACTTCCAACCGCTGAACCGATTTTCATCATAGATTCATATGAAAGGTATTGTGGTTGATGTACAGTTTTGTCCGAATCTGATTACCGGTTCCGGAGTTACAGGGTGAAGTGTGCTTTCAATTGTAACCTGTCATTTAGAGCGACAATGCGACTATATTTCTACTATATCGGTTCCCGCTCACCAGTACCGGAAAAAGTGGTCAAAAATTCAAAACCAGAGTTCACTAAATTTTCTCAGAAAGACCTCAATCGATTTTAAAAAGTTCTGTTTTAAGGTTTTATGGTGCCATTGAATTTCATCCGAATCCGATTTCCGGTTCCGGAACTACAAGCCTGCATGTAAAAAAGCCATTCGATCAACGTAACGTAAAACTATTTTATGTATAATCCAAACCATATTCTGTGACGTTTGACGAGTATAGCGAATTTTATAGTTAGTTTATGGTATTCAATTATGAGAGAGACGCAACAATGCAAAAGCGATTTTTTTTAATTTTTTTTTTCGAATTTGTATACAAAATTTATCTAAACTCAAAAAGTTCCCTCCCGTGGTTGGTGGGCTTGACGGTATTGCAAACATCATCAGATACAATCAATTACAGTTAGAATTAAATATAGATATATGTTACAGCTTTAGCTTAATTATTGAATTCAATTAATGAAATACGGAACGACTTGAATAAGATGTTGATTGCATTACGTTCCAAACATCCGGGATTTGGAGAGGCCGGTAGGGCTTAACTGAGCTCTGTTTTATGTTTCATTTTCATACTACCGGCCCTTATTACCAGTGTGAAATGGAAATTAAATGGAGTGAACGTATCACAATTGGGTTTCACACGTTGACACGAACGGTAAATGCAGTCCATATTCGACGTTTATTGGTGGTTTGTGTAGCATGGAATACTGTGGAATGAGATAGAATATTGTAGAATAGAATAAAATAATACAGACTGAACAAATGAGCAAACCATTGATAGCTGTCAAACGATGTTCATCCAGATCATTTTGTGAGGTTGTGTCGTTTTCATGTGAGACCTGATGGGTGAGATGATATGTGAGTGAAGTGTAAGAGGAAGTGTATGCAAGAACGGTAATGAAGGCCACCGTTTCAGCTCAGGACAAACGATCGATCAATAGTAGAGATAAAAGTAGGGTAACGGTACCCTCATTTATCTCAGCTCCATTAGTCATCTCATATACGAAAACCATTAGTTAGAGTGAGACCTGTTGTCTCTGTGCGATAGATTGACTTCAAAAGTAAGATGAAATTAGGAGCATTCGCTTCAAGTTTTCGCGTTGCTATAACAACAGTATTGAACCATTTTCGAACTACTTTTTCTGCGGTAGTGCTTCACAAATCCGAAGCAAAGATATTGTATTCGATTTGATCACAATGCTTTAATTGAAAATCGAGTAATCGCTAAAATAATATGGTGACACTACTGATGAGATGATTATTGGTACATTAACCCTAGTCAGAATCTATTAGAATAGAAACAGTAGCTCAAAGTTACGATATTTGCTTGTAGAGTACATGTACATGTACATGTATGTATGTATGTATGTATGTATGTATGTGAGTATGTTTGCGTGCATATGTAGATGTATATGTATGTGTAAATTGCATTTGTAAATAATTATTAACACAACATTTCTATTCCATATGAAATTAATTCACACTGAGAAAACTGGAAAATCGAACTAAGAGAAGCTCTTAAACTTGGAAAAGAAGGAGAATGATGCAGGATACCAGAAATATAAAAAAGAAACGAATAAATAACACAAAAGAATAGATAAGTATGTAAAAGAAATACATCAAGTACCCAACAGGTAAACCCATTTAAAAGCTTATTATTATTGTTATTACTATTACAATTATTTCCACTACATTCCATACAGACCATTACAGGAACCACATACCACAGTTTACATTATCACAAAACCAGATCTACGACCATTGTCATTACCAAACCAACAACTAAACTATACAACTTTATTCTATTTTTCTAAATAATTTTAAAAGTTGTGCGTCTTGTTTTGTCTTTGAAATGTATGAAACGTCGAGATCTGGTGTTTGTCAATCGGAACTTCTATCCACCTTGATTTCAGATCTTTTTATATGTCTCGTGCTGTACCAGTCATCATAGAGTTGTCTTGATAAAGTTTGTGGTTCTCACAGTTTCCCAACAAATGCTGTGGAACTGTGGAAGAAAGTTCTACGATCAACACCAATAATACCAATGTCATCCGCAAGGCCAGACAGCACATGAGACTTAGTGTGCTGATCCCGCTTCTTCGTATCGCACCTTCAAACGCTATATCAAGCATCCAGTTTGTGTCACAATTACATCGAATTTCACACCAACTATCTCAACGCATAATTTTGAACCATCAAGCGTCCTGCAGTCAGTCTAATCCGCTTTGTTGGAAAGCCATACTCCATCATGATTGGCCACAGTTCGTTGCGCTACACCGAATCGGGCATTGCATCTATGAACAGATGATGAGTCTGCTAGTTGTATTTCCGAAATTTATCAGGGATTAGCAATATAATTTGAAACGAATCGAATTTTACCAAAGTCTGGCAAATTTACATAATTTACTCGTTTAAAATTCGCACACAAATGCATAATTTTAGCCAATTGTGTGAAAATTTAAAACATTACTGGCAGACGCAGTAGTTTAAACGAACATGTAGTTTTAATAAACGTGTAAAGTACTCGATTCCAGCACTCAGGTATATGACCCGTTCCGTATAGAATGTTTGCATCCGATGGATTTAAAATTACAGAGAGCGAATTTCAATCTCATTTGAACCATTCAACCGGAAAAGATGCAATTCCAATTGAATTGCTATTGCAACTAAGCCGTTCAATTTGAACCGCTACCCAACTTGAGAAACGCTCATTTCGAAATGCGAAAAACAGGATGGATGGTTTCTAATAGATCCCGAACTTTGGCCACACGGTTCACGATGCCTCCTGGAAGGCAGAAGAAAACAGCAGAAGTATATCACCGCAGTTGTGTCAGTAAAGTATGTAGCTAAAACAACGTTCTCTAACACATCCATCGGAAACATGACAACAAGTGCGCAAACAAACTCAGCGCAGTAGAAGCTATTTTTAGAACCCCTCACTTTCCAACTCACCAGAACGTGTCGAGGGAGCGTGGGGTATGAGAAAAAAATAATAATAACAACAACTACAACAACACGACATCAAGCGCTCGGTTCAACAACAAATACAACTTTGTTTTTCGATCGTTGTTTCGTTTGTACGATAACGATATTATGATGAACTATTATGGTGCAGAGCAAGTTCGCCGGACTGGTTTCGCATATGGGATGAAGTGGAAGTGGAACTCAGCCTGGCCCCGGTCGGTACACGTGCACACTAACAAGTTGATGAAGCAAGAATTTCGCGAAGAAAACATTTTTATCGCGGAAAAGTTTCGTTTATGCATAACTTGATTGCTTGCGCTGTAGGACTAGTTCTAGTGTATTATGCCGCATTTTTTTTCTTTCTTCTGTCGAGATGGTCTTTGTATAGAGTTCCAAATACCGAAGCTACGATCAAATAAAAATATCATCTCTAAATTTTGTATTTGTTGTATTTGGTTAATTAGTAGGTTTGATTGAGTCCATGATAATGACTTTATGGCCTACTTTGACCTTTAGATTGCAAACAAAAATGTAATCAATCCACTATTTGTTATTTTGTTTCCAAATTTAATTTCTTAGATCACTGTCGTCTCGTTCCGTGTGATGGATTTGTCATCGAAACTTCGTTTAACCACCATCCGGGAAAGTATGGCTCCACCAGGTGTTGTTACCGGCTGTCAATGACAGCCTGTCATAATTGCTTCTATTTTACATCATCCGTATTTCGGTGTTTGCAAGCCAAAAATAATCTGTCATCATAACCCCATCATCAATAAAATATCGTCTCTGTGTGAACGGCCCATTTGTCGTCGAACGTGTATGGATGTAACGAAAGACTGTGTGTGTGTAAAAACAGTTTTTGCACGGACACTTCGCCTCCAACTCTTCGTTTAGACCAAGCTGATCTGTCCAAATGCAAACATTCTATAAATAGACTGATGGCTTTTGCGACTTCGTGCGGCTGTGCTGTGTCTCCAAGCCTAGCCTGCCGCCCCCATCTTTGTTTTGTTGGGTATTTTCTACAATACCTCTAAACACTGCTTTGTGATAGGATAGTTACGAGCTCTTCGATTCCATAGATTACGACCAGTGCCGTTCGTAGGCGGTACTCGAATATAAACTGAACCCTTTTAATTTAGTTTGGCTAAGTAAACTATTCGAGAGCAATCAATAGTTGATAAAACGTCCGATAACATTTTTTTTCGATGAAATTTAAATATTGAAAGAACACTTCGATACTTTAGATAAGCCCCTAGTATACGATGTTCCTACTTGTTTTTGACATCAGACAACGGGCGACTTTTCGGACAAAGATCTTTCAAGGGCTATAAAATGTGTTTAGAAGAAATTACTATGCTTTACACTCAGTCTTCGATGCGTCAGTACGTTAGCTATTCATTGCACACAGTCAACTTGAAAATTTATCACGCGCAGACAAGGCACAGATTAAACGTAAAGTTAAAATCAAAAATAGTATTTTAATTTTTTTACCATACATTTTTAAACATTTCTCAAACAACAATTTTTCAACTAATTAGATGTAAAATCGAGCCAGAACAATTGTGCTACTTTCTATCTTCCAGACGCGACAGACAGCTTAAGTTTGCCGGGTCATTGCGCTAATCTAATTTCTGTTACCGGAGATATATTGGTATAAGTGACGTAAGCGACAAAACGCGTTGTTTTTACCGATCAATTTTCTCAGAGATTGCTCGAGGCGATTTAAACACATTCCCGAAAAAAAACGTTCGTTGTAGTCTCAACACCTTTCTTTTAAGGCTTGTTCGCGACAAAATCTGGACAGATTAAGTTCAGAATAAAAGAAATTTGCTGTTAGTTCAATCCAAGATGCATTTTTATCCATTTAATTGTACATTATTAGTCATCTTAAAACTAGTCACAGTTATTTAATTAAGCTGAATGAAGATACTACGAGCTTTTAAGATTACTCCAGCCCTTAGGGTCTGTGCAGAAAACTCTGCAATCGATTTTACTGCTTTTGACGTTCACGAAACTCCGGGCAGTTGTGGATTCGCCTCTTTCGGTACAACATGAACTCTATTATACCATTCCAAAACATCTTCGGCACACAGAACCACCCGCGATCCCATTTCAACCAGAATATTAGTTGATTTTCTGAATTAGATTGGTTAAAATTCGGTACAACTAATCGATTGTTGTTTTAACTAAACTGTCATTTTTGTTTTTCGATTAGCAGAAACGATGGTTGAAACAACTAATTTAACTGTTTAAAAAAAAATGCTGTCAATTAGTGAGGATATATACCTTTCAATTTCAACAAATATTTTAATTGAAATAACTGGTGTTGTTATTGAAACAAAATTCTGTTAGTTGAAAAATAAATCGGTTTTATTTGTTTTAGACATTGCAAATAGTTGAATCAGCTCGAACAATGTTATTGATTTGCGAAAATAATCATAATATACTTACTGATACACATCATGATCTATTTGAAATAAGTTCGGTATGCTGAGATTCATGAAATAAATATCGTTGTTAAAATATAAACAGTATTTTATATTGACATTGACATTGAAAACCACCGATCACTGCTGATTTCAAGTGATCTTAACCAAGGAATAATTACGAAATCAGGACTCATCTGATCTCTAAGTAATTTTGATTTTTGTATATGATCATGATCATGTCAAGTCGAGATCAGTAAAGATCTAAATTCTAAAAAAATACTTCTGATTCTATCGGAAATGATTGATGTAGAAAAACGTTTTCAATCAGCAAAAGTGCCCGGAGGGGCAAGTAAATAGCGAAATTATTAAATTTACCTAAAATGAGTATTGAAAGATGATGCCTTCAAACGGTTGAACTAAAGTTATGCACTGATAATTTTAGTCAATTTATATGAGCTTGGGTGCACCAACCGCTGGGAATTGGAATTTTGCGACGGCAATTCAAACGCGTCATACAATCGCAGCGCGTTCTGTGTGTTACTTTTATAAATTAAATTCATGTCAAAAATCGTTTTATTGCTAATGCATGAACATCATCATCGGTATCAAACAGCTGGAAGTAAAACAGTCTGTTGGAAGTAAATCAATGATCGAATTTGAAGCATAAAATTTTTGCGCATACCTGAAAGATTACGAGATGATCATTCATTAACATTTTCTAATTTGTCACCAAATATTTTTAATCTAAACATGGTTAACTGTATCATAACACCGCTGTTAGATAAACACTTGTTATCATAAATTTCTCAAATCGAATGAACACAATTTCACCAAACCCAAATACTCGATACAAACCCGGTGAACGACCACAACTAGGTTAAAACCGGGTATAAATAAACGATATAATAATAATAATAACTACTTGAATATATGCAAATCAAAAACCATATTGGTTTAATCAAAATGAAATTAGTTAAATCAACTATCGCAAAAATCAAAAACTGCGATATCGCGATTTTATGATCGAAGGGTTCTCCCTGCATAGTGACATGCTGCCAAATCAAGACAGAATAGCGAGGAAGCGCCATGGCTGCATAGGAATGGTAACAGTCATTTCTTTAGGAATTATTAATGGTATATTATTCCTTGCTTATCGTTCAGTTTGTGATGATGTTTTGGCTTGCTCGACCACAGCTGCATATTGCCTGCCAACCCACATATTTTTTGGGGAAACGGCCTTTTTCTTTGTACTGAAATGCTGCTCTATTCCGCTCCGTTGTATGGCAGTATAAAAATGACAATCCCTGAAACTGATTAAAGTCTTCCAGCACATATGTTTCATCATCCATTATCACACATCACAGATGTTTTTAGATTTTAGAAAAATTCACAGATTTCTTCAGGTATGATTCTAATGATTTTTTTTAAACTGACAGATTTCGAAGACATTTCACTAAGATTTTTACAGATTTTCATGTAATTTATGCATTACAGAAGGTAAACACATTTCTCATATTAAGACACATATTTTGATTTGTCAACTCTGCGCTTGCGAGCCCGGGTTTTAGCCGTCACATTTTGTTTCTCATTACGGTTCGGTAAAAACAGGGTTAGTACAAATATTTTGATTAAAAGTTTTTTTTCTTCAATCACCATATAACGAACTGCAATTTCCTTGAAAGTTGTTCATAAATTTCTAATGTTCGTAGATCTTGTTGGTAAATATGTTCAAATAATCTCTCATTAGTTATACCGGTGCTCAGTTTCCGATTTCAGAAATACCCCGGGTCAAAAGCAACGACACGCGAAATTGTCATGAATTTTTTACAGATATCTTTTGAAGGTATGAAGAAATAGGGCAATTTTTGGCAACGCCATCTATGATCAGTTCCGGGACTTATTGATCCACGTGTTACACAGTTTTCACAACTCAAAAAATGATCGTTATTTCAATTTTATTACTTATTTTTTCAATGCACAGAGCGCGTTTTTGTATTCACATTCAGATATCTTAATTCGTATTTTTTCATGTGCAAATCAGGCCTTCCACCACGGTTATAAACTATACTGAACTTATTGAAATCGGTTTAATCATCTCCGAGAAAATTGAGAAGATAGAAAAGTTATTGAAAGGTGCTCACACACAGACATTTTCAGATTTTGTCGAGCTGAGTCGAATGGTGTATATCAGCACTATTAAAACCAAGAACATCTTTATAATCGTTTCACTACAATCAAAAGTAAAAGTAAACAAAAAGAAACTGTAACTTTCTTATACGGCCATTTCGATAGTTCCACGACAAAAGGGCCTAACTACAAATGAGAGCCTCTCTTTGTTTACTTTCTCTTTTAAAAATTATGGAGTCACTGCAATTTCTTTTTTTATCAATCAGCATGTGTTTTTCGCGTAAATATTCTTCGTTGTGTTTAGTTTTCATTAAATTAGTTTAATGACCGTCGTTTTTAATGAATTAAAATTAAAATTTTGAAACTGCATGACGAATCGAAGATAGCAATTGTATGGAATCTTAAAATTATGCCTTTAAATCTAAACGTGTGACAATCGATCAAGCATTCCATGAGATGTAGAAGTTTAGGTTCTTTAAAGTTTTTGTCATTATTTATGGTACTTCCAGAAACGGTATTCAGAGACCAGCATAACTAAAATTAGTTCATATGTCCATGAATTAGTATGACAAATAAATTGAAATAGTTTTGAGCCCAACTTTGAAGAATTTTTGATCTTCTACGACGATTTGAATTTTAAAAATTCATCACCCTGTAATTTCAAAAATGGAAGTTGGAATCGGATAAAACTCACCAATTATGTATGGGACCATTAGTTTATTTTAATTTTAATTTTTGTTTATTAAACTCGTTTGGCCCTTCTTTTAGCTTCTCTTTTCCCGATACTTTCGGAAATCGGTGTAGCCGAAGTCAGTTAAATTCGTTTAATGTATTGTTAACCATTTCTTTAGATTCGAAACTTTTGAAAATCAGTGTATCCTAGGAGAAATCCGGGATTCAGAGATCGAAAATCGAATACCGGTAAAACTGAAATAAGTTTATTTGAACGTCGACTCTCAAAATCTGTGAGCCCGTTAAACCCGATAAATTTATGTGAAATTTTTACACTAATCACCCTGTGTTTCCTAAACCGGAAGTCGAATCTGACTGAAAAACAAGCAGTTTTCATGAGACCTTAAGACCTTTTATCTGAATGTTAGATGGACGATATCGGTTCAGCCATCTACTAGCAAAATGAGTTACCTTATTTAAATTTCATTACACATATCATCCTGTAAATCCGGAACCAGAAGTCGGATCCAAATGAAATTCAGAAACCATATATGAGAACATAGGATTGATCATATGAGTCATAGTATGTAGAAATCAGTCGAGAAAAATTGAAATTATTTTTCACACACAAATTTGCTTATCTCGACGAACTTCTTCGAATGGTATAAGGGTGCATGAAGTTGTGTTCTTCCAACATTTATTGTTGCAAGCAATATAAAGCAATGTAAATATGAAATTGTTTTGAATTTGAAAATACTGCCATCTTTTTAACACATATGTTATGTTCGAACGATTATGTTGCCAAAAACGAACCGTGCCAAAATTGAAACGTCACGAAAAAGGGTGCTGTGCATAGTCTTTTAGGTACCAAGAAACAATAGCATGAAACTGTATTGAAAATCGTGTTTCAAATTGCTCCGAAGCACCGCTTTACATCAAGCGCTTAATACTCCTACTACTTTTTTTTTTTATTCAGGCCTATTTGCGTGCAAGCTTTACGTGGCCGATTGAGCCGATTTTTTATATAATTTTTTTTTTTGAGTTGGATCTCGTTGTCACCCTTCTTCTAGGGGGAGAGGAGCTTCCATTTCCCTCCTGCGAGGATTGAGGGGCACTTCGTTCGTGGATCGTCTCGTCATCCATTGCCACATCGATGGTATTGTTGTTGGTTTCATTGCTAGTTACTGGAGATGAGCCTTGTTGTACATTGTTTGCAGTTGCTGGTTGGTTGGATGGTAAGTTGTTCACTGCAGCTAATGCACTTTGTTCTATAGGGGATACGTTGGATGGTTTCGTTGAAGGAGATGCTTCACTGTTGTTGGTGACTGTTACAGGTGTACTGGGGTTGCTTTGGGTTGGTGTGACGGAAGCACTGTTGTCCTTTGGTGTAGTTGTCTCCTTGTCCAGTTTATCACATGGCTTACCGTAGTGAACAGCTTTTTGACAATACTGACATGTGGCCATCTGATTGTCATAGGTAACAAGTGATTTGCACAGGATTCTTGTATCTTGACCGAAAATCACATAAGAAGGTATAGGCTTCTTCAAGTGTATGCGTAATACACGTACGCCATTTAGAATACCGGGGAAAAAAATCTTCCACTTTTCTTTTTCGATAGAGAGAATCTCTCCGTATTGGGACATAGTTTTGCGAATATAATAATCGGTGACGCTTGAGTGAAAATCATGCACACGCACTTCTATAGCACTATCATCCATATATACTGGAATGTTGTACTTTATGTCCTCGTGCTCCACATAGTGCACATTGTTATTGTCTTTTGCGAATTGAATTGCATCCAACTCTTTATAAAACTGGATGTAAACAACATTATTCGTCTTATTGCATTGAAGTAAATGCACACGTTTAATGTCAAGATGCATTTGCTCCTTAAGCAAATCTTCAAGTTCTCGTATCGAAGGTCGAATTTTGCACTGCCTAAAGTCAACAACAATTGTATTCTTTCGTGTCGGCGGTAGCTTTTGTTCGTTTGGTTCACTCATTTTCGAGGTCTATTGTTCACTACACAATACTGTACTTGGTTTCTTCTGTTTCCAACGTAAGCGGTTTTGTTTTATCGACTGACTTGGATGAGATTTAAAACCGAACTGAATACTCCTACTATTTGAATTAGGCGAAAAGTCGTTTACACAAAAATATCTAAATCTCCATTAAAAATAGACGGATTTTAACAGTCTATGGCTTGTTGGAAAGCTATTACCGTGCGGCATCTATTTTGTTTTCAAGATATTGGAAAAAACTGAAAATTTTGACATAAAACTTCGTATAACTCAAAAGGTAATCATCCTATCTCTACCATTCAATAGCGTTCAGGGTGACGGGGTGACCTTTCATTTGCGATTAGTTTGATCAAAATCGGTCTAGTCATCTCTGAGATCTCGAGCTCTTTGTTGACAACACACACACACACATACATTTTCTGAGTTCGTCGATCTGAATCGATTGGTATATGACACTCAGCCCTTGGGGCCTCGGGAATTTTTTCTAAAGTTTGAGCGAATTCTATACCTATTTTTTCTGTTTATTTATTAATTTATTATTACATAAATTCGCGTTCAAACAGAGCAAATGGTCAATTCGTTTGGAAATCATTTTAATAAAAGCAAAACTTAGTATCATAGACCAGTAATATGCTCAAATCTCTGCCTGTTGGGCCCGTTGTGCATCGAATGTTCCTTGCTCCTACATATTGGTTTACACTTTCTTCTTTCGGCGGCTCACAGCACTATCACTGTTTCGCCTGCCACACGCACATACTTTGGCATACTTGGTGGAGCAGCCGGTTCCCCATCCGCGCGATAACCGAGCCGCACTCACACAACGACAAGCACTGAAGCCGAATGGGCCGAAGCGATCGCGAAAAGAACGGTACTCTCGCGCTAAGCAAGTTTTCCTATATTATCTCCAGTCTCGAGAACCAGTTTGTCACGAGTGGACGTGTTTTTTGGTCTATGTTGCGTAGTGTTTTTAGTAGCATCGCGTCATAAACAGCCGTCAATCTCGTTGTGCTAGTGTGTAGAATCCCCATACCAGGAATGCCGTTTGTGATGCTTCTATAGGTGTGTGCTGATGCTGATACCGACTGCGTATCAGAGTTTTGTCCTGCAACGTTGGACAGAGAGCGAAAAGAGTTGTGTAGTGTGTTGCCACGTGCGTGTGTATGTGCGCTCTGCTGATAAGCGACGTAGCTCTGTGTTTGCCGTCGGCTATCATTTATTTTACGAGCGCTCGGTGGTGCGGTTCATTCCTGATAGAGCCTGTTTTGGCGCAGTACTTTGACAGTATTTAGCGATTCCTAAGATTTTTTTGAATGAATTTTGAAACTAAATAAAACAAGTTGCGAAAGTTTGCGAAGAGTAGGCCACGGTGAGAATATCCGTCCGAATGAGTGTATGAATATTGGTGACTATTTTCAATAAACAAAAAGAAGAAATGCTAATTTTTCAGTCGGCCAAATACGGCAGTAGCGAAATGTGCGGAATTTGAAGATTCGTGTGGAACCGCACACAAAAATGGCACAGTGAGGTGAAGAGAATTCAAAGACGAAAACCTGCTTAGTTCATTGGTTATGATAGCGGTTAATGCGTTTTGATGGGTTTAAGAAAAAAAATCAAACGATCATGGCAATAAAACAAGAAACTGGACGAACTAGATTTTGTGTGTGTGTGTTAGATTATTTGAGAATATATTTTGTAGAGAAGACCTAAGCATTTAAATCGTTATATTTTTATGTTCCTTCATAAAGTTATTCCGTGGTATTGAATGGTGTTATAAAATATAACTTTTTTATGTTTCTCTTATTTTGATTTGCAAATATGAATCATTGGTACCCTGTCGAAAATAATCATTACATCGACATCACAAATTCCTTCTCTGACTGCTACTACTACTACTACTCGTATTTTGTTGTTTATCTGTTGAGAGATTTCGTTTGACCGCATTATCACTCGACGTCACCTTGTCAACGCACGATCGTCGGTCTGCTCGTTATCATTATGCAAATGGAGCATATAGGACATTTACGCATAAACAACATACATCTCGAACACACTATTGGACCAGTTGTTCGGGTTCTAGTGATTCAACGCACGAAGAAAGACGATATGACGGTACATAGCCGTATTCGATAGATGGTCCGGTATAGCAATAAATCTGGTTTATCAATATATTTTTCAGTTTTTTTAATGAGCTATAGTGATATTTGTCAGCGAAAAGATATTTAGGAATATCATAATAATTTGAGTTGAAATAAAACTTGGAAAATAGTGTATTTTTTCTTCTGGGAAAAGAAAAGTCAATTTTGTGCAAGTGAAAATCAAGAACGGTGAAGTGATCAAGCACAATTTTGTTAGTAATTTAGGATAGTCGAAAGAAAAAGTAAAAAGATCCTGTCGGTAGATAATAGATGTTTTGTGTCAACAAAAATAATGTCATGATTAACGGTGGTGGATTGAGGTTTCACTTCGAGTGCATATCATCGCACTGGGCATTTTTGTAAACAACATAATGCGCTAGTGCTGATAAAAAGTGTGTTTTTCGTTTTGACCGTAGACTGGTACAGTACAGTAATCGGTTTGCGTCAATCTTCCGTCGTTTATCGAAGAAATGCACGTTTTAAAATTAGGTAAGATTTTTTTTAATGTTACTTAGTGAAATATAAATTAATTTACATTTACATTGTTAGGATTTAAGTTGGGTACTCAGTCATCAGTAGTGACTTTTCAGTCCTAAAATTTACATGCTTCAACAATTATTCGATTTTTCTTTCTTATCTTTTTTTTAATAATAAAAAAACCTAATACACTGAAGATGAATATAAATTGTATTCGAAATACGTATATGTGATGTGACGTTCATTATACATTATTTATAGTGTTGTGAGACACATAGTGAATTTGTATAGTAGCGTGATATACTTATAACAGAATAAAATGGTAATATTAATTATTATCCTTGTAAAATCATTCTGTTCAAACACTCAAACGAAAAGTTAATAAAAATTCTTTTTGAGAACTTTAATTCGCATAAATCATATTCACTCGTTTCTTCTGCAGGAGCCATTTTTTGGTAGTCCTGGTTCATTCGAGTCAGGGTTATTCCACCTTAAACCATTTCGCCGAGAGGGTCATTTCGTTGAATCCTTTAATTGTCTTAATATTGTGATTGGAATTACTTTTAAATAAAGACAAACGAAAGATGATAGTATTTACTCCCGTTTTGTTGACATACAGTCGTACTTCTGAAATAATCCAGAAAGGATTGATTTTTTTAGATTGATTCATGTTCCTCGGAATGGATTCCCAAGAAATCTTGTCCACCAAACAGAAAAGCTGTATGGCATCCGGCGGAATTATTTTCAACCACGAATTGATCCACTGGGTTCCTGTTCCATGTCGTAAAAGGCCACATAAATAGGAGTTCCCAAGTCAAGGTGTATATCCGTGCCGATTGCTGAATAAATAAGTTATTTTTTTCTCAAATAACTATTTATTGGAATATGCGTTGAAATTAAATTATTAAGATTAAAATTGGGTGTTCAGCCACAAGTGGTGAATTTTCAGCCCTTTTATATATATGATTTGGTTATTACCATGAGGACATCATTTGCTTCCGCAATTCTGAGATTTTTTGTGTAGGGAAAATTCTAAACCTACTTGTATTGTGTAATGGGGAAATGGAACTTATATACTAACTTACTAACTAATACAGAGAGCGAATCGATTCAATTGAAGATTGCAATTTCTGACAACCAACGGGTAGATTTGGAAGATCAGAAATGAAAATATTATAGGGTAACGGCTCCCTATTTCATCTGAGCTCCTATTTCCATCTCATCCCTTCACCTCATAACTTTGAACATGAATAATATTTTAAAACCTACCTGAACCAAACTGTGAAATGTTTGAAAAAGAATAAAAAAGCTATTGTCACACTTTACTATTGAAAGAAATGATTTTAAGTTCTTCGGTTATCGTTTTTTTCATTTCAAATAAACTCACTTTTCAATTTAGGACACATTTTCGTCTCAAGATTTACAGTTCGTCATGTTTCTGATTATCTACCAATCGATTCGTCTCAAAACATGATCACTTTTTCGCACAATTACACTACCATTGAATGCTGGATGACTTCATAATTAGTAATGTTCTCTTGCTACTTGTTTATTTAACGATTTAATACTTTAAAAACTACCCGACAAATAATAAAAGTCTTCAAAAATATGAGATGAAAGTTTTTCACTTAGTTCACTTGATTGCGCTTTGTTTTCATCTCATTTGGTTTCGCAAAGTTGCCAAGTTATCTCATAATGTTACAAAACAAAAATTGTTTTTCTTCTTCAAAATCTCATCAAAAAGTATGTTTTTTGGTATCCGTGACATTAGTTTAATTATATTATTGATATTAATATTTCAATAAAACTGTTTTGGCTTCGAATATTACCAGGAAGAGCATGTTAAATACTAATGAAATAACCATTGTGGCAAATCTAGTAGCACTGGTTTCATTCAGCTAAACGTCAACATAACGCTGTGAAGTGTGTGTGTTTCATCGGCTGTGCACAGAGGTGCCAGATATTTTCATAGAAAATATATATTACGTTGCATAGAAACTCTATATCTGGTCTATCTGTTTTCACTAATAAAATGATGTTAAATCTGTTTTCACTAATAAAATCTGTTAACATCATTTTATTAGTGAAAACAGATAGACCAGATATAGACTTTCTATGCAACGTAATACATATTCTATGAAAATATCTGGCTTCAAATAGTTCAAATTGGTTCCAAATTTTAATATATATATATGTTTATCAGTGTTCATAATCAATTATCTACATAAAAGATTTTAACTTTAACATGTGATTTGTCCGTTGATTAATAAACTTTTAAAGAATCACTGCAATCAAATACTATAGATACTCAGAAAGAAAAGTCTATTTTTTTACTTCTTTCTTTCTATGAACCTGTACAAATCTGTTTAAAATTTAGGAAATCTTTACAAAATCGGTACTTCGATTTAAACCAGTATGCGAACGCAAAAATCTATACAATACATATAAATCTGTATAAATGGCATATCTGGCTCTACACTTTGTTTTAAGAAGGGCTAATGAATAAATAGTAACAATCACAGTTTTGTTTTTATTTAAAGTTCACCAAATTAACTTTTCAGTAAAATTTTAAATTTAAAGCGAAAGGTAACGGAAACGACTGAAAAAGTTTTAAACGTTGAAATGATTTCAAACTGGTTCTAAAAATATCGTATATTGTCTCATAGTTGGCATTAGGCCATTTTTAAGAAGAATTCTGACATTTTTAACCTGAGAGTGTAATTAGTGGAATATTTCGTTTTGATTGCTGTCGCCATTGCTAATTTATAGGATGAATAAAGGATCAACGATAGGATGGATAAAAATCCATTGAGATGAAATTAGGAGCAGAGTAGTGAACATTTCATAAGTGTTTTTTGCTGTTTAATGAACATTATTTTAATTTCCAAGCAATGTGAATCAAATCTCAATGTGGAGCAAGGCGAATGAAGCAGTAATATGAAATAGTTATAGTGATTTTAGTGGTTAAATCGAGGTTTGAAGGCGACGTCCTTACAAATGAGATGAAATAGGGAGCCCTTACCCTACAAGATTGGAGCTACACTCGAACCCTGCGGAACACCTGATAGCTAACCTGAGGAGTACAATCAGTTAAACAATTTTGAATCATTTTGATCAAATAAATAGGAAACTGGAAATCAGATATTTTTACTATTACACCTTTGTGCCAAACACTGTCGAATGCTTTTTCTATGTCTAGAAGAGCAACTCCAGTGGATAACCCAGAAGATTTATTTGCTTTTATCATGTTCGTTACTCTGACAAGTTGATGTGTAGTTGAATGTTCATGACGAAATCCAAACTGCTCTGGTAAAAAAATGAATTCTCATTTATATGAGATATCATTCTCAACAAGATAATTTTTTCAAAAAGTTTACTGATAAAAGAAAGTAATCGGTCGATAACTTGATGTTTCTGCTGGATTTTTATCAGGTTTCAGGATAGGAATTACTTAAGCGTTTTTCCATCTTTTTGGGAAGTAAGCTAATGAAAAACACTTGTTGAAAATTTTAACCAGGAGTCTCAAGGCAACATCGGGAAGATTTTTGATAAGAATATTAAAAATTCCATCATTCCCAGGAGCCTTCATGTTTTTAAGTTTCCTAATAATTGATTTAATGTCATCAAAATTCGTCTCAATAATGTCATCTTGTGATAACACTTGGGTTGAAATATGAGCATATTTCAATGAGACTTCATTTTCAATAGGACTCACAACGTTCAAATTAAAATTATGTACACTCTCGAACTGCTGAGCAAGATTTTGAGCTTTTTCGCCATTTGTAAGAAGTATTTGATTTCCTTCCTTGAGAGCAGGAATTGGTTTCTGAGGTTTCTTAAGAACCATAGAAAGTTTCCAGAAAGGTTTAGAATATGGTTTAATTTGTTCAACTTTTTTAGCGAAATTTTCATTTCGCAAAAGAGTAAATCTATGTTTAATTTCTTTTTGTAAATCCTTAACTATGTTTTTCATAGCAGGATCACGAGAACGTTGATTTTGTCGTCGACGAACATTCTTCAACCGAATGATCAGTTGAAGATTGTCATTGATGATAGAAGAATTCAATTTAGTTTGAGCTTTGGAAACTGAAAGATTTCTAGCTTCGATAATGTAATGATTCAAAATATCAATTGCTGTGTCGATGTCCGCAGAATTTTCTAAAATAGTTTCATGATCTACATGATTTTCGATGTGAGATCTGTAATCCAACCAATTAGCTCTATGATAGTTGAATATAGAACTAATTGGATTAATTATAGCTTCGTTGGAAAGTCTGAATGTTACTGGAAGATGATATGAGTCAAAGTCAGCATGTGTAATCGGTTCACTACAAATGTGATTTTGATCTGTTAGAACCAGATCAATTGTAGACGGGTTTTTCACGGAAGAGAAACAAGTCGGATTACTGGGATGAAGAACTGTGAAGTAACCTGTAAGCTGAGAGTTGATTATGAAGTATTCTACCATTACTGTTATTTTGCCTACAATTCCACTGGACATGCTTAGCATTTAAGTCCCCTATTACGAAAAATTCCGATCGATATCTTGTGAGTTTTTGCAAATCGCCTTTAAAGAAATGTAATTGTTCGTTGGTGAATTGGAATGGCAAATATTCTCCAGCGATGAAATAAATTCCATTGATGGTTTCAACTTCGATTCCCAAGCTTTCAATAACTTTAGTATTGAAAGAAGGTAAAATTCGATGTTTAATTTGCTGTTGGACAAAAATGGCAACTCCACCACCCATTCCAGTAAACCTGTCAAATCGATGAACCATATAATGTGGATTACTTTTCAATTTGACATTTGGTTTAAGAAAAGTTTCTGTCACAATGGCAATATGAATTTTGTGAACTTTGAGAAAATTATAAAATTCATCTTCACTCGATTTCAAAGATCGAGCATTCCAATTTAAAATATTCAAATAATTATTTAACATCACTGTTAAATTTTAAATTCATTATAATATTATTTACAAATTGCCATCCGATTTGAAATGCTTCAAAAAGTGATGAAGTCGAATTCATTCGGATGATCATTTGAAAAAGTTGATCTTGTAGGTAGATCATTTTATTTTCAGTTATATCGCCTAAATCAACTTCATTTAAAGAAGCGAATGGCATTGAAGGAATATTTGTAGGTAGACTGCCATTAGAAGAAGATGATATGGCCGATCTACCGATTAATAAATTGTTTTCGTTAGAAGATGAACTGCAAGGCGGTCCTGTGTTTTGATTATTTACATTAGAAGAATTAAGTGGTAGGTTTCTACCTGTTATACTAGCATAAGTGACAGAAGAAGATGAAGACAAGGTCAATCTACCTGTCAATAAATTGTTTTCGTTAGAAGACGAATTGGCAGGCGTACTTATTTTTTTGTTTTAAATTCAAAGAAATAAGTGCCTTAGAAGAATTAGGCGTGGCATTTGTAACGGTTTTTTGATTTTCAGGTATGTTCTGTAAATTTAAGGTCGTTGATTTGACTTGTTGTCTAAGCGAACGAGCGTTTAAAATTTTTTCCCTGACAGGACGTTTCAAATAATTGGATTTATGATTTCCATCGCAATTTGAACAAGAAAATTTATCAGTGCTTTCATTCATTGGACAAACGTCTTTCGAATGCGATTTACCACAATTCAAACACCGTATATCCATTAGACAATTTTTGGTTCCATGGCCGAAGCCTTGGCAACGACGACATTGCGTTAAGTTTGCAATATGATTATGCCATTTATAATGTTCCCAATGAATTTTAATGTGGGAAATGAAACGTACTTTTTCTAAAGTTTTCAATCGATTGAAGTGTATTAGGTGAAGTTCATGGGAAATTCCAGAGCGTGGTTTAGTACCATTCGTTCTTTTTTTTTCATAAGTATTACTTGGGAAGGAGCAAAACTAAGCAATTCTTTTAGTTCATTTTGAATTTCATCAGTACTTTGATCATTTGATAAGCTTTTCAAGACAGCCTTGAAGGGTCTGTCTGATTTTATATCATATGAATAAAATTTATGAAGTTTCTAGGACAAATATCGAATAAGACGTTCGTAATCTTCCAATCCATCAACCAAGACTCGACATTCTCCTCTTCGTCCGATTTTAAATGAGACTTTTACTTCCGGGAGAAAAGTAGAAAGCTCAATCCGGAATGCTTTGAAGTCGGAAATCATCACCGTCACTGGTGGCATAGATTGATGTTTCTTCCCAGAACGACAAGCGCCCATTTTGGGAATTTTTGAAGAATTTTCTTCTATGTTATTAGAAAAATGTTGAATAACGGATTGTGATTTATTCCGTATTGAATTATGTTTAGCCTTAGGCTTGTTGCCTTTCCGGTTGGACGCAGGCATTTTTGGAATGAATGAAGTTTTAAATTAAATTAACTAGGCTAAATTAGTCTTCGATTAGACTCCTAGTTTGAAAAAGTCTTGATAAAGACTGATTAGTTCGAAGAATAGTTCTTTGAATAGCTAGCCTTAAAAAAGGCTGATTTATTTCTTAGTCACTTTAATATCACTCTTTGTATCACTTAGTCACTCTTTGTATCACTGAGTCACTCTAATATCTCTCTTTGTATAGCCTTGAGAAAGGCTGACTAATTGTTAGTCTTTAAAAAGACTGTTAGTGATTCAGGTAGCCTTGAAAAAGACTGAAGCCTTGAATCAATGAAACTCTAGGTAGCCAGAAAAAAATTCCAGTGCGTGTGGTGCGAACGACTGTTCAACACCGACTAAATGGATAAGTTCTGGGGATGGAGTGTACATAACTTTAATTGATGATGGTTAAAATAGCACAAATCAATCTCCAGCATAATCGTACAGTAACTATGAATCTATTTAGACTTCTGCAAGAAAGTAAACCTTCTATAGCTTTGGTTCAAGGACCATATTTCTAAAACAGAAACTTCTACGTTGTAAAATTATTAAACACAGTCTCCATTGCCTTCAACAAAAACGGTATGACTAATCCACGTGAAATGCTTCGAGCCTGCATACTTGCAAATAGTGCTCTCGATGTATCTTAGCTTCCAACTCGGGATTTTTGTGTTGTCACAGTTGGTCTGACTATTGATTGGCCAAGACAGGAAATATGTCTATTGTCCGTAATATTTGCCGCATAACCAACCTTCGCCAAGTGATGACTTCGAAAAGGTTGTATCATACTGCTGCAAAATTGATTTATCGCTTATAATCGGCAGTGACGGCACAGATATAAATTCGATAGGCTCTGATATGATGGAATTTGTGAGTAGTACAAACCTGCACATAGTCAATGCAGGAAACCGTCCAACTTTTGCGAGATCTGAAAGAGAGGAAATCTTTGACGTGATTCTCTGCTCTGATAGAATTTCGCATGTGTTGGTAAATTAGCTCGTCTCCGATGAGCTCGAACCTTCGTTATTTGATCATAAGTACATTTTTTGTATCATTCATACGTTCAATTTGATATCGTCACATATCGTAAACCCAAATCTACAAGCTGGGACCTCTATGAAGAGGGTTTGGCGACTAGATTTTACGGGTATCAACCAACAGTTGAAACCACAATTGATTTGGAAAATGTTGTCGACGAGACAAACTCACTCATAGTTGCAGCATATTAAGAGGCTTGTCTACTTCGGATTGTGCTAGCTACCAGCGGAACTCCTTGGTAAAATGCTGAACTTGCTAGACTAAGGAAACTTTGCAGAAGAGTTTGGAACCACCGACGCAGAAATGGGTCGAAAGGATTCTATTCGATCGCCTGAGCGTAGTGGATGGAAAAGCCTTTACACAAAAGTCTCGAAATCTAAGAACTTTATTGTCGGTTTCGTGAGAACTTCAGATGGTGAGTACTTGTCTGATGAAGGTGATGTACTTCACTATCTTTTTAACACTCACTTTCCAGGATGTATGAAGCCATCCCGAGTAAAGTCTAACATCAAAATGAGAACAAATTGAAATCTGATTATGATAGCAACATCAGATTGAAATCCTAATATGATATCGACATGTCATCAAATTTTAAATTAATATCTCATCATGTTATCATTTTGCTGTTTAAAGGCAAAAGTTTTGTGAAACTCAAAAAATGAAAATATTAAAATCAACATCTTAGTGAATCCATTGAAATTGAGCAAATTTCAAATGGTAACTCAAAAATCCTATGTTACCTTTTACAAAAATGCTTTGACATCCTGCCGAGTTGGCAGTTGACCGCAACCATAACCGCGAAGAAACGATTTTGTCAACATTTTTCAACTTTTACGCAAATAATGCTTCTTCTTTTTAACCACGAGAATATTGGTATCAAACCACACGTCTGGGAGGCATTAGATAAATTGGCGATCATCGGTACCACGTTTGTCTGAAGCAGGTCAAACTGAATAGTGGCTTTGGCATTCCAATCTCACTGATCGTCTGCCGTAGAAGGAGCTTATTTCAGAATTTGATATGAGAAATCTATTTGACGTCATCGAAATCCTTCTAGATACGTTAAGTATCCGATCCTGTAACAATTTTTGCGTTCAGTTTAAAAAAAATGTTTCGATATTTGTAATCATACGACGTCGCGAAGGTCATTCCAAAGTTTTTAGACCATTATTTTCAGTGCATCCAGAAATCGGGGATCTGGATTGCGAAAATAAACTACTCGCCAATCTGAAAATACCCATAACTTTATATCCAACACTATGGAAAAATTGTTTACGAAGCTCGAACAACGAACATTGAATGTCTCAGATTTCAGCCACCAAGAAAATATGTGTTTAATTTGTATACTCCACAAACTGTGTCGAAGACAATCTTTAAAACAATTCTCATTCCTAGTTATAAATGCTTAGAACTTCATATACTCACTAACGCTAGATACTATGAGAAGTATTTTATCAATCATCTAATAGATCTTGGAACTTTAATACACTTTTCCAAAGAAACCGTCTAACTAAATCTTCATAATTTTGAATCACAGGACTAATTCTGCATCAAATGATCGTAAATTATAAGTCTACAAAAAAACTAAAAAATTACTGAAGAGATCATGGTTCTATCTGTGGTCAGAAGCGAGATAATCGCTCATTGTCCCAATTAGTCGAAAAACAAATGATCTGGGATATCTTATTGCTGGATTCCTAATTCACGTTCGCTGTGTTGTAGGAGACTTCACTGTAAAACGTTCGGTCTTCAGAGCCTCTAAATTCGTATTTCAAAGTGATTACGTGTGCGAGTTGTGTGCGATCAAGTAGATAACTCAACTTGTTATAATGCTACAGCTTTGGATATGAGAAGGACAAAGAGAGCATTTTTATACTGTGCTCAAATAGCCAAACTGCTATTCACGGTGGATGCGGGATGGAAGCGACGCAACGAGTGTGCATTGACAGAAACTACCTGCATACAACTTTGTGAAACAACACTGCTTGTCATATAACCGAAAATTTTCCGTCTCCTTATAGCTAACACTTACAGTTCATAGCAATCGCAAAAAGTTCGCATTCCAAATCACCTATGTTCGAAACTGGATTCTCTCCGCGGTAGTGTGGAGATTGCATAACATCTTTTTTCTTGCTTGCGACTAATATGGTGATTGCATAAAATCTTTTTTCTTGCTTGCGAGTAATATCGCCTAAATGTATACTATCCCGGACCTTTTTTGGCTGTTTTATTTTTAGCTTATGTTCGTGACGTGTCATTTCGAGAAAATCTACATCATATTAAGTTTTCAATGTGCTTTCACTGAGAGCAAAACTAGTTTTCAGTTTGATGTCACATAGCATTTTTTCTGCTTTTAATTTTGATCTTTTAACCGTTAAAACGGCCAAAACGATAGCAAATTAAGTAATTGATATATACCGACAGCACAACATCAAATTGAGTTTTCTTTTGATCTCACACTCTACTCGGGATCACCGACAGCTGTTTCTGAGACTTTTTCGGGTAGTTACGATTCCTGGGTCCTTGCTCGAAGCGTTTTGACGATTGAATCGGTCAAATGGGCAGTTGAGAGTTTTGCTCCGTACAAATCTCCTGGAAAGGATGGAGTTTTCCCAGTGTTACTGCAGAAAGGGTATGAACATTTCAAACATGTTTTGAAGAAAATACTTACTTTTAGTCTTGTGACAGGATATATTCCAAGAGCTGGCAGGAAATAATTTTCAAATTTATTCCCAAAGATGGTCGCAACACTTATGAGGAAGCAAAGTGTTTCAGGCTTATCAGTTTTAGCTCATTTCGTCTTGAAACAGTGGAACGTATTTTCGATCACTACATCAGGTATGTTAGTATGCTTACCAGTACAACCCTATTGAATGATGTGTACAACATTGAAAAAGCTTTCTCACAGAAGCAATCTTGCTTGGGATCATTGAAGGTGCCTTTGATAACGTGTCTTTCCATTCAATTCTGGAAGCAGCCCGTGGTCATGGCATATCGTCAAGTATCACAACTTGGATACACGCAATGTTTAGCTATCGACTTCATTGTTCATCACTTCGGCAAACAGAGATTAGAAAGCTGAGTATCTGTCCTCAAGGTAGTGTAAGTTTCTGAGATCATTCGATGCGCTTCAGTTGCAATTTTTCGAATTGTAACAGAAAAGTAAAACTTCCCGCAAATGGCGAGAATTGGGCACATAAACAGACATTTTTGAGCGTGAATAATACGAAAACAAGAACAATTGTCACTGAAACGGCGATGACAATTCGTTAGGCACTGTATACACTCACTTTAAAGGCATTATCATCTATGTATTTTAACCAGCCTAAGCTGGTACAGCCACCTATCGGAAAACGGCGGAAGCAAAGCTGTACACTTGATATTTACTCGCTTCTAGTGACTTAACTCTCACATGCAGTTTTCCTTTCAAAACATTTAATGTGAGCTATCCTCTTCGTGGTAGTCTAGTTATTTGGAACGACAACTTGATGAACACATAGTTTGTTATACGGACGGTTCTCTGTTGAATGACCGTGCTGGTGCTGGTGTCTACTGTCGTGAAATAAGGCTAAATCAGTCTCATTCACTTGGTAGATACTGTAATGTGCTCCAAGCATAAATCTAAGCGGGTCTGAGTGGGATACAGCCGGCACTTCAGTAGGGAATCTGCGGTATGCGAATATATTTTTTTCCGACAGTCAGGCAGCTTTAAAAGCACTCATATCGAATGATTCACGGTCGAATCTAGTGATCGCATGTCGAACTCAAATTGAAGACCTCAGCATTTCAATTCTGTTTACCTCTTATGGGTACCCGGCCATTCTGGAAGAGAATAGACTGATGAGTTGGCAAATTGTTGAATAAAACACAAGATTCGTTCTTGGGCTGCATCCAAACATGCCAGCTACTGACGCAGCTTGCAAACTTTCACTCAGACAAAAGCCTTTTTACTAGACTTGAGTCTGAAAATGTCAAAATGTGCATTTTTCCATGCATCATTGCAGTTTCCTGGTCAAAGCTCTGACTGGACATTGCAAACTCAACTATCACATGGATTCTATTCACCGTGCTGAATATTATTCGTGTGATTATCATCTGATATGTAACTGTCCCGCATTGACGCAACTACTATCCGGGTTTTTGGTTCTCCATACATGGTTGAATCTGTGTTTGCGGAGCTAAAATTGAAGGATATTGTATCGTTTCTCACCCAATGTGGTAGGAGCTATAGTTAGAGGGGTTCATCGTTCGTCCTGGAGTGAATGAATCCTTTTTATATTGACCTTAAAAGGTTTTAGAAGATTGTTTGGCATCCCTTATGGGGTGCCGAATTTGCTTCTGCTCGTACATACTGCGAACCGTTCTGCATTCTTCGGGGAATGCAGAATGGTGTCGCTTTTGTAAAATCTCTAAATCCTCTAAGGGGGTTGGAGGTTTTATGAAATGAACATTTTGGTACATATTTCTTCTTGTTTTGTGCTGTTTTCCACTTTTCCCTAACGGAACAGTCGATCAGGTATTATCATCAGTGCGGTAAAATTTCATTTTCAATCGAATAATATCAGTTGAAAATGTAGTTTATGACCACTGACCGTCAGCATATCGATACAAATTCATTTGACTTTTGCTGCCAGCTTCAAGTGAAGCTCCCAGAATTCATCGTACCTAGTCATTTGAAGTTTTGCTTGCTCAGTTTCAAGTGCTAAGTAGTCTAGCTGCACCATTGTCTTCGCTGTTGGTAGTGAGCAAGTTCGAACGAAAAGAATTATAAATAGAATAAAGTATTAAACATGAAAACTGAAGGAGAAAACTATTAATTTACGCGTATTCTGTAAAGACTGGCCCAGAAAGTATGGACGCACTTTGATTTCGCTGTAAATAATTCACAAGTGTTAGATATTCAAATTTTATTCGATATACTGATAATATTAGACAACAACAACAGAATATTATCCTCAACATTTGCTACTTAGCCATTGTAGACTAGCTGGCGCACCTTCTTGCGAACGTTCCTCTTTACAGACTTCTTGACGACAAGTTTTGACACTTTTTTCCAATATTTTTCGAACTGTTGAATGGTTTCGGCTGCCGAGACATGTTTCCTAAGATGTGCTTTCGGTAATGCCCAAAATTTCTCAATTGGTTGAAGTTGTGGGCAATTTGGTGGATTCATGTCTTTTGGGACGAAAGTGACATTTTCAGTAGTATACCATTCTACCGTTGATTTCGAGTAGTATGGCTTCGATTCATGGATAGAAGTCGTTTTTGTAAACATTTCTTGATGTATATTTCGCTGTTCATTGAAGTAGTGCTGATGAAGGGTTTCGAAATCTTACCGCAGCTACAAATTGCTTGCCAGACCATAGCTTTCTTACCAAATTTTTCGACTTCAATCGATGTCTCGGACTGGTTTAACACTTGCCCTTCTTGCACCGTATAATATTGTGGTCCCGGCAAGGATTTGTAATCGAGTTTCACGTAGGTTTCGTCGTCCATGATTATCCAGTTCAAATTTCCAGCAAGAATCGCATTGTATAGCTTTCGAACCCTCGGTCTGATCGATGCTTCCTGTTTCGGACTACGTTTTGGTTGTTTCTGCTTCTTATAGGTTCGAAGATTCAAACGTTCTCTAGCACGAAGAACATTTGACTTCGAAGTGCCCACTTTTTTGGCCACATCCCAAACTGAAACCTCCTTCTTTTGCTCGAACGACTTCAGTATACGTTTGTACAATTGAGGGTTAGCAGGACCTTTTTTTCGACCCGTTTTCGGATTATCCTCAAAGGTGTTATCCTCACCGAACTTCTTGATTACATTTCGCACGGCTTTTTCAGTTATTCCTTCCATTTTTGCTATCTTTCTCAGTGACAGTCCGCGTTCTGTGCACCATTTGGACACAATTTTTCGACGTTGTTCTGCTGAAAGTCCACGCATTTCGAAACAAACTAATGAAAACGAATAAACAACTGCACAAGTGATTAAGAAAGAGTGTAAACAATTGGACGCTGCCAGAAAAATTGACAGATTCTGAACCATTGCGAAATGGCAGCGGTTTTTGGTTGCGTTCATACTTTCTGGGACAGTCTTTGATTGATGTTTCTGCTATCTGGTTTGTCTTTCATCTATTATCCTGAACCAATTCGAATGTTTACATGAATCTCATTTGGAGGCCGCTCTCACACTATTGAAAGAGATATTTTTTTACTTCAAGAGATCAACTGACGGTGGTTAAACTGAGCTTTGATTTAAAGATAATCGATTGAAGAACTGAATGCTGTCCGTTCGGTACGTCAGCAAACGTTGTGTGTTTCACATTCGATTTCAATTGAATTGAATGAATTTTTACTGCACTGATTGTCATTATTCGGACATAAGTTGAATATTTACCCCAGATACTATATTTCAATTCATGATTGCTGTTAACATCGAATTTCCAATGTTCGTGTGTTCTCCATATAGAAACTCTTAGCACTATTCAATGAATGAACTCTGACTCAACAAACGACTTTTTATTGTGTCATTTTTAGATGTTTGTTTTTACATTTAACAATTTACAAATATAACGCAAATGATGACGAAAACATCTTACCATGAACAGAAATTCAAAGGTCACTTTTTGTCTAAAGGCCGAGGCCAACTTCACATCCATTCAATATGTAGTCAAAAATGCGAAAACAAATGCTCTCTCGTCAATAGCGTCAAACGTTGCAAAAGTGGCTGAGACTAACAAGTCACCTCGTTCGAGTTTTGTATGTGTGTTTGTGTTTTATAATCGGCCCACATAAAGTTTCAAAACAAAACCGTGCAGTTTCCTAGAAAATCTGAGAAAACGAAACGAACCGGATCTTTCAAACAACGACAGGAGACGTCGACGTAAACAACTTTATATATATACAGTGAACTCGAGCTAAACTGATCATATGCAAAAAGGAATTTATGCTGCTTAAAATTCCATTCATTATTAAGCATTACGTTTTCTGTTGATGGGAAATTTGAGCTACGGATTTGTAATTGAATACCGCTCTTTGCTGTCTGTTGTCGTGGTACTGCATTTGTGTCACACAATTAGGAGAGACTTATTTACTCCCCTCATTATAGCAGATTTTACCCTTCGCAGAAAATAAACCACTTTCGCGGTCGTTTCGGATCGAACGAAAATACCACTGATGGGATCCACAAATTATTCTAAATAACAATAATAGAAAAAAACGTTCAATTTTAATGACGATTCAATTTTATACTCGTTCCCATTTTGAAGTGTATGTATGTGTATGCGCGTTCCGTGACCATACCAACCCAAGACGGCACGTGCGGCAGTTTTGTAACGAGCAGTTTCCGCATGATGAAATTCCGCGAATCTTGATGGTTGATCTTGACGCCATAGACGACAACCGACGGTCATTGATTCTACCACATTTTTGTTGCTCTTCCCAACCGGTAGCTCAAGCTCCGATGACGGTGCGATGGTGCCTGCATCGCGATGGTTTCTTATCAGAGAGACCGAAGACGGAACGGCTGAGTGCTCCGAGTAGGCGGCTCCTGTTATTAGTGCAGAAGAAGTGAAGAACTCATTGCGCTGCCGCCACATCAACGCTTGCTGGAGTTCTACGAACCAGAAAACAATTTATTATTCAGCATTCTGGTGCTGATTCGGATTGCACTATTTTTTTTCGCATAACGGCGTTCATTATTTTATTTTTTGGATAGGAAGTCGAACAATAAGTGGAATTTTTTTTTTCTATGAAATAAGTGTAATCAATTAGCTTTGGTAATGTCCGGCGGACCCTGAAAACCCTGTTATTTGCGCTTTTCTTTCACCATCTGTGTAGCCGTTTATTCGTTTCCATAAGGGGCGGGTACAGTTTTGAAAAATCATTAATTTTTTTCTATGTTTTTCTCATAGTGAAACATTTCAATAATATTCTGTGAAATTTTCAAGCATATCGGAACAAAACTTATGGGCCTTTATCATTGCTTATCTCAGAAGAAGCAAGAGCTCGGTACACAGGCCCAAGAGTTCTGCTTCTTTTGTCTTGAAAATTTGACAAAACATTCTTGAAATATCTTATTATGACAAAATTCAAAGAAAAAATATGATTTTTCGAAAGTATTGGGTTCTACGTGCTGCCCAGAAAAATAATTTGTTCTCTTCGATTTTATTCGAATTTCCGAATTTGATTATCAGATAGCTCTCATATAACTACAGTTAAGAAGGCAAAAAATGGGTTTTGAGGACCCGGCGCCTTCCAGCAAGAACATCCGGCCATATAATAAAGAACTTCGCTATACCAGTGTAAACCCGCCTGATGGTTTGTTTGTTAGAAGGGTGCGTCTTACTTATTTCAGACCTTCAGGGAGAAACACAAAGCTTCCCCCACGTGACTCAGGTTGGCAATCCAATCCATCCTCCAGTCATTCACTTGTAAGATACCCTGGTGCACTCCCTGCCTCTCCTCGTTGTCGATATAATACAATATAATACAATATAATATAATATAATATAATATAATATAATATAATATAATATAATATAATATAATATAATATAATATAATATAATATAATATAATATAATATAATATAATATAATATAATATCTTGTTTTCGTATTATTCACGCTCGAAAATATCTGTTTATGTGCCCAATTCTCGCCATTGCGTTAAGTTTTACTTTTCTGTTACAATTTGAAATAAAAAAAATTCAGCTGAAGCGCATCGAATGCTCTCAGAAACTTACAAGGATGCTGCTCTGAGTAAAAGAACGTGTCGGGAGTAGTTTCAATGTTTTAAAAATGGTGATTTCGATGTCGAAGACAAACATGGTGGTGGAAGAGAAAAAATTCCAATATGACAATGCTCGGCTTCACATCGCAAAAGTGGTCAAAAAGTACCTGGAAACGCTGGAATGGGAAGTTTTGCCCCACCCGCCGTGTATTCCCCAGATGTCGCCCCTTCTGACTTCCACCTATTCCGTTCGATGGCACACGGCCTGGCAGATCAACATTTTCAATCCTTCGAAGAGTTGGAAAAATGGATTGCTTCATGGATAGCGTCAAAAGAAGACTTCTTGTTTCGAGTCGGGATCCGAAAATTGCCGGAAAGATGAGAGAAAGTCGTCGCTAGCGACGGAAAAAACTTTGAATAATACATCTGTAAGCACTTTTTCTCAATAAAGTCTTTAATTTTGGAAAAAAACGGCGGAAGCAAAGTTGTACACCTGATAATGTAATACAAAACAATATAATATGATATAATTCTATAAACATAATACAATATAATATAATATCACTATAGAGAATAGACATCCAAGCAGGCACAAACTTTTTCAAAAAGTTGTGTAAAGCATACAAGTGAAAATCCGTTAAAAATCACCGTTGCACACAACTTTGCTCGCATGAATGTCTGTTGGATATCTGTTCTCTGTGATATAACATACTATAAAATATAATGTAACATAATGTGATATTTAAAGAATATATTCTAACAATATACTTTAATATAATACAATATACAATGTAGTATAATACCATTCAACATAATATAACATAACAAAATATAATATATGAAGTGATATGCTATGATACAATATATAACAGTCGCATGTCGCAGTGTAAGTTATGCTCCTCTTTCGTTGCAGTACTGCAGGAGATATATTTCTTTTTTAATAATACTAATAATAATAATAATAATAATAATAACCATAGTAATGGTAATAATAATAACAACAATATATAATACAATGTAATATAATTTAATTCAATATAATAACAAATAATACAACAAACAACAGAACCACATGTTGCAATATACTATGATAAATATTGCACTTTAGGATTGGCTTCAAACTACAAGCCATTTCGCACCCTCTTATTCTGCTACTAACGCAGAAGGCGATAGCACCCAGTCGACGCCGTTCTATTGACCAAATGGCATCATAGACACTCGGGGAGACATGAGATAGGAACTTGTGAGGACTAAGTTATCTCACCATTTGACGACCATTTGTTCTCTTCGATTTTATAGACATAAACTTAAAACGCGTTTTTCTCGAAAGCAGGTATTAAAGTCCGTGTCCATCGTCAATCGAAAACTGCTTCCCCCATTGTTTCAAATTTTGCACACTTTCTACATGTAAAATACCAGACACCAACGTTTTCCTTTTCGTTTGTTGTTACTTTGGGGAACCAACGTGATCTTGAATATAACCTGAAACGTGATCTTGAATATAACACATGGGCTGAAAAGTCTCTGGCCTAACAAAGAGATTCACTGTTAATGGTATTTTCTTTCTCAAGATAGTCGATAAATATTACACCACGCTCATCCCGAAATACCGAGGCGCTTTGGACGAGGTTCACCAGTTGCTGTCCACTCAGATAACGATCGTTTTGATTCCGGAGTGAAGTGATGAATCCATGTTTCATCCATTGTCACATAAAGACTGTCCCTGAAAGGATAAACGCACTTTGATATTCGCTCTAAATAATTCACAAGTGTTAGATATTCAAATTTTATTCGATATACTGATAATATTAGACTACAACAACAGAATATTATTCTCAACATTTGCTACTTAGCCATTGTAGACTAGCTGGCGCACCTTCTTGCGAACGTGCCTCATTAAATTCTGTACAGACTTCTTGGCGACAAGTTTTGACACTTTTTTCCAATCTTTTTCGAACTGTTGAATGGTTTCGGCTGCCGAGACATGTTTCCTAAGATGTGCCTTCGTTATTGCCCAAAATTCCTCAATTGGTCGAAGTTGTGGGCAATTTTGTGGATTCATTTCTTTTGAGACGAAAGTGACATTTTTGATAGTATACAATTCCACCGTTGATTTCGAGTAGTGGCAAGAAGCAAGATCTGCCAGATGACAACAGGATCCGTGTGGCTTCGAATCATGGGTAGAAGTCGTTTTTGTAAACATTCCTTGATGTATATTTCGCTGTTCATTGAAGCAGTGGCGATGAATGGTTTCGAAATCTTACCGCAGCTACAAATTACTTGCCAGACCATAGCTTTCTTACCAAATTTTTCGACTTCAATCGATGTCTCGGACTGGTTTAACACTTGCCCTTCTTGCACCGTATAATATTGTGGTCCCGGCAAGGGTTTGTAATCGAGTTTCACGTAGGTTTCGTCGTCCATGATTATGCAGTTCAAATTTCCAGCAAGAATCGTATTGTACAGCTTTCGAACCCTCGGCCTGATCGATGCTTCTTGTTTCGGACTACGTTTTGGTTGTTTTTGCTTCTTATAGGTTCGAAGATTCAAACGTTCTTTAGCACGAAGAACATTTGACTTCGAAGTGCCCACTTCTTTGGTCACATCCCGAACTGAAACCTCCTTCGAACGCTTTCAGTATACGTCTATCCAACTGAGGGTTAGCAGGACCTTTTTTCGACCCGTTTTCGGTTTATCCTCAAAGGTGTTATCCTCACCGAACTTCCTGTTTGCATTTCGCACGGTTTTTTCATTTACTCCTTCAATTTTTGCTATCTTTCTCAGTGACAGTCCGCGTTCTGTGCACCATTTGTACACAACTTTTTGACGTTGTTCTGCTGAAAGTCCACGCATTCCGAAACAAACTAATGAAAACGAATAAACAACTGCAAAAGTGGTTAGAGAAGAGTGTAAACAACATGACGCAGCAGTAAAAATTGACAGATTCTGAATCATTGCGAAGTGGCAGCGGTTTTTGGTTGCTCATAATCAAAATCTCATCCAATATTGGAGCTTTCTCATAATCAAAATCTTATGCAATATTAAACCAACACGTTCTTTTGATATCTTTACGATGTCAGCCAACTCACGTAACTTCACTTTTCGATCATTCAAAACGATTTTGTAAACTTAAATGGCGTTACCGCGTCGTCTCTATAACACTTTTCAAGCCATTGCTTAGCTTGAACGAATTTTTTTCTCATCTAGAAGCAGTGTAACATTAAAACACAAAATTGTTTTGATCCATTGTTCTGAAAATAACAAAATTAGCTTCACACGTAGCCAGTGCAGTAAAACTTCATTCAATTCAATTGAAACTGAATGTGGAACACATTAACGATCTCTCAACTGCAGTAAACTTTACTCTCTGACACACACAATGTTTGCTGACGGCCCGAACGTTTCTCTTCAATCGAGGCTCAGTTTAACCACCGTCAGTTGATCTCTTGAAGTAACAAAATATCTCTTTCAATAGTATAAGAGTGGCCTTCAAATGAGGTTCATGTAAACATTCGAAATGGTTCAAGATAATAGATGAAATACTAATCAGATAGCTGAAATATCAATCACAGAATACACATAAATTAATTGTTTCCTCCAACAGTTTTCATTTTTAATACTTTACCCCATTTATAATTCTATTCGTTCGAAATTGCTTACTACCAAGAGCGAAGACAATGAAGCAGCTAGACTACTTGGCACTTGAAACTGAGCAAGCAAAACTTCAAATGACTAGGTACGATTATTCAACTGACGATGAATTCTGGGAGCTTCACTTGAAAATGGCAGCAAAAGTCAAATGAATTAGAAAGGATATGCCATAAATTTCATTTTCATCTTATATTATTCGATTGAAAATGAAATTTTACCGCACTGCACGTAGCACAATAACTCACACACTAATGAATAGGATATCACGAAATTTTAACAGCTGTCGTTTGAAGGTTAGCATTAACTGAAAAAAATGTAACTGCAATAAAACTAGCACCTTCTCTGTGTTACGTCCGGGAATTTTTAGGCCCTGTGTTATATGACACTATCTGTTAGTGTTTATTCCGTCTTTCGATTATTATGGAACTCCTTCTCTCTGCAATTTGCAAAGAATAATAACTAAAGCCATCATCTTTTAATATGCACTGAAGAAATTATTAAAAAATACATAACTATTCCGTAATAATTGACAGAGAAAGTAACCAAAGAGAATCTATTATTGGCACTTAGGTAGTAATGATAATCCACAAACCCTCACATGTCCTCGTTTTGAAGATAACGGTAAAATTCAGTTAGTTATTTTTTAGTATTATTATTAATATCATTTATTTTACCACGGCTTTAACCTTTTGGTCGTTCACCGGGGACTATTTTTTAGTAATTTAGATTACCACTAACTTTTTTGATTTATCTAAATTTCGTCTTCGACTCATCAGTGCGTTACCAGTTCCTATCGAATTGCTAACGCAACTGAACAGTTCAACATAAATATTTTCGTCTGATACATCAGTAAAAAAAACTGTGATGTTTTCATCCTGGTAAAAAATGTGACATTCAAACAGAGTTGTACTTTACGTCTGCTTAGCGGTTTATGCTAAACTGTTAGGCCGCTTTAGCAATTCAATATGAACAGCTAGTGCTATTCATCAACTCTGAATGTCTTCTACGAATCCTTCTTCACTTCTGATCGAGGATTTTTTCTACCATCAATATTCTCCATTTAGCGTTTATTAAGATTCAAAAACTCGAATCGAAGCAAAAAATGGGGTACCTTATGGGACAATGAATTTCGCTGAATCCATATTTGCTCTGCAAATTAAAGCATTTTGACAAAACATTTTCTGGACGAAAATATTTGTTGTTTTGACTCAAACACAGAGTAAACATATGTATATATTATTGCTTTGTGTACAAGTAATAAACGATCGCCTCCGGGACCACTGTCGTGGTACGAGAGGAAGATTTTGATAATCAAATATCACCAAAGCCCGCTCCGGTCGCGGCATACGTCAAAAGCGTGACCGCATACAACCGCACAAAGTGCTGTAAACATAAAGTTCAAGTGATGAAATATTTTCAGCATTATCACCTCTAGAAACAGCTGTTCGTATGATGCTGCTACAGAGGCCACGAACATTCCATGTCACTTTGCTTGCAGCGAAACAAACTCTGACGCAAATCGTCAAACTCAATTCTGGTGGCACCGGCAAGCTCTGTTGCTATTACACTAACTCTCGCTAAGTTGTGAACCGGGATAAACTGGCTTTTGTTTATATTGCATCTACCACATCCTCCCGTACCGACTTGGCTTGATACCGTACGCACTTGCTTGCAGACTTGCGCGGCGAACTCAATTTGGACTACTTTATTTGCTTCCTTCATAAATTCTGCTGGTCGTTTGTATTGGAGCCGGTCCTAATTGTTTTGTCGTTCGGTTGACACTTTTGTTGGTACGTACCTTAAGTGGAAAGTGGAGCAGAGATACTGCCTTCGGGTGTTAATTCATCCTTCTTTTCTATGGCAATCTTCAGAATGAAATTCCGAACAGTTTACTTACATGAATGAGATGTATCTCGTTCTATCCAGATGTTATCAAAAACCACCTCCCTTCATTCATAGCTAAATTGACGCTACGTCATTAGCAGATCCAATTAACACCAACAGCCTTTCTGTGGAAATGCGTCATTGCAGCTGGCTTTGCTAAAGCTAAATTGGCAATCGTCTGGTATAGTTCCATAAAACAGTGCTGAGAGAGCGTGGAGTGGCTCATATTGCTCGAAATGGTTGCAATATGCTTTGAGAAAATTTTCCGTTCTTCTCATATATTGGGTTGTAAGTTTCTAAAACTTTACAATAGATGGCACTACGAGTAAACTTTGAGCAGTTTAAGGTTCAAGTTAAATATGTGTCATTTGCTTGTATTCTTTAATTGAAAAATCAAAATTGGTTATGTGCCCTAGCACAAAATTCGGCTAACCCCTAAATGAAAAAAAAACGTTTTCTAATCCACATAGTTGTTCGATGATGTGCCTTTCTCTTTTCATTTGAACAGTCTCATTGGAACAGCAGTAAAACGTTTGAACTTGATTTATTACGTCTCAAGACCTTTCAATTGACCCTAAGATTGGGAATAACGGTTTAGAGTCCAGTTTATCACATTTTTACGGTTTTTGTTCCGCCAGTTTAAGTGACGGTGTACAATATTGCACACACTTTACCCTATAACTCCAGAATCGGAAGTCGGATCCGGATGAAATTCAGGAATTCCATATGGGACCACGAGACCTTTCATTTGAATCTAAGTTTGTGGAAATCGGTCAAACCATCGCTGAGCAAAGTGAGTGAGATCCATTTTGGTATATATGACCACTATTTCCGGTATTTCCGGAACCGGATACCGGGAACCAGGATAGCCGGAATCGGTTTGTTTAGTTGCCTACTGATAATGACTTTCGATTTGTGTGGTTTTGAGACCAGTTTAGAAAATTTTTCACGTTTTTTGTTTCGCCGGTTTAAGAGACGGTGTACAATATGTATCAGGAATCAGGAATCAGAACAAATTGGCTCAAATGGCACGTTCCCCTTGACATTTGGAGATTTGTGCCTTGCCATCAATTTGTTTTTAGCATCATTTTCCCGATATATAAGAGGGAAGGATTGAAAGGAAATGGTAAGGGTTGGACTAGGAGGATGGGAAAAATTGACGACACAAAAACACATAAAAGCAGAAGTAAATTCTGCACCCCTAAGGGATGCCGATCAATCTGCTGAGGATCACATTTAGTGGAAGCAGAAGTAAATTCTGAACCTCTACGAGGTCCCGAACAGTCTGCTGTTAATAAAACCTCCAACCCCCGAGAGGATTTAGAGATCTTACAAAAGCGACACCATTCTGCACTCCCGGAAGAATGCAGAACGATTCGCAGTATGTACGAGCAGAAGTAAATTCGGCACCCCCTAAAGGATGCCAAACAATCTGCTAAACCCTATTTAAGGTGAATACAGAAGGGATTCATTCACTCCAGGAAGAACGATGAACCCTTCTGACTATAGCTCCTTACCACATTGGGTGAGAAACGAGAGAATATCCTTCAATTTTAGCTCCGCATACACAGACTCAACCATGTATGGAGAACCAAAAACCCGGATACGTAGCTGCGTCAATGCGGGACAGTTACATATCAGATGATATGAAGTACCGTAATCGCATTCACACAAATCACACGAATAATACTCAGCACGTTGAATAGTAGCCATGTGATAATTGAGTTTGCAATGTCCAGTCAGAGCTCTGACCAGAATACTGCAATGTTGCTTGGAGAAATGCAGTAGACACTTTGACATTTTCAGATTTAAATCTGGTAGAAATGCTTTTGTCTGAGCGCAAGTTTGCAAGCTGCGCCAGTAGCTGGCATGTTTGGATGCAGCCCAAGAACGAATCTTGTGCTTTATCCAAATAGTTGAAAGTGGTAAAGCTGGTTCAGGACCAACGAAATCATTCGTTGCACCAGCTCTAGCCAACACATCAGCCCATTCATTTCCAGTAATACCAGAATGGCCGGGTACCCATAAGAAGTAAACAGCATTTGAAATGCTGAGGTCTTCAATTTGAGTTCGACATGCGATCACTAGATTCGACCGTGAGTCATTCGAACTGAGTGCTTTTAAGGCTGCCTGACTGTCGGAACAAAAATAAATTCGTTTACCACAGATCCTCTGCTGAAGTGCCGATTGTACTCCACACAGAATCGCGTAGATTTCTGCTTGGAACACAGTACAGTATCTACCAAGTGAATGAGACTGCTCCAGCCTCATTTCACGACAGTAGACACCAGCACCAGCACGACCATTCAACAGAGAACCGTCCGTATAACAAACTATGTGTTCATCAAGTTGTCGTTCCAGACAACCAGACAACCATTCCTCACGAAGAGGATAGCTCACATGGAATGTTTTGAAAGGAAAACTGCATGTGAGAGTTAGGTCACAAGGAGCGAGTAAATACTCATCCCATGTAACCATTTGAGACCACAAGCGAGTGTGGCTGGTAGCATAATCTAATGGGTTACTGTTCCAAAGCCCTGTAACCCTAAGACGGTATGCACAAGATAATGCTTCTTGTTTTAGGAACACATGTAGTGGTTTAATGCACAGTAGCGCCTCTAGAGCAGCAGTAGGAGTTGTCGTGAATGCTCCTGTCATCGCCATTAGGACCATCCTTTGGAGATGATTTAGCTTTGACTGAACTGTCGCGACTTCTCCTTTCTGCCACCATACAAGACAACCATATGCTAAAATTGGTCTAACAATAGTTGTGTAGATCCAATGAATATATCTGGGTTTGAGTCCCCATGATTTTCCAAAAGCTCGTCTGCATTGGCCGAAAGCCATACAAGCTCTCTTAATCCTGAAGTCAATGTGAGCAGACCAATTCAGTTTTGAGTCAAGAATAACCCCGACGTATTTAACTTGATCGACCACAGTGACCTCTGAACCGAAGAACTGTAACGGACGAGCTCCTGTGATTATCCTACGATGAGTGAAAAGCACCATTGATGTTTTGCCCGGATTTACAGACAATCCAACCTGACAACACCATTGTTCAACAGATCGCAGGGCTTGCTGCATTAAATCAAAGAGAGTGTTAATGCTTATACCGGTCATCAATATATGATAATCGTCGGCAAAACCATAAGTCGGAAATCCAAGGTTATTAAGTTTCCTTAACAAACCATCAGCGACTAGGTTCCATAAAAGTGGGGATAGTACACCACCTTGAGGACACCCACAGACACTCAGCTTTCTAATCTCTGCTTGCCGAAGCGATGAACAAAGAAGTCGATTTCTAAGCATTGCGTGTATCCAATTTGTGATACTTGAAGGTATGCCATGACCACGTGCTGCTTCCAGAATTGAATTGAAAGACACGTTATCAAAGGCACCTTCAATATCTAGGAAAACTCCCAAGCAAGATTGCTTTTGTGAGAAAGCTTTTTCAATGTTGTACACAACATCATGTAACAGGGTTGTAGTGGACTTTCCACGCTGGTAAGCATGTTGCATTCCATGTAGCGGATGCACGCCCAGACTAACATTCCTGATATAGTGATCGACTATGCGTTCCACTGTTTTAAGAAGAAATGAGCTAAGACTGATAGGCCTGAAACTCTTCGCTTCCTCATAAGTGTCGCGACCGCCTTTTGGAATAAATTTGACAATTATTTCCTGCCAGGCTCTTGGAATATATCCTGTCGCAAGACTGAAAGTAAGTATTTTCTTCAAAACATGTTTGAAATGTTCATACCCTTTCTGCAGTAACACTGGGAAAACTCCATCCTTTCCAGGAGATTTGTACGGAGCAAAACTCTCAACTGCCCATTTGACCGATTCAATCGTCACAACGCTTCGAGCAAGGGCCCAAGAATCGTAACTACCTGAAAAAGTCTCGGGAAGAGCTGTCGGTGATGGATCCATACACACTTTACCCTATAACTCCGGAACCGGAAGTCGGATCCGGATGAAATTCAGGAATTCCGTATGGGACCACGAGACCTTTCATTTGAATCGTTTGTCAAAATCGGTTCAGCCATCTCCGAGAAAACCTAGTGAGATTATTTGACACATACGCACACACACATACACACACACACACACACACACACACACACACGCATACACACACACAGACATTGCTCAGTTCGATGAACTGAATTACTAGTTCGGTTTTTTAAGATGAAATGTAGCGTCATAAAATGCGCGTAAAATTTTATCCGCTTCAGTTGAACGAACCGTCGCACAAAGCGTATCAAGAAAAACGGCCACATAGAAACAAGAACTTTTTTCAATGATTGAGCGCAGTGGGCTTACCTCTCGTTATATTGGCTTGTAAAAAAGACTGGACGTAATGGATTTTAGAATTCTTCACACTTTGAATATATGCTAATTCAATCATCATTGTTAGTGATTACTCTTACACTAGATCTATAAATCATGAGTAATTATGAATGATTAACATGAGGTTATATGTATATGTATTGACTAACTTTCTAATCATGTATATGCCTGAGTTTAGTAGCAAGCATCGATTCTCCTTCAAAAGAACGATTGAAGACAAGAGAACATTCAAGTATTTTCGATATCTTTGCCAGTCGTTCACCAGGCCCTTCCCGCCGATGAGATAGAATTTACGTAAAAGTATTCACCATTAAATTTTTTTCGGGAGCGACTTTCGGAATTATATAGCATGATGAGTCTAGAAATGTCTGTTTCAACGATAACGAACCGAAGACCAGCCTCTGGCCTCCGGTGCCAGAAATCATCAATAGTTTAATAATTTCTTAGATTACATTATTGGAATACATTCCAATTATAACTAATAGTTCATCATACCATGCAGTTAAAATTATTTAGTTAATCTTTTCTCAAGCACATATTTGGGGCACGAAATTGAATATAAAGTTATTTCGTAGTTCCTTATTATTCAATCGATTTTGAAAGGAAAATCAATCGTTGATTCATTGTGTTCATAATATTTGAAAAACCAATGAATTCCAATTCCATGCTGACTGGCTCGAAGCTGACCCTCAATGTTTATCACATTGTTTGTGTATCAGGTTAATGAACGATAATACTTGGCTTGTATTCATTTCATTCAGTAGCTTGTCAATGTTGAAGTTTTAGTTTTGCTATAAAAATTGCTACAATCTAAAATAATACCTGTTTTACGATATTACACAGCCAAGCATTATTGCTTCAAAAACATCAATGCATTGAACTCAACAGAGTTGGACATTTTTAGCAATATAAATGACAGTTACTTAGAAAATAAACGATTTCTTACATTACCCATTTTATTGTATTCAACTCATTTTTATTTCAACACAAAACCCAATACTGCATAAATTCGCGTCATTATTTTATATGTAATTTTTGCTCACGATATAATGCCACCGTGCCCACCGTGCATTTCTCACACCACTTCAATACGAAACAGCAGCGCGCAAGCAATAAAAAAAAAATGCTGAAAAGTTTATGTAAACTTTTTCAATTTTCGGTTGTTTTCGCTAAAATTTTATAATTTTGAGTTACATTTTCAGATTCTTTGTGAAATTCTGCTACAAACACTACTTTTCAGTTCTAAAATCATCCCCGTGGGACGGAACAGTGACCGTTTGTACATTTCAAAAACCAATTACGGCTCGGCAAAGCAAAATTTCAAAATTCTAAGAATACTTAGTTATGATAAATTTGATTTAGAAAACTTAAGTGTTTTTGGTTTTTCGAAAATCGGTCTAGTTTTTGAATAATTGATCAAAAACGCGATTTTCGCATTCCGATACATTTCACCTTAAGTGGTTGCATAACCTTTCTATATGAGAAAGGCAAAAATTACCATCAAATCCTTACAATTATCAATACCGGTCTGGTTGACGAGTAGATCTGTCATTTCTGAGATACGGACACCAAAACAAACATTATCATATCGTTTTAAGTGATTGTATGTTGTTGATACAGAAAAAGAGGAGGATTTATGCCTGTTGGAAAAAAAAGTTCATTCTCAATTTGATCCGCACTGCATTATTCAAATTGAGCAAATTTAATAAACAAGCAAATAGTTACTAGGTCTACGGTTAGCGGAATCTTTTTCTGTGATATTTAATGCAGTCTAGATCATAGCAACAACCCAACGACTTTCCAATTTGGCGAACACATATGGAAACTTCCCACTCCGTACAGGCTGTCACAGAAAAAGACAGCCATTAAAACACCGGTTAAAGCTTTGACATTTCGGGAAACGACATTTACATACACCAAATACTCCCGGTGGAAGGTACTGTTGTACAATATAACAAGTCGAGCCAGTCTTATCGAGACATTTGCGTGGGATAGAGGAAAAAAAAATAGGATGAGTTTCGAAAACAACCTCCCTGGTATTTCCATCGAATACAGGGAACCATGTACAGTCCCTTCCATACGGGCCGCTACCACTGTACCGTACTGGATAATGAAATGGTTACCAGAGGCAACCACCGATCGAGAAACAGTCTATTTTTGGACTACCGGCCCACCTCCTGCGAGTATGACAATGACACAAACTGCCACCGACCGGTAGAATGGGGTGTGTCGTGCCCTCGAATCGGTTGTTGACTACACCAATCCGAACGGATCGGCCTGGTACGGAAAGTAGGCGGCAATACTAATATAGAGACCCCTTGTTGACTCCCACAGATGACCGATGAGAGAAAGGTGAAACACGTGCAAATTTTTTCTCCTCATTGTCGTTCGTTTCCAGCGCCGTTCAGATTCCTGACCCTGGAAGTGACAAACTTCGCCGTTCGGTCAAGTGCACTGACTGGTGACTGGATCGCTTGGGAGAAGAAAAAAACTTCTACTGGTAACGGGCAGAATCGGGACTCGCGGCGAGTGATACCAAGAAGAGGCCGGGTGCGGCAAATGGTGCTATTTTTAGACTTCAATCGATAACGCTATTATTTGTTGCAGACGGCGCACATAGGTTAGGTACTTGTATTGGTATGTGGGTTACGTGTTCAGTAGCATAATGTTTTTTTTTTGTTTTTGGCAAGGTCGAAACAGAATGTCTACTCGAGGGATTAAGCGTTGAAACAACGCACTCGGAAAAGTTTGGTTGATTATGTGATCCAAACGTTGGGACGTCGTTCCATCGTTTCAAACAGATTGTGACGCCTAGTCGGCGACGGAATATTCTGTTTGGTTGTTAGCTGGAAGTTTTTTTGTAAGGTGCTAACTGATAACGTAAACGTACATTAAGTACCACACAAAGCCGACCAAATGTATGTGAGAAGGGTGGTGTGTGTGCCGAATCTTTTTGTTTGTGCTGTTTAATACTCAAATTTGCGTAAATTAGGTTTCAACAATCTCTGTCAGATGACGGTTCATAGATTCTGAACTGTCAACTTAATTTGATACAATTAAATAAGATGATCTGATTACCATTCATTTTTTGATCCAACTCGAATACTTCAACATCAATAGCACGCTATTTTTAAACAAACTTATCTTGCTGTGCTTTGTCAAATGTTTTTACAGTGTACCATCGTCTTAATCGATACATAGAATTTCCCCTTCTTGCTGGAGCTTACGACCACTTACACACACAAGCTTCTGTGTCACTCGAATGGTTGGGGAAATTTTCCTTGGCCTTTCGTGTGTGTGTGTTTTGGGGAGAAGGAGTTTCCGGGAAGCACAAAATGACTCATTAGACAGTGCGTGTTTTTCTCTGGTACGGCACCGGAACATTCAAGGACTTCGCAGTTAGTCAACTGTCACGTGGAGCATTGTTTCTTGAGTTACTGTATGGAAAAGACAAAGTTTGTATTGGACGGTATATCCTGCCACTTAGAAAACTAGGGGCGGGGGGACACTTGTTGGTTTTCCATTGTTGTTTTTGGTCTCACTCTCTCTCTCTCTCTCTCTCTCTCTCTCTCTGTCTCTCTCTTTCACACATACCAACTTAGATAAGGTTGTTTTACATTGCTGTCGGTCACCGCGATATTTAGATTGGCCGAGGAGATTTGTAATTTTCAGAAAGTGATACATAAAAAATACCGACTATTCTAAACAACCAAACGCTTAATTGTCTGTTGAACCAAAAAATTAAAACACGACGATGTTAGTTCTAGACTAGGATATAATAGATTTGCGCCAGAATGCGGCTGCTTCACAGAGGAACAACTCTGTCGTAAACGGATCTTTACAGATAAAAATATTTTGTGAATTTACTGTACAGTTCTTTATTTTTCAATGTGCTTTTATAAACAAAACTAAGTGTTAACTTAGATCCGAATTATTCATTGAAAAATCAATCCAAACTCCAAACTGTTTTGCAAGTAGCAATAACTTTACGTCTGCTTAGCGGTTCAAGTTAAATTGTTTAAGTTTGCACCAGACGGTTCAATTTGACCTGATCTGCCCGGACGAGTCTAAGACGAAACGTGAAGATTGCCACCTCGAGGTCCGTCAAAAACCGCTTGGCAGATGTAAAGTGTTGCAATACAAACTGCTAGTGCACTGATGAGTCTACGACGAAATGTAAAGGTAACTAGAATTTACTACTTTGCTCAAACTGGCTATCCTTGAAATGCCAAACCCCTTAAATAATGTCTTGGTTACTTTCGTTTCAAGTAAACATTTGTTAAATCAACCCAAAATTTTCTTATCACTCCATAAAAACCTTTTTTAATCCACCAAGTGGTGTAATGATGCCTTTCTCATATATTTTTTATCACTAGAAAATTCTGTCAAGATTTTCTTTTTCAAACTTGAATAAAATCAAAAAAAATCTTTGGTGTAAACTTCCATCACCTTTTCAATTTGTAAACAGTTATGTCAAGTTAGGGCATGTTGTCAAGTTAAGAGTGTTCTAGTTCAAGATGCATAATTTCTGTCAGTTTTAAAACTTAAATCTAGAAATTATAACAAAAAAAACTGACAGCCCCATCAGAGTTTTATCTGTGTTTCAAATATATAAAAAATAAAACGGCAGCGTATACCAGTTCTAAATTTGACCGTAGAGCTGTTCGAACAAATAAAACTAAAACGGCTTGCTGGGGAACGTTTGTTTCAGTTTCAGTTATATTATAGTCCACCCACATGAATCCTGCGGCTGCTGAATTTACTCTTAATAAAGATTTAAATGTGGCAACCCTGCTCGCAATACAAAACTGAAGAAAGCATGCTAGGTGGGTGCGTTTTCTTCTTCTTCTTCTTCTTCTTATTCCGTACTAGCACGTACCGATGCGCACCGATTTTGCATCATTCGGTATGCCAGTTTGAAAGTTTTGATACTCATTGCCCTATAATTTCGGAACCGGAAGTCGGATCTAGATGAAATTTTCAACTTTTCGGAGACTTTTCTAAGAAATTCAAGACCTTTCGTTTGCATCTTAGTTTGTAAAAATCGGTTTAGAAATTTCCGAGAAAATTGAATGCGCATTTTCTCATAGATTTGCACATATTGCCTTGTAGTTCCGAAACCGGAAGTCGGATCGGGATGAAATTCAATAGCGATCTATGGGACCATAAGACCTTTCATTTGAATCCGAGTTTGTGAGAATCGGTTCAGTAGTCTCTGAGAAAATCGAGTGACATTATTTTTCACATTCACACATACATACATACACACAAATGCATACACAGAGAGTCGAATAGTATATGACATTCGGCCCTCCGAGCCTCCGTTCAAAAGTCGGTTTTCACAGTGATTGTAACACATGGATCAATAAGTCCCGAGACTAACAATGGAAACAACATTTTTTTTGCAATTTTTTTTTATTTATCAACATAATCACCTTTTAGGGTGATACAATGGTTCCAACGTTTTTCCAATTTTTCAATACCATGTTTATAAAAAAATTTATCTTTCACTTCAAAATAAGCTTCAGTTTCAGCGATGACCTCCTCATTTGAGCCAAATCTTTTTCCCTGGAGCATTTTTTAGGATCAGCAAAGAGCCAGTAATCACTGGGGGCTAAATCTGGCGAGTATGGGGGGTGGGGAAGCAGATCAAAGCCCAATTCGCTCATTTTCGCCATTGTTTTCATCGACTTGTGGCAGGCTGTTTTTGTTCCATTGAAAGCAATCGCGGCACCCACTTGGAAGAAACCTTTTTCATGCTCAATTTTTCATGAAGGATAGTAAATACACTTCCATATGATATCTGTGTCATCTCAGCAATCTCACGGAGCTTCACTTTACGATCTTTCATTATAATTTTTGTCACTTCACTCACATTTTCCGGTGTAACAGCTTCCACAGGTCTACCCGAGCGTTTCGCGTCATTTGTGTCGGTACGACCACGTTTGAACTCGGCGAACCACCGACAAATCGTTGCTTTTGATGGACAAGAGTCCGGATAACATTTTTCAATCCATTGTTTCGCTTGCACGGTGTTTTTACCCATTAAAAAACAATGTTTTATCAAAACTTCGATAACTCAGCTGTTTCTGGTCGGATCGACTTAAAATTTTGACCCGTTTCAAGCAAAGGTTAGTCCTCTAGAAAGACGTGGTTCTGGTTTACTACGAGCGCCATCTCTGCTTTAGTCTCGGGACTTATTGATCCATGTGTTATAGCCTTTCTATTTGAGAAAGGCAAAAACCTTTTTTTAAGCCACCTAGTGGTGTGATGATATCTTTCTCATGTTATTCATACTCTGAGGTCTCTTTTTACACGGGGATTACGTAGCACGTAAAATACCGCGTAAAACAACCGCGTAATTTCGGAAATCCGCGTAGAAAAATACTGCTAAATGGACGAATTTTTTTCGATGCCAAATGTCTTATAAATGCATAAAACGACCAGATCTGATGTAATCTCAAAAAAAAGTTTTTTTCGGGCATAAACTGTCATATCCTATGAATTGAAACAGTTTTAAATAACCAAGTTTAGAAAAATTTCTCCCGATTTGTTCACCGTCGCTCTAGATGGTTTGAAATTTGGCACACTCCAACCTGTAGTTACAAAACGGGAGCTAGGATCCGGATGAAATTCAACAGCCGTAAGTATATAGAGCCATTAGACCTTTGATTTGAAACTAAGAACTGTAAAAATGAATTTTGCAGTTTGGAAGTTCTTGATCTGGTACTTCCGGAACCGGGAACTGGGGTTGTTTGGTCAGCATTGGCACAATTTTCAAAGTTTTGGGACAAATTTAGAAGAAAGTTTCTCCTTTTTTGCTTCGTCACTCCGAATGAGAGAAACTTTTGACTGCTATTTCCGGTACTTCTGAAACCCGGAACTAATAATCAATATCACCTAAATCAATTTTTCGTCCAATAACTAACAAGACGTACACAACATAAGTTTTATATGACTAGTTCAAAGGATATTTTTTGTTTTTACCATAAAACGCTCTGGAAATGCATATTTGCAACTAATCACCATGTAATTTCAGAACCTGAAGTAGTGTACAAATGAAAGTTAGTATTGTTATACGAGTATGTGAGACCTTTCGTTTGAATCTAAGTTGGTAAAAATCGGTTCAGCCAGCTGCGAGAACATGGAGTGCATATTTTTAGCCACTTTTACTCATACCACCCTGGAACCGGAAATCAGATCCGAATAAAACTTATACCGTTTTCGTTTATTGATCAGAGCAGCCCGAAAGCTGACCCAGAGTCGCCCAAACAACATGTGATACGTTTGTTTTAGCAACCTGAGGTCGCTCTAGATCGGACTCCAATCGCGTAGTTTCGCTCTGAAAATTTTCTCGGGTCGCACCACGCATCCATGTAAGTTTGTTTATTTTTTATTTTTTTTCATGAGTTTTTGTTTAGGGCGCGTACCACGTGTTCGTTTTACTCGGAGTCAGACTCGCCCGCTTCTAGGATCAAAAACGAAAACGGTATTAGAAAAGTTCTATGAGAAAGTATTGCTTTTTAAAAGGTGATTTTTTTGAGGTTAGGATTTTCATGCATTAGTATTTGCTCAGATTTTTTGAGGTTATGATTTTCATGCATTATTATTTGCTCAGTATGCTCCGACATTTCATCATGAATAGACTTACTAACGAGCAACGCTTGCAAATCAGTGAATGTGCCCTAGAAAAGTTGGCAGAAAATCCGCTTTTTTATCGACAAATTTTGTTCAGCGATGAGGCTCATTTCTGGTTGAATGGCTACGTAAATAAGCAAAATTGCCGCATTTGGAGTGAAGAGCAACCAGAAGCCGTTCAAGAACTGCCCATGCATCCCGAAAAATGCACTGTTTGGTGTGGTTTGTACGCTGGTGAAATCATTGGACCGTATTTTTTCAAAGATGCTGTTGGACGCAACGTTACAGTGAATGGCGATCGCTATCGTTCGATGCTAACAAACTTTTTGTTGCCAAAAATGGAAGAACTGAACTTGGTTGACATGTGGTTTCAACAAGATGGCGCTACATGCCACACAGCTCGCGATTCTATGGCCATTTTGAGGGAAAACTTCGGAGAACAATTCATCTCAAGAAATGGACCGGTAAGTTGGCCACCAAGATCATGCGATTTGACGCCTTTAGACTATTTTTTGTGGGGCTACGTCAAGTCTAAAGTCTACAGAAATAAGCCAGTAACTATTCCAGCTTTGGAAGACAACATTTCCGAAGAAATTCGGGCTATTCCGGCCGAAATGCTCGAAAAAGTTGCCCAAAATTGGACTTTCCGAATGGACCACCTAAGACGCAGCCGCGGTCAACATTTAAATGAAATTATCTTCAAAAAGTAAATGTCATGTACCAATCTAACGTTTAAAATAAAGAACCGATGAGATTTTGCAAATTTTATGCGTTTTATTGTTTAAAAAAGTTCTCAAGCTCTTAAAAAATCACCCTGTATATGAATCTAAGTTTGTAGAAATCGGTTTATCCATCTTCAAGAAAATCATGCGCATATTTTCATGCAAATCCACACACACACACACACACACACCTCGGTTCAGAAGTAGGTTTTCACAGCGATTGTATAACCTTTCTATATCAGAAACGCAAAATTTAGTCGAAATAATTCGGAATTCATTTACACTTACCAAAGGGAGCGGTTCATTTCGCCGAAAGTCGTTTCGCTAAATATCATTTCATAGCATTTTTGCCAAAAGTAAATTCGCAGAGTTTTTTTCAATTTTTTTCTTCGCATACAATCGCATCAGTCAATTTTTATATGCGCTCAGTAATAGGAAAAGATACCATAAAATATGTTTAATAGATACTAGAGATGAACAATCACCTCTTGAGCGGTTCTAATGAAACGATTCATGAAAGTGAGCTGATGCATCACGGCTCTGTTTTAAAAGAACCGTCATTTGCTACGCAGCTCACTGCATTATGAATAGAGGAACATGTTACAATCTGAATCGATCTTCGGCTTTCAATTTTTACCTGCGTCCAGGGTAGTTTAGTTGGTAAAACAATTTCCCCGGATAGGAGCTAACTACGGGTTCGACTACCGTCTCTGCGGTAACATTTTTGCGGTTTTCATTACATAGTTGCATTCGCATGTCATTTTCCAAATCTGTTTGCCTTGTAAGATACTGATCAAATGCAAAAATCGATCAGAAAAATTCAAATGCAATTCAAAAACTTCAAGTTGCTTATGAAAAATTGTTATTTGAACACTAGAATTGGATTTCACAGATCAATAACAAAAAATATAATCTCATTGACGTTTCTCCTGGACATAAACGTTCTCGAGATATTTGGACAGTTCATTTAAACGACTCATTTTACTTCACGTTGTAACTCGAAAACTATAATTGTAGGGGAAAATAGGGAATTTCGAACCATTAGTCTTATCTGTTACTATCCGATTACGTTCGATCTAACGCAACGTCTGTCATCGTATTGTATCCGCTTCATCACATTTTTCCATATGCAGTCGAGCCGAACGAATGTATTTTGAAATATTATGTTTTTTTTATTTTGAAGTCATAAATTAACGTTTTACATGAATATTTTTTTATTTAAAAATATTTTTATTCAGGCCTATTTGCGTACAAGCTTTACGTGGCTGGTTGAGCCGATTTTTTAAACAAAAAAATTTTTTTTGAATTGGATCTCGTTGTCACCCTTTTTCTAGGGGGAGAGGAGCTTCCATTTCCCTCCAGCGAGGATTGAGGGGCACTTTGTTCGTGTCTCGTCTCGTCATCCATTGCCGCATCGGTGGTAGTGTTGTTGGTTTCTGTCTTCTTCTCGTTTTCCTCATTGTTCGCAGTCTTGAGTTCGTTGCTAGTTGCTGTAGATGCGCCTTGTTGTACAATGGTTGCAGTTGCTGGTTGGTTTAAGGGTAAGTTGTTAACTGCAGCTGGTGTACTTTGCTCTATACGGGATACTGATGGTTTCGTTGAAGGGGATGGAGATTCATTGTTGTTGGTGGCTGTCACAGGTGTACTGGGGTTGCTTGGGGTTTGTGTGAAGGAAGCACCGTTGTCCTTTGGTGTAGTTGTCTCCTTGTCCAGTTTATCACATGGCTTACCGTAGTGAACACCTTTTTGGCACCTTTTTGGCAATATTGACATGTGGCCATCTGATTGTCATAGGTAACAAGTGATTTGCACGGGATTCTTGTATCCTGACCGAAGGTGACATAAGAAGATATAGGCCTCTTCAGGCGCATGCATAACGAACGTACGCCATTTAGAATACCGGGCAAAAAATTCTTCCACTTTTCTTTTTCGATAGAGAGAATCTCTCCGTATTAAGACATAGTTTTGCGAATATAAGGATCGGTGACGCTTGAGGGAAGATCATGCACACGCACTTCTATAGCACTATCTTCCATATATACTGGAATGTTATACTTAATGTTTTCGTGCTCCACATAGTGCACATTGTTATTGTATTTCGCGAATTGAATTGCATCCAACTCTTTATGAAACTGGATGTAAACCTTCAAGTTCTCGTATCGAAGGTCGAATTTTGCACAGCCTGAAGTCAACAATAGTCAATCCCTCACAATGTTTGAAAATGATAAAACTGAATTATGATTTTATAACGCTGACATAAATTAATAGTTTAAAATTCGGAAATCCTAAAACGTGGCATTTCTGATGAAAAGACTCAACATGAAAATACTTTTGAATGTTGTTTTATTAGATCAAAAACATGCATGCAAATACATTAATACCAAGTCCAATCTCCTTCAGCGTTAATATTGGCTTGACACCTTCGAGGCATACTTTAAGCGAGATTTTGCGCGTATTCTTCTGAAAACGACCTCCAAATTTGTGAATTCGCCGAACAAGCTGTTTCAAACTGTGTGGTTGGTTTTTACCAAGCTTCATCTTCATTTGAGCCCCAATTGGATTGGCATCGGGCGACTGAGAGGGCCAATCCAAGGTCACGACACCATTTTGCTCCTTTGCCCATTTAAGACGTTTTTGCATATGTTGTTCACTCATCATCACTTACTCACAAACTGTTTCGACTTTTTCATGTATTTCGCCGAGGCAGATTGGGTCATTTTGGGACCTTTCGGGTGCGAGCACAAAAAAAACTGCTTCGAAGCGCATGGCGTACGCGGTACTCATTTTGGATAAATGCTCAAATCGAATTGCAAACAATAGTCAGCTGATTTATTTTCGCATTGCATCAAGGACACTACTGCCCTCTGTGTTAAAAAAAATCACACTTTTCCACTTTACCGATCGCGAGTAATCGTGACCACCCTCATATGTAACAGACTGTATAGGAAATCACTACACTGACGAAAAAAAACCTGTTTTAATCCACCTAGTGGTGTAATGATGCCTTTTTCATATCAATCATACTATCATATATAATACTGTGGTATTCTTCAAAATTATTTTTCTTCGATTCTTAAAAGAATAACCGAAATAGATTTGTTTGACCGTCTACTGATAAAAACTATCAATTAGAAAAGAATTGAAGTCGATTTAGAAAACTTTTTACGGTTATTCGTTCTTTTCAGTGATGGTATAAAATTTTTAACACACTTTACCCTATATTTCCGGATCCTGATGAAATTAAGGAATTGCGTATGGGGCCACAGGACCTTTCATTTGAACCTAAGTTTGTGAAAATCGGTCGCGCCATCTATGAGAAAAGTTAGAACACATATTTTCATATTTTTGCACATTTTACCCCATAATTCCGGAACCGGAAGTCGGATCCAAATAATATTCAGGAATTTTGTATGGGACCACAAGACCTTTCATTTGAATCTAAGTTTGTGAAAGTCGGTTCAGCCATCTCCGCTTAAGTTAAGAGTTAGGGACACAAGAAGCTAGGCATATATTGATTATAAGACATAATAACATTTGTGAATATAGATTATGGGTTGGTTTTCGTCAGACGAAACCATCAATAACACAATAGCCTTCCCGTCGAGGGAAACGGAAGGCATCGCACTCTGCGCATTAGTAGGAATAGCAATAGGCTATCTGCTACTGAAAGGTCTAATAAAATTGCACAAGCAATATACAGAAAAAATAGCAATCAAGGCCGCACGACAGGTACAATTGGCCAACGTTTAAATTTAAATTACTTACAAAAAAAAACATTTTTTTTTATCGAAGTTAGTGCAAAAAAACGTTACATACGCACATACACACACAGACATTTTGCGTACTCGACGAACTGAGTCGAATGGTATATGACACTCGGCCCTCCGGGCCTCGGTTCTAAAGTCGGTTTTCACAGTGATTGCATAACCTTTCTATATGAGGAAGGCAAAACTGCAATGATATTTCATGATTCTTCTATATATCTTGCAATATTTTCATTTGAATCCTGATAATAACGATAACATTTGGTGTTAATTTTTTAAATATTTTTTTGTAATTAAGGAAGTTTCAGCCTAAACTATTCAAATTCTTGGGCTGTAGGCTCCCGTCAAAATTTTTCAGGAATTTACCTTTTTTCATTTTAATGAAACATGTATTCAATGATGTCTTTGTGATTGTGTTTCTATGCAAAATATAAATGAATTGATTGTCGTTTTTCATTGAGAACACTCGTGGAGTGTTTTGCTCGATTCGTGCACTTTTCGTGCAGTCGGGCAATTAAATCAGGTGCACTGTGTTTCATTGATTTGCACCGCACGAAAAAAATGCACTTTCGGGGCAATTCGCGGGCAACTATTTTGCACCCGTTTTCTTTTCCGAGCAGCATGCGTGCAAACCAAACTTTACAAAACCGTTTCATTGATCGGCTGTCAGGGCAAAACACTGACACCGAGCGAGTGGAATCAATGAAAACCGACATAAGTTTATTTTTCGTGTGGAGACGTGTGATTCGAATCAGACACCTACGTTGTATTTGTCTAGACTGGCTATAGAAGTCTTTTTTGTATTTATACCATGATCGTATCACAAGCTTAGAGCACATCCTTGACCTCAAGCCTACCCCAATCTCCAGCTCCGCAAAACCTATGGAAGAGAATGATGAGTCATCGTTCTTGATGTGAAATAATTATGCCACCACTAAAGTGATATTCAACATGAAATTCAACGTATCCAGATTTTTAGGGATTTGCGTAAATGTAACAAGCTGTGAGTAATTATGTTTTGCCTATATAGAAAGGCTATGCAATCACTGTGAAAATCGACTTTTTAACCGTCATATACGATTCGACTCAGCTCGACGAACTGAGCAAATGTCTCTCTCTCTCTCTCTCTCTCTCTCTCTCTCTCTCTCTCTCTCTCTCTCTCTCTCTCTCTCTCTCTCTCTCTCTCTCTCTCTCTCTCTCTCTCTCTCTCTCTCTCTCTCTCTCTCTCTCTCTCTCTCTCTCTCTCTCTCTCTCTCCCTCTCTGTATATGTGTGTGTGTGTGTGTGTTTGTGTGTGTATGTAACAAAAATATGCACTCACTTTTCTCAGAGATGGCTGAACCGATTTTCACAAACAAAGATTCAAATGAAAGGTCTCATAGTCCCATAGCCTGCTATTGAATTTCATTCCGATCCGGTTCCGGAGATATAGGATAATATGTACCAAAAAAATGAAAAAAATATGCACTCACTTTTTTCAGAGATGGCTGAACCGATTTCCACAGACTAAGATTCAAATAAAAGGTATTATGGTCCCATAGCTTGCTATTGAATTTCATTTGAATGTGACTTCCGGTTCCGGAGTTATATGGTAATATGTGAAAATTTGAAAAAAAGTTCACACTCAATTATCTCTGGAACAACTAAACCGATTTTTGCAAATTAAGATTCAAATAATATCTTATCTATCTGTCTTATAATATCCTAAAAATTTGTAGAACATTTTATCTGGATCCGACTTCCGGTTCCGGAACTAAAGCGTGATAAGTGAAAAATGACCATTTTTATTAGTATTTTTGCACGAACGATGGTTAAAAACAGGTACAAATCTCATAAAACTGTCTGATAAATTCTTCTAGTTTGCAGAGCTTGTTAGTTTGTGGGCATGAAAACGAAAGTGGAGAAAAAAATTCCTAAAACTAAATTCACTTCGATTTCTCTGCGATGTTTGAACCGATTTTAACAAATCTTGATTTGAATTAAAGTTCCTTAAAGTCTTCAAAGCTACTGTGAAATTTCATCCGGATCCGACTTCCGGTTCCGCAGTTACAGGTTGATGAGTGTCAAAGTTATCAAATCGCCATATAGAGTGACAATATGTACAACACCGAAAGAAGAAGAAAACACAAAACGAACAAGGCGTGCTTTGTTCTATTCGTTGTGTTATGTAGTGATGTCAATAATAATAATAATAATAATAATAATAATAATAATAATAATAATAATAATAATAATAATAAAAATAATTCGTGTTTTATGCTGTTTAGCTTGACTTACATATGCAGAAGTAACAAAAACGCAGGTTCGTTTCGTTTGTTAGATTTCGTTTAATTGGTTTATTCGAAATAGAGCATGAGATAATAAGTATAGGTTTAACTACGTTCAAAACTGTTCCAATTTGTAGGTCATATTTGTTGGTAGTAAACGAACCAACTTCGGCTATTGGAAATAGTGATCAAAAACTGCAAAAAGGATCTCACTTACTTTTCTTGGAGATGGCCGAATAGATTTTCACAAACTTATAGGTTCAAAAGGAAAGTCTTACAGTTTCATACGAAATTCCTTAATTTGTTGTGGATACTACTTTCGGCTCCGGAACTACAAGTTAAACAGGATTTGTAGAGTTTGTAGAATTCGGTCCGAATAAATTTTCCTATTTATATCCAATAAACAGTTGTTTTTGCGAACTTCACGGTTATATTTATGATGTAATGAGTAAGGCATGAGAAAGGCATCATTACACCACTAGGTGGATTAAAATAGTTTTTTTTTATATCATTTATTTATACCCGGCTTTAACCTAGTTGCGGTCGTTCACCGGGTGGTAGTTGTGTATTTGAGTTAGAATAACTATTTTTGAGTGTGTAAACTGTTTTAAACGACGCAATCTAACTAAAACCTGTCACGAATCCCGTGTCCAAATATCTCGGGAACGATTACTTCTAGGAGAAATATCATTATGGGTAAATTTATTGCCCACGAGCTGTAGAATCTCGTTCTAGTGTTGAAATGACTATTTTTCATCGAGAATTTAAAGCTTTGAAAATGTACGTAGGTTGTTTTGGATTTAACTTTAGCATGGAAAGTAAGTTTTACCAAGCAATGAACAAGTCTTTTGTAGGATTTGTATGCGCTAATAGAGTGGATATAAAGCAATTGATCTCTATAGTTTTTTTTTTATATTTCCAAGCAAAATGAATATAAAACTAATTATAAAATTTGAGTTTATTCCAAATCTGTGCCTTTATTTTTGGAAAATCAAATATATTTGTTAACATTACCTTCAGAGCATTTGTTTTTTTTACAGGCGTCGATAGCACAGTCATAGGGTCTGACGTGTGTCACCACGAAAATCATTTATATATGATACATTATTTGAGTGCTGTTTACAAAATTGTTTGTTTGTCCGATTCCGCACTAAACTCGCATTTAAAAATAGAACATCAATCGATCTGCATGGAATTGGCTGGGCTGCCGTTGATACACCAGCAGCAAGTGACTATCTATCACCATAAATCTCATCGCCATGCCAAACAACCGCGACGGGTAGAACCGCAGCACGATTTGTAATCAATCAGCACATTATTTCAGTCACTAATTTGGTTTCGTTGTTTAATTATCCATTCTCTCTCTCATATTTTGCTTTCGGATTAAACTGCGTCAAAGTGGTGATACTTGACATCACAGACGGCTACACCCAGAATGTGTTGCCAAATATATAAAGGGTTTGATCTCACGCGATTGCTACGGCTATAAACACACACACACACACACTCACGCTGATGTGTACGGCTCCATGCGTCACTCACCTTGCATATAAAGCTAATCAACAATCTGTCCAGAATTCCTACACTCGTTTCAGTATCTTGGAACCGTACAGTCGGTACTAAAAATAGGCACATATAAAGTATAAATAAAGCCAAGCGCACAGGCGTTGATAAAAATAGCAAATTTCAAACGATTCTCGGATATTGTTGCAATGACAGCCGGATTCGTTGCCTGCTATGTTTGGATCGGTGGTGTACGTGCCCGGTTTGTGTGTGTGTACTAATCCTAAAATGAGATGCGCTACCATCCACTGATTGGCGGCGGCGGCTTGATGCCGTATAGCCAAAATGCGCCAACATTTCGACGTAGTCTCATGAATTATGAATATAACCGGGCACTATTCTGCGCCGAGGAATCGACCATCTTTTTCAGTTTAGGGCTAATGTTTTCATTTTTGTTTTTTTCTTCTGTAGGCGGTTGGTAGTTTTCTACGGCGCAGAATTCGTTTCCGCCGGTGCGGCAAGGGGTTTTGTTTTGATTTTGGTCTGCGTGTGCCGTTTAGGTGATGTCTACTTCCTGAAAATTGCGACTTATGTTAATGATGTTGAAAATATAGGATATAAAAATCAAATCGAAAAAAAAATTAACGTATAATTACGTATAGATGTATTACGTATTCAGAGATTTTCACACGAGTTTTCTAATCAATTCGAAGGTGAGCCACGATTATAGCAAAATTGGTGTATAAAACACATAGGATCCATGTCAAGAATTTTAAAATGTAACCGTGGAAAATCATCAGATTTTCGATATGATTGCACATACTTCAATAAGGTGGCACAGTAACAGTTCGGCTGAAAAGTTCGTATCGTTTAATAGAAACACACATTTTTTTGCCAAAATTCGTTTTTAATATTCAACATAATTGCCATCAGAGGCGATACAGCGATTATAGCGATCTTCCAAATTTTCGATACCATTTTTGTAGTACGATTTGTCCTTTGCCTCAAAATAGGCCTCAGTTTCAGCGATTACCTCTCCATTGCTTCTAAATTTTTTACCAGCGAGCATTCTCTTGAGGTCTGAGAACAGGAAAAAGTCACTGGGGGCCAAATCTGGAGAATACGGTGGATGAGGGAGCAATTCGAAGCCCAATTCGTTCAATTTCAGCATGGTTTTCATCGACTTGTGACACGATGCATTGTCTTGATGAAACAAAACGTATTTCTTCCTCAAGGCCGTTTTTTTGAAATTTCGTCCTTCAAACGCTCTAATAACGCTTTATAATAGTCACTGTTGATGGTTTTTCCCTTTTCAAGGTAGTCGATGAAAATTATACCATGCGAATCCCAAAATACAGACGCCATAACCTTACCGGCCGATTGTTGAGTCTTTCCACGCTTTGGGTTCGGTTCATCGCGTGCAGTCCACTCAGCTGACTGTCGATTGGACTCCAGAGTGAAGTGATGGAGCCATGTTTCGTCCATTGTTATCTATCGACGAAAAAAATCGGTTTTATTTCGATATAACAGCTCCAAACACTGCTCAGAATCATCAATTCGTTGTTGTTTTTGATCGATTGTGAGCTCACGCGGCACCCATTTTGCACAAAGCTTTCTCATATCCAAATATTCGTGAATAATATGTCCAACACGTTCCTTTGATATCTTTAGGGTGTCAGCTATCTCGATCAACTTCACTTTACGGTCATTGAAAATCATTTTGTGGATTTTTTCACGTTTTCATCGGTAACAGCCTCTTTTGGACGTCCACTGCGTTCGTCGTCTTCGGTGCTCATATGACCAGTACGAAATTTTGCAAACCACTTACGAATTGTTGCTTCGCCCGGTGCAGAGTCTGGATAACACTCATCAAGCCATTTTTTTGGTATCGGCGGCACTTTTTTTCATCAAAAAGTAGTGTTTCATCAACATATGAAATTCCTTTTTTTCCATTTTTTTTGACAATAACAAAAGTAGCTTCACTCAAAATGCAATATCTCACAAACTAATAATCAGACAGCTGTCAAATTTATACACGTATCTTTTGAAGGTTGGTACTAACTGAAAATGGTATGGATTTAATTCTAGTGGTGCCCTCTCATAGAAACGATACGAACTTTTCAGCCGATCTGTTATTTCTATCATGAGACTACAATTCAGAAGGAGTTAGAAATGCGTAATTCAGTTGAATATGTATAGAACTTACACTAATATAACTAATTAGCAACTTATTAGCAACAAACTATCCACTGGGTTTCGATTTGTTTTCAAGCTTATTTGGAAGAGGTTAGCGAAGCATTGAAAAAAAAATTAAATAAATTGAGCAACTAATTCAAAATTACCGTAACTGATTAGCAACAAACTATTCACTGGGTTTCGATATGTTTTTAAGCTTTTTTGGGAGGAGTGCTTCGTTAACTTCATATAAAAGAACGAAGTACTTAAAATAATTGTTAAAAAAATCAACAACAAATTTTAAACTACCGCAACTAATTAGCAACTAATAAGCAACAAATTATCCACTGAGTTTCGATTCGTTTGTGAGCTTATTTAGGAGGGGTGCTTCGTTAATATCATATGAACCTGAAAAAGTACTAAGAAAATTGAGCAACAAATTCAAAATTACCGTAACTAACAGGCAACTAATAAGCAACAAATTACCCACTGGGTTATGACATGTTTTCAAAATTATTTGGGGAGGGGTGCTTCGTTAACTCCATATGAACGAACTTAGTGCAGTACTTGAAATAATTTAAAAAATAAAAAACAAATTCAAAAGTACCGTAACTAATTAGCAACTAATAAGCAACAAATTATCCACTGAGTTTCTATTCGTTTGTGAGCTTATTAGGGAGGGGTGCTTCGTTAATATCATATGAACCTAAAAAAGTTTTAAGAGAATTGAGCAACAAATTCAAAATTTCCGTAACTAACCGGCGACTGATAAGCAACAAGTTATCCACTGGGTTTTGACTTATTTTCAAGCTTATTTGGGAGGAGTGCTTCGTCAACTTCATACAAACTTAACGAAGTACTCGAAACAAAATTGAGCAACAAATTCAAAATACCTCAATTATTTAGCAACAAATTATTCATTAATTTGCGTTATCATCGGTGAGAGGTACCTGGCTAAATTCATGTTCATATCAGAATAAGATAAGAGAAATGTTTATGATATTATTCTATTTCTTATGGTGGAATGTCAATAACTTAAAAAATCTATAAATCTATATAATAAAATATGTTTTGAACCGATTGAGAGGTCAATCTGACTCACGACTGATTTTTAAAAAGGGCGTATGTATTTTTGCATTTCACAAAAATTGCCTTTTTCAAATCGTTGTAACTCGGAAACCGTTAATTGTACAAAAATGGCGTTCAGGGAGAAGTTGTAGGGAATCGATTGGGCACTCTAAAAAAAGATATACTGAAAAAAATTGTTTTTCTCAATAATTACAAAATAATCCGAAAAGGTTAAATAAAAAAGCATGGTATTAATTTTTTTGATAATTTTTAGTTTAAAGCTGTTATTAAAACCTACAGATTGGTGGCTATCCCATCCGTGCCTTTTGAAAAATGAAGAAGTTACAGCTAAAACAGTTTACAGATATATTCGAAATTTCAAGTTCTCGTTGAAAGATAATCATTTAAACAGTAGAATTTTGTTCTACAGGTTAAAGGCAATAAATTTGTTCATGATATCCTTTCTTCTAAAAGTATCTGTTCTTGAGATACTTGGATATTCAATTATAACACCATTTTTACATTTCCATCAATTGTTTATTTGCTTGCTATATCTACAATTATTACATGTACATGAATAATTCTTAACTATATTCAAGGTTCATTACAACGAGACCCGTAAACTGTTTTAGCTGTAACTTCTTCATTTTTCAAAAAGCACGGATGAGATAGCCATCAATCTGTAGGTTTTAATAACAGCTGAAAAATAAAAATTATCGAAAAAAAAAAATAAAACCATGCTTTTTTTTATTTAACTTTTTCGGATTATTTTGTAATTATTGAGAAAAAAATCAAAAAAAATTTTCAGTATGTATTTTTTTTTAGAATGCCCAATCGATTCCCTACAACTTCTTCCTCAACGCCATTTTTGTACAATTAACGGTTTCCGAGTTACAACGATTTGAAAAAGGCAATTTTTGTGAAATGCACAAATACATACGTCCTTTCTAAAAATCAGTCGTGAGTCGGATTGACCTCTCAATCGGTTCAAAACTTATGGTTTGCCATACTGAAGCCATGTGCAAAGTTTCATCCAAATCGGAAATAGATTCTGATTTTGTCACTTTTTCGTCTACTCATTCCTGGAATTGCTCTTATGAGAAAATATTTATTTGGTAATTTTGTTCTACTTCCATGTGTTTTCTTGTGTTTCAAGGATATACATTGAATAATAAAAATCAGCCATCGCGAAAACCCGTTAATATTAGAGTGTTAGTGGCAAAGTTAACATAAATCGGTATGTTGTATAAATAGTAAGAAAATACTAGACATGGCTGATCATCTAACTTCTGATAATTAATACTTGTTCCTAATTTCTTTCACGTTTCGTCTTCGGTTCATCAGTGCATTAGCGGATTATGTTGGACTGCTAATGCCACCTCACAGATCAACATAATCCGCTAAGCAAAGTCATTGCTATTTGCACAGTCCTTATGTTTGCACCGAAGTACAAGGACTTTCCTAACGTACTGGAATAAACGAAACCAACTGACAGTTTTCTGGTCGCCAACAGATAGTAGTCATTTGAGAGGTTTGGTATCTCATTTTAATTTATTTTACGTTTCGCCCCCAACTAATTTCCCTATTTGTTTCGCGATAGCGCTTAAAACTTCAGTATCCATGAAGAAGAATTGTAGTATTGGATATTGTGGAAACTTTCATTCAGGAAGTCCATGAGTTTGGTGGTGGATCCGAGCATCTTGAAACCGGAACATAATACGTTGCCCGTGAATACTACCATAACTGAAATTTATACACGGTGTCCCACGAAAAAGTTTGAATTTAAAAATGCAATAATAAGAACACAGTTTGATAGATTTCAATGAATATACATTTATTCGAAAGGTTGATTCATGAAATTCATTTGTGAAAAATGTTTGGTTTCAACAGGACGGTGCTACGTGCCACACAGCCGACGAACCAATGTTCTGCGAACAATCTTTGAAAATCGAATAATCTGCAGAAATGTTGATGTGAATTAGCCTCCGAGAAGCTACGATTTGACACCGCTGGATTATTTACTTTGGGGATCGGTTCCAGATAAATGTTACGCCACCCATCCAGAAACAACTAAAGACTTTTAGCACGAAATTCATGTTGCTCTTGAGCAATTCCAGGAATGGGTGGACGAAAAAGTGACAAAATCAGAGTCGACCTTCTCCGATTTGGATGAAACTTTGCACATGGCTTCAGTTTCAGAACTTGAAATTTCGAATATATCTGTAAATTGTTTTAGCTGTAACGTCTTAATTTTTCAAAAGGCACAGATGGGATAGCCATCATTCAGTAGGTTTTAATAAGAGCTTTAAAATAAAAATTATCAAAAAAAGTCCAAACCCTATATTTTTATTATAATTTTTTGGTTCTTTTTGGAATTATTGAGAAAAAAAATCTATTTTTTTTTCAGAGTATATTTTTTTATAGTGCCCTGTTTCCGAATAACAACGACACTCGTAAACTGTTTTAGCTGTAACTTCTTCATTTTTCAAAAGGCACGGATGGGATAGCCATCAATCTGTAGATTTTAATAACAGCTTTAAAGTAAAAATTAAAACACTGATTTTTTTATTTAACTTTTTCGGATTATTTTGTAATTATTGAGAAAAAAATCAAAATTTTTTTTTAGAGTTCCCAATCGGTTCCCTACAATTTCTTCCTAAACGCCATTTTTGTACAATTAACGGTTTCCGAGTTACAACAATTTGAAAAAGGCAATTTTTGTGAAATGCAAAAATACATACGTCCTTTTTAAAAATCAGTTGTGAGTCGGATTGACCTCTCCATCGGTTCAAAACTTATGGTTTGCCATACTGAAGCCATGTGCAAAGTTTCATCCAAATCGGAGAAGGTCGAGTCTGATGATCTGCTAAGCATTTCTGGAATTGCTCTCTTGGTGACATAAGGCTAGAAACAATTGAAAATGTACTTAAAAATTGGCTGGATCGGATTGGCTACTGCCAAGCCAGCCGTGAGGGGTCATTTGAACGAAATTATTTTTCATACAAATTTCATGAATCAACCTTTCAAATAAATGTATAATCATTGAAATCTATCAAACAGTTATTTAATTGTTACATTTTTGAATTCAACATTTTTCGTGGGACACCCTGTTCTAATAGGGAGTGTATCGAAAAGTAGTTAGCAACATTGATTATTGAATAAAAAAGCGAAAAAAAAACATATTTTGACATCAGTTTTCGATACATTGTAGAAAAATTACATTTTTATGCGTTTCACTGATTATATTGAAAAAAAATCCTAGTTTCTGTGAAACGCTCACACTTTGGACTTGACATTCGTCATTAAATTCTGCACAGTTACTTTTGTGACTTTCCTGGTGGCAGCAGTCCTGTTTTTTTTTTAACTCCTGCATGTTTTCGGACACTGTACCTTCCTTCCGAAAGTGCCGCTGGACAATTGCCCAATACCTATCAATTGGCCGAAGATCCGGGCAGTTCGGTGGGTTGATGTCCTTTTCCAAGAATTGTACATTATTTTTTGACAACCACTGTAGAACGGAGTTGGCGTAGTGGGCTGAAGCCAAATCCGGCCAGAAGAGAGGAGGAGCCTTATGCTTTCTGTACAGTGGCAGCATTCTCTTCTTCGTACACCTTGGCGTTAATTGTGCCCTTCGTGAAGAAAATCGACGACCGCAAACCACAGATACAAATTGCTTGCCAGACCACGCTTTCTGCCAAACTTTTCCAACGCCACCGTGATGTCAGCGTCGTCCAGGTCCTGGTACACCGATTTCGTATAACATTGCGGTCCGGGCAGCGCTCGAGAGTCTTCCTTGGTGTAGGTTTCGTCGTCGATCAGGATGCATCCGTCTTTATTCTGTAGAATCCGGTTATACAATTTTCGCGCTCTTGTTTTGGCCTGAACTTGCTGTACCAGGGACTTTTACGGCACCTTCTGTTTCTTGTACGTTTTCAGGGAGTTCCGAACTTTGATCCGTTGAATCATCCCGATGCTGGTATTAAACTGCTTGGCCAAATCCCGCGTCGACGTCGATGGGTTTTTCCTGATGTACTCAACCACTTTTAAGTCCCGGCCGGGCTGGCTAGGACCCGTTTTCCTCCCGGATCGGGGCAAATCCTTCATGGAAAGGGTCTTACCGAACTTCTCGATAATATTTTTGACACTGGTGTGGTGCACTTTCACCCGTTTTGCAATGTCGTTGTACGTGACACCACTTTCTGAGCACCAAGTGTGCAGAATTTTCTTTCGCGTTTCCGCATCAATTCGACTCATCATTGAAACGATAAACCGTACCGAAACCAATCGATTGCGCAGCTGTTATTGACATGTAAACTAACATGTCACCGGAAAACACGCTGCAAAAAATTAAGCCATTTCAGAGTAATAACTGTTTTGTTTCAAACTGATGCTAACTACTTATCGATACACTCCTTAAATATTCTCCCGTGACGCTTGTGGAGTGCGCAGTAGTATATCCAACCTCTAGTACCAACGAGTGTTGTACTAACAACCCTTCCCATTCCTTAGCCGTTTACAAATATAATTTATTCAGAGTTTTTGATTTGATATTCAAAAGGAGTAAATTATACATCTGCTTGGTAGTAGATCAAGTCGAATTGCTATGTTGCACCAGCAGCTTCATTTGAAGTCAAAATGAATTGTAAAATTTCTGGCAACCTTTTCATCTAGTAATTTTATTACTTTGTATATGTTCAATAATATTATAATTTATTATACAATTTCGACTAAGTTTTCGAAAGCATCTCTAATGCAATGAAAAATGACTTCTTTGCTAGTTTTGGTAAGTTTGAAAATTAAAAAAAAAATAATGGTCATTATCACCTCAATCTCAATACCTTAGGCATAGCATTTTTGTAAGATTCATGATTTTACCAAGATCTACTCACCTGCAGCTCGTCTCACTGGACTAAACTTTCTTACTGCCTTCCTTCACCCATACAGATCCCGATAAAAAAATAGATGTAGGAAACCGTTTACACGCCTCAGCCATGTTTTAATCCCTGCCATACATCAACCAGTGCCCCAGTAGTCGCAGCGGGAGGTGTGGCTGTGAGTTTTGCTCTCTAAATTTAGCGTCGTGGGAAAGCAGTGGAGTTTGAATTTATATTGTTCACGAAAAAAAAAGAATTTCTGGCGGCTTGAAAGGGGGAAAATTAAAATGGCACTTGTTGGGTGTAATCCATCGCATTAGACATTAGACACTTTATGGGCGCCCAACGTTGGAAGTCTTTGACGGGATGTCGCGTCCCCCGTGGCCACTGACAGTGTGTGTAATAAGCCGCCTATCGTCTGCGTATTTATACTAGCCAGATGAAAATTTTAGTAAAATTATTTTCCTTTTGGAAGCCTGATGTCTCCAAGCGGAAAAATGCCATTTTTTGTCGTCTGGTGGGAATAGGCTTTCGGAAACATGATTAAACTAATGGAAGTGGTTACAAATCGACTACTTAACTCTCTGTGGCCTTAACTATTCTGGTTGGTCGTAAAATTGAAAATGGGGAGCGGAACTACTGTTGGTGAGTATCAGTGGAGTGTCGGTACATTTTGTAATCTGCTCAGTCAAATTGTGGATCGCAGTAATCAAGATAGTCGTGTCGGGCATTTAGTCAGTGCCTAACGTCGCCAATAAACCATCAGCATTTTCGTTTACCTCGCAAAACGGAGCCAGTGCGTGTGTTATTTTTTGTTAGACCTACAAATAACAGTGCCATGTCGGATGGAAATGAGGGTACGATACCACAAAATCCATTAGATGCGTGACAGTTACATATCATTCACTATAAATAGACAATGATTGGTTTTTTCCTCCGTGTTATGGAATTCTTTTCTGGTCGTGACTTGGTCTGCTATTTTGGGAACCTATGATCGATATTTTCAAGTAATAACTCTTCTTCGAAGCTTCTTGCACGGAACAGGCTATCACTAGAGAATTTTCATTTGCCTCATAGCATGTTCATCCAGTTATCTAATCAGTTTCAAGCATCTCATATTGCTATTATTATTATTATTACTACTACTTTCAGAAATGGCACGCGACTCGACAATGGGACGCGATCGGGTTCTGGTGATGCCCAGCACCGGTATCGCGTTGGATACACCTTCCACATCACAACCGGCGGCAGGACCAAACGACATCAATCAGCAGATACTGGAGGTAAGCGGCGCTGTATTGTCCCTAACTGCTGCTAACAGTTGCTTATTTTTAGAACCATTCTTATCTGCGGTCTATGCTAGCTAGCGTTGTTAAAAATAGAATAAAATTTCCATGATTCGATAAAAGACTGATGATCAGACAGTTAAGTCTTGTATAATCGAATCAATTACAGTTTCAGACATGTTGTGTAATAACCGGACAATGTAGCAGAGTTGACATGCTACGGAATTACGCAAATACAGGGTGATTTTTTAAGAGCTTGAGAACTTTTTTAAACAATAAAACGCATAAAATTTGCAAAATCTCATCGGTTCTTTATTTTAAACGTTAGATTGGTACATGACATTTACTTTTTGAAGATAATTTCATTTAAATGTTGACCGCGGCTGCGTCTTAGGTGGTCCATTCGGAAAATCCGCTTTTTTATCGACAAATTTTGTTCAGCGATGAGGCTCATTTCTGGTTGAATGGCTACGTAAATAAGCAAAATTGCCGCATTTGGAGTGAAGAGCAACCAGAAGCCGTTCAAGAACTGCCCATGCATCCCGAAAAATGCACTGTTTGGTGTGGTTTGTACGCTGGTGGAATCATTGGACCGTATTTTTTCAAAGATGCTGTTGGACGCAACGTTACAGTGAATGGCGATCGCTATCGTTCGATGCCAACAAACTTTTTGTTGCCAAAAATGGAAGAACTGAACTTGGTTGACATGTGGTTTCAACAAGATGGCGCTACATGCCACACAGCTCGCGATTCTATGGCCATTTTGAGGGAAAACTTCGGAGAACAATTCATCTCAAGAAATGGACCGGTAAGTTGGCCACCAAGATCATGCGATTTGACGCCTTTAGACTATTTTTTGTGGGGCTACGTCAAGTCTAAAGTCTACAGAAATAAGCCAGTAACTATTCCAGCTTTGGAAGACAACATTTCCGAAGAAATTCGGGCTATTCCGGCCGAAATGCTCGAAAAAGTTGCCCAAAATTGGACTTTCCGAATGGACCACCTAAGACGCAGCCGCGGTCAACATTTAAATGAAATTATCTTCAAAAAGTAAATGTCATGTACCAATCTAACGTTTAAAATAAAGAACCGATGAGATTTTGCAAATTTTATGCGTTTTATTGTTTAAAAAAGTTCTCAAGCTCTTAAAAAATCACCCTATAGATTAATTGGATTTTCATCCATGTCGTATTGTATCAGTGCAGTGATATAATTTTTATTATGACATCACTGTCATCAGTTATTGTATACCACCGTCGGAACATGCTTCTGGCGAGATTTTTGACATATTCTTCTTGAAGAGACTTTCATAATAACATTTCAATTTTGTCTCTTACTAAAACTTCGATATTTTGAGTCGTTTCCTTTCAAAGAATTCGATGACCCATTTATTTCGTATAAAAAGCAAATCGTGTTGCATCGACCACCCCCACCTCAATGCAGTGTTTGCATCAAATGGATTCAAACACTACATAAAGACTCGATCCCTTGCGAATGGCAAGCAATCGACGCGTTATGTTTTTCAGTTTTGTCTAAATAGTTACCATTTTCAGATCTTACCAATACTTTAGTTTGCATTAAATGCTCTATTTCTTACCAATCGTATCCAAATATTCAACCTTAGGAACCATTCAATTACACTCTTGAGATCAGTGTTGGTGATTGCTGAAAATTTGACAGAAGCTGCTCGATTTTTGTCTATATTGTATACAACATTTTCAATCCGGTAGAAGATGCTACAAGAATTCGAGTATCTCAATGTATGAACCTCGAGAGAATTTTTCTACATTTCTTCGCTCCACTTTATACTCTGAGTATTTCATGGCCCTTAAAAAATATCAGTCTGGTAATGATCGCTGCTGTGTGGAATTTACCAAGAGAGAATCGCAAGTTGACAATCATCGCAGAAAATCGAATCGATGATTCGACTTGATGATTCTCATACTAGGTTGCAATATTTAAAAACCCTTGTGTAGAGCATTCACAGACATTTTCATAGGCACAACTTATACAAAGGTTATACGCACATAGTTAGAATAAGCGGCAATAGTAAAATGATTCTATCGCAATTGTCAACTGCCTGTATATAATCGGATCGCGAAACGAGAATAAGCGACCGTTTGTTGCTTCAGAGAGAATCCCCACAGCAGCGTGCTAGCCGTTGATTCTCAGACGGTTCACCGAGAGAAATTCGCTCTCGCACTAGTGTCTATTCTATGTTAAATGTACCATGCCGGTTTTGTTGTTGTTGTTGCGATGATTTCCGTTTCTTTTTGATGGCACTGATTCAATCGTGGAAGAGTTGCGAGTGAGCGTTCTTTGATACGATAAAAGCCATCCATGCTTGGGATATAGTATGAATTGCACATATCTGAACATTTTTACTATAGATGCTCCTATATAAAACACTACTAAAGCAATTCCACACGAAATCGAAGGTCGATTTTTTTTTCATTTTATGATTAAGCTCAAATTTTGCATATGGATTCTTCATAATCAAAAGAGACAATTTGCATCATAAGTTTCCCAGGTTTACTATAACCTTACTTTTGAGAAGGGACTAAGCAAAAATCCCTTGAAAATTTTCAATAATATATGTTTCAGAAACGGTGGGTCAAATTGATAATGTAAATTGTTTCGTTTGATAATGAATAACGCTTATGCAAATTGGAGCCAAATAAAAAAATACAAATCTTTTTCGAACTGTTGAATGGTTTCGGCTGCCTAGACATGTTTCCTAAGATGTGCCTTCGTTAATGCCCAAAATTCCTCCATTGGTCGAAGTTATGGGCAATTTGGTGGATTCATGTCTTTTGGGACGAAAGTGACATTTTTGGTAGTATACCGTTCTACCGTTGATTTCGAGTAGTGGCAAGAAGCAAGATCTGGCTAGAAGGAAACAGGATCCATGTGGCTTCGAATCATAGGTAGAAGTCGTTTTTGTAAACATTCCTTGATGTATATTTCGCTGTTCATTGAAGACGTGGTGATGAAGGGTTTCGAAAGCTTACCGCAGCTACAAATTGCTTGCCAGCCCATAGCTTTCTTACCAAATTTTTCGACTTAAATCGATGTCTCGGACTGGTTTAACACTTGCTTTTCTCGCACCGTATAATATTGTGGTCCCGGCAAGGATTTGTAATCTAGTTTCACGTAGGTTTCGTCGTCCATGATTATACAGCTTTCGAACCCTCGGCCTGATCGATGCTTATTGTTTCGGACTACGTTTTGGTTGTTTCTGCTTCTTATAGGTTCGAAGATTCATACGTTCTTTAGCACGAAAAACATTTGATTTCGAAGTGCCCACTTTTTTGGACACATCTAGAACTGAAACCTCTAAAACTAAGGGTTAGCAGGACCTTTTTTTCGACCCGTTTTCGGTTTATCCTCAAAGGTGTTATCCTCACCGAACTTCCTGATTGCGTTTCGCACGGCTTTTGCACTTACTCCTTCCATTTTTGCTATCTTTCTCAGTGACAGTCCGCGTTCTGTGCACCATTTGTACACAATTTTTCGACGTTGTTCTGCTGAAAGTCTACGCATTTCAAAACAAACTAATGAAAACGAATAAACAACTGCACAAGTGGTTAGAGACGCAGCCATAAAAATTGACAGATTATGAACCATTGCGAAATGGCAGCGGTTTTTGATTGCGTCCATACTTTCTGGGACAGTCTTTATAAACATTATTCATATTCAAACGATTACTGTTACTCATAAGACTTATTTTGCTTTCTACGTCGAATGATTTAAGGATGAGATAAAAATGCTAATTTATGGATAATGCAAAATTAAATTTACAGACGGGTTTGAATGTTGAAAAAAAGCTGGATAAACTATCGTCAGCTTAAAACCACATTACGGTATTTCAATTCACTTCAGCAATAGAAAGTCAAGCCGAAATAGTTAATCTATTTGAAGGAGATTTAATAGTTCTCGCGTTTTAAAGAAGTTATTACATACGAACTAATTCGCAGCCTCTCATTCTGCTACTAACGCAGAAGGCGATAGCACCTAGTTCTATTGACCAAATGTCATCACGGAAACTCGGGGAGGCATGAGATAGGAACTTGTGAGCAGCTTTTGATAACCATGAAACATTGTTTGGTAATAATTACTTAAAATTGTCTGTAAATAACAACATGGTTTTGAAGCTTAGATTCATTAGAGAAGCTCATGTTACTTCAATCGCGATCCAAGTGATGCTTCATCCGTGTCACACGTTTTTCAATTTCGCTTGCCTTTCTCATTAGAGCTGTGCGCCGCCGCGCCACGCCGCCGCCGCCGATAATTTCGACACGCCGCCGATTTAAGAAAAAGATGATCAGCGCGCCGGTTATCACATTTTAATCCTGCCGCCGATAATATTACATCAGCCGAAAAAATGATTTTATCAATGTGGAAAATTGTTTACAGTTTTCATGAAAATTCATTGAAAATTACAGTACAGTTACTTTCCTCCTACTTATACTGAAAATCAGTACTACCGATGTCAACCGAAGCCAATGTCATTTGATTCAAAGCCTATTTTCTGTCTTTATTTAAAAGGTTTTGAGCTATTGGCACATTATCGGTCGCGACATCTGAAAATGAAAAATGGAACCAAGAAAAGGAGGGTTCTTCCGAAAAAAATAAATAATGTTAGGTTTTTTCCGATTAACATTTTTTTTAGAAACCAGTGTAGTGTTGATTTCTCGGTTACTAGAATGTTTAGCGATCGAGTACCATTTATTTTGGATACTTTATTTGTTATTTCCGGGCATTTGAAAAATGGTATAGAACAAAGTTTCATGCTCCATTTTAAATAAACGTTAGTTTTCGCACAATAAATTAAGATCAACGTTACCAACTCAAAGTAAAAACATTTTCTTCTACTTCTACTATGACTTTTCAAATGAATTTACCCGTTTTTATAAGAAATCGTTACAAATGTGAAGTAATTAAAATTTGAATTTGTTAATTTGATATTATTTTTGATATCTGAATGAATTTGAGCGCCAAATCGATTTTATGTTAATTACATACGTATGAAAAAGATATACTTATTTTTTGAGTTGATAAAACGATTTTTATACATGATAATTATCAACTATGTAAAAAGCGATTTGAAAAATAGTTCCGAATAAAACTTCATATTTCTTGCTCATAATAAAAAAAACCCTTTGTATATGAATGAAATATTTATTTAAACAATAGTCAACCATCTCCAAATAATTGCAATTATACTCATCTCAATTTCTCTTCTAATTCGATGCATTCGAAACCATTTACCATCTCTATTCACTACGTTGGCTTTAATGGATCACATAAACATTAGGATCGTTGATTGTAGGTCGACAAAACAATAAGATAGAGAAATTGTCCTGTGTGAATCAATATTAAAATTGTTAATATGTTTATAATTGATTACGCCGAATCGCGCCGCCTCCGCCGCCGATGTTTTCAGGAAATAGCGTCACGCCGATTCGCCGCCGCCGCTGGTCAAAAAGACATTTCAGCCGCCGATGTTGACAATTTTGATCGGCGCACAGCTCTAATTAGAATGATAATGCAATCACTGTGAAAACCGAATTTTGAACCGAGGTCCGGAGGATTAGAAAACAACAAATTTAGATTCAAATAAAAGTTTTCGTGGTCCTGAATTTGATTTGGATTCAACCTCTGGTTCCGGAATTACGAGATAACATGTGCAAAAAATATAAATTTGTGTACTAACTTTTCTCAGCCTTGGTTGAACCGATTTTCATCGATTCGGATGCAAATGTAAGGTATTGGTATGACATACTAAATTCCTGATTTTCTATACGACTTCCGATTCTGTAGTAACAGGATGATTAGTACAAACATTTTGATTTTACGGGAGTTTTTATCATGAATGACCATGCAAAGAGCTGGAATTTCCTTAAAAATTGTTCATAAATTTTTCAAGTTTAATGATGTTATTAGTCAATGTCCAAAGAATCATCAGTCTCCGGTAAGTACCGGAAATAGTGGTACAATATTCTCAAACGGAGCTCACTCTGATTTCTCAGAGACTGCTTAGCCGTGTTTCATAAATTTAGATTCAAATGAATGGTATTGTGGTCATAGACAAAACTCATGATTTTTTCTCCGAATCCGACTTCGGGTAACGGAATTACAAGGTGATGAGAGATGAAACTTTCAAATTGTCGTCTTGAGCGTCGTTGCGAATTATGGAAGAAAATCTTCTAAATTTAGCTCAACACTGTTGCAAATAGGAAAATATTATACTATTTTTTGCGCAAGTGAATTTTCTTGTTTTTATTCAAGATTCCAGAAAAAGTTTTGTTTTATGAATCCCCAAGTAATATTTATGAAAATATGAGCAACATGAGAAAGGTATCGTCACACCACTAGGTGGATTAATACAGGTTTTTTACTTAGCTCGTCAATGTTTTGCTTTTTGATTTGCAAGTGCTTTCAAATAGTTTCGTATGTGATATGTTCTTTTACTATATATTTCTCTGGCATCTTCGCGTAGACTCACAGTAGAATGAATATGAAGGAATTATTGAAAACAATATATTGTCATCGTAAAAATGAGGTTATTTTTTCTGTTGAAGTAATATAATATTTATGATGAAAGTTGGATAAAGGTCACAAAAATTATTAACTTTACTTGCAATACAAAAAATCAAATAAAGTTTTTCAATACTTTTCGTTAAACACGAGTGGCCCAAGACTGCCGACTCTCCTTTACACGTAAAAAATATGGTCTTCTTTGAAAATTACACACTAATTCAATCAGTACGCAACCGGCTCCATATTATGAAAATTACTACAATACTATCGTTAAGTGGAGCAAATAGAAATGTTTCTGTACCGGTTTCGAACAACTTCTGTGCATCTGAGCAGTGTTGCGGAAAAAACACCGCTGAAATAAGTCATGCCCGATTATGATGACTCGATGAGAGTATGGAGAGTATAATTTTATCCCGTTCAATATCACTAAAGTGATGTTCCATAAACTCACACGTGATAATGAAATGAAAATCATTCAAAATGCCTGGTCGTGTTTTAGAGCTGTGTCTATCAAAAGCCTTAGGGTGGCGAAATGGTAGCGCGTATGCACGGAATGCATAAGAACGCAGGTTCGAGTTCTGTCTCTGAGCGTATATTTTTCAAAAAATCATCTTTTCTGTAAGTTTTTCATATTTGGCTTCTCCACTCAGTCATCGCAAAAAAAAAATATTACGACTATTAGCCATACAGTGATTTTTACTGAATTTAAGGAATATCACTGTAGTGATATTGAAAGAAATAAGTTTATACTCAGTGGCGATGTTGCACTAGGTGATAGTTGCGCAACAGTGATAATGCTGCCCCAATATGAATCTCAGAAAATCAAATGATTTTCGTTATCATGCTCGGTGCTGATTTTGTTAACGTTAATCACCGACGATTATTATCGGTGATGATAGCTGATTTTTACGTTTCTCAGGAATGATAATGCCAACACTGAATCTTCAATAATTCATCGATCTTCGTGAAAAAGTCTATAAGGAGACAAAGTCTCATAACGATAAGATAAGATGAATCAAATGATCATCAACTGGCAAAAGGCCCCCTGTGTCAAGAAGTTTCTTGTCTGACAAAGGATCTGTGGATGATACGAACAAAGTCAAACTATCATCAAGAAATGCACGAAGAAGATTCCCTCAAGTAGCGCCTCCTGCTATTACCGAAGACGCTGTTTTGGTTGGAATCGGCATCCTGCCACTACGGTAGTTTTATACTGGTACAAAAGTAATTATGTTGATTTTGTACTTAAAGATGGAAACTCTTCGAATATGACAGAACTTCACCCAGTCGTAGACCTTGGGAACTATGAAATCGATTCATTTTCCAAGTGTATGTACAAACAATTGAAATTGAAAAACGTGATTAATCCACCTAGCAGTGAGATGATACCCTTTTTTATCAATCCGCATGTGTTTCTTGCATGGATATTCTTAGGTGTTTTAATTATCATGACATTATGTTAATTATCGTTGTTTTAAACGGCAAATTGAGATTTTAATCACTCATTACCCTGTAATGTCGTAACTGCAAATCGTATCGAATTTCAATCTTAACGTGTGACAAGTTCTGAAGTTCGATTTGGCCTTTTGAGAAAATGATTGAGCTTTGAGATCAGTTAAATTCACCTGAGGAGTGTGTAGACATCTTTGAAAAATTGTAGTGCGAATTAAAATTTGGGGGTACATTCCGAATCCAAAAACGAATACCGCTCAAAGTGAAATAAATTTATTTGGTAATCGACTATCCAAAGCTGCAAACCCGAAAAACCTGATTAATTTATGTGAAATGGACATTTTTATACTAATCACCCTGTATCTCCTAAAACAGAAGTCGAATCTGACTTAAAAGTAAGATGTTTCATAGGATTTTAAGACCTCTCATTTGAATCATAGATGATTCTTAGATTTCATTTGAATCTTAGATCGGTTCAGCCATCTCCGAGAAAAATGAATTGCATTATTTTAATTTCGTTTCACATATCATCCTGTGGTTCCGCAATCAGAAGTCGGATCCAAACGTAATTCAGGAACCTTGTTTGGGAGTATACTATTTTTCATATGAATCTGAGTTTGTAGAAAACGGTTTAGCCATCTCCGAGAAAATTGAGTGAAATTATTTGTCACACACGCATTTGCTGATCGCGACAAACTGAGTCGTATGGCATATGGAAGTTATGTTCTTCCAGCATTTAATTTCCAGCTGTAAATGGTTTAAATCAATATAATTATGGAATTACTTCCAACTCGAAAATGCTGATATCATCTGGCTTACATGTGCCATATTCGAACGATTATGTTGCCAAAAACGAACCGTGCTAAAATCGCTTATACAAAAATGTCGATATCTCCGTTGAAAATGGAAGGATTTAACAATCTATGGCTTGTTGGATAGCTATTACCGTGTGGAATCTAAGTATAGAAACATATTCTGTTTTCAAGGTCAAGTGTGACAGATGATGTCAAAAAACTAATAATTTTGACATAAAACTTTGTATAACTCAAAAAGTAAACATCCGATCTTAAAACCATTCAATAGCGTTCTGGGTGACGGAAAGACCTTTCATTTGCGACTAGTTTGATCAAAATCGGTCCAAACAAAGGTTGACAACACACATTCAGACACACACACATACACACACGGACATTTGTTCAGTTCGTCGAGCTGAATTGATTGGTATATGACATCCGACCTCGCAAATTTTTTTTTAAGTTTGAGCGAATTCTATACCTATTTTTTATAAATATAAAAAAGGTAAAACTGAGTCGGAATTTATTGTGAGTTCCAAATGCATCTACTAATTCACGTTATATCCGTATGGCCTTATTTTTACGCTTAAATCCACCCATTAAATTTTGCGCCTGTCTGAAAGCTTTTCCTACTATTTAGCAAAATCGTTGTCTTTATTTGTCTGCCCTTTCAATCTTCCAAGAGCTCGTTTCACAATGGCCCAATATATATCTCTACTGACCCAAGTTTTGGGATCCGTCTTCTGAGGATTGTTTCATCTTTTGGTACAATGTTGATGTTATTTCCTGCCGCTTTACTAGAATGGCAAGACGCTTAATAAGGCCAAAACAAAAAAGGACACTCATTTACATGAACCTGCTGGTTATTCTTACCACCACTTCAAATATTCTGCCAAGCCATGCGTCTTTCCGAAAACTTCGACAGTTTTTTGGCCTTGAAACGATCGTCGACTCTGCTACGTTAGAATGCATTAACACATGGGCTGAGAAGCTCCGGGTCTAACACATGGATGGTGCTAGTTTTATTGGAGTCACTTTTTTCCTGTTAATACTAACCTTTAAAAATTATTGTGCTACGAGTGACGCTACTTTTGTTATTTTCAGAACACTCAATTTAGTTAATTCTATTCAACACTGCTTCTTGGTGGTAAAAATACCGTTCAAGCGAATCAATGGTTTGAAAAGTGTTATGGAGACCATCAGAAACAACAATAAAACGTTGCACAGTGGGGAAAAATGACCAAAAACGCGACAATTTTTTTGAAGGCATGATACAGCTGACCACAAAGCACTTTTATGGTGTAAAATGGTCAGTAAAATCGATTCCATGTATTTAGAAGGACCGCACGAAACGCTATTATGTTCATTTTACCCCAAGTTCCCGTTTTATACTGCATTATATTCAAGCTTAACTATATAACATGAAACCGAAGAACTTGCAGAAGAGCGAATAGAGTGTTTCCGATGTAAAAAAGTCTAACAAATCTATTGCAACTAGTTTTATTGACAGCAGAAAACTCGTTGCATCGTTTTACCCCATTTCTTTTCTAGTTATAATATTTAGTTGAAATATGATCAACAATCCAAAAGCAGATCCAATGCGATCTATCAATATTGGTTCATAATACGTGCAAAACATCTGTGATCCAATTAAACACAATGGGAATGACAGTACTAGTCTGTTTAACCCGTTTTACCCCAATTTATACCAAAAGTCGTATTTCTGGTTAAACTTTCTCTCGCATACCGAAAGCAAGCTGATTGCGGTTGATGAAAATCGATTGATATTACGAAGAAAGACCTGAAAATAGGATTACAAATGAATTCAATGACCGCACGAATCTTGTTATACCGCTTTACCCCAATTTATCCTTTAACTGAGTCTTAAGATTTTGCTCCACATTGAATTCATTTGTAATCCTATTTCCAGGTCTTTCTTCGTAATATCAATCGATTTTCATCAACCGCAATCAGCTTGCTTTCGGTATGCGAGCGAAAGTTTAACCAGAAATACGACTCATGAATTAAATTGGGGGGTAAAACGGGTTAAACAGGCTAGTACTGTCATTCCCATTGTGTTTTATTGGATCACAGATGTTTTGCACGTAATATGAACCAATATTGGTAGGTCAAATTGGATCTGCTTCGAGATTGTAAATCTGAATTCAACATAAAATTACATTTGTCGGAAAATTGGGGTAAAACGATGTAGCACGAAGCATGCGATCATGAACACTATCTGTAAATTATTATTTGAGGTTATATGCGAAACATAGAACTATCTTGTTTAACCAAAATTGGTCCAAACACCGATCAGTAGAACTTTTTTTTTGTAAATTTACGGAAGAAGATGACTGGAGGTAAAACAGAATACAGTTGTTTGCGGTAATTCTTATTAAAAACAATCCATTTATCTAACTTATGAGCATGCCAGGAATACCTTCCGATTGGTGGAATTGAATTTTTTTCTGAGTTTCACAGTTAGTTTTCAAAGTAAAGTCAGAAAAAAGAGGAATTGGAGCAAAACGGGCATGATAGTGAATATTGCGGATCTTCTAACTATCATAAATCGATTCTATAGAAAAATTTGTATAAGAAATACTAATTTTGAAAATATTTGCCCATGTTTTTATAAAATTATTGAGCAAAGTCGCGTTTTTGATCGTTTTTTCCCCACTGTGCGTTGGTTTGCTGACTTCAAACGTGGTCGTAGAGACACCGATGATGCACAACGCAGCGGACGTCCAAATGAGGCGGTAACACTAAAAAAAATCCACAAAATCGTTTTGAATAATCAAAAAGTGAATTTGCGTGAGTTAGCTGACAAAAGCACGTGTTGGCTTTATATTGCTTGAGCATTTGACTATGAGCTAGCTCTGTTCAAAACGGGTGTCGCGTTTGCTCACTGTTGACTAAAACGAGAACGTATTGATGATTCTGAGCAGTGTTTGACCATGTTTAAACGTAACAAATCGAAATTTTTTCGTCGATATGTGACAATGGATGAAATATGGATTCATCACTTCACTCCGCAAACGATCGTCATCTGAGTGGACAGCAACTGGTGAACCTCAAAGCGTCCGAAAGCACAACAATCGGCTGGAAAGGTTATGGACTCGGTATTTTGGGATGAGCGTGGTGTAATATTTATTCACTATCTTCAGAAACGAAATACCATTAACAGTGAAGAATCTATAGCGCTTTTAGAGCGTTTGAAAGCTGAAATTGCAAAGAGACGACCGCATATGACAAAAAAAAATATTTGTTTCATCAAGACGCCGCACCGTGTCACAATTCAATCAAAACAATCGCAAAACTACATGGATTGACCTTAGAATTGCCCCCACATCCACCATATTCGCCAGATTTGGCTCCCAGTGACTACTGACTGTTCGCAGACCTGAAAAAAAGGCTCGTCGGTAAGAAATTTCGCACGAATGAAAAGGTTATTGCTGAAACTGAGGCCTGTTTTGAGGTTAAAGAAGAATCGTTCTACAAAACTGCTATTGAAATGTTAGACCGGCGCTGGAATGATTGCGTTGCTCATGATGGAGCTTACGTTGATGATTAAAGTAGGCCCGGGACTTTTCAGCTCATCATAAATAACCACGCGGTCAAATTTTGTCAGAAATTTACCGGAATATCGAAAAATAAATCGTCGTTTCCGAACAGACCTCGAATGCAATCGAAGAGGATGTACGCGCGACAGGAGTGCAGATAGACTGAGCTTGTTGTTTATTGATGACTAGTGTCATTGCTTTTATAACATTGTTACGATAACTTCCTGACTCTTCCTAACCAAAACTGGAAACCAAAACCAAATCTATAGTTTATGGTAAAAATACAAATTGTAAATCACCCATCTATGTTGATATCAAACATTCTCTAAACTGCTGCAGCAAAATGGGAAAAAATCCCAGAATCCGGGAAAACACCACCAAACGAAAACAAAACACACAATTTGTCTCCGGTCCCTGAAGTGGCCAATGACGCCTGAACTGAAAGTGAAAAATTTCCCACGACGAATCCGACCAGTGAAAGCTTATTAATAGCATTTCGGCCTACTCGAGTCGGAACGAAATTAGAACCGCGGACGAATTTTTCAAATTTAGAGTATAACTCAATTCCGCGTGTTTCGTGTTCAGACGCTGCTAGAGTTGAGCAAGGGCAACTAACAGCTCGTTGACATCGTGGTTGATTGTACCCTAGAACCCTCTTACGAAGACCCGTGCGAAAACGCACCACCGCGCCGGTGTGTCGCACTTTCCGAGTGTTATTTCGTTATGTGTGTTTGTGTGTCGTTGTTTACATCATCGTTTCATCAATCAGAGATTCACTGCCGCATTCAAAATATCTCCACACGCATAGTTTCTATCCAAGAAATCGACCGTACTCAAAACCGGAGCAAGTCCGAGGGCAATTCAAGCAATCCGAGCAGGCTAACTACCACACTGCAGCAGACTTACTAGAGGAATAGAGTGCTTTGTTTACAGGTCTATTTTTAGCCGGTGCTGGCAGCATCTAGTGTTATGACTTTCTGTTTTTAGTTTGCAGTATTTTGCGCTCTGGCACTGCATCAAACCAACCTCGGACGCTGCTGGGCCTCTCTGGTGGTTGTGTACGGATGAACTACTGCACATTCTATTCGTTCTATTGAGTTGCGAAAATGAAAATCATCCGAGGTGATTATTCAACGAAAATCCCGAGAATCGCAACACTACGCGGAAAAACGGTTGAGTCACAGTAGTCGAAGGCCAAGTGAAGTGGTTTGTGATGTTTTTTTTTAGCTTTTTCTACATGTCATTGGAGAACTTTGCGAAACAGTAAATCACAGTCATCTATTTGGATTGTTTCTTTTTTCGATATTCATACGGTTTTCTGGGAACACTGCTTGGCTTCACCAGCTGAAGCTGACACAGAGTAGTGAGGGTGGAAGCTGGGTGAGGTTTGGCATCAAGCGAAAAACGGAAAAAATAATTATTGTGGAATCATGTCAAAGGGAATCATAATCCTGTTATGATTTGCATTTCTAATGATTTGCTGATTGCTGCCATTGAATCAGTCGATTGAAAACAAACAAAAAAATCTCGGTTGAATTGATCAATTTGTTGAAAAACAGTTCGTACACTACGAAGCAAGTCGATGCTAATTGCTACTTTTTCTCTTATGCCATTTCAGTTACGCAAGGAGCAGGAAATCCAGAAACAAAAGCTCTGGCATGCCTTCCAGGAGAAGAACAAGGAACTGGAGATGCAGCACCGACAGCAACTTGAGCACAAATTTCAGGTAATTTTCGACGAATGCGTCCGTGTGTCCTTCCCATGCTTTTGGTTTCCCCTGCGAAAACTGGCTGCTGCAGTCAGCAAATTTCTTGCACAAAACAGAAACACAAACCAATCTGTTCACAAACCGAATACAATATCGATATAGCTTGCGGCCTATCACACTACTGGCTACATCTTCCAGGAACTGCGAGACCAGCGGCTGGCCGAGGAAGCCGCCCAGCAACGGGAACGCCGGGAACGGGAAGCCATGAAGCGCAAGGAGAAGCAGGACTTCAGCGCCAATGCGAGTTCCGAGGTCAAACAGAAGCTACAGGTACTCGCTACTTGCTTGGGCAATGACGATATCCATTTCTGTGACTAACGGGTTTTAATTTCAGACTTTTTTAATCAAAAAACAAGCAGCTGCCTCCAACGGTATGAGTTCCCCATCTTCCTATCGAAATTGGTGAGTAGCAAATAGCTTGGCCGAGTTTACACTAGAGGCTCATCCGATTTTAACCATATATTAAAATTAATTTGAGAACAACGTTTGTTCTAGTGGATGTTTGGCAGTGAATTCATTGAAATAGACAGACATTCAACGTTGCATACGTTACCCATAACGACAGGTGTGATGAATATTCTCTAGACAACCATAAATAATTGTAAATTATTTATTCATTATAGTCATTCTGCAAAACAAGTGGCACTTTGTTTGAGGCATATCGTTCCATGGTCTTTTTTCGTAACGGTAAGATACAAAATCCTACCAAAACTGAGTTGCTTGTGGGAAGACAACAGACTTTTTTCCATACTCTGGCGCTGATCCCGCCATGACGATGTAAATGTCACTCTTCAAGCCACAAGAACAGATGGTTTACCACACGAGATATTTTTGAAGCACTACGTCTTTCTTTACTATGCTCGCCTGGGTGCATTTTCAAGATTTCACAGCCCGAAAGTGTAACAAAATTACTTTAGATTTGATTTCAAACCTATTCTAAAATAGGTCTAAACACTAAAACATTAAAATCAACAGACTCTATTAATAGACCCTGTCGCACGTTTGCTAGCTTTAGTCTATGATAATCCATGAACATCGGGGATACATCGAGTGCGCAGACCGCCATCTACGTCAAGACAGAGGAACTACGCCCGGCATTATTCAGTCAATGGCGAATATGAGGCTCCGTTTCTCAAGCCTAAACGTAGAAAAACAACAACTACTTTATGCGTCAGAATATTTTCAGACTCTCACTAATAAGACTTTACCGCTCAAATCCCTCAACCTAGTTTTACAAAATTTTGCTCCAGGTGTCAGTAATTGTATATTTGAATTTGTTTTTAAAAATATAACTTAAACTACTTCACGCCCAGAAGTCAGTTTTTGGTATCATGGCTCTTGTAAAATGTTCAAAGGCTACTGTATTTCGTGTCAAGGCGTCAGTTGGACTCCCAACAGTACTAAGAAAACCTGTAAGTGATCGGAAGCGATCTGTGAGAAAGCCAGGCTTGATACAATCCATTAAGATGAAAGTAACTCGTAATCCCGTTCGGAGCATAATAAAAATGGCAGAGCAGGCTAGCGTATCAGAAGCAACGGTAAGAAGAATTGTAAAATAGAAATCTAGAGCTCAAGTTAAAAGATATTTGATAATTGATAGCATATACTGTACCTGATTATATCAAATTCACGTTTCGAATAAAGCATCCAGCAGGAATGTTTGGATTGGTTGCTTCCGATGGCCAAAAAATGAACCCCGTTTTTATCCAAGAAGGCCTGAACGTGCACACAGATGTGTACTTAGGAATTCTTAAGAATCATGTTTTGCCTTGGATTACATCTAGCTACGGCAAGGATGCAAATGTTGTGTTCCAGCAAGACGGGGCCGCTGCCCACACGTCGAAGAAAACACAAATGTGGTTGAGGGATAACATACCTTAATTCTGGCCCAAAGAGATGTGACCACGTGTATGTGAACAACCTCACACGAATTTGATCTATCTACGGACCTCCATAACAAAGCATTGGAGATAAATGTCATCAGATAATATTGCCAAGGTCTGCAATAGCTTTGAGCATCGTCCAGAAGCGGTCATAAATGCAAATACCGGACATATTGAGTGAAGAGGAAGCTTAATCTTCTACGAACATTTTATGTTAATACAGGTTATGTTTAAAGTTGATAATAAAGATACTAAGCCCCAATAAAATTAAAAATGGTTGGGTCTCATTATTTTCTGACGCATACTGTAGTTCTGATTTGGGACATTTTCAGTGTGAGTTTGGCTTCAAACAAGAGCGATTGCGACATGCTGCTGATGGTCATTTGCATTGGAGAAAAATGCAACAAAAAATGAGCAACAATGGGAAATATTATACAAAATCTGCCTTTTAATGGCTCTAAATGTTGTCTATAGAACTGTTAAAATTAATTCTTTGCAAATAGGTGGCGAAAATTATCAGTTTAGTGCAAATCTAACATAATTTGACCAGTTTTTTGCACTTTTCGCAGTTCGAAATTCGCACCAAACGAGTGCAAATAAAGCTAGCATTTGGCTGTTAGGACCGCCCATTTGGCAGAAAGTGCAAACGAAATCACGTAAAAAGAAAGCCCTTAACAAAAATTGCTTCAGTATCCGCACTGTGAGCAGTTCTGCTGCAGGACGGTCGAAAAAAGTGAAGCCTCTTGCGGCAAGGATGAACGAACATTATACAAAATCAGCCCTTTTAATGGCTCTAAATGTTATCTAAAGAACTATAAAGATTTTTTATTTGCAAATAGGATGTAAAAATCATCAGTTTAGTGCAAATATAGAATAATTTGATTAGTTTTGTGCATGTTTTGCAATGCGAAATCCACATCAAACGAGTACACGTAAAGCTAGCATTTGACTGTTAGGATCGCCCATTGGCCGCAGTTCTGCTACAGGACGGTCGGAAAAAGTGAAGCCTCTTGCGGCAAGGAAGAACGAATGATTGTGACCTTTTGATCTACTATGTGCATCGTTCGCACCGCTGGATTTGTTAGGTGCTCCATTCGCAGTACGACTTTCGCCTAAAACAAGTGCGGAAAATACATCGAACTTTGAACGCAATCGACATTTCTTGCATAAATGATAGTTCTATAATTCGCTAATATGGTAAAATAATTCAACTTCTGACTATTTTCACTATCTCCACGTCGAATCGATTTCCTCATATTCATTAATTTGATTTTATGAAATCGAATTTCAATCATAATAATTTGCACTCGGTGCGGAACGTCAGCGCTGTAGGAAAGGGCACACAAGCAAGTGGCATGTTTACTTTATGCGCCGTTCGCCACCCAAGAGGGAACCGACTTGTTCAGAATTTTACTCTTAGAAATATTGATAATTATCAACTGTGTTGAAAGTCAAAGGAATGGTAACCAGTGCGGTAAAATTTCATTTTCAATCGAATAATATGAGATGAAAATGAAATTTATGGCCCTACTAATTCATTTGACTTTTGCTGCCATTTTCAAGTGAAGCTCCCGGAATTTATCGTCAGTTGAATAATCGTACCTAGTCATTTGAAGTTTTGCTTGCTCAGTTTCGAGTGCCAAGTTGTGTAGCTCCTTCATTGCCTTCGCTCTTGGTAGTAAGCAAGTTCGAACGAATAGAATTATAAATGGAGTAAAGTATTAAAAATGAAAACTGTTGGAGGAAACAATTAATTTATATGTGTTCTGTGATTGATATTTCAGCTATCTGGTTTGTCTTTCATCTATTATCTTGAACCAATTCGAATGTTTACATGAACCTCATTTGAAGGCCGCTCTCACACTATTGAAAGAGATATTTTGTTACTTCAAGAGATCAACTGACGGTGGTTAAAGTGAGCCTCGATTGAAGAGAAACCAGTGATGAACTGAATGCTGCCCGTTCGGGTCGTCAGCAAACATTGTGTGTGTGTGTGTGTGTGTGTGTGTGTGTGTGTGTGTGTGTGTGTGTGTGTGTGTGTGTGTGTGTGTGTGTGTGTGTGTGTGTGTGTGTGTGTGTGTGTGTGTGTGTGTGTGTGTGTGTGTGTGTGTGTGTGTGTGTGTGTGTGTGTGTGTGTGTGTGTGTGTGTGTGTGTGTGTGTGTGTGTGTGTGTGTGTGTGTGTGTGTGAGTGAAGTTTACTGCATTAGAGAGATCGTCAATATGTTCCACATTCAGTTTCAATTGAATTGAATGAAGTTTTACTGCACTGATGGTAACTTTCGGTTCTTTTCGGAATCCAAAGCATTTTACAAAGAACTAATAAGATTCTACTTGAAACTGATGATTTATTAGTACAACAATGTACCAGAATAAATGTGCATTTTTAAAGTGATCTGTCCCTTGTCGACAGCAGTCCTACGTAAATCTCACGGATATTCGTCTCTGACATTAACTACTAAAAGGTTTTTCTAGCAAACTTCGACAGTTTTTTCCTTCCAAATGTCGTTTAATATTTCTATTCGTGACTCCATTCCTTCTGTAAGCGTGTTTTTGTGTGTCACATCTTTCGATAGGGATAACTGTTATTCTGGTCATCCAATTGTAAAAGTGCAGTAATCTTTGGCAATTTATAATTTTATACGTTTATTTCATAATACATTAGTTTTTTTCACAGTGCCATCCACAATACATAGTACTTGTAACCTAATACATTTCGAATATCATATTATTATGTCGGTATTCATTAATTAATCTAAACACTGTTTTTATCAAGCGATTTGCTATTATAAATTGCATTCAAATAAAAACCAATTATTTTGTACATGATCTTATAACTATTTCCAGTTTGTTTGTATCAGTTCATCACTTTTATACAATACAAAATAGCTGGCTATTGGTTGAACTCATGGAAGAGAACGGGATCTAACATAACATAGAATTCAAATTGGAACTCCAATGGACTTAATAGAATGATAAAGAAGTTTCATGTAAGAAAGGTCACGACAAGTAAGAATGTCGCGAACTGGGACATCGGATAGTCTACCTTGGGTACGCAAGGAATTTATTAGTTGAGATCTGACATCACGATACTCCACGCATGTCCAAACGACATGATCAATATCGCGATGACCTTCGCCACAAGCACAATGGTTAGTCTCGGAAAATCCAATTCGAAGGAGATGTGTGTCTAACGTGTAGTCTGGACATCACACGTATGAAATCCCTACTCAGACCCGTGAACCATGCCTTTGTCGAGATTCGAGGAATAGTTGAGTGCATCCACCGATCCAGATCATCTCTATCCCAAGAAGCAGGCAAGTGTTTTTTGGCGAGACGCAAAAATGTGTTTCGTAGTGATAATATCACATTTGGCAAATTATCATGGATAGGTTTACACCAGAACAACGCTTTCAAATTGCGAAAATGTATTTCCAGAAAAATAGTTCAATTCGTGAAACGCGCGTTGTTTTTGGCTTTCATGGCTGGCCCTCTTCACGTACCATTCGTCGAGTGATGAATAAATTTCGTACGGACTACACTTTATTGGATCTTAAACCATCATCTCGTGCTTAAACTGTGCGTAACAATCACTGCTGTTAATGAGAGTTAATGAGGGATACCAGAATTTGTGTATTCACCGGCGCACGTCACAATTAAACCTTTGCCTGTGGAAAACATGGAAAGAATTGCGAAAAGTTCTTGGTTTAAATCCATACAAGATTCAGTTGGTTCAGGAATTAGAGCCGCTTGAACATGGTGAACGTCGAATAGTCGCTCGACTGGCATTGTATAGGTTGACCGAAGATCTGCTATTTGATCGCAAAAATTTGTTCACTGACAGACGCATTTCTGGCCATTTACAATCCTAGCTTATTTGCGATATCTGAGACGGAGGGATTATGGTCACGCTTGAAAAAGCTGCTATTTTTCTTCGACGATTTCGCAAACCGCGATTTTCGATTTCACCTCCAGATTCAGTCTTCCTAAGTGTCGACAATCCCTATCCGAACACTTCTATTGAATAGGTGGAAGCTTATTTGGTGATATTCAACAACTTCGTCTACTAGGTGTGCGAGTAGTTCGAGTTTTTGCGATCTGCGAGCACATTTTTGACACGTTGCTCCTCTTGCTTCGATTTGCATGATGCTGCACAAATCTAACAATCAATAAGAGGTTTGCGGGTTTTTTTATGCAGCATGGAAGAAGGCTAGAGATAAGCCAACTGATATGTGTGTATGTAACGTTTTATTTTTGCACTAATTTTTCTCGGAGATTGCTGAACCGATTTTCACGTACTGAGATTCAAATGAAAGGTCTTGTGGTCCCATAAAAAATTCCTGAATATTATTTGGATCCGACTTCCGGATCCGGAAATATAGGGTAATGTGTGTTAAAAATTTTATACCATCACTGAAAAGGGCGAAAAACCGTGAAAAGTTTTCTAAATCGGCCTCAAATCTTCTCCAATTGGTAGTTTTAATCAGTAGACGGTCAAACAAACCGATTTCGGTTATTTTTTTAAGAATCGACGAAAATTATTTTGAAGAATACCACAGTATTATATATGATAGTATGATTGATATGAGAAAGGCATCATTACACCACTAGGTGGATTAAAACAGGTTTCACTTGTTTGTTTCAAAACACGATTGTATAAAACTGCTTCCATGATATCTCGAAAACTATTTGACTGATTCTGCTCCAATTTATACAGCTTCTTCAGTACATTGCAGCTTCAAACTTTGATTTTTTGTTTGATGTTTTCCAAAAAAATTATTTCTATGATTGTAGTTCCAAAAACAGTATCAAGTAACACGAATAAAATAGTGTATGGGTTTTTGATTTCCGATAAATAAATAAACAGTTGGAATCATGGCAGCAGTAGAGTGAAATACACACTTAGAAAAAAAAGCGTAAATCTACGTCTCTATAGATGCACTTAAAGGAAGCGTCGCAATTCATCTCAATTAATAATTCAAAACATGAAAAAATGGATCATATCATTCACTTCACAGCTTATCTGTCCAAAGATGCCATCAAAACAGATACAACACTCATTTTTGCATGCTAATAGACATAATAGTCTGTCAACACCAGAGATGTCCATCTCACACTGACAACTTCAACGAGAGCTCTTGCAAGATTTTCAAAGCAATGCCAGATCTACTCTCTATTCATTGAAGTTCACATAAGTGTTCGCTCACCATCACGCGCCTGTGATCACTTGGGTGTATTTAGGCGAGAACACGTGACAGCGATTCGTGCGAAGAGAATATGGTTCTCTCGTACCTGCTTCTATCAACACAAGCACACACTCAAAGTCTGTATAATGGACACTGAGAAGAAGTGCTCTTTCCTTTTTGTGTGGAGCCTACCGAATGAATCCGCAGTGTGGAAATGAAACTTACACACTGGTGTATCCCTCTAGTGAAATGCCATCACTGGTCAACACCCGATAAATTACAAAGAAAAAAAAATTTACTCGCCATGAAAATCAACGATACTTTGAAACAGGCATCAGTTGAATAAAAAATTTGATTGAAAACCATCATCAATGTAAAAGTAAATTGATTTTTCAATGAATATCAAAGCTTATTTCAATTTACGCTTAGTTTTGCTTTTACATTATATTGAAAAATAAAGACCTGAGAGACCTTTATCTCAAATTCCCTGCTTCAAATATGTGCATGAAAATAGATGTAAATATTTTTATTTGTAGATGATCTTAGCAGATATGAATTCGCTTTTGCTGGTAAATTCGATAGTAAATGTCTGATTTGGCAAGCGATTGACTGCTGCGATTTTGTGTCACTACTTTTTGTCTACAGTCTACATTCCGGAACGATTTCTAACTCATCCCGATCAGCAAGCAGCGGCAAGTCGAGCTTCAAATTGCCACGTATCTAACAGTCTCATCTTCATTTTTTAAGTGTCTCATCCGTGATAAATCGCATTCAAACCTAACGGAGAGAGAGGAAACATTTTCGTCTCTCGCTGCAACTAACGAGAGTATATATGCCAACGTCACTCGTTCTCCAACGACAATACGAAACAGAAACACAATTTAGAAACTAGTGTTGTCGTTCTCGAAATTTTCAAACGGAACTGAGAGTGCCATTAATTTCTCGTCAATTTCGTCTGTTTTGAGTCAATGAAAATGACTTTTATTAGCTCTGGTGGCAAGTATAAAGCAATTCTCGTAACAAGATTCGATGTAAGTCCGATTTCGTTAGTAGTTAAAATAACAACTTTACCGAACAAGTATCGGAACGAGAAACAATTAAGATATATTTCTGTTATGATGAATTGATCGGGAAATAATGGCTGTAGACGATAGTGTATTACGTTGGTTACGTTTTGGTTACGATAAACAATTCCGAAAACTTTATGTGCGAGTAGTTCGGATTTTTGCTATGCGCGAGCCTAATTTTTATTGCGATGATCCTGTTGCTTCGATGCCATTTTCACAACTGAAGAGCAAATGTCAAAACGATGGCACACACATTTTGCAAAAGGTGGGTGTGAAGATTTTTTTGTTGTTCCACTATGAAAACATATGTGTTAAGTTGAAATTGATCAGGTTGGAGCACCTCTCAATATATGAAATGTGAGAGATGATTTTTTAGAAGTTAAGTAAACTAAGATACAACAAGATACTGATAAAAGCAACAATATTGTAATTATCGACAGTACCAAAATTTCGTCGGAAAATTGATCTGAAAGCATATAAATAAAAACTTCTGAGTTCTCAAAGGTCTTCAAAAGCATGAGTCATGTTTAAGACAACTATCATTGCAGATCTGTTTCAATCATGAATCGTTTTTGTTTATTTCGATATTCGCAGTCGTTGTCGGCTATTCGATCACTGCTCAAATGTTTTAAGATTTCACCTAACTTGAGTTACTATTGGAAACATTGTTCTTAGATTATTGTCACTTTGTTTGCGATTAGAATTATTCCGTTGAAAATAGTAATCTAATAAATGAAACGATTCTCCAATGAAAACGAAAATTGAACACCCAATTATGCCAGTTCTTAATCGAATGTATCGAAAAGTTTCGATAACCATTCATTTTTCAGCTTCGAGCTACTGTCAATTTATCTCAAAAATGTTCTGCAGATTATAGCGGACGGTTTCCGACTGATAAAGCTTTCGTAAAGAAAGTGAAACGAAGTTATATTTTATCAGCTTGAAAATAACGAATTGAATCGAATATGCAACATTTCAAACGTTGTGATAACGGCTACATGACTAAAGCTTAAAGGGGAATTTCAGCTCGCAGCATGCTTTGCGAAACCGTACAAAATTGAAGTGGTTGTCAAACAAGCACATTTCGTCCCAAAATTTTCTATAAGCATAAAACTTTTTGAACCAGTCGCATTCCTAGCGATGGGCTTAGCATGATGCAAACGTATGTTTTAGCTGCGACCAATATGTGATACTTGTGATTAAATCCTCGATAACCAAATTGTGAAATTTTTCCAGATGAGCAAGCTCAAAATGTCGATTTGCTATCAATAGATGATTTTAATTGGGTCATATTTATTATCTTGGTTTCAAGCCAGAATCATACTTTCATTTCTGTATAAAATGTTCAAAACGACGTATGTTTCAATGAGAGATTCTCTTTGTTTACTTTCTCTTTCGATTATTACGGTACTCTTAGCAATCCTTCACTCCAATTATCTATCGATACTAACAACTAAAGCTATCATCTTTTAATCTGCACTAAAGAAATGACCGGAAAATTCAGGAATATTTTGCAATAATCGAAAGAAAAAGTAAACAAAGAGAATCTCTCATTGTAACATACGTCGTTTTGAACATTTTATACAGATTTCATGTTAAGCATGTTGAACGTCAAGCCAAATAAAGAGCATTTACGGCATGTGGCGAATTTATTGCTTAATCAAAAGAAAAAGGCATCAGAACGTCATTGAATTCTCATAGAGATTTATAGCTACCTTCAAACTACATACACATACACAAACACAAAGAAGGGTGAAACATTCTAATGTCACTCGTGATCCATTTTCAATTACCAGAGAGTCATGAAAAAATTCAAAAGGTTGTTAAATGGACTCCACACAAACTGAACGAAGATGGAAAGGCGAAATACTCAATATATAACGAATTGAAACTGACATAAATTTAACGAAGAAATCTCCTAAACTAGATAAAAAATTAGTCAAAAACTCCGAAAAAGAAAATTACTTCGATTTTTCATATAAATGTTAATGAGAAAAGCATCATAAAACCTCTAGTTGAAGTGAACGTGGTTTTTACGGTTATTTATTTCGAAAATTTTGGTATTTAATTGCCAACTATTATGGATTATTATATTCGGTGTATGTCGACTCCTAAAAAACTCGAGTAATTTCAGAAATTTTATTTAAATTGAAAAACCAAAACAATTTCGGGATATTTTCAGGTGCAATAGTGATGTTTTTTAAAAAAATTACCACACGAATTTTTCCGCTGCCTAGTAGCTTTGCTTATTTCTTTAAAAAAAAAAGCGCACGGGTTTTGTCAGAGACAAAACTGGGTGACGTGAATACGGATAAAACGGATCGTCTAAGTCCTTCGATGGTAGACATTGTAGAGCATTTTCCTCGAATACGAAAGAACAGTTAGTCATAGACTTCCTGTTCCAATTTCAGATCGAAATTCTGACCTTACCATTATACTTCTGCAGATCCCGATCCTGAAACTGTATCCATAATATGGTTATATAAGATCTTGGTCCATTTCTTGGTTAAAGATCTGGTGATGATTAGCACCGTGGGGTTCGGTAACTGCATCTGTACCTGTATTAGGGGAGGTCCTAATGCAGGATTAGAATCTGGATCTAGACCAGTAAATGGAGAACGGTCTGGTCGTCCAATTGTGGTGGTTATTTCAGAAAGCATAAAAAAGTCTACAAATTGGTTATATCTAATTTTAAAACGAATTTACGTAAGACGGTTGAGGCCGTAAAGATATCAGAAGGTAGTTTGTTAAAATGACCATTTGACCATGAGCAAACTCTTTTCAAAGTGGATGTCGCGTTTAGTAATAGTCGATCCAAAACAATAACGTGTTGATGATTCAGAGTAGTGTTTGGCCTTGTTTACGAGTAATAAATTAAATTTTTTGGCGTCGTTATGTGACAATGGATGGAGTATGGATCTATCACATCGCTCCGGAATTAAAACGATCTTCATCTGAGTTGTCGGCAGCCGGTGAACCACGTCTAAAGCATCCAAAGGCACAATAGTTAGCAGGGAAGGTTATGGCTTCAGTATTTTGGGATGTACATGGTAAACAATCAATAGCGAATACTAAATAGCGTTGTTCAATCATTTGAATGCAAAAATCGAGGAAAAACGACCTCATATGTCGAAGAAACAACACCAAGAAAATGCACTGATTCACAAGTCGATAGCAACTATGGGTAAATTTAATGAATTACATTTCAAATTGCTTCCTCATCCTCCATATAATTCAGATCTGGCCCCATGTGGCTACTGGCTATTCGCTGATATATAAAAAAAATTATCACCGGTAAGAAATTCAATTCAAATGAAGAAGAAATTGCTGAATGTGAAGCCTATTTTGAGGTAAAAGACAACTCCTTCTACAAGTACGGCATCGAGAAGTTAGAGAAGCGTTAAAATGATTGTATTGCTCTTCAAGGAGATTACATTGATGAATAAAATTGATTGTTGGCAAAAAAGGTGTTTGTCCTAGTTAGTTACAGGATATATTGAGTGATGTGTTATCAGGGGTCTCTGGGGTTCTGATTGAAACTCGGTTTTCCCAGCAATTCTATATTCTTTCTCTAGGGAAAGGCAAAAAGTATCGATTTGAACTTCGTTCGTTTCAGTTTTGTGTTGTCAACTATATGAAGGTTGGAAGGTTTTTATCCTTCATTATGCTGTCTTTACCTCGGAACCGTTGAAAACTCGGATCAAGATGAAATTAAAAATGTTTCTATAAGACCGTGAGGCCTTTCATTTGAATCTAATTCTGTGAAAATCGGTTTAGCCATCCCCGAGAAAAGTTGGTACACATATTTTCAGTTTTTAGCACACTTTACCCCATAATTCTGGAACCGGAAGACGGATTTAGATGAAATTCAGAAATTTGCTAAGGTATCATAAGACCTTTCATTTGAAAATAATTTTGTGAACATCGGTTCTCTAATCTCTGGGAAAAGTTAGTACACATATTTTATTTCTGTTATACATTTTACCCCACAATTCCGGAATCGGACGTCATATCCAAACAAAATTAGATTTTTTTCTGGGGCCCCAATACCTTTTATTTGAATCTAAGTTTGTGAAAATCGATTCAGCCATCTCAGGCCATTCAGGTTAAACATCAAAAGGTTGTCATTTTTAGTTCTGAATGTATAACGATATAAGTGACATAACCAACAAAACGTAATGTTTTCTCTTCGCCTAATTTTCTCAGAAATGGCTGATCCGATTGCAACTGTCCTAGGCTCGTTTTAAAGTTACTATTGGGTCGTAGAGGGAGGTTTTTTGTCGCGGATTTTGATGCGGATTTTCGAAGTTGTGCGATTTTTTTCTACGAATTTTCAAAGCTATGCGGTTGTCTTATTTTTTGTCATATAAAAGTACGAAGCGTCGAGATCTGGTGTTAACTGACACTTTTATATTTTTCCAAAAATTTTCTCGAGATTAGGGGCGACCGGGGTTAAACCGGACAGCTTAAATATGTTTCCAATCAGCAATTATGTTGATCCAAGGGTTGATTTTGAAAACGCACTTTCGTGTGATAGGCAGGCTTTAGTTTGCTGGAATCAATTCAGTTCGGCGTCAATCGTGTTCGTATGAAAACGTACACGTTTTTTACTAAAACATTTTTATTGAATTTTCTAGTTTTTGGGTTTATTTCAAATCTGTATATTGTAATGCCGGTCTTTAAAGTACTTGCAAATGTTCATTTCGTGCTGAATCCAATTTTACCTTCTTTTTTTAATATTAAAAATAGATATAGAATTCGCTCAAACATTAGAAAAATTTTCCCAGACCCGGAGGGCCGAGTGTCATATACCAATCGATTCAGCTCGACGATCTAAGCAAATGTCCGTATTTGTGCATTGTCAACAAAGAGGTCGAGATCTCGGAGATGACTGAACCGATTTTGATCATACTAGTCGCAAATGAAAGGTCTCCCCGTCATCCTGAAAAATCCGCGTATAGAATGATATTGAAATCAGAAGTTTACTTTTTGAATAATACGAAGTATTCAATTGCCCTAGAAAACAGAATATGTTTTGAGACTTGGATTCCGCAACCATAGCCATAGATTGTTGAAATCCGTCCATTTTTAACGGAGATATCGGTATTTTTGTGTAAGCGACTTTTTGCCTTGTTCCAGTAGTCGGAGTTTTACGCGCTTGATGACGAACCGATTTCGTCCATCTAATATTCACATGTAAGGTCTTAATTAAAAACTGCTTGTCTGATCCGACTTCCGGTTCAAAAGATACCGGGATTAGTGTAAAAATTTCACATAAATTTATCGGGTTTATTGGGTTCACGGATTTTGACAAACATAGATTCAAATGAAAGGTCCTAAGATATCATAAGAAGATCCCAATTTTCATTCGGTTTAAGCCCTGCTTCCGGAGGTTGCGTGCTTAGTGTAAAAACGTTAGTTTTAAGTGTAAAAATTTCAGTTTCAAGTCAGTTTCTGGCTTAGCTCCGGTCTCCCCGTTTCATGCATTTTTAGGACATTTGTAATCAAAAAACGTGATTAATCCACCTAGCAGTGAGATGATATCTTTTTTATCAATCCGCATATGTTTTTGCATGGATATTCTTAGGTGTTTTAGCTCTCATTATTTTAATTATCGTTGTTTTAAACGGCAAATTGAGATTTTAATCACTCATTACCCTGTAATGTCGAAATCGTATCGAATTTCAATCTTAACGTGTGAAAATCGATTGAACATTCCATGAGATGTCGAAGTAAGTTCCACTTTAGAGTTTTTCGTCATTATTAATGGTACTTCCAGAGCCGGTATTCAGGAACTACACACTTAAAAAATCCCTGTGATTTTACATCTTATTAGATGCACATAAATGAAGCGGCGCAGTTCACGCAAATTCACGTGGAAGAACATTTAATATTGTGTCTAAAACTCCATGACATGTAATTCGTTGAAATAAAAAAAGAATGCTGATAGCGCAACCGCCGCGACTTGAACCGAGAATCATTGGAATTTTTTGGTGTGTAGCATAACCCAAAATGATTCGAATGGCCATAAATTGATACGCCAAGCAATTTACATCTTATATATCGGCATGAATTTTAAAAACTCATCATCTGTAATTCCAGAATCGGAAAAAATTCACCAATTTTGTATGGGACCTTAAGTCCTTTAATTTGAATTTTTGTTTGTGAAGTTCGATTTGGCCTTTTTGATAAAATGATTGAGCTTTGAGAAACGATTCGATACTGAAACCTGAATTCTAAAATCGGTGTAGCCGAAATCAGTTAAGTTCACCTGAGGAGTGTGTAGACATCTTTAAGAAATTGTAATGCGAATTAAAATTTGGGGGTACATTCCGAATCCAAGAACGAATACCGCAAAAACTGAAATAAATTTATTTGGTAATCGACTATCCAAATCTGCCAACCCGATAAACCTTATTAATTTATGTGTTTTTAAGACCTCATTGGAATAATAGATGATTCTTATATTTCATTTGAATCTAAAATCGGTTCAGTGAATTGCATTATTTTAATTTCGTTTCACATATCATCCTGTGGTTCTGCAATCAGAAGTCGGATCCAAACGTAATTTAGGAACCTTGTTTGGGAGTATACTACTTTTCATATGAGTCTGAGTGTGTAGAAAACGACGAGCTGAGTCGTATGGTATATGGAAGTTATGTTCTTCCAGCACTTATTGCTGTAAGTAGTTTAAATCAATATAATTATGGAATTGCTTTCAACTCGAAAATTCTGCCATCCTCTGGTTAAACATATGTCATATTCGAACGATTATGTTGCCAAAAACGAACCGTGCCAAAATCGGTCCAAGGCAAAATGTCATAAAAAAGATGCTGTACACAGTCTTCTTGGTACTTAGAAACAATTGTATGTAACAGTATAAAAAATCGCGTTTCACGTTGCTCCCAAGCATTGCTTTATAATCTAGCGCTCAAAACTTCTACTGCTGGAATAGAGGGAAAAGTCACTTATACAAAAATGTCGATATCTCCGTTGAAAATGGGTGGATTTTAACAATCTATGGCTAGTTGGATAGGTATTACCTTGTGGAATCTAAGTATTGAAACATATTCTGTTTTCAAGGTCAAGTGTGACAGATACTGTCAAAAAACTAAAAATTTTGACATAAAACGTATAACTCAAAAAGTAAACATCCTATCTCAAAACCATTCAATAGCGTTCTGGGTGACGGGGAGACCTTTCATTTGCGACTAGTTTGATCAAAATCGGTCCAGCCATCTCTGAGATCTCGACCTCTTAGTTGACAACACACACATACACACAAACATACACACACACACACACACACACACACACACACACACACACACACACACACACACACACACACACGCACACACACACACACACACACACACACACACACACACACACACACACACACACACACACACACACACACACACACACACACACACACACACACACACACACACACACACACACACACACACACACACACATACACACACACGGACATTTGTTCAGGTCGTCGAGCTGAATCGATTGGTATATGACTTTCGGCCCTTCGGGCCTCGGAAAATTTTTCTAAAGTTTGAGCGAATTCTATACCTATTTTTTATATATATAAAAAATGGTAAAAATTTATTTCAGTTGCCAAACGTCGATTTTTTTTCGAACTCGATCTTTTATAAATTTTTGAAAACATTTGCCAACAAAAGAATTCGACAGTCCCACGATAAAAGGGCCCAACTGCAAATGACAGTTTCTCTTTGTTTACTTTTTCTTTTTCGATTTATTGCACTGATTTTATACTTGACGACTTCAAAGTCAAAGTCTTGGCATTACATTCCTTTTGTGGAATTTGGCCTTTCTGCTTCAACAGACTTCGCAGCCGATTCTTAGTGTACAGATGGTAGTGCATGGCTAGTACTATGAATCCTACTGACACTAAGAATCCTTCCAGGTCGGGGCTCGAACATACGACAACTGGCTTGTAAGACCAGCGTCCTATGCATTGAACCGCCAACCCGGGACGACTTGCTGTTCGCAAAACATTCAAGGTAAAACCACAAGCTTTCGATTTATATTGAATAGGCTCTCGTTTGCAGTTAGGCCTTTTTATCATGGGACGCGGATTTCCGATGTTACGGGGCTTTTTTTCGCAGATTTTCATGTTTTACCATTTTTATATATATAAAAAATAGGTATAGAATTCGCTCCAACTTTAGAAAAATTTTCCGAGGCCCGGAGGGCCGAGTGTCATATACCAATCGATTCAGCTCGACAATCTGAGCAAATGTCCGTGTGTGTTGAATGGTTTTGAGATCGGATGTTTACTTTTTGAGTTTTATGTCAAAATTATCAGTTTTTGACAATATTTGTCACAATTGACCTTGAAAATAAAAAACGTTTTCCGATTTAGATTCCGCACGGTACTAGCTATCCAACAAGCCATAGATTGTTAAAATCCGTTCATTTTTAACGGAAATATCGATATATTTGTGTAAGCGACTTTCCCCCCTATTCCAGCAGTAGGAATTTTTAACGCTGTATGCAACGCAATGCTTGGGAGCAACGTGAAACACGATTTTTTATACTGAAAACACACAATTGTTTCTAAATACCAATCTACAGCATCTTTTTTCATGACTTTTTGCTTCGGACCGATTTTAGCATGGTTCATTTTTGGTAACATAATCGTTCGAATATGACATATGTAAATGATGGCAGCATTTTCGAGTTGAAAGTAATTCTATAATTATCCTAGCTGACCCGTCGAACTTCATCTCGCCTAAAAATTATTTGTTCGCAGTTGTGTATTCGGATAGCAGAATTGTCGAACGACTAAATGGTTAACGTTTCTCTCCAATGTTTTTTTTACTACTTAACCTACCTCGTCCCGGGTTGATGGTTCAATGCATAGGACGCTGGTTTACAAACCAGTTGTCGTATGTTCGAGCCCCGACCTTGAAGGACACTACTGACTGACACTACGCAGTAGAATCGTACCATCGGCCATGCAATGGTTCTGTACACTCTGAATCGTCTGCGAAGTCTGTTGAAACAGAAGGTCAAATTCCTCTACAGGAATGTAATACCAAGGATTTGCTTTTTAACCTACAATCAACGGAATTCGAAACACATTTAGCCCAAAAAAGAAACATCACCAAAACTTAATGTGGAAATGTAAAACACTTCCGTTAAGTAAAAATAGAGCAAATGAACAAACTGTCATCTCAGGATATATTTACAATTTGTATTTAGCCAAGTAACCAAAAGTTTGTAAAAAAAATGAACAGTCCGTTTTTGAGGAATTATCCATACTTCAATGTTCACCCGACGAAACAGAACAAACTTTGAATGAATTTCTTGTACAGCTTTTCAGCATCGAGAAAGTTTTCTCAGAACTTGTTCTGTACGTTCAAGTTGCCAAAAAGTGCCACGCATACTTTAGAGCTCTAATAAAGTGGATATTTTTAGGAACTAAGGAACTTTTGGTGACTTGGAGAGACGACACTTACATTTTAATTTGATATTGATCTTACTAATTTGATATTGATCTTACTAACGTATCAAAAAATGCTCTTTAGCAACTCATCACACGATTCAATCAGCGCCATCAAAGGGAGACGGATATCATCTCAGCAACAAAAAACCGGCCTTGTTCATTTAGCATAGCATAGACACCAGTGCGAGAGGCCCGTGAAATACTCAGAGTATGAAGTGGTGCGAAAAGATGTAGAAATATTCTCTCACGGTTCTACCAGATTGGCAATGTTGTATACAATGTAAAGAAATATCGAACCACTCTCTGACAAATTATCGGCTATCACCAACACTGCTTCTTAGAATATGAAATAGTCTCAATCTATCTTGAATATTGATATCTAATTGCCACTTATTATGTGCGCACAATTTTTTCATTGATTCACAATTACCGTTATTATTCATTTAACTCCATTACACACAATCTATCAACTGGTGAACGATATCAGAACTTTTTCTTCTGCCTACAGCGGCATTTCTAGAACAGTCATATGGATTCCGCCAGTCATTTATGTCGTTTTCTCTTGATGCCTAACCTAACCCAGTTTCCACCCTAACTGCTGTCAAATCGTTTATTGGAAACCAGTTTTGAACATAGTTTCAACGATATTGAGCTGAAAATCGAGTCAGTTTCGAGTCTGATTTTTATTTCGGGTTTGCTCACAACCCCGTTGTTAGGTGCGAACCCAACTTAGTTTCGTGAAAAGTGTTTACTTGATGACACTACCCTGAGTCAGTTTCAGTTTTACAAAGCGAAAACGACATTAGTAAGCAATAATTTCGATACCCAATTAAGCACGTGGTTCGAAGTGACAAATCACATGGATCAACTATGAATGTGAAAACTTCACACAAAACAACTCGTTGCGCGCCAAAAGATTCTTTCAACGATCTAGTATTCCTTTCTTCGACGGCCATACATTTATGCAACTCGTTTTGCGCCAAACACCTATCGATGATCTAGCAATCATTGGCGACTTTTTCAGTGGAAAATTCCATTGTCCATACAAAACAACTTTATGGATTTTCCTGCCAGTTTTCCTATTTTTTTTGATGTACGAACCCGGTGGGGGTAAAAACTGATCAAACAAAAAAAGAATCATGTAAATCCGTCCATCCGTTCTTACGTGATGCGATTACAAAGAATGATCTCTGCATTTTTATATATATAGATATATATGTATATATATATATATATATATATATATATATATATATATATATATATATATATATATATATATATATATATATATATATATATATATATATATATATATATATATATATATATATATATATATATATATATATATATATATATATATATATATATATATATATATATATATATATATATATATATATATATATATATATATATATATATATATATATATATATATATATATATATATATATATATATATATATATATATATATATATATATATATATATATATATATATATATATATATATATATATATATATATATATATATACATATATATATATATATATATATATATATATATATATATATATATATATATATATATATATATATATATATATATATATACAGATTGATTTAAACTACTTACAGCAATAAATGCTGGAAGAGCATAGCACCTATGTACCATTGATACCATTCGTCAAGATCAGCAAATGCGTGTGTGACAAATAATTTCATTCAATTTTCTCGGAGATGGGTCAACCGGTTTTTACAAACTCAGATTCATATGAAAAGTCGTATAATCTCAAACAAGGTTCCTAAATTACATTTGGACTCGACTTCTGGTTCCGGAACTACAGGATGATATGCGAAACGAAATTGTAACTCATTTTCTCGCAGATGGCTGAACCGATCTATGATTCAAATGAAAGGTTTTAAGATCCTATAAAACATCTTGCGTTCTAGTCATATCCGACTTTCGGTTCAGGTGATACAGGGTGATTAGTATTAAAATGTTTATTTCACATAAAGTAATAAGGTTTATCGGGTTTGCAGATTTGGATAGTCGATAACCAAATAAATTTATTTCAGTTTTAGCGGTATTCAGTTTTCGATTCGGAAGGTACCCAAAAATTTGATTCGCACTACGGTTTCTCAAAGATGCCTACACTGTTTTTCAAACATTTTGAAACAAATGTAAACTATACAGCTACTCAGGTGAATTTATCTGACTTCGGCTACACCGACTTTAGAATTCCGGTTCCAGTATTCTCGAAGCTCAATCGTTTTCTCAAAAAAGGCTAAATCGAATTTCAAAAACAAAAATTCAAATTAAAGGATTTATGGTCCCATACAAAATTAATGAATTTTATCCGAATCTGGAATTACACGGTGATGAGTTTTTAAAATTCATACCGATATAGAAAACGAAGCCAAAAACGCTTCAAAGTTGGCCTCAAAAGTATTGTTATTGAATACCGGTTCTGGTAGTGTCGTAAATAACCCTAAACTCTAAAGTGGAACTTATTTCGACATCTCAATGGAATGTTATTACACGTTTAGATTCAAATTCGATCCGATTTGCAGTTTCGACATTACAGAGTAATGAGTGATTTAAATATCAAATTGCCTCTTAAAACGACGATCATTAAAATAATGTCATGAGAACTAAAACACCGAAGAACTTTCAAGCAAAAAACACATGGGGATGATAAAAAAAGGTATCATCTCACTGCTAGGTGGATTAAGCACGTTTTTTGGTATCTCTCGCGTACAATTAACATAAAGTTTGGAAACAAAAATGTAGATACTTCGGGTTCCGAAGGTATAATCGTATAACTGGCGTAACCGACAAATCCCGCTTTTATTCTATCCGCATTTTCTTTAGAAAGTAACCAATGATTATGTTCAAATGTATCGTTGCCGATACTGTTGGTTTCGAGAATGTTGTGAACTAATGGCATTTTCGTTTTTCGTTTTAATGGCATTTTCGTTTTTTTTACTACACCAGTGCAGGAAAGTAAAGGATGCCTTGATTACACCCAATTTGGAGCGAATATAGTCAGTGCTACACTACACCGGTGCAGCGCTAAAAACAAAAACAGCATAACTGAATCTGAATGAATTTTTATCAAACATCACACCACTAGATGGATTAAAAAGAGGTTTTGCTCATGAAATTATGTTTGGTTATTCATGATAGACATGATTCATGATTTCATGATTTTTAATCATGGTACCGGCAATGGATTTTTCCCCGTGTAGAATTACGAACGTCAAAATACGATTTTCAAGCTACTGTCCCATTTGTTATTGTCAATTGAACATGGATATTTTTTTCACATTTTGCGAATGGGGCTGAGAGTAAAATATCTTCTTTGTTATTTTCGTCTTTTTCGAATAAAACATACAAACTTGTATTCGCTCTAATGTCAAATATTGATCACGCCTAACGTCCATTATGACAAATATTGTTTCCATAAAATAAATATCTTACTCATTTGATGCTTTCTTTGACACTAAATATTATTTCCACATTTCAGGGGCGTCGTGAAGTCTTCGTCGGGCGAATCGATACCGGCCGGAGCCGTTGCATCCAGTTCACATCCGTACAAAATCCCGCCACCTCCTCCGTCGTCGATCGCCAAATATGATTCCGACTTTCCATTGAGAAAAACAGGTACGTTGTGCACAGGATCGTTAGTCTCGATGTGTGTGTGCGTGTCATTTTCGCTTGATTGATACTAATTGGATGAATCCGCTGTATCCGATTCTGGAATTTCTGGATAAACGAAACGAAATAACAGTTTGCAAAATTGCGAAGCTTAAATCTAGAGTTTTACGTTTGATTTTCTGCATGTTGCGCTTGTCTGTCGCGTTTTTCTTTTGTAACATTTAACAGACAAGACCAAGTTAACCTACTAAAAAAAGCGACAGCCTTTTTGAACAGTTTGCTTTTCTACCAAAGCGACCATGTCTAGTCCAGACGCCACCATCTTGTTCGCTTTATAGACTAGCACAGTTTCGATGTTACCACTAACCGTCCAAACCGAATGCATGTATTTTTGCCACACGACAGCTTCCGAGTCAAACCTGCTGAAGATACGCATCAAGCAGCGTGTTATCGAGAAACGTACTATGACCGGACCGTTGGCTGCGCGCCGCCAGGAACGACTCCAACAGGCAGCCCAACGACGACTCCAGAAACAATCGCAAGTCCAGCAACAGCACGCTCAGCAACACCAGCAAGCTCAACATTCCCAACAGCTGTCACATCACCAAATTTCCTCGATGGCCGCTCATCCAGCAAGTATGTATAATACCGTCATGAATCAACAATCACCGATCAGTCAACAATCACCATAGAACTAGTGTCGTTTTGATTTTGTGTGACTGTGGTGTGTTAAACACTAGAGCTAAACTAATTTTGCGCCAACGAAGATTAGCTGCACGAACAAAGCCTCCCCCACTCTGAGTTTGTGTGCTAATGAGACTAATCTATCGAAAAGGACAGAGTCTGACCGTTTTTTTCATCGCCATCTCTAAATGGCACATCATGCCTAGTGCTAATAACGTTTCAATTTCACAGATTGCTCCACTGGAACACCCGACTCGGGACCGAATTCACCTCCGGCACTGGGAAGCCGTGGATCACCATCCAATGCACCGATACAGGAGGAGAACGAAGATCCACAGTACCGGTCTAGCATCAACGACCTTGCACTGTTCAGTTCACCTTCAATGCCAAACATTTCGCTGGGCAGGCCCCATCTTGCTGATGCACATCCCGGAAATCACCTTGTAAGTGTGTCGTTTTAGGTTCCGCCGTAAGAGTTACTAATGTATCATATGATCCCCATAGACGATGGTTCCGCTGAGACCTCCACACCAGATGGTGGCCGCTGGCCAGCCACCGCAACCTTCACTATCGCATCATCCTCCACCGTTACCACCGCATTTTGTAAATCATCCTACAATGCTGGAACTCACTGAGCAGCAATTGCAAGCAGCCGCGGCTGCTGTAGCTGCCGCCGGTGGTCTCTCGATTAACCCGACCCATCTGGGAGGGATCAATTCCGGTGTTCCACCGGTTTACGGTCAACCAATCACCGACGCTCAGGTTGCACAGGCAAGACTGCACAAACAAGGCCATCGACCGCTTGGTCGGACGCAGTCGGCTCCTCTGCCACTCGGTCATCCGATGCTAACCGGGACATCCGGTTCGGTTGTCAACATCGGTCAGACACACTACGAGGACAGTGACGTAAGTTATCTGGGGTCGCTAGTTTGTTTAGCGTAAATTAATGTGCTTTAACTCTATTCATTCAGGCCGAACGGCAAGCCTACGAGCAGCATCTGTTGATGAAACAGAAAATACGCCAGACCGCACTGAGCCGTGCCAATTGCGTGCGGGAACCTGAGTTGAAGGAGGAAGTAGAATCCGGCGAGGTGATTGACCTAACGGACAAAAAACAACCACCCAAGACGACGGTGATAACGGCGAACAGTGTGATCAAGAGTACTTCCCATACAACGCTGTTGTGTGATTCTGCGGAAAGTTTACAGCAGCAGCACGTCGAGTTTCTACAGGCACAACAGCGTGAATTCATGCGACAATCGATTCAGCTCGGAATATTGGAAGATCCGTACAATCGTACCATACTGCGACCACTCTCTCGAACCTCTTCGAGTCCACTAGTCCATCTGGGAACCCCGGCCAGCAGTAACCATCCGATGACCCTGTCGGATACCGGTCAGGAGGATACTCCGCCTCCAGTAAATCTGACGGTTCAGAATCGTAGTCGTTCGATGCTTAGCTACACTAACGAAGGTCTCGCAAGTCCTGGACCTTTACAGCTAACAACCTCGTCGTCCGCCTCGGCAATCCCTCTTCGATCCGTACAGCAGAACGGCAAGCTGACTACCGGACTGGCCTTCGATAGTCTCATGCTGAAGCATAGCTGTATCTGTGGTGACAACGCTGCCCATCCGGAGCACAGCGGACGACTTCAGAGTGTCTGGGCTCGGTTAGTGGAAACCGGTCTAGCGTCTCGTTGTGACAAGCTTCGCTCTCGCAAAGCCACCCAAGAGGAGCTGCAAACCGTGCACACCGAAGCGCATTCCCTCGTATTCGGTACAAATCAGATCAACAGACAGAAGTTGGATGCCAGCCGGGTAAGCTTTGTAAGGCTGGCCTGTGGTGGAGTTGGTGTTGATCTCGATACTACCTGGAACGAACATCATACTGCTGCTGCTGCCAGAATGGCGGCCGGATGCGTGATAGACTTATCGTACAAAGTGGCTAAAAGTGAAATCCGAAATGCTTTTGCCGTTGTTCGTCCTCCGGGTCATCACGCGGAACCAAACGCCGCTATGGGTTTCTGCTTCTTCAATTCGATAGCCATAGCGGCTAAACTGTTGCTGCAACGACTACCGTCCGAAATGCGTAGAATCCTCATTGTGGACTGGGACGTCCATCACGGTAATGGAACACAGCAGGTATTCTACGATGACCCCAATGTGCTGTACCTTTCGATCCACCGACATGACGACGGGAACTTTTTCCCCGGCACCGGTGGTCCTACGGAGTGCGGTGCTGGACCGGGACTTGGTTTCAACGTGAATATTCCGTGGTCCGGTGGACTGAATCCTCCTCTTGGTGATGCCGAGTACCTGGCAGCCTTCCGAACTGTGGTGATGCCAATCGCGCGTGACTTTCAGCCCGACATTGTCCTTGTGTCGGCTGGATTTGATGCGGCTTATGGTCATCCTGCTCCTCTCGGTGGGTACATGGTTTCGCCGGCCTGTTTTGGTTACCTAACCCGAGAGCTAATGAAACTCGCGGATGGGAAGGTAAGATTTTTCAGTTTCAGTTCTAAATTGGTTACCAATCGATTAAAATATTGTCCTAATTACAGGTAGTACTAGCGTTGGAAGGTGGTTACGACCTCCCGGCTATTTGCGATTCCGCCCAGGAATGCGTTCGCGCACTACTAGGTGATGAACTGTCGCCGATTGTAACGACGGAACTGTCCCGACCTCCCTGTCTGTCTGCCATCGAAACACTGCAGAAAACTATTGCGATACAGATGTCGCACTGGCCCTGCGTGAAACGGTTAGCACATACCGTTAGCCTTTCAGCCATGCAAGCAGTGAGCGGGAATGATCGAGAAGAATCTGATACCGTCACCGCCATGGCTGGATTGTCGATGCAACCGCCCAATAGGTAGGGTGGCAAGCTGCGCGTATTCAGCCGAAGTCTTAAATTTACCTTTTTTCCACTCTCTCGCAGAACGTCAGACATCTCCCGAGAGGACTCGGAGGAACCAATGGATCAAGATGAGTCTAAATAAAATAAACCATAGTGAACTATTCTGTCCGGTCGCTTCCGGAAGGTTGCAGCCAAACATTTCGGAAGATGTTGATGTTGGATACCTCATTTTTCGGTGTTGGATGTGAAGCGTTGAGCCGCGCTCGGGCTGAGCCGAGGCGTCTGATGCATATTGGAAACTGCACCGCTATAAGTGGGAAGGAACTTATCAAACGGATTGATTTTCTATTGACTTGCTAGTAGTAGTGTTGGCGGAAGCAGGAAAGCAGAATTAAGGTACGTTACCCTCGATGCCAGGGGGTAAAACGAAGTTGAACGCTTAAAGCGTTCATTTTAAAGTTTAGGCACACAGAAGATTTACAACAGGATAAGAAATAGGCAGATGTGAGTTATTTTGAAGAGCTGAACTATATTTTCTAACAAATTTTTTGGTAGAGTTTCCGACTAGTTCGAAAAGACCGTCGAAAATCGCAACATTGTAAACATATTGAATCAGGGAATATTTTTGGGTTGATTGCAGATGAACTAACAAAACAAAAAAAAAAGACAAATAGAATTTGTCATACCACTGGAAGTCGCTACGTATAAACCATCAGGTTGGTAACTAATTTGCAGTTTTTAAGAGATATGTCGGCAACATTCGCGAAAGATTCCTATGCAACCGTATGGCCCGGGGTGTCCTCACGTCACGAAACTAGCACCAGTCAATATCTATCAGTTTTTAAAAATCGAATCCAAAAAACCTTTTCCGACGAGCTTTGTATCGTGGTTCTCGTTGTCTATTTTAATGGTGAATATCCACATTGAGTTAATTGGATTTCTGTCTCCTAGTATTTCATTAGCCGGTGTCCAAATTATGTTTCTATGTAATGCTTACATTTCTTCTTCCGTTAATCCCAATCGTGTATGTTTCTTTGACTCACTGAATTGTTGCGGGACTTCTTTGAAATAGTAAGGTAGTACAAAACTGGTTTCGAAATCTCAAAGCCAATTTGAACGCTGAGTTATTATCTGACTACGGCGTTGAGTTTCTTGTTAAACATCACACACTTAAAACTTAATTTTGAACTCGGCTAAAAAGATACCGGAAAAAGTGAGTTAAAACTATATTTAACTGAAATCAACCGATATCTCGGTGATTCAAAATGCTATACCGAAATACGGTTTTGAAAATTACTACACATAACAGTTCGGCTGAAAAGTTCCTATCGTTTAATAGAAACACACATTTTTTTGCCAAAATTCTTTTTTATTATTCAACATAATTGCCATCAGAGGTGATACAGCGATTATAGCGATCTTCCAACTTTTCGATACCATTTTTGTAGTACGATTTGTCCTTTGCCTCAAAATAGACCTCAGTTTCAGCGATTACCTCTTCATTGCTTCTAAATTTTTTACCAGCGAGCATTCTCTTGAGGTCTGAGAACAGGAAAAAGTTACTGGGGGCCAAATCTGGAGAATACGGTGGATGAGGGAGCAATTCGAAGCCCAATTCGTTCAATTTCAGCATGGTTTTCATCGACTTGTGACACGGTGCATTGTCTTGATGAAACAAAACTTTTTTCTTCTTCAAATGAGGCCGTTTTTTTGAAATTTCGTCCTTCAAACGCTCTAATAACGCTATATAATAGTCACTGTTGATGGTTTTTCCCTTTTCAAGGTAGTCGATGAAAATTATACCATGCGAATCCCAAAATACAGACGCCATAACCTTACCGGCCGATTGTTGAGTCTTTGCACGCTTTGGGTTCGGTTCATCGCGAGCAGTCCACTCAGCTGACTGTCGATTGGACTCCGGAGTGAAGTGATGGAGCCATGTTTCGTCCATTGTTATCTATCGACGAAAAAAATCGGTTTTATTTCGATATAACAGCTCCAAACACTGCTCAGAATCATCAATTCGTTGTTGTTTTTGATCGATTGTGAGCTCACGCGGCACCCATTTTGCACAAAGCTTTCTCATATCCAAATATTCGTGAATAATATGTCCAACACGTTCCTTTGATATCTTTAGGGTGTCAGCTATCTCGATCAACTTCACTTTACGGTCATTGAAAATCATTTTGTGGATTTTTTTCACGTTTTCATCGGTAACAGACTCTTTTGGACGTCCACTGCGTTCATCGTCTTCGGTGCTCATATGACCAGTACGAAATTTTGCAAACCACTTACGAATTGTTGCTTCGCCCGGTGCAGAGTCTGGATAACACTCATCAAGCCGTTTTTTGGTATCGGCGGCACTTTTTTTCATCAAAAAGTAGTGTTTCATCAACACACGAAATTCCTTTTTTTCCATTTTTTTTCACAATAACAAAAGTAGCTTCACTAAAAATGCAATATCTCACAAACTAATAATCAGACAGCTGTCAAATTTATACACGTATCTTTTGAAGGTTGGGACTAACTGAAAATGGCATGGATTTAATTCTAGTGGCACCCTCTCATAGAAACGATACGAACTTTTCAGCCGATCTGTTATTCTATGTCACAGATTTTTGGCATTATGTTAAAAACAGGAGCATAGCACTCCTCAGTCAATACTTTACAGCAGTTTTGTTATGTTGTTATGTACATGTTGTCACATTTGATTTATTTATTTCTAAGGCATACTATGTAGACGGACACAATAGCGGCGTAAAACTTCAACAATTGAATTTTGTTTACATTTCGTCTTAAACTCATCAGTGTATAGCAGTTCAAATTGAACTGCATAATGCAAAACTCGGACGTTCAATTTGAACCGACGTAAAAAAAATCGATAGTTTTATATTAATTTTTAAAGGAAAAGTATTGTCAATCATGCTGGAGAATGAGCATATAAAACGCTGGCAATTGCTTGCTAGCGAAATTCTAAAGGTAACATCGAGAAAATATTCTAATAAAATTATTAGAAAGTACTTAGGATCCTTCGTGTTTTTAAGTTCGCTTATGATTGCCCTAATTCCATCATAATTTGTCTCAGTAATGTCAGCTTGAGGCAATACTTCTTCTGGTAAAGGGTGATTTTTTGCTGGTACCTTTTAGGCAACACTATTTTGGACAGATCACGCGTGAATAATTTATATAATAATTTACGTGATCTGTATCCTATTCGATCATTTCTAAGGTGGTAGAATATAGAACCAGTTTTAGCTTGCGCGATACCATTTATCGGTAGAAGATCTGCATCGAAGTCTGTTTGAGTAATCAGATCAATCACTACAAATGAGACCAGATCAATTGTAGAAGGACAAAGTAATTGGGCTAAAACTGGCTATCAACCAGCGGAGAGTTCATTATGAAGCAATCGTACTTTCTGGTTACTTCACGGGCACAACACTGTTGAGGGGAAAAAAGGGCTTTTGAATTGGATTTTATTGGATGAGAATTTAAATTTTTTGTCTGGACATTGTCAATAATTTGTGTTATGGTTTCCATTACAATCAGAGCATGAAAATTCATCTGCAATCCGAAGAAAGCTCAGTACGAAACGCTTTAAAATTGCAAACATACCTATATTTTTAGTTTTCCAGAGCGAAAAGTTTCCTATTCAGGGATTTTGAAAGAATTTTCTTCTGTTGAAAATTACCAAAGAATATAAACACATTTGGTAACAGGTTTGAAGATGATTTTATTCGAATTCAATTCGTCAAGTCTCTAAATACTAACATAGTACACTATCGATAACCTTCTATGTGTAATTTTAGGTAACCCCTTAGTGAAAGCATCTGCCGGTTGGTCGACACTTACGATGAACTGCAGTTTCAGTTTTCCTTTCTTGATGGGTTCACGAACGAAGAGATATTTGATGTCCAAGTGTTTCATCCTTTGATGTGACCTAGGCTCCTGCGCGATGTTCATACATGGAATACTGTCTTCTGTTATAACGAATGGTTTTACGACTACATCCAATTCGTAGAGAAGTTGAGTTAGCCACAGACCTTCTTTTGTAGCTGAACAAAGTGCTATCAGTTCGGCTTCAGTTGTAGATAAGCTGACCGTTGGTTGTCGCTTCGTTGATCACGAAACTAAATTACCTTATAATAGAAACGCGTATCCTGAAACAGATTTCCTCTCATCAGGATCATTTGCATAGTCTGCATCCACAAATCCTATGAAGTCAGGATAATTATTTTTGGTCGAGTAAACGATTTTTGTATTGCTCGTTCTTCGCAAATATCACAATATTCGCTTTAACCCGGACTAATTCCAGTCAGTAGCATAATTGGAATATTTACTTAATATGTTTACCGCAACGCAGATATCGAGCCTGGTTGTCAACGAAAGGTATTGTAGACATCCTAGCAGTTCCCTAAATGGTTCTTCTGTAGTTTTCGTTTAACTAGCTTTTCTATATATGTAGTTTGCGAAATTTCAATTGTTTGGTTCTCAAAATTACGATTTATTTCCATACCATAGAAACGATTTACTTCTAACATATCTTTCATTTGGAATAACTTGCTGAGTTTTTCCTTAATCCAATAAATCTCTTTTAGGGTTTGGCCAATTAGTAATATGTTATCTACATAAAGGATCAGTATTATTCCTTTTTCTTCAGACTTATATACACAGTTATTGTTTTTTATTGGTTCAAAGCCAAGTGCTTCCATTGCATCATCAAAGTGTTTGTTCCACGATCTACTTGCTTGTTTTAAACTATACAAACATTTGTTCAATCTAACAATTTGGCTTTGATCATCCGCGTTTGGTGGAAGTTTCATATATATTTCTGTTTCTAAACTTCCATGTAAAAATGCTGTTTTTACATCCATTTGATGCATTATTAACTTATGCTCATTAGCAAGTGATATAGCAATTCTAACACTTTCTAGCTTGGCTACTGGCGCAAATGTTTCACAATAATCAAATCCAGGACGTTGTGAGGATCCTTTTGCTACCAATCTTGCTTTATAACTGCCATCAACTTTAATTGAAAACACCCATTTTGAGTGTATCGGTTTCATTCCCTTGGGTACACAGTTAACCACTGCCCAAGTGTTATTTTGATGAATGATTCAACGAAACTTCCCAAAGCGATAACCTCGCTCTCGGTCTTGAAAATAACCTTTTCATCGATAAATATAACATTTATTCCATGCTTGCTTACCCTTCTAACCGAAAGGAGATTTTCTTCAAGTCCAGGAGTAAAAAGAACGTTGTACAGTGTTAAATCTTTTATTGTATTTTTACCTACAACGCTTTTCAAATTCATTTTGCCAACCTTCGTAGCCCGAAGTTTATCTCCTGATTTGCCTGTAGAGATGTCGACTGGTTTTGCTAATTCTTCGACGTCTTCTAGCAACCTGTAGTCATTTACCATGTGATCGCTCGCTCCCGAATCTACAGCAAATCTAACCTTTTTGTGGGCTACTCTCTTGATCAATGCGAAGCTTTTCTTCCGTTTCAGGTACTCTTCCTTCTCTTTGGACACAAACTTTTTCATCAGTGGGCACTTGTTCTTGAAATGCCCTATTTCGTTGCATCCGAAGCACTGTGTTGTTTGCCGTTTTGATGCGTATCTAGAAGCAAGCGCAATGTTTTTCTCTTCTGTCTGCTTCTCTTCCTCGGCTTCTGCATTCAAAAACATTCGCTTGACGTTCGTCGTTCGAAAGCACCAGTAAGGCACCTTTAACATGTTTGAACTTTACAGGCATGGCGATTAGTAGAGCATGCATCTTTTCAGCATGCCCTACACTTGATGTCATTCTGTTCAGCTTTCGAATGATTTCGTCGTACTCATCGAAGATTTTCCTTAACGAACCCAGATTTCGGTGTTTTATGGTGAAGAGCCGCTCTCTCATCACCACCATCGCAACCGTACCCGCTTTCTGGTATGTTTTCACCAACATATCCATGACCTGTTTTGCGTACTCTAGGCCCACCAAAATATTTAAGACGTCATTTTCGGAGCTTGTGTATTTTCCTATGAATTTTTCACAATAACTTTCTATGGCTTTTTGTATAGTTTTCATGTTTTTCCATAGACTTCAGTTGTTTTAGTGTCATACGGCAAATCAAGAATTATTTTCAAACATTTGTTTTGTATAACTTGAAGCTTTTGCTGGGGAGTTTGCACATTCCGCCCATATTGGCATGGCGTAGTATATGACAGGTGCTATAGTTTGTTTGTATACAGCAAGTTTATTTTTTGTGTTCAGTTTGGATCTTCTATTTATCAACGGATAGAATTTTGTTATCAATAGAAGGACTCTGCTTTTTTTTATCTTTTCCACGAGGTTTCTCTATAACATTTTTGAATCTACAGTAAGGCCCAAGTAGTTAGCCTAATTCGTCCTGTCGATGGATACATAGCGAATTTACAATCAGGTGGTGGCAATAACCTTCGTGGTGGACGGTATGGGAACAGTATAACTTGAGTTTTTTGACAATTTAATCTGATTTTCCATGTGCTTAAATAATTGCATAAGTTATTGAGACACTTCTGTAGCTTTTTTGTGATATGTTGCGTTATTCTGCCGTTGTATAATATAGCTGTATCATCAGCGAAAAGTTATAGGAAACAGTTATTTGGTAACTCCGGAATATCTGCTGTGTAGGTAGCAACTCCTGCGGGAATCAGTAAACTTTCTGAGCATTTACCATTCAGCACTACTTGGTATGATCGATTCGAGAGATAGTTTTGTATGATTTTAAACAAATAGACAGAGAAATTGTAACTAAGGTTGTTTTCCTACTGGATTTAGCTAAGGTTGTTTTCCTACGAACTATCTGCATCACTCTGTACAGCTGCTGAGTGGTCGGATGGCCAGCTCGAAAACCAAACTGAACGAGGGGAATGATTTCGTTGTAGCTAACATGCTCGAGAACTCTGTCCAGCAAAAGTATTTCAAAAAGTTTACGAGATTGACGACAAGAGGCTCATTGACCGGTAGCTGCCAGGGCTAGAGGGATTTTACCCTATTTTAGAATTGAATTAACCAGTGGCGTCTCGTGACCATTTTTACGGGTTGCGTACTGATTATGTGGTATGACAGCTCGTTGTAAGTGAAAACTAAAGATTGAGGAATGAAAATTTACTTGTGTTTGTCTATACAACGAAATACCAATACACTTTTGAATGGTATTTTTTTATTAAACTTATTTTATATCACGTCGTTTGAACGTCGAGCAAATCTGTCAATAACTTCAATGAAACATGAGACACCATTTTATTTTCAACTGCCATAAGCATAAGCCATTGAAACCTCTCCTGATGGTGGGCATACAAGTTTGACAAAACCAAACGTGACAGAGAGAACAACAAATCTCAGAGCTAAGCGGAGTAATTCCTTCTCTTCTTGAATCTACGCAGTAGTTCATGTGCATGGAAAAGATACTAACACTCCGACAAGAGATGCTTGAAATTTTATATTGGACGAGTTGTGTCTGAATACACGCAATTTCGGTGCATAAGGCAAAGTGCTGAGGTTTAGAACTTCACTTATTGGCTACGACAATGCGATTTGAAAAGATCGTTGGGCTGTCATTGACCACCAAGCGCAAGCAGCTTAGGGTAAATTTGTCCATATTCTGCTGTGACAAAAATTTGCTCATTATTTTATATTCGGTGCCACCCCACTTGCTTTCATCGAATAAATAAAGAATAATTGAAACCAGATGGGGATGCAGTTAATTCCTTCAAGTTGACTGGTAGTGCAGTGCACGAGGTGCACATGAGGACGAGACGCCACTGGAAATAACTTTCGCCAATTTCTAGTTGGTCGGGAAGTAGAGAGGATCTAAGTAACGGTTAAATAGCTTGCAAATGTGTTCGTAGGTTTCAGGGCTTAGTTTTTTTAACATTAAGTTGAAGATTGCATCAAAACCCGGAGCTTTCTTGTTTTTGCAACGTTTACAAGCTGTAGCTACTTGTTCGGGAGTTATTCGTTTGTTAATTGATACGTAACATGGGGTATTATTCAATGTGATCAACGTACCCTGCACTGTTGTCTCTATCGGACTGATAATGGAACTACCTAGATTGTGTGAATCAAGGATATGGTGGCCTATTGCGTTAGCTTTTTCGTGTGGTATTACTAGTAAAGAATTCCCTGATTTTAAAGGAGGTATTTGCTGAGGTTTGGACTTTAGCACTTTAGCCACTTTTCAGAAAGGCTTTGAAAACGGATCTAATTTAACAATATCTTCTTAGAATATTTAGTTCTTTAGCTTTGAGCGTATGAAAGGAAATTAATTTCGTTAGGTTCTTGGCTTGAATTTTTCGAATTTGTCATCAGTTCTCAGGAATTGACGTCTTAAAGCATCTTTTACTCTGATGATACTGGAAGTGGATGGGACTAATTGGGCTCGCTTACCTACTATCGGTACTTTACGAACACATTCCTCTTCGGCTGCTTGGATGGCGACTTGAAGTTGATGCACTGCAGGGTCAATATCTTCCGTAGATTCAAGTGGAGCGGTATAATCAATCCTTTGATCTACTCTGTGACGAAACCCAGTCCACTCGATGGTAGTCCTTTCGAGTTTGAACCGGGCCACGAGTCGTCGTTTCGTGAATCTGTTGTATAAAGATAGAGATAAAAAAATAATATTACTGAAGATTGCTGATGTACCTAATTCTCGGAGTGCTCTTTACGGGTGTTTTTAACAGACACTATAAACTTATCCACTGGAACTGTTATTGTTTTACATTTCTTTACGTTTACTGTCTTGTTATTTCTGTAACATATGTCTGAGACCTCCTAAATAATTATATATCTGTTTTTGATTTCGGGAGGGGCCAGGGCCCCCCTCTTGGTACGTGACTGAATTGCATTGGCAATCAATGAGCGTCCTGACTAGTGAAATATCGAGAGAATTTTGGGTTTGACATACCTGGCGATTTGTAGAGCTTGGTTGGCAGCTGTCCAGTGACAAAAGCTATCCGCTTTTGCGTTTTTCAACAATAGCTGTTTCCTGTAAGTAGACCCTCATGAAGTATCGCGAATTTGGAATTTTCGTGGGCTACGTATGCACCCACGACAAACGTAGGCTCCCACGACAAAAGGGCCTAACTGCAAATGAGAGCCTCTCTTTATTTATTTTCTCTTTTGATTATTACGAAGCCATTATTGCAAATTCTCTAAATTTTCCAATGTAAATCGAAAGCTTGTAGTTTTACCTTGAAAGTTTTCCGAAGAATATAGCGTCAAACATAGAATCTGTTCAATAAATCGTAAAAGAAAAAGTAAACAAAGAGAAACTGTCATTTGCAGTTAGCCCTTTCGTGGGGCGGTTGAATTGTTGATTTTTTGTGGCAATTTTTCACTTAAGATTCTCATCAGTACACTTTTCCCACTTGTCAATAGCAAATTTGGAACGTGTACTTACCGTTGCAGCACACGAAACACACGGTGACCAGCTCATATTGAAGAATCCAACCAACTCTTTTGCGATTGCTGCGCTGCCCGAGCGGCAAGCTTTGAACTAAGCGATGGTGATAATTTTCAGATTTTGCTTGAAGATTCGAACAAAATGTCGGGTTTTTATTTATTTTTTTCTTATTAATCGAAAACTAACATACAAAAACATGTGAAAATTTGGTAAAAAAATCGATCATTAATGATTCAGTAACTTTCCGTGGTATGTTTGATTGATATTTATGGAGAAATCGTTACATGAAATACCAAATTCGAAGAAGTGAGGTTGGGTACTGTTTTCATATCTGGGATATTCTTTGTTTTTTTTTGGTTGGATTTTGAGATTAATTGATAAATTATGATCAAAAGTTTTATGACTAATCTATTTACTCATGTTTTATCATCTAAATCAAATCTGTATGTGGACTGAAAATTTCAAATTCCATCCGAGATTGTCAAGAGTATAGGACAATTTGAAATCATATGTTTGATGACAACACGTGAATAATCGTTTTTCTTACCCATATTTGTAAGGTTATGCCATCTGCATTCTTTCAAACTCAAGTAAATTGAAAAATTCGTCAACAATTTTTCTAAATACATGGGATATGTCAAAACAATCACCATAACGCTATCTCGTGGTGACCACGCTGATTTAATTGTTCAATATTCTCAAATAGTTTTATGCTTATCATTTAACATAGTGTGTGTTTCAAGGCACACGGTAAATTCATACTTGTTACATAATTTTATCTTCAGGAAAAAAGTACTAAGTCGAAAATGCACTGAAAGAAATATTTATTTGAAAGCTGATATAACACTCATGACCCTGACTTATTTGGACAATTCCGGCCATTTTGAATGTCCAGTCAGTTTTTGACAGTTATTATTGTGCGTGCGTGCGAGATGCCTGATATTTTCATAGAAAATCTGTATTGCTTCGCATAAAAAATCTGTATTAATCTGTATTCACTAATAAAATGAAATTCTTACAACAAAATGATGCCAAAAGATGTTATTCCAACATATTGTGTTTGTAGGATGGTAGATTCAATCAGTCATTACTGCGCTCACAAGAATATACAACGACGAAACTTCATAGTTTTTTTTTGTTTTTTTTTATCCACAACAATTGAATTGTAATTCCATATACTTATCTAGTTTGAAATTGTTGACTTCATAATTTGACATGGAATTTCAATTTGACAGTAAAATTCCATGATGCCATTACTTCCTTGAATATCAGTTCAAATTGGTTTCTACATATAATATAAATGGATCTCACAACAGATTTTCATATTAATTTGTGATTTGTCCGTTGATTGAAAGACTTTTATCTCATCACTGGAATAAAATACCAAAACATAGCTCAGACAGAAAAGTTTATTTTTTTCTTTCTTACTTTTTGTGAGATCTGTACAAATCTGTATTAAATTGAGGAAATCTGTATAAAATGTGTACTCTGTATTAAGTCTGTATGAGTATGTAAAAATCTGTATAATACACTCTTACCAGCCGCTACCTAATTTTGGGTCAAAACCTACCCAAAATCAACTAAAGTGCATCTCCCCAATTTTGGGTAACGAGTGATGACCTCAAAATTTAGGTAAATTTAAGTTTAGTACAAAATTTATGCCCTAACAAAGCACGCTACCCATTTTTACCGATCAACTCAAAGTTTGAGTAGAGAACGACCTAATTTTGGGTAGGTTATAGAAGAGCTCGACAATGAATGATATCTGCTCAAAAAATAGGTAGAAATGATTTTCAGTGTACATATAAATCTGTATAAATGGCATCTCTGGTTCGTGGACGTGCTTTAGTTTGTCTTCGATTTTGGTTCGGAATAACAAACTCTTGCTCTAATTTAGATTGAATATCTCACTGTGTGTTTTCGGTATCTTTTTTTGTCAAGAGCAAAATGAAGTTTTAACTCTGTACCATTAAATTCGCTTCATGATCAGAAGGTTGGTAACAGAACCAGTACATCTCTTCGTGAATTAATTGATTGATCAGTGACATATCAGCTGTTTTTCAAAGAACGGCGAATCTAACATTGACAGCAAATGGAGAAAATCATCGACGAATGTTTCGACTTTGGTATCAAATCGTGTTTAGAAATTATCGTATATTCTCTGATCAATTTATGATTAGTCGATGAATTGTTAGTTTATCTTCAAAAGGCACGCAAATGTTACCACTTTCCTTCTATATCCACTGAATAAATCAACATAAAAAGAGTTTCGCCCTTTTTCGATTTGTTTACTTTTATACTTCCTGTGTGAATTATGAAGATACGCCCTTGCGCATTTTTCATGAAATTGGCTGGTTTTCGCTACTAAGACAAATCTGTGAGTAGTTTTATTGTTTCTTTTACTATTTTCAGTAATAAAAGGTTCGGTAACCATCTAAAATAAAGAAAATAAATAGCTTCGCCCTTCCTTACTAGCAATTTAAGTATCGCCCTTTTTGTTGGCATGGAACACGGAGGGCGAAACTTGCGTAAACAAATGGAATGACAGTTTCGCCTTTCATAGTTCTTTGTATTACTAAGATTGAAATTTTTGTAGAATACGAATTTTCAGACAAAATTGTAGGATTTTGAAGCATTTATTGGTAGGAGAGAGAACCTCGATTTGTTTACTTTTGTAAGATACGTCCTTCTTTGAAAAACAGCTGATATGAGCTATGAGGTGATGGTTGGGCCCCGCCAAACATTAAGCAAAGAAATCTTTCGTACGCGTTGCCGACAGATGGGACTACTGTAGTATGTGGTTTAAACATAGGTAAAGAAAACATAAAACCAACACTTTTTGAGGTTATAAACGAATGATTGGAAATTTCTATAAGGAATATATTGTGGATGTTCTTTGTTAACAGCGCAGACGTCCAATTTTCGTTAGTTGTTATTTACTAATAGTTGATGGAAACAAAAAAAAACCAACAGAAGAAAATTAGGAGCTATTTTCGTGAGCGAGTTTCACGGATGTAGTCGCAAAAATCTACACAATTAACAACAATATTTTAAACAATAGGAAATATAGGACTAAGAGTTCTTTAATATACCAAGAGTTAAGAAAAGTACGTTTGTTTTTCAAAATGCAAATAAAACGGTAATTACAAAGTAATTTTTATATAGAACTAACCTAATTGAAGGCCCCAGTAGGCGACACAAAATTATACTTACGACGAAATCGATTTCCTATGAAGCTCTTACAGCAACATATTATATTTACGTCACTGTTTCTAATCTTTCCAAGCTGAAACCAAAAAGTTACCCGTCAGCAAGTTTTAACATACTCCCTTCGAACCCCTTTCCGCTGTATCGGAGACTGAGGCAATCGGATACGACAAATTGTGCTAAATAAACTAAAACAACCTATCATACTCTCGGAAGATTTTGCTCAACCTTAATCCAATATATGCTTCAGTCGCTCCACTTCCTGCTTTAAACAAAAAATAAAAGAGAGAATAAAACAAGGATAACAGCATAGAGCTATAAACTAAGCCCACAACACATACAAATAACTGCTGCCAGTAAACAATAAACTAGTGAACCTTTAAATTCCCTACCAGCTCGATGTCTGACTCATGTGGAACAATCGCGTGTTTTAGCTAACGTGCAAACTGAGCATAGGTAAGCTTGATGTGCAGATAAGATGAAATGGTAAAATATGAATTATCCCAGAGGAAATATTTATAGTTATTGCAAAACAAAACAGAGCAGAAGTAAGTAAATTTTTAACAGTTTATCTTTAATAAGTGTTGAGTGACCTTAATGTATACCAACGAAAATAAAAAAAAATAAGCATAACAAAGTGGTAAAATTTCAACATTTATAAGCTTTCAAACAGTGGAGAACGAGAGATTTAGCTGAAAAAGAAGCAGAGAAAAAAAACGGTAGAAGTTTTAAGCGTTGAGTACTAACTGAACGGAAATTTGCCTAAAGTTATCACAAAGCACATACACAGACAGACAGACACACACATACATACACTGTGGCACAGCGAAGAGGCACGGCACGGTTCACGTGCCCTTCCGCATATAACAAAATCAGAATCAAGAGTAATTTATCAAATTTTCGAACTATTCAAAGTTTATCTCAGAGTTGTTATTTTGTAATCCTGATTATACTAAAACTATTAATCAATAGTCGATTGAACATATGTATAGATAATAATAATTTGTCAGTGGATGAGTACTAAACTTGTGTTATGTACTAAATATTTTCCCAACATATTTTGTACTAAAATGCTTCTGTTTTCTGGAAGCATAGAAGCGAATACCGATAGTTTGTATTAAGGATTTGTCAAGTGCTGGACACTAAATTTCGTTTTTTTTTAATACCCACACAGTTTAACAGGAAACAAAAAAAAAGAATTCAACGGAGGCGTTTAGTACTGAAAACAAAAATAGCTTGAAGCTGTGAGATGTGATATTGTTTCTCAAAACACAATAAGCAGAAAAAATGCATTTCTACTACACTCTTTGCCTCTATTAGTTGTTCGTGTTTTTTTTTTCTAGTTTGTCAATTCCCCATCGTTCATGTTGTATCAATCCTCGGGTATCTGATTTTACGAACGCTGACGGCGAACAATAAACAAACCAACTCATTTTTAAGACGAACATAACATTTGAAAACGAATTATTACGCTTTTGTTGTACTAAGAAAAAGAAGAAGAAGAAGGAGAAGAAAAAAAAACGAACATAGAAAAAACACATACGAAACACCTCAAAACACAACTCATGTTTAGGAAACCAACTGCAAACAACATGAGAAAAGCGAAGAAAAACATTTGAGATAGGCGTAAGGGTATAACACAATAAGCCAACAATAAACATGAAACATTCCTCTTTTAAAGAAAGTAAGTTATACTGGAAGAATGGCAATTGATTGGATGATAAACTCTATGAATGTTTATTTTAAGTTGAAACTCACTGTCTAAGTTTATGCAATGTTACACCAGCTTTGCGGGTAAGTTTGTAAATAGTTAAACCGTAAAGCTGTAATTTTCCCTCCCGTTTCGTTAAATTGACAGCCCTTCTTTAATAACATTTGAATCATAATTATTATTTAGCCATATAGAACGTTTAATTTTATTAAGCTGTTGCTGTTCATTTCCTTGTATCGTACAATGAAAATAAAGTTTTATTTTAATTCCGGAACAAATTATGCTCATATATCACATACACACTCTCTCTCTCACACACACAAAGTGAAGGAAGGTAGTCCAGAAAAAAAACGAATAGCTAGTTCAATTCAATTAGAGAAAGAACTTGATGGAAAAGAGAAAATCTATTTAAAAGAGGAAAGCAGATGCAATTTTAGCTAGGGTAGGTTGAGAGCAATTTGCAGCAAAAACACAAACACAAAAAGAAATAAAAGTAAACACAAAACATCAACGACTCATTTGAAAAATGAATTATGAATGTAACAAGCCGCAAGATGGTTTATTTTTAGGCGTGGCCTGTTCCACTTGTTTGGAGGAAAACTAAAGAAAAACTACAATCAGTCTTCTGTTTTCATAATTAGTCTCTTTTACAAACACTTTTGGGTGGTTTTGCGAGTTTTGAACTGCGCCGCGCAAGGGTTGCCCGTTCTATATTGTCGTTGTGAACCTGTTCTTATGGCCCCTCTCGCTCTGACACTCACGGCTAAAAAACATGAAGACCAACAGAAGTTGAAAAGGCGGCTAGAGAGTAAAATAGAAAATGTTAAGTATGGAAAAAACCGATGTTGAACGTTTTGTGTTACACGGAAATTAATAAATATATGAGTAAACAATGCAATTACTAAGTCATTTATGAAATATATACAGAAAATTGATTCCTATTAATCCTCTAAAGAAACACCGAACGAATTACATTTTTCTAGGTCACTTTAAACCTGTCGACGTTAAATTTCGAGCAGTTTTTTTCAGTGTAGATTTTGAACTATTTCACAGATCGGTAAAACGTTCCACTTATATGACAGCTGAAACCCTCCACTTTATCTTGTGGAACAACATTCAAGTGCGCAAATGCATTTTGTATGGACGGTAGCAAAATCCGAATTGATCGGCACTGGAAGTGAAGCAGAGGCAGAGGGCTGAAGTTTGTACAAAGTGAAAATGGTGCCAAACCGCGCTGACAAACAACATTTCACATTTCAAGGTGTATAAATTCGGAAAAAGGTATTTGATTTGACAGGTCATATGAAGTTTTGGTGAGAATCTCAGGTTTGGACTAATTTGGCTTCTTGCCACTATGTGACATTCGTTCTGGAATGGTATAAGAGGTCAAACACGTGCCAAATAGAGCCAGCTCAGCAAACTGTCCAGGGCTTCGCTCAATAGAGAAGAACTGAGCTCTAGCGAGGTGAAAACTATTCGAAACTAAGAAGAGAGCAAATGGCTCCGATGATTTCAAGAGACAATGGAAAATCGTCACCGCGAGCATATCTGAGGAAACCGCGCGGAACCTAATGGCGGGTGTACAATTATAGAGAAACAAAGATTATCATCTTAATCAGCTGTTACCAATTTACATTTTTTTTGTTAAATTATGTGTAATATTTTTGCAGCTATTATTTTGGTGTCCGATATCTTTTGGATAGTTTATAATCTCATTTTTTATCTCTTTCCCTGCTATATCATACGAAAATCCACCACAGATTTAACGAACTTGACAGAAACGTAGAAGTTACGGCTATTATGCGCAGAAATGTCATGTATAGTGAATTTGGTGAAGATTTGGGTCGTCCATGTACCGACCTAATTTCAGGTGTATATATTTTTTTTATGTTGTAAAGAAGCACGTTTGATTTGTTTTCGGCGCTGGTGAGTGAATTTCTTTTTTGTAAAGTAATATGTATAACGCGTATTAATCCACATCCGATTTCCAAAAATACGGTACGGCTGGAAAGTCGTTCAAAACCCCTTAGTAACATTAGTTTTGTTTTCTGCAAATCGTGGCCGAATTTGGTTCAGGATTTGTGGGCTATTTTTTTTGTAAATTTAGCATAGAGCAATGTGCTCTATGATATTCGTGAAATGCCTTTCTTTTTTGAGCGAAATTGGGTATTACCAAACCGTGTCAGCTAGGAGCGAAATCAATCTTCAGTTCAGCAACGCCATCGCACGGCATCACATTCAACATATCATGTCAATTGTATGATTTCGCAGTGTTGCTATTTTGGCACGCACGAATTTGACATTTCTCTCAACTACTTGTATGTACAAAATTCGATGCGGACTCGCCTGAGGGTGCCATGCTCGCAAAAAAGGATGTTAAAAATGATTTGTTCGAGAAATGTGAGAGCTGGATATCTTGTTAATATGATGTCTTTGGTGTTACGCTAATATTGATTATTGTATATGATGAAATGACCGGTCGGAATAGAAGATAAACACTGGTAAGAACAATTTATTTCTAGTGACCGTTTGCTTCGAGCGTCGTAATGGGAATGATTAAAAATTTTCATGTCAGCGATCGCTTCATTATTTCAAGGGTTGCTTCGCTTACACCCCTCTCGATCGTTTACTCCTAGCTTCTTTCTTAGATCTTCGAATCTTCCAGCGTCCAAAGCTTTTGTTAAAATGTCCGCCAACTGATTCGTCGTGCTTATGGGTTCAATCGATAATCTTCCAGAGAGTACGTGGTCTCGAACAAAATGATGCTTTGCATCTATGTGTTTTTCCCGTTTGCACTCCAAATTCTTTGCCATTCCTATAGCCCCGTTGTTGTCTTCGTAGATTGTGACTGGTTCGACATTCTACACACCAAGATCGTTCAATATTCCAGTCAGCCAGATTGCTTCAGCTGCAGCAGCACTCAGAGCCACATACTCTGCTTCGTTTGACGATGTAGCTACAGTGGTCTGCTTCTTACTGCACCATGGTACTGTGCAACCGAATACCTGGTACAAGTAACCACTCACCGACTTCCTGTCAACAGTATCCGCAGCCCAATCTGCGTCAACATTCCCGACAAGTGGGCTTGCTTTATTGCTTTTTACAAATTTCAACACCAAGTCCGTCGTACCTTTAAGATAACGGACAATCCGCTTCAACGCGATCCAATGGGGTTGGCCAGGTTTCTGCTGAAATCGTCCCAAATACCCTACCTGGTAGCAGATATCGGGTCGTGTCGACATCATAATGTACATGAGACTTCCTAGAAGCTCACGGTAAGGTTCCATAGTGTGCTCGCCATACGTTGATTCCAGTTTCAAGTTTTTCTCCATAGGGGTCCTCGACGAGTTACAGTCGACCAAGCCAAATTTCAACAGGAGCCTCTCAATGTGTGATGCCTGTATAAGCTTTATAATCCCAGCACCTTGATCGTAGGTAATCTTGATGCCCAGAAAATGCCTCATTTCGCCGCAATCCGTCATCGCAAAAACGTCAGACAACTTTTTCTTCGAAGCCAGAACTGTTTCGAGTTTTCGACCGGGTATTATCAGATCGTCTACATACAGCACAAGATAAATCGCATCACTTCCACTGCACCAAGTGTACAGACAGTAGTCGTGTTTCGATCGCACGAATCCCAGTTTCAAAATAACATTGTTGAACTTATCGTTCCAGCAGCGAGGAGACTGCTTTAGCCCGTACAACGATTTCTGTAAACGTCATACCATTCCAGGAGGAGCCTTCACGCCCTCAGGAACATCCATATAGATTTCCTCACGCATCTCGTCATGCAGAAACGCCGTCTTAACATCCATTTGATGGAATATACAGCGTTGCTGAACTCCAACTGCTAGCACGGTCCGAATGGTAGGCAGAGATGTCTATCTCCTCTGTGTGACGAAGAGCAAGCAAAATTTCTCCCCTCGCACTGACAACTTCAACGAGAGCTCTTTTCTTTCACATTTATACACCACTGTTGTGTAAGTGTGCACGCATCAAGAGTGCGTTTGTTTATTTCCTTTTACCTCTTCCACTGAATCGCACCAAAGTGGTAGAGCATTAGCTAATAAATTCTCTGAGGTGGATGCAGATACTTTCACAGAGGTGCACACGCCGGTGAGCACTCTGCTGTATGGTTTGCGTAGATGAAGCGTGGACACGCAAAATCAACAAAATAAAACAATTTATCGTAAAATTTTCGGTTTTCCTTGCAAATTTTTCATGGCAAGGCCAGATCTACTCTCTATTAATTGAAGTTCACAGAAGTGTTCGCTCACAATCACGCGCCAGTGGTCACTTGGGTGTATTTAGACGAGAGCGCGTGTGAGCGATTCATGCGAAGAGAATGTGTTTCACTCGCGCCAGCTGCTTTAACCACAAGCACACACTCAAATGCTGTCTATTCGACACTGAGAAGAAGTGCGCTTTCCTCTTTGTGCGGTGCTTCGTTTTTTCATCCTCGGTGTGGCAGAAATCTGACTCTAGCGTTTATCACTGTGGTGAAATGCCATCTCTGATGGTAGGCAGTCTCGCAACCGGCGCATACATCTCTTGGGCTTTTGCAGGTATCCTTTTACGACCAGTCTCGCTTTGCGCTTAACCGCACTTCCATGCTCATTTTCCTTGATACGGAAAACCCATTTACATTTCAACTGCTTCACTGCTTCAGGGCATAGTACGAATTTCCACACGTTGTTAGCGTTCAGGGACGTTAGCTCATCCTCAACCGCTTTCAACCACGATTCACGATCATTGCGGCTTGCAATATCGTTGAATGTACACGGCGCATCTGTTGAAGTAGAAATGAAACCAGCAGAGGTTGCTCTGAAACCGGTGAAGAAATCTAGGAACTTACCTGGGAGTCTGCGCTCCCGTTCGCTGTGCCTGGTGATTGACTCCGCACAGTCGTCACTTCTGTGATGCGAAGGGAGCGCCCCAGGGTTTGATACACCGGCTGGCGTTTCACCTTCATTCGAATCATCGAGACGTTCACACGCTCCGTCTTTCAAGACGTTCCGTGACGGTGACGTTTCGTGTGAATGGCTCCATAAGAATGCATGTAATTAATGTTGACTGTGAAGGAAGGAGACGGATCGTCTGTATCGTACATTAGACTAATTTTGACGGAAGCTGACGTTCCGGTGAAGCTGACGTTCCGATGAAGCTGACGGAAGAAGGCGGACCGTCTGAACCGTACATAATACTTTCCTTACCGGAACGTTCACATGCTCCGTCCGTCAAGACGTTCCGTCACGGTGACGTTATGTGTGAATGGTTCTATAAGAATGCATGTAATTAATGTTGATGGTGACGGTGACGGAAGGAGACGGATCGTCTGAATCGTACATTAGTGTCAGTAGGATCGTAGTACTAGCCATGCAATGATCCTGTACGCTATGAATCGGCTGCGAAGTCTGCTGAAACAGAAAAGCCAAATTCCACAAAAGGAATGTAATGTCAAGACTTTGCTTCATAGATGAACATTCATGAGTAATAAAAATAAATTAAATTTATTAACTAGGAATAGAACTATAAATTGCTGATGAAAAAGATGATTCCAATATTTTGTGAATTAAATTAAAAACTCCGTTACTGATCGGGATTAGCTGAAATTGTACAGAGAATTCCTAGATGATCAGACCTGAGACTGGCAAATCATCCTTCAATGTACATCTTCTGGTAACCCAGAGTTCTTTGAACAGTACTGGCGCCATCCAGGCCCGAACGTAGATTTTATCGTATCAAAAAACGCTCTCTACGATTCAACCAGTGCCATCAATGAGAGACGGCTATCATCGCAGCAACAAAAATGGGCCGTGGATAATTGCGATAGAATCATTTTACTTTTGTCGCTTATTCTATGTCCATATAACCTTTGTATAAGTTGTGTTTATTAAAATGTCTGTGAATGCCCCACACTGAGCTAAATTTTATTTTTCACATTATATGATATTCTAATGATTTTGCACTATTAGCATTTCCAATAATAGTTACAAGATGTGTTCAACATCATGTCAAATATATGAGATAATCTTATGAAACATAAAACTCTTCTCATTATTTTTACAGGAATGAAATTTCCAGTCTGAGTCAAATTTATTGGCGCGTCTTATAACCATTACTAGATATCCGTACAACATACATTGGAACAATTTATGAAGCGCATATTATATTCACTTCGAATTTATTTCGATAGGTTCATATATACCATATGACTAGTTTAGTATATATATATATATATATATATATATATATATATATATATATATATATATATATATATATATATATATATATATATATATATATATATATATATATATATATATATATATATATATATATATATATATATATATATATATATATATATATATATATATATATATATATATATATATAAAACTTTCAATGGAGGTCATACGAATAGTAGTTAATGGCAAACTACTACTTTTCTTTGAGGATTCAAGCTATACTAGTATTCCGTTCGGTAAGGGAGCACCTCATGATATTTGCGAAAGAGAAGTGAGATCCCGAGACTGAAAATAAAAAAAGGAATCTTACTAGACAGATAGAGTAATGAAACGTACCGGATATATATTTCATGGTCCGTCAACGCATATCCTTGAACGAAGTTGGATGAGCTGTTTTTTCCGCGATTTGAAATTACATTGAGATGCGGAACTTCCTGAAAAAAAATGGTCTGGAGCAGTTGACGAATATCGAGGACACAACTATTCCTTCAGCTTCAAGCAGTACGATTCACGACTTTCATCGGATTTCCATATAAATTATATGGGATATTTTTATAACTTTCATTATGATAACGTCCATTCAGATTTGACGTACACATTAAATAAAGATTATAAGTTTTTATATAATTTCTATGAATTATATTCGGCATATGATTCATATGACAAATCTAATGAATATAAATAAGATTTTCATTTCAGTGCACACAAGGGTTTTGAAATATTGCAACCTAGTGTGAGAATCATCGATTCGATTTTCTGCGATAATTGTCAACTTGCGATTCTTTCTGGGTAAATTTCACACAGCGCCGATCATTGCCAGACTGTATATATTTGTTGAGGGCCGTGAAAGACATTATTACATACATTATTTCTACAATTTGGTTTCAATTTTTCTTTTATTTGTTTCCTGAACATAATTAGATCCATTTTTTGGCAGTTTTCGTTATAAAAGTGCATCATTTGATTACCAGGATTATTTTTGGCATAATTTGTTTCATATTTTTTTTCCAAGAATATTTGTCGACTTCTGAGATGAAAGCAATGATTCAGATTGTACTCGTTGAGAAATAATGTCTTTGATAAAATAAAGCATTGTAGCTTTGCGACGTTCTTCGAGTGTTTGTAAGTTTATGAGCATACAACGCGCTTTATATGATGGAAGAGCAGAGATGTCTATCTCCTCTGTGTGACGAAGAGCAAGCAAAATTTCTCCCCTCGCACTGACAACTTCAACGAGAGCTCTTCTCTTTCACATTTATACACCACTGTTGTGTAAAGTGTACACGCATCATGAGTGCGTTTGTTTATTTCCTTTTACCTCTTCCACCGAATCGCACCAAAGTGGTAGAGCATTAGCTAATAAATTCTCTGAGGTGGATGCAGATACTTTCACAGAGGTGTACACGCCGGTGAGCACTCTGCTGTATGGTTTGCGTAGATGAAGCGTGGACACGCAAAATCAGCAAAATAAAACAATTTATCGTAAAATTTTCGGTTTTCCTTGCAAATTTTTCATAGCAAGGCCAGATCTACTCTCTATTAATTGAAGTTCACAGAAGTGTTCGCTCACAATCACGCGCCAGTGGTCACTTGGGTGTATTTAGACGAGAGCGCGTGTGAGCGATTCATGCGAAGAGAATGTGTTTCACTCGCGCCAGCTGCTTTAACCACAAGCACACACTCAAATGCTGTCTATTCGACACTGAGAAGAAGTGCGCTTTACGCTTTGTGCGGTGCTTCGTTTTTTTCATCCTCGGTGTGGCAAAAATCTGACTCTAGCGTGTATCTCTCTGGTGAAATGCCATCTCTGTGGAAGAGGGAATTTAGTCCAGTTTAGTCTACGAAGCGCATACAGTAGAAATCGTTTTTGGACAGATTCGATGCGTCCTACGTGTACGGAGGTACATGGGTTCCATACAATGCTGCAGTATTCCAAAATTGGCCTGACGTAAGTAAGTTGCAAGTAAATATTCACTCCTATTATGTACGTCGATTGATTCGAAATATTCCGACCGAATGTGCAATTTCCATTCTGCATTCCGATCGAGTCGGGTATGAACTCGAATATCTTTCGTTCGAGTTGTTGAATTTTCGAACATTATTCGATCGACTTGCGTACGTTTTACTTCTGTTCGGTTTAGAATCGTTCTAATTTATTTATACAAGTGTGGCGGTTTCGTTTACTAAGAAAATGAAATGAATAATATAAAAGAACGTGTAAGTAATGTTGACAGCTTTGATGGTTAGTGTTCGAAATTTCAAGTATTCCCAAACGAGAGCCGATCGAATGATACAAGTCGAACGGAATAAAGAATGCAAAATTTGAACTTGAACGAAAGTGTAGATTTGTTCGTATCACAAATCCGTCGGATTGCAGAATCGGGGTGATTGTAGCAAAACGGGTTCGATTTTGTATTGCGTTGGAGAATGAGAAGTAGGCTCAATTCTATACATATATAGTTTTGGCAGTACGTATTAAATCTGTATTCTGCATGAAATTCGCATGGACGTATACAAATTAATACATTACAAGTAATTCTGTATGAATGGCAACTCTGTTGGTAAATGAAAAAAAAATAAACACAGTCTAGATGACAGTCAGAATGTTTTTGATAGGGTAACGTGGCGCCATCATGACATACGCGTACTGTCCCAATTATAGGAATATTCGAGATGACCGTTAAATAATTAAAGAGTCCAATCTCAGTGTCCTGTCTGTTAGTCTGTGGTGGAAAGCTCGGACCCACATTATCAGATCCGAATGGATTCCGAATCAATTCCGAATCGGCGAGAAATTTTCATTCGGAATTTCATGTGGAAATCATAATGGATTCCGAATCAATTCCAACTCCAGTGCAACAACCGATTCCGAATGAACCGGTTCGCCGGCAACCGGTTGATTCGGAAATCATTCGGAATTGAGTGAGAAGATGCGGACTGAATTGTCAATTCGTTTTCTTCTTCTTCTTTCCTGATTTTGCACGTTTTCGTGCTGATTTTCAGTTTATTTTTAAACGAAAACATTATATAACTGAATATACAAATTTAAATCTTCATGGTTTTCGGATATACAGAACTAGTAAATAACCAGTTCTTCTTAGAATCCCAACATAAACTATTGAAATTCGCTGGAAATTAACAAAACGGCCTACCTTAGTCAGCATCATCCATTCCTCTAGCTGGAGTGTAGTGAAATGGCTTAAGTCGCCTAAATTTCACACTAACACATTCATAAAATGAGCGAATATTCAATGACATTTATAATGTCACTGTCAATCAGGTTGATCGAGCAGCCAACTCAGGCGAAAATTCTAGCACTGAACCGATCGAGCACTAAAAAATCATGCAGTCGAGTAAGAATTCATTGCTCATTCCGTCATTTCGATAATGTGGGGATCGGCTTAATGCGGGGCAACTTTTAAGCGACTAACATCGCTCGTTCAAACCAATCAAAGTAGCAAAGGAATATTTTTCTTTAATATAGTATTCAAAAATTATATGATTATAATTAACTAGTTATCAATTTATTTTTTCTGTATTTTTCTAAAGAAATAAACCTAACTACATAAACACTAAGAAGTAGATCCGTAGAAATTCGTCAGCATTGGAAATTTTTATAAAGGCTTATATCAGAATCACGAATCTGTTGTGGACTTAACATGCGACAATCACTGGTCACGCGTGTTGTGCACAGAAATCTCTATTTACGAACGTAAGCGGAAGATAGCAAATAAAATAAATTTGTTATGAATATTATTGTAAATACTTCTTGAACGCACTTGACGATGGTTCATTAGTAACTGAAGGTTATAACTTCCTAAAATTAGCTTTAGAATCCTAGATAGTGTTTCACAATTAGTTACCTATTTTTGACCTTAAATCTGTTCATGAGTCTCTAAATTACATTTCTTATATCATTAGGGCATGGAGTTCAGGAGTGTTCTAGTACTAGATGAATAATTTAGGACAGTTTTAAAATTTACATCTAGAATTTATAACAAAATAAACTGGAAGCCCCAGCAGCTCTTATGATCGGTCGTGTCTCGTAAAAAACCCTAGGACAGAACCTGACAATTGTTAATCCACTTTTAGGACCAATTTCGGACCAGCTCGTGATTGGTTGAAATTGACATAAGCAAGTACAAGTTGTTGAAATCAATATTACTGCAGGGTGGTAGAAAAAGTGTTGTCAGTATCGTCGGTAACAATGTAGCTTGATATTGGATATTTTATTTTTCGGGTCATCTTTTCAAAATTATTAATTTCAATAGGATATAAGTTCAATTTGTTTTTAAGTCCTGTCAATGCGGAAAGTATACGAGTACATTTAACAATCACTGGATGATACAAATAGAAAGCCTGAAATCACGAAGTGTGATATGGACGAGAATATTGATTATGTTGGTTGAGAATAGCACCGAATCTTTGGATACTTCTGTATGTTATTTTTTTTCTCAAATAGAATATGTTGAATACCTACTTTAGTTAATAAAGCTGCAAAAATTAATTACCCAAAATTGAGTGTTTTAGAAAAAATTTATTAAGCTGTTTCAACTAAACGTTTTCTTCAAAACAAACATCTGATCAAAATGAATCCAGAGCTATATTTTTGACCGATATAACATTTGTCTAAGTGTTTTCAAATGATAAATAATTGCATGTTATAAGGGGAGAAAGTTTTCAGAATGAATAATTATCTCTACTGGCAACAGTGATCCCGAGGCATTTTTTATTTACAGCAGGGAGCAACCGGAATAAGAAGAGAAATATTTTTCTGGAAAAAGAAGCCAGTTGTCTGGTCCTGTCCTAGAAAAAACCCTGTAATTTTTTATCAATAAATACGCTTGAATTGTTAAAAAGCCCCTGAAGTGAAAGAAGCAGAAAAGATACGAGCGCATACAAATTACGTACGTAATTGCTTTGGTGTACAAGAAATATATCTAATACAATTCGTTTAAACAATTTGTATCTTGATATAAAGGTATAGTATGATTGAATCAACATAGCTTTGAGCGATAGTTTTTGTATGTTGTATATTTAGAAAATCATTTTTTCACAAAAAAAAATTGCGCAATGTCTTTCTGGTAACCGATCGAGAAGAGCTAATACTTTGTATACGAAGGCGATATCATTAAAAGCATTTCGATTCATCATCTACTACAGATACTAGAGGTAGTTCGCAAGCAGAAGATTTTCATACAAAATTATAACAATTTAGATTAAGTGCAGCAATTTTCGCTACAATCGGAGAAGGTCGACAATTGACAAAATGACAACAATAATTGTTGACAAATGGATGTATTTTACTTCATTTTATGCTTAGAATCAATCTGAAAATATTGTTCTGGCCACTTATAATACGGATGCCTTAATTTATCGTTTAATTCAATAAGAATGATAGTACTTTTCTTTATGACATTATGATGGTAGGAAACGCAGCGATAAACTCGAGCTGTACTGTTGTTGAGATTAGGCTTATTTATTTGTTTATTCTCTAGTGTTTTTTGTTTGAAGTTTCTCGTTTTACTTTGTCGAATCCATTGAATCGACTCCATTCTTCAAGGCTAGAAAGAATAAGCGCATTTTAAAACCAATCGAAAAAGTGTCAACGAAATCATCCTTGAGCGCAGCCAAGGGATGAGTGCCGTCATTTTATAAGGTACCTGGAGCACTCTACTTTAAATTACAATTGTTTGGTCATGTCTTATGAATTGTCTATGGAATCCACGATAAAACAAAATTATATTTGTTTGTGTAAAGGAATCCAGCACTAAGCTACTTTCGTTGTGATTTTTGTTTATGCTTTAAACATATGAAATAAACTTGCTCTGTTAAGCTCTAAGGATCCTGAGTCTTGTCAGACAAATAAATCGAAATATATTATAGTTTCAATATTTTTGGGTAGGGGACGGGTATAGCGTGATGGGTAAGTCGATGCCCTTTCACGCAGCCCAGTTGGGTTCGATTCCGATCCCCGCACATAGGGTCAGAAAAATTTTCTGGCCCGAAGAGGCGAATGACCTTAAGGTTAAAACCTCTATAATCGGAACAAAAAAAATAAAAATATTTTTGGGTAGGCAATTTTCGCCCTTCTTCTGAAAAAGGGTTGATTTGTGAAATGCCAGAAAATTGAAAGCAATGTGTGAATCTGGCATCTCTGCACGCTTGCTTCCTTTATTTTTCAAGGTTTTGACAGTCCGTCAGTTCGCAACTGCGCGCAGTGGAAAGAAAACAATAAAAATACAAAATTCTGCAACAGCAGAAGTGCGGCTATCAGTAGAAAATCGAAACAAGCTACAGAAAAAAAAACTAACAAAACGGTGGATCAGTATTCGGCTGTAGTCGCTAGTATCGAATAAAAACATTCGTACCCGAAGCGGCACCGGAGTCGGACGGTTTTCTTACGCGACGGATCTGCGTTAGCTCGAGAGTCATTCGACTAGTGTTCTGCTTTTTCTAACGTGGCTTCTCCTGGCTTGCATCCCGTTTGCAGAACCAATCGGAAAAGCCCAGAACGGAAATCAAGTGTGTGTATCGAGAGTGTGCCGTGTAAAAATAACGAGAATAAAATTTTGATTCTGGAGTCCGTCCTGCCCGGGCGAGGATTCCGTGTGCGATTTTCATCTTCGGGGTAAGTGGCGTGTTGCTCCGCCGCAATGCTAAAAGAATGTCCTTCCAGAGAAAAAGGGACTGTAACCAGCGGCGAAAAGTGCAGTGAAAATATGTGACTGGTCTCGCAATGCAATGTACCGACGTTCTTTCTGCAGGCGCATCTAGTGGAAAATTTGGTTGGATAACCATTGGACTGCACAAGTTGATTTACTCTAGCGTGCCAAGGGGAATTCTGAAGTTGGTTCCGCTTTCGAGCTGGATCTTTTCTTCCGTCTCACTTTATCGTTCTGTCGGGCGGCGTATTTATTGATTCTAATGTCGATATTGTAATTATTCGCTTATTTTGATGTTAGGATTGGTTTTTTTAATTTATGAGAACTCTTACCAGTGATGCGTTAAAGTGCTTCATGAATTATGGAATGAAAATTACTCGATAAACTTTGGTTTTCTAGTTGTTTACGCAAAGCGTTTGTGTGTATAAATAACCTCTGAACGCAATAAACTCCGGTTTATTGAGTGCAATGATTATCGTAAACGGTGGAAATACTACATTGAATGTAAATTTTATCTCGAGCCTATCAGAAAAGCAATAGAAATGCAGTATGTTTGATTGTATCATATTTTTAGGTTAGATTTACAGATTTTTGTATTTAAAATTTTACATCATCTAATGATTCTTTCGCCGCAATAATAAGAATAGATAGTTTTGTCTGCTAAGTCGAATGAAGTATCGGAAAAAAAATTTCATCAGTGATCCAGCTCGAGATAAAAGAATTAATTTTTTCTTTGCAAGACAACAAATTTCAGAATTTCTTTCGACCAAATCTTGTAACGACAGCCAAACACACTACGAGTGTGACTTATTAGCTCGGTGCATCCGTTAACACCGCGTATGTTTTATCTATCAAGAGACCGTAGTTCGTATTTTGCTTGTGACATTCGTGAGTGTGTAACATTTTGGTGCAGCAATAATTAAACCCCAAATCCGGTTGACTGTATGCGTCCGAATACTACGACTGTTTACGATCGCTACCGTTGGAAAAAGATGGACCAGCCTGGGGACAGAAAGCCGGAGAATGGCACCACCGGGCAGAAGATTCCGGTGCTCGCAGGAACAAACGCTACATCGGGCTCTGCAGGAACGGTCGCTGCTTCCGGTTCGCCACCCGCCGGAATACCTGGTTCCGGGGGAACATCACCATCAAGACGTGTTACCAAGCGGAAAAGTTCGTCAGGTAAGTTTCAGTTCATGATTTCCATTGCCTGCAGGGATGGGAGAAAAAACATTTGTCGTATGACCAAAAGTTCCTCCTAGCCATGACTTAATAACGACCGGTAGAGAGTCATTTTTTTGTAATCTTTGCACTACAATAAGTTAAGGCTATTTTCGATTCTGTGTAGGGGTTTAGTAATTCGCGTGAAAGTATTTCGTTCCGTTCTTCGCTTCTGCAGGCTTTGACTGTTAGAAAGATTAAGCTGTTCGCATAACGATGGTTTCGTTCTTCACTTTACTAGCGATAGAAGTGTACCCGAAACAATGTCACGAGACTAGAACACAGTGTACGACGTTCTTGGGAAGGGTTGTGCCTGTGTGTTGACTGTATTCGCACGAGTGAAATATATCCGCATTACGCTAATTGCAGTTCTGCTTTGTTCCCTTCGGTTTTTCATTTACTTTACGACGCTTTGGTTGGTGGTACTTTCTCCACCCTCGGTCTTTTGAGATGGTCTGCCGGCCGATTTCAAAAACAACGACCATACTAGAACCCGCTATATTTGTCTGGATTGGATCGATTAGATTTTCACTTATGTCACCGCATCGCACTGTTCCACTTTCCATGCAACTGGATCTCGCAGAGAACCACGAATGTATGTGCCATGCCCGGTTTTGTCGTGTGCATGGATGCCCAAGGACTCTGCTGTTTGTTTCTATGATTTGAAATGTTTGAAAACAATTTTCCGATGGCTTGTAGCCATTGTGATTGTCTATTAAATTTGCATAATGATGTACTTCTGGGTGCTGTTATCTATTAGTTCCCGAATTCGTTTACGTTCATCACATCATGGTTACAGTGAGCTGAATGCACATTGTTCGTTTCAGTTTCAGCTTCACAGTTTCGTTTTCGTTTCAGTGCAGCAGAAAAGTTAAGCAAACGCACTCACCAACAAATTCTGAGCACGAATGAAACTGATTCGAATGATAATGTGAATATTACCACAGTGATTGTATAGCATTTCTACATGAGAAATGCGAATATAACTTGCCGAGAAGGCATTTTTGTCATAAATACGTTTATTTCTTAAGGCAATTTACATAAGTTTTTCTTCGCCGTAGCATCACTTTTACATAAAATTCTTATCCTAATATAATTCTGAAATAGTAACGATTTAAATTTATCAAAACATATTCCTCTCATTACTTAAACATCATTAGGTAATTCGTCATTAATTAATAATTAGGTAATTCGTCATTAATTATGAAATCTATATTATTATTTAAACCAAACGATTAACTTCTATAAATTATAAAATAAGCTGTTATTCTCAGACATTTTGTTGATAATTTCTGAAACTATTTCGAGCTTGTTCGTATCATTACATAATTTCTATTCTAATTTAGCCATTGTTTGAACTCATGGACGCAGTAGGAGTCAGAACTAACCCTCAAAAGGGTCATTTATTAAATTGAAACTCCTGAATTGTCTTCATGAAATGATGAAGAAGTTCCATGTATGGAAGGTCACGACAAGCAATAATGTCTCGAACTGGAACATTGGATAGTCTACCTTGGGTACGCAAAGAATTTATTAGTTGAGATCTGACATCACGATACTCCACGCATGTCCAAACGACATGATCAATATCCCGACAACCTACACCACAAGCACAATGATTAGTCTCGGAGAGTCCAATTCGAAGGAGATGTGCTTCTAACGTGTAGTGATTGGAGTCTGGAGATGTGCTTCTAACGTGTAGTGATTGAGTCTGGACATCATACGAATGAAATCCCTACTCACATCCAGTCCTCTGAACCATGCCTTTGTCGATATTTTCGGAATAATTGAGTGCATCCACCGACCCAGATTATCTCTATCCCAAGAAACAATCGGACGCTCATAAATATCACCCTCAATAGCACCACACTTGGCTAGAATATCGGCTCTTTCATTGCCTGGAATGGAGCAATGAGCCGGGACCCAAACTATTGTGATTTGATAATTATTATTCAATATGACGTTCCGGCACTGTTTTATTTTGCCCAAGAAAAAAGGTTCATTTTTGCCAGCAGCGTTCGAGTGAATGGCTTCAATTGCACTCAGACTATCTGTGAAGAGGAAATACTGGTTTGGAGATAATGTGACGATTACACTCAAGCTATAACGAACTGCTGCTAACTGTGCTATATAAACAGATGCAGGTTCTTGAAGCCTGAATGAGGCCGAAACATTATTGTTAAACATACCAAACCCAGTAGCCTCTTCAATTCGTGATCTGTCCGTGTAAAACATTTTCTCAGAATCAATATGCCTGAACTTACTTGAAAATATTTTTGGGATTTCCAACGAGCGTAGGTTTTCCTGGATTCTAAACACATCGCGCTGCGTGGATGTGTCGAAAAATAAAGTTGAGTCAGGGACATTTAGGAGGCTGTCACGGATAGGAATATATCTTGAAGGGTTGATTTCCTGTGACATATGGTTAAAATATACTGTCATGAATCTTGTTTGAGATTGAAGCTCAACTAGCCTTTCGAAGTTATTACTAACCAGGGGATTCAGTACCTCACACCTTATTAGCAGTCGTGATGAAAGCTCCCAAAAACGATCTTTCAAGGGAAGAACTCCCGCCAGAACTTCGAGACTCATTGTATGTGTCGAATGCAAACAGGCTAAGGCAATTCGCAAACAAGGATACTGAATTCTCTCAAGTTTGATAATATGAGAGTTTGCAGCGGAACGAAAACAAACGCATCCATATTCCATCACTGAAAGGATCGTTGTCTGATGCAATTTTATTAAATCTTCCGAATGAGCACCCCACCGAGATCCTGTTATTGTTCGAAGAAAATTTACTCTTTGTTGGCATTTTGTTATCATATACCTAATGTGTCCTCCCCACGTGCATTTGGAATCAAACCACACCCCGAGGTATTTGAAAGTCAAAACCTGCGCGATCATTCTTCCCATCATACGGAGCTGGAGTTGCGCGGGATCATGCTTTCTTGAAAAGACGACCAACTCTGTTTTCTCTGCAGAGAATTCGATACCCAGATGAGCAGCCCAAACGGACAAGTTATCTAAGGTATCTTGCAATGGTTTTTGCAAATTAACAGCTTTGGGTCAAGTAAATGAAACTCAATGTCGTTCACGTAAAAGTTATAGAGAAGCGGACTGAGGCATGAGCCTTGCGGGAGACCCATGTAGCTAATTCTGAATGTTGCCGAATCGCCATTTGAAAAGTGCATGCGTTTCTCTGACAAAAGGTTGTGCAAATAATTATTTATAACCGCTGGAAGTTCATGTTGGTGGAGCTTATCTGAAAAAAACATCAATGGAAACTGAATCAAATGCTCCTTTTATGTCCAAAAATACAGATGCCATTGGTTGTTTTTGAGCGAAAGCAATTTGGATGTCAGACGAAAGCAATGCAAGGCAATCATTCGTTCCTTTATTTCTACGGAAATCAAACTGAGTATCTGACAACAAGCCGTTCGTCTCGACCCAAGTGTCGAGACGTCGAAGAATAATTTTTTCGAACAATTTTCTGATGCAGGACAACATTGCAATGGGTCTATATGAGTTGTGATTGGAAGCTGGTTCACCCGGCTTTTAAATGTCGATAACTTTCACTTGCCTCCAGTCAGGTGGAACAATGTTTTGCTCAAGAACTTGTTAAACAATTCCAACAAACGTCCTTTTGCGAGGTCGGGCAGATTCTTCACCAAGTTGAATTTAATTCTGTCCAACCCTGGAGCGTTATTGTTACAAGACATGAGTGCTATGGAAAATTCCATCATTGAATCCATTCCGTCTTGAATTCTCACTTCCAATTTGCTTGAATTCTCACTTCCAATTTGCATATTTCAACAAATAAATCCTTTAAAGGGCTGATTTGAGAAATTTTCACGGTCCTTGTTTATTTTTCGGTGTGTGCAAACGTTATTGCCCTTGTTTGAAGCGAAACTCACACTACAGTGCACAAAATAAATATTTCCCACATCAGATCAAACTGTGAACAGCGTACAAAGGTAAGATGGAAAATGCCGATTTGCGAAAGCAAATGACGTTCTAATAGTAAATACTAAACCATAATCAAATAAATCATTATAATAAGGCTGAAAAGTCACCATTTGTGACAAAATATCCAACGTAAATTTTAACAAAGGGAAATTGTTATAATTTTAATAATCCAATAAATAATATACTTACAAAAAATGGGAAAAAACATTATTTTCCCCGGGATCATACTTCGGTTTGTGATATTTCGATAGTCAAGTAAATGAACCGATGAAGATAGACTTACGATATTGTTGGTGGCTTCAACGCTACCATAAACAATAAACATACCAGCACCTTCTGCTCTTCGAAAGTGTAGTCATCTATTGTAGTCTTGTCTAACATAAAACATTATTTCTAACGTTCCGGTGCAATAAATAACATTATTTCGTTGCAAATATGCTTTCACATTTTCCAACTTTTCCTAGCTAGCGAGAATAGCTCCCGGGCGCTATATTGGAATCAATAACTGATACCGATTCGATGCCATCAAACATAGAACCAATTCAAAAGCCACTAACCTCGGGCCTGTCAACCTGCTTTATTCTGTTCGGTATGCTACTGGTTGATGGCAATGCAAAAACAAAACAAAAAATATGGAGAAACAACGTCTTTGAGCTGGTAATGGAATCCGCTTTTTATCAACGATGCCGAAGTATCACTTTTGCAACGAATATTGCAATCGTTCACTGGGATTTGATCCGTTAGTTTGAATCCAATTCATTCTAACCACTCATCAGTTTGACATTTTCATTCGTTTCAACAACATGGATTCCGTTCACTTGGGATAACACTGTGTTTCTTTTCTCAAACTGTTTCGGAATCGTTGGGTCGTATCAAAATCGATATTCTTTTAACGATTTAGTTGATTTGTTCTGGATCGTTGATTTTTCAGTGGAGTAAGAAGATTCGTTGTAACTGTGTTTGTCTATTGTCGGAGCGATTGAAAGGTTGGGTCAGGAACTCTGTTTTTATCCAGATTTCTACAAGCGAAGTAGGGTATAATGAATGAACTCATCAGTTTCAAGAAAAAAAGTTTTGGCATGTGTTCTGTTACTCTACTCTACTGATGGTTTCCCGTTCCATGTCGTAAAAGCCCACAAACAAAGGAGTTCCCATGTCAAGGTATATTTCCGTACCGATGACTGAATGGCTGCAGGATATTAAATAGTGCAGTCATGAACGGAAAATCTTGGTCTTTGCCCTTACTGTGTTAAGCGAAGCTCTGGAACAGTGAACTTTTCCATTCTTTGCTTTTCGTGGGATTTCAAATGCTTGAACTATCCCTAGTAAACATTCCATGGTTCGCCATAGGCGAATATAAGCCAATATATCTACGATAAGTGCTGGAAATCGAGTGTACAATACTCTAATTTTTAGTGGTTAGAGTAGCACAAATCAATCTTCAGCATAAACGTACAGCAACTATGAACCTATCCAGACTTCTGCAAGAAGGTAAAACTTCTATAGCTTTGGTTCAAAGACCATATTTCCAAAAAGAAAACATCTACATTGGAAAGTTATTAAACCCAGTTCTTGTTACCTTAAACAAGAACAGTATGAAATATCCACGTGAAATGCCTCGAGCATGCATACTTGCAAATAGTGCCTCTCGATGTATCTCTCGTATCGGAGCTCACAAGTCAGAATATTTCTGATGTCACAGTTGGTTTGACTATTGATGGTATAGACAGGAAATCTTTGTATTGTTCGACATATTTGCCGCATGACTTAATAAGGGTTGTATCATACTGCTGCAAAAGTGATTTACCACTTATAATCGGCAGTGACGGCAATGCTCACCATAAAGACTGTCCCAGAAAGTATGGACGCACTTTGATATCGCTGTAAATAATTCACAAGTGTTAGATATTCAAATTTTATTCGATATACTGATAATATTAGACTACAACAACAGAATATTATTCTCAACATTTGCTACTTAGCCATTGTAGACTAGCTGGCGCACTTTCTTGCGAACGTTCCTCATTAAATTCCGTACAGATTTCTTGGCGACAAGTTTTGACACTTTTTTCCAATCTTTATCGAACTGTTGAATGGTTTCGGCTGCCGAGACATGGTTCCTAAGATGTGCCTTCGTTAATGCCCAAAATTCCTCAATTGGTCGAAGTTGTGGCCAATTTGGTGGATTCATGTCTTTTGGGACGGAAGTGACATTTTCGGTAGTATACCATTCTACCGTTGATTTCAAGTAGTGGCAAGAAGCAAGATCTGGCCAGAAGACAACAGGATCCTTGTGGCTTCGAATCATGGGTAGAAGTCGTTTTTGTAAACATTCCTTGATGTATATTTCGCTGTTCATTGAAGCAGTGGTGATGAAGGGTTTCGAAATCTTCCGCAGCTACAAATTGCTTGCCAGACTATGGCTTTCTTACCAAATTTTTCGACTTCAATCGATGTCTCGAACTGGTTTAACACTTGCCCTTCTTGCACCATATAATATTGTGGTCCCGGCAAGGATTTCTAATCGAGTTTCACGTAGGTTCCATCGTCCATGATTATGCAGTTCAAATTTCCAGCAAGAATCGTATTGTACAGCTTTCGAACCCTCGGCCTGATCGATGCTTCTTGTTTCGGATTACGTTTTGGTTGTTTCTGCTTCTTATAGGTTCGAAGATTCAAACGTTCTTTAGCACGAAGAACATTTGGCTTCGAAGTGCCCACTTTTTTGGCCACATCCCGAACTGAAATTTCCTTCTTTTGCTCGAACGCCTTCAGGATACGTTTATCCAACTGAGGGTTAGCGTTATCCTCTCCGAACTTCCTGATTGCATTTCGCACGGTTTTTTCACTTATTCCTTCCATTTTTGATATCTTTCTCAGTAACAGTCCGCGTTCGGTGCACCATTTGTACACAATTTTTCGACGTTGTTATGCTGAAAGTCCACGCATTTCGAAACAAACTAATGAAAACAAATAAACACATAAACACAGGTGGTTAGAGAAGAGTGTAAACAACAGTACGCAGCCATAAAAATTGACAGATTCTGAACCATTGCGAAATGGCAGCGGTTTTTGGTTGCGTCCATACTTTTTGGGACAGTCTTTATGGATGTCTTGTATGGTGGCAGAAAGGAGAAGTTGCGACAGTATAGTCAAAGCTAAATCATCTCCAAAGGATGGTCCTAATGGCGATGACAGGAGCATTCACGACAACTCCTACTGCTGTTCTAGACGCTCTACTGTGCATTAAACCACATCAAAGTCTTGGCATTACATTCCTGTCGTGGAATTTGGCCTTTCTGTTTCAACAGACTTCGCAACCGATTCTTAGCGTACAGAATGATTGCATGACTAGTGCTATGGATCCTACTGACACTAAGAACCATTAAACCCCTACATGCATTCCTAAAACAAGAAGCATTATCTTGTACATAGCGTCTTAAGGTTATAGATCATGCTACTAGCCACACTCGCTTGTGGTCTCAAATGGTTACCTGGGATGAGTATTTACTCGTTCCCAGTGACCTAACTCTCACAAGCAGTTTTCCTTTCAAAACATTCAATGTGAGATATCCTCTTCATGAGGACTGGTTGTCTGATTATTTGGAACGACAACTTGATGAACACATAATTTGTTATACGGACGGTTCTCTGTTGGATGGTCGTACTGGTGTCTACTGTCGTGAAATGAGGCTAGAGCAGTCTCATTCACTTGGTAGATACTGTGTGAGGTGTAATCGGCACTTCAGCAGAGAATCTGTGGTAAACAAATTTATTTATTTTAGTTCCTACAGTCAGACAACTTTAAAAGCACTCAGTTCGAATGATTCACGGTCGAATCTAGTGATCGCATGTCGAAATCAAATCGAAGACCTCAGCATTTCAAATGCTGCTTACTTCTTATGGGTACCCGGCCATTTTGGTATTCCTGGAAATGAATGGTGACTAGAGCTGGTACAACGAATGATTTCGTTGGTCCTGAACCAGCTTTACCACTTTCAACTAGTTGGATAAAGCACAAGATTCAGCTTGCAAACTTGCGCTCAGACAAAAGCATTTTTACCAGATTTGAATCTGGTAATGTCAAAATGTCTATTGCGTTTTTCCAAGCATCATCGCAGTATTTTGATCAGAGCTCTGACTGGACATTGCAAACTCAACTATCACATGGCTACTATTCAGCGTGCTGAGTATTACTCGTGTGATTTGTGTGAACTGCGATTACGGTACTTCATATCATCTGATATGATATCTGAACTATCCCGTATTGACGCAACTATTTATCCGGGTTTTTGGTTCTCCATACATGGTTGAGTCTGTGTATGCGGAGCTAAAATTAAAGGATATTCTATCGTTTCTTACCCAATGTGATAAGGAGCTGTAGTCAGAGGGGTTCATCGATCTTCATGAAGTGAACGAATCCTTTCTGTATTGACCGCAAAAGTTTTTATCAGATTATTTGGCATCCCTTATGGGGTGGCGAATTTTCTTTATGTTCCTTTTAGCCTACCTTTCCCATCAGGAATATGGTGATAAGCCACGGCATAAATCTCCAAATAACTTGGAAAACGTGCCACTTGATTTCTGATGAAGAGTATCAACATAATTTTTGTTAAGTGCCATCGGATATATGTTCATCAATTAATAACATTTTCAGTTGCACGACATAATCACAAATAATTCAAAATCGATTCAAAATAATAAAAAGTTAATTCCATTTAACTTTACTATTTTTTAAAAATCTTAACTATTTCGCCACTGTCATGAAATAGTAACAGACACAGATGCACTAAGGTCTTTATTACGCAAATTTACAAAGTTACGGTTTTTTTTCTATGCGAATTTTCAAAGCCATCCGGTTTTCTCGTTTTGTCTTAGAAATGCATGAAACGTCGAGATCTGGTGCTATCCCGAATGGTCTCGAAGTTCCAAAGTCGTTTTTTTCTCCCAATTTTGACATAACATAACAAAAAATTCGATTTCGGAAATCTCAAAAGGTAATAATTTTTAATTATTTTTGTGAGATTACACCAGATCGGGACGTTTCATGCATTTCTGAACATTTTGCATCAAAACGAAATTTTCTTTAGTTTTGCGGATTTCCGAAGTTACGCGGGTTTTTTTTACCGCGCTTCATTTCCCAGGTGTAAAAGAAGACCTCAGTGTATCAGTATTTCGGCTAGACATACGGAAGAAGAACACCGAAGACCTCATGCTTTTGGAATGAAGCGAGCAGCAGAATTGTGCCGAAAAATGTAAGGAATGAATGAAGCGAACAACAGAACTGTGCAGATGAACTTCGAGTGAACACTTTTTAACAGCGATTTGCGTTTCCAGCAGTGGAAGACTATGTAGTTTTCGGAAAGAATTATTTTAATTTTCTTCATTACTTACCAAAAGCATCGCATTGAAACAAGTTGGCGCCGTCACTAACACATTCAAATACGACGGGCAACGCTCCCACGCAAGGCGAACAAGAAAATATTGATGTGGAACACATCTTTATAGTATGGGTGTCGTTTTGAATCAACTATAAAATCTTTGAAACAGAGATTCGAAGTATTAAAAATAAAAATTAAATATCTCGAAAATTAAGACTGACGAAACCAGGAAACCCTATGAAGAGGTGAAAGAGTGTAGATAGGTTTGTATCAGGTGCACAACTTTGCTTCCGCCGTTTTTTTTTCAAAATTAAAAGCTTTATTGCGAAAAAGTGCTTACAGATATATTATTCAAAGTATTGTCCGTCGCTAGCGACAACTTTCTCCCATCTTTCCGGAAATTTTCGGATCCCGGCTCGAAAAAAGGAGTCCTTTTTTGATGCTATCCATGAAGCAATCCATTTTTCCAACTCTTCGAAGGATTGAAAATGTTGATCTGCCAAGCCGTGTGCCATCGAACGGAATAGGTGGAAGTCAGAAGGGGCGACATCTGGGGAATACGGCGGGTGGGGCAAGACTTCCCATTTCAGCGTTTCCAAGTACTTTTTGACAACTTTTGCGACGTGAGGCCGAGCATTGTCGTGTTGGAGGATGACTTTGTCATGTCGCTCTTGATACTGTGGCCGCTTTTCTTTTAGCGCACGACTAAGGCGCATCAGTTGCGTTCGGTAGCGATCTCCTGTGATGGTTTGGCACGAATCTTCATCTAGCAATGCTTCTATTTGTTCATCTTTGAAGGTTTTTTCTCTTCCACCATCATGTTTGTCTTCGACATCGAAATCACCATTTTTGAAACGTTGAAACCACTCCCGACACGTTCTTTTACTCAGAGCAGCATCGCCGTAAGTTTCTGAGAGCATTCGATGAGCTTCAGCTGCATTTTTTTCGATTTGTAACAAAAAAGTAAAACTTCCCGCAAATGGCGAGAATTGGGCACATAAATAGACATTTTCGAGCGTGAATAATACAAAAACAAGAACAACTGTCACTGAAACGGCGATGACAATTCGTTAGGCACTGTACGCACTCACTTTAAACGCATTATCATCTATGTATTTTAACCAACCTCAGCCGATACAACCACCTAACGGAAAACGGCGGAAGCAAAGTTGTACACCTGATATATAAAAACTCCCAAAACAGAAATTAAATTGATATAATCTGTTTGGTAGGATTTGTATTGGAAATGAATTTCCCAAAATTTTAACCCTTTGACTATCATATTTATGGAGTTAGGGTGGTTCTCCTGATTTTCATTTTATTTAAATTTTCCAAAAACCTCTTGAGCAAAAAATAAAAAAGTTAGGAATATTTTAGGTATTATGGGAAACCTTTCTGATTTTTTCCGATTTTTTCAAAATGTATTCTATGTAAAAAGTAATGTTCAAAATTTTCGAATATTTTTATTCGCACTTACAATTTTAGTACCACTCTAGATTTTACATAAAAAATAAATTATTTATGAGTACATTACGTTATATTATTTTCATATTTAAAAAAATGAGGACCGGTATTACATCAGACTTATAAAAGAATAAATCATACGAAAAATCATGCGTCTCCATCAGATTCGTGTCCTCACTAATTCCTTATGAATTATAATCGTATTTATTTAGTTCTGAAGGTGAGTGGTGTATGATTTCAGAATTAAATACCATGCGTCTCCATCTGATGATAATTTCATGGGGACGAATGGCTTTTCGATTGATTTATTTTTCTAAAAGTCTGATATAATACCTGTCCACATTTCATAAAAAACTGAAAATAATATAACGTATTGTACTCACGAATGATTAATTTCTGATGTAAAATCTAAAGTGTATGCATAAAATATATTTTGAAAAATTCTAAAAAAATCAGAAAAAATATCATAAAGACTGTCCCAGAAAGTATGGACGCAACCAAAAACCGCTGCCATTTCGCAATGGTTCAGAATCTGTCAATTTTTATGGCTGCGTACTGTTGTTTACACTCTTCTCTAATCACTTGTGCAGTTGTTTATTCGTTTTCATTAGTTTGTTTCGAAATGCGTGGACTTTCAGCATAACAACGTCGAAAAGTTGTGTGCAAATGGTGCACAGAACGCGGACTGTCACCAAGCGGAATGCAATCAGGATGTTCGGTGAGGATCCTTTGAGGATAAACCGAAAACGGGTCGAAAAAAAGACTCTTCTCTAATCACTTGTGCAGTTGTTTATTCGTTTTCATTAGTTTGTTTCGAAATGCGTGGACTTTCAGCATAACAACGTCGAAAAATTGTGTGCAAATGGTGCACAGAACGCGGACTGTCACCAAGCGGAATGCAATCAGCATGTTCGGTGAGGATCCTTTGAGGATAAACCGAAAACGGGTCGAAAAAAAGATCCTGCTAACCCTCAGTTGTATAAACGTATACTGAATGCGTTCGAGCAAAAGAAGGAGGTTCGGGATGTGGTCCAAAAAGGTGGCACTTCGAAGTCAAATGTTCTTCGTGCTAAAGAACGTTTGAATCTTCGAACCTATAAGACGCAGAAACAACCAAAACGTAGTGCGAAACAAGAAGCATCGATCAGGTCGAGGGTTCGAAAGCTGTACAATACGATTCTTGCTGGAAATTTGAACTGCACAATCATGGACGACGAAACCTACGTGAAACTCGATTACAAATCCTTGCCGGGACCACAATGTTATACGGTGCAAGAAGGCCAAGTGTTAAACCAGTCCGAGACATCGATTGAAGTCGAAAAATTTGGTAAGAATGCTATGGTCTGGCAAGCAATTTGCAGCTGCGGTAAGATTTCGAAACCCTTCATCACCACTGCTTCAATGAACAGCGAAATATACATCAAGGAATGTTTACAAAAACGACTTCTACCCATGATTCGAAGCCACAAGGATCCTGTTGTCTTCTGGGTAGATCTTGCTTCTTGCCACTACTCGAAATCAACGGTAGAATGGTATACTACCAAAAACGGGGCTTTCGTCTCAAAAGACATGAATCCACCAAATGGGCCACAACTTCGACCAATTGAGGAATTTTGGGCATTAACGAAGGCACACCTTAGGAAACATGTCTCGGCAGCCGAAACCATTCAACAGTTGAATAAAGATTGGAAAAAGTGTCAAAACTTGTCGCCAAGAAGTCTGTACGGAATTTAATGAGGAACGTTCGCAAGAAAGTGCGCCAGCTAGTCTACAATGGCTAAGTAGCAAATGTTGAGAATAATATTCTGTTGTTGTAGTCTAATATTATCAGTATATCGAATAAAATTTGAATATCTAACACTTTTGAATTAGTAACAGGGAAATCAAAGTGCGTCCATACTTTCTGGGACAGTCTTTAATGGCGACAATGTTTCTGATTTTTTTTAAATTTTTTTGTTGTTTTTTTATTTTCTTTTCAAATTTTTTAAATAAAATGAAAATTAGAAGAATCACCCTTGTTCCAGAAAGTGAAATGGTTAAAATTTGGGGAAAATAATCTCCAATACAAGCCCTTTCAAACAGTTTATATCAATTTTATTTCTGTTTGAAGGCAGTCTTTATATGCAAACCCGGCTACACCCTTTAGTATTTTTGAAGTCCTCATGAAATTTTGAACAACTTTTTTTTTGACGTCTAGACAGTCAACAGTCAACAAATAATGTGGCTTAAAACACATACGCCCTTTTCAAAAATTAGTCTTGAGTGGAAAAAATCTCTAAACCAGTGAAAAACACTTTATTTGCCATACCGATGATACTCGGAAAAGTTTCATGGAAATCGAAGGGATTCGTGCCAGAATTTTTCCATTTCTGGACGATTTCTCGCCGAGTTGCTGTCATGTCTTCACTTGATTCACTTCCACTTTGGCGCAACAGTCCCGACAACACCATTCACAGGATGTAAACAATAAATTTTAAATATAAACAACGCAGAATTGGGTTAATATTTGTCTAGCGCATTGCGTTGGATAAAAAATATAATAGAACAAATTTAATCAGAAAAATAGAGCGAGTATTACTTTTTTACTGATAATTCATATTTTTTTTATTACATTTATCTGTTCTCATTTTCGTAAAAAATAAAAATAAATTACAGACTTTCAAGGTTAAGACTCGAGGTACGAAAGCGCCCCGAGTAAGATGTAGAGGAATTACGCCATTCCAGACACTTTTAAGCATATCAAATAATCGATGATGTTCCTTGTAGCATCCGTAATCGTAAATTAGTCCACCGTTGGTTAGTTAGTGCCGGAAAAACAAGGTCCGCAAAACATGGTGCAGGTTTGCCATTGAGACGACCGGTATTGGCATATGTACTTCACCCATCGTGCCAAAGGGAAGGAGGAGGCCGGATTCGGAGAGACGGTATAGCACCAGAATTGTGGTTATGTTTATGCTTCGGAGTAGACTTCTGTGTACAATGAACTACACGGTCGGCTGTTGTTTTCTAGCATTGCCTGTGGGAAATGCTATGCAATCACTGCAAATATGAGAGTTTAAATCAAAAGATTTATGCAAATAGACTCATTTCAGCAAACTGAGTTCTGTCCTAATTGTTCGGACGCTGAGAGTCTCATGAGTGTTTTGTGTACAGAAAATGTTAAACAGTTCATTATGAAAATTCCCAACACATCGACGTGTGAAAAAATTGCATTAAAATTTACACTTGCGTTAAGGAACTCTGGAAGCACATTCTTACAAGCACAAGACAGTATTGATCCGAATGGGGAAAAAAATATTTCACTAGGAGGATTCACCTTTTGTTTCACCGACCTGGACAATCGGCCGGTCGCCGTTCGACTGCTTCCTACTGGTGCTTTTTCCTGATGTTTGACCTTTTCCGGATGGACATGAACATAAGCATTCCGAGCCGGACGACTTAAACCGGATGAACCACGTTGCACATCGGTAACTGTGCTCCTCGGGGCTCCTGAAGAGTCAATTCGGTTGGTTGAAGAGTAGGCGACGGCATTCCCCCGACGTGATGTATGCGACCGGAAAGGGGAAGTTCGTAAACCGGGTTCTTCAGGCTTTCCTGAAGTGGTCGTCGCCGTTGAAGCGAATTGTTTCGCATTCTCGGGGTAATTTAAGTAAATTATGATGGCCGTGGCTAATATCTTTCGCAACCTTCGTCGTCATTGTTGTCGGATGTACAACCGGAAGTCGTATTTTCCAGTGTGTTTGAGAAAAAAAAAACGCAATGTTTTCTAATTTTCGCCGACGTCAAACCGATGTTATTAATGGCAGCAAGAGTTGTGAAATATTTGCTTCATAAACCGTTTCGGCACTGCTGCTGCTGCTGCTAGCAAGGATTTTAAATTTAGAACACACTAAAGGTGAGGACACGGTGCAAGCTTGATCGCGACACAGATATTTCTGATTCGTTGGTGATATATGTAAAAAGCACAGTTTGAATCATAAAATGTTTTCGATTAGCTGGACGCGGAAAGTGAAATGATGCTACGAGTAATTTTAAAATAAAACTATTCGACCCATGTTTTCATGAAAAAACCGCCAAATTTGACTCGACCCTGCTCATCTCCATGTGGTTTTTTTTGTCTCTGGCAATAGAGAATGTCAGTTGCTGCCACAGACGTAGACAAAAATCAAATTATTATTCACTCGTTAGCATGTCGCATGTAACAATTACAGGTTGACGTTTCAGGTGCATCACGATACGGAAATAATGTAGAGCTGCAAATTCTGCTGTTGAAATATAACCCAATTTACAATAATTAAGCTTATTCATTAAATGTACATTGTTATCGCGTCAGAGCAATGAAAATGAAAACTTTGTCATTGGGTTCTGTTCACTAAAAATTTAATTAAGGGATTTCATTGTCAATTTATGTGCGAGGAAACAAAATTGAGTAATGTTGGATAGGACACCATTAGGTTTATGGTTTTTAAGCGGAAGAGTGCAAGAGATCTCCTAACAAAACAACTCAAAATCCATGACACAATCCATATACATGAAATTTCCGAAATCGAGAAAAAATTGTTGATGCCAAAACTATTAGAATTGCATGAAACGTCGAGATTTAGTTTCACACCGAAAAAAAATTTTATTGAAAAAATCGACTTTCTGGGACCTAGAAAATCTCAAAAGTTCCAGAAAGTCCAGTTTTTGCAATGACTGAGTGAAAACATATATTGGAGAAGCCAAATTAATGAGAAACTCGCAGAAAAGATGATTTTTTGAAAAAAGATATGTTCAGAGACAGGACTCGAACCTGCGTTCTTATGCATTCCGTGCACACGCGTTACCATTTCGCCACCCTAAGCCTTGTGATAGACACAGGTCTAACACACGACTGAGTATGGTAAAGCGTGTCATGAATAAATAAATAAATAAATAAATAAAAAGGGGTGTGTAATGTGCATAACGGCATAACTCCGGAACCACCGACAGGGTTGCCATAAAACTTGGCACAGGTACTTTTTGCTCTTCAGAGAGTCATAAGGGAGTATTTCTAGGGAAGAGGAAGCGTAGCAAGTGTCCTTAACAGAAATCATGGATTTTTTTTTGAAGAGAATCGATACTTTTTGAAGACGATAGAGAGATTTTGCGCAACTTAGATATGATTGTACAGGTATTCGTGGGGGTTGCCTCTAAAAAGGGGGGTGCAATGTTTTTTAACCGGCATGACTCCGGAACTAACAGTTCGGCTGAAAAGTTCGTATCGTTTAATAGAAACACACATTTTTTTGCCAAAATTCGTTTTTATTATTCAACATAATTGTCATCAGAGGCGATACAGCGATTATAGCGATCTTCCAACTTTTCGATACCATTTTTGTAGTACGATTTGTCCTTTGCCTCAAAATAGGCCTCAGTTTCAGCGATTACCTCTTCATTGCTTCTAAATTTTTTACCAGTGAGCATTCTCTTGAGGTCTGAGAACAGGAAAAAGTCACTGGGGGCCAAATCTGGAGAATACGGTGGATGAGGGAGCAATTCGAAGCCCAATTCGTTCAATTTCAGCATGGTTTTCATCGACTTGTGACACGGTGCATTGTCTTGATGAAACAAAACTTTTTTCTTCTTCAAATGAGGCCGTTTTTTTTTTGAAATTTCGTCCTTCAAACGCTCTAATAACGCTATATAATAGTCACTGTTGATGGTTCTCCCTTTTCAAGGTAGTCGATGAAAATTATACCATGCGAATCCCAAAATACAGACGCCATAACCTTACCGGCCGATTGTTGAGTCTTTCCACGCTTTGGGTTCGGTTCATTGCGTGCAGTCCACTCAGCTGACGTTATATATCGACGAAAAAAATCGGTTTTATTTCGATATAACAGCTCCAAACACTACTCAGAATCATCAATTCGTTGTTGTTTTTGATCGATTGTGAGCTCACGCGGCATCCATTTTGCACAAAGCTTTCTCATATCCAAATATTCGTGAATAATATGTCCAACACGTTTTTTTTATATCTTTCATCAACACACGAAATTCCTTTTTTTCGATTTTTTTCACAATAACAAAAGTAGCTTCACTCAAAATGCAATATCTCACAAACTAATAATCAGACAGCTGTCAAATTTATACACGTATCTTTTGAAGGTTGGTACTAACTGAAAATGGTATGGATTTAATTCTAGTGGCGCCGTCTCATAGAAACGAATCGAACTTTTCAGCCGATCTGTTAGCTATCAAACTTGGCACAGGTACTTCTTGCTCTTCAGTTTTACGGGAGAGAGTGTGTAGCAAGTGTCCTTAACCGTTCTGGTCTTGACATAAAAGCAAAGCCTTGGTATTACATACCTTCTGTTTCAACAGACTTCGCAGCCGATTCAAAGTGTACAGAACAATTGCATGACTAGTGCTACGATTCTACTGACACAACGAATCCTTCCAGGTCGGGGCTCGGACATACGACAACTGGTTTGTAAGACCGGGCCAGGTCATGACATAATTTATCTAATTTGACGAGAACAGATACTTTTTGAAGGCCATATAAGGAGTGTATCGATAAGTAGTTAGCAACATTCAAACAGTTATTCTGAAATGGCTTAATTTTTTGCAGCGTGTTTTGCGGTGACACGTTTTTTACATGTCAATAACAGCTGTGCAATCGATTAGTTTCGATACGTTTTATCGTTTCAATGATGAGTCGAATTGATGCGGAAACGCGAAAGAAAATTCTGCACATTTGGTGCTCAGGAAGTGGTGTCACGTACAACGAAATTGCAAAACGGCTTTGACACACCAGTGTCAAAAATATTATCGAGAAGTTCGGTAAGACCCTTTCCATGAAGGGTTTGCCCCGATCCAGGTCCCAGCCAGCCCGGCCGGGACTTAAAAGTGGTTGAGTACATCAGGAAAAACCCATCGGCGTCGACGCGGGATTTGGCCAAGCAGTTCAACACCAGCATCGGGATGATTCAACGGACCAAAGTTCGGAACTCCCTGAAAACGTACAAGAAACAGAAGGTGCCGTAAAAGTCCCTGGTACAGCAAGTTTAGGCCAAAACAAGAGCGCGAAAACTGTATAACTGGATTCGACAGAATAAAGACGGATGCATCCTGATCGACGACGAAACCTACGCCAAGAAAGACTCGAGTGCTGCCCGGACCGCAATATTATACGAAATCGGTGTACCAGGACCTGGACGACGCTGACACCACGGTGGCGATGGAAAAGTTTGGGCAGAAGGTGTTGGTCTGACAAGCAATTTATACCTGTGGTTTGCGGTCGTCGATTTTCTTCACGAAGGGCACAATTAACGCCAAGGTGTACGAGGAAGAATGGTTGAATAAGAGAATGCTGCCACTGTACAGAAAGCATAAGGCTCCTCCTCTTTTCTGGCCGGATTTGGCTTCAGCCCACTACGCCAACTCCGTTCTACAGTGGTTGTCAAAAAATAATGTACAATTCGTGGAAAGGACATCAACCCGCCGAACTGCCCGGATCTTCGGCCAATTGAAAGGTATTGGGCAATTGTCAAGCGGCATTTTCGGAAGTTAGGTAAGGTACAGTGTCCCAAAACATGCAAGAGGGAACCTAAAATGGCGCTGCCATAGAAATCGACTTACCTTCACAAAAATAGCATTCACTTCATTTTTATCGCGACAACATATATGTTTTTATGCACTAATCTCATCTAAATTCAATTATCTATACATTGTCAGGATTGATTTTGGATCCATCCCGATCAGATGCACATAACAAAATCATAACACAAGTATATCAACAGTTGATATGTATAGAAATTTGTGTTATTTTGAGATATTTAACGAATGAAAACAGTTGAAAGTTAAAACTTATGATAACAATACACGGAAAGACCGAAATCAGCATTTTGGCGAAAAAATTAGTTGATTTTCTGATTTTAGTTAGTTATTTTTTGAGACAACTAAAAAAAATCTTACTTTTGCTAATTTAGATTTTTTAATTCTCATTCCCTTAATAATAATAAAATATTTGTTAAAATGGCTATTTTTTTAGTTGAAATCACCAATTAAACGTGCTGTCATTTCTTAGCTAAGGCTCACTTCATTTCCATTCAACAAATTTTTTAGTTGAATTAGTGAAATAAAACGTTGTTTTTAACCAACATAAATGGTTGAATTGGCTTCTGCAATTTGCAGCTATATGGCGCACTGTCACTGAAAAAACGTAACACCACAATGACTACTAGCCACTAGATGGCACACTACTGCCGAAAAGAATTTTTCAGTCGCGGTTGTCTTTTCTATATTGGAAAGTATAAATACGATGTGGTATTGGAGAAAAAAACATAAACTTCTTTTTGGAAAATTTTCTTCTGAATCGCTGTATTCTTCATTTGACTTCACGAAATCGACTCACTCACTGAAAACTTTGAGCACTCGGAAAACAAAAACCGAATACAAGTAGCACACCTGACGGCGTAGTCCGGTAGGTTGGAAGATACAAAAAACATCATTTGACATATACAATTAGAGTGCAACATTCGGAACTCACTTCACTGTTCCGCGTAAAAACATTATTACGCACAATCGCTTCAAATGCGCATACATTCTGAATAAATACACTTTCCACTAATAGTTTACGTCATTTTTACATATCGGTTTAGAAATTTATATATGAATATATCGTAACACATGGGAAAAACATCAAAACAATTTCCAAGCAGTTTCAACAAGACTGTCCTTTTTAGCTTTTTAATGGATTGTTTTGCTTTGACACTTCTCATGAGTTTTTGACTAACCAACTTGTTAATAAAACCAATTTCATTTTTGTTTTCTGTGCTGTCCTTCAGTGATAGATAAATAAAAACAAATTTTCTGATTTCAATAACAAAATTAGTTGTCAATGAGAATTTCGTGTTGGATTGAAATATTGCTGGTTTGTGTCCAGGATATTCGCCAACTAAACACATTCTCTAAAAATAAGAGTTTTATTCAGCAAAGTAAATTCTCAATTTTAACTAATTTCATAGTTATTTTGGAAATATTGTTGTTAAAATTAACTAATTCAAAAACAGTAATACGAATTAGGCGCAGAGCTAATTTCGGTCGTTCCGTGTATAATAACAAAATCAGCTATGATGTTTTATTTTCATTTGCAAGACTCATGATACAGTTCATTAATTGAAAAAATGAGTTCTCCGTAGCTTTATATCGAAATATAATGAACAGAATTTTAAAAAACTTAAAAGAAGAAATCAGATCACTTAATAAATTATCCATTTAATAAAAAAAAATCATTAAACAATTTTGGATTGAACGATGCTAAAAGTTGGCTGTGATATAGTTTTTCTGTGTTAAATTTTCTATCTAATTTTTTACAACTATTGTCATAAATTTCTGCTTTCGGACTTCTGTAGTTACATCAAATTCAATAATAATTGTGATATAAACGTTCCAAAATCTGTTACTATTTTTAACAGCTTACCAGCCAAAAATATTTCAAAATTAGTTTCAAAATATTTCTGAAATAAATTACTCCAGTTGTTATAATTCAGTTATTACCATCTGATCGGGATGCTTTTGAAGGCGAGATATTCAACGAACTAGTTGAAAGACGGCGTTTTGAGCTATGCAATTCTTCCTTCAGAAAAAAAACTTTCCCGACCGTAAAGTCAATGAATTATTCTGAAATTCTAACAGATTAATCTAAACTAATTTTCTAAGTGATTGTCAGTTGGGTTTTTTGATATTCGTCACCGTTTCTGAGAAAATCAGATTTGAAGCGTGAAAATAGCCCTCTAATACACTTTTTCAAAAGAGTAAGTTCCTTTGGATAGTTCGTTAATAAATCGCTCATCTCTAATATTCCGACTAATTGTATCAGTTTGAGGCCTTCATTCAATCTGGTGAATGAAAGCCTTTATCTTATTCAATTAAATTGTCATTTTATTGCTAGAAAGAAACAGACAGATTGATACTGAATATCATTGAAGCATCTCAGCAGTTCGTAATCGAATAACCAGAATGAACAACTGGCTGCATACATGCAATGATTTGATATTCTTCCTCTATCATCCGTATTTTCCGATTTCAGTAAAGTTTACCCACTTGCAATCATCCGTTTGCTAGAGCCGGAGTGTTGTTGGGAAAAGGGATTATCACTGGTGCTTTCATAATGTGTTATAAATTGGGATCAGTGACGTTTATAATACGCATATTAAAACATTTGCCGTTTCCTTTTCGTATCAGGATGGAACTTTTGTATACTATCGAATGTTTCTTGGGGTTTCTTGTTAATTCTTTCCTAATATTTGTTCGTCGTTCAGTTCGACCGAGCTAAGTGAAATTCAGTTGGTTTCAAGATATATGATATTTAAAACTTCGATTGATTCTCAACAAAATGTGTGTTGCAATTTACACAGGGTGTTGATTCCTTGATGATGATGTTTCACTGAAATCCGTCCCGTCTCCGAATTGTCAGTGTACAACTGTTCGTATTGAGTTGATTCGCCACTTATCGGTTCAAACATAACATCGCTTCAGTTCAGTTGCTGTTCTGGATGGCTACATTTTTTGCCCCACTTTACTTTACAATAAATAAAGAATTTTTCTTTGTTTTGCATCGTCGCATTAAATGTCAGTTTGTAATTTTAAACACACTTTGCCCTATAGTTCCTGAGTTCCGGAGTTCGCACCCGGAGGAAATTTGACCTATTTGACACATACACACAGACATTGCTCTGCTCGATGAACTGTGTCGAATGTTATACAACACTTAGCCCTCCGGGTCAATTTTCCAAGTGCTTGTATAACCTTTCTTTATGAGAAAGGCAAAAAGTATACTTTTATTGAATAGAATTCTTATCATCATTTTTGGTACTACTAATAATTTAATATTTTCATTAAAACAACTTAAATAAAAGAGAGTGTCAAGGATGGTAAACATTACAAAAAAGAAATAGTTGCCAATTACGCTACCTTTAAACAAGAAGTAGCTGTCATTCGATTTAATAACTTTTTCATTTCGTTGTGCTTAAATTTTTTATTATTTTCATGTGCAGATTTTCAATGCCGAATTCTGATCTCCCGATACAGATTTACATATTTTCTCCTAAAAAAATAGATTCAAATGTGGCAACTCTGCACGCTATTCGAAATTGAACAAAACACGCTGCGAACGGAGCAAAGGCAATGGTTTTTTCTTCTTCCGTACCAACATATACCGATGCGTACCGGTTTTGCATTGTCATTTTGTATGACGATTTGAATGTTTTGACACTCATCGCCACAAAATTTCCGAACAGAAAGTCGGATCTGGATGAAATTGTGCAGTATCCTTTAAGACAATTAGAGCTTTAATTTGAATCATAATTCGTAAAAATCGGTTTAGTCGTAGCTGAGAAATCGAAGTGAGTTCCGTTTTTGTAGTTTTTCTTCGGAAATCGGAGACTAGTCCCAAAGTAGGTTTATATAATCATTAACTAACAAGATCTGCCCACTAGATGAATTTAACAGTAAGTTTTATGGAAATTTGCACCTCGTCTCGCCATCAGTTGTGAAAAAGTACTTATGAAAATGAGAAGTTTTCACTTATCGCGTTGTAATACCGGATGTCGGATCTAGATCAATTTTTTGGGGACTTTTTGAAGAGCTTTTATTTGCATTTTAGCTAGTGCAAATCGTTTAAGAAATTTCCGAAAAAAATGAGTGCGCATTTACTTATAGATTGGCACCTATCACCTTGTAGTTACGGAACCGGAAGTCGGATAGAAATTCAATAGCAAGCTACGGAACCATAAGACCTTTAATTTTAATCAGGCTTCTCTGGAAAAAGTGTGACAATTTTCTTAATTTTTCTAGTGCACCCTCTAACTCCGGAACCGGGAGTCGAATCGAAATAAAATTCAATAGCAGTCTATGGGAAAGTCGGAAGTCGGATCGGGATAAAATTTGATAGCATTATATGGGATTTTCACAAACTTAGATTCAAATGAAAGGTCTCATGGTCCCATACATAGTTTCTAAATTTCATTTGAATCCGACTTCCGGTTCCGGAATTACAGGGTGATATGCACCAAATATGTGAAAACAATGTCACTCACTTTTCTCGCAGATGACAGAACCGATTTTCACAAACTTGGATTCAAATGAAAGGCCCTATGGTCCCATACAAAGTTCCAGAATTCTATTTGGATCCGACTTCCTGTTCCGGAATTACAGGGTGATATGCAATAAAAATGTGAAAATAATGTCACTCAATTTTCTCGTAGATGGCTAAACCGATTTTCTTAAACTTAGACTCTAATAAAAGGATTTATGGTCACGGTTCCATACAAAGTTCCTGAATTCATTTGGATCCGACTTCCGGTACCGGAATTACAGGGTGATATGCACCAAAAATGTGAAAATAATGTCACTCACTTTTCTCAGAGATTACTAAACCGATTTTCACAATCTTAGATTTAAATGAAAGGTCTCATATCCGGAATTATGGGGTAAAATGTGTAAAAAATTGTGAAAATAAGTTCCATAACTTTTCTCAGAGTTGGCTGAACCGATTTTCACAAACTAAAATTCAAATGAAAGGTCTTGTGGTCCCATACAAAATTCCCGAATGTTATTTGGATCCGACTTCCGGTTCCGGAATTATGGGGTAAAATGTGCAAAAAATTGTGAAAATAAGTGCACTAACTTTTCTCAGAGATGGCTGAACCGATTTTCACAAACTTAGATTCAAATGAAAGGTCTTGAGGTTCCTGAATATTGTTTGGATCCGACTTCCGGTTTGGGAGTTATGGGGTAAAATGTGCAAAAAAAAAGAAAATATGTGTTCTAACTTTTCTAATAAATGGCGCCACCGATTTTCACAAACTTAGGTTCAAATGAAAAGTCCTGTGGCACCATACGTAATTCCTGAATTTCATGCGAATCCGACTTCCGGATCCGAAAATATAGGGTTAAGTTTGTTAAAAATTGTATACCATCACTGAAAATGGGGAAAAACCTTGAAAAATTTCTAAATCTGCCTCAAATCTTTTCCAATTGATAGTTTTTATCAGTAGACGGTCAAACAAACCGATTTTGGTTATTCTTTTAAGAATCGAAGAAAATTATTTTGAAGAATGAAGAATAGAATAGTGTTATATATGATAGTATGATTGATATGAGAAAGGCATCATCACACCACTAAGTTGATTAAAACAGGTTTTTTCGATATGAAATTACTTAGAAATGTTCACCCAATTATTGCACTTTATAGACCATGTAAATTAATACTTCACGTCATAGCTTTGTCGATAATAAAATTCGAAAATAAAAGTAAATATTTTGAGCAGAAAAAGCAGAATAAACAACAAAACAACAGTGTCAAGGCAACTAATAATTTGGATGAATTTGGATCATGAGTTGAGATATAGAGTGAATCGAATTGTGTTTAACCATAAATCAAATAAACATATATTTCCCAGTGTAACAGTAATGTAGGTGAGCAACCCGTGACACACAAAGCGCCGTCTGGTGGAGAATGGGTGCGTAAATGCTCCTAAAATGCATGTACAAAGTTGCCTGCGCATTTAACACAACCACAGTAGCTAATGGAAAAAAGTACAACCGTTGCTCACTAGAAGCGCTGTTAGTGTTACCGTACAATGGGAAATCTATGTTTAGTTGATTTACGGTTTAACTCAATCGATTACCAGCTGTATATCACGGTAAATATAGAAGATTAAAAATGTCGGTGCTTTTGAAGTGAAGAAATGCGCTTCCGACAGAGAACAGTCATTTATTTAATTTTAACATGGTGCGTTATGACGTATCAGCCACCATGAACGCAGTTGCACCTCCTTCTGTAAGTTTTCAAAGAATAACTGACTGGAAAAAGGGTGTTGATTAAAATATCAGAAATAAAACTTCATGAAATAATTTATTCAGTGGGACTCGATTACACGTCTTTATTTCATTTACAGGAACCAGAACTCTGTACATGTTAAGACCGGTGCAATCGGACAATTTTCATCCTCGCCTCTGTTTCATCATTCCGCTAAACCCTCTCTCGCAAGTCTTCATTTCTGCTATTTCAAAAATCAGTGTTTTTCCGGTCTGTTTTACGTCATAGGGATTTGGTACTATATGGTGAATCGGTTTGTGGTGAGTTCACATGACTATGTGACGACTATTTACGTTTCGTCTTTGACTTATCAGTGCATTAGCCGTTTATATTGAACTTCCAATGCCACATCGCATGCAACATAAACTATTAAACGCAAAAAGAAGTAACATTTTTTTTCTGCTGTGGAATTATCAACCTCTACCTTGTTTTCGGCCAAAAACAGAAGGGATATTTGCAAGAATTTTTTTTGTATGTGTGATAGAATGGAATTGGCGACTTGCTTAGATATATTATCAGCACACTAAAAATTTACTACTACTTGACATTTATTGACTAAATTCATAATCATGGAATCATTTTAAAGCTTTTCGCTTCAATTTTTAAATTTTCTTTTTCTTCCAATGAATAATGTTTGAAAGAAAAAACTAGTTTGGAACATGCTACTAGTTTTGGTATACCGTTTTTTGAGAAAGAACTGTCTAACATTTCACAATATTCAAACGTAAACAATACTCTATTTTGATATTTCTTTTTGCTGAGCCGACAGCAGGCATTAAACGTCATTTCATGCAACAGAGAACGGTTATACTTGACCCGCCCTGCCCTGCCCTGCCCTGCCCTGTAGCCGCTCCTAATTTATAGAGCGTTGATTTAGTTTGTCTTGTGAAACTACTAAACGCTTGCGCTACCGGAAGTGACTCCGACTACTGACGTATTTCCCGGACCTTGCTTGTGTACCTATTAGTCCGGGGGCTAATTTGTTTTAGTTGCGTTCGTCCAGAGTTTCTGTTTGACAAGTCAAGGCTTGTTCCTGCCTTGCCTCAATGGTTTCCTCAATGGGTCTTCCTATTGTAATTCAGTTTACCTTTTTTCTAGTCCATCGTTCGACAGCTGTTTATTAGTTTGTATAACGACGAGCAGCACTCATTAAAATTCTGCCTCTGAAAAGGATGAGTAGTTATTCAGTTCCTAATTTAAATTAAAATTGTATAGCCTACAAAAAAAAATATTATTTATATCAATCAAAACTTTCGCGCCTGCCAAGACGTAAAATCCGAAATGGAATAACAAATGTTATCTAGCTCTACGTGTCAGTGTCTCTCGGATACAAGGTTTTTCGCTGTCCTGTCGGGCACCGCGAGTCACTTTGAGCTACCATTTTCCGATGAAAAATGTTTCAAACAGTGACACAGGAAAGAACGCAAGTGACTGCAATCACACTTTTTCGTTCAGTTCAGGCCATTACTCGGTAGCAGAACTAAACTAAAACAATAGCAATAACTGCTGGGTAGGGTTCAGGTGGTTTGAGGACTACGTCGTCTTCCTTCCGCTAGGCGCCATCGAGTGTCGAATTTTTTGTGATGTTATTCAATCAGGAAAGCGGGATATGATTTCCCCTCCGCAAATCTACCGGATCGACTTGCTGCTTGTTGGTTGGTTTTTGTTTGGCTCTAATTTCGACTGAGTGAACTGTTTTAAAAGCGTCAACAAGTTATCAGTTATTTTCTCGTGCTGTCACAAATATCCGTTATATTGATCAAATAATTATGAACTAGATTGCCAACAATGGTGATGAAATATTCATTGTATAACAAAGTGATCATTTATCTAAGCATTTTCATGGACAACTGCAAGATTGTCAAAGTTTCCGATAATTATTAACACTATGAAATTTTATTCGGTTGTTGTTGAGTACTAGAAACTTTTCGTTCTAGTCGTAACGTAGAAAAGGGAAACATCTATTTTTTTTTTACCTAAATAGATCAATGGTGCAGACGAAAATGCCATTAGTGAGATTGGTTTTCGATACCCGGTTCCGAAAGTTCAGGTAGCAGTGTTTAAAATGGAACTTTTTTATTTCTCAGAGATGAGTGACTGACAAAATAGAGTGATTGTCATGCATTGTACTGCTATTAAATCCGGTTTACGAGTTGTTGACAGTAGGTTGGCAAATACCTATTTTTGTCATATCGGAAACTGTATCATCTTTACAGAACCATTACATCAGTTTGTTTCTGCTTGGATGTTCGAAACAAATTTCAGTCTGGTAAACAATCCAACACATCGATCAATTAGTCCCCGGTCTTACAGACAGGTGGCGTCTCTAATCACATTTTACAAGTCAATCGTTGCGATGCCTAATTCCATGAACTGAAATTCAAATGACATACCGTATTCACCATATTTACCAGATTTAGCCCCTAGCGACTATTGGAAAAAGGAGCTCGCAGGAAAGAGATTTGAGATTGAAGTGTTTTTTTTTTGGCTAAGAAAAAAATCAATTGTAGTGCTCTTCAAGACACATGCTTGGATGAACAAAATTGAAATATGAGAAATTTTTTTTTTTCTTTATCATACCGGGATCTTCCTGGACGCGTTGTGAGTGATATTTGCACTAATTGTCTAACAACGACCAGATCACAGTCTTTGGTCCACCAGATAAACAGTTCCATTACTGGGCCTACCACTCCGGCCTTCGCAAACGAATTTCGTAGACATTGTTTGCTGTACGCACATATGGACTTAGGCAGGACTGTGCACCCTCACATAATTGGATAGAAAAATTTGAAACTCAGAAAATGTAATTCTATGTTTATGTATGTGAAACCGGAAGAGGAAGAATGTTGTTAATTTTCCCAAGGATTTTTTTTAAATTTTAACATATTATCTTTCAACTTTTCGCTTAGCAAGTATTATTGTTGGTTATGCATATGAGCAATTCCAGAAATGCTTAGCAGATCATCAGACTCGACCTTCTCCGATTTGGATGAAACTTTGCACATGGCTTCAGTATGGCAAACCATAAGTTTTGAACCGATGGAGAGGTCAATCCGATTCACGAGTGATTTTTAAAAACGGCGCATTTTACAAAAATTGCCTTTTTCAAATCGTTGTAGCTCGGAAACCGTTAATTGTGCAAAAATGGCGTTCAGGAAGAAGTTGTAGGGAATCGATTGGGAAAATTCTTTTTGATAATTTTTATTTTAAAGCTTTTATTAAAACCTACAGATTGATGGCTATCCCATCCGTGCCTTTTGAAAAATGAAGAAATTACAGCTAAAACAATTTACAAATATATTTGAAATTTCAAGTTCTCGTGGAAAGATAATCATTTAAACAGTAGAACTAACGTAACTACTGACTACCTACTGTTTACAACCAACGTACGTACCGGCGAATTGCTTACCCAAATTCTACCTGTTTCACATATAAATAGTTATGCATCATAGAACAGGTATCAGTTTATAACAAATCGCTTTCGAAACAGTTACAATACTACAATATGGTTTTCCCAAAGTGTTGTAAAACTTTTCCTGGTTTTGTGTGTTCCGGATAATTTTTCCAATTAACAGAAACCATAATTGTAAAAATAGAAGCTCAAAAGCGCAAGGTTAAATTGAATACCAGTAATAGAGTAATGCCGGGATCAAGAGATTACGTCACAGCCAAAATGAATGGTAAGTGTAAACACAAACAAAAACGATTGCTTTATTTATCATTGAAAGAAATTTATTTGGGTTATAAGGAGGAATTTCCAGATCGAAATATTGCATTTAGTACATTTGCAGCATTAAGACCAAAACACTGCAAGTTGCTTGGAAGTTCTGGTACACATAACATATGTGTTTGCACAATCCATTAGAATGTTTCATTAATAATTCATGCTGTTGAAAAATATTTCAAGTATGATGATAAGAGTTATTATTTTAAAAAGCTATTATGTGACTCATCAAAAAGATCCTGCTACCTCAGTGAATGCAAAAGTGATCCAGCGACACAAGATCTGGAGAGAAGCGTTTTAGACAATTTCGAGGAACGTGATTTGACTGATATAAAATTTGAACAATGGGTTTCTACTGACAGATGTGATCTAGAGAAATTTGTCAAACCAGTAGAAGAATTTGCAACATATTTTTGCGAAAAATTAGAAAACTCGTGACTCATGATTTTATTAAAAATCAGCCATCTGATTTGCTTAAAAAGGTAAAATCTAAAGGTAAAGGACCATGTGATGCACTCGGGGGTAATTTGAAGCGAATGGCACGACGTGAAAGCTTGGCTAAACTACATGAACACCCAATCACAACTGCAAAACAATTATATGAATGGGCAGAGCAGAGACGTCGAGATGCATTCACGACCATGAACGGGATGTGACCGAGTTTATAAAGATACCAAAAGGATTCCAAGCACATACCATTCTTTCGTTCCGATTTCAGAAACCACAATCGTCACAAGACTGTATTCGAATGACGATGCGCGTGGTACTCATAAAAATTTCAAAAACTTAAAACCTTATATATAATTAGGAATTATTCATGTACATGTAATAATTGTAGATATAGCAAGCAAATAAACAATTCATGGAAATATAACAAATGATGTTATAATTAAATATAAAAGTATCTCAAGAACAGCTACTTTTAGAAGAAAGGATATCATGAACAAATTTATTGCCTTTAACTTGTAGAATAATATTCTACTGTTTAAATGATTATCTTTCAACGAGAACTTTAAATTTCGAATATATCTGTAAATTGTTTTAGCTGTCACTCCTTCGCTTTTCAAAAGGCACGGATGGGATAGCCATCAATCTGTAGGTTTTAATAAGAGCTTTAAAATAAAGATTATCAAAAAAATCAAAACCCTGATTTTTTTAAATTTAATTTTTTTGGTTCATTTTGAAATTATTGAGAAAAAAATCAAACTGTTTTTCCAGTGCATATTTTTCAAAGTGCCCTATTGATCCCCTACAACTTCTTCCTGAACGCCATTTTTGTACAATTAACGCCATTTTTGTACAATTAACGATTTGAAAAAGGCAATTTTTGTAAAATGCAAAAATACATACGCCCTTTTTAAGAAGCAGTCGTGAGTCGGATTTACCTCTCCATCGGTTCAAAACTTATGGTTTGCCCTATTGAAGCCATGTGCAAAGTTTCATCCAAATCGGAGAAGGTCGATTCTGATTTGGTCACTTTTTCGTCTACTCATTCCTGGAATTACTCTGCTGTAAACAACGTGAGATGACACACCACTACTGAAAAAAATAATATAAAATAAACACTCGCGGATGGGTTTGCTGCATAAAAATTTTTAACATTTTTCACTAATAAACACACACTTGCCACAGCTGCACTACCTTACAAAATACCTGTTTCGACTAATTACTTTTACTATACGTTGTTTGATACACATTGAAATTATATATTTTTTTGACCGCATCTTACTCCCAGTGCTGCCAACAGTCTTTGTTTTTGTTTTTATTAAAGAGGTTTTAACCTTTAGGTTGTTAGCCTCTTCGGGTCAGAAAAACTTTCTGACGGGGTTGTGAATCGAGCCCAGGCGGGTTGCGTGAAAGACATCGACTTACCACCCATCATCACGTTTTCGTTCGGCACGTCAGAAAAGACATTGCACTCCGTTGCAAAACAAATGTGTTCTGTAAATAGTATAAACTTTACGTCTGCTAAGCGGTTCAAATTGAACTGCCGAGTTAAGCACTAAGCAGTTCAATTTGAACTGCTCTGCACTGATGAGTCAAATACGAAACGTAAACATAATAAGAAAAAGTTTCTTTTAAAGTGTCCATCTTACAATGAACGAATAGTTGATAGGAATTACAATTACCTGTCTTGGGATAAAAATTTATCAAAATAAAATCTGGTTCTTTTTGCAAATCGATATAAAATTCTTAAACTCGATTTTGTAAGTGTAGGACTCGAATTGGATTTTGTTCTGTATTTTTATTTGAGAGGTTTTATTGAATTGTCAAAAATCATTTGTACTACTTTTAATTTTTGTATGGCTTGTTATATTTCTACTAAAACCATTGGAAAAAATGTTGAAAAAAATTGACCCTTTATAAAAGATAGTCTAAATCATTTAGGGGTTAGTCAAACTTTGTACTGGGGCACATAACCATTTTTAATATTTTTACGTTTCGTCTTTGACTCATCAGTGCAGAGCAGCTCAAATTGAGCTGCTGAATGCTGAACTCGTCGGTTCAATCTGAAACGTTAAGCGGATGTAAAGTTTCTGGGCAAATTTTCACTAGTCAATTTTTCAAAAGATTGCATAAACCTTCTATATGAGAAAGCCAATTAGTGCACTTTTTTATAAAAGCATCATTGCCATAATCATGTAATAACACTAACAAGTAGGTGTAAATGGGACGAAAGAATTAAAAATTTACATTTCTTCACCTTAAATATATAAATTTTAATGTGGCAACACGCTATATGAAACTGAACAAAGCACGCTGCGAACGGAGCAAAGCTGTACGTACCGTCGCGTACTAGTTTTGCATCGTCATTTTGAATGACGATAGGAATATTTTGACACTGATCGCCCTATAATTTCAGAACCGGAAGTCGGATCCAAATAAAACTCAAGAACTTTGTATGGGACCTGAAGACCTTTCATTTGAAAATCGGTTCAAATTCTATATGAGAAAGACAAAAATATATGAGTGTTCTGCCATTAGAAACTTTCCGTCTATTTAGCGGTTCAAATTGAACTGCCGAGTTTTGCATTATGCAGCTCAATTTGAACTGCTATGCACTTATGAGTCAAAGACGAAACGTAAACATACAAAACGGTTTTGTGCGCCTAGCATAAATTTAGGGGTTAAAATAAACTTTTTTCTCTTATACGTACCACAATTAAATTCCGTTAGTAACAAACTTTTCAAATAGAAATGAAGTAACTTTGGTGCATGTTTTTCAGATTTCTTTCGAAAAAATTAGAGAACTATCATTCTTCAACAAAGAACTGTAGTTCAATCATTCCTTCAGAAGAACTAGTTCTTATGAACTGTTCGCGAACGGATTGCCCATCGTTAGTCTACACGGATGAAATCTTGAAAATCATGAAACATGTCTTCTCATGAGATCATGGCTTTTACTGATGATTTTATGAGAAAAATAATTCATATCATGAGCTTTCATAATTGAAATCATTTTGCTCAATTTATAATAGGTATAATCTCATAAGAAGACATGTTTCATGATTTTCATGATTTCCTAATCATGGTACTGGCAACGGATTTTTATCCGTGTATGTTCAATAACAGAAAAGTTGAAATTAGTTTTTTCATTCGCAAGTTATATTCATTATTGCTATCATGTTTAACTACATTGAACTTGTGTTCGGCTAACCAAGCTAACCAGCAAAATTGTTATAACGTTTTAATTACATTGCTAAAGATGAAACCACATTCTGCAGTGTAACTCAAACGTACTGGTACCAGCTCCAATGGCCCTTGTTACCGTTTCCCCCAGGATTACTGGACTAATCGTAAGAAGGCTCCCTCACAGAAGTGCTAACCAACTTCTCTGGAAAGCATTTCTCTAAATCACTCATAGAAAAAACAGCCGCTCTACTTCGTCTGGAACAAAGGCTCATATGATGTGTATGTGTGTGTATGTGGCTGCTAGAAATGTTGGAAGCAGAATGAAAGTTTTCGCTTTATACAGCCTACCCAAACGGTTATTCTTCATATAGCTGTATAGAGTCAGTACACTGTGACCAACGTTGAGGAAGATCCGCCTAAATAAACATACCTTTCCGCCAAACAACAGTCCCTGGACCCGGGAAGGAGGTTCGTCAGCTGTCTCGGTGGGGAGCAGCCGTTGAAATAAAGAAAAAAAAAACGATAGAAGTGAAAAAAAACTATTTATAGCAAGCACGTTTTATTCGTTTCTAAATACCCCCAGTCGATCCACCCTCTTTCGTAACCCCATTTTCTCATGCGGCTAGTTTCCCGCGCAAAGATAGAATCCGAACTGTTCTACCCAAGCGGCCTATGCGTTGCCCGTTTCATTTTCGATGCACGTCAATCCAAATGAATGGAAGTTCTGTTTCTTACTTAAGTACACGTTGGAAATTTTCCTGCCACATTCAGTTATCCCGGCGACACTCGTTCCGGAGTGACTACGCCCTTTGGCCGCGTAAGTTTGCAAATGGTTATTAGCAATGTTTTTTTTTTGCGGTAGGGCCTAGTCAGCTTCAAAGAAAAGCCAGCCTGGACAAACATAAACTGCACAAAGTGCATACACTGACTGCCTGCCGTCGCCGCCACGGAACGGAAGAAGCTCCCTACCGGAGCACGGAATACTGAATACGAGGACAAAAGGTGTATGGCGTGTAAAGTGTGTCTCGCGCCTCAATGGAGGGCGCGCGTGATTCCGCAAGCTTTGAGTGCACGCCGGTGGTGTGCGGTATAATGTTTATGTTTAAGCTATGAACATAATAACCTCGAGGCACAGGAGGATACCTTGGACGGCTCGGTTGCCTATGTGGAGGCTTGCGTATACAGGTATTGGTGTTTCTTGTCTTGTGAAATGTAACTATCCGTAGAAAGGATTTGCTTTTTTATAGTCCGATGAAAGTGATTTTCGAAACCCGTGTTTTAACGTGAAAAGTTCGAAGGAGCACAAATCCATTGATTCAAGGCTTTTTCGTTTGTTGTTTTTGTTCGTAAAACTGAAAAGCAATACATGCTTTCAATACCATTTATTTTAAGGTAGCATTTTAACAAAACATAGCAAAATGAATGAACGTTTTCCAATTTATAGTTCTTGAGTTATCGTAACATTGGGTTTCTTATTGATGTACGAAAGAATCAAGTTAATTTTTGCTACATAACACATGGATCAATAAGTCCCGAGACTAACAATGGAAACAAAAATTTTTTTTATTCATTGACATAATCACCTTTTAGGGTGATACAATGGTTCCAACGTTTTTCCAATTTTTCAATACCATGTTTGTAAAGAAATTTATCTTTCGCTTCAAAATAAGCTTCAGTTTCAGCGATGACCTCCTCATTTGAGCCAAATCCGTTTCCCTGGAGCATTTTTTTTAAGATCAGCAAAGAGTCACTGGGGGCTAAATCTGGCGAGTATGGGGGTGGGGAAGCAGATCAAAGCCAAATTCGTTCAATTTCGCCATTGTTTTCATCGACTTGTGGCAGGGTGCATTGTCTCAATCGCGGAAAAAAACCTTTTTCATGAAGGATAGTAAATACTCTTCCATATGATATCTGTGTCATCTCAGCAATCTCACGGAGCTTCACTTTACGATCTTTCATTATAATTTTTGTCACTTCACTCACATTTTCCGGTGTAACGGCCTCCACAGGTCTACCCGAGCGTTCCGCGTCATTTGTGTCGGTACGACCACATTTAAACTCGGCGAACCACCGACAAATCGTTGCTTTTGATGGACAAGAGTCCGGATAACATTTTTCAATCCATTGTTTCGCTTGCACGGTGTTTTTACCCATCAAAAAACAATGTTTTATCAAAACACGAAACTCGGTTTTTTTCCATTTTTTAAACAAACTACAAAACGACTTTACTCCAACCTCGATGACTCAGCTGTTTCTGGTCGGATCGACTTAAAATTTTGACCCGTTTCAAGCAAAGGTTAGTACTCTAGAAAAACGTGGTTACTGGTTTACTACGAGCGCCATCTCTGCTTTAGTCTCGGGACTTATTGATCCATGTGTTACCATCGGAAATATGATCATCAATTTATGATACCCAGATACGATTGATGAAGATATTTCGTTCATTCTACCCTGCACAGTTGACTGAGCAGGAAGTATAGCAAGTGCATCATTCCGATTGGTTCAGGTCCAGAGCTCAGGTCCAAAGCTCAGTTCCAGTTCCAATATTAGTATTGAATCAATTGCGGGACATTCACAGAGCCAGTTTCCCTTCAAAGAACAACGATTGCGTCATCCTGCTGCTGGTCGTTTGCATTGGACCAAAATACAACTGAAAGTGGATGGGCAATACTATGCAAAATCAGCCCTTCTAATGGTTCCAAATGTTACCTAAAGAACTAAAAATATTGCTTCTTTGCTCATCAGTCTGAATTAGAACTAATTGGCGCAAGTGGCACGTTTCCCTAGTTATTGTGCACTTTTCGTGGTGCCACTAAACGACTGCGAATAAAGCCAGCATTTGACTGCTTCGCATTTGAGGAAAACGCTCGGAGCAGTATTTAATATCGTAGAATTCCATAATTTGGCCATTTTGAATGCCATAAATTAATCCCGTACAGCATTTTGATAGATTTCTTCATTGAAATGTGCAAATTCGAAAGAATCGACATCAAAATATTATCTCCTGCTGTTTTTGTGGCCGTTGGTAAGGAGTGTATCGAAAATAAGCTATCCACATACATTTGTGTTGTACGCATGTATTTGTGATGGTTTTTTAATGCTCAGATCACAGCATGCTGTGCGTTTGGCTGTCAGCTTTCGTTTGTTTACTTGTTTGTGCGGTTGACATTTTGCGTTTTCAAAATGTCGCGTATGGAAAAGGAAGTGAAAATTAAGATTCTGGACACATGGCTAAGTAAGAAGGGTATCACTACGCGAAAATTGGCGAAGCGGTTTGGAATTCATCATGCCAGTGTTAAAACCATCATTAATAAGTTTGGGAAATACTATTCTTTGGATGAGCTACCAGGAAGAGGTAGAAAATTCGATTGTTATAACCCGGAATTGGACCAGGAAGTGGTATCTCTAATCATGAAGCACAAATCAATGTCAATACGGGATTTGGCCAAAAAAGCAGGAACGAGTGTCGGAATGATACGCTGGATCACGAAATCTCCTGAAGACCTACAAGAAGCAGAAAATCTCGAAACAATGTGTAGAATAGGAGAAGCGAGCAGCAAGAAGGGTCCGGAAATTGTATTCGCGTCTTTTGCAGTGTCCGGATGCATGCTTTTTGATGGACGATGAAACTTATGTAAAGGAGGCCTCAAAAACCCTTCCAGGTCCACAATACTTTACTGTCGTCATTGGGGAGGATGTGAGCGATGCGGACAGGTCGATTCAAGTGGAGAAATTTGGTCGAAAGGTACTGGTATGGCAAGCAATATGTTCTTGTGGTTTGAAGTCAACCATTTTTTACATCACCGGAGTTATGAATGCAGAAATCTATCGATCTGAGTGTCTCCAGAAGAGATTGCTGCTTTTATATAAGAAACATAGTACACCTCCACTGTTTTGGCCGGATTTAGCGTCGGCTCACTATGGTAAAACCACTCTCAATTGGGTTGCGGAAAAGGGTATAAATTTTGTTGAGAAAAATATCAATCCACCAAATTGCCCTCAGCTTCGACCCATCGAACGTTACTGGGTAATCGTGAAGAGGGTCTTCAAGAAGACAGGTAAAGCAGCTGGGAATATGCAGGAGTTCAAAAAAAATTTGGGCTCAAGCGTTCAAAAATGCGATGCAACACTTGTCCGGAACTTGATGAAGAGCGTTCGAAAATTCGTGAAGGAATAACTTAAATTTCATCCGGTTTTCATTATGCTCAAGTTTAACCACGTACAATAAAGGATCAGTTTTTAGTTTGAATAAAATATCATTTTTTATCATAATTTAAAGAAAAATTTGTGGATAGTTTATTTTCGATAGACTCCTTATCGCCCAATTTTAAAAAAGCTACAAACGAAATAACGCAAAAAGAAAGTTATTAACGAAAAAATGTTCAATTTGGAATCAATCGACATTCGATGTTCACAGGAACAGTTCTGTTGCGGAGCTTTGACAGATCCAGTTTCGATTCAAACAAGAGCGACTGCGTCATCCTGCTGCTGATCGTTTGCATTGGTGCAAAATACAACGACAAGTGGACAACTATGGAGAACATTATGCAAAATCAGCCATTCTAATAGATCCGAATATTATCTGAAAAGATTTTTTCAACGTTTCACATCTGTTGACTAAATTATCTCTTCATTCAATTTCATTCAACTTATCAATATCCAGAATGAAATTAAATGAAGTTATATTTGGTATTTTTTCTTCTTCCATGTTATTGCTTGTCTTTCAATTCTGTAGACCTTTGTTTGGTGCCTTAAAACGATTTGATATACTTTGTAGAATATGTCACTACAATGAATCAACTACTTTGTCTAAATCCTATTCACTCGTTTTGGGTTCATTTTTGACACCAATTGATTCAGATTGAATAGAGAAGTTCACAGAAGCATGCTTCAGTGTTTATATCACATAGTCGGCATCATTTTTCCAACCAAGCGCTTGCCATTTGCGCTGCCTATTTGTATGAGAAGAGTGATGCTAATCTAAAAAATCCTTCTTAGTCCACGTAGTGGAATTTTCATACATCTTGAAATATCACCATCTCAAAATTTTTTCAAGTCCCAGAAAGTAGATTTTTTCATTTTTTTTTAGATGACACTAAATCTCGACGTTTCATGCAATTCTACGACGTTTGGCATCACAAAAAAAAATCAATTTCGGAAATCACCCCTATATCCGATTTAGCTCAAATTTTGCATGGGGGCTTTTTTTGAAGTGCTTAAACTTTTGAAATTAGAGGTAATCCCAAAATATTGGCACCCTTATATACAATCAATACATTAGAGTGGTAAAAAACAACTTGTTTTGTCGGTTACGTCACTTATGCCATCATATCTCTCGAACCAGAAGTCGCAGTCATTTAATTTTCGAACTTGATCAATAGCCCAATACTAGCTTTCAAACGAGCCTAAGTTTGTTGAAATCGGTTAGGCCATCTCTGAGAAAATTGCGCGTTAAAAAATCCGTTAAAACATACACACACATACACACATACACACACAGAGATATTTTCCGATCTCGTCGAGCTGAGTCGATTGGTATATAACACTATGGGTCTCCGAGGCTCCGTTAGTCCGATAGTCGGGTTTTCAGCAATTCTAATACCTTTCTATAGAGAAAAGACAAAAATTGGGAAGTTTTTTCCGTTACGCGATAGTATTTCGAGTTTTCCTGCAGTTTCTTCCCGGGATTTCAGTTTCAAATATTGCGTTCTCTCGGGAAGTCTGTGAGTTTAGTGGTACATCCGACCATCTTGAGACCGGAACACCGGAAAATCGCACGCGAATACTACCATTACTGCAATTTATACTAACAAATATCTTTCTTCCGTGACACTTGTACTGGCATCCCTTCCCAGTAGGGCTTGTAGTGTGAATCCTCGAACGAACGAAGCAACCACCCGTTGTGAACACTTTTTTTTTTTTTTTCAAATAAAATTTTTATTAGGCTCATTTGCTTTAGCTTAACGTGGCCGATTGTCTTGTTGTTAGGGAGAGAGAAAGGGATGCCGTATTACGGGGCGGCATACTCCCCAGTTAGTAAGGGGACATAGGGAGGGTGGGACCTACACAGTATTGAATTGAAATTTGAATACATCATTGGTTTGTGGCATACATCTTTTAGACACATTTTGCGTTCGATGAATCTTCATGTTTTTCAGCTTGTAGCAATGAAGAGATTATTCTGGATTGGGATGCTTCGTTGGTGTGTTCTGACGTTGATGTGACGTTTTTGGGTAGCTTCCAGCAACTCAGTCAGTTCAAGGCAGGTGCATGCTCCGAAGCATCGTTTACACAGGCCATACTTCCAGCAACGTAAAGAAGAGTGCGGTAGAGCTGTAGACGAGAAAGAGATAGGGAGAGCACTAAATTTGAGCATTGATAGTTTTCAAGAAGTTATAGATGAGAGTCATATAAGGAAGATTTCGAGTTGCCAAGACGTCGCGGACTGGTACGAAGGGTGGTATACCTCGGGCCCGAAGGGAACCTATGAGTTGGGACCTGGCATCACAATACTCGACACATGTCCAAACAACATGTTCGATGTCATGATAACCCTCACCGCAAACGCAGACACCACTCTCAGCGAGCCCCACACGACGGAGATGCGCGCTGAACATATAATGATTAGACATGAGCCTTGACATTACACGAATAAAGTCTCGGCTCACGTCTAACCCCCGGAACCAAGCTTTCGTCGATACCTGTGGGATTATTGAGTGTAACCATCGTCCCAGAGTTCCACTATTCCATGTATTCTGCCAGCTAGCTAGAGTTTTCTGACGACAGCAACTGAAAAATTCATTGAAGCAGATTGGTCTTTCATAGATATCACCTTCTAGTGCGCCCACCTTGGCTAACGAGTCCGCCCTCTCATTGCCCCGTATGGAACAATGTGAGGGGACCCAAACCAAGGTAATCTGGTATGATTTTGCAGATAAAGCACTCAATTGTTCCCGTATTTTCCCCAGGAAATACGGTGAGTGCTTTCCAGGCTTCACTGAACGGAGAGCCTCAATGGAACTGAGACTGTCCGATACAATGAAGTAGTGATCTGTGGGCAGAGTGTCAATGATCTCAAGGGTATACTGAATTGCAGCTAGTTCTGCGACGTAAACTGAAGCTGGATCACTGAGTTTATAGGAAGCGGTGAAATTTACATTGAATATACCGAAGCCAGTGGACCCGTCTAGATATGATCCGTCAGTGTAAAACATTTTATTACAGTCGACTTCTTTAAATTTATTATTAAAAATTTTTGGGATCTCTTGAGGGCGTACAGGATCCGGGATTCCACAAATTTCTTCTTTCATGGATGTGTCGAAAAGCACAGTAGAATTAGAAGTATCCACAAAATGAACACGATTGGGAACAAACGAAGAAGGATTTATATTCTGAGCCATGTAGTCAAAATACAAGGACATAAAACGGGTTTGTGAATTGGGCTCGACGAGCTTTTCAAAGTTTTCTATCACCATCGGATTCAAAATGTCGCATCGGATTAGCAGTCGATATGAGAGATCCCAGAACCTGTTTTTCAACGGTAAGACGCCCGCCAGCACTTCAAGACTCATCGTATGGGTTGATTGCATGCAACCCAAGGCAATACGTAAACAACGATACTGAATTCTTTCCAGTTTAATGAAATGAATATTCGTAGCGGAGCGGAAACAGAAACATCCATATTCCATTACTGACAATATCGTCGTTTTGTACAACCTGATCAGGTCTCCTGGGTGAGAGCCCCACCAAGTTCCGGTTATTGTACGAAGGAAATTGATTCTCTGTAGGCATTTTCGTTTCAAATACCTAATGTGACATCCCCAGGTACCTTTGGAATCGAACCAGACCCCGAGATATTTAAATGTGAAAACCTGAGCTATGGTTTCACCCCCTAGTTGAAGCTGTAGTTGCGCAGGTTCTCGCTTCCTTGAAAATACAACCAGCTCAGTTTTCTCCGTAGAGAACTCGATACCCATTTGAAAAGCCCATGTCGACAAGTTGTCGAGGGTATCTTGCAATGGTCCTTGGAGATCGGCAGCTTTGGGTCCTATAATAGACACAACACTGTCGTCGGCAAGTTGTCTTAGCGTGCAAGATGTGTTGATACATTCATCAATGTTATTTACGTAAAAGTTGTATAAAAGGGGGCTTAAGCATGAGCCCTGAGGAAGACCCATGTAACTGAATCGCTTTGTCGTCAAATCACCATGCTCAAAATGCATGTGTTTCTCGGACAATAGATTATATAAAAAGTTGTTCAAAACTGGTGAAAGACCATGCTGATGCAACTTCTCAGATAGAACGTTAATGGAAACTGAATCGAATGCCCCCTTGATGTCGAGGAAAACTGATGCCATTTGTTCTTTACGAGCAAATGCCATTTGAATTTCTGTTGAGAGCAACGCTAGACAATCGTTCGTTCCTTTGCCCCTGCGGAACCCAAATTGTGTACCTGAAAGCAATCCATTTGTTTCGACCCAATTGTCTAGACGGAAGAGAATCATTTTCTCCAACAATTTCCGAATACAGGAAAGCATAGCAATCGGCCGATACGAATTGTGATCGGAGGCTGGTTTTCCAGGTTTTTGAATAGTAATAACTCTCACTTCTCTCCATTCGTGTGGGACAATATTACCCTCGAGGAACTTGTTGAATAAATTCAACAAGCGCCTTTTGGCAGAGTCGGGCAGATTTTTCAACAAGTTGAATTTAATTCTGTCTAACCCCGGGGCTCTATTGTTACACGACAAGAGCGCAAGTGAGAACTCTACCATCGAAAACGGTGTTTCGTTTGTATTCAATGTCGCGACGCGGGATATCTTCTGTTCCGGAACAGAATCAGGACATACTTTCTTAGCGAAATCAAATATCCAGCGGTTAGAATATTCCTCGCTTTCGTTCGCGTGATTTCGATTGCGCATGCGACGGGCCGTATTCCAAAGAGTGCTCATTGCTGTTTCTCTCGTTAATCCGTCAACAAACCTTCGCCAGTAACCGCGTTTCTTAGCTTTAATCAGACTTTTCATTTGAAATTCTAACGCCGCGTATTTCCGATAATTATCTGGAGTTCCGTTCCTTCTAAACGAGATGAAGGCTGAAGCTTTTTTCGTTTTCAGCTCTGAGCACTCTTTGTCCCACCATGGGTTGGGAGAACGCATACTAGTTTGCGCGCTAGGTACTCGTTTCGTCTGAGCTTGAATTGCGGTGTCAAGAATCAAGCCAGCCAAAAATGTATACTCTTCCTCCGGAGGAAGCTCCTGTGATGTTTCTAGTTTCTCAGACATCGAGCTCGCGTAACGTTTCCAATCAATGTTTCGTGTGAAATCGTACGAAACATTGATTGTTTCCGATGGTCTTCCACGGTTGGTGATAGAAACTATGATCGGCAAGTGATCGCTACCGTGAGGATCACAGATTACCTTCCACTTGCAATCTAACTGTAGCGAAGTCGAGCAAAGGGATAAATCCAGCGCACTTGGTTGTGCTGGCGGTCTAGGGTTCCGTGTCATTTCTCCCGTGTTTAGAATTGTCAAATTGAAGTTGTCACACAGATCTTGGATTAACGAAGAACGATTATCATCATATAAGCAGCCCCATCCTGTACCATGCGAGTTAAAGTCCCCTAAAACCAGCCGCGGTGAAGGAAGAAGTTCTATGATGTCTGCAAGCCGACGATGCCCTATCGAGACTCTGGGAGGAATGTAGATAGAAGCTATACATAGATCTTTGCCTTTAATATTAATTTGGCAAGCAACAACTTCAATTCCCGGTGTCGAGGGGAGGTTAATACGATAAAATGAATAGCACTTTTTAATCCCTAAAAGTACCCCTCCATAAGAGTCTTCTCGGTCCAGGCGGATTATGTTAAAATTATGGAAGTCGAGGTTGATGTTAGAAGTAAGCCAAGTTTCACTCAAGGAGAATACATCGCAATTATGAGTATGTATTAAGTGTTTGAAAGAATCAAGTTTTGGGATGATACTTCTGCAATTCCACTGAAGCACAATGATCATATCTTCGATTCTCAGTGGTAAATTATCCATCAAAAGATACGATCGCTGCAAGGAGGGGCCATTGTTCAGTCAACTGTTTTAAAAATGTCCTTACTGTTGGCAGTAGAGCAGTTAGGAAGCTTTTCAGAGGATCAGTGATATTGAAGGCTGTTAATATCCAGTCCACGATATCAGAAAATTTCAATAATCCAGCGTTTGTTGGATTTTCTGGTTGTGCTTTGGGGTCATTCGGGTTTTTTGATGCCCCAGGAAGTGCTGGGTACTCCTTATCATCCCTAAGTTTTTTGAACCCAGGAGGTGTTTGCTTCGGTTTTGAGTCAGCACTTTTTGTTTCCGTTTGGTTCTTTTGTGACGAAGAGGACAGTCTGAGGCCTTTACGAGGAAGCTTGGGAGAAGCCAGATTTAGTCTTTTCCTGCTTCCTTCAACCTGTGTGTAGGAAGGTCCTTCGCCTGGGTCGTCAGAGGTATCCCCTTCAACTGGCAAGATTGCAAACGGGTTCTCAGGGGTCGATGGAGTGGTTCTTTTTAAGATTTCCGCATAAGAACGTTTGGAACGTTCTTTCACGGATCGCTTCAATTTCTCCGCACGCTGTATGTACGTAGGGCACACCGAAAGATCATGAGGATTCTCCCCGCAGTAGCAACACTTTTCCACTGCTCTTCTGCAGAGATCGTCCTCATGGGCCTCTCCGCATTTGCCGCATCGCAGTTTGTTGCAACAATAGGTTGCCGTATGACCTAGCTGTTTGCAGCTTGTACAATGCATTACCCGCGGTACATACAGCCGAACAGGTAGACGAACTCCACTCACTACCAAATAATTTGGAAGTGCAGATCCGGCAAAAGTCACGCGAAATGAGTCCGATTGGTAAAATTTACCATCTATCGATTTGGAGTGCAATTGCTTGCACTCCAAAATTTTCACTGGTTGAAGGTCGGGGTTTTTGAAACGGCCTACCCCGTCCTTCATCAGATCTTCGATTGTCAGACTTTCGTCACGGACCACACCGTCGATCTCCACCACATGAGACGGGACGTACACGCGGTACTCCTTCGTGAACAACTCGCTGGTAGCAATCTCGTTTGCTTGCTTCAGGTCGGACACAACAACGCGTAACTTGTTTGGCGAAACCTTATCTATTGTTTTTATTGCCGAGAAATGTTTTTCCAGGTCCCGAGCAATATTTAAAACTCTGAGAGACTTTAATTTGGGCCGAAAGTATACCACCCACGGACCCCCCGAGCCATCGTCTTGGTAAACTTTTTGGCGAGCAGGCAATATCTTAGAGGGAGATGGAGGCATCGGAGAGGGAGATGGCATTGGAGAGGGAGATGGTATCGGAGGGGGAGATGGTATAGGAGGGGTAGATGGCATCTCGGAAGCAAACTCAGCCTCTAAATGTTCTTCGTTCATTCGTTCAGCTTCGCCCTCCTCCGAGACACCCCCGCTGTCATCAATATTCATATTTAAAGTGCGGGAGTAAAGAAGTCTCCCGCACTTGAAATGAGAAAGAAAGAAATAAAATGAAAAGAAAATATATGAATAGTAAAAGTTGAAAGAAAAAGTTTGAGAAAATACTTAACAGTATGTCACGGTAAGCTGTTAGGTGAGTTGCTCCTTCACTCCTTCGTTGTGCTTCAGCGTGACCTTGACTCAGGATTTGGCTGCTGCGATGCGGGTAGCAAACAATAGAAATAACTGCTGCCCGAGGATAGCACAATAGCGTCTACTGTCGATACCGATACAAAACCGGTGCACAGACAGAACTCACTTGCGGGGATGCTACTTTTTATCACTTTTATTTAATGCCTATACTACAGCCTCTGCTGTGATAGGCACCTTCGTCTTACCGATGTCGATTGTTAAAAAAACGCGTGTGCTCACTTCGAACATTCGGTTACGAATGGTTGTGAACACTTTGCTTGACATTACTGAATGTGAAACCTATATTAGAGAGAAACTGGATGCGTGAGAGTATATCCTACTGAGCAGACCAGTTCCCTTGCTTAATTAATCCTTAGCATAAATTTTGCATTTAAGCCCATTTCCAAAACGATCAATTCATTTCTTGGGAGTTTACACTGTGTATATATCCTAGAAACAATAAAGCAATATTCTTTAAATTATTAATCATCGGAAATCAAAGTTGATTTTTCATAGGCAACTTCAATATATGAACCATTCATCAAATGCTAACCTCATGAAGCATAGTCATCAGCTGGCGCACATCTTCATTCAAACAGTTATTACTCTGAAATGGCTTAATTTTTTGCAGCGTGTTTTGCGATGAAATGTTTGTTTACATGTCAATAACAGCTGCGAAATCGATTGGTTTCGGTACGGTTTATCGTTTCAATGATGAGTCGAATTAATCCCGAAATGCGAAAGAAAATTCTGCACACTTGGTGCTCAGAAAGTGGTGTCACGTGAATTGTTGTGTCAGAAGTGGTGTCACGAAATTGCAAAACGGGTGAAAGTGCACCACACCAGTGTCATATTATCGAGAAGTTCGGTAAGACCCTTTCCATGAAGGCTTTGCCCCGATCCGGTAGGAAAACGGGTCCCAGCCAGCCCGGCCGAGACTTAGAAGTGATTGAGTACATCAGGAAAAAACCCATCGGCGTCGACGCGGGATTTGGCCAAGCAGTTCAACACCAGCATCGGGATGATTCAATGGATCAAAGTTCGGAACTGCCTGAAAGCGTACAACAAACAGAAGGTGTCGAAAAAGTCCCTGGTACAGCAAGTTCAGGCCAAAACAAGAGCGCGAAAACTGTATAACCGGATTCTACAGAATAAAGACGGATGCATCCTGATCGACGACGAAACCTACGCCAAGGAAGACTCTCGAGCGCTGCCCGGATCGCAATATTATACGAAATCGGTGTACCAGGACCTGGACGACGCTGACACCACGGTGGCGATGGATAAGTTTGGGCAGAAGGTGTTGGTCTGGCAAGCAATTTGTACCTGTGGTTTGCGGTCGTCGATTTTCTTCACGAAGGGCACAATTAACGCCAAGGTGTACGAGGAAGAATGGTTGAAGAAGAAAATGCTGCCACTGTACAGAAAGCATAAGGATCCTTCTCTCTTCTGGCTGGATTTGGCTTCATCCCACTACGCCAAGTCCGTTCTACAGTGGTTGTCAAAAAATAATGTACAATTCGTGGAAAATGACATCAACCCACCGAACTGCCCGGATCTTCGGCCAATTGAAAGATATTGGGCAATTGTCAAGCGGCACTTTCGGAAGGAAGGTACAGTGTCCCAAAACATGCAGGAGTTAAAAAAAACTGGACAGCTGCCACCAGGAAAGTCACAAAAGTAACTGTGCAGAATTTAATGGAGAATGTCAAGTCCAAAGTGCGAGCGTTTAACAGAAACTAGGATTTTGTTCAATATAATCAGTGAAATGCATAAAAATGTATTTTTTCTACAATATATTGAAAACTGATGTCAAAATATGTTTTTTTCGCTTTTTTATTCAATAATCAATGTTGCTAACTACTTTTCGATACACTCCTTAATGAACGAACGAAACAGCTCTCCTTGCTTGGGTTGCGCTGTGAATTCTACCCGACATACGAATGTGTGTGAAAAGCACAGAGGGTGAAACTCTTTTGTATATATTCATTGCTTCAATTTGCAAGCCCGATCAGTAACGGAGTAGTAACCAGGGGTGATCGGTTAAGCTCAAGCTCAAGCTAAAACAATAATTGGTCTATTGGTCAATCGAGAAGTGTTTGTTGTAGAGCAGCCGTTGACCAACTAATTATTTTAAATGTTACATCATATTTGACGAAAATTTTTTGTAGTCATTTTGCCCAGAAGATGAAGGCATAACCTTCGAAACTTTGGTTTTTAACGCGAAACAAATATTTTTGACGAGAAACCAAAGCCATTTTGGAGAAATGAATTTCGGCTCTATGGTAGGTCTTTTGGTATCCGTCAGCAGTCGGAAGAATCTTGATTGATACTAGAAATCGACCCGAAGTTCTTTCAAAAAGAGTAGTAATCTAATTTAGTTGGATTGCATAACTTGGGTACAATTTTGTCGAACATGAAATATTGATCGTACTATCCAAAGAATCAAATTTCCGTCAAGGAGCACGTTCGTATAAAAAAGAAACTAACATCGCAAAGAAGAACTCATGACTTAATTCGGTCAGAAGAAATGTAGCGAACACTTCTCGATGCTGTTTGTACCAGCAAACCAAGCTGAAGGAATAAATATTTGACGAATGAGACAGCTTGCTTAATACACAGCGCGCGGGGTCGTTTCGCACTTTGATAAAGTTTTTGAACATCAACTGAATTGCAATTGGCAACAGTCCAAAAAATCGAAAATCGATACGAACGGCTACCCGGTTGTCACAGACAGCGCGACCGAATGTTTGTGTAGGATGTCATCGTACCTAGCGTTCAAGAAGCATATATCCAACCTGCCACCAGGTACTACCTTCTAATGTGGATTTTATTTTCACTCTCCATGGCTGAATCCTCGTTCTAACTTTCATCGGAAGGAACTGGACTGGAAAATTGTGACAAAATACACAAGAAAAAACCGCACCATTGCCATTCGGTAATGACTGCAGACGCACGTAGCAAGCAGCCCTTTCGCCGGGACCTGCTTTATGTACGCTAGATTTACATACTGCATGCCTTAGCGTTGTTCGTCCGCCAGAGTATGAATAAATTTTCACATTTCTCTTCCCACCGTTCTATGGGTTTCTATCCTGCAGTACTTTCACGGTCGGAAAACCCTCAAAACATGAATCGCCAAAATCGCGAAACTAAAAATACTTCACATGCACGCTCCTCTATAAAGTGACACATTTTTAACTCACACCGAATCGGGGGGGTTGCAGTTAGTGTGTAACGAACGTGTCACATCGCATGCTGGCATGTTGGGATATCGCATTGCACCCGAGGGACGTTTGTTTTTCTATACATCGATTTTGATCGAGATTTGATGATTAATGATGTTTGTGGTAGATTGGATTTTCTATTGTCACACAATTGGTAATCTTTTGTTGTTGTTGTTTTTGTTTAATTTGCGTATCCTTTGTTCATATCCAACTGTACTCTGGCATTGAATCCATCGAGCCCTGAGCTCACTTCGGCGAGTTTCATTGTAGATATGTGACATAAATTTTCAAATGGCCAATCTTCATTTCGGTCGCCATTGTATCCGCATTCGGTTGTGCACAGTTTCCTATCAGATTGACCAACTGGCGGTATCCACGAAGGCGCAATGTTGCCCAGATCCCGTTATGAACAGATATATTTTGATAAGATTCAATAACTCGCACAAAATAGAATTTTTGATCATACGATTATTAATTACACTCGTGTTTCTTTTGAAATGTGGCAATTATTTAACATGATTGTATTATTTGTGAATTAACATTGTTGGTAACAACCATCTTCACTGATGTGATGTGAAGTGAAGCCACCATCAGTTCAAGGACTTGCCAGTGAATGCGGGTAGACTTACAGTAGCTCCGATATGACTCATCCATTCACTTTCTTACTATACTGCCCATACTTGCATATCAGTCCCATATGGAAAATCGTCATGTCGAGAAAAAGACGATTAAAATTTTATTTTCAAATTTTTTGATTTATTATGCTACCTAATGCTAAATCATGGCATTATTACATGAAATATCGGTAATACACATTTGTTATTCCAATATTGCAACAAATGAAATTATTGAAATTTGCACTGAATGGGACTGATATGCGGGTACTTTGCATATGGGACAGACATTAGTTGATATTTTTTTCACATTTTACTGAACAAACCCTCAACTTTTATTGAAATTTCTGAGAGTATATTGAGGATGGATTGCATTCCTCAAGCTAACTCAATATTGTCGAAAATCGATATGGGACTGATATGCGAGTATGGGCAGTATAGCTGTTACCGAAAAGCGAACAAAAAGGGTTGGGCGGATATGTAAGTAGAGTTACTTACTCGTATTCCGCGGGAATAAAAGATGCTCTTCAAACCATAATATCCAGTGCATGGTTGAAGCATATCGCTATACATGCTTGAACCCGCCTGATGGTTTGTTTGAGAAGGGTGCGTCAGACTCATTTCAAACCTTCAGAAGGAAACAAGTTTGCTTCAAGTGACTTGGGCTGGCTATCCACAATCCCTCGTCCAGTCATCAATTCGTCCGATGCCCTGATGCTCCCTCCCCTTTACGCCCCCGTGCAAAATGTTTTATATTGATAAATACAATGAAACATAGTGTAATGAAATTAATATAACATAAAATGATACATGATAGATTACAAAATAATATAATATAACATAATATAATATAATATATTATAAAACATGAGTGTCAGTTATGCTCTTCTATCTTCGTAATACTGCAGGAAGTAGAATATTTCTCTTCTAATAACAATGATAATATCCACATTTATAAAAATAATATATGTTTTTATTATTGATGACAAATTAATAATAATAACAATAAATATAATAATGAAAATAATAATAAAAAACAACATAATATAGTACAATGAATTATATAATAATTAATAGAATGAATAAAATGATATGTTGCGATATGCTATGATATTATATTACTTGAATTTATATGTCATTTCTCATCCTCTCATTCTACCATCAACGCATTCCATTGACAAATTGTCACCACAGACACACGTGTAGGCATGAAACAGGAACCAGTGAGGACCAAGCTCACCTTGTGACGACCTTGATAGTTAGTTAAAAGATAACTTTAAAAATGATAACTTATAAGGAAAACAAATTTATATTTTGCGCAGACGTTCGTAGTACTACTCATAATAAACCCTATAATATAATATAATATGATATAATAAGCAAAGTCTTGGCATTACATTCCTTTTATGGAATTTGGCCTTTCTGTTTCAACAGACTTCGCAGCCGATTCTTAGTGTACAGAATCATTGCATGGCTAGTACTATGGATCCTACTGACACTAAGAATCCTTCCAGGTCGGGGCTCGAACATACGACAACTGGCTTGTAAGACCAGCGTCCTATGCATTGAACCGCCAACCCGGGACAATATGATATAATGCAATGCAGTATAATACCATACAGCATATTATATATAATAACATAAAAGACAAAAAAACATGTAAGACGATAATATATGAATTAATATGCTATGATACAATATAACAGTTAATGTGGCAGTGTAAGTTACGCTCTTCTAATAATAATAATAATAATAAAAATAATAATAATAATACATGATGTAATAAACAACAGAATCATATGTTGTAATATACTATGATAAACATTGCACTTTAGGATGGGCTTTAACTTATGAGTCAATTCGCACCCTCTCATTCTGCTACTAACGCAGAAGGCGATAGCACCCAGTCGACGCCGTTCTATTGACCAAATGTCATCATAGACACACGGGGAGGCATGAGATAGGAACATTTGACGACCTGTAGCAACTATCTTCACTGATGCCGGAATACGAAGGAAACAGTTGATGTAATACTAACGAAGGCCCATCAAAACGGCAATGGTTTGTCAAATAGAGATGGGCAGTTCACTGTTCATTTCAAAGAATCGTTCAGAACTCGATAGTTTTACCGTAAGAGCTGATTCTCCAGAGCCGTTCGGTCGTTTTTCAGTAATATATACCCATAAAATCAGAGCAAATAATTATATTCCGTTGATAACAAACTTTTTAGTAGTGAGTGTAGTAACTTTTTTGCATTTATTTATTGCGATTTCTACTGCTTTCACAAAAACTACGACAGCCTCGAAAAATATACAGTTGTTAATAAACTTTCTTATAAAACACAATCACTTTTTTATAAAAAGACTAGAGAACTATCATTCTTCATTAGAGAACTATTGTTCACTAATTCTTCTAGAAGAACTAGTTCCTTTGAACCGTTCGCGAGCGGATTGCCAATCTCTAGTTTCAACAATAACACTGTGGGTCTAGGATTTGTCATAAGAAAAAAAGGATATTAGTGATACTTCAAGCCTTATAATCAAAAAAGAACCGGAATTTTCATTTTAAAATTCCCGCGCTTGACCAATTGGTAAACTTTTATTCTCTCAACGTTGGCAACACTGTTATACACATTCTGTCAAATTTTGACGCATATTCGGTCGATTAGTTTTTGTTTGGCGTCTATACAAAGAAGTTGAAAAATTTTTGTGTGGCGATTTTTATAATGGATGAAAACTTAGAACAACGGCTGGCCTTCGAAGCGCCATTCGGTCGATTGTTGTGCGGTTTCGACGTCATATTCATAGATCCACACCTCATCACCAGTTATGATGCATTCGACGAATGTGAGGTCACTATCTGCGTTGGAAATCATCTCTTTGGCCACATCAACACGATTGAAATTCAGCTTTTTTGGCACCAGCCGAGAAGCGACGCGTTTCAAACCCAAAACATCAGTTAAAATGTGTTCGGCTGATCCATAAGAGCTGCCCAACAACACAGTAATCTCTTTAATCGGTACAGAACGATTTTGCAACACGATTTTTGCTTCGCCGATTCAATGTTTTCTTCAGTAACAGATGTTGTTGGGCGGCCAGGGATCTCATCATGATCCAAGCTTGTACGACCACCTTTGAAGCGTTTATACCACTCGTATGCCTGTGATTTTCCTAGACACGATTCACCAAAGGCCTTTTCTAACATTTTCAACGTTTCGGAACACTTAAATCCATTTGCAACACAAAATTTGATGCACGCACGTTGTTCTAAATTTTCATCCATTATAAAAATCGCCACACGAAAATTTTTCAACTTCTTTGTATAGACGCCAAACAAAAACTAATCGTACGATATGCGTAAAAATCTGACAGAATGTGTATAAAAGTGTTGCCAACGTTGAGAGAATGAAGGTTTACCGATTGGACAAGCGCGGGAATTTTAAAATGAAAATTCCGGTTCTTTTTTGATCATAAGGTATACAGGAAGCAATTTTTTTGTTATTTGGATAGTTCGAATAGATTCTGATTTCCAAGTAATACATGTTAGAATTTTGTACCAGCAGATTTTTTCTATCTAATATCTAAAGGTTTTCTAACATTTCTAGATGTAAACGATTTATTCACATTTCCAGTAACGAACATCTTCACCGATACTTAGTATGAAAAAGGGCGGTGGGTAATTTCAGAGACATAACCGGATGACTTGAATACGAATAATGCAGATCATTGATATAAACGTTTCGTAAAGTCCGAAGGTAGTACGATGGAAGCGAGATATGAGGAAGGATCCATGACGCAGAGATCTGGAAGGCACTCGGATGCCTAACGATGACAGTTGATTAGGGCAGTCGACTTCCCCGTTCAATAGCTTTACAACAAATCCAGTCTGTTGGATACAACGACGTCGTTGAATAGTCCATATTTAGAAGCTTGCAGCGAGCATCATATGATGGTAGATTTATCGGGTCATGCCACAGAAGGTACCACATTTCAAAACGTGATGAACTTACGCTGCACGTTTTCGATCCTAAGGCTCCAGGTCAACTGACTAGGATGCCAAACAATTGAATCATTGAATCAAAATTTAAACAGTACAGATAAGAATTTTTGTTTTTGATATCTTCGTGATAAACCCTAACTGTCGATTAGCTTTTGCGATCACTGCAGATCGATGCAAATTGAACGTAAGCTTTTGATCAATTAGCACACCCAAATCGCTAAATTGGTGAATTCTTTGCAGAATAACACTATCGATGACACGGTCGAATCATATTGACTGTTTTGTACGATGGAAGGACAACCATGCATTTCGATGACATCAGTCGACGAATTGATCTAAAATTGCTTGAAAGCAAACAGCTAATTTACAACCAGGCCTTGGAATTTGTAGTATGTCGTTGAAATATAGAATGAACAGCAACGGACATAGGTTGCTACCTTGAGATACTCCGGGCGAGATGTGCCAGAAACCCCTTGCTAGCAGAATATCATGGTCAATTGTATCGAAAGCAGCTGTAAGATCCGTATAAATTACATCCACGTTCCGTGTTCTAAGTGTTCAATTCAAGTTGTAACAAATTGAGGAATATTTGTGGTAACTGGGCATGAATCCATGTTGATTGTTCGAAATATAGCATTTAGCTTTTTCAAGGAGAGCATTATTCACAATAATTTAGAAAATTTTTAATGCGGCTGAGAGACTTGTGATGCCATGATAATTTGCAACATTCCGTTTATCTCCTTTTTCAAAAACAGGACCCATAAACGATTGTTTCCAAATCGCTAGAAATCGAGATTGAACAAGTGACTGATTATAAATTCTACACAATAACTCGAATGGTAACGAAATGTGCGACGAATACTGATGAGAAATGATTGGCAAACAATTCGCATTTCTCCGAACATTTTGATAATTCAGAATCGTGTAAAAAGATACTCGCTGGGACCGAAGAGCACTTTCTCGTTTAAATAACGTAGTTCCAGAACTTTTTGGGGTATCGTCTTAAATTAGTTTGCGCACGGAAAACGTAGGAATGATACTCATTGGACGATAAATGAGAACTACGTTTATTCTCAGCAGAACGATGTCTTCGTAACCGTCGTTGTGAGGCATTACGTTTTCGTTTCAATGTTCACAATAGTGATATACTCCGTATGGTAACCCCATGTCCAATTTCGTCTCAATTTCAAAGGTCTGAATTTGCACCGGTTGTACGATAAGTCTAGATCCTTGTACATTTTTAGTTTCAGATTCTGGATATGGAACTGGAACTTCCAAGCCCAGGATATGAATCTGTACCTGGTCAAGTCGTATGGAAAGTCTAGGTCTAGATCCTTGTACATTTTTAGTTTCAGATTCTGGATATGGAACTGGAACTTCCAAGCCCAGGATATGAATCTGTACCTGGTCAAGTCGTATGGAAAGTCTAGGTCTAGGTCCAAGTCCAAATTCAGATCGAAGGATCTAGGATCAGTAGCTAGAACTGGACTAGTGATATGATACGTCAAGGTCATGGATTTAGATTTAAAACTGTATCAAGATTTTCATCAGGATCTAGGCCTAGACCAGTAAGGTACCAAATGCAGCATCAGGTCCAGATTTAAGGATGGATTTCTGGATCTGGTTTATGGACCTGAATTCTGTATATAAGTTATAGATCTGGATTTTTAACTAGGATTCTGAACCTGTATTTTGGAGTTGAATTAGAGACCGGGATTCTAAACCTGAATTCTGGACTCGGATTTCGGATTTGGATTCTGGATCAAAGCTCTGGACATGGATCTTGGATCGATTTTCAGAACTAAATCCTGTATCTGGATTTTGATCCTGAATTCTGGATCTGTAACAAAGCTCTGAATCTATGGGAGAAGCCGTATGAGAATATAAAAACTGACCTCAAGCACAAATTAAATTGATACAACCTGTTTGAAAGGGTTTGTATTAGAGACGATTTTCCCAAAAATTTTCACCCTTTAATCGCCATATTTGTGGAGTTAGGGTGGTTCTTCTGATTTTTTTATAAAAAAAATCAATCGAAGACCATGTGTCTCCTTCAAATTATCATCAGATGGAGACGCATGGGATTTAGTTCTGAAATCATACACCACTCGTCTTCAAAACTGAATACCACGCGTTTTCATCTACAACTTGAGTTGAGGTCTTGGGTATTGACGTAATTGGTAATGATGAAAGATTGCATGTATTAGTGAACATCGGTAAATAGCAAAAACTTTACATCTACAATTTGAACTACTCTGCACTGATGAGTCAAAGGCGAAACGTCAAAATATTAAAAAACGGTTATGTGTCCAAGCGCAAAATTTGGCTAACCCCTAAATGAACAAATTTGCATCAGCCAGAAAAAGTAGGAAATACGTTATCGTTCGGGACTTCAGTAAAGACATTGCACTCCGTTACAAAATAAAAAGTGTTCTGCAAATAGCAGAAACTTTACGCCAGCTTAGCGGTTCAAATTAAGCTGCCTAGTTTAGCATTAAGCAGTTCATTTCGAGTTGCTCGGCTCTGAGGAGTCAAAAACGAACCAAAAAAATATTAAAATTTCTACTGTATTAATTCTGGATTCCGAACCTGGATTCTGGACCTGTATATTGGACCTGAATTCTAAATCTGAACCTGGATCTGATTTATGGTCCTGTATCGACGTCGGTGAATTTGATTCAAGGCGTCCGTTTCGATTGTGGTGGCAGGGTGTTAGATCTCGTAAAAATAAAGTTGATCTTTAATGCTTTCTTATGAATGGTCGGAGACGCTTTAGTGGCACTTTTTCGTGTAAATCGCCCCTTCATTGCACAGTGGTTCCAATCATGTCAAAATACGCGTTTTTTATTTGTGCTTCAGGGATTGATTTTGAAGCTTTCGTGTTTTCAGACGGATTTCTGTTTGAAATAGTCCGCTTTTTTAATATAATTTAAGTTGTCAATTAATCCATCCAAGTGAGCTAAAAAAATATTATGCATACAATACGAGATAGAGAATCTATGTGTTTAGAAAAACAAATGCCGAAGGCATGAACACATTAAACTGCGTTGGTGTCGAGATATGATGTTTTACAATTGTATTTTAAATCTTAAAATACATATTTTTGCCAAAGGTTACATATTTTTAAGTTAACAAACTGAAAAGTTTTTGAACAATTTAACTTTTAAAGAAATATGTCTTAGCATTCCTCAATATACATGTAGCACCCTAATATACAGTATTTCTTAACCTTCAACCTTATATTCAAAATTGATCAAAGTAATCGAGAATATAAGAGCTGCTTTAAACTTTCTGAAGACATAAATTCTCTATCTCGTATTGTATGCAAAATAATTAAATTTAACTCACTTGTAGGTGGATTAATGACAACTTGGATTATATTAAAAAAAAGCAGACTATTTCAAACAGAAATCCTTCTGAAGACATGAAATCAACCTCTGAAGCACAAATAAAAAAAATGTGTGTTTTCGCATGATTGGGACTACTGTGCATTGATCCGGATATGATGAAGTCAGCGCTAATTTCGCCACATACGCAAATCGCATACCAGACCAGAATCAAATCTTTTTGAATTTTGACAACTTTTTCTTTCGAACATCGTACTTAGGTTCAGCAATGAAATATACTATACACGATTTGGTGAGCAATTTCTTCTGATGTTTCTAAATCTTATCTGATAAACATGTCGGCTCCGGGACAGCTACAGAACATCCACTGGGAGTGCGATGTGGTGTCCTGGTGCTACTCTCAAAAAAGTATAATTTCAATGTGTGGTTTTATATGTATAGTAAAACATTTGGTTGAAACAGTTGTTTTTAGTAATAGTGCAGATGTGGCAAGTGTGTGTTTAGTAGTGAGAGTGCTATTTATTGAAAAATGCTGATCCGCGAATCTAAAGATGATTAAGCGGAGGAAACTGAGAATTTACCGCCCCAAAATTCAACAATGTTAACCTGTTAACCGATTGAAGCGACGTCTGCATGTCATTGTCGGTGTTGTCGGATTTCTATGGAATATGTGAAAGTTTACAAGTCGATCGTGTCATTCAGACTGAAGGTCTAGGGTTTGATCTGCAAAGGACCCATTCGCGATATTAAACACTGTTCAAAGCATTTTTCTCGAATGCGAAGCAGTCAAATGCTGGCTTTATTCGCACTAGTTTGGTTCGAATTGTGCACTGCGAATTTACACTATATCTTTATAGTTCTATAGATAACATTTGGAGCCATTAGAGTGCTCGCATAATGTGCCCCATTGTTGTTCACTTTCTGTTGTATTTGCTCCAATGCAAACGACCAGCAGCAAGATGACGCAATCGTTCTTCTGTGAAGGGAAACTGGCTCTGCGAACCTCCCGCAATTGATTCATTACTAATACTGGAACTGAGCTATGGGCCTGAACCAACCGGAACGGTGCACTTGCATTACTTACTGCTCAGTCAACTGCGCAGGCTAGAATGAACGAAATATATCAAGTGTTAACCATTTTAACCTACCCAGGTACGAGAAAGGCGTCATGAGTTTTGGTTCTTTGATACTAGTTGATACCAAATATTTCAGAAAACTTTAATTTGGAATTATTTATAATTATATCATACAACTGATAATGTTATCATGAATTGATGATCATATTTCCGATGTTATGTAGCAAAAACCTCGGCTTCTTTCTCCGGGTCCAAAAACTATTGTTTCGTAGAACAAATTTCCAAAACCAGAATGCTAAATCGACTCGAGTCGTGATTCTGTTGACCTCTTAAAACTTCTCAAACGAAATACAAAGATTGCCGGAGAAATAAACCTTATTTTCTAAATACTCGTGCAATAAAATTCTACCCTGTTTTGAGTTGAAACATTGGTTGTATAGTTGAACCTTTCAAAAATTTTTATTCCAATCTGCATTCTGCTGCTGTCGAAAAATATGCCACCCATTCCATTTTCGCCGTAGATGCATTGAATCGTATACGTGACATTAGTAGGGCAATGCACAGCTCCTGACCTTTGGCACGAAGGTTCGATTAACCCTCACACATTATTTGCGGTCTGCTCATTGGTCTTGACTCTTGACTTGCTGCTCCGTACAAGTTTAGGAGTAAATCAACATTTAACTAGTGTCCCTATTGATTACTGAAAACTGCACGATTGGCTTACTGAAGCCTGTCAAAAGTTACTGCTTGATTTCAATTTGCACTCTACGACCAGGACTGTTGCCGTGCATCGAAGTCGTTGCGAAAAAACAGCCGTTCCTGTCTGCCGGCAGTTACCGTCCTATCTCATCGATATGTGGGGTGCGATACGTTAGCTTAGGGTGCAATATTTTCAACGCTTGTTGATCTGATTGGAAAATAGACCTATTACCAATACTAATACACAAACAACTTGGACAGGTGGCTGCCTCTGTTATTGGCGAAGTAGTGTAAGAAAGAAGAAAAACTATTATGTGGCATGTGGCTAAGCAGCCAACTTCAGGCTATCAGCAAAGAAAAGCCGACCCAATTTATTGTAGGATTGCGTGCGAACTAGCAAAAAGTGGCGAAAAATTACCTTCTAGTTCTTCGCACCTCTATCTATCTCTGGGCGATATGTCTAACAATCTCCTATATACAAACATAATAGCGCATTCTATTTCCGTTCGTAATCCTGATGGGTTATCAAAGCTTCACCTAGGATACAATTCGCTAATGGTGGAAAACTAAATCACCATCACGTGAATGTTCCTCAATCATCCGCAGTGAAAATCTTTTTTTCTAAATTGTCCTCATTGAAGAAAATTGTGTAGAATCGTTGGCGTTGTAAGTAAATCGTTTTGAGTGTCTCGTAACACGCATTTCCTTGAAAATTCAATAAAACACTGCAAGAGTCCCATTAACGGTGTTTGAGATTGACGGATGGCGGTGTTGTTTTTCCGGAATAACAAGAAATTGCAAGTCAGATGCAAAATTTGTTTTAGTGTTTTAGTGATTAATCGCAACCCTTCAAAACACAGTAAAATTTTGAGTCAACAAAATGAATTTGAGTGCCTAACAGCAGGTTTCTTGACAAACTGATCTCAAATTACCTGGGTTCCGTGGGTTACCCGCTATTTTTGAAAGTATACGTCAATCCGTCCCAACGTGATGTAAGAAGGAATAGGATTTTTTTCATGCATCCGCACCGCATGACCGCATCATTACGAATACTCATTGTTGACGTTACAGCAGACTGCAATGATAATACCGTTGTACTCAAAACACAGATATTCAAATTTTTTGTTTGTCACAAACCTTAGTTTGAGAAAATCAGTTTTAGCCGTCTCTAATACCAAGATGAAACGATATTACAGGAAGTTGCCACAGAAACCAAGCGTTAATTTGTCATCAATCTTTTGTTCAGGTTTCTTTGAGGAATCGTTGTGTTCTTAACTTTGTAGTCTTCTAGGTATCACTTTTGTAGCTTACACGCTCACTGGAGTAAGTCGTACGTAAGCGACGACGTCTTTCCGTCAGAATCGGTGATTGTTTGTGTTTTGCGCTTCATCCGGAACACCGCAAGACAGTCATCTAGGACCATTGATATTGTTGCTGTATTTTAACAATGAGAATTTTGTCGACCCGAACCCGAATAATTCCGAGTTTAAATACCCTAAAACCCAAACAAATTGTAAAACCCGAACCCGATCTGTACCGGTTTAAAATAAAAAAAACCCTTCTTAATCCACCTAGTGGTGTGATAATGCCTTTCTCTTCTTTCATAACAGTCTCATGAAAATATATTTCAGATTTTTATTAAATAATTTCGGATACTTATTTTGACACCAATTGATTCAGATTGATTCGAGTAGTTCACGAAAGCATGCTTCAGTGTTTATGTCACACAGTCAGCATCATTTTTCCGAACCAGTGCTTGACATTTGCGTTTCCTATTTGTATGAGAACAGTGATGCTAATCTAAAAAAAAACCCTTCTCAGTCCACTTAGTGGAATTTTCATATATCTTGAAAAACCACCATAGAGGGGAGTACATGAAATTTTCGAAATCGAAAAAAAAATTTTGATGCCAAAAGGCTTAGAATTGCATGAAACGTCGAGATTTAGTGTCATCTCGAAAAAAAAAATTATTTTAAAAATCGACTTTTTGGGACTTCTGGGAGTCCCAGAAAGTTGATTTTTCCAAAAAAAATTTTTTTCGAGATTACACTAAATTTTGATGTTTCATGCAGTTTTAAGAGTTTCGGCATAAAAAAAAAGTCGATTTTTTTCGACCCGTTTTCGGTTTATCCTCAAAGGTGTTATCCTCACCGAACTTCCTGATTGCATTTCGCACGAGTTTTTCACTTACTCTTTCCATTTTTGCTATCTTTTTCAGTGACAGTCCGCGTTCTGTGCACCATGTATGCACAATTTTTCGGCGTTGTTCTGCTGAAAGTCCACGCATTTCGAAACAAACTAATGAAAACGAATAAACAACTGCACAAGTGGTTAGAGAAGAGTGTAAACAACAGGACGCAGCCATGAAAATTGACAGATTCTGAACCATTGCGAAATGGCAGCGGTTTTTGGTTGCGTCCATACTTTCTGGGACAGTCTTTAACTTTCCATTCATTTACCTGTTCCAAGTATGTGCATGACAATAAATGTAAATTCACACAACATTTTTATCTGTGCGGAAGCTCCGGAAATAGTAGAGGAAAACTCGCAAACTTAGGCTCAAATGAAACTTCTTACGGTACAATAAGCTGCCTTTGAATTTTATCCGTATCCGACTTCCGGTTCTGCAGCTACAGGATGAATTGTGTTTAAAATTGCAAACAATCATTCAAAGCGACGGTACAAAAGAACAATAAAAACCTGTTTTAATCCACCTAGTGGTGTAATGATACCTTTCTCATATCAATCATACTATCATAAATAGTACTGTTGTATTCTTCTAATATATACATATTTTAATTTTTTTGAACATTTTACCCCATAACGCAACCGAAAGTCAGATCCAAACAAAATTCACGAATTTTGTATGGGACCAAACTTAGATTCAAATAAATGGTTTTATAGTCCCATACAAAATTTAGAAAATTCATCCAGATCCGCCTTCCGTATCTACGTAAGAAATGTATCTACTTGGTTTATTCACTTTTTGCACTTGCATAGTGAGCATTAGTATGGAACTGCATAGATATAACGAGTGTTTGAAAAACAACGCTATCTAAGAAATAACTACATTTATCATGCATACAAACTACTAGGTGTGCGATTTTTGGATGATGATTTGTAGCTCTCCAAAGATACCATTTAAATAACATCCAATACTCGCGGTTTGTTCCCTTTTCCAGATAATGATGAATCACTTTTTTTGTAAACATTGATCATTCCAGAACGAATGTGTTATATTAAGGTTTATAATAACCATATTGAGTCAAATCGAATTGGTAATCAATTCAAGACATAAGCTTGAAACCACCTAACGGCGAATGGTCCATTTCCAGCGCCTCCAATCAAATACACCCCGCGTCTGATTCGGAATGCATCTTGATATCAGATCAAAGACCAAGTCAAATGGAGTCTTTCTAATCGGAGTTCAATCAGCAACCCCAAAGCATCACAAAAAATCGATCTCAGTATATTTTGTACTGGTTCATCTTCTTAAATTGACTCTCACCCCCATCGACCAACCGAGTTATATTCGTCAAACAAGCCGATTTTCGTTTTGCTACTTCAGAGAAATGATGCCGATCGAGGCCCGATTTTGCATGCCTAAAAATACTAGCACTACTAGCACTTTTTCTTCGATTGAGTTCACAGCTTTACAAACTGTAAATTTTCATAAGGGGCTGTGAATGATTGAGATATTTTTTCCCCTTACATTCAGATCACGCAAATCACAATTAGCAGATGTGCTACTGCACATCAAAGCTTCTGGATCACTGTTTTGCAGCATAAAAAACTAGTTGTTGACCACTTGCGAATATATATTTCGATTAGCTGTTTGCAGTAGCTTAGGCCGTTGCTCAGTACACTCCGCCGATAGATTGGTATCACTGGGACACAATGTCCGTGATCACAACTAAAGTAATATACCGGACAAAACACGGTGAAAGACATACTGTATATTTGAGAATGAAGCATGTTATACGCGTCATACAAGTATCAAAGACAAGCGCAATGAGTAGTTGAAAATGCCGCACAGAAAATAAGACGGTGATTAATTCAAATGTGATTGCACTTAGTCACGTTTTTGATAGAGCATGAGTAATAGAATTTAAAAAATGCTCTTGACCGTGGATATTTTCACTCGGTACGCCTACAGTGGGGCGCAAAAAAATGGTCTCCAATTTTCTAAAGCGGTAGTGCACAAATGCTCTTTCGATCTCCCTAATCTATACCAATGCAATTTTCATAAATTAAACCGATACGGCATTGCGGCTTATCGCACCAAACCCTTACGTACGTAAGCACAAATAATTGGTGATAGTAATGTGTACAATGGATGAAGTTTTAGCGAAAATTAGAACACGAGAAGCAGAAAAAGGAATTGTAGTTTGAACAGCGACAATTGCAACTAGAGCAATCGGTGATAGATTAATTATACCGACTACGAATAATTATAGATTTGGAAGAGCAAGACGATGAAAATGACCAAAGTAATATTTCAGTTCAGAGTTCTATCAGCAAAGTGCAGAAATGGAAAGCAACTAACTCAACAATGATAGCTCCGAAGGATATGGCTCCAAGTTCTGGCTCAAATAACGGAGAAGCAACAGCATCGACTGTTAACAGATGGGCAATGAGTCGCAAATAGTTGGCTTCGATACCTAAAAAATCTCTGAGAAAGGCCCTGAGTAAAATATATTCATGACAAATTTATATAGACATGTGGGTAATATATCATTGCGATAAACAATTCCATTCTTATCTATCAGTTGCAAAAATTATGTGATTAATGCAGGTTAATGCAATTCTTGTGAGATTTGTTAGAAAGAAAACGAAAGTAAGAAGATGAAAATTTAAGTGCTGTTACGACCAAGAATTGGTCAAATGAAAATGAGTGTAAATAGTTTCAATGTTTAGAAATTCATATCATGTCTATTTTCCAAATTTAATTCATACAAAATACAAAAAAAATCAGGTCCAGGTTCAGAATCCAGATGTTCAGAATGATTTCTCAAACTCGGTCCAAAATGCAGGCCTAGAATTCGGATCCCGATTTTCGCTCAAGAATCCTGTTCCATGTTCTGAAACTAGGTCCAGAATTCAAGTCTAAAATTCAGGTGAAGAGTCGTGGTTCAGGATCTAGTTTCAGGTTCAAAAACTCTGTCAAGAGCTGAGCCGGGGTCAGAATTCTGACCCAAAACCAAAGTCCAAGTCCAGATTGAAAATTAAATTCCAGAATCCAGATGTTGAATTCAGGTTCAGGTGAAAAATCTCTATCAAGAATTTTGGTCCAGAATCTGAGTCCCAGCATCCCGTTCCAGAACTCAGATACAGACTAAGAATTCCGGTCCAGAATCGATGTCCCGATTTTAGGTTCAGAATTCGGGTTCTGCACTCAGATCACAAATTCATGTTCAGAGGTTAGGTCAAGTTACTCCATTCAGGTTCTGAGTTTCAATTATAGCACTGAATCCTGGTCTGGAATTCAGATCTTGGCTTAGAATCCATGTACAGAATCCAGGTTCACATTCACAATCCAAATAAAGAATTCTGTATCAGGTTCAGAATACAGAATCAGGATCCAAGATCAGAATGCATGTCCAGAACTCAGATCCAGAAGCCAGGTCCTTAATCATACTATAAAATTTTGTCCCAGAATCTATGTAAAAAACCTTGGTATTACATTCCTGTAGTGGAATTTGACCTTCTATTTCAACAGACTTCGCAGTCGATTCAGAGTGTACAGCATGGATGGTGCTACGGTTCTACTGACACTACGAATCTTTCCAGGTCGGGACTTGAACATACGACAACTAACTGGTTTGTGAGACCAGTGCCCTATGCATTGAACCGCCAACCCGGGAATCTACGTCCAGAGTTATGATTTTGAATCCAGATTCAGGTTCAGAATTCAAAAGCAGAATCAAGTTCCGGGTTCACGATTCTGGTGCATTCCCAGTATATCAGTCAAATTTTTTGAGTAAAATCTTGTTTGGAATCCTGAATCCAGCTCTAGAATCCTGCTCCAGATTTAGACCCAAAACCTTTGTCGAGAGTTCAAGCCAAGAAATCAGGTTCAGGTCTAGAATACAAATCCATGCTCAGTATCCAAGTGTAGATTTCTGCCTCAGGTTTAGAACCGCTGTCAGAATTCTGGTTCAAAAACCATGTCCCGATTCAGTATTCAGATCCAGAAACCTTGTCGGATATCCAAATCTAGGGTCCTTGCTTAGAATCCTGGTGTAGGTTTAGAATCTTTATAAAAAATTTAGATTCAAGTTCAAAATTGAGGAATCCTAGAAAATTTAGGACCAGAATCTAATCCAGTCTCACAATTGAAGTGCAAAATAAGTTCAAAGTTTAGTTTCGGAAACTCTGTCAGAAGAAGAAAACAGAATTCTGGCACAGAATCCAGGTCCAGAATCTAGGTTAAGGTCTCCGCCAGGAGTTCAGATTCACAATCTAGCTCCAGGTCTAGAATCCAGATACATGCTCCGAATATAAGTACTGAATTCTGCTTCAAGTTCAGAATCCATATTCGGATAAAGAATCTCTTTCAGGAAGCCAGGTTCAGATACTAAGCAATGTAATAAACACAGTAATGCACATCTTTATCACCAAAACTTAATTTTGTCGTAATTTCCTCCTGTGGAAAGTAGTCGCTTGAGAGTCGCAAATAAACTGTTTGACCCTAAAGTTTTCGATTTTGTCTCTAACACAAGAAGTGAAATATTGATGAAATAACTCGAAAAGTTACTTTTCTCCATTACCGTACGAAAAGACAGAATGAAATTATGACTTATAAAATGAAAATAATGAAATCTAAAAACTGGCGTCAAAAGCTTTCAGAGACAGTTTTAAATCCGCCTGCCAACTTCTCCAATTTGGGGGAATCGTTCTGCCAACTGAACTACTGTGGATGTTATGATACACAACGGAGAAGACTTCCCGCTAGAAAATGACTTGGTATTTGATCTGATTGTGCACGGTCGGTTAAGTTCGCATTTTAATTGATCCCCTGTGATCCAATTTCGCATTCAAAAACTTCATTCCTTTGCCAGTCGATCTCACTTTATTTCTCTGGTTGAGCAATGATATGTGAGATTTTATTGGTGTTTTGCTTACCCAATGTTTGAACGATAGGGTCTTGAATTAACAATTAATTTCTACCGCGTTGGCATTGGGAAGCGAATTATTTGTTGTATCATTAATATCTATTTTATATTTAAATCTCGAGGTAACTGAAAAAATGATGATGCAGAATTTCAATAATTTGTTTATACTTAGTGGGAAGCGAACGAATAATATATATTCAAAATGGGCATTCGACCAAAAAGTTTGGGAACCACTGATCTAACCTGTGTAATAGTAAACCATCGCCAGGCAAGAATATGCGAGAATCAAACCAAATAGTGAATAGGCAGTTCCAAATCTTCAAATGACGCATTTGTGTTGATCCTGTGTATTGTTTCTAGTAGAAATAAGGACGGCTAGAGATAAAAAATATCACAACTTCATAAAACTGAAAGAACCATTTCTCGATCGGTACAAATTTGGAAGTTTGCAACATTTCAGCACACTTCTCAAATAGTGAAATGATGCTAAATTCGGCCAAGATAGTGTTTTTTATACTGGTCAAAAACTATATTGAATATTTCACTTCGCTTTCAACAAATGAAGATAGCCTGCCACATGATGTATTTTGTTATAGATTTCAATGTTTTCTTATTGAAAATAGAATAATCAAGGTGGCAGAACCCTAAGGTTATGACATCATCATTCTTTCCCGACTGTGATTCTTTTTCTTATTATTGTGGCTCAGAAAAAGGTTGTTGTCCTGTGTAGAATTTAGATTTGAACTCGGGTGACTGGAATTGCCACAAGAGAATAAAAAAGCATTTTTTATAAAGAAGGAACAAGGAAGAGTTTCATTAATAATTCAAAATATTCAGAGAATTAAATATATAGCTTCAAGCGATTGGAATTCTTCAATTCGTGTCATTTTTTCCTAAACAAAAGCTACGAAATCGTTACTCCACAATGTCTCGCATAACTAAGAAATTGTCTAACGAATTGTAATTATCGATACAATTTCAGTAATTACTCAACTTTTAGTGATACGAGTCATTACACCATATTTGATTTTTCCTGATTGGTATACCAAATAATTTTCGTCTTACGTATGTTATGGATAAATTATCCCTTTTCAGAGAAACCTGTGTTTGCACCCACAATGTAGTAGTTTAAATTTGTTGAACCTTTCCCACGTACTCTGTTGAGATGCAAATAGCAGTCATGCGTTCATGTGTGGTCGAATATTTTTGATGGCATTTATTTTCACATCGTTCGAATTAATAGGTGTACTCTCAAGCACTCTAGGTGACACCTGTCGTGTAAACATTCGCGATGAGAAACGTAGAAAAAAATATAATCTGTCTAATTTCCACTTGCCGGAATAATGAATAGTATATTTTTCGCATAGCGACTGTAATTGCACTAGAACTGTTTTTAAACTAAATATCAAATCAACACACAAACGGCGGGTAGAGAGACATCCAATTTGTTGAACATAACTATCTTTGGAAAAAATTTGAAGCCATTACAAATGAAGTTTCTGGAGCTACACCGACCATCAGGATTCGATATAGAAAGTGATATTTAACCACTACTATTATTCCGGATGTCCTTTTTAGCTGAAATCAGAAATCTTATGCAGTTTTTTAAGATGTGAGATTCTGCACGTAACTACAAATGGTAGCAGTCCCATTTCAACGATTTCTTTATATAGAAATAGTTTGAAAAAGACTGACCAACGCAACCTCGAAATTAAAATCTAAGAAAAAGTAGCTGGCTTCTATCCGGGGAAATAGTTTTACCAATAAAACTAGCCTGTCCCATGCATACATACGAAGAAGCATGCGGGCACCCGCCGGGCTTCGTAACCTGGAAGTGGCAAATATTGCACCTACCGAATCCACCTGGAATCAAATGTTTTATCTTTTTCGGAATTCTATTGGAAATTACAATAAAATGTTTACGTTTCGTCTTTGACTCATCAGTGCATAGCAGTTAGATAAGAGTCTAGCCAGTCCATAAACTTTTGTGTTGACATATTTCCTGAAATAATCCAGTTAGGCATAAAAAAGAATTTCGATTTCAGAAATTTTCCGGCCAAGTCGATATGTTTCAAAGAAGATATTTTTTTCGGAACAACACCAGATCTCGACGTTTCATGTCATTCTAAGACATCTGGCCCCTTTTTATTGGCACCCTAATGTGCAGGCACTTCTACTATTCTGTCTTTTAAGTAAACAGGAATTTTGTGTTTAACATTATCATATTCGACATTGTTAACCACAGAAACTCTTTCACGTTAAAACTGAATATAGACAAAGTTGCAAGTTTTGTTTAATTGTACCTTTAATACACCCTTCTCATTGAGGTTCATTTGTTATTCTAGTACAGATTTCAAATTCATTTCATGTAGGTATAATTGTACAGTATTTGAAATCGATACAGATTGAATTTGATCGCGAAGGTAAACATTCCGGCTTTTGTTACTCGGATTTGTTCATTTTGATGGCGCTTCTTTGTCCACTAGACTGTATTGTTTTCGTTTTTGTTGTCTCCATCGAAATCGACTTGTCAAACGTCAGTCTACGTTGCCCAGGTCTCATAATCAGACCTTCTGTCCGATGTATGTTTCCATCAGCATCTCAGAGATACGTGTCGCAATATCAACGTCGTCTGAGAAAACCAAATAGCTGCTCATAGTTGCGCACTCAATTTTTGAAGTAATATTCTGCCTGAAACAATAACGCATATGAACTCGAAGTTCGTGTAGCACTTAACGAGAATATATGAGATAGCTCAACATGTTCAACCTCGTTTGTATACTGTTGACAAATTTGTTTTTTTTGTAACCTCTTTACCTCAAATGTCATGGGTCCTGACCTATGAGGACACGCTTGTGAAGAGTAATTGGTTAAAACATAATATTTCGCCATGCGTTTTGTGACACAAATTTTTCTTCGTCGTCGTTGCTCCGAATTTCCGCACCGCCAATCTCCTTTTCACAGACTCACAGACTATTTTAAAAAACCGAACTGATTTAGAACATTCATGCCATAGCTGCCGTGTGGCTAGAAACAAGAAAAAACAACATCTGACGCAAACACTCTCCATCACTCGGGTAGTGTTATTCAACAAACGAAAACAAAACTGATTCTAGATCTGTTTTTCTCCTATTTTTCAACTACAAAATCTAACATGCCTTCATGCCGTGCGATACGATGAATCCTAAAAATAGTCAACATAGCGGCAGGTGAGTTTTTGCGTTCCTTGAAGGGTTTTCACTTTACTTTTGATTTATCATTTGATCTTTAGAACATGTTTGTTTTAGTTAGTTTTGACTTAAAGTACCACCGTAAATTTAAGATAAGTTAGATGAATGGACCACTATGTTATGTATGGTAGATATTGTGCCAAAAAATAGTTGGAAGCAGATTGTATAGAGAGAATTTCATTTTATTTTTTTTTATTCAATAATAATATATTTAAAGGCACACTGCTAAAGCTCTAAGATGCCAAGGGTATTTTCTAATCTTGATTAACGACTAACTTAAAACTAGGGTATTATCATTAGGGTAGTGACGTATTCTGGTCGCAATGGTCGATTCTGGCAGATTCAAGAATTCCATTATAATTTTTGTTCGAATTTTCGAATAATAATAAAGTGATCCATTCATATATCTGAATAAAAAAAACTCACCGTGTACTGCGTTATGCAACCTTAATTATATGTAACTAATGGTCAACGTTTTCTCCTTCATCCTTTTGCCACACTGAAAACAGGAAGTGCAACTGCTCGGAAGCGTCGCAAATTGCAGCAGACACAGCTGAAAGCGGGTGAGCCAAGCGCGGAACAGATTCCCCAGACCAAGAATACGGTGGCAGTGCTGAACGAGCTGAAGCGCAATCTGGTGTACAACCTGGAGTCACAGACCGGGCCGGTTCATGCCCCCCTATTCAGTATGTCCGTTGTGGTAAGTGTCGTTTGTATCGATCGCGAATAAAAGAATTACAGAAATTTGCACCCGTGATATAAAATATTATAAAGGTAGAATTACATTTTCCTCCCTCGGCCAGAGTAGCCCATAAAGGGGAAACAAAATATAAATGCAAAAAAAATGTCAATCGATATCGATTACCCTAAAAAGGTCGGAAAGGGACAAAACCTTGTTTTGTCCTTTATCATGGAAATGATCTTTTCTTGTATTAATACTTACCAGGTATACCGGTATGAGCGTTTTTAGGTGACATGAAAAACTGATTTTGAATGGGCAATTAAAAAAAAGTATTTACCATTATTCTTGACTACTTTTCTGGCAATCTATGCATGCGAAACCAATAGAAATGTTCGTCTTTTGCAATAAACCAATCAGACAACTGATCAACAACTTCAACACATCGATGAAATAAAATGGTAATCGGAGGGATCCAAGTCTGGTGAACACGGCGGATGGGCTAGCAGCTCCCAACCAATTGCTTTGATTGTATCGTGAACCAGTTTGGCTTTGTGTGCAGGTGCATAATCGCGTAACAAAATTACATTACCGTATCTTCTGACCAGTTCTGGTCGTTTTTTGATCAGTTCATGGTTCAAGATGATCATTTGTTGTGTTTGGCGATTAGTATTAAAACAGTTTCACCAGCTCATAATACACCACACTTGTCTGATCCCATCAAACACAGAACATTGCCTTCTTTCCGAATCGATCGGAATTTGCAGTCGATGTTGATGGTTGTCTCGGATTAACCCAAGGTTTTTTTCCGTTTAGGTTTCTTAAGATAAATCCCCTCTTCATCGTCAGTAACAATTCGACGCAAAACTGATTTTCTTTCGTGGTTTTGAAGTAAAATTTATTCGGTTTTCATTCAATTCATGCAGCTCCCACTTTTCACACTTTTGGATTTTTTCCGATGCTTTCAATCGGTTAGAAACTGTTCGTTGTGCAATGTTTAATATTGGTGCCGTTAGTTTTTGATTGGAATTATCACATTTCGGCGCCTTCAAAATTTATTCATGGATTCTTCATTTCTCACATCAAAATCATGATCTCTGAACCCTTTAAACCATCTTTTGCATGTTGCTTCTGATAGAGCATGAATAACATATGCCTCAACAAGCATTCGATGCGACTCTGCAGCACTTTTCTTCAAATGAAAACTAAAAACCAATGCTTTCCGCAAATAATCTTTTTCTGGTACAAATTTCAACATTTTTAACACGATGAAAAAATATGATGTTGTTTGGTCAATCATTTGATGTTTATTGAATATGTTTGGGTAAATACCATACCAATTAAAAAAACAAAAATTAAATCTCGCTCACACCAATATTCATTATCGACACATTTGCGTTTTAACGCTCACTTCATACCGATTCTTTAGTGTTTATTATTTGAAAATACCAAAAATGTGTTCCATAAAACTGACCGGATCAGTTGTAAATTAGGTAATACCTGTTCCTCGTTTAACGCTTAGTATGTAAAATTCTTGATACAGTTTTTGCAATGACTGAGTGGAAACATATATTGGAGAGGCCAAATGAATGAGAAACTCACAGAAAAGATGATTTTTTGGACAAAAAATACGTTCAGAGACAGGACTCGAACCTGCGTTCTTATGCATTCCGGCATACGTGTTACCATTTCGCCACTCTAAGCCTTGTGATAGATACGGCTCTATAGCACGACTGGGTCTGGTAAGCGTACATCGAACATGGTCTAAATCCTAGCCGTCTCATGACCGGTATCATATATTCAAACATCTTCTCTGTTCATTAGACAACAAATATCAGTCTTCTCGCTCTATACCTATTCTTCCGCTCAAGAACTGGGTGGGAGAGAAAATTGATAATCACTTGCTTTTTTCTCTATCGTGCCAGTCGCTGGCTGGCTATCGTCATACCAACTAGAATTTATAAATTATGAATAATCTAGTGCCAGGTATAATTGACAATAAAATATCTGACACCACTTTCACATCACAAAGTTACTCTACAAATTGCATAAAACCACCCAATTTAAAATACCGAAATAAGAGCATAAAGTTTCCAAAATGATTTCTTTGTGAATCTAAACTACAAATGTATTTTGCATGTCTCATATAGAACGGTTATATAATCACTGTGAAAACCGCGGAGAGCGGAATGCCATATATCATTCGATTCAGCTCGACGAACTGAGCAAATGTCTTTGTTTGTCGGATATGACTGAACCAATTTTCACAAATTGATACTAAAATGAAAAGTCTTGCGGTGCCATAAAAAGTTTTTGAATTTCATTTAGTTCCGACTTGCGGTTTCGGAATGACAGGGTGATATGCACAAAAAGGTGAAAATAATGTCACTCAAATTTTCCAGAAACTACTGAACCAATTTTCACAAGATTCAAATGAAAGGTCTTGTGGTGCCATATAAAGTTTCTGAATTTCATTTAGTTCCGATTTCCGATTCCGGAATGACAGAGTGATATACACCAAAAAGTGAAAATAATGTCACTAATTTTTTCTAAAAATGGCTAAACCGATTTTCACAAACCTAAATTCAAATGAAAAGTCTTGTGAGTCTCGAGTCTTTGAATGAAAAGTCTGAATTACAGGGTGATATGCACCATAAAAGTTTAAATAATATCAGTCATTTTTTTCGAAGAACGCCGAACCGATTTTCACAATCTTAGATTCAAATGAATCGTCTTATGGTCCCAAAAACACTCTTCAATTTCAAAACCTTCCGGTTCCGAAATTACAGGGTGATATTCACCAACAAAGGGAAAATAATGTCACTCAGTTTTCTCAGAGAGGGCTGGGCCGGTTTTCATAAAATGAGATTGAAATTAAAGGTCTTATGGCCCATAAGAAAAACCTACAATTAATTTTGGAAATTGACTTCGCGGTGTGGATTTCAAAAGTGCTTTTTTTTATCAATAACCATGCAATAAGTAGCAAATTTTATATATTGGCTAATATTTTTTTCAATTTTTCGAATCAATTTAGTCTAGGGCCACAAACTTATATAAGATTTTCATAAAATCAAACACAAATTAACTTATCTGATAGTAGCACATAAAAATATTTATGTTCGGCTTCTGATTCTAACATCACAAGGATTCAAAATTTCAATCCGTTATAGAAAATCTAAAAAAAAAAATATCTTCTAATTTGGGCTGGAAACGGTTCCAATTTGTAGGTCATGTTAGTTTATGGTCAAACCAACTGTTTTTAGTTATACTGGATCCGTCATTTATTGCCATTGCCATTTACATTAAAGGTTCAGAAAATTTGGAAATACTTTTAAATTGGACTTCAAACTGTAACCATTTTTTACTTTTAAATTGGGCTTCAAACTGTGTTTTCGGTTCCTGAAATTCCATTAATAGTGGTCAAAATCATTGAAGTGGAGTTCATTTTTTCAAATTCACTAAAGTTTTTTTTTGCACGGCACATAAAAAAACGTTAGTGTATGTTTAAATCGATTTTCATTAACTTAAGTTCAAATGTAGTAGTATAATGCAAAATAAGTCTTCAAAACAGGGTTCTAAACTTTTTTAATTTGCAGTATTTTGATTCATCTTGCTGTAACACATAGGAGATAATGAATAATATGAGAAAGGTATCATTACACAACTAGATGGGTTAAAACAAGTTTTTATTATATTTTAGATACTGTTTTTTACGCGGTTTTCCGCAGTTGCACGGTCTCATATTCTCTGTCATAAATACGATTTTTGAATAAAATTGAGATTACACCAGATCTTTTAAGTTTCTTGCATTTCTAAGATATTTGGCATAAAAAAAGGGCTGACGAAATTTATCAGTGTATATCTCTGAATTACAACAATATCATGTTTTAATTAACGCACTGATCCGATGACATATCTGCAAATCAAAGGGACCCTGTCAGAGTATAAGCGAGAAATCTGCTAAGCTTTTACTCTGACAGGGTCCCTTTGATTTGCTGTAAGTACATTTCCCGCTTTGGTTAGCACCAAGCTCAACGCAGCTTCCGGCCTCAACTTTTTCTGCAGCCTTAGGTTGCTGTCAGAGTGAACCGGGAAAGCGAAATGATGCGATTCAAAGCGATGTACTTTTATCGTATCGCATTTACTCTACCTGGCACAGGTTTGCTTTGATCAAATGTAACTAGCTCGCACGCGCGTTATGACACTTCGTGTGACGCCTGCACTCTGACACTGGTTCTGTACTCTTGGTTTTATTACATCGTAACATAAAAATTGAACAGGTTTAATCCTTTCTGGAAACGCACTAGGTAACCTGGCAACACTGTTTGAAGGAACTAGTATGCCCTATCGAGAGAACGCGACAACCAAAAGCGCCTAGGCCGTGTTTAGTGATTTTCTTAAATAGAACAAGTACTACATGAAATGAAAAGTCCCGGCGCCTCTCACAGAAAAGACGTGAATAATTTCGCACCGAGTATATTTTTGTTGAGAACAAGTCTCTAGATGGCCTAATACAACATTTTATGACAATCTATCCACTAGTGTTTGATTAACAGCTGATCGTGTCAGACGAGTTCCAATTTTCATCAAGCTATGGAAAAAGACACCATGGACCATTCCCCTTATTCTCGAGACCTGGCCTCCAGCGACTAATCTTTATTTCCAAACCTGTAATGGTTTCTCCAGGGAAAGAAATTTTCGTCGAATGTTGAGGTCATTGCAGAAACGGAAGCCTATTTTGAAGGCCTTGACAAATCTTTTCTCTTTTTTCAAAGGGCATCAAAATGCTGGGGCACCGATGGGTCAAGTGTATCGCTCTAGATGGAGATTATACTGAAGAATTCTAATTTGAATTTAATATTTGTATTTGTTTGAAAAAGGTTGAACTGGTAAATAGTGATACAAGAATCAAAAAGCACACTGAAAAGTAAAACTTCTTGAACGTGTAAAAGTGTATGTTAAAATCTCAGTTTTGAAGGGTTATCGAGATTAGTGCAACGCTTTCATTTAGTCTTAACAATTTCATTAGTTAAAATACCTAATGCGTTTCATTTCACATTTAGTGTTCCTTTAACTCTTTCACTCAACTACATTTCACATCAATTTACCTTTCTGATATTACCTTTTTCGTATCTTGGTCTTCACGACCATTCGTCCATAGGACCTTGAACCTTTAGTCGTCGTAAGATCCTTTCTGAGTATCACATTTCTCACATTGTGACTACGACCCTGGAACCTTCTTCGGTAGATAAAGTGATTGTTGATTAATGGACATTCGCTGATTGAATTCTCCTAATGAAACAAACTCACACCACTCACTCAAAGCATGGCTTGACAAATATTAGCTAATGACAGTAGCGTGTTCCCGAAGTGTCAACAATTATGTGCTTTCTTTGCCGACGAGAGGCGTGCTAAACATCGAACACGTAAAATTCTTGCGCGACTCATTAGCCGGTTTGGCTGCTTGCTTTTGGATGAGTGACGGTTCCGAATGACGTCGGAGAAGGTGCAATCTTCTAAGTAGGTTAGCACGTACTGTCTTCAGACTATCATTGTTTTACTACTACGGATATTCGGATAATTAAAAACTAAGAAGACGATTCCAACAAGCGACGAAATAAACTTTTTTTTATTGTTATATCGATATAAACACCATTATCGATAGCGCAATATGTTTCGGGTGCTCGCACGACTCGTGAATGGCTTTTGATGGGATATGTTAAATGTTGGTAAGATCCTACCCCAGTTAGACAGACAAGTAAACGCCCAGTTTTGGTTTTATTGGTTCCCGGAAAAAAGGCACTTTTGTACATATAAATTCAACCCTCGTGTTGATGGTAATAGGGGAGACTGAGACTCGTTAGATCGTGCAAGACAACTAAACAATGTTTGTTTTGTTTTTGCGATTCTACTTTCTTGGAGTTGGCAGCATCCTCTCAGATTAATATAATAAAACTTTCTGAATATTTGTTTTCCAAAAATTGATCGAGACAGTCTTTCAAAAATTGCATACTTTTTTACCAATTTTTTTTTTCAAATTGTTGCAGTCGAAATATGACAAATCCTATGAGAAATGTGTTGTCCAAAAATCCAATTGAACTAAGTTTTTGAAGAGTTTTCACAAAATATACTCTATTGCTAGTTGCCCGATGTTTGCTATCAGTACTATCAATACTAGACAAGAAAAAGTTTTAGTTAGAAAACCTTTTTTTCCTTGAGAATGGGAACTTACATTATAATAAGACGATTGGTGGGGAACATAATTACCTAACTTGGGACAAAATTTCACCAAACTAAATAACTTGGTATAGATAATGTCAGAGACATAAACGTGAGATTGACGTAGGACTGTTGTCGACAAGGGGAAGTTATCTTTGAAAATACAAATTTTTTTTGTACATCGTTCTACTAATAAATCATCCATTTTAAATAAAATTTCACTAGTTCTTTGTAAAATATTTTGGATTCTGGGAAGGCCCAAAGGTTACCATATCTCCGACTTTCAACACACTAGATACTTATTTTCACGAGCAAAATTCCGACTAAATCGGTTATCCCTCGTGTGACGAACGGCAACCGTCCGTCCTAAGACTGAACTGCTTACAGTGCGGGTTAATTCAATACTTAAGGTGAAATGTAGCGAAATGCGCGAATCGCGCTTTTGATCAATTATTCAAAAACCAGACCGATTTTCGAAAACCCAAAAAAAAAACTGTTTCTGAAATCATATTTATCACAATTAAGTAATCTTAGAATTTTGAAATTTTGCTTTGTCGAGCCGTAATTAGCTTCAGAAATGTATGAACGGTTACTGTTCCGTCCCACGGGGATGGTTTTAGAACTGAAAAGTAGTGTTTGTAGCAGAATTTAACAAAGAAACATTGAAAATGCAACTCAAAATTATAAAATTTTTATCAAGAACAACCGAAATTTGAAAAAGTTTACATAAACTTTTCCGCATTTTTTTTTATTGCTTGCACGCTGCTGTTTCGCTTTGAGGTGGTGTGGGAAATTCACGGTGGACTCGGTGGCATTATATCGTGAGCAAAAATGATAATGACGAGTCAAATAATGACGCGAATTTATGCAGCATTGGGTTTTGTGTTGAAATGAAAACGAGTTGAATACAATAAAATGGGTATTGTAAGAAATCGTTTATTTTCTGACTGTCATTTATAATGCTAAAAATGTCCAATTCTGTTGAGCTCACTGCACTGATGTTACTGAAGCAATAATGATTGGCTGTGTGATATCATATAATAGGTATTATTTTAAATTATAGCAAAACTAAAACTTCAACCTTGACAGGCTATTGAATGAAATGAATAAATGAGTCTTTTTTACAAGCCAACATAACGAGAGGTAAGCCCACTGCGCTCAATCACTGAAAAAAGTTCTGGTTTCGATGTGTCGGTTTTTCTTGTTATGCTTTGTGCGACGGTTCGTTCAACTGAGCGGATACAATTTTGCGCGCATTTTATGATGCTACATTTCACCTTAAGGGCTCAGGACAGTACCGTAAAGTGGTAGATTTGCTGCTATTTTCCCGTTTCAAATTAAATTTTCATGGAAACGGTGCAGAATATAGAAAAACCCACCCGACAATGTCTTCGAAATTTAGTTGAGAATATTTTGTGAAATTTTCAGAATGATTCATTGAGTTAAGCGGTCGTGTTGTATTTTTTTCTGACTGAAGAACTGCTGAAAATTGGAACGCTCGGAAATACATACCTCTACTTGTTCATCGAATATCTCGGCTTTGAAGGCTTGTATCATAAGTCTACCGGGACAAAGTCTAGATAATTTAGTTTAGATGCGATTAGTACATAAAAACATATATTTTAACGCGATAAAAATAAAGTCTTGTATTTTTTCTGTGAAACAAAGTCAGTTTCAATGCATCCACCATTTTTTTCGCTTTGGTTTCCTGATAGCATTCTGAAAAAGAAGAGAGAAAAATAATTGGCTCGACAAGGTTACCAAACACACAGACATTCAATCTTTGTGAAAGTTGAATATTTTTTCATTGTTCATTGGAATCCATGTAATGTCCAACCCATACAATAGATTAATGTGAAAAAACTTCTCATCAAAATTATAAAATGTATGCTGGCAACCCGGTACAGTTTGCTCATATACGAGAGAGTGTAAGATAAATACGATGTGCAAAGGGAATTGAGGGAGCCACGTGGTCGATTTAAAATTCAACTCTGTCCTCAGACCTTAAACAACGTTTTACGTGATTTCGTTTGCACATTTTACCGAATGGGCGGTCCTAATGGATACAAGAATAGCAACATACGGAATGTTAAGGTTGAGAAACGTTCACGATTTACATACATATTTCAATGGAAGAATATTTCCTATAACTATTTGCGAAAATGTTGCGGCCCTTAGAAGAGCCGAAGAATTAAATTTTGTTCGTTGTCGTTCACTTTTCGGATAATATTTTTATGTTACTGAAGCGAAACTCGCACTGCGAACGAATCCAACGGTGTGAGCGACGAACAAAGCAGATTCCAATCGTTCGTTTTCGCAGTTGGCCAGGGAAGTTTTCTCATCCATCCTGCAGCAGAATACAGAACTGCGTGCAATGCGAGTTGATTGAATACTGAAACAATTTTTCGTTAAATGAATATTTATTCAAACAGTTTGACTCTTCATAATTATAATTAGAGGGATACAGCAAATCGCTTTTCAGCTAAATTTATTCTACTCAACTATGCTTATTAAATGTTTTTTACTTTCTCTGCAGAATACAAATTTACATTTAAGTCGTGTGACTTGGAGATTACAATTTGATAACCTAACAATTTAAAAAGCCTAAGAAAACAATTCTCGAATGCGATTTTGTTCTGACGTACTTGCTGCTTGCTGCTAGCAATTGTAGATTACAACCATTCGAGATTTGAGATTCGGACAAGGATGATCATCCGGAGATATTTATTCCGAATCACTTGGAACTTTTCTCCGGTGCGTTGGAGCACAATTCATCCAGATCGGTGAAGCATATAGCAGCATATATTACAAATTTTCATTTAAGTCGTGTGACTTGGAGATTACAATTTGATAACCTAACAATTTAAAAAGCCTAAGAAAACAATTCTCGAATGCGATTTTGTTCTGACGTACTTGCTGCTTGCTGCTAGCAATTGTAGATTACAACCATTCGAGATTTAAGATTCGGACAAGGATGATCATCCGGAGATATTTATTCCGAATCACTTGGAACTTTTCTCCGGTGCGTTGGAGCACAATTCATCCAGATCGGTGAAGCATATAGCAGCATCGGACAGACGACTTGCTTGAAAACTGCAAGACTGTTCGTGATGGACAGCTTAGACTTCCTGTTAATTAGCGGGTACAGCTTTCAAAACTTTTCTGTCCAACGACTTCAAAGTGTTGACGGTAGAGGGATTTGGTATCCGTGTTCGTTTCCAGGTAGAATACTGAGGTAGACCATGCGATGTTTACTCCTTGGACCTGAACGTTTCTCGGTGGATTCAGCAACTGATGGGTATTTCGGTGTGGAAAAATGTTTATCTGTGTCTTGGCAGCATTCACTCAGATCTTCCAGTGCGGCAGAAGCTGGTATAGCAATCGATTCCCGTCTGGATGAGTTGATTTACCACTCAACCGCTGTATCATAACCATGAATCGTGGGTGATCATTTCCCGTTCCCAGGAAGAACCGGATTGGCCCGAGGATGTTGCCCTGAGGGACTCCGACTGGAACGTCGAACTCAGCGAAGCGGATTCCTTGGAGCAACAGACAGGAGCTGCACTGTTTCCTATAATTGTGAACTATTTTAAATAGGTACAATGGAAAGTTAAAGGTGATCAGTTTATGGATGTGGCCATTATACCAAACACTGTCGAAAGCCTTCTCGATGTCCAGGAAGGTCTTGATGGTAGATTTGGAGACGGATTTGTTGCGGTTGATTCCGTGTGTCACACGAAGCAGCTGCTGTACCGTCGAGTGACTCTTACGGAAGTCGAATTGTTCATCCGGGAGAATGCGGTGATCATCCACTTGTATTAAAATGCGACTGTACGTGAATCGTTTCCAAATTTAAAGGAAGTTTATTGGACGATATATTGACGGTGATGTCGGATCTTTTCCGGGTTTGAGGATAGGAACAACTTTCGCAAGTTTCCATTGGGACATGAAATAGCTCAAAGCGAAGCAAATGTTGCTAATTTTGTAAAACAACTCCAACGAATTGGGACTCAGCTTTTTCAGGACAATGTTGAAGGGCCCAATAAAGCCAGGAGTCTTCATATTGCGAGTGGATCTGTTGTTTTTCCTAATTTCGTCGACGATAACTCGAGCTTCGGGAGAAACTTCGACGGTAGCACGATTAAGGTGCAAGATTGACTCCTGGATAACGTCTTAAGTCTGACTGATGATGTTGATATTTGCCTTTTCTAATGGAGTATTGAGCAACGCATCATTTTCCTTCCGGGGAAACCGGTTCAGAACTTTCAGAATTTTTGCCAGCTGCCAGAAGAAACGAGAGTAGTCCGGAAGATGTTTAATATCATTGGAAAAACTTCCTATTGGGATTTTTTCCAGTCTGATTTTAATGATTCGAGACAAGGGTTTAAAAAGGACTATTCTACTGTTGTTCAGGTTACGCTGATACTGACACCTCAACGCATTCAGGCAATTATTCATTTGCATGCTTAGTTTCGTCTAGTCAAATAGAGTTTCTCTTCATCTGTTTTCATATGCAGGATAGTCCCCGGTTAGGAGTTAGCTACGGGATCGAGTCCCGTCTCTGTGGTAACATTTTCGCGGTTTTCATTACATAATTGCGTTCACATGTCAATTTTCCAATCTGTTTTCCGATTTAGATACTGATCATATTTAAAACTAGCTCAAGACAACTCTTCGTTTTAATAACGACTAAAACACAAATCACTATTTAGTCTTCTGCAAGTAGCTCTGTTTTATATTGAATAGTCAAGTTAGAATACAATTTAGTACAGAAGTTTTTTGCTAGTTTGACTAACTTAGGGTAAAATGAGCATGATAGCGTTTTGTGCGCATCCATTTTCCCCACCGTTTTTCCCCCAAATGGATACAAAGCTTTTTGATAAATGTTGGTCATTTTTCGAATTTCAAATATTCGCTCGAAAGCCTTTTTAAGAAGCACCGCAAAACATGGAATTTGATGACTTTTTTGAGTGGTTGGATTAGTTTTCTAGAGAAGATTGTCTGTTTGATGCTCGGATATGCTCATAAGGATACCACTTAACGTTGGGCTTTCCAGGACTCCGATATTTTTCTTTATTTACCAAAATCACTCCGATTGATGTGTTGACACTTTTGTTCACAATTTAACACTGCAAGAATCTTGTTTTTGCCACTCGTGATTAAGAGAATCATCGACATTACCGAGCTCTTTATAGTGATTCATAAATTGATTATGAGCTGCTTTGACTGTCCCATATATTTTGCAGAAACTGCTTGTGTTGAAATCAGTCTTTGTTCATTATGCAATCCTTTCGAAATATAAGAGGATTTTTTAAGAGGTATAAGATTTGATTTTCAAAAGTGTTGGCTGCGGCTCCGCTTTCGATGGCCCATGTTTGGCACACTCTCCAACATATCGGTCTGTATTACACGAATGAATGCTTCAGTTAAGACACTATCAGAAAGTATGGACGCAACCAAAAACCGCTGCTATTTCGCAATGGTTCAGAATCTGTCAATTTTTATGGCTGCGTCCTGTTGTTTACACTCTTCTCTAACCACTTGTGCAGTTGTTTATTCGTTTTCATTAGTTTGTTTGGAAATGCGTGGACTTTCAGCAGAACAACGTCGAAAAATTGTGTACAAATGGTGCACAAAACGCGGACTGTCACTGAGAAAGATAGCAAAAATGAAAATAGTAAGCCGTGCGAAATGCAATCAGGAAGTTCGGTGAGGATAACACCTTTGAGGATAAACCGAAAACGGGTCGAAAAAAAGGTCCTGTTAATCCTCAGTTGGATAAACGTATACTGAAGGCGTTCGAGCAAAAGAAGGAGGTTTCAGTTCGGGATGTGACCAAAAAGTGGGCACTTCGAAGTCGAATGTTCTTCGTGCTAAAGAACATTTGAATCTTCGAACCTATAGGAAGCAGAAACAACCAAAACGTAGTCTAAAACAAGAAGCATCGATCAGGTCGAGGGTTCGAAAGCTGTACAATACGATTCTTGCTGGAAATTTGAACTGCACAATCATGGACGACGAAACCTACGTGGAACTCGTTTACAAATCCTTGCCGGGATTACAATGTTATACGGTGCAAGAAGGCCAAGTGTTAAACCAGTCCGAGACATCGATTGAAGTCGAAAATTTTGGTAAGAAGGCTATGGTCTGGCAAGCAATTTGCAGCTGCGGTAAGATTTCGAAACCCTTCATCACCACTGCTTCAATGAACAGCGAAATATACATCAAGGAATGTTTACAAAAACTACTTCTATTCATGATTCGAAGCCACAAGGATCCTGTTGTCTTCTGGCCAGATCTTGCTTCTTGCCACTACTCGAAATCAACGGTAGAATAGTATACTACCAAAGATGTCACTTTTGTCCCAAAAGACATGAATACACCAAATTGCCCACAACTTCGACCAATTGACGAATTTCGGGCATTAACGAAGGCACATCTTAGGAAACATGTCTCGGCAGCCCAAACCATTCAACAGTTCGAAAAAGACTGGAAAAAAATGTCAAAACTTGTCTCCAGGAAGTCTGTATGGGATTTAATGAGGAACGTTCGCAAGAAGGTGCGCCAGCTAGTCTACAATGGCTAAGTAGCAAATGTTGAGAATAATATTCTGTTGTTGTAGTCTAATGTTATCAGTATATCGAATAAAATTTGAATATCTAACACTTGTGAATTGTTTACAGCGAAATCAAAGTGCGTCCATACTTTCTGGGACAGTCTTTATTGGCTTCCAGAGCGTCAATCGTTGCTGGTTTATCCTTGTACACATGAGCCTTAACATGGCCCCACAAGAAATAGTCCAAAGGCGTTAAATCACACGATCTAGGCGGCCAATTGACAGGCTGAAACGTGAGATAAACTGTTCACCGAAGGCGGCTCTGAATTTGGTCATTGCTTCGCGTGCCGTGTTGGATATGGCACCGTCTTGTTGAAACTACATGTCGGCATGTCCAATTCTTCCATTTTGAGAAAAAAAAATCATCACACGGTAGCGCTCGTTATTCACAGTAACGTTCCGTCCATCGGCGACGCCTTTGAAGAAGTTCGCCCCGATTAAGCCATCGGCTCAAAATCCACAACAAAATGGTGACTTTCTTGGGATGCATTGGTACCTCTAACAATGTTTCTGGCTGGTCTACAGTCCAGATGCGACATTATTGTTTGTTGACGTATCCATTCAACCAGAAATTAGCTTCGTCGCTGAACACAATTTTTCGATAAAAAGGTGAATCCTGTTCTTCCAACTTTGCCAGCGCCCATTCATGATTAAATTATAGACCAAACTGAACAAGTTTGACGTTGACAAAAGATGTAATTCACGCGAGATCTGTCAAAAACAGTGTTGCCAAAAAGATACCAGCAAAAAAAATCAGCCTTTGCTATACTAAGAGCGGCTGAACTCAACTAACAGTATGGAATACTGAAGAACTCTCTTTATAACAGAAAAAATAGATCCCTACATACTTCATATTTATAGCGCTTCATTCGTCTACTTTTTTGTGATTTCTCCACATCAATAGCGTAGCTCAATTCAATAGTTCCAATTACTTGGATTGGAGAAGGTTCGCAGATCTTAGACCTACCTTCCATTTTCTCTCTGAAAGACAGGGTACATTGCTGCGTTAATTTCATTTTTATCGTTCGAATCATCTACCATATCGTTTTTGTTCTGATGGTCGTTGGATATTGATAAAAAGTATGGCTATTTATGAAAAATCAGTTGTTATTTCGTATATAAATCATGAGAATTTCGACAACATTCCAATTGCAAATTTTTAAAATCTACGTTTCATAATTGTCTGTGATGTGTTCTAATGTTGATTTTTTTTCAATTTTCTAGGTTGACGGCCAGAAGTTCGTCGGTCATGGTCGCAGCAAAAAGCTCGCTCGTATTGAAGCGGCCGCAGCAGCGTTGCGGAGTTTTATTCAGTTCAAAGACGGTGCCACCTTGACTCCGATCAAACCGTTGCACAACGTAGATTTCACCAGTGACGATCCGATGATCGAGAACAGCGTCTTCCCACTGTCGGACCCTCCGGCAGTATCGGAACCGGTTGTAACCAGTCCGTCTACAGCGAATTCCGGCAAATCTAGCAGTAAAGGCTCACCATCCGAGAAGAATCACATTTCACGTCGAGCTGAATCCAAGGAACGAAAGAACAATGGCAACAACAATAATATCACCACCACCACCACCAACAACAACAATGTGCACTCAACAAATAACAGTAATTCCCCTTGTCTGTCCAAAACAAGTTCACTTTTCAGCTCTCATATTAATGAAACTACTAGCTATTACCAACAATCCGCTAGCCATAACAGTAATATAAATAACAGCATCTTTAAAAGCAACACTGCTTCCGGTTTTCCTCCTCCTCGTCCTGAAACCTACCACAAAAGTACAGTACACTATCACCACAACCAACATCAACTCCAAACGAACCACTATTCAAACCAATACCAAATTCACCCACCACACAACTATCACTCGCAACAACACCAACCATACGTACACCACAATCACAATCAAGTGGTGCAGCATCAGCAATTGTTAGCGTCTCCAAATCATCACACCAGCAAGATGGGCAGTGTTGCCAGTAGCATCGGCACCGGTGGCAGTGGTTCCAATTTGAACCCGTTCGCCGTGGCCATTGAAGCGAATGTCTTCAATCCTTCCTCTACTACCATCACCAATAACAATAGTAATAATAAGTATTTTCCTACTAATTCTACCTTACTCAATCTCCATAACGATCGTTGTAAGCGTACCAGACGAAATATTAATATTGATTCATTTAATGCTCTACCACCAACAACAAAACTATTATCACTATCATCACAACACCGCCTACCACAACAATCACCAGTATTAGTGACTACTACTTCCACTACTGCTAGCCAGCCGCAAAGTAGCATTAGCAACAACAACATGGCGGCGGCGATGACGACGGCGACGACGGTGGTTCCGCCGGTGACCGTAGGTAACACCGCCGCGCAGAACGGGCACCGACAGGTGGTTGACATGATTCAGCAAAGTTTAGATATATTTAAAAATTCCAATGAAAAGAATGTAGCATGGAAGAAGCGATTAGAAAGCAAGTATATTTTGTTTATTTCAACGTACCTACATTTTAAGTTTTCCCATCCCTTCGCTATCACCCACGACGTAAGAAAACACACTTTCATACATGATCCGAGTTCAACCTTTTTGTGTTTATTTTCTTCCGTCTGGCAACTTATCTGTGGTAGTTATGCACTCGGTTACTATAGTGACGGGTAGCTGTATGGTGGTGCTGGTATCCTTTTGTGTTATCAAATTACGTAGATTAGTGTAGCGAATTTGCTTGAACTCCTGTTGTCCTCTAATCTCACCGTAGCTCTGTTTCCCGTATGAGACCACTATACATGCCCCAATGCAACCATTGTTTTGTCGGTTTGTTGTCGCCAATTGTGTCGAAAAAGTTTGCAAAATGTCAACCCAATGTTTTTCTATGTTTGCTTACTATGGAATGTATCTTTCCTTCTCTGTGCAACCGGCGCTTGAGAGCTGTGGATATTAGGGTTTGCCATAGGACAACCTAACCTAGAGATCCGAGTGTAACAGTAATGTAATAGAGCTATCAGTGACACCAAAAGATTTGGTGTCACTGATAGCTCTATTACATTACTGTTTGGTTGAAAATGGGATATTCCTAAAATATATCTATAAAGTTTCCTGCGCATTAGGTGGGACAGCATTTTGATTTCAGCCTCACCAAACTTTTCGTGTTACTTTTACTACGCAAAATTTTTACACGATTGGAAAAACTATATTTTTGCGCCCGAGGTTGTATGGGATCTCACAAGTGCATGTGTAATTTTCGTAGGGAATTCAAGGAAAAAGAAAACCTTCGGAGTCCGCAAAACAATCCGACATTTGCAGAAAAAGTTTTCAAAGGAAAGCCGACAGAAGGTCCGAACAATGGTTCATTCTGTAATATATCTAGACTCACTGCTGCTAGTGGCCGTAATATGATTTGACTTCTGTCATTATGCTATAACGGTTGATCTGTGTTATTTGATGTCTGTATTTGATTTGATTTCGATAGTTACTCAGCTTAGTATGAAGATTCTTTTCAAGTGACTAGCTATGTTCCAAAACCTAATGTAAAGACACAAAAAAGTAATGTAAATTATGTTTTTGTTTGCATGAAATATCATCGCTCATATTTTCTAAACTATATGCGATAGAGTTTATGTCTTCGGCAAGCTGAGTAACTATCGTGAAAACAACAACAAATACCTCAGATCAACCGTTATAGCATAACGACAGAAGTCAAATCATATTACGACCACTAGCGGCAGTGGTGCTAGATATATTAAGACCTTCTGTCGGTTTTTCTTATAACTTTTTTCTTAAAACGTCGGATTGTTTTGCAGTCTTCGAGGGTTTTTTTCCTCGTTAAATTTACACATGCACGGATGTTTGGAGTTTTCAACCGATTTTTTGAAATAAAATTTCAATTTCTCCATGCTAAATTTCATACAAATTTTAAACCTCGGGCGCAAGAATATAGTGTCCCTGATCGAGCTAAAATTTTGCATAATTAATATTGGACCCAAAAGGAACTCGAAAAATTTGATGGAGCAAAAGAATAAACCTTTTCATCTTTTTCTCAAAACAACTTTGTCCCACCCTACTGCGCATTTCACAAAACCACAGTAGGCGTTGGAAAAAGTACATAAATTTCTCACGCATAGCACTGTCAGTGTTTCCATACAGTGGAAAATCTAGGTTCACTTGGTTTAAGGTATTGCAAAGCTCTTGAAAATCTTTACACGACATTTTAATCATTCGTGAATGAATTTCAATAAACTTTTATGGTTGCATAAATTTTCCATCTTGGAAAACAACTCGGATTGAGCAGTTTTATATTTGGAATTGAGAATTGGTTGAATGTTTTATTAATTATTAGTTGGTTTGACGTAAAGTCGCCATAACTAAATTCAGTTTTTCTGCAATTCCCCGGGTTGGCGGTTCAATGCATAAGGCGCTGTTTGACGTATGTTTGATTCTAAGTATCAGTAGGATCGTAGTACTAGTCATGTAATGATTCTGTACGCTATGGATTGGCTGCGAAGTCTGTTGAAACAGAAAGACCAAATTTCGCAAAAGGAATGTAATGCCAAGACTGTGACTTTGACAATCTGAATTACGGCGTATTCAGAATAAGGGGTGGTTTTTACTTAACAAATGAAAAAAAATGTGCACCCAATTTTCTCAGATGCGGTGGTGAGCCCACTTCGTCCGCGTCCCTTGTCGCTTTTTTGAATATGGCGATTCGTGAGCAATGTAATCAATATACTTTATGTTTCGTCTTCGACTCGTCAGTACATAACAGTTTATGTTGAACTGTTATGTAACCTAGCAGCTCAACATAAACCGCTAGGCAGACATAAAGTTTCTGCTACTTACAGAACACTTTTTTTATTTGCACCGAAGTGCAACGTTGTTGTTGTTCAACATAAACTGTTATGTACTGACGAGTCGAAGACGAAACATAAAGTATAGAAATCGGTTATTTGCCCAATGCACAAAATAGGATAACCCCTAAATGACAATGCAATCAATGTTTTTTCCACGAGTATATATCATTACCAATTAGAATAATTTGATCATCAGTTGCATATGTTATACCGTATGCACGTGAATGTGATGGCATTGTAAGGGAGCACGTATCCACCGCGTGACGCTAATCGAGCACTCACATTTTTTCTAATAAACTTACACTGAGGTTTTTTTACGCGGATTTCCAAAGTTGTTGTATTTTATCATATTATATATGTCTTCAATTTCTGTTTGACAGAATTGAGCGAGTGAATTGATGTCTTTTTAGAAGAAACTCACCCCGCAGTCGCGATACCACTGTAGAACTTCTTTGCTGTAGTGGCTTGCCAAATCAGGACTGTTTAGTGACGCTTCTTCAGGTACTACTGCTTTTACATTCAGAATGTATTGTTTGTCACGGAAATCTAGATTGTTGTCCGTAGGTGCAAATATCTTGCCAAATCAGAAATGTTTTCTCCGAGTTGATTGGGAACTTACCTCGACCAGTGACATTATAAAACTTATGTCCAGGTATTCCATTTTCTCGGACGAATCCTTTGTAATTCGTAAGAACCTCATTATACAACTTCCGAGAACTTTTTTTGGTCACTAGATTCTGTGTCGGTGTCCTTTCTTTGGTTGCTTACGGACCCAAATAGAGTGGAATCATTATCACAGATAAATCCTTTTGACGGTGCTTTAACTGGCAGTTAATTTTTTGGCTCATTGGTTTGCCCCAATCGTTTTCAATATATTAGTTCCACTGCGCCGCTTGCTGTGATCTTGCCTATGGATAGCATGCCACTCACGAAAATGTCTGAAAGAGGGAACATTTCAAAACAAACGTTTGCTGTCAAATCATTCCACATCCAACATCTAGAAGCGCTGCAGTGGAATAAACAGTGTGTCCAGATATTGAATGGTTCAATCGTTACTGAACGAACAGATGCTCTGGTCATTTGGGGGTTTCTGGTACCGCAAGAGCATTTGACTATTATCTACGTTTCGTCTTCGACTCATCAGTGCATTAGCAGTTTATGTTGAACTGCTAACGCTACCAGATATTTCGCCGAGATCTACTCAATCTAGCTGATGTCAGAAGGACAACAATGCAATCAACCCTCAGCTGGTGGTCATTTGTCATCGGTAGACCCTTGGAAGCGAGAGATTGTCATACTGGACTTTCATTTCTGTTGAAGGCTCTTGCCGGAATAAAGTATCAATCTTATTCTTATATACTAAGATGAATTAACGAATTCTCAAAATAAATTTTCCTGGCATAGACAGGTATCAGTTGATGCTTCTCACACAGCCTTCGATCTGAGTTCGGTCCCCTACGAGTGAGCACTATGATAACAATTTTGATGTTTCTTCTTTAGATTTACACACATACAACACACATCTGTCCCTTTAATTTTACCCCTTTTACGCTACATCTTTGGCCATTTTGTTTTGTTTTGCTTAGACTCTCGGATAGCTAACCTGATTTTGACGCTTCAAATGAGAGAAACGCTTTACAAAATATGTTTTGCCTTTTGCTTAGAACAAAAAAAATCTATTAAACAAAAGCAACAATTTTCATTGATCTTTTCAAATACATTTAAACTGTATAATCGAGCGAAATCACCCCGGAGAAGAAAAAAAGTTCCCGCTAAGAATATACAATCCTTGAAAGAGCTGCTGTTCGTTGTTGATATTTGTCTCGAATAATACATAAAAACGGTTCCATTTTTTTGGTAGAAATGTCCAGTGTAAATATCTTCCCATGTAGTAGAATTGCTGTGCTAATATTTATATCGTGCGGTACAGTGTGAATGTGTCCATTTAAGTCTAACGCTGTTGGATATTTGTTACGCAAAACCTTTAGAATTAGACTTGTATTATCACTCTTCTAGTATTGACGCTAATAATTGTGCTTGTCTAGTACTTGTTAATTTCACGCGCGAAAACTGTCTTAGCTACAATTTAAAGTTGTTTCATTGGATTTTTCAAATTTTACTTTTTCACACTATATTAATGAATCTGGGAGTTTCTGCCATTAGAGATGCTGTTTTCTCTACAATTCTGCAATCAACTGGTCGCCAATATCGATTGACCTCAGGACGGATGCTTCCCTAGATAAACTTTCATTGTAACACTTACGACAAACGGTTGATCAGTAGAGCACCCTTCTTATAAGTTTTTTTCTAAATTTTCTATCAGTATGTATTTTCCGTATGATCGTTTTGTGCCAATTTAGGATTCAACAGTAACATTTTCATATTTTCACCATACACCCTCCGCAACCATCAAAACCCGAAACCACCGCTGCAAATCACCAAACCACAACCCAAATCAAACTGAAAACAAAAATTGTATCAATACAACTTTCGAAAAACAACCTTCCCTCGCTCTTATTGTTATCTTTCCACGTGTGGCCACACTTTGCCCGGGTATCTATGCCGTATCGCAGAGCTCAAAGCATCGGCATCGAGCGCATCGCGGAACGGATCATCGGGCCAACCGCCGAAACCACAGCCGGAAAAGGGACCGGTGATGCTTCTACACGAACTGTTCACCGACGCGATCTTCGAGTGCGTCTCAACCGATGGTCTTCAGCATTCGAAGTTTACCGTCGTTGTCACCGTGGATAACCAGCGATTTGAGGGAACAGGACCATCGAAAAAGATGGCCAAAAATGCGGCAGCAAAGGCAGCCCTCGCTTCGATGTGCAACATCTCGTTCAGTCCACTGCAGCAGGCTAAGTTCGGTGCACTGATGAATTCGGCCTCGGGTACGTTGGGTGGGACTGGCGGTGGTGGCGGCGGCGGTCCCGGACTGGGAGTTAACGGAGATGGTAGCGGAAGTTACGACCAGAAGAGCGTTGAGTTACCTCAAACGTTCGCGGATGCCATTGGAAAGTAAGCGAGAATTGTCCTGCCGCCGTTGGATCAGAACAAGTTTAATAACATTTTCTTTTGTTTTAGGTTGGTTATTGAAAAGTTCAACGAAGTTATGAAAGGTAACGATGTGTACTCCCGACGAAAGGTACTGGCGGGTATCGTTATGACCGAAGGATACGAAGTTAAAACAGCTAAGGTAAGCTCCCCATGGTTGCGAATATGGACACTTCGTAGGATTCAAATTTATTTTTTAAACATTTTCGATGTGGCTCTTTTGTGTGGCATCATGCAGAATTATTTTTGAATAAGACTTAACCCCATGCACAGTGGTCCGAAATGGAAAATTAGCGTTACAAAAATATTTTCACTATTAAATATTAGTTTTTTTGTAGTTGGTATCTTCACAAAAGATGTTTGTAATCCAATGACACTCATTTTGATGTAAAATGTTGGGTGGTCCTTATTTAGATTGAAATCTGAAATCTAACTTTCTTAATAGAACTCAAAAACAATTTCATTGTACAATAAAGTTGTAGGAAATTTTATTTTGAGCAACTTTGTTGAGAGAAGCACCTTTCTAGCTTTCCATTTGATCGAATCACATCAATTTTCCCAAGTAAAAGTAGGATGGTTCCTAAAATATCACTTTTTTGTTCTAACTTTTTTGTGAAACGTTCTATGGAAAAGTTGTCTTCAAAAGAGTTGTTGCACTAATTGTTAGGCACAATTTTACTGAACTAAGATTTTTCATGTGAGCTACCAGTAAAACGTTACGATTGTTTTTTCATCAAAAACTAGTCAACCTTCAAATACCAATATTCATTCGATGCCAGATCGATAAAAATGTATCCTATGCGGTTCCTGAAAAGTCATAATATAAGTAAAAAGTTGAGAGAAAATTGAAAGGGTGTTATTTTTTAACTCATTTGAATTAGTCTTAAAAATACCTTCAAAAAACTCAAAAACATTGCATAAACGCCTTAACGTATCAACATACTTCCTTTAGCAAAATAATAGTATGAAATTAGCACTACAAGTGTTCCGTACATTGTCTATTCGAGAAATGAGACACACAAAAGTTACATCTGAAAAAAGTTTTTGGCTGAACAATTTTTATTAATTTATTACCAAAATAACTACTTCTTTTGAGTTTGAGTAACTGAGGATTAGAGATAGTGTGTAATATGGTTACTCCGAACTAGTTGGCCATGATAAATCTATGAACAGAAATTTTCATTATCTTGACAACCATTCAAACAAACTGGTGCAAGTTAAAAAAAACCTCAAATATTTTTATCTAAATCGTACCGAGATGCCTATGACTCTGGGCCTTCTTTCTCATCCACTTGTGTACCGAATAGCCAGTAACAACCGGAAAACTACGCACAATGAGTTTTGGTTAGAGTAAATACATTCTACTTATTTTAACAAACTTATGATTTTCTTGGGATTCAGTGCTTTGACTTACAAAAAGCTAACGGATTTAATTATTACTGGTTAGAGTAATGATGACATCAGTATATTTTTAAAGAATTTCCGAATGCTGAAAAAAGTTCAATACTCAAGTAGATCATTTTGATCAGGTCAATTGATCAATAGCCGGAATAAGATAAACGTCGACGAGTTTCAAAGTAACACTGATAAAATACGAGCGTTGTATGTATCGTATGTATGTTATATTTTGAATATTAACACGATCATTGCGATAACGGAATCAAAATCAATTGCATCAGTTATTTTGGAAATAAATTTGTTAAAATTGCTCAGCAAGACATCTATATTCGGCTGTAGTTTTTGTGTGTCTCATTTCTCGAATGACAATGTATGGAACACTTGTACGGCTAATTTGGTACTATTATTTTGCTTAAGGAAGTAAGTTGATACGTTAAGGCGTTTAAGAGTTATGCAATGTTTTTGAGTTTTTTTTAAAGGTATTTTAAGACTAATTTAAATGAGTTGAAAAAATAACACCCTTCCAATTTTCTCCTCACTTTTTACTTATATTATGAACGTTCAGGAACCGCATAGGATACATTTTCATCGATCTGGCATCTAATGAATATTGGTATTTGATAGTTGACTAGTTTTTGATGAAAAAAATCATAACGTTTTACTGGTAGCTGGACACACTAGTAAGCAGAGTTGCACTGAGTCGTGATCATCATCCACACGTCAAATCATACGAAGTAGTTCCGTCACGAACCAAAATGATCGTCATTCAACGTTGATCGAATTCATGTAATGGGTAGCGTACGGCGAACACGAACAACAGTGACGCGAGAGTGGCAACACGCAGAGAGTAAAATATTTCGAATGAGAGAGCAGATCGGTCATTCTCTGTTTGTTTTTAAAACGGTCTGTTTATAGTTTTATAGTAAAATGAAAATGATAATACTTTGATCTTCATTATCATTTTCTGACATCACATCATTGCGAATGCACTTTTATTTTCCTTCTAAGAACTAAGTCAAATCGAGAAAACGTTTTCCTTGCAATTGATGATCACGACGGAAATTTCAAAAATTGACCGTCATTCTAAGACTACAGTCATGTTGATTCGTCTCCAAGTGAGCATTAGACCAAAGACAAGATATCCAGCTCTCACATTTCCCGAACAAATCATTGGCAACAATATTTTTTGCGAGCATGGCGCCCTCAGGCGAGTCCGCATCGAACCTCGTACACAGAAGTAGGGGAAAGAAATGTCAAATTCGTGCGCGCCAAAATAGCAGCACTGCGCACCCATACAATTGACATGATATGTTGAATGTGACACCGTGCGATGGCGTTGTTGAATTGAATATTGATTTCGCTCCAAGCTGACAGGGTCTGATTAGACTGAACTGACGGAATATCTCTCTCAGTGAAACTCATACATTAGTAATGACAGTACATGCAGCTTCTCAGTGAGAGAGCTAGCAAGAGAAACGATGCCTGTTGGAACGCTTGTGTCCGTCAGTGAATATTCTCTGTTTACGGATACTGGATGCAACACTGAGCTGGACACATTAGTAAGTTTTTACACCAAAAAGAGCGCCATTTGATTACAAACAACTTTTGTAAAGACATCAACCACAAAAAAAAACTAATATTTAATAATGTTTCGGACCACTGTGCAATGGTTTTCTGCTTCATTTCCTAGAAGACAATTACACAAGCTGCTGGGAAAATCACTTAAAAATCATTGGTGATCTTAATATCACTGATCTCGTGCATAAAACTATCACTTTTTTTTCTTAACTTAAATTCGAATTTATTTGTATTGGTTTTTGGTTTACAATCGTTTTTTCAGAGTAAGTGATACAGCTTATTGCTTTTCAATCTTCATCTTTCTGTCTTGCTAAACAGTTTTAATCTGTTTGTATTGTTTGGCTATTTGCAGTAAGTTTGATTATCAACAAGAATTTTGTTTTGTTTCTGGTTATCCTTAAGCCTAAATTATCCTAATACCTAATTTTTCCTAACTCTAATTTTATTTACAATATTTACAAGATTACGAATAAATACTTCGTATAGTTTGCCATTTTGATATTAGTTTTTTTTTGTTTCTATTATAGAGACTTTAACATTAATGTCATTCACCTCTTCGGGACAGAAAAACTTTCTGACTCTATGTGCGGGGTTGGGAATCGAACCCAGGCATGCTGCGTGAAAGGCATCGACTTACCCATCACGCTATACCCGCCCCAATTTTGATATTAGTGCTCTATTCATATGCTTCGTTGCATATTTATTTATTCTGGTTTGAATCAGGTCGAGATTTGCCAGTTGATGAATACGAGTTATTTTTGTTCGTCTTGGAAGATTTAGTATCATTCTCAGGAATTTATTTTGTACTATTTGGAGCTTTCTTCGATGGGTAAGTGCACAGTCCTTCCATACCGGAGAGCAGTACTACAGCATGGGCAGAACGACTTGCTTGTAGATAGTCAATTTATTGGTTTTAGACTTACGGTTTATTATCGGATATAGCTTTCGCAGCATGATAGTACTTTTAACCACTCGATCATCTATGTGAGCTCGGAAGAGTAGCTTACTATCCATTAAAAAGCCAAGATAGCAATTGCGAACCATTCGACTTCGGTTTCCATCACCTGAATTTTTGTACTTGGTTTAAGACGGTCAGTATTTCGGTGAGGAAAGATGATTATTTGGGTTTTGGCCGCATTGACCCGGATTTTCCATGTGGTCAAATACGAGGTGTATGCATTAAGACCATTTTGCAGTTTTTTACCAGTGTTTTTATGTACCGTCCGGTATAGCTGATAGCGGAATCGTCCGCAAATAACGAGAGAGTTCCTTCGGCTGGCAGAGGTGGAATATCTGAGTTGTATAAATTATGAAGTAGTGGACCCAAGATACTACCTTGCGGTACACCCGCCGGTATATTGTACGGATTCGAACAAACTTTCGATAGGCATACCTGTGATCTTGAAGATAGTTGGACATAATTTTGGCTAAATAAATCGGACAGTTCTGCTGGAGAAGCTTGACATGTCAAGCCGTCGTGTCAGACGTTGTCGAATGCCTTTTCGATATCAAGGAACGCCATCACAGTAGTTTTAGCTAGTTCTTTGGATCGTTTAATTGCTTTTAGAACTCTCTGGAGCTGATGGACAGTTGAATGACCTCGCCTGAATCCAAATTGAGAGTCTAGGAGGATATTATTCTCGTTGATGTGCTCAAGAAGTCTTGTATAAATGACTCTTTCGAACAGTTTGCTTATAGAGGAAAGTAAGTTTATTGGTCTATGGCTTGATGGGTTGGTGGGATCTTTTCCCGGTTTAAGAATGGGAATTACTTCGGAGAGTTTCCACATGAATGGAAAATAACCAATTTCCAGACAGCGGTTGAACACATTGACCAAGAGGTTAAAAGTTTTTGGTCCGAGATTCTTGAGAACAATATTGAAAATTCCATCAAAACCGGGAACTTTCATGTTACGGCAGGTCTTAATATAGTTTTTTAACTCATTCAGTGAGACTTTCTTAACACTTAATGGATCAATTGCGGTGTTGGAAAGCCGGTTGATGCTAACCGCGACTGGCTCTTCCATTTGACTAATGATATCTCGACCCAGATTGTGCGATGCAAGAAACTGTTCAGATATAAGATTTGCTTTTTCGGTGGCAGTAATATATAAACCATTAGTATCTTTCAGTGGGGGAATAGGTTTTGGTTTGTTTTTTTAGCACTTTGGTAAGTCGCCAGAAGGGCCTGAAGTAGTTAGGCAAATTTTTTATATCATTACTGAACTTAATGTTGTGAAGTTTTTTAACCCTAGCAGCAATAATTCTGTTCAGTTTTTTATACAGCACTTTTCTGAGAAAATTTTTTGTTCTTTGGAATTGTCGTCTTACGCAAATATATAACTTTTTTAGTGTGTTCATCAACTTGAAGAAACTCACCTACTACCGATCTTGGTGGCACGTGTGTTGATTCCGCTTCGATGATGGTGTTGGTCAGGTGCTGGAGAGCATTGTCAATGTTGGCTGTAGACACCAGCGAAGGGATATCCGGAAGTTTGTCTTCGACGAAACGTTGCAGCAGAGGCCAGTTTACTTGATGATAATTGCTCCTGTAAGCCTGTTGGCGCGTGTTGATTTCGCGTTGTAACTGAAATACCACCGGTAGATGGTCGGATGATAGATCAGCTATCACACCCGGAGTTGAGCAGTTATCCACCATATTGGTCAATACAAGAGCCTTGTCCGGTCGGTGAGTAGTATGTTGGTGAACCTGGATGAAATATGACGTAGTGACCAGCCTGAAGATCATTTGCTATCACGACACCGTTGCAGTTGTTTCTCGCGTTTCCCCATAGCGGATGGCGGGCGTTTAGATAACCAATAAGGATGAATTTTCCTTGTCTTCTGGTTAGCTTCTGGATCTCGTTTCTCAATCGCATTGCAGAGCCATCCACTTTTTTGCACTGACTTGGACAGTATGCTGCGATCACTTCGATCGGTCCTTCGGATATTTTCAATTCGATGTCAACAGCTTCGATGATTGATAGTCGGTAATCGGGAGGAGTCCTGAACTCTATACCCTTACGGATGGCAATAGCGACACCACCATATCGTGCTCCACGGAGTGATGATGTAGAGAGAAGTTCACTGAAGGTTGGAGATGGGTTTCGGTAAAGACTGCAATATCTATTCGGTTTGTTTGAAGAAATTCGATAATTTCCAGCTTTTTCGCCGCTACCGAGCGGGCATTTCAGTTAAGGATTTGGGCGGTGAATGCTGAAGCTCATGAACATTTACATCATGTGCATCATCATTTTTTGCATTTCAGCCACCATCGCAGCCAGTTGTGCAACAGTGTTTGAAATTGAAGTGGCAGCTGATCCCATTTCAGGATGTGAACCGTTTGTATTCGGATCTGGAAACGGTTGATTCTGTTGATTCCATTTAAAACCGGGTGGAATTGGTGTAAAATGATCACGTTGACCAGATCCTGTTATGTTATTCGATGGAGGCGGAAGCTCGGGAAACAATTCCGGATCGATGAGAATATCTCTTTTATTTTTCGTCTGTTGGTTTCTGATGGTTGCCTGTGCCCGAATTTTCCGGTACTCTTCACGTTTGGGACACTGTTTATCCGTAGTTTGATGATTGCCGGCACAGTTGGCACATTTGTATTGACATGCACCGTCGATTTCGCAGTTCACTGTTAGGTGCTCCTGGCAACAATTGTTGCACTTTGGTTTCATATTACAGTTGCGGGTACCATGACCAAAATTTAGGCACCGCATGCACTGGGTAACACTACGATTTGGGCCTCTGTACGCCTCCCATTGCACTATGATATGGCCGAGCGAACGAATAGCCGAAGGTGACACTACCCTTTTGAAAATGTACGAGGTACAAGCAATCTCGATATTTTACTGTTTGATTCCTTCTTGTTATCGGAAAAACAGCAATCGGCTTCAATTTGTAGACTTCACTTAATTCACTCAAGATATCGTTAGTTTCCATCGCTGGCAGACCTCGAATCATTGCCTTGAATGTTGTTTACGTTTCAATCAGCTGATTTTGAAGTTCCGATTTTGAACTTATCAAGATGACGTCGTTACTAGAGGTGTGCAAAACAGCTCATTTTGGTGAACAGCTCCGAACCGATCAGCTCACCAAAGTGAATCGATTCGATGTATCAGCTCATCAGCTCTTTTAGTTTAAACTTAGATTCATTTTGTGCACCGTTTTTCTTATGCCGGTTTTCTTTCATATGCATGATCGAAATTGAATCATTGATTTGCAATGATGCAATGAATGCAATGCGAATTAACTTATCTTTAATTGATGTCGACTAAATTGAATCTCTTAAAGAGCCGAAGATCCGATCAGCTCGTAGCGTGTTCCCTTCGTCATAATGCAGTGAACTGGGTAGCAAATGAGTGAGCTGGTGAGCTGCGGTTCTTTTGAAAAGAGCTGTGAGCTGTCAGCTCACTTCAATGATTCGATTCACTGGAACAGCTCATGAGCGAATTGCCCATCTCTAGTCGTGACAGGGGGCCGATAAAATTCAACTCCGGCCTTTACCAGATAGATTCTCGCCTTGTCAAAATCTTTATGCGTTGATATGATAAGCTTCGTTCCCATGCTGGTGAGCTGGTAGGCTGCTGTGATGTTGATTGCTTGCACAGAGCTGCTAAATGTCACTGTCAATTAGCAACTTTGCACGACGAAGATAGGAACGTTTATGTCACTGGACTGCTGCCAACCAGGCTCTACCAATCATCATATATTGAGTGTCTGAGAGCCGATCTGTCATAACTTAAATGCTCTTGATATTATGCTCACCAGGACGCTCATTGATTGCCGATGCGATTGATATTATCTTCATTTCTCCTGTCACTGCTTGATTACGATGTGACTAAATATTAATCAAGCAGCATAAACATTGAATTAAATTCATGTACACCAATAAACTCCGAAATCCGATGACTTTTTGCAAAGAACAATGAACTTTATCAATTTATGTTTATGTTAGTACTCTCATGGATTTTTTTTACTTCAACAGGGAATAGGAGAATGAGAGAGAGAGAACAAAATGCGTCACCTGTCTTCGACTGACACTTTGACTGTACCGATTACAGTTGACGATGATTTTAGTCAGTCTGTCAAGGTCATTTGACATGACTGACAATTTGCAACTCTGAGCTTGCATTACATGTTGCAGTTTCGGGAGGGGAACGGTTTTCACCACCAGTGGGGGCAATTTTTCTTTTGTCTGTACGGGAACATCCTCGGGTTTGTCGGGGAAATCAGGATTTATCGGGGTACCAGATGTGTGTACAGAGTACTGATCACAATCGTCGACTACTGGCAGTATATCGTAAACATTATTTTGCTTACGATTGTCACTTGAATTATCGAAGGCGTCAGCACCGCTGGAGGTGCTGCCACGCTTTCCCTTTTTTAACAAAGGGCTGATATGCGATTTGGTGGGAGAGAGAGACCTTTTCTTCCTTTTGCCACCCATTCTCAGTGCGACTAACACTTTGTAACTCACAAGTGATCTAAGTCAAGAAAGAAATTATCGTTGCGTAATCACAACTAATATAATGATGTCGAAAATCGTTTCTGAAATGTCGAAATTGCGGGAAGGGGCGAGTAAATTAGCGATATTATAAATTTTGCATTATATGCGCATTGAAAGATTATGCCTTCAAATGGTTTAACTAAAGTTATGCACTGATAATTTAGTCAATTAATATGAACTAGGGTGAACCAATAGCTGGGAATTATCAATGTTCTAACTTTAGGCAATCTAATGATAGGTGGTGAGCAGAGGTGGGTTATAAACCACGCCGGTACGAAAAAATTTTCTCAGAGATGGCTGAACCGATTTTCACAAACTTAGATTCAAATGCAACGTCCTATGGCGTCTTAAATTTCATTCTAGATCCGACTTCCGGTTCCGGCATTACAAGGAAATATGTGTAAATTTATGAAAAATGCGCACTCAATTTTCTCGGAAATATCTTAACCGATTTTCACATACAAAGAAGCAAATAAAAGGTCTTGAAATTCTTTAAAAAGTCCCCGAAAAAATTTTTCAGATCCGACTTCCGGTTGTAGTATTACAGTGCGATTAGTGAAAATTTTCAATTTCATGAGTATTTTTTCACAAGCGCAAACTTACTGCTAAATTCATCTTGTTAGTAGATCTTGTTAGTTAGTGAATATATAAAATTACTTTGAGACTACTTGGCCCCGGTTTCCGCTTCAGAGAGCACCGATAATAGTGAAGAAAAGCTCCAAAAACGGAACTCACTTCGATGTTTCAGCAACTGTTAAACCGATTTGCACGAATCATGATTCATATTAAAGCTCTTATTGTTTTTCAATATACTGTGCAATTTCATCCAGATCCGAAATTATAGGGCGATGAGTGTCAAAACATTCAAATCGTTATTCAAAATGACGATGCAAAACCGGTACGGGTCGATACGTGCTGGTACTAAAGAAGAAGAAAACACCACCGGCTTTGATCCATTCGCATGGATGCCACATTTAAATCTATATTTTTTAGGTGAAATAAATGAAAATTTTGTGAATTTGTGAATCTTTTATTCAATTTGTACCTACTTATTATTACAAAATCATGATAACGTTGCTTTTCTATAAAAGTACACTTATTACCTATGTCATATAGAAAGTTTATGCAATCACTTGAAAAATTGACTAGTGAAAATTGGCCCAGAGTGCTAAGCGTTCTATAACATTCGACACAGTTCATCGAGCTGAGCAATGTATAATGTAATGTCACTCATAAATTTAAAAAAAATCTCATAATCCCATAGTTTGCTATTGAATTTCATCATGCTTTCATAGGGTAAAGTGTGTTTAAAATTGCACACCGTCATTTAGAGCGACGATTCAAAAAAGAATAAGATTCTTCTTGATTTGGCTCGAAACTGATTCAATTTGTAGGCTATATTGGTTATTTACTAAACGAACTGACTTCGGCTATACTGGTTCCAAATTCCCGGTTCCAGAAGTACCGGAAATTGTGGTCGAAAGGTTTAAAATGAGACTCACTCAATTTTCTCATAGATGATTTGATAAATTTCCGCAAACAGGCTCAAATCCAGTCCCATAGGTTGCTGTTTAATTTCATCCTGATCCGACTTCCGGTTCCAGATCTATATGGTAAAGTGTATTCAATCATTTGGTGTGACGCACAGTGGTCCAAAACTGGAAAAAGACGGTCAAAAGTCTGTACTGACTTTCCCTGATTTTTAAGAGCTAACGTGTTTTCAAAGAAGTTTCACAAGATCATATTACGCTTCTTTTGAAAGTGATACCTTAATTTTTGTTAAGGGGGTAGTACCAATTTCGAATAAAAATAATTTTTTTTTTCACAAAAAAATTTTTGTTTTCTGTCTCATTTTGAAGCAAAAAACATTTGAAATATTTTTGCTGAAGATATAAATAATGTAAAAAAATTATTTTTTGAGATATATTCACTTTATTTTAAAAACATTTTTTTTTTGATTTACTATTACTCTATTACCTAAGGATCTACTACAAAGAGCGCGTAAACACGCAAAAACAAGCAAGCTCATGCTTGCACGCGCAACTTAAGCAAATTGATGTAATTTTTGTTTTGTTTACTTTTTGACAATTAACAATATTAGAAATGATCTAAGTGGAACTCGATGCAATTTTTTAGGCCTTTTCAAAGTTAGTTTTAAATATTGAAAATCCGAAAAATTATCAAAAGTTCAACACATATGTTTTCCAAACAAAATATGAAAAAGTATTGTAAAAGTACAAACCTTTAGAGCAAATTCAGCAGCTAGAAGTTCTATTCTGGTCTACGATGCCGTTCTATTTTTTGTATATTTGCTCTTCAAGAGCCGAAAATCCGTTCAGCTTGTAGCTTGTTTCCACCTTACCAGCAGGGATGCCAGGTCATTTTTTCAAAAATCTGTGATCAAGCCAAAAACCTGTCTGAGCAAAATCTGTGCACGTTTCCTCGTTTCCATAATAGCTGATTTGAATCATTTTAGTAAGCAAAAAAAAGGTCTCACTATTTCCTACCGCTCTGTAATTTTTGATGCTAAACTGTGATCAATTTCAAAAATCTGTGATCGATTTCAGAAATCTGTGCCATTTTTTAAATCTGTGCAAAAGGTTGAAAATCTGTAAAACACAGAAAATCTATAGAACACTTTCTTAACCCATTCATGGTTTCAGCATGGCCATAGTGAATATGAATCACACGAATAGTACTCAGGATATTCTCATTGGAAAATAAATTGGATTAGGAATATATTTTCCTATAAGTATTGTAAAAGTTTGCAGCATTAAGTTGCATATTTCGCTTGGGTACAAGGTTTCCTAGGTAAAAATAGGTAAAATGATGCATAAATTTTCAAGAAAAGAATAAACCTATGCATTACCTTCTACAAAATTATAGGATTTTATATTTTCTACAATTATTCCAAACAAAGTATGTATAAAAAAATAACTTGAAACTAGTTATGATTTGAAAACTAGTTTTAAGGGGTTGTAATAATTCAATAACTAAAACTAACTTTGGAATGGCATAAAAAAAAAGTTCCATCGAGTTCCACTTAGATTTTTGTTTATAGTATTGGGCATATCGATTTCTATAAATTTTGTAAAAATCAGCTGCATAAAATTGCATATTTCGCTTTGGTGTGAGGTTTTATCATAGGTAAAAAAAGGTAAAATGTTGTATAACTTTGCCAGGAAACAACAAACCTATACACTACCTTCAACAAAAATTTGGGATATTTTATTATCTTCAATTATTCCAAACAAAGTATGCATAAAAAAATAACTCGAAACAAGTTATAAATAAAAAACTGATTTTAAGGGGGTTGCCATAAAAACGCTATGTATATCCGAAACGGTGCGACCTACACTTTTGGTATATTTGACAAAGTAAATTATTTTCAATAGCTCTAAAACTTTGTAGAAGAAAAAAAATTTCTATCTCTTCAGAAAAAAAAGTTATGGTTATATTTTTTGTCAAAGTAGGCCATGAACAATTAGGGATAGAATCAAATTACGCGGTATATATTTGTGAATAATTTCTTAAAAACAACTATATGCATTAAAAGAACGGTTTGGCAGCTACTGATTTATGTCCACGTTTTTATTGATTTAAACCTCTGTGCGACGATGCAGAATAAAAAAAGGCGGGTGGGTAATGTCAGAGACATAACTGGATGTCGTGAATACGAAAACAACTGACATGTTCCTTAACACTTCCGAATATCAATTGTATGAATTATGCACGCATTCCCCTTTTTCACATTTTTCGCAAAAACAAAGAAAGCTTCACTTGATCTCGATTACTGTGAATTTCACACAGCGAAAAGTGCACAAATCTAAGCAAACTGTTCTTGATTTGTAGTAAACTGAGGATATTTCCCTACGATTTGCAAACAACAAATCCTAATAGTTCTTTAGAAAACTTTTAGAGCCATTAGAACGGCTGATATTGTGCAATGCTCTCCACCGTTGTTTTTTTCCCAATGCTAATGACTGGCAGCTGTGACGAATTCGCTCTTGTCGAAAGCGAAACTAGCTGTGCAGACGACACAAAACACATCTGCTCATAGGGGCGATAGAATCCAAACTGATTCAATTTTTGTTAAGAGATTTCCTTTTATGTGATTTCGTTTGTAGCTTTTTCACTAATGGGCGGTCCTAACGGCTATAAAAATAGCCGCATTCAGAATTTTAATGTTGATTATTTCATTTCGGATTTGCATAATTTATTGAAAGAAACTATCAATATCCTGAAGGGACTCGTTTCTAGCATTCAGAAAAGTCAAATTGCGTAATTCTCTACGACATTAAACTCTGGAACATTTTTCGCAAAAACAAAGAAAGCTTCACTTGATCTCGATTACTGTGAGTTTCACACAGCGAAAAGTGCACAAATCTAAGCAAACTGTTCTTGATTTGCCGTAAACTGAGGATATTTCCCTACGATTTGCGAACAACAAATCCTAATAGTTCTTTAGAAAACTTTTAGAGCCATTAGAACGGCTGATATTGTGCAATGCTCTCCATCGTTGTTTTTTTCCCAATGCTAATGACTGGCAGCTGTGACGTAATCGCTCTTGTCGAAAGCGTGCAGACGACACAAAACACATCTGCTCGCAGTGGCGATACAATCCAAACTGATTCAAGTTTTGTTGAGAGGCTTGTTTCTATCTGATTTCGTTTGTAGCTTTTTCACTAATGGGCGGTCCTAACGGCTATAAAAATAGCCGCATACAGAATTTTAATGTCGATTATTTCATTTCGGATTTGCATATTTTATTGAAAGAAACTATCAATATGCTGAAAGGACTCGTTTCTAGCATTCACAAGGACCAAATTGAGGAACTCACTGCGATATTCACCACTTTTCGGAACATTTTTCCCGGACGATTTGTTGTACAGCAGCAGATATTTTGTTCTCTTCCTTAGAACGCGTTCTGATTCTTATCACTCTCTCAGAGGGTAAATTTTGAAAAGGCACCCCATAGTAAAGTAAGTCGTATTCACGACAAAAATGGGTTGTATAGAGGTACAGTAAAGTAAATTCCGCATAATTCTTTAGGAGTATTATTATGGTTTTAAGAACAACCGAATAGAAGTCTGGAATAGAGAACTGGACCCTGAGTTCAAGACCTAAATTTAGATCCAATAACACTCAGAATCCAGTTTCAGTCGCTGCTGGTTCTCGCCTTGGTGGCCAGCAAACGAATGAGAGATGCGACCTGAGCGTTTGAGGTTATAACCACGCAGAAGGTGCATTCTCTCTCGCTGCTGGTGGAAAGTTTAACTCCCGCTGCTGCTGCTGGCTGGTCCTCGCGCCTCGATGGCCAGCAAGCGAATGAGAGATGCGACCTGAGCGTTTGAGGTTTTTATTAACCACGCAGAAGGTGCATTCTCTCTCGCTGCTGGTGGAAAGTTTAACTCCCGCTGCTGCTGCTGGCTGGTCCTCGCGCCTCGATGGCCAGCAAGCGAATGAGAGATACGACCTGAGCGTTTGAGGTTTTTATTAACCACGCAGAAGGTGCATTCTCTCTCGCTGCTGGTTAACTCTCGCTGCTGCTGCTGGCTGGTCCTCGCGCCTCGATGGCCAGCAAGCGAATGAGAGATGCGACCTGAGCGTTTGAGGTTTTTATTAACCACGCAGAAGGTGCATTCTCCGTCGCTGCTGGTTAACTCTCGCTGCTGCTGCTGGCTGGTCCTCGCGCCTCGATGGCCAGCAAGCGAATGAGAGATGCGACCTGAGCGTTTGAGGTTTTTATTAACCACGCAGAAGGTGCATTCTCTCTCGCTGCTGCTGCTGGCTGGTCCTCGCGCCTCGATGGCCAGCAAGCGAATGAGAGATACGACCTGAGCGTTTGAGGTTTTTATTAACCACGCAGAAGGTGCATTTTCCGTCGCTGCTGGTTAACTCTCGCTGCTGCTGCTGGCTGGTCCTCGCGCCTCGATGGCCAGCAAGCGAATGAGAGATGCGACCTGAGCGTTTGAGGTTTTTATTAACCACGCAGAAGGTGCATTCTCTCTCGCTGCTGGTTGATGATTCCACTCCCACGACGTCTGCTTCCATCGAACGCACGAAAAGAAATGATCGATTTTCGCATATATTTTTTTTTTTTTGCATAAATATCTGTTTATTAATCTTATTTTTGTGTATTACATCAACATTTTACAGTACAAGTGTTTTGACCCTTTGGCCTTTCATCTTTGTTGTTCATACGATTCGTTATTAATATTAGGTGTTTTAGTTACTCTTGTTTTACATACTAATGTTTAATCATAATATTTATTTTAATTATTTATAAAATGTCTACCTACTTATAACTATCCCTAACCTAATACGTACAAATTTTGAATTATTTGTATTTCAGAGATTGAGCACCTCTCTTCAAATTTCGTGCAGTATTGTTCGAATTTTTGTTCTAGTATATCCAGGGAGGCAATCTCATGTACTTCACTAGTCCTTGTCCAAGGGGGTAGATTTAGAATCATCTTTAAGATCTTACTTTGAATGCGCTGGAGCCTAAGTTTGTGTGTTCGTGCACAGCCCCGCCAAACAGGGACTGCGTATTCAATTGCGGGGTAGATGATTTGTTTATAGACAGCCATCTGATTCTTCAGGCACAGTTTAGATGTTCTACAAATCAGCGGATACAGAGACCTAATGAGTATGCTGCATTTTTGAACGATTTTGTCAACATGTGACCTGAATATCAGATGTCTGTCAAAGGTGAGTCCTAGATAGATAACTTCATCGGACCATTGAATGACCTCATCACCGAATCGTATTCTGCATTCGTCTGATGGAACAAGTTTTGGAGATCTTGAATGTGGAAACAAGATGACCTGAGTTTTTGCTGCATTGATCACAATTTTCCAGCTTGTAAAATATTCCGTTAAAGCGTCCAGACCTGTCTGTAGTTTATTCTTCAGAGCATTAATGACACGACCTTTGTAAAGAATGGCAGTATCATCAGCAAATTGTGACAGAACACCACCAGCTGGAAGAGGTGGGATGTCTGATGTGAAAATGTTGTATAGAATGGGACCTAGGATACTTCCCTGGGGTACACCAGCAGGAATAGTAAATCTTTCTGAAAGTGCATTATTCAGAGAAACCTGGAATGCTCTATCTGCAAGATAATTTTTGATAATTTTAATAAGATACATGGGAAAATTATACCGATGCAGTTTGAACACCAGTCCATCGTGCCACACATTATCGAATGCCTTTTCAATATCCAATATTGCCATGGCAGTCGTTTTGGACACTGATTTGTTTTGCTGGATGACGTTGTTAACCCTTGTGAGTTGGTGGATGGTGGATCTTCCTTTCCGGAACCCAAACTGTTCTTCCAGAAATATATCCTGTTCATCTGCGAAAGCAAGAATTCGCCTTTGTATTGACTTTTCAAACAGCTTGGATAGGGCAGAGAGTAAGCTGATGGGCCGATAGCTCTTGGAAAAGGAAGGATCTTTCCCCGGTTTCAAAACTGGGATAACTTTAGCTAACTTCCACATTGAAGGGAAGTAACCAAGCTCCCAGCACCTGTTAAAAATTTTAGCTAAGAAGACAAATGAGCGAATACTCAAATGTTTCAGCTCAATGTTGAATGTGTTGTCGAAACCGGGGGCCTTCATATTTTTGGATTTTTTCACAAAAGCCATCAGCTCATTCGCAGTGACTCTACTTTCCTCAGGAACCAAGCTGTCTGATTGGTCAACCTCAGCTACGCTATCAGCAACGGTTCTTTCATATGGACTAACAATGTTAAGTCCTAAATTGTGAGAACACACAAACTGCTGGCCTAGCGCATTTGCCTTCTCTACTGGTGTGATTAAAGGTATTCCTTCAGCTGCGTCCTGGGGTGACATCAGAGGAGGAATAGGCTTCGGTTTTTTCTTAAGCACCTTCGTTAAGGACCAGAAGGGCTTTGAATGTGGAAGAATTTCTCGAAGCTTTTGCTGGAAGTTCCTGTTGCGAAGCTCAGATATCCTTTCCTGGATTATCCTAGTTAAGTTGTTATAAGTAGTCTTCCTATCTAGGATGCCGGTTCGTTGATACTGCCTCCGGTAGATATTCCGAAGTCGGATGAGTTTCTTGGTGACACTGTCGATTTGAAGAGAGGAACTCGGCATATGTTGTACTGGAACCGTCCTATCACGAGCGACTGTGATTGAATGCTGGAAGGAAGATAGGGCTGCATCGATTTCCATCGGGGAATCAAGTGGCAGATCGATATTAATAAGTTGGTCGGCGATTTGTTGAAATTGGACCCAATCGGTGCGATAATAGTTCCTCCGAGGTTGAATAGGCACTGTTTCTGGTGAAGATCCCAACGTCAATATTACTGGAAAGTGATCCGAAGAGAGCTCGTAGAAGACAACCGGAGAGCTTTCTATGGCAATGTTGCTGATGAATATATCCAAAATGGAATGAACTCCCGATCTGGAAAGTCGCGTTGGTTGATCCGGTGCGAAGATGTTGTATTGTCCAGCTTCGTAATCTTCGGCAAGTACGAATCCGTTTCGATTCTGTCTTCTGTTTCCCCACAGCTCATGCCGTGCGTTCAGGTCCCCAGCAATGATGAATTTGTTCTGTCGTCGAGTGAGCATAGCCAGATCTCGCTTCAATGATGCACACGTACCATCTCGAAGATTGGTTTGTTTGGGGCAGTACGCTGCAATGATGATGATGGGTCCCATCGTCGTTGTAATCTCAATTCCGATGGCTTCTATGAGTTGCAATTTAAAGGCTGACAGAAGCCTGTGCTGAATGGATCGTTTAATGGCAATGGCAACTCCCCCTCCTCTGGTAGTTGCCCTGTCGAGCCTGTGAATCCTGTAATTGGAAATAAAAATAGAAATTTCAGGTTTAAGATGAGTTTCAGTTAAAATAGCAATATCGGCATTCTTCTCTTGAAGAAAGTCGGACAATTCAGCAGTTTTGCTCCTGAGTGAGCAAGCATTCCAATTTACTATAACCAACTCATTATATTGCATATTCGATGATGAATTTGCCTAAGGCGTTGATTTGATCTAACCGCGTTCTGCAGTTTCGTAGTTTTGTTGTCATTGTTTCAAAAATGACGATCAGTTGTTCAGCAGAGAATAAATCACCAGAGTCATCCTTTGCTTGTGGTTGATTATTGCCCCATCCAGGAGGGATTCTTGAAGAAGATTCTTTTTGAGATCCAGAGGCTGAAGTCTTTGGATTGCTGCGAGGAAGTGGCGGCAAATTCGGAATATCCCTCTTCGGTGGGAGCCGTGGGAAATTAATTTCATCCTTCTGTGGAACATTCTTGCGCGTTGATTGTTTACGGGATGCCTGTTGTCGAATTTTTGTGAACTCAGCACGTTTGGGACACGATTTGCTAGTAGATGGATGGTCGCCATCACAGTTCACACATTTTACAGCGATGTCATCTAGTAGGCAATCGTTGGTATTGTGTGGTTCGGCACATTTCCCGCACCGACTTTTCATGTGGCAATTCCTCGCTCCATGGCCGTAGTTCAAACAGTTCGTGCACTGTGTGACATCCCGATGTACCGGTTTATACTTTTGCCATTCGATGATTATGTGAAATAACGATTTAATCGTTTTCAGTTGACTCATGGTGATGGAGCCCTTCTCCAGATGAATCAGGTACAGTTGATCTCTAAACTTTTTGTCCGTATTATGTCGCTTCATTTTGAACACCATCAAAGGCTTTAGTCCAGCCTCCGACAGTTCCTGCTTTAGTTCGGCTTCCATCATGTCGGGTAGTCCTCGAAGTACAACCTTCATAGGTTTGTTGGCGGCAATATCGTGTGTGAAGTATTCCGCTTTTGTCTGCTTCAGATAACATTCCACTCCTTTGTAGTGGTTCAAAGCCGGAACAGTTATTTTGTAGCCTTCAGTACATAAACGGATTGTTGCCTGTAGTCCTTTGCTGATCAGTGTGTTGAAATCCGAGCGTAGAGTTGGTGGGAAGCCCTTCAGGTAGAAAGGCGGCATTTTTTCCTTCTTCTGCAGTTCCTCTTCGACATCTACTGGCAGATCAGCATATTGGTTTTTACTCAGCAAACGGTCGTTTACCTGTACATCACTTGGCTTCAGACGCTTAGCATCCTTTGGATCCTTCTCGGATCTATGGCGGTTTTTACCCATAGCTTGGGTAGGTAGACAACTGCGAATAAAAAATAAAACAAAATCGAAATTAGTCGTAGTAGGTTATTCGTCTATCCACATCGAGTGTTAGATGACGAATGATCGATTTTCGACCACGGTTCCCCTTTTATACGCATTCAGTTGAAGATATGTGCCTGACTATCTCAAAATCGTCGTCCTTGCGCGAAAAACCCAAGCGAAAGTAAAAAGTTTTCCGCGTTGTTTTCAAATTTTAAGAAAACTTAATTTTTGAGTTGTTTGTGGTTATCGCACACTGTTCAAAATATTATCCTGAATTCCTGATCATATTTTTGATGAAATGGTGAAAGAATTATGTTGCTACCATTAATACAAGTCGAGATATTCGCGATTAAGTTCTGCCCATTCTTCCATATGGCTAATTTTGAAAAGGCACCCCATAGTAAAGTAAGTCGTATTCACGACAAAAAATACTTATTAACTTGACATAACTGTTTACAAATTGAAAAGGTTATGTTAGTTCATACCCTAAGAAAGTTTCTTAAATTTATTCACAGAATCTTTCACCCAAGTAGCATGTTAAGTTGCTGTCCCGTATTTTTCTACTGATTGTGCAATTTATCAAGTTAGTTTGTATCACTATTCTAGTAACTGTTGTGTTATGGAATAAGCGCAATTTTTCTGTGTTGTGCAACATACTTTCAAGTTCATCCGTTATAACGAACATTTATTCACAACGATTGTGCAACTGATACATGCGTCGATGCCATCAAAAAGCCAGTAATAAAATCTACGAAAAAACAATTGTGAAACTCGTGAGAACTACTACGTAATGTAAACAAAAAATGGAATGACGTTTACAAAAACATGCAAACTTATTTTCGAATGAATAAGTTTCACATTTGATTTTCAATACAACGGTTCTTAACACAAACTTGGATCTCGTAAAATAATCTGCACATGAAAAATGATAATCTTACATATTGAAGCATTGATCTTTTGTGTTTTTGTAATTGAAAAGTCGACAACGAACTGCATTTTTATGGTTTAACATGTATTCGTACGGCCAAAATTTTCAAGCGCCTTTGAATTAACGTGTTTTACTGATTGTGCACCAATTACTGTGAAAATAACAGTCTATTATTTTTAATGAGAATCATCGGAATGGTGTTTAAACTACATGTATTCAAAATTCTTCAAATTTTCAGTCGATTTTAATCAAACTAATGTGTAATTAAATCTGAAAAATCTCGAAATGAATTTTGCTTCAATATTTTCCAATATGGCATCGATGGTAAAAATGAGTTGAATAGAAAATGGTTCACCCAACGTAATGACATATATTATCTAAATAACAGTAAACATTAACATGTTAATATTTTGGAAAGAAATGCTCTACGTTTTGTTTTTTTTTATCAGTTTCAATCTTTTAGTTGAATTAAACAACAATACAACATAGTCATTCATCTTAGCGGGTCCGACTTTTGTGATACCCACTGTAGGTATTATTTTGGTAAGTTTGTGTGCTGGAGTTGCAAAAACAAGTTGCACAAGCGGTAATATATAACTGTGGGAGTAACTATGATGAAATTAACTTTTCGTTCAATATCTTTAAAAAGTGATGTCAGGTCTGCTTTTTTTCGCGAGATGAAAACCGAATACAAATTATCTGATTGATTTTTGTTTTCATTGCGTATATAACGTTGTATTCCTGCAACTTTTATGATAATAATCTCATGTCAGCAAGTTTTGCATTCAATTCAAACAGATAAATCTTGCACAACTTTTTTGCAAGTTTTCAATTTTATATCAATGTTGTTCTAAAACTGAACACACTGTTCTAAAAATTCATGAGGCAGCAAAAACAATGCGGGCTCTGCAGAAATATATTTTTTGCAGCAACGTTATCAATTCGGCTTAACCTTTTTTACCTTGCGGAGAGCATCAATCATTTCCCCAATTTTTCTTCCACAAGAGATTTATAGCAATTTCGACGTATATTGTGTCTGGTACAATTATGACAGCGGTTTGGAAAGTTTTTGATAAGTTGCACAATTGTTATAGTTACTCCCGTTTTACATGACGATGTGAAATATTTTGTAGAGCTTCTAGCGAAACATTAACAAGTTGGTGATTTACTGCGCAATTATTTTAGATGTACTTAAAGTTGTTCTACAGTGATTTTTTCGGTAGTATTGTGAAACTTAACAGTGATAAGCTGCAAAACCAATTTTAATATATATTTCTAAACATAAATAACATTTCTAAATCAATTGTAAAACATCTTGAAAGTTTTTTTTTTATATCGTTTATTTATACCCGGCTTTAACCAAGTTGCGGTCGTTCGCCGGGTTTGTATCGTTTGAGGGGGGATTTGGGAGGGGGAGGGGGGGGGGGGTTAGTGAGGTTCGGAGAAGAGGAGGGGAGATTTTTACATTTGTGTCGTTCAAATTACATTGCATTTGTTGATAGTTACATTTTTTTATATCAGTGGGATGGGTCGAGAAAAAAAAAGGGGGGGGGGGGAGGGGGGTACTACGGTTAACTGTTGGTTTCTTGTGAGAGAGAGAGAGAGAGATGTAGAGGGGGTGAAGATAGAAGAAGCTTAGACTTGAGTTGAATCGCTGTGTGGGTCTGCTGCGGACAGTCCTAATTGCTGGTTCGCGGTATCCATTGTAGTGTGGCCACGGACGACGCCCCCAGGGGAGTCCCTCTGGCGGGCGGCCCACGGCTGAGATGAAGGTAGTTATCGGTGTTCGGGGCTGTGTTGGCAGGGTGTTGAAAATGTCCGGTTTGGATGTTGATCGTGAATGTGTTTGTGTTACGATGTGTTTTGTCTCCTGTTGGCGTGTTCGGCCGGCCTCTCGCTGTTCCTTATTCGGTCCTTGGGTTGTCATCCTTCAGATGTGCAGGCCCGCTGGGGATCTTGAAAGTTTAATAAGTTACATTTGCTACTTGGGTAGTGATATTTTTTGAAATATGAGTAATATGAGAAAAGCATCATTACACCACTAGGTGGATTAAAAAAGGTTTTTTTTTTACATTTATCCACCGCTTTATGTGACGGTAAAAAAATGTTCCCACTCTTCACCCGGTATTCCCCGAACCCGAAGTAGCACCCAGATGAAATTTATGAATTTTGTATGGGAACATAAGACCTTGCATTTGAACCTAATACCGTTTTCGTTTTTGAACCTTCACGTGGGCGACTCTGACTCCGAGTAAAACGAACACGTGATACGCGCCCTAAACAACAACTCATAAAAAATAAACAAACTCGCATGGATGCGTGGTGTGGTCCGAGAAAATTTTCAGAGCGAAACGACGCGAGTAGGAGTCCGATATAGAGCGACCCCAGTTTGCTAAAACAAACATCTCAAAAGCTGTTTGGGCGACTTTGGGTCAGCTGTTGGGCTGCTCTGATCAATAAACGAGAACGGTATGAGTTATTAAAATCGGTTAAACCGTCGCCGAGAAAAGTGAGTAGGTAACTTGAAATATAAAATTTTTCCACTAATCACACTGTAATTCCTGAACCGGATGTCATATTAATATGAAATTTAAGAATTTTATATGTCATCTTAAGTCTTTTCATTTGAATCTATGTTTGTAAAATTCAGCTCAGCCATCTCCGAGAAAAGTGAGTGCACGAAAATGTTACATACTCACAGACATTTTGCGTACTCCAGGCCTAGATTCAAAAGTCGGTTTTCACAGTAATAGCATAATCTTTCTTCGTGAGAAAGGCAGAACAGATTTGTTTCATGAGGAAAGGCGACAGACGCGTTTATCCCTGCACATAAATTCCCTGGTTGATAGTCCCGGTCCCGATGTGAATGTTTCCCTGTGAGCTACAGGAACAGATTGTTTGCTGCACCAGATATTTCTTTGCAAACCTCGTATGTGTCGATGTGTTTGAAAATCTCTGCAATTTTTCCTTCTCTAGTTGTGGAGTAATATTCCTATCCAGAAAACTGTCTTGATGTCATCTTGTATCGTACTCTGTCCTTGATTTTACGTTTCGTCTTAGACTGATCAGTGCGTAGCAGTTTATGTTGAACTGCTACCACCGACATGACGGTTCAACATAAACCGCTAGGCAGACGTAAAGTCTGCCTAGCGGTTCACGTCTGCCTAGCGGTTGATGTTGAACCGTCAGGTCGGAGGTAGCAGTTCAACATAAACTGCTGGTAAAAACTCTTTACCTCTCAAACTTACCACAATCTGTACGGATAGTAAGCCGAAACGTGTTTCGTTCGGGACGTCAGTTTTGATATTACACTTAGGTGTAATATCAAAAAAGTGTTTTGCAATAGTCGGAGGTAGCAGTTCAACATAAACTGCTACGCACTGATGAGTCTAAGACGAAACGTAAAATCAAGTGAAATTGGTTATGTGCACCTAGCATAAATTAGGGGGTAAAAACTCTTTACCTCTCAAACTTACCATCGCACTCTGGCCGATTTGTTTTGTTTATCGTCACGATTTGGACTCACCACCTTTTTGTAAGTTGACACTCCGGCTCATTTTCCAGCTCTGTGTTCGATTTTAGACGACACTGGTTGCCTCTTGCCTGTGACATTTCGGATTTCGCCTTCGGCATTCAGTCTCTCTTGCCATCAGTCTTCAGTCTCTCTTTGCATCGATAAATGTTCTCCGAACACTTGTATTACCCTGGTGACAGTGTACAGTTGGTTTTATTCAATAATTCGCTAACTTGGTGTGAGTGCGCGTAGTATGTTATTTCATGATGCGCAAGCACAATTTTAAAGTGTTGTTTCCCTTGATTAGACGCCATTTTAACAATTAAGAAGCAAAAGTTAAAATCAAAAAGTAGGCATGCTGCTACGCACACATCTTGGTGAGCAGTTTTTGCCTTTCTCTCTAGTCGGTGGAGAAACTTGAATGCAATCCAGAAGAGCTTGAACTTATTACAGTATGTAAAACTGTTTCTGAAAATAGATTACTGAATTAAGAACATTGTCAAAATTTACACAATACTTACATAAAAAAATCGTTACATCAAGATATATTCACAGAAAAATCGCACATAACGATTTTTAAATAAATTCGCACTCGTAAGTAAACTAAATGCAACAGGGTTTAGTGGAACATATAAAAGTATGTCGAAATGTGAATAAAAACAGAATACTAAGTTTGGGAAATTACTTACATCAATATATGTTTACAGAAAAATTGTACATAACGTTTTTGAAATAAAATGGCATTTTTTGCATAATGCAAAGGAGATCCGTTAAACCTATCAAAGTATGTAAAAATTAATTAAAACAGAATTTGAGGCGGAAAAATTACTTACATGAAGATCGATGAACAAATCGCTCATATCTATTTTTAAATAAATTTGCATTCGTAAACTAAATGCAAAAGAGTTTAATGGAACCTATAAAAGTATGTTGAAATGTTAAGGAATGCAAATATCATACCGAAATATGTACTTACAATAAAATGTATTCGACGACAAATCTAGAATCGTACTTATCAATTTATAATTAAAAATTCATGCTCAAAAAAAGTCCCATATGTGATTCAGTTCCTCATGCGTTTATTGATCAGAGCAGCCCCACTACTCTGCTCTGGGCATTGTTCGCTGAAGAATGTGTCAGAACCCAGCTCTCGGCAAACTTTCTGGCGTTGAATTTATCCTCCGATGGACCATTAATCGATATATAAAGCAAGCTGGCTAGGTTTCGCGTATTTAACGATCCGCGCTGCTTATTCTGTATTAAATTCATAACACTGAAACCCCTCTCGCACTCCGCGTTTTAGGCGGGTATCGTCTGTACTATTTGCCTCAGGGATTTTAGATGGTTCAGTTCTTTGGTTTTGAAATAATTTAGAAAATTTGGCATTACAGCAACCTCTTCTAAATTCAGATCGACGCAAAGTTGTTTCATAGTTGGGATTGGATCATGCTCCTCTTCGTTAAATATATTGTCATACGCAAAACAATCCCGTTTTCTGAGCACTGCTTTGAAATTGCTCTAAAGCTCCTGCTTTTAATGCTCCTGCTCGGATTTACCATATACCATTCGACCAAAGACATCATATTACCAAGATATTCAGCTCTTACATTACCAATACAATTGACATGGTATGTTCAATGTGATACCGTGCGATGGCGTAACTGAACTGTAGACTGATTTCTTTCTAAGTAGACAGGGTCTGATTCGACTCAGCTCGACGATATCGAAAAATGTCTGTGTATGTGTGCACCTATTAAAGATTTCTCTCCGCTAAATTTCCTCGGAGATGACTGAACCGATTTCTACAAAGGTCAAACTGAAGTTGACCAATTTACGAGGGTAGCACCCTTCTTTCAGTTTGTTTCAACATTATCCTGAAAACAATGAGACAATCAAATTTGGATGGGAAGTTTAAACCAATTTCATCTATCATTCTGCTTTCAGGTCATATCGTTGGCCACCGGCACCAAGTGTGTTAGTGGTGAGCACATGAGCGTTACTGGTTCGGTCATCAATGATTCACATGCGGAAATCATCGCTCGTCGTGGCTTGTTGGACTTTTTCTACTCTCAGCTGGATCTGCTCAGTGACAACAAGGCTTCCAATAGTAGTACAACAATGGCTCAATACAACGGAAAGCAAGGCAATAATACGAATACTAGGAATAATAACAATAGCGAACAGCAGGAACCGTCAGCGGAAGAACCGGAAGCAAGCATTTTTGTGGGACCGATCGAGGGCTCGACATTGTACCGATTGAGGGATGGAATTAACTTCCACTTGTACATCAACACAGCCCCTTGCGGGGATGCTCGAGTTTTCAGTCCGCACGAAAATGACAACATGGATGTGGATAAACATCCGAACCGGTAAGAATGGTTGATTTTTTTTTCTGATTTCTAAAGTTTAAGCGAAAATTGGCAATCTGTCAACTAATGATTTTTTTTCATCTCATGCTCGTGAAAAAAAAAACACATAAAATTACAGGAAAGCTCGCGGTCAACTGCGCACCAAGGTGGAATCGGGCGAAGGGACGATACCGGTCAAGAGCAGCGAGGGTATTCAGACGTGGGATGGTGTCCTGCAGGGGCAACGTCTGCTGACGATGTCCTGCTCGGATAAAATATCACGCTGGAATGTACTCGGTTTGCAGGGATCGCTGCTCGCGTCCGTAATCGAGCCGATCTATCTGCACTCAATCGTGCTGGGCAGCTTGCTGCATCCGGCCCATATGTACCGGTAAGATCGAACAGCTGGCTGGCCAGAGTACGGTTAAATGTTACCTCGCGAATCAAGAACTTTTTTTTCGAATCGGAAAATTTTTACACACAAGCTAAACTAACGTTTTATCATCTTCTTTGCTCACTCTAAATTTTCACAGTGCAATCTGCGGTCGTGTGGAAAATTCCATCCAAGGTCTGCCACCGCCATACCGGCTAAACAAACCTCGTTTGGCACTGATGACATCGGCGGAGTCCCGAAATCAAACCAAACCGCCGAACTTCAGCATCAACTGGGTGATTGGATGCAGTGAGGTGGAGATAGTTAACTCCTTCACTGGCAAACTCATCAACAACAACACCAACACCAACAAAATGTCCCGGCTATCGAAGCAGTCATTCTACAGGCGGTATGCTGCAGCCATCGAGAAACTCCCGAGCGTACGTTTCCGTGAGGTGAAACCCAGCTACTACGAGACGAAGATGTGCGTTCCCGAGTACCAACAGGCAAAGAAGGAATTGTTTGCCGCATTCGCGAAGGAGGATTTGGGTGACTGGTTGAAGAAACCGATCGAACAAGATCAGTTCACATTGATTCCGCCCAGACCGGACGAAACGGTAAGCGTAACCACTGGCAACAGTAACAGTAACAACAGCAGCAGCGGATCTGTCTGTGGTAGCAACACGACTGGACCGACGTCCGGCGGTAAATGACACCAGGCCAAGCAATCCGGTAAACATCATAGTTCTCCCGGCAGTTCGTCCTCCAATGCCAGACTGTTCTGAGAGCGACAGCGAACGGGTATTTCGAATACTTAAACCCGTTCTGATGAGAGTGTGGCGTGGCAAACAGCGATGAAATGTGTGTGAATCGGTACCTTATTAGTTTCGGTATCTTTTATAGATAGTAGGCTTAGACTGTTCGATATCGTACGATTATCGACGTAATTGTCTAGCATGTTATCACTGTAATCTTTTTTTTTTTACTTATCAGTTTTCTTTTTCGAACAGTGAACCTTATTATAACGAATTTTATTTTACGTTTGTTTTGAAAACGATGGAAACAGCTCTCATTGTAGGTAAGAGCGATGGAATAATTATTAACATTCAGTCTACGACATTAGATATAGAATAGGGGTTGAAGGATATTTTTTGTTAATAACTGTAGAGAACATGAATTCAATGAATTAACTAAAAAGGGAAAAACATATTTTACACACTTTAGATTGATTTAAAATTCAACATCACTGTGGTTTCCGCGCAATAACCAAATACGTAAAATTTATTCAGAAATCTTTTTCACACTTGGGATCGTAATTTTTAATTTAGAGTAGAATAATCTCGTACCATTTGCGAACCAGGAAGCTTGTGGATCGAGTTATAATAGCGTTCAATCAAAATCGGATAAATGGTACACTGGCCATGATTTTTCAACAGCAGATTTTAATCAAACTTCTCCATCTTCACACTATCAGTCCCAATGAAACTTGAAAACGAAATGTTCGCAAGCCTCACACAGACCTTTCACGAAGTGCTAAGTTGTAAGCAAAAAACAGTGCAAATGGTTGATTCTGAATAACAGGACGACAACAAAATAGGGATGGTTAATTTCAATTGGTTAGTGAAAAAGCAGTGACGCCACAGAAGTGAACGCGAATACAAAGAAACAAAAGATAGTTGAGGCAAAAGTATATCTCATACAAACCAACGAACTATTTAACAGCAGTAGTAGAACGAACGTGAAAGTGATAGTATGTATATCCATTTAATATTCATCATATTCATCGCCTTACACAGAGGCATTCAATCGTTTGATCGACATATTTCAAGTAAAGATAATATTTCAGTAATTATTCAAATTTAATCCTGCAGGAGAAGAGCGTAATAGCCATACGATTGAATCGAACCGTCAATCGCTGTTGGTCCGCAGACCGACAGATCATCCCCAAATCGACTGAAACACATAGACAACAACAACAAATTAGTATACTAGTTATTAATAGGAACTAACGGTTAATCAAAGCCAACTGCTATTTGAAGGTATCACTGTTTTTTCTACGGCCCCTTTTAGGCATTACTGACGTGAATGAGTAGGATGAGTGCGAACATACTGCTAGAACTGTCGCCACGTGGATCGGTTTCAACGCATGGTCTGTGGGCAAAGTCAGGCGAGGTGATGAGTTGATTTGAAAATGTTAATTGACTCCGTCAATGACATCGTAAAATCTTCTGTCAAATTGAGGAATAATGATCGTTAAAAAATACACAGACTGTTCGTCAAAACGGTGCAACTCTCTTCAAACATACAAAATTATGGTTGCGTTTCAAGATCATTGGCTTTATTGGAACTTTTCTATGGGACCGTACATTTTCCTTGAAGCTACCCATCATATGGGCTAACCAATTCCATCAGTTTCAAATTCAGCTTATTCTTCAATACCGTAGTCGTTTTACATTCGTGATTTAGTATTATTTTTATTGGCTTCGGTTTGTTCAGAAGGCTGACTTCTTTAAATGCTCGTAATAACTTCCCGACTGAAATAGTGTTTGGTTTTTGTGAAAGACTAGGGTGGGCTACGATGGTGCTGCATCAACAAATCGCATGCCAGATAAGCAATTTGAAGTTTACTTTTCGGGTGATTTCAATAATGCTCAATCTAGAATCTGGACGAGGCATTTAGTCTCGTCGCCTATAAGCTAAAAGCTTTTGGCAATCATGTTCTGTACATTACTACGGATTGATGCCTCCTGAGTTTTGAATAGTAGTATACTGCCATTTTACGCATAATTGTCCCATGTGCATTGGAAATTCCATAGAATATGAAACAATTTTGCGCAAAACAACAGTATACACCCTATCCACCTCTTACTAAGTCTAGTTTTACGAATCTAAACTTGTTCTCGCTGACAATGAACGTCCGAGAACCGGAAAAGTTCCAAGATGAAGATTTGATGACGTTGCTCTATGACGATCCGTGCCAAGCACTTCGGCAGTTATCCATAACACTTGAACCTCCACTTTTTGAACAGAGCTTTGCAGGAAGAGCGGCTTTAATATGAAGCTCGTCACGACAAGCTTTATGACTGTGCAAGATCTCATGTTTCGAAAATCGTAAATTACTAATTAGAAAATGCTGAAATGGGCATTGGACGTTCTGTTCCACTGGCCATATTTACCGGACATTGCTCCATACGATTACCATTTGTTCCAATCCATGACACATGGCTTGTCAGAGCAGCACTTCAAAAAAATACGAAATGGTCAATAATTGGATCGATTAATTCATCGAATCTGAAGAAAAAAATACCTTCTCTGCTTTATTGTTATTTTTTTCAATTCACCGGAAAACCGGAGAATGTTCCATAGATCCAGAAATTGTTTGTGTTTATTTATTTATTTGGATGCAGGCAAAAGATGGAGATGAAATGTGGCAATCTCTATCCAGCAGGCATAAAACCTCCTCATCATTTGTATCAACAGATTACAATGATCCAACAGATACATTTAGACTGTAACTCTATGACTAGTTGATGACACCAAGCATAACAGTGCAGTACTAGTGCTCTTGCTTAGAAGGTAAGAAAGAAGAGTTCGTCCAGAGAATCGGAGATTTTCCCCCAAGCCTAAGGTGGTAACCTCTCTGACAAGTAAACTTAAACGTAGCTTGGGCTTCTATTTACAAGTTCTTATCGAATATTGTGTACTTAGATGCTATAGAGTCGACCAATAAGCATTATATTTTGTAATATATTCACAAAGCCCTATCGTAATAGGCCCTTATCACAAGTTGATATCGAAAAGGTAAAAATTTTGACTAAAATTTTAGGAGAACTGGTTGATTCCTGTTGCCTATGCGTCCGACAACATTGATTGTTATATGAAGGTTTTTTCTCTAAATATATTTCCAGTGCAAATATTTTACACTGAATAATTCAAATGACTTCATACCAAATCTCTTATGGTCATGTTAAAAAAAATCAACATCAATTATAAATCAGATGAGCGACTTTCGACTGTCCATACATTAAACTGCTTGCTACGAATCATGGAAATTAAATTGCAATCCATATTTTGTATCAGGAAAAAATGAACAATTTATCATTTCATGATCCGTGATCCCTGTAACCAGGCAAATACCGAACACGTCGGCAACAGTTCTACTGAGTCTTTGGCTGGTATCAATTTTAGATTTAGTGTATCGTTAATTTTTTTGATCCTTTGACGTTTAATAGTAGAAGTGCGTGTACCTTGCGAGCTTTCAAGTTTTGAGATATTTGTTAAACGATAGTTTTCCCTTTCTCTCTCTCAAAAGATACGAATAGCTTTTCTGTATAGTTTCCAAGGCTGGCATTTAGTAGATACAGGGATTCTACGCCGTTGTTCAAACTGTGTGAAAAAAGTTAGAACTATAGTTCTGGAAATGGTTGTAAGGTTTCGAATGAGATTCGATTTGTTCAGGTACATTTGCACGATTCATAATTCAAAGGACGATATTGAAACGCGATTGATTGTGAGTTCTCTAGGTAATGTTTGTGAACTTTCGGAACCATTCTTCGTAAGGGAAAACAATTAGTTTTGTCAACTTATCGAATTCTATTCCTTTCAATCATTTTATCTTCTTTGCATTTATAGTCAGATTTTTTAGAAAGTTTCGATTTATTTTTTTGTCTTCGCCACAAATACTACCATGATCAAAAAGTTCCCGGAATCACCACCGTGTGGCGCTCTCAGCACCCGATTCGATTTTTTCTTAGGTTGCCACATCTGCCATTGACATTCTATCAAATTTTCAGCTTGATACCTGTACATTTGTAAAAGCTATGCTGTATTAAGTACATCTGCGATTGTGCGTGTTCTCGATTTTGTACAATTTCATCCAAAAAAGTATGTTGCATGTCACAAAAGACATGATTTTCAAGGCCGAATCTGACCCAACAATCATCAAACGGATTATTACTGGAGACGAGACGTGAATTTACGAGTATGACACGCAATCCAGGCATCAAGCGAGTGAATGGCGTACGTCGTTTTCAGTCGAAAAAAAAGACGATACTTACAGTTTTCATCGATTACAAGGGTGTTGTATATCATGAACTCCTTCCACAAAGCCAGATTGGCAACAAGGAGTATTATTAGAGGTTTGTGTGAAGCAATTTGCCGAAAATGACTAGATTTGTGGGCAAACAACTCGTGGATCTTGCACCACGATAACGCACCGTCACACAATGCCATCATTATCGGTGAACATTTGACTATGAACAAAACTAGATTGGATCAAGTGCTGGCATAAGTTGATGTTGATGAATAATCTTGTATTTTTAATTTTCTGAATAAATTTCGGGAACTTTTTGATCAGGGTAGAAGGTCGTAATCTGAAGGGGCTAATTCTAGCGAGCAAGCCGCATGAATAACATTTCCCATTCGAACTCCTCTGATTGCTCCCGGACCGGTTTCGAAGGCACAAATCTCCAAATAACTAGGGAAACGTGCCACTTAAGACAATTAGTTCTGATTCCTGAAGCCGCATGCGATAACACTTCGCATCCGAACTCCTCTGATTGCGGAGACGGATCATTGATGTGAGACGGAGTATTTTCACGAGGAATTTTTACCTTTTCCCCCTATGGTACCATATTTTGGCTCAAATCGATCATCTGTTATTTGTAGCGTTGAGAATGGTTCTTTTTAATCACTTCATAAATTTACACCACGTTGAATTCCATCAATCGCAGATCATTGTTTTCCCACCTAATCGATTTACTTTTGCAGTCGATGTTTTTTCAATTTTTTTGACAGTCCTCCACGTATCTCGTGTCTCAAAAATAAGTCATTTTTAAAGCGTTGAAACCTTCTCTTGCATATTGCTGCTGTGTGAGCATAGACGACCTTCAACTTCGATGACATTTGGCAGCGTATTTCTTCGAATGAAAACAAAAAATCAACAATGTCCACTATTACCTTACCTTACCTAACAGCTATAGGGGTGTCCTTTGCTGTATCATGCATACGTCTCCACATAACTCGGTCCATGGCTGCTCGTCGCCAAAGGCACTCAAGGCACGGATGGTTCTGAGATCACCCTCCACTTGATCGATCCACCTTGCTCACTGCGCTCCTCTTCTTCTTGTACCAGTCGGATTAGATTCAAGTACCATTTTCACTGGGCTGTCGTCCGACACACTTATGGCATGTCCAGCCCATCGTAGACGTCCGATTTTAGCTGTCCGTACGATGGGTGGTTCTCCTAGCAGCTGTTGCAATTCGTGATTCATACGCCGTCTCCACGTTCCGTCTTCCATCTGCACTCCGCCATAGATGGTCCTCAGTACCTTTCTTTCGAAAACACTGAGGGCGCGTTGGTCCTCTGCCAACATAGTCCAGGTCTCGTGGCCATAGAGAACAACCGGTCTAATGAGCGTTTTGTAGATGGTCGATTTCGTGCGGTGGTGTACTTTTCTCAATCGAAGGGTTTTTCTGAGTCCAAAGTACGCACGACTCCCTGCCAAAATATGTCCCTGAATTTCTCTGCTGTTGTCATTATCAGCGGTCACCAGTGAGTCCAAATACACGAACTCGTCAACCACCTCGATATCGTCACAGTCTATCAATATTCGTGGTGGGAGGCGTAGTGTTTCTTCTCTAGAGCCTCTTCCTCTCATGTATTTCATTTCGACGCATTTATGGCCAGTCCGATACGCCTAGCTTCAGCTTTCAGTCGGATGTAGGTTTCCGTCATCTTCTCAAAGTTACATGTCACAATATCAATATCGTCAGCGAAGCCAAAAAGTTGTATGGACTTTCGGAAGATCGCGCCACTCGTGTCGATCCTCGCTCTTCGAATCACACCTTCCATGGAAATATTGAACAAGAGAGAGTCCATCACCTTGACGTAGCACTCTCCGAGATTCGAAAAGACTCGAGAGCGTCCCAGATACTCGGACGTAGCACATCACTCTATCCATCGTTGCTTTGACCAATCGCGTCAGTTTATCCGGGAAACCGTATTCGTGCATTATCTCCCATAGCTGTTTTCGATCGATTGTGTCGTATGCCGCTTTGAAGTCAATGAATAAGTGATGTGTGGGTACGTTGTATTCACGACACTTCTGGAGTACTTGTCTTATCGCGAATATGTGATCCGTAGTGGCGCGGGCTCCAGTAAATCCCACTTGGTACGGCCCAACGAGTTCCTTAGCTATTGATGATAGACGACGGCAAAGGATTTGAGAGAGTACCTTGTAGGCGGCGTTGAGCAATGTGATTGCGCGGTAATTGCAACAGTCTAGCTTATCACCCTTTTTGTAGACGGGACATACCACCCCATCCATCCATTCCTGCGGTAGAATCTCCTCCTCCCAAATCCTAGAAATCATCCAGTGCAGCGCTCTAGCCAGTGCCACTCCTCCATGTTTGAGCAGCTCGCCTGGTAACTGGTCATTGCCCGCGGCTTTGTTGTTCCTCAGCTTGCCGATCTCCTCAATTATCTCCGACAGATCAGGGAATCTTTCGTCGGCTGAGCGTGCACCCACATTGATTCCTGTGTCGTTCTCTGTATCCTGTGCTTCGCCATTCAAATGCTCGTCATAGTACTGCACTTCTACCTGTCGATCACCTCACGTTCGTTCGTGAGAAGGTTACCACTGGTATCTCTGCCCATTTCGGCCTGTGGCGTGTAGCCTCTACGTGAGCGGTTCACCTTCTCCTAGAAATTCCGTGTGTCAGTTGCGCGGTACAGTTGTTCCATCGCTTCGCGATCTTGGTCTTCCTGGTGGCGCTTTTTCTTCCGGAAAACCGTGTTCTGTCTGTTCCGTGCCTGTCTGTATCGTTCCTCGTTCGCTCTAGTGCGGTGTTGCAGCATCCTCGCCCTTGCTGCATTCTTCTCTTCGACCAACTGCTGACATTCACCGTCAAACCAGTCATTTCCTCGACTCGATAACCTCGTACCTAGAACGGTTGCAGCAGTGCTACTCACGGCGGACCTTATGTTCCTCCAGCCGTCTTCAAGAGTCGCCGCGCCAAGTTGCTCTTCCGTTGGTAGCACTAGCTCCAGTTGTTGCGCGTATTCCTCTGCAGTACGAATGCTACGTAGCTGCTCGAGGTTGAGTCACGGCGTTCCTGTGCGACGAGTATTGTGCACCGTCGATAGTTTTGAGCGCATACAAACCGCGACAAGGTAGTGGTCAGAATCAATGTTGGCACTGCGGTAAGTGCGGACATTGATGACGTCGGAGAAGAATCGCCCGTCGATGAGAACGTGGTCGATTGGATTTTCCGTATGTTGATCAGGTGATCTCCAGGTGGCTTTGTGGATATCTTTGCGGGGGAAGAACTTCTAACTACCATTCCTCGGGAGGCTGCAAAGTTTACACATCGTTGACTGTTGTCGTTTGTTACCGCGTGCAGGCTCTTCAGCCCGATCACGGGCCTGTAACTTGCCTCCCGGCCTACCTGAGCATTCATGTCGCCGATGACGAGTTTTACATCCCGACTTGGACAGCTGTCGTAGGTTTGTTCCAGCTGCGCGTAGAATGCTTCCTTCTCGTTATCGGGTCTCGTCTCATGTGGGCAGTGCACGTTGATGATGCTGTAATTGAAGAAACGGCCTCTGATCTTCAATACGCACATTCTATCACTGATTGGCTGCCACCCAATCACGCGCTGGCGCATCTTGCCCAATACTATAAATCCCGTTCTTAGAACGCTGGTTGTAGTAGCCGCTCTATGCCCACCTTTTCACACCTTCTGCCCCGTCCAACAAAGTTCCTGCAGTGCTACGACATCGAAGCCGCGGATTTGAAGCTCATGCAGCATTCGGTCGTATCCTGGGAAGCCATGTGCCAAGCTTCCAGTCGTAGTCCTTAGTTCGTCGCGTAGGTCTTTACTGATTATTCCGAGTCGTATTTCTTTCTTGATCGTACGTAACATGTGTTTTCCGGGCGGCTTGTTAGGCCTTCACAAACCTTCTGTCTCGCCGGAGGGCCATCGTGTCAGCACTGTTTAGAGTCCCACACTGACACAAGGACGGTAATCAGGCGCTCCTAACATGGAGAACAGACGCTGTTTCGAGCCGCCCCAACATGGGGAATAGACGCTCGGGTTGGCTCACTCTCTGTAAAGAGATGGCAAGCCCCCCCCCCCCCCCCTACCCTGTCAGCATACGATCAAGGTCCCACCAAAGGTTGGTACCCGATCTTTCCTATAGTTACTCGTACCCCAGCCGGCACCGCGGGGAGGTAGGGATAGGAGTTACTGGACAAGAGGCTAAGAACCACATTGGGGCCTGAATTGCGCATTGTCCAGTCGTTTACCAACCTGCTAGTCAGATAACGATAAGATAGCATGAGGTTGTTTGAAGTATTTCGTTAATTTGCTCAGCGGACGCGTCATTTTGTATGTTGGTGTTTTCATATCTAATTCGGACATGTTCTAATCATGTTACACGTTCTCGTCCATTTTCCGATGTTAGCAGAGTTATAAAACAACGAGCGTCAAGAGATTTTACGAGTATAATATAAGGTTGTAGAATGTTGAAATGTGTTTCTTTTGAAAGCTTATACATATAATTAAATTCGCTTGTCATTCGTGCAGTGGTTAGTAGTAGACGATATTTAATATTGCCTCCAGAGGGAAAAGTAAGAATGAGATGGCTGAGAATGAATGAGTCCAAGTGAGAACAAATAAAGTTTTTAAAGTGTTTGTATATGTGTAAATGTCGATAATAAATTGAAATATTTACTGTGATATTAATCTTTACTTCAAATATTGACATTCGTATCAAATAAACATTGACAAGTAAACAATAAGTAATGGTAATTAGGTAAACCAAGCTGAAAAACCAAAACAAACAAAACGTTCACTTGTGGAAATCCAGTTTCTTATTCATAGCGATTAGTAATCCGATGATCAAACATGAATCGGATCGTTGTTCGATTTTAATAGTACTGAAATAGTAATCATTGCAACAGTGTGCACTGCTAGCAAATGTTGTCCGGCCCTACTCGGAGGTAGACAGGAAAGTCATCTGATTTCAATTTCGATTTGTGGTCAGCTCGTTCGATGTCACCCATGGCAGATTGTCCCGTTTAGGAAATTGTTATACCAGCACACGTTGACATTAGAACAAGTTGACAGTAGCAAACACATCCATCCCGTTACTGAACTCAAATCAAAAAGGCATCAAAGAAATCATTGACTTTCTAAGAATCAGCTTCAAACCTCACATTGATCGAAGTTTACTATGAAAAATAACGAGCAAAACTAAAATAATAAACATTTAAGGGCTGTTTAATAATGCATCTATTACAGTTTAGCAACAACAAAAAAAAAAACAGTTATCAGTATTTAGTAAACAAGCAACAACATTTTCGCTTTCGATTTTTCTTTTCTTATTTCTAACACTCATACCAATGCAACTGTACAACGACAGCAAACACACTGACACATTCAGACAAAAAACCACTCGCAACAAAATCAAACACTTGTCGATATACCGGTCTTTGCCGGTTGCTAGCCAGTGCTTTCTCTTCTTGGTTGTGGAAAATTGGATGAAACAACGGAAAGAAAACAAGCAAGAAGAGACCGAGGCTTATGGAAACAACTTTCGGCCTAGGTCCCGGTATTTGACGTTGTTTTTTATTTTGGTTGAGGGAAATTAGGAAAAGAAAAATTTAAAGTGGCTTATTAAGTGATCAAATTAATGATAATAATAACAATACGCGTTTTTGAATATTCAACACTATTATATCTTAGAAACCAAAATCAAATGTCCTACTATGAACGAACATTTCCAGGAGAATGTTTGGTAAAAAATGGCATCACATTGCGTTTAGGGATGGCCAAAGGATGCACTGAACTTTCGACAATTTACACTACAAATAAGCAATTTTTTCAACAGGTTTACAAGAAATCAAACTGAAACTGCTTACTTCCCTAATGTACATCGATGGTGGCTTGCTCACAACGAACATAAAATTACTTTCCCAGTTTTTAGTGAAGCTAAAGTACATAGCGACAGTTCATACAGTCTGTGGAAAAAAGAAGCACAGAGACGTTAGTCAGTTGATTTAAAAAATGAGCACACATAAATAAAGTGCATCTTTTCCATCCCTTTCACGAAAAGTGATAATAGAAAGACATGTTGGTATGTACACAAGAAAAAACATGAACAAAAAATCTTGAAGTATGAAGTTTTTAACCTTGCTACAAAACAAAAAAAAAGTTTCTGCAGAATATTTAGGATAGATAAACATTACGTACGTAAGACTTCCAGGTATTGCACTTGTGTGACCGTGACTTGTCTGTGCATAATTACATAAACGATACCAATTTCAAGTAGCCTAGAAAAAAAACGAAATATATATCAAATATATTACGATCCAGTAAAATTCAAAGAAGAAAATAAAATATTTTCTTGTATTCTCGTATCAATATGTTCCGATTCGGTAGCAGTTTTTATCTTATCACATCGACTAAACCTAAACAAAAAAAAGATATCATCTAAACTAATTGAAGTTTTGTAGAAATTGAAAAGATGATCATTTATCAAATTGGCTACGGGCCAAAAATTGGCAAACGTTTGTGATCAATTAGATTTGTTCTTAAAGTTTGATAGATACTAGATGGTGAAACAAAAAAAATATAAAAAAAACAATTTTAACAGTTTGAATTGTTACAGATTGATCAGGAATCCTGTCACTGTTTTGAAAATAGCATGACAGTAGTAGAGAAATCAGGTTTGAAGTGAAAGTAAATAATCTAACAGAAGCACATTTCCATTCACGCGTCAATTCTTAACGGATATAAATCACGGTTACAAAAAAAATATACAAGCTACTACAAAGCACTATTTTACTCCAAAAATGTACTAATTAGGTTATCGTGTTGCATGCAAGTTTGCATTTCTCATACAATTAATGACTATAATCCAAACAAGAAACACTCCAAAAAAAACCAGTTTCAATGCAGTTCTGTTTCCGTATCGTTCCATTAAATCGCAGCATGCTCTGAGGCACCGGTAGTCAGCATGACGATAAATGAAAATTTTTTTATCGCTACACCTACGCTGCTATACAAGTGTAGTGGAACAATTAAAAAAAAAATACGGAAACACTATTCAAATCTTTTTCGAACAACACATCATCCCTGTTTTGCATCTTTATTCTCATATTGCTCTCACATAAGAAAAAAAATACCAACCTATTGTTTTGACATAGCAACATAAAGGAATACATTAAACACAGTAACGGATGAGCAATGTTTAGCGGATTAGTAAGCGGAGGCAAAGTATTAAACTAGGTGGAAATGAAGGAGCGAAAATACGGAAACTCTGTCACATATGTGAGAGGCTTTCCATCATCAGATAAGATTGAAACAAAGCGGTGCAAAACAAATTCATACTTATTCTTACCATTATTACCCTATGAATAGTTATAAAACTGAAACGAACAACGGTATTCTGTCAGTGGATGAAGAGAATCAATAAAGTACACGATAAAGTGAACCATGTCAATGAAAAGTGTTTTAGTTATTTTACAGTTTCACGCGGAATGCGATAAATCATGTTGACATTTGAGACAGTTCCTGTTTTCGACGTAGAACTACTACTGTTTTTGACTGTAGGACGTTTACAGAGAAATCTGCAGATCTGGCATCTCTGTTCAGACGCGACATCCAGTGCTGTCAACTGTTTTTTCCAAAAATCTGTATTTGGCGAAAAAAACTATCTGTACAATATCTTTCTCGAAAAATCAAACATCAATTTAGTGCGAAAACTGATTTTGCGACCAAAAAAAAAAAAAAGGTCGCTCGACCTGGTTTACCCCTATGGAATCCAACACAAAAACTGAAAATCGGTATTTATCTGTATGAAAATTGAAATATCGGTATTTTGAGAGAGCATATCTGTATTCCTGTATCGAGTCCAAAAATCGGTATAAATACCGAAAAATCGGTATAGTTGGCAGCGCTGGCGACATCTACAATTTCAAAGTGGTTACCAACGTTGCCAGGTATACCGATTTCTCGGTATTTATACAGATTTGTATACCGAAATACAGATATGTACTCCAAAAATACCGATAATTCACGGATCATACTGATAAATACCGATTCTGGATTTTAGCTTGACTAGACATGAGAAAAGGTTGTCGTGGGACCTTTTTTTTTACTCACCTAAATGAGTCTTGGCGACATTTTCCTGGTACTTCTGTAGAAGAGATTCTGATACCGATATGGTACAGATAAATTTTTGCGCCATATACAGATTTTTGGAAAAATGACCTGGCAACGCTGGTGGTTACGTGAAACCAAAGACATCATATTAACAAAATACCTAGCTCTCACATTTCCCGAACAAATCGTTGGCAACATCCTTTTTTGCGAGCATGGCGCCCTCAGGCGAGTCCGCATCGAATCTCGTACATAAAGACTGTTCCAGAAAGTATGGACGCACTGTTCACAAGTGTTAGATATTCAAATTTTATTCGATATACTGATAATATTAGACTACAACAACAGAATATTATTCTCAACATTTGCTACTTAGCCATTGTAGACTAGCTGGCGCACCTTCTTGCGAACGTTCCTCATTAAATTCCGTACAGACTTCTTGGCGACAAGTTTTAACACTTTTTTCCAATCTTTTTCGAACTGTTGAATGGGTTTGGCTGCCGAGACATGTTAATGCTCAAAATTCGTCAATTGGTCGAAGTTGTGGGCAATTTGGTGGATTCATGTCTTTTGGGACGAAAGTGACATTTTTGGTAGTACACCATTCTTCCGTTGATTTCGAGTAGTGGCAAGAAGCAAGATCTGGCCTGAAGACAACAGGATCCTTGTGGCTTCGAATCATGGGTAGAAGTCGTTTTTGTAAACATTCCTTGATGTATATTTCGCTGTTCATTGAAGCAGTGGTGATGAAGGGTTTCGAAATCTCACCGCAGCTACAAATTGCTTACCAGACCATAGCTTTCTTACCAAATTTTTCGACTTCAATCGATGTCTCGGACTGGTTTAACACTTGTCCTTCTCGCACCGTATAATATTGTGATCCCGGCAAGGATTTGTATTCGAGTTTCACGTAGGTTTCGTCGTCCATGATTATGCAGTTCAAATTTCTAGCAAGAATCGTATTGTACAGCTTTCGAACCCTTGGCCTGATCGATGCTTCTTGTTTCGGACTACGTTTTGGTTGTATCTGCTTCTTATAGGTTCGAAGATTCAAACGTTCTTTAGCACGAAGAACATTTGACCTCGAAGTGCCCACTTTTTTGGCCACATCCCGAACTGAAACCTCCTTCTTTTGCTCGAACGCCTTCAGTATACGTTTATCCAACTGAGGGTTAGCAGGACCTTTTTTTCGACCGACGTTTTCGGTTTATACTCAAAGGTGTTATCCTCACCGAACTTCCTGATTGAATTTCGCACGGCTTTTTCACTTACTCCTTCCATTTTTGCTGTCTTTCTCAGTGACAATCCGCGTTCTGTGCACCATTTGTACACAATTTTTCGACGTTGCTCTGCTGAAAGTCCACGCATTTCGAAACAACCTTCTTGGGACGCGGCTGCTCTTAGCCCCCGAGGATGAAGTTAACCTGTTCTGGAGGAGAACGGGGTCTAAGCCCCAACGTCTGGTATGCACGTTCCGGGGTGGGCACACATGGCCTCTTTTTTGGTCCTCGAGTCCCAGGGTCGTATATGAGTTGTTTGGGGGAGCTTTCGGATCTGGGTTCAGGCAAAGATGATAATGTGCAGTTAACAATAATATAATTACCCACGTGATTTGCCTAACTCTAGACTGCTCCTATCGTATGGTTAAACGGTGTGGTTAGGGCGGTACCGGTAGCGATATTCCTTGCGCACATGGAACATGATGGCTATCTAGCCACAAGGTTTCGTCATCGCCCGGAGCCATCAGAATTCGTCGATCATCTATCGAGATGATCGACGAATTCTGATGGCTCCGGGCGATGACGAAACCTTGTGGCTAGATAGTCCTCTGTCGCACACGGGCAGATGTCAGTTTCAACACGGGTGGGTGTACGATGGTCGTCCTTGAGGATTAGCGGGCGGAGTGAAGTTTGCTGCTTGACGGACGGACCCGCGACGACAGCCTGCCGGGCTCTTTTACGGTTAGCCGTGCTGGAGAAAACCAGACAGGTCGAGAACAGGCGCTTTTCCGATCCTTAACGGTTAACTGGTGTCGGATAGAGACCCAGTGATCGGGGCTTTCTTAGCCGGTTCGACCGACGGAAATCACACAATTTACTCGAGAACTTTATATGCTACTATCGAACTGTACTCGTAGCCACCTTTTCACTTCCACGGTCAGAACCCAAGAGAGCTCTAATTCGAGATCTCTCCTATCACCAACCATTCATTCCACTTTTCGACTGTCCCAGTTCTTGTACGATTTCCGCCCTCGTATTTGCACCGCGACAACTCAGTTCCCTAAGCCCTACTCCTACCAATCAGGAGAACTGACCCAACAGGGTTGTATTTGTATATACATATTTATTTTTTTATAGCAACGATATATTTAAAAATTTACTCCTATCCATTATCGTTATCTATCATTATTTTACCCAAAACCAGATATTTTGCAATTTTAATTGTAACAACGGTTACAACAAGTGGTTAGAGAACAGTGCAAACAACAAAACGCAGCCATAAAAATTGACTGATTCTGAACCATTGCGAGTTGGCAGCGGTTTTTGGTTGCGTCCATACTTTCTAGGACAGTCTTTAGAAGTAGGGGAGAGAAATGTCAAATTCGTGCCCGCCAAAATAGCAGCACTGCGCTCCAATACAATTGTTCAATGTGATGCTGTGCGATGGTGTTGCTGGACTGAAGATTGATTTCGCTCCAAGCTGACCGGGTCTGGTTAAACTCAGCTACACTGATAAAAATTGACACAATATGCATAAGTATTTTGCACATAATTTCGCATTTGACTCGACATTTCAATTGCAAGTATAAATCACTTCTTCAAATGAAATCATTTTAAAACCTAAAGATATTACACCTAATTTGAATCAACAAAACATCTGGTTGATTTCGCTCTAATTCCTAGAATACAAACGCAATTTCCAGAAATCGAACGGTTATATTGACGACTACAAAATCTTAAACGGTCAAACGGTAAGGGTACTTGATTTTTTAGTGCGTCTAAATACATGGAATTTATTCAAAGAAGAACTATTAAAAAAGTGTGAATTTCTAGCAGTGTAATGTATCAAGTATTACACTGAAATGAAAATCTTATTTATATTCATTAGATTTGTCATATGAATCATATGCAGAATATAATTCATAGAAATTGTATGGAAACTTATAATCTTTATTTAATGTGTACGTCAAATCTAAATGGACGTTATCATAATGAAAGTTAAAAAAATATCCCATTTAATTTAAATGAAAATCCGATAAAAGTCGTGAATAGTTGTGTCCTCGATAGTCATCAACTGCTCCAGACCATTTTTTTCAGGAAGTTTCGCATCTCAATGTAATTTTAAATCGCTGACAAGACAGCTCATCCAACTTCGTTCAAGGATATGCGTTAACGGACCATGAAATATATATCCGGTACATTTCATTACTCTATCTGTCTAGTAAGATTCATTGTTTTATTTTCAGTCTCGGGATCTCACTTCTCTTTCGCAAATATCATGAGGTGCTCCCTTACCGAATGGAATACTAGTATAGCTTGAATCCTCAAAGAAAAGTAGTAGTTGGCAATTATCTGCTATTCGTATATATATATATATATATATATATATATATATATATATATATATATATATATATATATATATATATATATATATATATATATATATATATATATATATATATAAATTTTATAAAACTAGTCATATGGTATTTATGAACCTATATAAATAAATTCGATGTGAATATAATATGCGCTTCATAAATTGTTCCAATGTATGTTGTGCGGATATCTAGTAATGGTTATAAGACGCGCCAATAAATTTGACTCAGACTGGAAATTTCATTCGTTATATGGAAATCCTGTAAAAATAACGTTAAGAAGAGTTTTATGTTTCATAAGATTATCTCATATATTTGACATGATGTTGAACACATCTTGTAACTATGATTGGAAATGCTAATAGTGCAAAATCATTAGAATATCATATAATGTGAAAAAGAAAATTTAGCTCAGTGTAGGTTTTTTACCGTCACTGCTAACCTCACCCATCTGACACCGGTATGTGAGCACCAGCCATTTGAAAGTATACCGATTACGTTGAGCCCCTCGCGTTTCGAGCCCCAAACACTGCGATGATTTGATACTCATCGCGACTCTCAAATTGTGAAAATTATCTCCACTTGATGACCCAAAACATTGTCTGCTGTATTTTAGGTAAACCGACAAGTTATTGTGAGAGAGCCGACCAAAAATTCACTAATTTTCGTGCACTAAACAAGGTAAACGCGTAAAACAAATGTATTACTGTTTGTTTGTTTACGTTGCAATCAGCTGATTTTGAAGTTCCGATTTTGATCTCATCAAGATGGCGTCGTGACAGGAGGCTGGCTAACCTCAATCGGATGAACACATTTTGACAGCTCAGCGGGACTGTTTGTAAACAGACTATTTTTTTGTTTGTCTGTTGACAAACGGATGAGACCATTCACGGTCCATATGGCCTAAACAGAGTTTAAAAACATTTGTTAACGATTCGATACGGTTAGTTTCAAAGATTCATTAAATAAAAGTGGCTAGTTATGAAGTGTAAAGATGATTGTTTGAGATATTAGATTTTTTATCGTGACGTCACAAATGAACAAGCATTCATCCTTGACAATACAGCGGTACTGTTTACAAACGAACTTAAAAAAAAATCGAAGAAGACGTCTTGAACAATCATCTTTACACTTTGTAATTAGTCACTTTTATTTCATAAATCTCAAAAACAAACCGTGTCTAATCGTGAACAAATGTTTTAAAACTCTATTTAGGCGATATGGACCGTAAATGGTCTCATTCAAATTGTTACCAGACAAACAAAAAACTACAAGGATCAGCCCCATGGGGTTGTTCGAGCCATTGATGTGGAACAAGGCAACCAAAATTTCTAATGATCGACATTTTCAATTAATCGTCACACTTTTGAATCCGCAAATGCACGAGAGTCTGCTTAATCTTTATTATGAACCAACACCGAATACGCGAACCCAAAATATAGACTATATTAGTCCTGATTTGTATTTGTTTTTAGACGACGAAATTACATCAATAGCCCAAATGTATGTAATTATATGTTTGTCTATGCTTGCGATACGGATTTCGATATTTAAGCTTCTCTTCGCCAAGCTTGTGTTCAAGTTTTGTATGCAAGCAGTTATTTTTATAGCGTTAAGTTTCTCTACCATTCTGAGATTTCGGTTGAAGCGATAAACTTTTTCTCATTATCAATCGAGTTCATCTTATATAAATAAGAAATTAATCTTATGCACTCAAAATTTACCCTGGGGTAGTTGTCAATTTCTCAGGCGAAACGACATAACATGGGATTTCATCCAATCTTTCATGACACAAGATCAGGGCATAGCAATTAAAGCTTCAAATCGTTTTATGGCACTTTTTGTCTTGCTGTCTAGCAACAACCTACCTCTAGCCAGCCACGTGTAGGACTGAAACGTTAGCTATAATTTTGCTTATATTTATAGCTTCGCGTGCTTCCAACACACACTTAATTTCGTTCGGTAATTCTTACCTCTTTTGACGAGTTTTGAACAGCCGAACTACCGAATATTTCCATTCTACTGATATATCAGCACAAATGAATATTTGTTGATAGCAGTACCTCAAGGTACCGCAGTGATAAAACGTGAATTTTACCGATAAAATCACCTACCGAGATTTGAACAGCTAAGGTCGGTAATCCAATTTAAGTGTGCAGCTTCGCTTTTGCATCGATTGAGTGTAGTCAGTAGCAGTAGAGCATTCGTACGTTGTCTTTCGCGCTGACAAGACGTGTTTTTCAAACGTATTATTTACTTCGTTCTCATTCGCGTTGCCTAGTGCAAGTTTGCCTATCCCAGACATGGGAAAAAACCGGTCTCTCCCTGGTGGGAAGCGTACACACTTAATTTCGTTCGGTAATTCTTACCTCTTTTGACGAGTTTTGAACAGCCGAACTACCGAATATTTCCATTCTACTGATATATCAGCACAAATGAATATTTGTTGATAGCAGTACCTCAAGGTACCGCAGTGATAAAACGTGAATTTTACCGATAAAATCACCTACCGAGATTTGAACAGCTGAGGTCGGTAATCCAATTTAAGTGTGTAGACTTCCTGGAGAGGATAAAGATCCAAACAATAACAAAAGACTGCTTAAGAACAACCCGTATGCTGTTTTACCAGTGGATGAAATTGATAAAAAGGAAAAGTTGCCTCCATTTTATGTTAAATGTGTACCGAATACTGTAATTGGCCACCTAAATGGTCTCATCGCAAAAGGATTACGTGCAACAATTCGTCTTTGCACTGACGGTGTGAAAATAGTCGCTTCTTCTTCGGAGCATTATAAAACGATCAAAGAATACCTAAATGTTATGAAACTCGAATACTTCACCCACGATATAGTGGCAGAAAAGCCCTTCAAAGTGGTTCTCAGAGGCCTCCCGGACATGGAAATTGCTCAGTTGGAAGCAGCACTAAAGGAAAACAAGTTACAACCTGTTCAGATCTACAAAATGCGGCGACACAATCAAGCTGTTGCCTACAGAGACCAGCTCTATCTCATTCATCTAGTGAAGGGATCAACAAACCTGAAAGAACTCCGGAACATCAGAGCATTCCAAAATATCATCATCCAGTGGGAACACTACAAGCCAGTCCATCGTGAAGTAACTCAATGTGCCAACTGTTTGAGTTACGGTCACGGTTCGAAACATTGCCACATGAAAAGCCGCTGTTCCAAGTGCGGTGAAAACCATTCTTCTTCGGATTGTGTTGAAACAGAAGTAAAAATCGCCTGTCTGAATTGCGGACAGCAGCATGCATCTACTAGTCGTACCTGTCCCAAACGTGAAGAGTTTGTCAACTTCAGGAAGGAAGTAGCAAAACGAAATCGCCCGAAGCAGAAAAAAGTGGTTGACCTCACTAACGATAATTTCCCGGCACTGTTTTCATCTACACCACCACCACCACCACCAGGACCAGTTCTACCACCGCCAGGTTTTCGCACATACGCCGAGACAGTAGCAAAGGCCCAACAAGATGCCCCATATTCCATGGAACAATTGGCATACCTCTTTTCGGAACTGGACCGGCAAACAAGAGCCTGTCGAACCAGCAGTGAACAAGTCGCAGTTATGATGCGATTCTACTACCAACACCGTAGCATTCTCACTCCAAATGCTTAACTTCAATGCCGCATCGTTGGCAGCTAAACAGCTTGAAATTTGCGAATTTCTTCGAACTCATCAAATTGACGTCGCTTTCCTAACAGAAACACACTTAAAACCAAATATAAACTTCAGTCTATTGGATCACGTCATCGTTAGAAGGGATCGAATTGAATCACGGAAGGGTGGTGTTGCCATTGCCGTTCGACGTGGATTAGAATTCAAAATGCTCTCGGATTTTCGACTTTCCTCGATCGAAGCTGTAGGCATCGAGTTGATACTACTGATGGACCATTAATCATTATCGCGACATATTGTCCCAAACAGTGCAAGGACATCGATGGCAGTGCTACCCAACTAAAAACAGATATTCAAAAACTAACCCGTCGAAGAGAAAAATTCATCGTTGCCGGCGATCTAAATGCCCGTCACACTATCTGGGGTAATTCCAGAAACAACAAAAATGGAAATATTCTGGCTTCCGATCTTCAAGCAGGCCACTACGTTGTTGTGCATTCGGACTCTCCTACATACTATTCCCCAGCTGGTATAGGATCAACCCTGGATATAATATTGACAAACGTTCCTGAAAAAATAACGACACCACAAGTTTTAACGGAGCTATCTTCGGACCATCTCCCGCTGATTTTCGAAATGAACGTACAAGCTAATCAACGAGATCAACTGCGCAGACGAAACTACCATCGTGCCAATTGGCCACGCTTCCAACAGTACATTGAAGATGCTCCAGACGAACTTCAACATATTTCTTCAACCGAAGAAATAGATCGAACGCTGGAGGTGATCACCGATGTCATCCACGAGGCTGAAGAAATATTTATTCCATTCACAACAGTAACAAGTAAGTTTCTTCAAATTGATAATGAAACTAGAAGAATTATCATGCTTAAAAATAGTGTAAGACGGCAATTTCAAAGAACTCAGAATATCTCTAGAAAAATACTATATAGAAAACTAGTCAAAATAATAGCTATTCGACTACAGAAACTAACTGGCGTTTAACGAAAATATTAAAATCAAAGCCAAAGCCAATTCCACCTTTGAAAGATAACGGTATACTACAAGTAACAAATCTTGAAAAAGCCAATAGTATTTCACACCAGTTTTCCGCTTCACATAATTTGGGTAGGGGTATAGTGAGCCCGATGGAAGCATCGGTAAATGAATGCGTAACACAACTAGCGTTAACCCCAATCGTACTTCCTGATGAACAGAAGATTACGACAGAAGAGCTAAAGACCGCTATCAAGTATAATCGTAATATGAAAGCCCCTGGCTTTGATCAGATTTTCAACATCGTACTTAAAAATCTTGGTCCGAAAGCGTTAACTACATTAACGAACGTATTTAACTCCTGTCTCGAGCTTGGATACTTTCCATCAAAATGGAAGCAATCAAAAGTTGTACCTATACTGAAACCGGGAAAAGGTCCAACCATTCCATCGAACTATCGCCCAATCAGTCTGCTCTCAACCCTGAGTAAACTATTTGAACATCATTCCTGATGTTCAGTTTGGGTTCCGACGCGGACACTCAACTGTTCATCAACTCCAACGTGTAACAAACAACATCAAACGTAGCAAAGAGATCTCCAAAACAACAGTAATGGCTTTCCTCGATGTGGAGAAGGCCTTTGACAATGTATGGCATGACGGATTGTTGTATAAACTGGTTGGCTACAATTTCCCTAACTATCTATTAAGGATAACATCAAATTACCTTCATAACCGAAAATCACGTGTCTGCATCAGGAATACTCTCTCAGATCCATATGAGGTGAATGCTGGAGTTCCCCAAGGTAGTATACTGGGACCCTTACTTTACAACCTCTACACGTCAGACATTCCGACGTTACCAGGTGGTGGCTCGCTCTCTCTGTTCGCTGACGACTCAGCGATCAGCTACGAGGGTCGTGTCATCCGAACGTTGGTATCTAAACTGCAGAAGGGTATCGATACCTATACACAGTATTTGGCAACCTGGAAAATATGCGTAAATGGGGCAAAAACGCAAACAATCGTTTTTCCTCATAGAAATAGCACACGGCTAATACCCACCACAAAAATTAAAGTTCGAGAATCCGAAATTGAATGGAGTTCCGAAGCACAGTATCTCGGCCTCATCATGGATAGCAAATTCATTTTTAGGCCACACATCGACAACAGAGTGCTCAAAAGTATGCATCTACTAAAACGTCTATATCCAATTATTAAAAGACGATCAAAAGTATCAACGATAAACAAGATAGCGATCTACAAAATGATAGTTTCTCCGATGCTACATTATGCATCCCCGATCTGGAAAGGTTGTGCAAAAACGCACATAACAAAACTACAAATAGTCCAGAACAAATACCTGCGCATGATCATGAATACCCCACCACGCACTAGAACTACCGATCTCCATCAGATGGTGAATATAGACACTATTGCAGACACCATTTTCAAATATGCTGATAAAGTCCGTACAAGAGCTCTTGGCTCCGAACATGAAAACATTAGGAACATCTATATATAACTAAATTATTCTCAAATATGTACACTGTAAATATTTTAATTTGATTTTTTATGTATTTGTGTTAGGTTAGGATTTATGATTAAAAATTTTAAATCAACTGAAATGTTGAAAATGTAAACAGACTTGAAGTAACAAACAAAAACAACTTAGTATGTAAGTAAAGTTCTAAACCTAAGAAGAAAAACTGTACGTTGTATCTCTTGCATTGTAACAAAAAATGTTATAAAAGACAAAAAAACTGAAAATAAAGAATACATTTAATGGTTAATGGTTTTGCATCGATTGACCATTCAGAGCGCTGCTTTCCCTTTGATATATCGCTTACTCCTTCAAAACCGTCGACTATGGCAGGGAAATCCGATATGCCGGAGATTTATGCATGCAAAATAGGACACTGCTAGCTATTAATCAACGTTTTAATGATATACCTTTTAAAAATACATGGCTATGAACATTCAAATCAATACGTAGAAATATTTCCAAACAAATGGTGACATGATATTAATAATTAATATAAAATTACCTGAGCTGTAATTGTTCAAAACCTGACCACATTTCTACATGTACTTTCTTGAGTTTCTAGTTTGCACCCCTATATAGAAAACAAAAATGTGTTCCACATTAAAAATCTCTGTTTACAAACAGTACTGCTGGACTGTCAAAATGTGTTCATTCGATTGAGGTTAGCAGTGACGGTAAAAATCCTAATGTTCCTCGATGTTATTTAAGCTTGTTTGTAAACAGTACCGCTGAACTGTCAAGGATGAATTTTTGTTCAGTTGTGACGTCACGATAAAAAGTCTAATTTCCCCCGTTGGTAACAGCGATGCCAACTCTACGGATTCATCCGTAGATTTACGGATTTCTGCCTTTTCTACGGATTTTGCATTATTTCTACAGATATCTACGGGGAATTATTAAATCTCGCGTTTTTTTTTCTTCTGAAAACGGCCAATGATCCATCTGTCAAAATTGTCTGTATGTCTGTCTTTACAGCTTAGAGCCACATTTAGGTACGGGATTAAATTAACGACATAATAATAATTATTATTTTTTATGCAAATATATGCAGTGCTTGGAAAACGAATGAACCGAATTAGAGTGAATATCCTTCATACGCTTCTTGGTTCATGAATGTACTAGCAACTGAACCATTCATCATCCACTTCTGGTCTGATGGATTTGGTTCACATTTGTTTGTGTTTGTGAATTGACGCACTACTGGACGTGGAAGGTGAGCGTATAGAAGTGGTATTTGTTGCTCATTCTCTTCCACATTACAAGGCGAAGCTACGAGCGAATATCGTTCGTTCTGCATCGTAAGCAGCCACGGCTTGGAGAACGAATGAACCTCAATATGAAAAGTTCTTTTTTGTTTCCCTTTCACATTCGGTGTATATTGATCAAACTTCGCTCGCATTCGCACTTTTGTTTGAGCTTTAATAGTATCAGGATTGTTGTGATGTCTATGGCTACAAAAAGCAAAAATCGTTCCTCAAAGGGACCAACATTGAAGCAAAAAGTGCTCAGTATGATAAGAGAGCCAATGAGAGATTATAAATAATATCAATCCCACTGCCGCTAATTTTAGTTTTAAGTACTGCTAAATGTTCATACGGCAGATAAATTATTTTTAATTCTGATTCATGAATGTCCACCAGTGCTTGCAAGTGCTTGGTGCTTGCTTTAAACAGCACACGCATTGAAGCAAACCATATTGCGCAACATTATCGATCAAGCTTATCATCTTCCGAAATGAGAGAAATATGCTTCAGTGCAGTGCCCATTCATTACGAAACTTTCCTTATTCCTTACACTTGAAGGAACACAATCTCTAACTGACTAAAAAACATGGAAAGTCTATTCTACAGCAGCGTGAAACCTTCTAAATTTAATTTTTTTATGCTTAAATACTTTAATGATATAAATTATTTTTACATTCAAATTCAACAGTATTCTTTGATGATGAATGGTTCACCAGCGATAGTGTGCTTGAATCACTTATACTACCGATTTGAACGAATTGACTATATTTGAGAGAAAAGAGAATACTGCATACTCTTTCTCAGATAGGTTCAATAGTATTAAACGTAATACGGCGCGCTCGTCGGCAAGTATGTATGGAATGGTTCGTTCTCCAATCTGTTCGCTCGTGTATATTTCCTGCATCGAAGCCGATAACTCAGTCTGTTGGGATGAGTGCTGTAGCTGCGCTGAACCGTTTTGTTGCAAGTCACTCGCATTGATGAATGAATGGTGAAAGCTCTGCTGATGATATAATATACTACAACCAGATGCGTTACATCAAGTCATGACGTTGAACGAAAGGCGTACACAAGAAGAACCAAACAAACCGAAGTCCTTTCTAACAACGAGTCTAATGTCTGGTGTTGTTCACGTACCACAAACGACTGGATGGGATGAGAATCTTTGTCATCAGAAGCAAAAACCAAATGACAATCTTTGTCAAATCAGAATACTGCAAAATGGTTTTGTGCGCCTAGCATAAATTTGGGGGTAAAAAATAAACTTTTCCCCATACAAATTACCACATTCAGTTCGGCCAGCAGGACGAAACTTGTTTCGTCCGAGACGTCAGTTTAGACAACACACGTCGTGTGTAATAGCAAAGTGTTCTGCAAATAGCTTTAACTTTATGTCTGCTTAGCGGATCAAGTTTAACTGTTTAAGTTTGCATTAAGCAGTTCATTTTGAACTGCTCTGCACTGACGAGTCTAAGACGAAACGTAAAGAAAAGTAAAAAAGGTTATGTGCCCTAAGCACAATCTTACCCCTAAATGACTTCGTTACCGGTTAAAATCATGCTTCCCCCATCATGGTGATCTCATCGGTTTCCCTGGATAATGTAATGAAAACATTCAAAGCTCTCGGAAATTTTTCAGATTGGCATAAAAGTGATGATGCAATCGAAGAACGATTTCGATAAAGTTACAACATATCTGAAAAAGTCAAAAACCGAGTTTTTCACCCACTTGTCGTGCTGGTGAGAAATCGTTCCAGGCAGTAATAAGAGGACTTTCACAAATGAGTGTTCAGGAAATCGAAGATGAGCCACGTGTCCACTACAAGTAATCTTCAGTGGCTACATTTCGGATGTCTCGCCGTGATAAGAACAGAACTTTCCCAGACTCTATCTATCTTGTGCATTTCGCTAAGGGCTCTGTCTCTCTCAACGCCCTGCAAGCAGTAAGAATCATTTTTCTGTAATCCAACTCCCCAACCGGAAAAAAAGAAACTGTAAAGAACGGAAACCCCAGGCGGTTCAGCCTGAAACAATGAACATTCGATGAACCCAACAGAGCAGCTGTTTTCGCCCGAACATCTTCACCGAGATGTGCGGCAGTCTTCCGCAATGTAGTAAACGTCGTGACCAGATTTACGCCTCAGGTCTCCTAGTCATCCGATATGGTTATTAAACCGGTGAAAATTCTAAACAGGAATGATCGCTCTCTTAGAGCGAAAAAACTGGAGCTCATGGATTTCATCTTGTCGAATGCAATAGACTTAGCCATCATCTCACCAGTACCAAATTCATCATTGGAGGAGACCTCAACGCGGAACACCGTAATAAACGTGGGAAAGAAAAGTCCCCAGAATCCGGATCAAACAGCGACTTAGTTCCTCCTGATTCCTGCTGGTTCCGACGGTGAGTCTGAAAGGAATAAAATAAAAAAAGATTACAAAGATATAAAACAAACCACCACCAAATAAAGTGACGATTGTGCCATTGATCTAGAACTATGGAATGAACCAATCTCTCCCACCAATGGATGATTTATATGACACTGCCAATTCTGATTCGAACCACGAAGCAATGAGCATAGCTGATTACGACTCCGAACCAGAAATTGTTGTCAACAGGAAAGGAAATCAGAAGCCGAACAAACCCAACAATAGCCTTTACAGCCAATAATCAATCCAGACGAAAAAAGGATGAAATAGTTGAGAACACATTTGCCATACAATGGAACATCGCAGGACTACGACGGAAACTTCATGAGCTTCAACTACTAATAAGTCAATACTCTCCCAGTATATTAGCTCTCCAAGAAACGATGACACCAGCAAATCGTACTCCAACCATAACGGATTACGATTTGTACACTGTGCACGAAAAAACAAATATAAATTGTTGCCGTTGGAATTCGAAAAGGTATTCCACATAACCATCATAATCATAATGCACTGTATCTAATCACAGATTAATTATTGAGGTATACGCTCCATAAAACTTTGTTTATAGTAGATTTAAGTGTAAATAGTTAGGTTAAGTAATTTAAAACGAAACAATCCCGACAAATCGGTAATTCATACTAAATCCAACGTATAGTTAATACTATTTGCAAAACACTTTGCCAATACACACGAAGTGTAATGTCTAAAATGTCGTCTCGGACGAATCAAGTTTGGTGTGGGCCGTACAGACTGTGGTAACTTGCATGGGGAAAAGTTTATTTTTTACCCCCAAATTTATGCTAGACGCACAAAACCATTTAGCAGTATTCTGATTTGGCAGAGGCTTTTTTTTTGGTTTTTGCTTCTGATGACAGACAGACATTTGACTCGTTGTTCAAACGACTTCGGTTTTTGTTTTAATACTAATTTTTCACTGTCGCATCGCAGTTTTAAACATCCTCTTTCGGAGTTCCGATGTTAAAGGTTTTATATTTGCAAGATGAACCAAATTCAAATGGCAAAACAAGTTCATTACAAACAGTAACCAAAATGCTTTCAGAACAACTGCGAAAATAATAAATTTTGCCTAATATAAGTAAAAAAGAAAAAGATGCCTTCAAATGGTTTAACTTAAGTTATGCACTGACAATTTTTTCAGTAATTTGATTTTCTAGCATTGATAATAGTATATCATAAGAATTTCTCTTATCTGATTCTGATGCAGTTTATTCAATTGTACTCCATTTGAAAAAGTGCGGGATATCAACGATTTCAGACGTAGATCATGTCATGTCTTATCTTGATCATATGTGATTTTCTTCCACCAACATAAAAGCTTATCGATTCATCCAATGATTGAACTTACATAAATCAAGAATCATTTTAGCTCAAAATCACTACCCATTGTGTGGCGGAAAATCAGTACCGATATTGATCGATGTGATTTAAAATTCACTGATCAACTGATCTTGAAAAGATTCTCCGGCAGTGATCTCGTTTTGATGAGGTTTTGGTCTTTATTTTCTCAGTCCTGTATGCCACACTACGGAAATATTATTCTTTACCTAAAACAATAATATACCGGTGTTCCCTAGGAGGAATAAAACAGATGATTTAAATGTTTCATCAATCCCAACCAAATACTTTTGTTAATTTAAATAATTGATATTAATAAAATAATTCCGATGATTTTGTAGTTTTAGGGATATTTTTGAATCTAATGACAGCATGTAATAAATCGATTTTCCCTCTTTTTTGTATGGTTTGTCATACATATTGAGAATGTATTGAGATGAATTTTATTTATTTTGAATTCGTGACATGTGACATAGGAGGGATTGGGGGTCTTTACTTCTGTGACAATTTGTGACAAAGGGGGGATGGGGAGTCAAAAATCGTCAAAAAAGCGTGACGTGGACAGCCCTTTACAAGTAACAATCCGTATGTGTGCAAACGGATACAAAATCATCGTACCATCTCGACTGCATTACAATTCAGTAGAGAATTACGTGAAGATGATGAAGCTGGAGTATTTCACCCACGACATCGCTTCCAGTAAACCTTTCAAGGTAGTTCTTCGTGGTCTACCGGATATGTTGTTGGAAGAGCTCCAGAAGGAACTGGCAGATAACAAATTGAAGCCATTGGCAGTGTACAAAATAAAACGGCATAACCAAAATGTCAAATACCGGGATCAGCTCTACCTGGTACATTTAGAACGAGGTTCTACAACGCTAAACGAGTTAAAGAACATCAAAGCTCTTTTTCACATCATAGTCGAGTGGGAACGCGGCGCACGAAACTGCCACATCCAAAGCCGTTGCTCAACCTGTGCCGGAAAACATCGAACTGAGGAATGCGAGCCGATGGGAGAACCGGCCATCAAATGTGCCAACTGCGGAGGCGAACATCACGCGACCAACAAAGCGTGTCCACAGCGAGCTGAATTTATCAAAGTGAGAAAAGCAGCGATGGAGAAAAAGCAACCAAAGCAGAAGCAGATGCCACCGAAAGTACTGGATATGTTCTTCCCACCTCTTTCCACTCCTCCACCGCCTCCCCTTGGTGGACAACAACAGGTTCCTCCAGGATTCCGTAGTTATGCTGATGCAGTAAACCAGCCCCCCACTGGTAATCAGCTCTACTCTATGGAACAGCTCGCCTTCCTATTTACGGAATTGGACAAGCAAACTCGTGCCTGTCGTACTGCGCAGGAACAAGTATCAGTACAAGTATCGTGTGTTCCCACAATTTGGGACTTAACATAGTTAGTCCACATGAACGGGCCGTAGCCGACAGCGTAGCCGAAATTGATGGATCGGACAGTTTAGTACCTGAGGATATGAGAGTTACTGCCGATGAGCTGATAGCTTTTATGAAAAAATCAAAAAACATGAAGGCCCCCGGTTTCGACAACACCTTTAATATCGAGCTGAAGCATTTGAGCACTCGCTCATTTGCTTTTCTAGCTAAAATATTTAACCGGTGCTGGAAGCTTGGCTACTTCCCTTCAATGTGGAAGTTAGCTAAAGTTATCCCAGTACTGAAACCGGGAAAAGATCCTTCTTTTTCCAAGAGCTATCGACCCATCAGCTTACTCTCTGACCTGTCTAAGCTGTTCGAAAAATCCATCCAAAGCCGAATTCTCGCATTCGCCGATCAACATGGTGTCTTCCTGGAGGAACAGTTTGGGTTCCGAAAAGGAAGATCTACCATTCATCAACTCACAAGAGTTAACAACATCATTCGACGGAACAAGTCAGTATCCAAATCGACAGCAATGGCTGGATCTTGGATATCGAGAAAGCGTTCGACAATGTGTGGCTTCATCGATACAATTTTCCGATGTATCTGATTAAGATCATCAAAAGTTATCTTTCAAATAGAGCTTTCCAGGTCTCTCTGCAAAATGTCCAATCGGACAAATTTCCCATCGCAGCAGGTGTGCCTCAAGGAAGTATCCTGGGGCCCATACTGTACAATATTTATACATCAGACATCCCACCTCTTCCGGGGGGTGATGTCTTGTCACAGTTTGCTGACGATGCGGCCGTCCTTTATGATGGGCGAGTCGTCAGTACTCTGAAGAACAAATTGCAGAGGGGTCTGGATGCTCTAAATGAATATTTCACCAACTGGAAAATTGTAATCAATGCAGCGAAGACTCAGGTCATCCTGTTTCCGCATTCGAGATCGACTAGACTTGTTCCGTCTGACGAATGCAGAATTCGGTTCGGTGGCGCTGACGTGCGGTGGTCCGACGAAGTGGTCTATCTAGGACTAACGTATGACAGACATCTGATCTTCAGGTCGCATGTTGAAAAAATTATCACCAAATGTAACATACTCATCAGGTCTCTGTACCCGTTGATATGTAGAACATCAAAACTGTGCCTGAAGAATCGGATGGCTGTCTACAAACAAATCATCTACCCCGCAATCGAATACGCAGTCCCCGTTTGGCGGGGTTGTGCTCGAACACACAGGCTAAAGCTCCAGCGAGTTCAAAATAAAATCTTGAAAATGATCCTTAAACTGCCCCCTCGGACGAGAACCACGGAGGTACATGAACTGGCTTCCCTGGATACCCTGGAAACAAAATTTGAACATCAGTGCATAAAATTTGGAGAGAGGTGCTCAGCCTCAGAAATTGCTATAATTCAAACTTTGAATGTATTAGATTAGGGTTAGATAAAGGGTGATTTTTTAAGAGCTTGAGAACTTTTTTAAACAATAAAACGCATAAAATTTGCAAAATCTCATCGGTTCTTTATTTTAAACGTTAGATTGGTACATGACATTTACTTTTTGAAGATAATTTCATTTAAATGTTGACCGCGGCTGCGTCTTAGGTGGTCCATTCGGAAAGTCCAATTTTGGGCAACTTTTTCGAGCATTTCGGCCGGAATAGCCCGAATTTCTTCGGAAATGTTGTCTTCCAAAGCTGGAATAGTTACTGGCTTATTTCTGTAGACTTTAGACTTGACGTAGCCCCACAAAAAATAGTCTAAAGGCGTCAAATCGCATGATCTTGGTGGCCAACTTACCGGTCCATTTCTTGAGATGAATTGTTCTCCGAAGTTTTCCCTCAAAATGGCCATAGAATCGCGAGCTGTGTGACATGTAGCGCCATCTTGTTGAAACCACATGTCAACCAAGTTCAGTTCTTCCATTTTTGGCAACAAAAAGTTTGTTAGCATCGAACGATAGCGATCGCCATTCACTGTAACGTTGCGTCCAACAGCATCTTTGAAAAAATACGGTCCAATGATTCCACCAGCGTACAAACCACACCAAACAGTGCATTTTTCGGGATGCATGGGCAGTTCTTGAACGGCTTCTGGTTGCTCTTCACTCCAAATGCGGCAATTTTGCTTATTTACGTAGCCATTCAACCAGAAATGAGCCTCATCGCTGAACAAAATTTGTCGATAAAAAAGCGGATTTTCCGAATGGACCACCTAAGACGCAGCCGCGGTCAACATTTAAATGAAATTATCTTCAAAAAGTAAATGTCATGTACCAATCTAACGTTTAAAATAAAGAACCGATGAGATTTTGCAAATTTTATGCGTTTTACTGTTTAAAAAAGTTCTCAAGCTCTTAAAAAATCACCCTTTATAAGTAGGTAGGATTTTATAATAATTAAAACAAACAAAAGTTCAAACTTTGAAATGTATACTACTAGAAATTGAAAAATCGGTACATATTAATGTAAGAGAAAAAACCAAAGATGAAGAGCCATCAGGCTGAAACACTTGCAATGTACTAAATTAATGTAAAACACATAAAAATATCAAATAAACACATAATTAACAATTAAACGAGAACTATGAAATGAACCAATCTCTCCCACCAACGGATGATTCGTATGACACTGCCAATTCTGATTCGAACCACGAAGCAATGAGCATAGGTGATTACGACTCCGAACCAGAAATTGTTGTCAACAGGAAAGGAAATAAGAAGCCGAACAAACCCAACAATAGCCTTTACAGCCAATAATCAATCCAGACGAAAAAAGGATAAAATAGTTGACAACACATTTGCCATACAATGGAACATCGCAGGACTACGACGGAAACTTCATGAGCTTCAACTACTAATAAGTCAATACTCTCCCAGTATATTAGCTCTCCAAGAAACGATGACACCAGCAAATCGTACTCCAACCATAACGGATTACGATTTGTACACTGTGCACGGAAAAACAAATATAAATTGTCACGGAGTTGCCGTTGGAATTCGAAAAGGTATTCCACATAACCATCATAATGCACTGTATCTAATCACAGATTAATTATTGATCTATACGCTCCATAAAACTTTGTTTATAGTAGATTTAAGTGTAAATAGTTAGGTTAAGTAATTTAAAACGAAACAATCCCGACAAATCGGTAATTCATTGTTACCGTTCCTTTGGAACGTTTAACATTGGAGAAATGTCTAGTAATGCTTTTTTTTTAGTATTTAAGATTTAGTACCTAAGTTAATTAAATTTTGTTTTTTTGTTTTTTCTGGCTCTGTAAAGACTGTCATTAGCTTTATTAATTTTTGTTGAAATCAAAATTTGTATTTTTGTTTAACATAGTTTTGAAGTAAAAGTACTAACACTATTAAATATTTACCCCATAACTACGCACAAACCAAAAAAAATTAGAAAAAAAAGTTTGTAAACGCTATCGTTAGAGAAATTACGGACCCACTGCTTAACATATGGTGCAGGTAAACCTAAAAGAGACCTTTTGCGTCCACCCCGGAACGTCCATACCTGGTGTTGGGGCTTAGCTTGATTTCCCTTTTGGTATTCAAGAATCATTGTTTATCAACGCAGCTGTACTTCTCAAACGATAGCACAAAAAAATATAGAACCACTATGTACCGGAAACACCGCAACGGCAAAAGACGACAAAAAGACCGCACTAATAGCTAAAATACTAATATGTTCGAGAACCGGGAGTACAGCTAAAATTATACCACTTTTTGGGAATTTTTACTTCACAACACTACTGTATCCGGATAACGAGTGAGAGAAAGAGAGAGAAAGAGAGAAGTGAGGATGGCAAACAGTTGGACGGAAGATCATGAAGGCATTCGATAAGTGATCTTGAGTGGCATAGGACGTTTTCTGTTGAGTCCTTTATTTTCGATAAAAGTTCAGTGAGCTCAACGCGGCGTGGAAATAAAGCCGCCAAAAGTTCGATTGTGCCATATAAGTTGTTCCGGCTTTCATCCACCGGAACACCTACAACACAAGTGTCGGTGAAACCATTGACCGGCGGGCAGGTGAAAGTGCACGTTAAAACCCGTTTACCCTACGAGTGCAGTTATCGGAAGGCCGGCGTCCCTCGTTTAGCCGCCTGGACAGATCGGCAGACATCTCCAAGCAGCTGGGACGGTTATCCGTCGGAATTGCAGACTACGTCGACCAACAGTGAACACCAGAAGTAACGCCACCTGTTGTCCGCCACGCACGTCGTCGAAAATATCCCAGGTATGCCATTCTCCTTTCTCTCTTCATCGTTCATCAATGGGCCCCACCGTTCATCGTACACCGCCGTACAGAAATTTTGGAATCCATCAATAAACGAACCTATTGTAAAAATATATTTTTTTATTCAGAGTCAGAACGCATTTTCAGAGTCAGAACGCATTTTCAGAGTCAGAACGCATTTTCAGAGTCATTTCTCCATAAGTTCGCTTTGTTAACCGGTAAGTTTCGGGTTGATCGAGTCCTCCCTTAAACGGTAGCCGACCCTGAGGTTGTAATAAATTGAGCTAGTTGGGTCGCGTGTGCAAAGCAGCACTTACATCATACTAAATCCAACGTATAGTTAATGCTATTTGCAAAACACTTTGCTGTTACACACGAAGTGTAATGTCTAAACTGACGTCTAGGACGAAACAAGTTTCGTGTGGGCCGTACAGATTGTGGTAACTTGCATGGGGAAAAGTTTATTTTTTACCCCCAAATTTATGCTAGACGCACAAAACCATTTAAAACTATTCTGATTTGGCAGAGGCTGTTTTTTTTGGTTTTTGCTTCTGATGACAGACCGACATTTGACTCGTTGTTCAAACGACTTCGGTTTTTGTTTTAGTACTAATTTTTCACTGTCGCAAGATTTAAACTTCCTCTCTCGGAATTCCGATGTCCAGGTTTTATATTTGCAAGATGAACCAAATTCAAATGGCACAACAAGTGCATTACAAACGGTGACAAAAATGTTTCACCACCATGCTTTCAGAAAAACCAACTCGCCCGAGCCGGCGACGTTGGCATGTTTCGGAAGGCATATTCGGAAATATTATGCTCACGGAACATATCTGTTAGTCAAATTGTTTAAAAATTGTATTTTCCAAATGCAGAACCTCGCGATCGGTAAAAAAAAATCTATTCTCCAGCGCAATCGACCACCACACTTGTCACTTGTAATGTGGGAAATTGACCTAGAAGCTGTGGAAAAAAAACAAAGTCTTATGGTGCTTGCATGAGTAAATATGATTAATCGATAGTAAAATAGTAAATTTCTACAAGTTCTTTATCAGAAAATTGTGGTCGTCCTGAAAAGGACGTTTTATCGATTGGTTTCAGTGCGAATCAAGTGCAATTTAGGCCTTCTTTTCGGTTTTCTTCGGGAGCAACACTGCCTGGATGTTTGGCAGTACACCGCCCTGTGCGATGGTAACTCCGGAGAGCAGTTTGTTCAACTCCTCGTCGTTTTAAGACCATCGGAGACAATCAATGTTTCGTATGACCTCACACGAAATATTGATTGGAAATACTACGCAAATTCGATATCTGAGAAACTAGAATCAACACAAGAACTTCCTCCGGAGGAAGAGTACACGTTGTTGGCTGGCTTGATTCTCGACACCGCGACTCAAGCTCAGACGAAACGTGTACCTGGCGCGAAAACCAACATCCGTCCTCCTAACCTGTGGTGGGACAAAGAGTGCTCATCACTCAACGCGGAAAGATCTTTAGCGTTCAAAAAGTTCAGAAAAAATGGAACACCCGATAATTATCGGAATTACGCGGCGTTAGACAAGCAAATGAAGAACTTAGTCAAAGCAAAGAAACTTGGTTATTGGCGACGGTTTGTTCAAGGATTATCAAAAGAAACATCGATGAGCACTCTTTGGAACACAGCCCGACGAATGCGCAACCAAAACGCCACGAATGAAAGCGAGGAATATTCCAACCGCTGGATATTCGATTTCGCTAAAAAAGTATGCCCAGACTCTGTTCCGGAACAGAAGACCACCCGCGCCGCGACATCAAATACAAACGAAACACCGTTTTCGATGGTAGAGTTCTCACTCGCACTCTTGTCGTGTAACAATAAAGCCCCGGGGCTAGACAGAATTAAATTCAACTTGTTGAAAAATCTCCCTGACCCTGCTAAAAGGCGCTTGTTGAATTTATTTAACAAGTTTCTTACGGGTAATATTGTCCCACACGACTGGAGACAAGTGCGAGTGATCGCCATCCAAAAACCGGGAAAACCAGCCTCCGATCACAATTCGTATCGGCCGATTGCTATGCTTTCCTGCATCCGGAAATTGTTCGAAAAAATTATTCTCTTTCGTCTTGACAATTGGGTGGAGACTAATGGCTTGCTTTCAGATACACAATTTGGTTTCCGCAGGGGCAAAGGAACGAACGATTGTCTTGCGTTGCTCTCAACAGAAATTCAAATGGCATTTGCTCGTAAAGAACAAATGGCGTCAGTTTTCCTCGACATCAAGGGGGCCTTTGACTCAGTTTCCATAAACATCCTATCTGAGAAGTTGCATCAGCATGGTCTTTCGCCAGTTTTGAACAACTTTTTACATAATCTATTGTCTGAGAAACACATGTACTTCGCGCATGGTGATTTGTCGACAATACGATTCAGTTACATGGGTCTTCCTCAGGGCTCATGCTTAAGCCCCCTTTTATACAATTTTAACGTAAGCAATATTGATGAATGTATCAACACATCTTGCACGCTAAGACAACTTGCCGACGACAGCGTTGTGTCTATTATAGGACGCAAAGCTGCCGATCTCCAAGGACCATTACAAGATACCCTCGACAACTTGTCGACATGGGCTCTTCAAATGGGTATCGAGTTCTCTACGGAGAAAACTGAGCTAGTTGTATTTTCAAGGAAGCGAGAACCAGCACAATTACAGCTTCAACTAGGGGGTGAAACCATAGCTCAGGTCTTCACATTTAAATATCTCGGGGTCTGGTTCGACTCCAAAGGCACCTGGGGATGTCACATTAGATATCTGAAACAAAAATGCCAACGGAGAATCAACTTTCTTCGTACGATAACCGGATCGTGGTGGGGTGCCCATCCAGGAGACCTCAGGCTGTACCAAACAACGATATTGTCCGTTATGGAATATGGATGCTTTTGCTTCCGATCCGCGGCGAACACTCATTTCATCAAGCTGGAAAGAATCCAGTATCGTTGCTTGCGTATTTCCTTAGGTTGCATGCAGTCAACTCATACGATGAGTCTCGAAGTGTTGGCGGGCGCCTTACCGTTGAAAAACCGATTCTGGGATCTCTCATATCGATTGCTAATCCGATGCGAAATCTTGAATCCGAAGGTGATTGAAAACTTCGAAAGGCTTGTCGAGCTCAATTCTCAGACCCGTTTTATGTCCTTGTATTTTGATTACATGGCTCAGAATATTAACCCTTCTTCGTTTGTGCCCAAACGTGTCCTATTCTTGGATACTTCTGATTCCACTGTATTTTTCGACACATCCATGAGAGAAGAGATTCGTGGAATTCCGGATCACGTACGCCCTCAAGTGGCCCCCAATATTTTTTATAACAAATTCAGAACAGTCAACTGTGAAAAGATATTCTACACTGACGGATCATACATCAACGAGTCCACAGGCTTCGGCATCTTCAATCAAAACATCACCGCTTCTTACAAACTCAGTGATCCAGCTTCAGTTTACGTCGCAGAACTAGCTGCCATTCAGTACACTCTTGAGATCATTGAAACCTTGCCCAAAGATCATTACTTCATTGTCACGGACAGTCTAAGTTCAATAGAAGCTCTCCGGGCAATGAAGCCAGGAAAGTATCCCCCCTATTTTCTGGGGAAAATATGGGAACACTTGAGAGCTTTATCTGGACGGTCTTATTTAATATCCTTAGTCTGGGTCCCATCGCATTGTTCCATTCCAGGCAATGAACAGGCAGACTCATTGGCTAAAGTGGGCGCATTAGAAGGTGATATTTATGAAAGACCAATATGCTTCAATGAATTTTTCAGAATCTCTCGTCAGAAAACTCTCGAAAGTTGGCAAACTTCATAGAACAATGACGAACTGGGACGATGGCTACACTCCATTATCCCTAAGGTATCGACGAAACCTTGGTTCAGGGGGATGAACGTGAGTCGCGATTTCATTCGTGTTATGTCGCGGCTCATGTCAAATCACTACACTTTCAACGCACATCTCCGGCGTATTGGGCTCGCGGAGAGCGGTCTCTGCACCTGTGGCGACGGTTATCAGGACATCGAGCATGTCGTGTGGTCGTGCGTAGAGTATCGCGACGTCAGGTCGGAGCTACTGGAATCCCTTAGGGCCCGAGGTAGACCGTCCAATGTTCCGGTTCGGGATGTGTTGGCGAGTCGGGATAGTTTATATATGCTTCTCATATACCAGTACCTTAAACACATTAATATACAAGTGTAATCCGTAGTTTCCTCTCTCTTGTCGAGGCTAAGAATAATCTTCACCTACAGGTTCGAGACTAACATTCGCCCGATTCTCCAAATCCCTCGCCTGTCCACCATCTCTGTATAAAATAACAAGATCTTTTTGCTGTCACTAACTTCTTCGTTCCCCCTTTCTCCGTTTCTCCACCATCTCGATGTCAACTAATTAGATCTTTATCGTTTTTGGTCATTCGTTCTCATACCTCCTTTTTCATCCCGTTTTCCACAAAATTACTTCTCTATACTTCTTTCATTCTCTTAGGCAAAGGCATCGCCCACGGGAAAACTGCTTCAATCGATGAACAACATGCGGGCCACCCGCTGGGTCTCTGTGACCTGGGGGTGTTTCCCGCGGACCCATTGAAACGTATAATCGTCATCTGGAAGAAACTAATGCCATATTTAATCCACCGACCATTGCCGATCGCCAGCTGCAGACTGAATCTGCAGAATCGACCATTGCGACCGGAATTCGCCACTACCCTAATGATAATACCCTAGTTTTAAGTTAGTTTTAATTTAAAATAAGAAAATGCCCTTGGCATCTAAGAGCTTAAGCAGTGTGCCTTCAAATATGTTACTATTGAATAAAAAAAAAAAACTCCTCGTCGTTACGGATGGCCAGCTACAGATGACGAGGGATGATTCTCGTTTTCTTGTTGTCACGGGCAGCGTTACCGGCCAATTCCAGCACTTCGGCGGCCAGGTATTCCATCACTGCCGCCAGATAGACCGGTGCACCGGCACCGACACGTTCGGCGTAGTTTCCTTTCCGAAGCAGACGGTGGATTCTGCCTACTGGGAACTGCAGACCAGCACGGTTCGAGCGGGACTTTGCCTTTCCCTTAACTTTTCCTCCTTTGCCACGGCCAGACATTTTCTTTTATGTGTTTTGTTTTCGTAAAAAATCCACGAAACGATGCTAACAGCTAGGATGCTAACTCGGTAATACTGGCTGCCGCAGTACTAACTAGAGATGGGCAATTCGCTCCTGAGCTGTTCCAGTGAATCGAATCATCGAAGTGAGCTGACAGCTCACAGCTCTTTTCAAAAGAACCGCAGCTCACCAGCTCACTCATTTGCTACCCAGTTCACTGCATTATGACGAAGGGAACACGCTACGAGCTGATCGGATCTTCGGCTCTTTAAGAGATTCAATTTAGTCAACATCAATTAAAGATAAGTTAATTCGCATTGCATTCATTGCATCATTGCAAATCAATGATTCAATTTCGATCATGCATATGAAAGAAAACCGGTGCATAAGAAAAACGGCGCACAAAATGAACCTTCAGTTTAAACTAAAAGAGCTGATGAGCTGATACATCGAATCGATTCACTTTGGTGAGCTGATCGGTTCGGAGCTGTTCACCAAAATGAGCTGTTTTGCACACCTCTAGTACTAACCCTCTGTTTTATACCATCTCGCTGTTTCTCGTTCTGCGAATAGGCAGAGCATAAAGCGCAAAAGAGGATCAAATTTTGACAAAGGGGCTGTCCCTACTGCGTTGCCTGTAGCAGGTATAAAACGGGGTTTCTTGGGCGAGCTAGCGTCGATTCATTCGGTATTCAAGTGTGAACAAGTCCAGACGTGTTTTCTCTTGCGTGCGCGTTTTTCTCTCGTGTTTTTCCTCCCGTTCTTCGCTTATGACGAAATGAAGGCGGCGTTCGGGCGCCGGTTCGAAATCTAGCCCGAAACAGAAAACCAGTACCGGTGTGCTGGTTAGTCCCAAGGAACCAGATGGCAAACGTCTGCGATCAGATGCAGGCATCGTTTCTAATCGTTCTTCACGTCACGCGAGCATAGCTAGTGTTGCTAAAACCGTGACAAATAACAGTGAACTAGATGGGTTTGGTGATTTGAATCCAGATTTTCCACCAAATAATCAACCGCTACCAGTCAAAATCAAGCTTCCCCCCATCATGGTGAAGGCAATTCCCCTGGATAAATTAATGAAAACACTCAAAGCTCTCGGAATCTGTGCGCAGTATAAAATCTGCCAGATCGGCATAAAAGTGATAGTGCAATCTAAGAATGAATATTTCAAAGTTACAACATATCTGAAAAAGTCGAAAACTGAGTTTTTCACCCACGACATCTCTGGTGATAAACCGTTCAAGGCTGTAGTAAGAGGACTTCCACAGATGAGTGTGCAGGAAATTGATGACGAGCTCCGTTCACACTACAAGCTATCTCCAGTGGGGATATTCCAAATGTCTCGCCGAGATAAAAGCCAATCGTTCCGGGACTCTCTTTACCTGGTCCACTTTGCAAAGGGCACTGTCTCGCTCAATGCACTGCAGGCTATAAGAACCATTTGCTCAGTGGTCGTTCGATGGGAACCGTATCGGGGCACAAATCGAGACGTCACACAGTGCCAGCGGTGCTTAAATTTTGGACATGGCACCAGAAACTGCAATGTAAACCCACGATGCGGAAACTGTGCGCAGTCACATGCAACTAGTGACTGTTTGCTTGAAGGTGCAATCAATTACCGCTGTGCCAATTGCGGTGGTAATCATCGGGGATCAGAGCGCTCCTGTCCGAAGCGGGAGGAATACAAATATATTCGAAAACAAGCTTCTTCGAAACCCCAACAAGTAAATAAGAAACAACAAACCCCTCCATTATCGAAGGCGGACTTTCCTCCTCTACCTGGCGCTGGTACTAGGACCCCTCCTAATGGACCCTCTGTAATGAACGGAAACCCTCCAGGCGGTTCAGTCTGGAACAACGGACACCCGATGAATCCTACAGAACAGCTTTTTTCGCCAGAACAACTGATGAACATCTTCACCGAGATGTGCGGCAATCTCCAGCAATGCCGAACACGTCGTGACCAGATCTACGCTTTGGGTCTTCTCGTCATCAGATATGGCTGCTAAACCGTTAAAAATCCTCAACTGGAACGCTCGTTCTCTTAGAACGAAAAAAATAGAGTTAGTGGATTTCATGCGCAATCGTGAAATTGACATCGCACTTGTTACCGAAACACATCTCTCCCCATCGGTAACATTCTCAATTCCGGACTATTCAACCATAAGACTGGACCGCACTGCATCACAAGGTGGCGGAGTAGCTATCATCATTCGAAAAGGCGTTAAATTTTCAACACTTCCTCATCCTACCACATCCGTCATCGAAGCACTGGGGGTTGAATTAGCAACAACTTCGAGAAGCATCAAAGTGTTTGCTGTTTACTGCCCGTTACAAGCCAGGGACAGCAACGGTTCAACGCGGCGGTTCAAGAACGACTTGGCCAAACTGACACGAAATCGCTCCCAGTTTATAATCGGAGGTGACCTCAACGCCAGACACGATCTTTGGAGAAATAATCACCAAAATAAGAACGGATCGATCCTGTACGACGACATGCAGCTAGGCTACTACACTGTACATCATCCGGATGAACCGACCTATCTCTCTCCCGCTGGTATCACCTCAACGCTCGACATCTTCCTGACGAACATCAACATTGGTAAGCCGATAACGTACCAAGAACTGAGTTCCGACCACTACCCGGTGGTATGCGAACTTAGTGAGCAGATCTCAACAGCACCAAAACATCAACGGAAGAACTATCACAACGTAAACTGGATTCAATTTCAACGGATAGTCGATTCTCGGGTCGGCGAGAACCTCCAGCTGCAATCCCCAGCAGACATCGACCGGGCGCTGGATATCATCGGCTCAGCCATTGATGAAGCGGACAGAACCTGCGTAAGAAAAGTACCTGTTAGGGGTAAGTTCATTCATTTAGACAACTACACGAAAATGCTGATTAGGTTGAGGAACATTCGCAGAAGGCAGTTTCAGAGAACAAGTGACCTTAGAAAAAAAGAAAGCGTTAACGTTTTAAACAGCATGATCCGAACTAGGGTAGAATTTTTGAAAAATGATAGCTTTTCCAAAAACATTCAAACTTTAAAAGACCACTCACAACCCTTCTGGAAAGTCGCCAAGATTCTTAAAACCAAACCTAAACCAGTACCACCTTTAAAAATAGCCAACAACATTTTAATTGCCCCTATAGAAAAAGCCAATGCAATTGGCGAACACTTCATAAAATCCCACAACTTAGGTAGCACAATCCACAGCCCTCTAGAAGTTCAAGTTTCTGATAGAATCCTCGCGCTGGATAATACTCCGTGTATAGTTCCAGACAATAAGAAAATCACAGTCGAGCAAGTACAGTCGGCCATAAAAACGACGAAAAATATGAAAGCACCAGGATTTGACGAGCTAAATTACTTCCCAAACATCTGGAAACGTGCTAAAATCATACCCATCCTGAAACCTGGCAAAGATCCAACTTCCCCGACAAGCTATCGTCCCATAAGCTTGCTCGCTTCGCTCAGTAAAATTTTTGAAAGGCTGGTACTGGACCGCTTACTAGCCTTTATTGATGAAAATAATATAATTCTTCCGGAACAGTTCGGTTTCCGTAAAGGCCACGCTACTACCCATCAACTGTTGAGGGTGGTGAATATTGTCAAAAAGCACAAAACAGTATCGAAATCCACCGGAATGGCACTTCTCGATGTGGAAAAAGCTTTTGATAATGTCTGGCACGACGGACTATTGTACAAACTGTGTGAGCTGAATGTACCAATCTACTTATCAAAAATCATTCGCAGCTATCTGCATCAAAGATCCTTTCAAGTATCGTTGCAAGGTGCTGTTTCAGAAACTTTCCAAATCCCAGCCGGTGTTCCACAAGGCAGCTTGTTGGGACCAATACTGTACAATATATTTACTTCGGACATTCCCCAGTTGCCCGCAGGTTGCTTTCTCTCCTTATTCGCTGACGATACAGCCATTCTGGTGGGAGGCAGACAACCGCGTGAAATTAAAAGTAAACTACAGCGTTGCTTGAACATCTATGTTGAATACATGAATAAATGGAAAATTAAACTAAACTTGCCAAAAACCCAAGCAATAATCTTTAAACATCGTCAAACCTATCGACTAGACCCTCCAGAAGACTGCAAGATCGAACTCGATGGCCACCTTATCGATTGGTCACTCGAAGCCGTTTATCTTGGTCTCAATCTGGATTCTAAACTTCTTTTTCGCCAACACGTTGAAAAAACAAAAACCAAATGCTCTCTACTAGTGAAGCGTCTTTACCCGTTGATAAAACGGCGGTCAAAACTAACTAAGAAGAATAAATTAGCGGTCTATAAACAAATAATCAGTCCAGTCATTGACTATGCTGTTCCGGTGTGGAACTCCTGTGCAGTCACTCATAAGAAAAAACTGCAATGTCTTCAGAACAGAACTCTCCGAATGATCTTGGATGTTCCTTATGATACCAGGACTTCAGAAGTCCACCAGATGGCAAATTGCGACTTGCTACAGGTTCACTTTGATAAAATAATAACAAAATTCAGAGAAAAAAGCACTGTATCCGATCATAGATTGATCAAAGAGCTATACGCTCCATAAAATTGTGTACATAGTAGATTTAGGTGTAAATAGTAGGTTTAGTAGTAGATATAGTTAGGTTAAGAAATCAAAAACGAAACAATTCCGACTAATCGGTAATCCGTAACAAATCCAATGACCATTGGAAACATTGTAACATGAGCAAGACAGGAAAAATTTACCAAATATGAAAAGTGTCATACTGTATCACTTAAGAGAAAAATATGTAACCAGGGTTAAATGAAAGAAATAAAGTTCAATTTAAACAAACAAAAGCGAGCTAGCGTCATTTACGTGAAAACAGCTACTCTGAACGCACATCAACGTTAGAACGATGGCACCGAAAACTAGTGGAAAGGCGGCCAAAAAATCCGGCAAGGCCCAGAAGAACATCGCCAAGGGTGATAAGAAAAAGAAGAAGATCCGCAGGAAGGAAAGCTACGCTATCTACATCTACAAAGTGTTGAAACAGGTCCACCCTGATACCGGAGTATCCTCGAAGGCGATGAGCATCATGAACAGTTTCGTCAATGACATCTTCGAACGCATTGCATCCGAGGCATCGCGTTTGGCTCATTACAACAAACGTTCGACGATTACCTCTCGCGAAATCCAGACTGCCGTTCGTCTGCTTTTGCCAGGAGAGTTGGCCAAGCACGCCGTTTCTGAGGGAACCAAAGCCGTCACCAAGTACACCAGCTCCAAGTAAACTGAGTGAGAACAACCAAACCCCCCCCGATCGTGTGTGTGCATACGAATCGCCAAGCATAATCGGCCCTTTTAAGGGCCACAAACAAATCTACACAAAGTGTTAAGTTCGCATATTTCCCTTATTCAATCACCAAACACATTTTGTTCGTTGATGATTTTACTTTCATCAGCCAACAAACACCTAACGAGAAAAACAGACCAAATTATGAACAACACAGGTACAATTGTTCTCGCGTTTCGGAATATTCATCCATGCCATATGGACAATATATTGTTCGGAGCAAAAATATGTTGGTTTCGAAATAAAGAAAAGTATCGATTACTTTTCGGATCAATCGACAGAATTTGGAGGCGACCAACCAAATAACAAATTGCTACACATGCATGCTACTGTAAACCAACCAATGACATATCAACAGCAATCGTTTTTCTATCCTAGGCGGCTTTGAGTGAATGCTGCATGTTGTATAGTCGAAATTCGAAGCCAACAACATTGACAGTTGAATGGGAATGAATGATTTCGAAAAGATAGTTCATGTTAAACAACATAACTAATTTCTTTTCTCAAATGTTACGTTTTCCAACGGTGCGTTTAGTAGTACTTGACAGCAGTTTGAAACTCACAACCGACCAGAAATAAAATAATGTCGTGTTCGCTTGATGCCAAACCCAAACCCAGTTTCCATCCTAACGACTTGGACTTGTTGGACTGAAAAATTTAGTCAGTTTCGAACTCGGTTGAATTCACACTACTCACTCTATTGCACACTTCTTACTATTCTCATATCATCATCACCACCACCACCATCATCATCATGATTATAGATTATAGATAATGCAGAATACCAGCAAATGCTAACTAATTCTTTGCGAAACATATTGGTGGCCCTGAAAAGGGCCTTTTATCCTTCCGTATTATGTTATGTGTGTTCTCGTTACGACGTTTAACCTCCGAAACCATACAGAGTGCGACCCTGTCGCTTCAGAGCATACACGACATCCATGGCGGTGACGGTCTTGCGCTTGGCGTGTTCAGTGTAGGTTACTGCATCTCGGATCACATTTTCCAGGAACACCTTCAGCACTCCACGAGTTTCCTCATAGATCAGACCGGAGATACGCTTGACACCACCACGACGAGCCAGACGACGGATAGCGGGCTTGGTAATTCCCTGGATGTTATCACGAAGCACTTTACGATGACGCTTGGCGCCTCCTTTTCCGAGTCCCTTTCCTCCTTTGCCGCGACCAGTCATTTTTCTCTGCTAGCTGCTTGTTCTTGCAAGTAAGACAGTACAAGTGAAACTAATGCCACTTCGCTTTTGTTTTTTGTTTAAATTGAACTTTATTTCTTTCATTTAACCCTGGTTACATATTTTTCTCTTAAGTGATACAGTATGACACTTTTCATCTTTGGTAAATTTTTCCTGTCTTGCTCATGTTACAATGTTTCCAATGGTCATTGGATTTGTTACGGATTACCGATTAGTCGGAATTGTTTCGTTTTTGATTTCTTAACCTAACTATATCTACTACTAAACCTACTATTTACACCTAAATCTACTATGTACACAATTTTATGGAGCGTATAGCTCTTTGATCAATCTATGATCGGATACAGTGCTTTTTTCTCTGAATTTTGTTATTATTTTATCAAAGTGAACCTGTAGCAAGTCGCAATTTGCCATCTGGTGGACTTCTGAAGTCCTGGTATCATAAGGAACATCCAAGATCATTCGGAGAGTTCTGTTCTGAAGACATTGCAGTTTTTTCTTATGAGTGACTGCACAGGAGTTCCACACCGGAACAGCATAGTCAATGACTGGACTGATTATTTGTTTATAGACCGCTAATTTATTCTTCTTAGTTAGTTTTGACCGCCGTTTTATCAACGGGTAAAGACGCTTCACTAGTAGAGAGCATTTGGTTTTTGTTTTTTCAACGTGTTGGCGAAAAAGAAGTTTAGAATCCAGATTGAGACCAAGATAAACGGCTTCGAGTGACCAATCGATAAGGTGGCCATCGAGTTCGATCTTGCAGTCTTCTGGAGGGTCTAGTCGATAGGTTTGACGATGTTTAAAGATTATTGCTTGGGTTTTTGGCAAGTTTAGTTTAATTTTCCATTTATTCATGTATTCAACATAGATGTTCAAGCAACGCTGTAGTTTACTTTTAATTTCACGCGGTTGTCTGCCTCCCACCAGAATGGCTGTATCGTCAGCGAATAAGGAGAGAAAGCAACCTGCGGGCAACTGGGGAATGTCCGAAGTAAATATATTGTACAGTATTGGTCCCAACAAGCTGCCTTGTGGAACACCGGCTGGGATTTGGAAAGTTTCTGAAACAGCACCTTGCAACGATACTTGAAAGGATCTTTGATGCAGATAGCTGCGAATGATTTTTGATAAGTAGATTGGTACATTCAGCTCACACAGTTTGTACAATAGTCCGTCGTGCCAGACATTATCAAAAGCTTTTTCCACATCGAGAAGTGCCATTCCGGTGGATTTCGATACTGTTTTGTGCTTTTTGACAATATTCACCACCCTCAACAGTTGATGGGTAGTAGCGTGGCCTTTACGGAAACCGAACTGTTCCGGAAGAATTATATTATTTTCATCAATAAAGGCTAGTAAGCGGTCCAGTACCAGCCTTTCAAAAATTTTACTGAGCGAAGCGAGCAAGCTTATGGGACGATAGCTTGTCGGGGAAGTTGGATCTTTGCCAGGTTTCAGGATGGGTATGATTTTAGCACGTTTCCAGATGTTTGGGAAGTAATTTAGCTCGTCAAATCCTGGTGCTTTCATATTTTTCGTCGTTTTTATGGCCGACTGTACTTGCTCGACTGTGATTTTCTTATTGTCTGGAACTATACACGGAGTATTATCCAGCGCGAGGATTCTATCAGAAACTTGAACTTCTAGAGGGCTGTGGATTGTGCTACCTAAGTTGTGGGATTTTATGAAGTGTTCGCCAATTGCATTGGCTTTTTCTATAGGGGCAATTAAAATGTTGTTGGCTATTTTTAAAGGTGGTACTGGTTTAGGTTTGGTTTTAAGAATCTTGGCGACTTTCCAGAAGGGTTGTGAGTGGTCTTTTAAAGTTTGAATGTTTTTGGAAAAGCTATCATTTTTCAAAAATTCTACCCTAGTTCGGATCATGCTGTTTAAAACGTTAACGCTTTCTTTTTTTCTAAGGTCACTTGTTCTCTGAAACTGCCTTCTGCGAATGTTCCTCAACCTAATCAGCATTTTCGTGTAGTTGTCTAAATGAATGAACTTACCCCTAACAGGTACTTTTCTTACGCAGGTTCTGTCCGCTTCATCAATGGCTGAGCCGATGATATCCAGCGCCCGGTCGATGTCTGCTGGGGATTGCAGCTGGAGGTTCTCGCCGACCCGAGAATCGACTATCCGTTGAAATTGAATCCAGTTTACGTTGTGATAGTTCTTCCGTTGATGTTTTGGTGCTGTTGAGATCTGCTCACTAAGTTCGCATACCACCGGGTAGTGGTCGGAACTCAGTTCTTGGTACGTTATCGGCTTACCAATGTTGATGTTCGTCAGGAAGATGTCGAGCGTTGAGGTGATACCAGCGGGAGAGAGATAGGTCGGTTCATCCGGATGATGTACAGTGTAGTAGCCTAGCTGCATGTCGTCGTACAGGATCGATCCGTTCTTATTTTGGTGATTATTTCTCCAAAGATCGTGTCTGGCGTTGAGGTCACCTCCGATTATAAACTGGGAGCGATTTCGTGTCAGTTTGGCCAAGTCGTTCTTGAACCGCCGCGTTGAACCGTTGCTGTCCCTGGCTTGTAACGGGCAGTAAACAGCAAACACTTTGATGCTTCTCGAAGTTGTTGCTAATTCAACCCCCAGTGCTTCGATGACGGATGTGGTAGGATGAGGAAGTGTTGAAAATTTAACGCCTTTTCGAATGATGATAGCTACTCCGCCACCTTGTGATGCAGTGCGGTCCAGTCTTATGGTTGAATAGTCCGGAATTGAGAATGTTACCGATGGGGAGAGATGTGTTTCGGTAACAAGTGCGATGTCAATTTCACGATTGCGCATGAAATCCACTAACTCTATTTTTTTCGTTCTAAGAGAACGAGCGTTCCAGTTGAGGATTTTTAACGGTTTAGCAGCCATATCTGATGACGAGAAGACCCAAAGCGTAGATCTGGTCACGACGTGTTCGGCATTGCTGGAGATTGCCGCACATCTCGGTGAAGATGTTCATCAGTTGTTCTGGCGAAAAAAGCTGTTCTGTAGGATTCATCGGGTGTCCGTTGTTCCAGACTGAACCGCCTGGAGGGTTTCCGTTCATTACAGAGGGTCCATTAGGAGGGGTCCTAGTACCAGCGCCAGGTAGAGGAGGAAAGTCCGCCTTCGATAATGGAGGGGTTTGTTGTTTCTTATTTACTTGTTGGGGTTTCGAAGAAGCTTGTTTTCGAATATATTTGTATTCCTCCCGCTTCGGACAGGAGCGCTCTGATCCCCGATGATTACCACCGCAATTGGCACAGCGGTAATTGATTGCACCTTCAAGCAAACAGTCACTAGTTGCATGTGACTGCGCACAGTTTCCGCATCGTGGGTTTACATTGCAGTTTCTGGTGCCATGTCCAAAATTTAAGCACCGCTGGCACTGTGTGACGTCTCGATTTGTGCCCCGATACGGTTCCCATCGAACGACCACTGAGCAAATGGTTCTTATAGCCTGCAGTGCATTGAGCGAGACAGTGCCCTTTGCAAAGTGGACCAGGTAAAGAGAGTCCCGGAACGATTGGCTTTTATCTCGGCGAGACATTTGGAATATCCCCACTGGAGATAGCTTGTAGTGTGAACGGAGCTCGTCATCAATTTCCTGCACACTCATCTGTGGAAGTCCTCTTACTACAGCCTTGAACGGTTTATCACCAGAGATGTCGTGGGTGAAAAACTCACTTTTCGACTTTTTCAGATATGTTGTAACTTTGAAATATTCATTCTTAGATTGCACTATCACTTTTATGCCGATCTGGCAGATTTTATACTGCGCACAGATTCCGAGAGCTTTGAGTGTTTTCATTAATTTATCCAGGGGAATTGCCTTCACCATGATGGGGGGAAGCTTGATTTTGACTGGTAGCGGTTGATTATTTGGTGGAAAATCTGGATTCAAATCACCAAACCCATCTAGTTCACTGTTATTTGTCACGGTTTTAGCAACACTAGCTATGCTCGCGTGACGTGAAGAACGATTAGAAACGATGCCTGCATCTGATCGCAAACGTTTGCCATCTGGTTCCTTGGGACTAACCAGCACACCGGTACTGGTTTTCTGTTTCGGGCTAGATTTCGAACCGGCGCCCGAACGCCGCCTTCGTTTCGTCATAAGCGAAGAACGGGAGAAAAAACACGAGAGAAAAACGCGCACGCAAGAGAAAACACGTCTGGACTTGTTCACACTTGAATACCCAATGAATGCCACTTCGCAGACCGGTGCTTTTTTTTATACCTACCGAGAGGGTCCGTTTCGTGCTTTGCTTTGTGCTGATTGGCTGCTTCAGAGCGGTCGGGCAGGTATAAAACAGCCAGCCAGGTCCGTTTTGAGCTCATTCTGTGTTTTGTTTTCAACGCGTACAGTACGGTGTAGAGAGAAAGGATAAGCAAAAGAAAGAAATAATGGCTCGTACCAAGCAGACCGCTCGTAAATCGACCGGAGGAAAGGCTCCTCGTAAGCAACTGGCGACAAAGGCTGCTCGCAAAAGTGCTCCTGCTACTGGCGGAGTGAAGAAACCCCATCGTTATCGGCCAGGAACAGTAGCCCTTCGGGAGATCCGTCGTTACCAGAAATCGACTGAGCTGTTGATTCGCAAGCTGCCGTTCCAGCGTTTAGTGCGTGAAATTGCCCAAGATTTCAAGACCGACCTTCGCTTCCAGAGTTCCGCCGTCATGGCACTGCAGGAAGCCAGCGAAGCCTATCTAGTCGGTTTGTTCGAGGACACCAATCTATGCGCGATCCACGCCAAGCGTGTTACCATCATGCCAAAGGACATCCAGCTGGCTCGTCGGATCCGTGGCGAACGTGCTTAAACAGGCTATCGGCTTTCGTTTGATCTCACAACATATACCCCAAAGGCCCTTTTCAGGGCCACCCAATCAATTACCAACGAGTTTACGAATTCGAATATTTTCCCTTAAACAATCACATACTCAGACACACACACACACACAAGTTGCGCGCGCACAGAAAATGACATCCGATCCGTTGCACAATTCATGCCCCCCATATGGAAAGTCAGTAATCTATAGGTGTTTGAAATGTTTTCCTTATTTTTTGGTCTTTCATTTTTGTTTCTGCTAAAGTAGCAGTTGAGAGGAGAATAGACGACCTGCTGACAGACAAGCAGCACAGACAATACACATTGCTTCCCTGTTACATAGTTCAGCAAAATTTGTAACCCAGCTTGCAACACATCGTGCACTCGCCGTGTCATGCCATGTGACTGACTGCCTGACAATTCTGACGGGATTCGGCCACCAGTTACTAGTATTACTCTGCTACTGCTACTCTCAATACACTATACTATACAATATTGGTTCAAAATCATGAAAATACCAATTTGTTTCGTTCCAAGACTACCCCGACAGACGCTTGCTTGCCGTTGACATAGTCAACGTCCCATCCCCAGACGACTGGTGGGGATGTTTCTGGCGAAAGAAATACACAGCAATTGCCAATCTTTGAATAGTAGGCTAATGTTCGGTTGGGTTCGGTGCTTTCTTCCGGTACGTGACAATTTTCGGCCAATATCTATCAAATATAAGCAACACTCAAATTCGGTATCAAATCAAATCACTGCTCGAGTTCTTTGTTGCCAATCGATTGAGACTGAGAGACTGACTATGTCTGGCACGCACGCTAGACAGATGGAGGTGTCGAAGGATTATTATTATTATTTAATGGTAATACTTGCACCGTATATTTTGCATGTAAAATCCTAAATGCGCTCCACAATTCCGGTATTCTGATTTGGGAAAGATTGTTTTTTGGTTTTTGCTTCTGATGACAAATATTCTCAGCCCAGCCAGCCGTTTGTGGTACGTGAACAACACACCACACATTTGACTCGTTGTGTTAGAAAGGACTTCGGTTTGTTTGATTCTAATTTTTCACTGTCGAAATTTTTAAACATCCTCTCTCTTGGAATTGACCTGTCCTGATGTTCAGGTTTAATATTTGCAAGATGAACCAAATTCAAATGGCAAAACAAGTTCATTACAAAAAATAGTAACCAAAATGCTTTCAGAACAACCGACACGCCCGGGCGTTGGCGACGTTGGCCAGCATTATTCGTTGGCAGTGCCATCGTGTTCCAGATTTCGGAAGGCATGTTCGGAAATATTATGCTCACGTAACATATCTGTTAGTCAAATTGTTTAAAAATTGTATTTTCCAAATGCAGAACACGGAAAAATTGAAAAGCTTAGTCACCGGTTCGTACTGCGTTTTGGTCGTTTGATCGATTTGCGCCAGACAGCAGGTTCAAGTTTGACCGATTCAATCTCGTGCGCGTCGCAACCGTCATCGAACGGGTTGTGTTAGTTGTCAAGAGAAAATATTTCTCTTCCCAATGAACCATGTTTCGTTGGAGTCCGCATTGTTTAAATGGTACTGTTTTACTATTTTTGACAATTCGAAATAAGCATGTACCGTTTGTCCGATATTGAATGCATATTTCGCTATCATCACTGCCCGTCCGGCTGTTCGCGAATGGTGGAGCAGAAAGTTCAAACATCGTAGCAAACATAAAACCACTCTTTGGCGATACTTCCGCTGCTGTCGATTCATTGTTTACAATTTAAAAAACAATAGTCCAGAAAAATTACCTACACCTACCTAGCACCGAATGGTAACCGTCATGTGCGTATTCCCTAACAGGGCCGACGGATTCGGTGCCCGAACGTATCGCACGATTCTACTGCATTCACACACTCGTTTGTATTCGCTTAGTCGTTCGCTCGTTCTACCTGCTTTAGAAAAGTGCACATTAGAAAAAATGGCTGAAACCGCTGTTGACGTATCGGCCGCAGCTCCGGTTGCTGCTTCACCGGCCAAGGCACCGAAGAAAGCCAAAGCCGCCAAGGGAGAAGCCAAAAAACCGAAGAAGCCATCGACACATCCACCAGTCAATGACATGGTAGTGGCTGCCATCAAGACGCTGAAGGAACGCAACGGATCTTCGCTGCAGGCCATCAAGAAGTACATCGCCGCCAACTACAAGTGCGACGTCGCCAAGCTGGCCCCGTTCATCAAGAAGGCCCTGAAATCTGGCGTCGAGAAGGGAAAGCTCACCCAGACCAAGGGTTCCGGTGCATCCGGCTCGTTCAAAATCAAAGCCGGTGCCAAGCAACCGGCTGGCGAGAAGAAGCCGAAGAAGGCTGCTGCCAAAAAACCGAAGAAGGCTGCCGGAGAGAAGAAAAAGGTTGCCAAGAAACCCGCTGGCGAGAAGAAACCGAAGGCCAAAAAGCCTGCAGGTGAGAAAAAGCCGAAAGCCGCCGCTGCAAAGAAGGCTAAGGCAGCACCAGCCAAGGCCGCCAAGAAGGCTGCTGCACCGAAGCAGAAGGCCACCAAGCCATCGAAAGCCGCTGCCAACAAGCCCAAGACCCCGAAGCTAAAGAAGGCCGCGCCAGCCAAAAAAGCTGCCCCGAAGAAGGTGGCTGCCAAGAAGTAAATTGACCCATCGTCAGTCAGTCATCATCATCATGTCGAATTCTACCGTTCTTATTTCGACGGTGTTCAACAAAACAGTCCTTTTCAGGACTACCAAAAAATCCATGCAAAGAATTAATCGATATTTCCTACTTCGCTCGCTTTTGGGTAGTCCGCTTCAACAAAACTGCACAGTAAGAAAAAAAAAAAAAGTATGCTTTTATCCATCACAGCAGCACTACTTTCTGAGCGTGTGCTTCACCGACACGCTATAGTGGATAAATTGGTGCGCAGCCATAGAGCCGACCCCGCTGCTACGCGCATGCTTCTCTTGTAGTACAATCAAATATGTTCGTTCGCTCAGTCGGTAAGCAGCGACGAAAGGATCGGTAGGTGATCAAATGAAAATGCGGACGGATTATGCACGATGATTGATGAAGTCCGTTCGTAAAAATCTAGCTTGCGAAAATTCATCAATAAAAATGGTTGATGTTTTTGTTCCCAATTATATTTGTATTTTAAAACTATCCCAGTTTTCCTTTTCTTGGAAAATGAATGCCGTTATAGTTTCCATTTAGTGTAGAGCCAGTTCGGACACGGTATCGCTCTGTACGCGGTTTTTCGTATAATCATATTTAATTTAGTAGCTTGACTCTCCAGACGATTGTCGTTTTCATTCAACCAACCTTGCTTGATCGGTAAAAAAAAAATAAATCTATTCTCCAGCGCAATCGACCACCGACCATCGACTTTTCACTTGTAATGTGGGAAATTATCCTAGAAGCTATGGAAAAAAAAACAAGTCTTATGGCGCTTGCATGAGTAAATATGATTGATCGATAGTAAAATAGTAAATTTCTATAAGTTCTTTATCAGAAAATTGTGGTCGTCCTGAAAAGGACGTTTTTTCGATTGGTTTCAGTGCGAATCAAGTGCAATTTAGGCCTTCTTTTCGGTTTTCTTCGGGAGCAACACTGCCTGGATGTTTGGCAGTACACCGCCCTGTGCGATGGTAACTCCGGAGAGCAGTTTGTTCAACTCCTCGTCGTTACGGATGGCCAGCTGCAGATGACGAGGGATGATTCTCGTTTTCTTGTTGTCACGGGCAGCGTTACCGGCTAATTCCAGCACTTCGGCGGCCAGGTATTCCATCACTGCCGCCAGATAGACCGGTGCACCGGCACCGACACGTTCGGCGTAGTTTCCCTTCCGGAGCAGACGGTGGATTCTGCCTACTGGGAACTGCAGACCAGCACGGTTTGAGCGGGACTTTGCCTTTCCCTTAACTTTTCCTCCTTTGCCACGGCCAGACATTTTCTTTTATGTGTTTTGTTTTCGTAAAAAATCCACGAAACGATGCTAACAGCTAGGATGCTAACTCGGTAATACTGGCTGCCGCATTTTTTTTTTTTTTTTTTTTACATTAAATATTTATTGTTTCTCTTTGGTTACATTTCTGTATGATATTACATGTCAAGTGATGTAGTAATGTTACTTTTCATCTTTTGATTTACGGTAATTTACTAGTTAATAATTTTGATTCAATTTCTTTTTAACAGTTTAACTGATAGACAGTTTGATTTATAAAACTAAACTACAACTAAAACTACAACAAAACTAAAATAGTGAACTAATAAGAGGGTATTCAGAAATTGCACATTTTTCTTGGAATTTTCCATTGGCTGCAATTAGTTTCTCGTTGACGGTAGTGACGTCTGCTAGTTGATGAACTGTTGAAGTCCTGGTGAACCACGGAAGATCCAGAATCATTTTCAGGGCTCTGTTCTGCAGCACTTGGATTTTGTTCCGATGTGTAACGGCACACCTCCCCCACACAGGCAACGCGTACTGAAACACTGGAGCGATGATCTGGGTGTAAACGGCTAACTTATTCTTGCGAATAAGAGATGACCTTCTCTTGATTAATGGGTAGAGACATTTGATGAGCAAAGAGCATTTAGATTTTATCTTGTCGACATGCGAGCGGAAAAGTAGTTTACGATCAAAAGTGAGCCCCAGATAGACCACCTCATTGGACCAGTCGATTTGAAGCCCATCAACCACGATCTTGCAATCAGCTGGAGGAGTGAGTCGCTGAGATAGGCTGTATGGAAACAGGATCGCCTGAGTTTTGGAAGCGTTAATTTTTATCTTCCAGGTGTTCATGTAGCTGACAACGGAATCAAGGCAGTTTTGCAGCTTTTTGGTGAGATGTTTTGTGACCCTTCCTTTGCAAAGGATAGCTGTATCATCCGCGAAGAAGCAGAATTGGCAACCATCAGGAAGTCGAGGGAAATCCGAGGTGTAGACGTTGTACAGTACTGGTCCGAGAATACTACCCTGAGGTACTCCGGCGGGTACAACAAACCCGTTCGATAGGGTTCCGTTCACGCTGACTTTGAAGCTTCTGCCACTGAGATAGTTTTGTACTATCTTGATGAGGTACACTGGGAAGTTGTAGCGATACATCTTGTAGATGAGACCTTCGTGCCAGACGTTGTCGAATGCCTTCTCGACGTCCAGCAGAGCCATGGCTGTAGACTTTGCGACGTGCTTGTTACGGTCGATGATGTTCACTACTCTTTGCAACTGATGAGTTGTGGAATGACCCTTTCTGAATCCGAACTGTTCGGGCAGGAAAATGTTGTTGTTTTCGATGTGCAATAGAACACGATCTAAGATGAGTCTTTCGAAGAGCTTGCTTAGCGACGACAGAAGGCTAATGGGACGATAGCTAGAGGGATTCGTTGGATCTTTAGATGGTTTAAGTAACGGTACAACCTTGGCGATTTTCCACTCCGAGGGGAAGTAGTTCAAATCGAGACATCTGTTGAAAACACTGGCAATAAAGGTGTAGGTCTGATGGCTGAGTTTCTTCAGTGTAAGGTTAAAAATCGAGTCAAAGCCCGGCGCCTTCATGTTTTTGGATGCTTTTACTGTTGCGGCAACTTGTTCGGGTTTAACCTTAACATTTTCCGGAACGTAGCAGCGGGTGTTACGCAAAGTGGACATCGTTTCTCGAACTGCGTCTTCCATGGGACTGACAACGGAATTACCCAGGTTGTGAGAGCGCAAAATGTGTTCGCCGATTGCGGTCGCTTTTTCAAACGGGGTTACCAGAATGTCGTTGTTCTGAGTTAACGGAGGGATTTGTTTCGGTTTTGACTTTAATACCTTTGACACCTTCCAGAAAGGCCGCGAGAACGGGTCTAGCCTTTGGATCATTGACGAGAAGTTTTCGTTTTTCAAGTCATCAACTCGAGAACTGATCAGCTCTGACAATTTCGATGCAACGTATTTTTTCGATAAATCGCCTGACCGTTGAAATTGGCGCCGTACTTTGTTACGTTGACGGATAATTGCTTTGGTCATCGTGTCGATTTTAAGCAATACTCCGTGGATCGGAACCTGTCTAACGCAGTGGTTCTCAACTACAGAGATAGCGGCCTTCAGCTCGGATAAAGCCTCATCTATATCGTCAGTGTAATTCAACGCTTTAGTAGCATCGATATGCCGATCAACAATCCGGGCGAATTCCACCCAGTTGACGTCGTGGTAATTTTTCCTGGTTTGCGGTTCACCGCACTGAATATCACCACCGATTTGAAATGAAACCGGAAAATGATCAGAGCTGAGATCGTTTTTTGTAACTGGTTGGCTCAGCAAGTCGAAGTTCGACAGAACTATATCCAAGGTGGACGAGATGCCGGCAGGCGAAAGATATGTCGGCTGATACGGAGCGTGGATAGTGTAATAACCCAACTGTAGATCCTCGAAGAGAAGACACCCATTTTTATTCCTACGGATATTTCGCCATGTCTCGTGTTTCGCGTTTAAATCGCAAGCCAAGATAAACTTCTTGTCGGTTCTTGTTAGCTTCCCAAGATCGTTTTTAAACTTTCTTGCCATCCCATTGCCGTCATAGCACTGTGTCGGACAATAAGCGGCAATAATAATAATTTTTCCAGTATCGGAAGACACCTCGATACCGACGGCTTCGATCACCGATGTGCGATAGTGCGGTTGAATGATATATTTAATAGTTTTTCTGATGGCTAGAGCGACACCCCCTCCGCCCGAGTGGGTTCGATCCAGCCTAACTATGTTAAACCCAGGAAGGTACAGATTATTTCCGGGTTTTAAATGCGTTTCCGTGATAGCTACGATATCTGTTGATTGTTGCTCCAAGAGATCACACAACTCAACGCGTTTCCGCGACAATCCGCGGGCGTTCCATAAAACAATATTTAACGGGTTAACAGGCATATTGTATAATGAATTGCCCTAACACAGAAATCTGGTCAAATCTTGTTTGACATTTTTGCATTTTGTTGCACATCTCTGCGAAGATCGGCAAGAGTTGTTCGGTGGTAAATTTGGGCGGAAGATTTTGGTCCAAATGAGGGGTATTTAAATGGGGACTCACCTGAGCTGGTTGACCGTTCACTCCAGCAAGTGGCATTCCGGATCCTGCCAACAACGATGACCAGGGAACCGTAGGATTTGGCTGCGGCGGCAGTTGCTGTGTGGAGGAAGTTCCAGCGCCGTTCTTCCGATTTGACGCCAGCAAAGGAAACTCGCCGTTATTGAAAACCGGACCCTTGTTGGGTTTTCTTCCAGGCTGATGATTCTGCGATGCACGTTTCCGTATTTGTTTATACTCCTCCCTCTTGCGACACTGCTTGTCGGTAGACCGATGACCTTCACCGCAATGAATACATTTCAATACGGCGTCTCCTTCTGCAGGGCAGCTGGACGTTAAATGCACCTGACCGCAGTTGTTGCATCTCGGTTGAAGATGGCAGTTGCGTGTACCGTGTCCGAAGTTCAGACAGCGCATACACTGGGTGACGTCACGGTTTGTCCCACGGTACGGTTCCCAGCTCACGATCATACTGCTGATGGATCTAACAGCTTTCAAAGCGTTCAGTGTCACTGTACCTTTTTTTAAATGCATGAGGTACAGACAATCGCGATACTTGTTGGTGACATCCTTCCTAGTCATCGGGAAAACAGCAACCGGTTGGAGCTTGTATCGTTCGGCCAGCTCCGATGCGATGTCATTACCGCTCATCAGCGGTAAACCACGTACCACTGCTTTGAATGGCTTTTCCGTTGCCAAATCGTGCGAGAAATACTCTGCACCAGCACGATCGAGATAATTTTTTGCTTTCACGTACTCGGATTTGGTATGCAACATCACCTTGATGCCGATACCACACAGCTTGAATTCGGCTTGAATTCCATTTCGAATCAGTTCACGCTGTAACGTTGCGAGCGGGACTGATTTCACCATCAGCGGTGGAAGTTTCACTTTAGCTTCTTCTTCTTCTTCGGGCAGTTCATCGAGAGGGCCACCGAATCCGTTGACATCGCTTACGTTGGTTGCGGTACGGTTGCTTCTTATTTCCGAACGAGCGGAGTGCACTGACATCATATCACCAATTGTGGATTGATTCTGGTTCTGGTTTTGAATAACCACACGCGGACTGGGTGTGTTATTTTTGTTACGCTTAGGATTCGCCTTGGGACTAGCTTTTGAGCCTCCCGAGCGGCGTCTACGTTTCGCCATAAAAACTCAACAAACGAACGAACAAACGCGAGAGAACGAAAACACGTCTGAACACGTTCAACTATCGACAAAGAATGACTGGCTGCCGCAGTACTAACCCTCTGTTTTATACCATCTCGCTGTTTCTCGTTCTGCGAATAGGCAGAGCATAAAGCGCAAAAGAGGATCAAATTTTGACAAAGGGGCTGTCCCTACTGCGTTGCCTGTAGCAGGTATAAAACGGGGTTTCTTGGGCGAGCTAGCGTCATTTACGTGAAAACAGCTACTCTGAACGCACGTCAACGTTAGAACGATGGCACCGAAAACTAGTGGAAAGGCGGCCAAAAAATCCGGCAAGGCCCAGAAGAACATCGCCAAGGGTGATAAGAAGAAGAAGAAGATCCGCAGGAAGGAAAGCTACGCTATCTACATCTACAAAGTGTTGAAACAGGTCCACCCTGATACCGGAGTATCCTCGAAGGCGATGAGCATCATGAACAGTTTCGTCAATGACATCTTCGAACGCATTGCATCCGAGGCATCGCGTTTGGCTCATTACAACAAACGTTCGACGATTACCTCTCGCGAAATCCAGACTGCCGTTCGTCTGCTTTTGCCAGGAGAGTTGGCCAAGCACGCCGTTTCTGAGGGAACCAAAGCCGTCACCAAGTACACCAGCTCCAAGTAAACTGAGAACAACACCGACCCCGTGTATGCGAGAACTAACAAACGGCCCTTTTAAGGGCCACAAACAAATCTACACAAAGTGTTAAATTCGAATTCTCGTGTGTTGTTTTGCTTGCTTCTTCTTTACTCGTTTCGATTGTGATGGTGGTGGCCGTTTGTGAAAGAAAGTGCAATAGAGGGAAGGTGCTGGGCAATTGGTTTGAGTGAGTTTAGTTGTTTTGAACAATCTCATCCAATTTGTGCATTACATTATGCTGGAACTGAATTCCTTGAAACCAGCCACACACCGTTGCGGAAGCGAGAGAGAGCGAATTGTTTTAGACACTACTTTTGTACAGGGATGACCAAAGATTTCCCGCCTTTTCCGAAGAACGGCGAAAGAAGACATTGATAAAACAAAAAACTTATCACATTCTCAGAGGGTAAATTTTGAAAAGGCGTTCCATAGTAAAGTATTCTTCTATGATGCTTTGATGGTAAGACTTCATCACGAAGACGACAAGCAAATGTAAATTTCTTTCGAACATGCACTTTTTCATTTGATTGCGCGCGTGCGTGTGTGTTTGTTTTCGTGAAAATCGCAGGTTTTCGAGAAGAATAAATCTCCTGTGCCAAAATAACGAAAATGTCTCAAAATCGGACATCATCTCTAGCAACCGAAGTTTACTGTTTGCTTGTTAGGAACAATTAGATTTGTACCTGCAGGACAGAAAACATTAGTTTGTTCGATTTTGCGAGTGGTGATTTATATTTTAATAGCGATTTGAGTTAGCATTCATCATTTATCACTCATCCATCGATTATCAATGAAAGGAGATGAATTCGGAGACAAAGAACGAAAAAGAAGATTTTCCGCTTTCCAAAAACATACACCAATACATATGTATATCAACGTCATACTGGTTTACTTCAATGTATGGGTATTGGTTTTTCCCTCAGTCATAATAAAGTTCATTCTTATGTTCTCTAACTTGCTTTTCTCTCTCTCTCGCTCTCCCAACGCACCTCTGTTTGCGATAAGTTGGAACATGTTGTTCATGGCAGTCTACACACACACACACACACACACACAATTTGCGCAATAGTGCAACTGAGGTATGCGATTCACAAAATTGCTTGCTACTGAAAATTGCGGAAAAGAAAACACAAGACAAATTTTTTCAATTTTGTAGGCACAAGCGTTTTGAAACACGTACAATAACGGGAAGGTATCATATAAAGATTGGTTTTTACTTTTGTCGTTAAGTTTTTTTTTTCATGTACGTATTGTTTACCTCTCGGATGGTGGTAGGTAGAAACGAACAACCGTTTATACGACGCAAAGTCAAACCGATTTCCCATATCCCATCCATGAGCATGAGCAGAGGGAGAAAAAATACCGGTTAACCTGGACTACTTTTCACTTGAGAGTTTGAGAGATTTTTCACCATTTCAACCATTTTTCGTTCAGTTGCCATTTGTCATTGTTGCTAAGCTAACCTAACCATCCGAACAGCGAGAGTTCCGTTCACTGCGTTAGGATTGAGTAAGCCGCGTTCATCGTTTGATCATGTCAACGAAACTCAACAATCGATGCTAAATAAGCAACTTGCTATTGAGTAATCTTTCAGTAATTTCTTACATGGACCGTCGGAAAACAATTCGGAGTTCCTGTTTTCCAAGTAGATAGTCTTTCCAATAGGATATTCTAATGAGCAGCAGTTTTTATTTTTCCTGCTAGAATCGCACACCAATACACACTTACCAACCACTAAACTGCGGTTCGGTCTAGACAATTGGTGTACACTGTTGCCATAGTTGTTCGTCGGTTATTTTCATTCTCTCTTTCACGCCTCTCGCATTCTCGTAGTAGCCAATATTACTCTCCTTATTGTTTACGTTCGTGTCGCTATCGTATTTGTGGCATTCGTATTCGTTCGAAAATATATGTTAGTCGAATGGTCGAAACATCATCGGATTGATGAAAATATGTTCAAACAATCAAAATTATTCGCCAATCCAACAAAACTTTCATTGGCGAGAGTGTACTGTTTAATGAACTCTTCTCTCAATGTTTCAATATTCAGTTGCAATACTTAAAGCTCTAAACGTTTTCTCGAAAAATACCGACACAAGTTACCAAGCTAATTGGATTGGTGGTACTGACGATGCTTTTGGTTGTCAATAATAAACAATGCCACGTGTAGGGGCCGCTAATGTAATGTAAATGAATATACAGACACACACACACACACACACACACGCACGCGCGCGTTTATGCGACCTTGCCCTCCGGTTCTGAGACCGATGGCTGAACTTAGGTACAGCTTGATTTTCGTTTCCTCATATACACATTACATTACCATTTGTTTTTGGCCTGTGTGTGTGGCAGTGTTTATTCACCATCATGGTGGTAGCTACGATATCTTCTTCTTCTTCTTCTTTTTTTCTAGTCGGTCGTCACCATTCATGAGATGATGCCGACCAATGACACAGATACATGCGCTATATTGGATCGGTGTGTCGTCACGGATACGAACGAAAATTATTCTCTTATTTCTCGTGCGACACTTTCTCTAAGATTATATGATCAAGTTTGGATGTTTTAATGGCTGCATTTTCCGGTAAATCGATGGGAAAGATTTTCGCCATTGAACTCACATCGATCATTCTAAAATTCCGATTCGTCTGGTATGACCGATTTTGTCTTCTGTTTTCCAAACACTGAAAAAGCGGACATCATTTTCGCATCAGGTAGATACACCGATTCAGGGTAAAATTCCGAAAACGAAAATGAACAAAGGTCGCTATACTTGATTTGCGCATTATACTTTCCAGGCGTATCACAACTTTAGCAATCTTTAATTCAAAGCAATCTTAAATATTTCTTTATCACAGTGAGGTGGTCGTCCTGAAAAGGACGGGTTCTGTAAGGGGGGTAACACCAATATGTTCCGGAAATCGCAATTTAGGCCTTTTTCTCGGTTTTCTTCGGGAGCAGCACTGCCTGGATGTTTGGCAGTACACCGCCCTGTGCGATGGTAACTCCGGAGAGCAGTTTGTTCAACTCCTCGTCGTTACGGATGGCCAGCTGCAGATGGCGAGGGATGATTCTCGTTTTCTTGTTGTCACGGGCAGCGTTACCGGCCAATTCCAGCACTTCGGCGGCCAGGTATTCCATCACTGCCGCCAGATAGACCGGTGCACCGGCACCGACACGTTCGGCGTAGTTTCCCTTCCGGAGCAGACGGTGGATTCTGCCTACTGGGAACTGCAGACCAGCACGGTTTGAGCGGGACTTTGCCTTTCCCTTAACTTTTCCTCCTTTACCACGGCCAGACATTTTGTGTGTGCGTGTTTCTGCGTAAAAAATCCACGAGATGCTGTTAACGACTAGACAGCCAATTTAGTAATACTGGCTGCCGCCGTACTAACCCTCTGTTTTATATCGTCTCACTGTTTCCCGTTCTGCGAACAGGAAAAGGAATTCTAACAAAGGGGCAGTCCATGCGCCGCTCTCAATAGCAGGTATAAAACGAGCTGTCATATGGCAAATAGCGTCATTTAAGTTAAAGCAGTTACTCTGAACGTACGAGAACCGTCAAGCACGATGGCACCGAAAACCAGTGGAAAGGCAGCCAAAAAATCCGGCAAGGCCCAGAAAAACATCGCCAAGGGAGATAAGAAAAAGAAGAAGATCCGCAGGAAGGAAAGCTACGCTATCTACATCTACAAAGTGTTGAAACAGGTCCACCCTGATACCGGAGTATCCTCGAAGGCGATGAGCATCATGAACAGTTTCGTCAATGACATCTTCGAACGCATTGCATCCGAGGCATCGCGTTTGGCCCATTACAACAAACGTTCGACGATTACCTCTCGCGAAATCCAGACCGCCGTTCGTCTGCTTTTGCCAGGAGAGTTGGCCAAGCACGCCGTTTCGGAAGGAACCAAAGCCGTCACCAAGTACACTAGCTCCAAGTAAACTGAGTGAGAACAACCAAACCCCCCCCCCCCCCCCCCCCGATCGTGTGTGTGCATACGAATCGCCAAGCATAATCGGCCCTTTTAAGGGCCACAAACAAATCTACACAAAGTGTTAAGTTCGCATATTTCCCTCATTCAATCACCAAACACATTTTGTTCGTTGATGATTTTACTTTCATCAGCCAACAAACACCTAACGAGAAAAACAGAACAAATTATGAACAACACAGGTACAATTGTTCTCGCGTTTCGGAGTATTCATCCATGCCATATGGACAATATATTGTTCGGAGCAAAAATATGTTGGTTTCGAAATAAAGAAAAGTATCGATTACTTTTCGGACCAATCGACAGACTTGGTCGACCAACCAAATAATAAATTGCTACACATACACATGCATGCTACTGTAAACCAACCAATGACATATCAACAGCAATCGTTTTTCTATCCTAGGCGGCTTTGAGCAAATGCTGCATGTTGTATAGTCGAAATTCGAAGCCAACAGCATTGACAGTTGACCAGAACAGTTGAATGGGAATGAATGATTTCGAAAAGATAGTTCATGTTAAACAACATAACTAATTTCTTTTCTCAAATGTTACGTTTTTCAGCGGCGCGTTGAGTAGTACTCAAGTGTCAACAGCAGTTTGAAACTCACAACCGACCAGAAATAATAATGTCGTGTTTGCTTGATGCGAAACCGAAAACCAGTTTCCACCCTAACGACTGCTGGTTAAATTGTTTGTTTGAAAACCTAGTTGTTGGACTGAAAAATCTAGTCAGTTTCGAACCCGGTTGAATTCACACTACTCACTCTATTGCACACTTCTTACTATTCTCATATCATCACCACCACCACCATCATCATCATTATCATCATGATTATAGATTATAATGAATACCAGCAAATGCTAACTAATTCTTTGCGAAACATATTGGTGGCCCTGAAAAGGGCCTTTTATCCTTCCGTATTATGTTATGTGTGTTCTCGTTACGACGTTTAACCTCCGAAACCATACAGAGTGCGACCCTGTCGCTTCAGAGCATACACGACATCCATGGCGGTGACGGTCTTGCGCTTGGCGTGTTCAGTGTAGGTTACTGCATCTCGGATCACATTTTCCAGGAACACCTTCAGCACTCCACGAGTTTCCTCATAGATCAGACCGGAGATACGCTTGACACCACCACGACGAGCCAGACGACGGATAGCGGGCTTGGTAATTCCCTGGATGTTATCACGAAGCACTTTACGATGACGCTTGGCGCCTCCTTTTCCGAGTCCCTTTCCTCCTTTGCCGCGACCAGTCATTTTTCTCTGCTAGCTGCTTGTTCTTGCAAGTAAGACAGTACAAGTGAAACTAATGCCACTTCGCATTTTTTTTTTACATTAAATATTTATTGTTTCTCTTTGGTTACATTTCTGTATGATATTACATGTCAAGTGATGTAGTAATGTTACTTTTCATCTTTTGATTTACGGTAATTTACTAGTTAATAATTTTGATTCAATTTCTTTTTAACAGTTTAACTGATAGACAGTTTGATTTATAAAACTAAACTACAACTAAAACTACAACAAAACTAAAATAGTGAACTAATAAGAGGGTATTCAGAAATTGCACATTTTTCTTGGAATTTTCCATTGGCTGCAATTAGTTTCTCGTTGACGGTAGTGACGTCTGCTAGTTGATGAACTGTTGAAGTCCTGGTGAACCACGGAAGATCCAGAATCATTTTCAGGGCTCTGTTCTGCAGCACTTGGATTTTGTTCCGATGTGTAACGGCACACCTCCCCCACACAGGCAACGCGTACTGAAACACTGGAGCGATGATCTGGGTGTAAACGGCTAACTTATTCTTGCGAATAAGAGATGACCTTCTCTTGATTAATGGGTAGAGACATTTGATGAGCAAAGAGCATTTAGATTTTATCTTGTCGACATGCGAGCGGAAAAGTAGTTTACGATCAAAAGTGAGCCCCAGATAGACCACCTCATTGGACCAGTCGATTTGAAGCCCATCAACCACGATCTTGCAATCAGCTGGAGGAGTGAGTCGCTGAGATAGGCTGTATGGAAACAGGATCGCCTGAGTTTTGGAAGCGTTAATTTTTATCTTCCAGGTGTTCATGTAGCTGACAACGGAATCAAGGCAGTTTTGCAGCTTTTTGGTGAGATGTTTTGTGACCCTTCCTTTGCAAAGGATAGCTGTATCATCCGCGAAGAAGCAGAATTGGCAACCATCAGGAAGTCGAGGGAAATTCGAGGTGTAGACGTTGTACAGTACTGGTCCGAGAATACTACCCTGAGGTACTCCGGCGGGTACAACAAACCCGTTCGATAGGGTTCCGTTCACGCTGACTTTGAAGCTTCTGCCACTGAGATAGTTTTGTACTATCTTGATGAGGTACACTGGGAAGTTGTAGCGATACATCTTGTAGATGAGACCTTCGTGCCAGACGTTGTCGAATGCCTTCTCGACGTCCAGCAGAGCCATGGCTGTAGACTTTGCGACGTGCTTGTTACGGTCGATGATGTTCACTACTCTTTGCAACTGATGAGTTGTGGAATGACCCTTTCTGAATCCGAACTGTTCGGGCAGGAAAATGTTGTTGTTTTCGATGTGCAATAGAACACGATCTAAGATGAGTCTTTCGAAGAGCTTGCTTAGCGACGACAGAAGGCTAATGGGACGATAGCTAGAGGGATTCGTTGGATCTTTAGATGGTTTAAGTAACGGTACAACCTTGGCGATTTTCCACTCCGAGGGGAAGTAGTTCAAATCGAGACATCTGTTGAAAACACTGGCAATAAAGGTGTAGGTCTGATGGCTGAGTTTCTTCAGTGTAAGGTTAAAAATCGAGTCAAAGCCCGGCGCCTTCATGTTTTTGGATGCTTTTACTGTTGCGGCAACTTGTTCGGGTTTAACCTTAACATTTTCCGGAACGTAGCAGCGGGTGTTACGCAAAGTGGACATCGTTTCTCGAACTGCGTCTTCCATGGGACTGACAACGGAATTACCCAGGTTGTGAGAGCGCAAAATGTGTTCGCCGATTGCGGTCGCTTTTTCAAACGGGGTTACCAGAATGTCGTTGTTCTGAGTTAACGGAGGGATTTGTTTCGGTTTTGACTTTAATACCTTTGACACCTTCCAGAAAGGCCGCGAGAACGGGTCTAGCCTTTGGATCATTGACGAGAAGTTTTCGTTTTTCAAGTCATCAACTCGAGAACTGATCAGCTCTGACAATTTCGATGCAACGTATTTTTTCGATAAATCGCCTGACCGTTGAAATTGGCGCCGTACTTTGTTACGTTGACGGATAATTGCTTTGGTCGTCGTGTCGATTTTAAGCAATACTCCGTGGATCGGAACCTGTCTAACGCAGTGGTTCTCAGCTACAGAGATAGCGGCCTTCAGCTCGGATAAAGCCTCATCTATATCGTCAGTGGAATTCAACGCTTTAGTAGCATCGATATGCCGATCAACAATCCGGACGAATTCCACCCAGTTGACGTCGTGGTAGTTTTTCCTGGTTTGCGGTTCACCGCACTGAATATCACCACCGATTTGAAATGAAACCGGAAAATGATCAGAGCTGAGATCGTTTGTTGTAACTGGTTGGCTCAGCAAGTCGAAGTTCGACAGAACTATATCCAAGGTGGACGAGATGCCGGCAGGCGAAAGATATGTCGGCTGATACGGAGCGTGGATGGTGTAATAACCCAACTGTAGATCCTCGAAGAGAAGACACCCATTTTTATTCCTACGGATATTTCGCCATGTCTCGTGTTTCGCGTTTAAATCGCAAGCCAAGATAAACTTCTTGTCGGTTCTTGTTAGCTTCCCAAGATCGTTTTTAAACTTTCTTGCCATCCCATTGCCGTCATAGCACTGTGTCGGACAATAAGCGGCAATAATAATAATTTTTCCAGTATCGGAAGACACCTCGATACCGACGGCTTCGATCACCGATGTGCGATAGTGCGGTTGAATGATATATTTAATAGTTTTTCTGATGGCTAGAGCGACACCCCCTCCGCCCGAGTGGGTTCGATCCAGCCTAACTATGTTAAACCCAGGAAGGTACAGATTATTTCCGGGTTTTAAATGCGTTTCCGTGATAGCTACGATATCTGTTGATTGTTGCTCCAAGAGATCACACAACTCAACGCGTTTCCGCGACAATCCGCGGGCGTTCCATAAAACAATATTTAACGGGTTAACAGGCATATTGTATAATGAATTGCCCTAACACAGAAATCTGGTCAAATCTTGTTTGACATTTTTGCATTTTGTTGCACATCTCTGCGAAGATCGGCAAGAGTTGTTCGGTGGTAAATTTGGGCGGAAGATTTTGGTCCAAATGAGGGGTATTTAAATGGGGACTCACCTGAGCTGGTTGACCGTTCACTCCAGCAAGTGGCATTCCGGATCCTGCCAACAACGATGACCAGGGAACCGTAGGATTTGGCTGCGGCGGCAGTTGCTGTGTGGAGGAAGTTCCAGCGCCGTTCTTCCGATTTGACGCCAGCAAAGGAAACTCGCCGTTATTGAAAACCGGACCCTTGTTGGGTTTTCTTCCAGGCTGATGATTCTGCGATGCACGTTTCCGTATTTGTTTATACTCCTCCCTCTTGCGACACTGCTTGTCGGTAGACCGATGACCTTCACCGCAATGAATACATTTCAATACGGCGTCTCCTTCTGCAGGGCAGCTGGACGTTAAATGCACCTGACCGCAGTTGTTGCATCTCGGTTGAAGATGGCAGTTGCGTGTACCGTGTCCGAAGTTCAGACAGCGCATACACTGGGTGACGTCACGGTTTGTCCCACGGTACGGTTCCCAGCTCACGATCATACTGCTGATGGATCTAACAGCTTTCAAAGCGTTCAGTGTCACTGTACCTTTTTTTAAATGCACGAGGTACAGACAATCGCGATACTTGTTGGTGACATCCTTCCTAGTCATCGGGAAAACAGCAACCGGTTGGAGCTTGTATCGTTCGGCCAGCTCCGATGCGATGTCATTACCGCTCATCAGCGGTAAACCACGTACCACTGCTTTGAATGGCTTTTCCGTTGCCAAATCGTGCGAGAAATACTCTGCACCAGCACGATCGAGATAATTTTTTGCTTTCACGTACTCGGATTTGGTATGCAACATCACCTTGATGCCGATACCACACAGCTTGAATTCGGCTTGAATTCCATTTCGAATCAGTTCACGCTGTAACGTTGCGAGCGGGACTGATTTCACCATCAGCGGTGGAAGTTTCACTTTAGCTTCTTCTTCTTCTTCGGGCAGTTCATCGAGAGGGCCACCGAATCCGTTGACATCGCTTACGTTGGTTGCGGTACGGTTGCTTCTTATTTCCGAACGAGCGGAGTGCACTGACATCATATCACCAATTGTGGATTGATTCTGGTTCTGGTTTTGAATAACCACACGCGGACTGGGTGTGTTATTTTTGTTACGCTTAGGATTCGCCTTGGGACTAGCTTTTGAGCCTCCCGAGCGGCGTCTACGTTTCGCCATAAAAACTCAACAAACGAACGAACAAACGCGAGAGAACGAAAACACGTCTGAACACGTTCAACTATCGACAAAGAATGACTGCACTGAATGAATGCCACTTCGCAGACCGGTGCTTTTTTTTATACCTACCGAGAGGGTCCGTTTCGTGCTTTGCTTTGTGCTGATTGGCTGCCTCAGACCGGTCGGGCAGGTATAAAACAGCCAGCCAGGTCCGTTTTGAGCTCATTCTGTGTTTTGTTTTCAACGCGTACAGTACGGTGTAGAGAGAAAGGATAAGCAAAAGAAAGAAATAATGGCTCGTACCAAGCAGACCGCTCGTAAATCGACCGGAGGAAAGGCTCCTCGTAAGCAACTGGCGACAAAGGCTGCTCGCAAAAGTGCTCCTGCTACTGGCGGAGTGAAGAAACCCCATCGTTATCGGCCAGGAACAGTAGCCCTTCGGGAGATCCGTCGTTACCAGAAATCGACTGAGCTGTTGATTCGCAAGCTGCCGTTCCAGCGTTTAGTGCGTGAAATTGCCCAAGATTTCAAGACCGACCTTCGCTTCCAGAGTTCCGCCGTCATGGCACTGCAGGAAGCCAGCGAAGCCTATCTCGTCGGTTTGTTCGAGGACACCAATCTATGCGCGATCCACGCCAAGCGTGTTACCATCATGCCAAAGGACATCCAGCTGGCTCGTCGGATCCGTGGCGAACGTGCTTAAACAGGCTATCGGCTTTCGTTTGATCTCACAACATATACCCCAAAGGCCCTTTTCAGGGCCACCCAATCAATTACCAACGAGTTTACGAATTCGAATATTTTCCCTTAAACAATCACATACTCAGACACACACACACACACAAGTTGCGCGCGCACAGAAAATGACATCCGATCCGTTGCACAATTCATGCCCCCCATATGGAAAGTCAGTAATCTATAGGTGTTTGAAATGTTTTCCTTATTTTTTGGTCTTTCATTTTTGTTTCTGCTAAAGTAGCAGTTGAGAGGAGAATAGACGACCTGCTGACAGACAAGCAGCACAGACAATACACATTGCTTCCCTGTTACATAGTTCAGCAAAATTTGTAACCCAGCTTGCAACACATCGTGCACTCGCCGTGTCATGCCATGTGACTGACTGCCTGACAATTCTGACGGGATTCGGCCACCAGTTACTAGTATTACTCTGCTACTGCTACTCTCAATACACTATACTATACAATATTGGTTCAAAATCATGAAAATACCAATTTGTTTCGTTCCAAGACTACCCCGACAGACGCTTGCTTGCCGTTGACATAGTCAACGTCCCATCCCCAGACGACTGGTGGGGATGTTTCTGGCGAAAGAAATACACAGCAATTGCCAATCTTTGAATAGTAGGCTAATGTTCGGTTGGGTTCGGTGCTTTCTTCCGGTACGTGACAATTTTCGGCCAATATCTATCAAATATAAGCAACACTCAAATTCGGTATCAAATCAAATCACTGCTCGAGTTCTTTGTTGCCAATCGATTGAGACTGAGAGACTGACTATGTCTGGCACGCACGCTAGACAGATGGAGGTGTCGAAGGATTATTATTATTATTTAATGGTAATACTTGCACCGTATATTTTGCATGTAAAATCCTAAATGCGCTCCACAATTCCGGTATTCTGATTTGGGAAAGATTGTTTTTTGGTTATTGCTTCTGATGACAAATATTCTCAGCCCAGCCAGCCGTTTGTGGTACGTGAACAACACACCACACATTTGACTCGTTGTGTTAGAAAGGACTTCGGTTTGTTTGATTCTAATTTTTCACTGTCGAAATTTTTAAACATCCTCTCTCTTGGAATTGACCTGTCCTGATGTTCAGGTTTAATATTTGCAAGATGAACCAAATTCAAATGGCAAAACAAGTTCATTACAAAAAATAGTAACCAAAATGCTTTCAGAACAACCGACACGCCCGGGCGTTGGCGACGTTGGCCAGCATTATTCGTTGGCAGTGCCATCGTGTTCCAGATTTCGGAAGGCATGTTCGGAAATATTATGCTCACGTAACATATCTGTTAGTCAAATTGTTTAAAAATTGTATTTTCCAAATGCAGAACACGGAAAAATTGAAAAGCTTAGTCACCGGTTCGTACTGCGTTTTGGTCGTTTGATCGATTTGCGCCAGACAGCAGGTTCAAGTTTGACCGATTCAATCTCGTGCGCGTCGCAACCGTCATCGAACGGGTTGTGTTAGTTGTCAAGAGAAAATATTTCTCTTCCCAATGAACCATGTTTCGTTGGAGTCCGCATTGTTTAAATGGTACTGTTTTACTATTTTTGACAATTCGAAATAAGCATGTACCGTTTGTCCGATATTGAATGCATATTTCGCTATCATCACTGCCCGTCCGGCTGTTCGCGAATGGTGGAGCAGAAAGTTCAAACATCGTAGCAAACATAAAACCACTCTTTGGCGATACTTCCGCTGCTGTCGATTCATTGTTTACAATTTAAAAAACAATAGTCCAGAAAAATTACCTACACCTACCTAGCACCGAATGGTAACCGTCATGTGCGTATTCCCTAACAGGGCCGACGGATTCGGTGCCCGAACGTATCGCACGATTCTACTGCATTCACACACTCGTTTGTATTCGCTTAGTCGTTCGCTCGTTCTACCTGCTTTAGAAAAGTGCACATTAGAAAAAATGGCTGAAACCGCTGTTGACGTATCGGCCGCAGCTCCGGTTGCTGCTTCACCGGCCAAGGCACCGAAGAAAGCCAAAGCCGCCAAGGGAGAAGCCAAAAAACCGAAGAAGCCATCGACACATCCACCAGTCAATGACATGGTAGTGGCTGCCATCAAGACGCTGAAGGAACGCAACGGATCTTCGCTGCAGGCCATCAAGAAGTACATCGCCGCCAACTACAAGTGCGACGTCGCCAAGCTGGCCCCGTTCATCAAGAAGGCCCTGAAATCTGGCGTCGAGAAGGGAAAGCTCACCCAGACCAAGGGTTCCGGTGCATCCGGCTCGTTCAAAATCAAAGCCGGTGCCAAGCAACCGGCTGGCGAGAAGAAGCCGAAGAAGGCTGCTGCCAAAAAACCGAAGAAGGCTGCCGGAGAGAAGAAAAAGGTTGCCAAGAAACCCGCTGGCGAGAAGAAACCGAAGGCCAAAAAGCCTGCAGGTGAGAAAAAGCCGAAAGCCGCCGCTGCAAAGAAGGCTAAGGCAGCACCAGCCAAGGCCGCCAAGAAGGCTGCTGCACCGAAGCAGAAGGCCACCAAGCCATCGAAAGCCGCTGCCAACAAGCCCAAGACCCCGAAGCCAAAGAAGGCCGCGCCAGCCAAAAAAGCTGCCCCGAAGAAGGTGGCTGCCAAGAAGTAAATTGACCCATCGTCAGTCAGTCATCATCATCATGTCGAATTCTACCGTTCTTATTTCGACGGTGTTCAACAAAACAGTCCTTTTCAGGACTACCAAAAAATCCATGCAAAGAATTAATCGATATTTCCTACTTCGCTCGCTTTTGGGTAGTCCGCTTCAACAAAACTGCACAGTAAGAAAAAAAAAAAAAGTATGCTTTTATCCATCACAGCAGCACTACTTTCTGAGCGTGTGCTTCACCGACACGCTATAGTGGATAAATTGGTGCGCAGCCATAGAGCCGACCCCGCTGCTACGCGCATGCTTCTCTTGTAGTACAATCAAATATGTTCGTTCGCTCAGTCGGTAAGCAGCGACGAAAGGATCGGTAGGTGATCAAATGAAAATGCGGACGGATTATGCACGATGATTGATGAAGTCCGTTCGTAAAAATCTAGCTTGCGAAAATTCATCAATAAAAATGGTTGATGTTTTTGTTCCCAATTATATTTGTATTTTAAAACTATCCCAGTTTTCCTTTTCTTGGAAAATGAATGCCGTTATAGTTTCCATTTAGTGTAGAGCCAGTTCGGACACGGTATCGCTCTGTACGCGGTTTTTCGTATAATCATATTTAATTTAGTAGCTTGACTCTCCAGACGATTGTCGTTTTCATTCAACCAACCTTGCTTGATCGGTAAAAAAAAAATAAATCTATTCTCCAGCGCAATCGACCACCGACCATCGACTTTTCACTTGTAATGTGGGAAATTATCCTAGAAGCTATGGAAAAAAAAACAAGTCTTATGGCGCTTGCATGAGTAAATATGATTGATCGATAGTAAAATAGTAAATTTCTATAAGTTCTTTATCAGAAAATTGTGGTCGTCCTGAAAAGGACGTTTTTTCGATTGGTTTCAGTGCGAATCAAGTGCAATTTAGGCCTTCTTTTCGGTTTTCTTCGGGAGCAACACTGCCTGGATGTTTGGCAGTACACCGCCCTGTGCGATGGTAACTCCGGAGAGCAGTTTGTTCAACTCCTCGTCGTTACGGATGGCCAGCTGCAGATGACGAGGGATGATTCTCGTTTTCTTGTTGTCACGGGCAGCGTTACCGGCCAATTCCAGCACTTCGGCGGCCAGGTATTCCATCACTGCCGCCAGATAGACCGGTGCACCGGCACCGACACGTTCGGCGTAGTTTCCTTTCCGAAGCAGACGGTGGATTCTGCCTACTGGGAACTGCAGACCAGCACGGTTCGAGCGGGACTTTGCCTTTCCCTTAACTTTTCCTCCTTTGCCACGGCCAGACATTTTCTTTTATGTGTTTTGTTTTCGTAAAAAATCCACGAAACGATGCTAACAGCTAGGATGCTAACTCGGTAATACTGGCTGCCGCAGTACTAACCCTCTGTTTTATACCATCTCGCTGTTTCTCGTTCTGCGAATAGGCAGAGCATAAAGCGCAAAAGAGGATCAAATTTTGACAAAGGGGCTGTCCCTACTGCGTTGCCTGTAGCAGGTATAAAACGGGGTTTCTTGGGCGAGCTAGCGTCATTTACGTGAAAACAGCTACTCTGAACGCACGTCAACGTTAGAACGATGGCACCGAAAACTAGTGGAAAGGCGGCCAAAAAATCCGGCAAGGCCCAGAAGAACATCGCCAAGGGTGATAAGAAGAAGAAGAAGATCCGCAGGAAGGAAAGCTACGCTATCTACATCTACAAAGTGTTGAAGCAGGTCCACCCTGATACCGGAGTATCCTCGAAGGCGATGAGCATCATGAACAGTTTCGTCAATGACATCTTCGAACGCATTGCATCCGAGGCATCGCGTTTGGCTCATTACAACAAACGTTCGACGATTACCTCTCGCGAAATCCAGACTGCCGTTCGTCTGCTTTTGCCAGGAGAGTTGGCCAAGCACGCCGTTTCTGAGGGAACCAAAGCCGTCACCAAGTACACCAGCTCCAAGTAAACTGAGAACAACACCGACCCCGTGTATGCGAGAACTAACAAACGGCCCTTTTAAGGGCCACAAACAAATCTACACAAAGTGTTAAATTCGAATTCTCGTGTGTTGTTTTGCTTGCTTCTTCTTTACTCGTTTCGATTGTGATGGTGGTGGCCGTTTGTGAAAGAAAGTGCAATAGAGGGAAGGTGCTGGGCAATTGGTTTGAGTGAGTTTAGTTGTTTTGAACAATCTCATCCAATTTGTGCATTACATTATGCTGGAACTGAATTCCTTGAAACCAGCCACACACCGTTGCGGAAGCGAGAGAGAGCGAATTGTTTTAGGCACTACTTTTGTACAGGGATGACCAAAGATTTCCCGCCTTTTCCGAAGAACGGCGAAAGAAGACATTGATAAAACAAAAAACTTATCACATTCTCAGAGGGTAAATTTTGAAAAGGCGTCCCATAGTAAAGTATTCTTCTATGATGCTTTGATGGTAAGACTTCATCACGAAGACGACAAGCAAATGTAAATTTCTTTCGAACATGCACTTTTTCATTTGATTGCGCGCGTGCGTGTGTGTTTGTTTTCGTGAAAATCGCAGGTTTTCGAGAAGAATAAATCTCCTGTGCCAAAATAACGAAAATGTCATTATCTCTAGCAACCGAAGTTTACTGTTTGCTTGTTAGGAACAATTAGATTTGTACCTGCAGGACAGAAAACATTAGTTTGTTCGATTTTGCGAGTGGTGATTTATATTTTAATAGCGATTTGAGTTAGCATTCATCATTTATCACTCATCCATCGATTATCAATGAAAGGAGATGAATTCGGAGACAAAGAACGAAAAAGAAGATTTTCCGCTTTCCAAAAACATACACCAATACATATGTATATCAACGTCATACTGGTTTACTTCAATGTATGGGTATTGGTTTTTCCCTCAGTCATAATAAAGTTCATTCTTATGTTCTCTAACTTGCTTTTCTCTCTCTCTCGCTCTCCCAACGCACCTCTGTTTGCGATAAGTTGGAACATGTTGTTCATGGCAGTCTACACACACACACACACACACACACACAATTTGCGCAATAGTGCAACTGAGGTATGCGATTCACAAAATTGCTTGCTACTGAAAATTGCGGAAAAGAAAACACAAGACAAATTTTTTCAATTTTGTAGGCACAAGCGTTTTGAAACACGTACAATAACGGGAAGGTATCATATAAAGATTGGTTTTTACTTTTGTCGTTAAGTTTTTTTTTTCATGTACGTATTGTTTACCTCTCGGATGGTGGTAGGTAGAAACGAACAACCGTTTATACGACGCAAAGTCAAACCGATTTCCCATATCCCATCCATGAGCATGAGCAGAGGGAGAAAAAATACCGGTTAACCTGGACTACTTTTCACTTGAGAGTTTGAGAGATTTTTCACCATTTCAACCATTTTTCGTTCAGTTGCCATTTGTCATTGTTGCTAAGCTAACCTAACCATCCGAACAGCGAGAGTTCCGTTCACTGCGTTAGGATTGAGTAAGCCGCGTTCATCGTTTGATCATGTCAACGAAACTCAACAATCGATGCTAAATAAGCAACTTGCTATTGAGTAATCTTTCAGTAATTTCTTACATGGACCGTCGGAAAACAATTCGGAGTTCCTGTTTTCCAAGTAGATAGTCTTTCCAATAGGATATTCTAATGAGCAGCAGTTTTTATTTTTCCTGCTAGAATCGCACACCAATACACACTTACCAACCACTAAACTGCGGTTCGGTCTAGACAATTGGTGTACACTGTTGCCATAGTTGTTCGTCGGTTATTTTCATTCTCTCTTTCACGCCTCTCGCATTCTCGTAGTAGCCAATATTACTCTCCTTATTGTTTACGTTCGTGTCGCTATCGTATTTGTGGCATTCGTATTCGTTCGAAAATATATGTTAGTCGAATGGTCGAAACATCATCGGATTGATGAAAATATGTTCAAACAATCAAAATTATTCGCCAATCCAACAAAACTTTCATTGGCGAGAGTGTACTGTTTAATGAACTCTTCTCTCAATGTTTCAATATTCAGTTGCAATACTTAAAGCTCTAAACGTTTTCTCGAAAAATACCGACACAAGTTACCAAGCTAATTGGATTGGTGGTACTGACGATGCTTTTGGTTGTCAATAATAAACAATGCCACGTGTAGGGGCCGCTAATGTAATGTAAATGAATATACAGACACACACACACACACACACACACGCACGCGCGCGTTTATGCGACCTTGCCCTCCGGTTCTGAGACCGATGGCTGAACTTAGGTACAGCTTGATTTTCGTTTCCTCATATACACATTACATTACCATTTGTTTTTGGCCTGTGTGTGTGGCAGTGTTTATTCACCATCATGGTGGTAGCTACGATATCTTCTTCTTCTTCTTCTTTTTTTCTAGTCGGTCGTCACCATTCATGAGATGATGCCGACCAATGACACAGATACATGCGCTATATTGGATCGGTGTGTCGTCACGGATACGAACGAAAATTATTCTCTTATTTCTCGTGCGACACTTTCTCTAAGATTATATGATCAAGTTTGGATGTTTTAATGGCTGCATTTTCCGGTAAATCGATGGGAAAGATTTTCGCCATTGAACTCACATCGATCATTCTAAAATTCCGATTCGTCTGGTATGACCGATTTTGTCTTCTGTTTTCCAAACACTGAAAAAGCGGACATCATTTTCGCATCAGGTAGATACACCGATTCAGGGTAAAATTCCGAAAACGAAAATGAACAAAGGTCGCTATACTTGATTTGCGCATTATACTTTCCAGGCGTATCACAACTTTAGCAATCTTTAATTCAAAGCAATCTTAAATATTTCTTTATCACAGTGAGGTGGTCGTCCTGAAAAGGACGGGTTCTGTAAGGGGGGTAACACCAATATGTTCCGGAAATCGCAATTTAGGCCTTTTTCTCGGTTTTCTTCGGGAGCAGCACTGCCTGGATGTTTGGCAGTACACCGCCCTGTGCGATGGTAACTCCGGAGAGCAGTTTGTTCAACTCCTCGTCGTTACGGATGGCCAGCTGCAGATGGCGAGGGATGATTCTCGTTTTCTTGTTGTCACGGGCAGCGTTACCGGCCAATTCCAGCACTTCGGCGGCCAGGTATTCCATCACTGCCGCCAGATAGACCGGTGCACCGGCACCGACACGTTCGGCGTAGTTTCCCTTCCGGAGCAGACGGTGGATTCTGCCTACTGGGAACTGCAGACCAGCACGGTTTGAGCGGGACTTTGCCTTTCCCTTAACTTTTCCTCCTTTACCACGGCCAGACATTTTGTGTGTGCGTGTTTCTGCGTAAAAAATCCACGAGATGCTGTTAACGACTAGACAGCCAATTCAGTAATACTGGCTGCCGCCGTACTAACCCTCTGTTTTATATCGTCTCACTGTTTCCCGTTCTGCGAACAGGAAAAGGAATTCTAACAAAGGGGCAGTCCATGCGCCGCTCTCAATAGCAGGTATAAAACGAGCTGTCATATGGCAAATAGCGTCATTTAAGTTAAAGCAGTTACTCTGAACGTACGAGAACCGTCAAGCACGATGGCACCGAAAACCAGTGGAAAGGCAGCCAAAAAATCCGGCAAGGCCCAGAAAAACATCGCCAAGGGAGATAAGAAAAAGAAGAAGATCCGCAGGAAGGAAAGCTACGCTATCTACATCTACAAAGTGTTGAAGCAGGTCCACCCTGATACCGGAGTATCCTCGAAGGCGATGAGCATCATGAACAGTTTCGTCAATGACATCTTCGAACGCATTGCATCCGAGGCATCGCGTTTGGCCCATTACAACAAACGTTCGACGATTACCTCTCGCGAAATCCAGACCGCCGTTCGTCTGCTTTTGCCAGGAGAGTTGGCCAAGCACGCCGTTTCGGAAGGAACCAAAGCCGTCACCAAGTACACTAGCTCCAAGTAAACTGAGTGAGAACAACCAAACCCCCCCGATCGTGTGTGTGCATACGAATCGCCAAGCATAATCGGCCCTTTTAAGGGCCACAAACAAATCTACACAAAGTGTTAAGTTCGCATATTTCCCTCATTCAATCACCAAACACATTTTGTTCGTTGATGATTTTACTTTCATCAGCCAACAAACACCTAACGAGAAAAACAGAACAAATTATGAACAACACAGGTACAATTGTTCTCGCGTTTCGGAGTATTCATCCATGCCATATGGACAATATATTGTTCGGAGCAAAAATATGTTGGTTTCGAAATAAAGAAAAGTATCGATTACTTTTCGGACCAATCGACAGACTTGGTCGACCAACCAAATAATAAATTGCTACACATACACATGCATGCTACTGTAAACCAACCAATGACATATCAACAGCAATCGTTTTTCTATCCTAGGCGGCTTTGAGCAAATGCTGCATGTTGTATAGTCGAAATTCGAAGCCAACAGCATTGACAGTTGACCAGAACAGTTGAATGGGAATGAATGATTTCGAAAAGATAGTTCATGTTAAACAACATAACTAATTTCTTTTCTCAAATGTTACGTTTTTCAGCGGCGCGTTGAGTAGTACTCAAGTGTCAACAGCAGTTTGAAACTCACAACCGACCAGAAATAATAATGTCGTGTTTGCTTGATGCGAAACCGAAAACCAGTTTCCACCCTAACGACTGCTGGTTAAATTGTTTGTTTGAAAACCTAGTTGTTGGACTGAAAAATCTAGTCAGTTTCGAACCCGGTTGAATTCACACTACTCACTACTCTATTGCACACTTCTTACTATTCTCATATCATCACCACCACCACCACCATCATCATCATCATCATCATCATGATTATAGATTATAATGAATACCAGCAAATGCTAACTAATTCTTTGCGAAACATATTGGTGGCCCTGAAAAGGGCCTTTTATCCTTCCGTATTATGTTATGTGTGTTCTCGTTACGACGTTTAACCTCCGAAACCATACAGAGTGCGACCCTGTCGCTTCAGAGCATACACGACATCCATGGCGGTGACGGTCTTGCGCTTGGCGTGTTCAGTGTAGGTTACTGCATCTCGGATCACATTTTCCAGGAACACCTTCAGCACTCCACGAGTTTCCTCATAGATCAGACCGGAGATACGCTTGACACCACCACGACGAGCCAGACGACGGATAGCGGGCTTGGTAATTCCCTGGATGTTATCACGAAGCACTTTACGATGACGCTTGGCGCCTCCTTTTCCGAGTCCCTTTCCTCCTTTGCCGCGACCAGTCATTTTTCTCTGCTAGCTGCTTGTTCTTGCAAGTAAGACAGTACAAGTGAAACTAATGCCACTTCGCAGACCGGTGCTTTTTTTTATACCTACCGAGAGGGTCCGTTTCGTGCTTTGCTTTGTGCTGATTGGCTGCTTCAGAGCGGTCGGGCAGGTATAAAACAGCCAGCCAGGTCCGTTTTGAGCTCATTCTGTGTTTTGTTTTCAACGCGTACAGTACGGTGTAGAGAGAAAGGATAAGCAAAAGAAAGAAATAATGGCTCGTACCAAGCAGACCGCTCGTAAATCGACCGGAGGAAAGGCTCCTCGTAAGCAACTGGCGACAAAGGCTGCTCGCAAAAGTGCTCCTGCTACTGGCGGAGTGAAGAAACCCCATCGTTATCGGCCAGGAACAGTAGCCCTTCGGGAGATCCGTCGTTACCAGAAATCGACTGAGCTGTTGATTCGCAAGCTGCCGTTCCAGCGTTTAGTGCGTGAAATTGCCCAAGATTTCAAGACCGACCTTCGCTTCCAGAGTTCCGCCGTCATGGCACTGCAGGAGGCCAGCGAAGCCTATCTAGTCGGTTTGTTCGAGGACACCAATCTATGCGCGATCCACGCCAAGCGTGTTACCATCATGCCAAAGGACATCCAGCTGGCTCGTCGGATCCGTGGCGAACGTGCTTAAACAGGCTATCGGCTTTCGTTTGATCTCACAACATATACCCCAAAGGCCCTTTTCAGGGCCACCCAATCAATTACCAACGAGTTTACGAATTCGAATATTTTCCCTTAAACAATCACATACTCAGACACACACACACAAGTTGCGCGCGCACAGAAAATGACATCCGATCCGTTGCACAATTCATGCCCCCCATATGGAAAGTCAGTAATCTATAGGTGTTTGAAATGTTTTCCTTATTTTTTGGTCTTTCATTTTTGTTTCTGCTAAAGTAGCAGTTGAGAGGAGAATAGACGACCTGCTGACAGACAAGCAGCACAGACAATACACATTGCTTCCCTGTTACATAGTTCAGCAAAATTTGTAACCCAGCTTGCAACACATCGTGCACTCGCCGTGTCATGCCATGTGACTGACTGCCTGACAATTCTGACGGGATTCGGCCACCAGTTACTAGTATTACTCTGCTACTGCTACTCTCAATACACTATACTATACAATATTGGTTCAAAATCATGAAAATACCAATTTGTTTCGTTCCAAGACTACCCCGACAGACGCTTGCTTGCCGTTGACATAGTCAACGTCCCATCCCCAGACGACTGGTGGGGATGTTTCTGGCGAAAGAAATACACAGCAATTGCCAATCTTTGAATAGTAGGCTAATGTTCGGTTGGGTTCGGTGCTTTCTTCCGGTACGTGACAATTTTCGGCCAATATCTATCAAATATAAGCAACACTCAAATTCGGTATCAAATCAAATCACTGCTCGAGTTCTTTGTTGCCAATCGATTGAGACTGAGAGACTGACTATGTCTGGCACGCACGCTAGACAGATGGAGGTGTCGAAGGATTATTATTATTATTTAATGGTAATACTTGCACCGTATATTTTGCATGTAAAATCCTAAATGCGCTCCACAATTCCGGTATTCTGATTTGGGAAAGATTGTTTTTTGGTTATTGCTTCTGATGACAAATATTCTCAGCCCAGCCAGCCGTTTGTGGTACGTGAACAACACACCACACATTTGACTCGTTGTGTTAGAAAGGACTTCGGTTTGTTTGATTCTAATTTTTCACTGTCGAAATTTTTAAACATCCTCTCTCTTGGAATTGACCTGTCCTGATGTTCAGGTTTAATATTTGCAAGATGAACCAAATTCAAATGGCAAAACAAGTTCATTACAAAAAATAGTAACCAAAATGCTTTCAGAACAACCGACACGCCCGGGCGTTGGCGACGTTGGCCAGCATTATTCGTTGGCAGTGCCATCGTGTTCCAGATTTCGGAAGGCATGTTCGGAAATATTATGCTCACGTAACATATCTGTTAGTCAAATTGTTTAAAAATTGTATTTTCCAAATGCAGAACACGGAAAAATTGAAAAGCTTAGTCACCGGTTCGTACTGCGTTTTGGTCGTTTGATCGATTTGCGCCAGACAGCAGGTTCAAGTTTGACCGATTCAATCTCGTGCGCGTCGCAACCGTCATCGAACGGGTTGTGTTAGTTGTCAAGAGAAAATATTTCTCTTCCCAATGAACCATGTTTCGTTGGAGTCCGCATTGTTTAAATGGTACTGTTTTACTATTTTTGACAATTCGAAATAAGCATGTACCGTTTGTCCGATATTGAATGCATATTTCGCTATCATCACTGCCCGTCCGGCTGTTCGCGAATGGTGGAGCAGAAAGTTCAAACATCGTAGCAAACATAAAACCACTCTTTGGCGATACTTCCGCTGCTGTCGATTCATTGTTTACAATTTAAAAAACAATAGTCCAGAAAAATTACCTACACCTACCTAGCACCGAATGGTAACCGTCATGTGCGTATTCCCTAACAGGGCCGACGGATTCGGTGCCCGAACGTATCGCACGATTCTACTGCATTCACACACTCGTTTGTATTCGCTTAGTCGTTCGCTCGTTCTACCTGCTTTAGAAAAGTGCACATTAGAAAAAATGGCTGAAACCGCTGTTGACGTATCGGCCGCAGCTCCGGTTGCTGCTTCACCGGCCAAGGCACCGAAGAAAGCCAAAGCCGCCAAGGGAGAAGCCAAAAAACCGAAGAAGCCATCGACACATCCACCAGTCAATGACATGGTAGTGGCTGCCATCAAGACGCTGAAGGAACGCAACGGATCTTCGCTGCAGGCCATCAAGAAGTACATCGCCGCCAACTACAAGTGCGACGTCGCCAAGCTGGCCCCGTTCATCAAGAAGGCCCTGAAATCTGGCGTCGAGAAGGGAAAGCTCACCCAGACCAAGGGTTCCGGTGCATCCGGCTCGTTCAAAATCAAAGCCGGTGCCAAGCAACCGGCTGGCGAGAAGAAGCCGAAGAAGGCTGCTGCCAAAAAACCGAAGAAGGCTGCCGGAGAGAAGAAAAAGGTTGCCAAGAAACCCGCTGGCGAGAAGAAACCGAAGGCCAAAAAGCCTGCAGGTGAGAAAAAGCCGAAAGCCGCCGCTGCAAAGAAGGCTAAGGCAGCACCAGCCAAGGCCGCCAAGAAGGCTGCTGCACCGAAGCAGAAGGCCACCAAGCCATCGAAAGCCGCTGCCAACAAGCCCAAGACCCCGAAGCCAAAGAAGGCCGCGCCAGCCAAAAAAGCTGCCCCGAAGAAGGTGGCTGCCAAGAAGTAAATTGACCCATCGTCAGTCAGTCATCATCATCATGTCGAATTCTACCGTTCTTATTTCGACGGTGTTCAACAAAACAGTCCTTTTCAGGACTACCAAAAAATCCATGCAAAGAATTAATCGATATTTCCTACTTCGCTCGCTTTTGGGTAGTCCGCTTCAACAAAACTGCACAGTAAGAAAAAAAAAAAAAGTATGCTTTTATCCATCACAGCAGCACTACTTTCTGAGCGTGTGCTTCACCGACACGCTATAGTGGATAAATTGGTGCGCAGCCATAGAGCCGACCCCGCTGCTACGCGCATGCTTCTCTTGTAGTACAATCAAATATGTTCGTTCGCTCAGTCGGTAAGCAGCGACGAAAGGATCGGTAGGTGATCAAATGAAAATGCGGACGGATTATGCACGATGATTGATGAAGTCCGTTCGTAAAAATCTAGCTTGCGAAAATTCATCAATAAAAATGGTTGATGTTTTTGTTCCCAATTATATTTGTATTTTAAAACTATCCCAGTTTTCCTTTTCTTGGAAAATGAATGCCGTTATAGTTTCCATTTAGTGTAGAGCCAGTTCGGACACGGTATCGCTCTGTACGCGGTTTTTCGTATAATCATATTTAATTTAGTAGCTTGACTCTCCAGACGATTGTCGTTTTCATTCAACCAACCTTGCTTGATCGGTAAAAAAAAAATAAATCTATTCTCCAGCGCAATCGACCACCGACCATCGACTTTTCACTTGTAATGTGGGAAATTATCCTAGAAGCTATGGAAAAAAAAACAAGTCTTATGGCGCTTGCATGAGTAAATATGATTGATCGATAGTAAAATAGTAAATTTCTATAAGTTCTTTATCAGAAAATTGTGGTCGTCCTGAAAAGGACGTTTTTTCGATTGGTTTCAGTGCGAATCAAGTGCAATTTAGGCCTTCTTTTCGGTTTTCTTCGGGAGCAACACTGCCTGGATGTTTGGCAGTACACCGCCCTGTGCGATGGTAACTCCGGAGAGCAGTTTGTTCAACTCCTCGTCGTTACGGATGGCCAGCTGCAGATGACGAGGGATGATTCTCGTTTTCTTGTTGTCACGGGCAGCGTTACCGGCCAATTCCAGCACTTCGGCGGCCAGGTATTCCATCACTGCCGCCAGATAGACCGGTGCACCGGCACCGACACGTTCGGCGTAGTTTCCTTTCCGAAGCAGACGGTGGATTCTGCCTACTGGGAACTGCAGACCAGCACGGTTCGAGCGGGACTTTGCCTTTCCCTTAACTTTTCCTCCTTTGCCACGGCCAGACATTTTCTTTTATGTGTTTTGTTTTCGTAAAAAATCCACGAAACGATGCTAACAGCTAGGATGCTAACTCGGTAATACTGGCTGCCGCAGTACTAACCCTCTGTTTTATACCATCTCGCTGTTTCTCGTTCTGCGAATAGGCAGAGCATAAAGCGCAAAAGAGGATCAAATTTTGACAAAGGGGCTGTCCCTACTGCGTTGCCTGTAGCAGGTATAAAACGGGGTTTCTTGGGCGAGCTAGCGTCATTTACGTGAAAACAGCTACTCTGAACGCACGTCAACGTTAGAACGATGGCACCGAAAACTAGTGGAAAGGCGGCCAAAAAATCCGGCAAGGCCCAGAAGAACATCGCCAAGGGTGATAAGAAGAAGAAGAAGATCCGCAGGAAGGAAAGCTACGCTATCTAAATCTACAAAGTGTTGAAGCAGGTCCACCCTGATACCGGAGTATCCTCGAAGGCGATGAGCATCATGAACAGTTTCGTCAATGACATCTTCGAACGCATTGCATCCGAGGCATCGCGTTTGGCTCATTACAACAAACGTTCGACGATTACCTCTCGCGAAATCCAGACTGCCGTTCGTCTGCTTTTGCCAGGAGAGTTGGCCAAGCACGCCGTTTCTGAGGGAACCAAAGCCGTCACCAAGTACACCAGCTCCAAGTAAACTGAGAACAACACCGACCCCGTGTATGCGAGAACTAACAAACGGCCCTTTTAAGGGCCACAAACAAATCTACACAAAGTGTTAAATTCGAATTCTCGTGTGTTGTTTTGCTTGCTTCTTCTTTACTCGTTTCGATTGTGATGGTGGTGGCCGTTTGTGAAAGAAAGTGCAATAGAGGGAAGGTGCTGGGCAATTGGTTTGAGTGAGTTTAGTTGTTTTGAACAATCTCATCCAATTTGTGCATTACATTATGCTGGAACTGAATTCCTTGAAACCAGCCACACACCGTTGCGGAAGCGAGAGAGAGCGAATTGTTTTAGGCACTACTTTTGTACAGGGATGACCAAAGATTTCCCGCCTTTTCCGAAGAACGGCGAAAGAAGACATTGATAAAACAAAAAACTTATCACATTCTCAGAGGGTAAATTTTGAAAAGGCGTCCCATAGTAAAGTATTCTTCTATGATGCTTTGATGGTAAGACTTCATCACGAAGACGACAAGCAAATGTAAATTTCTTTCGAACATGCACTTTTTCATTTGATTGCGCGCGTGCGTGTGTGTTTGTTTTCGTGAAAATCGCAGGTTTTCGAGAAGAATAAATCTCCTGTGCCAAAATAACGAAAATGTCATTATCTCTAGCAACCGAAGTTTACTGTTTGCTTGTTAGGAACAATTAGATTTGTACCTGCAGGACAGAAAACATTAGTTTGTTCGATTTTGCGAGTGGTGATTTATATTTTAATAGCGATTTGAGTTAGCATTCATCATTTATCACTCATCCATCGATTATCAATGAAAGGAGATGAATTCGGAGACAAAGAACGAAAAAGAAGATTTTCCGCTTTCCAAAAACATACACCAATACATATGTATATCAACGTCATACTGGTTTACTTCAATGTATGGGTATTGGTTTTTCCCTCAGTCATAATAAAGTTCATTCTTATGTTCTCTAACTTGCTTTTCTCTCTCTCTCGCTCTCCCAACGCACCTCTGTTTGCGATAAGTTGGAACATGTTGTTCATGGCAGTCTACACACACACACACACACACACACAATTTGCGCAATAGTGCAACTGAGGTATGCGATTCACAAAATTGCTTGCTACTGAAAATTGCGGAAAAGAAAACACAAGACAAATTTTTTCAATTTTGTAGGCACAAGCGTTTTGAAACACGTACAATAACGGGAAGGTATCATATAAAGATTGGTTTTTACTTTTGTCGTTAAGTTTTTTTTTTCATGTACGTATTGTTTACCTCTCGGATGGTGGTAGGTAGAAACGAACAACCGTTTATACGACGCAAAGTCAAACCGATTTCCCATATCCCATCCATGAGCATGAGCAGAGGGAGAAAAAATACCGGTTAACCTGGACTACTTTTCACTTGAGAGTTTGAGAGATTTTTCACCATTTCAACCATTTTTCGTTCAGTTGCCATTTGTCATTGTTGCTAAGCTAACCTAACCATCCGAACAGCGAGAGTTCCGTTCACTGCGTTAGGATTGAGTAAGCCGCGTTCATCGTTTGATCATGTCAACGAAACTCAACAATCGATGCTAAATAAGCAACTTGCTATTGAGTAATCTTTCAGTAATTTCTTACATGGACCGTCGGAAAACAATTCGGAGTTCCTGTTTTCCAAGTAGATAGTCTTTCCAATAGGATATTCTAATGAGCAGCAGTTTTTATTTTTCCTGCTAGAATCGCACACCAATACACACTTACCAACCACTAAACTGCGGTTCGGTCTAGACAATTGGTGTACACTGTTGCCATAGTTGTTCGTCGGTTATTTTCATTCTCTCTTTCACGCCTCTCGCATTCTCGTAGTAGCCAATATTACTCTCCTTATTGTTTACGTTCGTGTCGCTATCGTATTTGTGGCATTCGTATTCGTTCGAAAATATATGTTAGTCGAATGGTCGAAACATCATCGGATTGATGAAAATATGTTCAAACAATCAAAATTATTCGCCAATCCAACAAAACTTTCATTGGCGAGAGTGTACTGTTTAATGAACTCTTCTCTCAATGTTTCAATATTCAGTTGCAATACTTAAAGCTCTAAACGTTTTCTCGAAAAATACCGACACAAGTTACCAAGCTAATTGGATTGGTGGTACTGACGATGCTTTTGGTTGTCAATAATAAACAATGCCACGTGTAGGGGCCGCTAATGTAATGTAAATGAATATACAGACACACACACACACACACACACACGCACGCGCGCGTTTATGCGACCTTGCCCTCCGGTTCTGAGACCGATGGCTGAACTTAGGTACAGCTTGATTTTCGTTTCCTCATATACACATTACATTACCATTTGTTTTTGGCCTGTGTGTGTGGCAGTGTTTATTCACCATCATGGTGGTAGCTACGATATCTTCTTCTTCTTCTTCTTTTTTTCTAGTCGGTCGTCACCATTCATGAGATGATGCCGACCAATGACACAGATACATGCGCTATATTGGATCGGTGTGTCGTCACGGATACGAACGAAAATTATTCTCTTATTTCTCGTGCGACACTTTCTCTAAGATTATATGATCAAGTTTGGATGTTTTAATGGCTGCATTTTCCGGTAAATCGATGGGAAAGATTTTCGCCATTGAACTCACATCGATCATTCTAAAATTCCGATTCGTCTGGTATGACCGATTTTGTCTTCTGTTTTCCAAACACTGAAAAAGCGGACATCATTTTCGCATCAGGTAGATACACCGATTCAGGGTAAAATTCCGAAAACGAAAATGAACAAAGGTCGCTATACTTGATTTGCGCATTATACTTTCCAGGCGTATCACAACTTTAGCAATCTTTAATTCAAAGCAATCTTAAATATTTCTTTATCACAGTGAGGTGGTCGTCCTGAAAAGGACGGGTTCTGTAAGGGGGGTAACACCAATATGTTCCGGAAATCGCAATTTAGGCCTTTTTCTCGGTTTTCTTCGGGAGCAGCACTGCCTGGATGTTTGGCAGTACACCGCCCTGTGCGATAGTAACTCCGGAGAGCAGTTTGTTCAACTCCTCGTCGTTACGGATGGCCAGCTGCAGATGGCGAGGGATGATTCTCGTTTTCTTGTTGTCACGGGCAGCGTTACCGGCCAATTCCAGCACTTCGGCGGCCAGGTATTCCATCACTGCCGCCAGATAGACCGGTGCACCGGCACCGACACGTTCGGCGTAGTTTCCCTTCCGGAGCAGACGGTGGATTCTGCCTACTGGGAACTGCAGACCAGCACGGTTTGAGCGGGACTTTGCCTTTCCCTTAACTTTTCCTCCTTTACCACGGCCAGACATTTTGTGTGTGCGTGTTTCTGCGTAAAAAATCCACGAGATGCTGTTAACGACTAGACAGCCAATTCAGTAATACTGGCTGCCGCCATTTTTTTTTTTTTTTTTACATTAAATATTTATTGTTTCTCTTTGGTTACATTTCTGTATGATATTACATGTCAAGTGATGTAGTAATGTTACTTTTCATCTTTTGATTTACGGTAATTTACTAGTTAATAATTTTGATTCAATTTTTTTTTTAACAGTTTAACTGATAGACAGTTTGATTTATATAACAAAACTACAACTAAAACTATAAACTATAAACAAATACTAAAATAGCGAACTAATTAGAGGATATTCTGAGATTGCACATTTTTCTTGGAATTTTCTATTGGCTGCAGTTATTTTCTCGTCGACGGTAGTGACGTCTGCTAGTTGATGAACTGTTGAAGTCCTGGTGAACCACGGAAGATCCAGAATCATTTTCAGGGCTCTGTTCTGCAGCACTTGGATTTTGTTCCGATGTGTAACGGCACACCTCCCCCACACAGGCAACGCGTACTGAAACACTGGAGCGATGATCTGGGTGTAAACAGCTAGCTTATTCTTGCGAATAAGAGATGACCTTCTCTTGATTAGCGGGTAGAGACATTTAATGAGCAAGGAGCATTTAGATTTTATCTTGTCGACATGCGAGCGGAAAAGTAGTTTACGATCAAAAGTGAGCCCCAAGTAGACCACCTCATTGGACCAGTCGATTGGAAGCCCATCAACCACGATCTTGCAATCAGCTGGAGGAGTGAGTCGCTGAGATAGACTGTATGGAAACAGGATCGCCTGAGTTTTGGAAGCGTTAATTTTTATCTTCCAGGTGTTCATGTAGCTGACAACGGAATCAAGGCAGTTTTGCAGCTTTTTGGTGAGATGTTTTGTGACCCTTCCTTTGCAAAGGATAGCTGTATCATCCGCGAAGAAGCAGAATTGGCAACCATCAGGAAGTCGAGGGAAATCCGAGGTGTAGACGTTGTACAATACTGGTCCGAGAATACTACCCTGAGGTACTCCGGCGGGTACAACAAACCCGTTCGATAGGGTTCCGTTCACGCTGACTTTGAAGCTTCTGCCACTGAGATAGTTTTGCACTATCTTGATGAGGTACACTGGGAAGTTGTAGCGATACATCTTGTAGATGAGACCTTCGTGCCAGACGTTGTCGAATGCCTTCTCGACGTCCAGTAGAGCCATAGCTGTAGATTTTGCGACGTGCTTGTTACGGTCGATGATGTTCACTACTCTTTGCAACTGATGAGTTGTGGAATGTCCCTTTCTGAATCCGAACTGTTCGGGCAAGAAAATGTTGTTGTTTTCGATGTGCAACAGAACACGATCTAAGATGAGTCTTTCGAAGAGCTTGCTTAGCGACGACAGAAGGCTAATGGGACGATAGCTAGAGGGATTCGTTGGATCTTTAGATGGTTTCAGTAACGGTACAACCTTGGCGATTTTCCACTCCGAGGGAAAGTAGTTTATATCGAGACATCTGTTGAAAACATTGGCAATAAAGGTGTAGGTCTGATGGCTGAGTTTCTTTAATGTAAGGTTAAAAATCGAGTCAAAGCCCGGCGCCTTCATGTTTTTGGATGCTTTTACTGTTGCGGCAACTTGTTCGGGTTTAACCTTAACATTTTCCGGAACGTAGCAGCGGGTGTTACGCAATGTGGACATCGTTTCTCGAACTGCGTCTTCCATGAGACTGACAACGGAATTACCCAGATTGTGAGAGCGCAAAATGTGTTCGCCGATTGCGGTCGCTTTTTCAAACGGTGTGACCAGAATGTCGTTGTTCTGAGTTAACGGAGGGATTTGTTTCGGTTTTGACTTTAATACCTTTGACACCTTCCAGAAAGGCCGCGAGAACGGGTCTAGCCTTCGGATCATTGACGAGAAGTTTTCGTTTTTCAAGTCATCAACTCGAGAACTGATCAGCTCTGACAATTTCGATGCAACGTATTTTTTCGATAAATCGCCTGACCTTTGAAATTGGCGCCGTACTTTGTTACGTTGACGGATAATTGCTTTGGTCATCGAGTCGATTTTAAGCAATACTCCGTGGATCGGAACCTGTCTAACGCAGTGGTTCTCAGCTACAGAGATAGCGGCCTTTAGCTCGGATAAAGCTTCATCTATATCGTCAGTGGAATTCAACGCTTTGGTTGCATCGATATGCCGATCAACAATCCGGGCGAATTCCACCCAGTTGACGTCGTGGTAGTTTTTTCTGGTTTGCGGTTCACCGCGCTGAATATCACCACCGATTTGAAATGAAACCGGAAAATGATCAGAGCTGAGATCGTTTGTTGTAACTGGTTGGCTCAGTAAGTCGAAGTTCGACAGAACTATATCCAAGGTGGACGAGATGCCGGCAGGCGAAAGATATGTCGGCTGATACGGAGCGTGGATAGTGTAATAACCCAGCTGTAGATCCTCGAAGAGAAGACACCCATTTTTATTCCTACGGATATTTCGCCATGTCTCGTGTTTCGCGTTTAAATCGCAAGCCAAGATAAACTTCTTGTCGGTTCTGGTTAGCTTCGCAAGATCATTTTTAAATTTCCTTGCCATCCCATTGCCGTCATAGCACTGTGTCGGACAATAAGCGGCAATAATAATAATTTTTCCAGTATCGGAAGACACCTCGATACCGACGGCTTCGATAACAGATGTTCGATAGTGTGGTTGAATGGTGAATTTAATGGTTTTCCTGATGGCTAGAGCGACACCTCCTCCGCCCGAGTGGGTTCGATCCAGCCTAACTATGTTAAACCCAGGAAGGTATAGGTTATTTCCGGGTTTTAAATGCGTTTCCGTGATAGCTACGATATCTGTTGATTGTTGCTCCAAGAGATCACACAACTCAACTCGTTTCCGCGACAATCCGCGGGCGTTCCATAAAACAATATTTAACGGGTTAACAGGCATATTGTATAATGAATTGCCCTAACACAGAAATCTGGTCAAATCTTGTTTGACATTTTTGCATTTTGTTGCACATCTCTGCGAAGATCGGCAAGAGTTGTTCTGTGGTAAATTTGGGCGGAAGATTTTGGTCCAAATGAGGGGTAGTTAAATGGGGACTCACCTGAGCTGGTTGACCGTTCACTCCAGCAAGTGGCATTCCGGATCCTGCCAACAACGATGACCAGAGAACCGTAGGATTTGGCTGCGGCGGCAGTTGCTGTGTGGAGGAAGTTCCAGCGCCGTTCTTCCGATTTGACGCCAGCAAAGGAAACTCGCCGTTATTGAAAACCGGACCCTTGTTGGGTTTTCTTCCAGGCTGATGATTCTGCGATGCACGTTTCCGTATTTGTTTGTACTCCTCCCTCTTGCGACACTGCTTGTCGGTGGACCGATGACCTTCACCGCAATGGATACATTTCAATACGGCGTCTCCTTCTGCAGGGCAGCTAGACGTTAAATGCACCTGACCGCAGTTGTTGCATCTCGGTTGAAGATGGCAGTTGCGTGTACCGTGTCCGAAGTTCAGACAGCGCATACACTGGGTGACGTCACGGTTTGTCCCACGGTACGGTTCCCAGCTCACGATCATACTGCTGATGGATCTAACAGCTTTCAAAGCGTTCAGTGTCACTGTACCTTTTTTAAAATGCACGAGGTACAGACAATCGCGATACTTGTTGGTGACATCCTTCCTAGTCATCGGGAAAACAGCAACCGGTTGGAGCTTGTATCGTTCGGCCAGCTCCGATGCGATGTCATTACCGCTCATCAGCGGTAAACCACGTACCACTGCTTTGAATGGCTTTTCCGTTGCCAAATCGTGCGAGAAATACTCTGCACCAGCACGATCGAGATAATTTTTTGCTTTCACGTACTCGGATTTGGTATGCAACATCACCTTGATGCCGATACCACACAGCTTGAATTCGGCTTGAATTCCATTTCGAATCAGTTCACGCTGTAACGTTGCGAGCGGAACTGATTTCACCATCAGCGGTGGAAGTTTCACTTTAGCTTCTTCTTCTTCTTCGGGCAGTTCATCGAGAGGGCCACCGAATCCGTTGACATCGCTTACGTTGGTTGCGGTACGGTTGCTTCTTATTTCCGAACGAGCGGAGTGCACTGACATCATATCACCAATTGTGGATTGATTCTGGTTCTGGGTTTGAATAACCACACGCGGACTGGGTGTGTTATTTTTGTTACGCTTAGGATTCGCCTTGGGACTAGCTTTTGAGCCTCCCGAGCGGCGTCTACGTTTCGCCATAAAAACTCGACAACGAACGAACAAACGCGAGAGAACGAAAACACGTCTGAACACGTTCAACTATCGACAAAGAATCATGACTGGCTGCCGCCGTACTAACCCTCTGTTTTATATCGTCTCACTGTTTCCCGTTCTGCGAACAGGAAAAGGAATTCTAACAAAGGGGCAGTCCATGCGCCGCTCTCAATAGCAGGTATAAAACGAGCTGTCATATGGCAAATAGCGTCATTTAAGTTAAAGCAGTTACTCTGAACGTACGAGAACCGTCAAGCACGATGGCACCGAAAACCAGTGGAAAGGCAGCCAAAAAATCCGGCAAGGCCCAGAAAAACATCGCCAAGGGAGATAAGAAAAAGAAGAAGATCCGCAGGAAGGAAAGCTACGCTATCTACATCTACAAAGTGTTGAAGCAGGTCCACCCTGATACCGGAGTATCCTCGAAGGCGATGAGCATCATGAACAGTTTCGTCAATGACATCTTCGAACGCATTGCATCCGAGGCATCGCGTTTGGCCCATTACAACAAACGTTCGACGATTACCTCTCGCGAAATCCAGACCGCCGTTCGTCTGCTTTTGCCAGGAGAGTTGGCCAAGCACGCCGTTTCGGAAGGAACCAAAGCCGTCACCAAGTACACTAGCTCCAAGTAAACTGAGTGAGAACAACCAAACCCCCCCGATCGTGTGTGTGCATACGAATCGCCAAGCATAATCGGCCCTTTTAAGGGCCACAAACAAATCTACACAAAGTGTTAAGTTCGCATATTTCCCTCATTCAATCACCAAACACATTTTGTTCGTTGATGATTTTACTTTCATCAGCCAACAAACACCTAACGAGAAAAACAGAACAAATTATGAACAACACAGGTACAATTGTTCTCGCGTTTCGGAGTATTCATCCATGCCATATGGACAATATATTGTTCGGAGCAAAAATATGTTGGTTTCGAAATAAAGAAAAGTATCGATTACTTTTCGGACCAATCGACAGACTTGGTCGACCAACCAAATAATAAATTGCTACACATACACATGCATGCTACTGTAAACCAACCAATGACATATCAACAGCAATCGTTTTTCTATCCTAGGCGGCTTTGAGCAAATGCTGCATGTTGTATAGTCGAAATTCGAAGCCAACAGCATTGACAGTTGACCAGAACAGTTGAATGGGAATGAATGATTTCGAAAAGATAGTTCATGTTAAACAACATAACTAATTTCTTTTCTCAAATGTTACGTTTTTCAGCGGCGCGTTGAGTAGTACTCAAGTGTCAACAGCAGTTTGAAACTCACAACCGACCAGAAATAATAATGTCGTGTTTGCTTGATGCGAAACCGAAAACCAGTTTCCACCCTAACGACTGCTGGTTAAATTGTTTGTTTGAAAACCTAGTTGTTGGACTGAAAAATCTAGTCAGTTTCGAACCCGGTTGAATTCACACTACTCACTACTCTATTGCACACTTCTTACTATTCTCATATCATCACCACCACCACCACCATCATCATCATCATCATCATCATGATTATAGATTATAATGAATACCAGCAAATGCTAACTAATTCTTTGCGAAACATATTGGTGGCCCTGAAAAGGGCCTTTTATCCTTCCGTATTATGTTATGTGTGTTCTCGTTACGACGTTTAACCTCCGAAACCATACAGAGTGCGACCCTGTCGCTTCAGAGCATACACGACATCCATGGCGGTGACGGTCTTGCGCTTGGCGTGTTCAGTGTAGGTTACTGCATCTCGGATCACATTTTCCAGGAACACCTTCAGCACTCCACGAGTTTCCTCATAGATCAGACCGGAGATACGCTTGACACCACCACGACGAGCCAGACGACGGATAGCGGGCTTGGTAATTCCCTGGATGTTATCACGAAGCACTTTACGATGACGCTTGGCGCCTCCTTTTCCGAGTCCCTTTCCTCCTTTGCCGCGACCAGTCATTTTTCTCTGCTAGCTGCTTGTTCTTGCAAGTAAGACAGTACAAGTGAAACTAATGCCACTTCGCAGACCGGTGCTTTTTTTTATACCTACCGAGAGGGTCCGTTTCGTGCTTTGCTTTGTGCTGATTGGCTGCTTCAGAGCGGTCGGGCAGGTATAAAACAGCCAGCCAGGTCCGTTTTGAGCTCATTCTGTGTTTTGTTTTCAACGCGTACAGTACGGTGTAGAGAGAAAGGATAAGCAAAAGAAAGAAATAATGGCTCGTACCAAGCAGACCGCTCGTAAATCGACCGGAGGAAAGGCTCCTCGTAAGCAACTGGCGACAAAGGCTGCTCGCAAAAGTGCTCCTGCTACTGGCGGAGTGAAGAAACCCCATCGTTATCGGCCAGGAACAGTAGCCCTTCGGGAGATCCGTCGTTACCAGAAATCGACTGAGCTGTTGATTCGCAAGCTGCCGTTCCAGCGTTTAGTGCGTGAAATTGCCCAAGATTTCAAGACCGACCTTCGCTTCCAGAGTTCCGCCGTCATGGCACTGCAGGAGGCCAGCGAAGCCTATCTAGTCGGTTTGTTCGAGGACACCAATCTATGCGCGATCCACGCCAAGCGTGTTACCATCATGCCAAAGGACATCCACCTGGCTCGTCGGATCCGTGGCGAACGTGCTTAAACAGGCTATCGGCTTTCGTTTGATCTCACAACATATACCCCAAAGGCCCTTTTCAGGGCCACCCAATCAATTACCAACGAGTTTACGAATTCGAATATTTTCCCTTAAACAATCACATACTCAGACACACACACACAAGTTGCGCGCGCACAGAAAATGACATCCGATCCGTTGCACAATTCATGCCCCCCATATGGAAAGTCAGTAATCTATAGGTGTTTGAAATGTTTTCCTTATTTTTTGGTCTTTCATTTTTGTTTCTGCTAAAGTAGCAGTTGAGAGGAGAATAGACGACCTGCTGACAGACAAGCAGCACAGACAATACACATTGCTTCCCTGTTACATAGTTCAGCAAAATTTGTAACCCAGCTTGCAACACATCGTGCACTCGCCGTGTCATGCCATGTGACTGACTGCCTGACAATTCTGACGGGATTCGGCCACCAGTTACTAGTATTACTCTGCTACTGCTACTCTCAATACACTATACTATACAATATTGGTTCAAAATCATGAAAATACCAATTTGTTTCGTTCCAAGACTACCCCGACAGACGCTTGCTTGCCGTTGACATAGTCAACGTCCCATCCCCAGACGACTGGTGGGGATGTTTCTGGCGAAAGAAATACACAGCAATTGCCAATCTTTGAATAGTAGGCTAATGTTCGGTTGGGTTCGGTGCTTTCTTCCGGTACGTGACAATTTTCGGCCAATATCTATCAAATATAAGCAACACTCAAATTCGGTATCAAATCAAATCACTGCTCGAGTTCTTTGTTGCCAATCGATTGAGACTGAGAGACTGACTATGTCTGGCACGCACGCTAGACAGATGGAGGTGTCGAAGGATTATTATTATTATTTAATGGTAATACTTGCACCGTATATTTTGCATGTAAAATCCTAAATGCGCTCCACAATTCCGGTATTCTGATTTGGGAAAGATTGTTTTTTGGTTATTGCTTCTGATGACAAATATTCTCAGCCCAGCCAGCCGTTTGTGGTACGTGAACAACACACCACACATTTGACTCGTTGTGTTAGAAAGGACTTCGGTTTGTTTGATTCTAATTTTTCACTGTCGAAATTTTTAAACATCCTCTCTCTTGGAATTGACCTGTCCTGATGTTCAGGTTTAATATTTGCAAGATGAACCAAATTCAAATGGCAAAACAAGTTCATTACAAAAAATAGTAACCAAAATGCTTTCAGAACAACCGACACGCCCGGGCGTTGGCGACGTTGGCCAGCATTATTCGTTGGCAGTGCCATCGTGTTCCAGATTTCGGAAGGCATGTTCGGAAATATTATGCTCACGTAACATATCTGTTAGTCAAATTGTTTAAAAATTGTATTTTCCAAATGCAGAACACGGAAAAATTGAAAAGCTTAGTCACCGGTTCGTACTGCGTTTTGGTCGTTTGATCGATTTGCGCCAGACAGCAGGTTCAAGTTTGACCGATTCAATCTCGTGCGCGTCGCAACCGTCATCGAACGGGTTGTGTTAGTTGTCAAGAGAAAATATTTCTCTTCCCAATGAACCATGTTTCGTTGGAGTCCGCATTGTTTAAATGGTACTGTTTTACTATTTTTGACAATTCGAAATAAGCATGTACCGTTTGTCCGATATTGAATGCATATTTCGCTATCATCACTGCCCGTCCGGCTGTTCGCGAATGGTGGAGCAGAAAGTTCAAACATCGTAGCAAACATAAAACCACTCTTTGGCGATACTTCCGCTGCTGTCGATTCATTGTTTACAATTTAAAAAACAATAGTCCAGAAAAATTACCTACACCTACCTAGCACCGAATGGTAACCGTCATGTGCGTATTCCCTAACAGGGCCGACGGATTCGGTGCCCGAACGTATCGCACGATTCTACTGCATTCACACACTCGTTTGTATTCGCTTAGTCGTTCGCTCGTTCTACCTGCTTTAGAAAAGTGCACATTAGAAAAAATGGCTGAAACCGCTGTTGACGTATCGGCCGCAGCTCCGGTTGCTGCTTCACCGGCCAAGGCACCGAAGAAAGCCAAAGCCGCCAAGGGAGAAGCCAAAAAACCGAAGAAGCCATCGACACATCCACCAGTCAATGACATGGTAGTGGCTGCCATCAAGACGCTGAAGGAACGCAACGGATCTTCGCTGCAGGCCATCAAGAAGTACATCGCCGCCAACTACAAGTGCGACGTCGCCAAGCTGGCCCCGTTCATCAAGAAGGCCCTGAAATCTGGCGTCGAGAAGGGAAAGCTCACCCAGACCAAGGGTTCCGGTGCATCCGGCTCGTTCAAAATCAAAGCCGGTGCCAAGCAACCGGCTGGCGAGAAGAAGCCGAAGAAGGCTGCTGCCAAAAAACCGAAGAAGGCTGCCGGAGAGAAGAAAAAGGTTGCCAAGAAACCCGCTGGCGAGAAGAAACCGAAGGCCAAAAAGCCTGCAGGTGAGAAAAAGCCGAAAGCCGCCGCTGCAAAGAAGGCTAAGGCAGCACCAGCCAAGGCCGCCAAGAAGGCTGCTGCACCGAAGCAGAAGGCCACCAAGCCATCGAAAGCCGCTGCCAACAAGCCCAAGACCCCGAAGCCAAAGAAGGCCGCGCCAGCCAAAAAAGCTGCCCCGAAGAAGGTGGCTGCCAAGAAGTAAATTGACCCATCGTCAGTCAGTCATCATCATCATGTCGAATTCTACCGTTCTTATTTCGACGGTGTTCAACAAAACAGTCCTTTTCAGGACTACCAAAAAATCCATGCAAAGAATTAATCGATATTTCCTACTTCGCTCGCTTTTGGGTAGTCCGCTTCAACAAAACTGCACAGTAAGAAAAAAAAAAAAAGTATGCTTTTATCCATCACAGCAGCACTACTTTCTGAGCGTGTGCTTCACCGACACGCTATAGTGGATAAATTGGTGCGCAGCCATAGAGCCGACCCCGCTGCTACGCGCATGCTTCTCTTGTAGTACAATCAAATATGTTCGTTCGCTCAGTCGGTAAGCAGCGACGAAAGGATCGGTAGGTGATCAAATGAAAATGCGGACGGATTATGCACGATGATTGATGAAGTCCGTTCGTAAAAATCTAGCTTGCGAAAATTCATCAATAAAAATGGTTGATGTTTTTGTTCCCAATTATATTTGTATTTTAAAACTATCCCAGTTTTCCTTTTCTTGGAAAATGAATGCCGTTATAGTTTCCATTTAGTGTAGAGCCAGTTCGGACACGGTATCGCTCTGTACGCGGTTTTTCGTATAATCATATTTAATTTAGTAGCTTGACTCTCCAGACGATTGTCGTTTTCATTCAACCAACCTTGCTTGATCGGTAAAAAAAAAATAAATCTATTCTCCAGCGCAATCGACCACCGACCATCGACTTTTCACTTGTAATGTGGGAAATTATCCTAGAAGCTATGGAAAAAAAAACAAGTCTTATGGCGCTTGCATGAGTAAATATGATTGATCGATAGTAAAATAGTAAATTTCTATAAGTTCTTTATCAGAAAATTGTGGTCGTCCTGAAAAGGACGTTTTTTCGATTGGTTTCAGTGCGAATCAAGTGCAATTTAGGCCTTCTTTTCGGTTTTCTTCGGGAGCAACACTGCCTGGATGTTTGGCAGTACACCGCCCTGTGCGATGGTAACTCCGGAGAGCAGTTTGTTCAACTCCTCGTCGTTACGGATGGCCAGCTGCAGATGACGAGGGATGATTCTCGTTTTCTTGTTGTCACGGGCAGCGTTACCGGCCAATTCCAGCACTTCGGCGGCCAGGTATTCCATCACTGCCGCCAGATAGACCGGTGCACCGGCACCGACACGTTCGGCGTAGTTTCCTTTCCGAAGCAGACGGTGGATTCTGCCTACTGGGAACTGCAGACCAGCACGGTTCGAGCGGGACTTTGCCTTTCCCTTAACTTTTCCTCCTTTGCCACGGCCAGACATTTTCTTTTATGTGTTTTGTTTTCGTAAAAAATCCACGAAACGATGCTAACAGCTAGGATGCTAACTCGGTAATACTGGCTGCCGCAGTACTAACCCTCTGTTTTATACCATCTCGCTGTTTCTCGTTCTGCGAATAGGCAGAGCATAAAGCGCAAAAGAGGATCAAATTTTGACAAAGGGGCTGTCCCTACTGCGTTGCCTGTAGCAGGTATAAAACGGGGTTTCTTGGGCGAGCTAGCGTCATTTACGTGAAAACAGCTACTCTGAACGCACGTCAACGTTAGAACGATGGCACCGAAAACTAGTGGAAAGGCGGCCAAAAAATCCGGCAAGGCCCAGAAGAACATCGCCAAGGGTGATAAGAAGAAGAAGAAGATCCGCAGGAAGGAAAGCTACGCTATCTAAATCTACAAAGTGTTGAAGCAGGTCCACCCTGATACCGGAGTATCCTCGAAGGCGATGAGCATCATGAACAGTTTCGTCAATGACATCTTCGAACGCATTGCATCCGAGGCATCGCGTTTGGCTCATTACAACAAACGTTCGACGATTACCTCTCGCGAAATCCAGACTGCCGTTCGTCTGCTTTTGCCAGGAGAGTTGGCCAAGCACGCCGTTTCTGAGGGAACCAAAGCCGTCACCAAGTACACCAGCTCCAAGTAAACTGAGAACAACACCGACCCCGTGTATGCGAGAACTAACAAACGGCCCTTTTAAGGGCCACAAACAAATCTACACAAAGTGTTAAATTCGAATTCTCGTGTGTTGTTTTGCTTGCTTCTTCTTTACTCGTTTCGATTGTGATGGTGGTGGCCGTTTGTGAAAGAAAGTGCAATAGAGGGAAGGTGCTGGGCAATTGGTTTGAGTGAGTTTAGTTGTTTTGAACAATCTCATCCAATTTGTGCATTACATTATGCTGGAACTGAATTCCTTGAAACCAGCCACACACCGTTGCGGAAGCGAGAGAGAGCGAATTGTTTTAGGCACTACTTTTGTACAGGGATGACCAAAGATTTCCCGCCTTTTCCGAAGAACGGCGAAAGAAGACATTGATAAAACAAAAAACTTATCACATTCTCAGAGGGTAAATTTTGAAAAGGCGTCCCATAGTAAAGTATTCTTCTATGATGCTTTGATGGTAAGACTTCATCACGAAGACGACAAGCAAATGTAAATTTCTTTCGAACATGCACTTTTTCATTTGATTGCGCGCGTGCGTGTGTGTTTGTTTTCGTGAAAATCGCAGGTTTTCGAGAAGAATAAATCTCCTGTGCCAAAATAACGAAAATGTCATTATCTCTAGCAACCGAAGTTTACTGTTTGCTTGTTAGGAACAATTAGATTTGTACCTGCAGGACAGAAAACATTAGTTTGTTCGATTTTGCGAGTGGTGATTTATATTTTAATAGCGATTTGAGTTAGCATTCATCATTTATCACTCATCCATCGATTATCAATGAAAGGAGATGAATTCGGAGACAAAGAACGAAAAAGAAGATTTTCCGCTTTCCAAAAACATACACCAATACATATGTATATCAACGTCATACTGGTTTACTTCAATGTATGGGTATTGGTTTTTCCCTCAGTCATAATAAAGTTCATTCTTATGTTCTCTAACTTGCTTTTCTCTCTCTCTCGCTCTCCCAACGCACCTCTGTTTGCGATAAGTTGGAACATGTTGTTCATGGCAGTCTACACACACACACACACACACACACAATTTGCGCAATAGTGCAACTGAGGTATGCGATTCACAAAATTGCTTGCTACTGAAAATTGCGGAAAAGAAAACACAAGACAAATTTTTTCAATTTTGTAGGCACAAGCGTTTTGAAACACGTACAATAACGGGAAGGTATCATATAAAGATTGGTTTTTACTTTTGTCGTTAAGTTTTTTTTTTCATGTACGTATTGTTTACCTCTCGGATGGTGGTAGGTAGAAACGAACAACCGTTTATACGACGCAAAGTCAAACCGATTTCCCATATCCCATCCATGAGCATGAGCAGAGGGAGAAAAAATACCGGTTAACCTGGACTACTTTTCACTTGAGAGTTTGAGAGATTTTTCACCATTTCAACCATTTTTCGTTCAGTTGCCATTTGTCATTGTTGCTAAGCTAACCTAACCATCCGAACAGCGAGAGTTCCGTTCACTGCGTTAGGATTGAGTAAGCCGCGTTCATCGTTTGATCATGTCAACGAAACTCAACAATCGATGCTAAATAAGCAACTTGCTATTGAGTAATCTTTCAGTAATTTCTTACATGGACCGTCGGAAAACAATTCGGAGTTCCTGTTTTCCAAGTAGATAGTCTTTCCAATAGGATATTCTAATGAGCAGCAGTTTTTATTTTTCCTGCTAGAATCGCACACCAATACACACTTACCAACCACTAAACTGCGGTTCGGTCTAGACAATTGGTGTACACTGTTGCCATAGTTGTTCGTCGGTTATTTTCATTCTCTCTTTCACGCCTCTCGCATTCTCGTAGTAGCCAATATTACTCTCCTTATTGTTTACGTTCGTGTCGCTATCGTATTTGTGGCATTCGTATTCGTTCGAAAATATATGTTAGTCGAATGGTCGAAACATCATCGGATTGATGAAAATATGTTCAAACAATCAAAATTATTCGCCAATCCAACAAAACTTTCATTGGCGAGAGTGTACTGTTTAATGAACTCTTCTCTCAATGTTTCAATATTCAGTTGCAATACTTAAAGCTCTAAACGTTTTCTCGAAAAATACCGACACAAGTTACCAAGCTAATTGGATTGGTGGTACTGACGATGCTTTTGGTTGTCAATAATAAACAATGCCACGTGTAGGGGCCGCTAATGTAATGTAAATGAATATACAGACACACACACACACACACACACACGCACGCGCGCGTTTATGCGACCTTGCCCTCCGGTTCTGAGACCGATGGCTGAACTTAGGTACAGCTTGATTTTCGTTTCCTCATATACACATTACATTACCATTTGTTTTTGGCCTGTGTGTGTGGCAGTGTTTATTCACCATCATGGTGGTAGCTACGATATCTTCTTCTTCTTCTTCTTTTTTTCTAGTCGGTCGTCACCATTCATGAGATGATGCCGACCAATGACACAGATACATGCGCTATATTGGATCGGTGTGTCGTCACGGATACGAACGAAAATTATTCTCTTATTTCTCGTGCGACACTTTCTCTAAGATTATATGATCAAGTTTGGATGTTTTAATGGCTGCATTTTCCGGTAAATCGATGGGAAAGATTTTCGCCATTGAACTCACATCGATCATTCTAAAATTCCGATTCGTCTGGTATGACCGATTTTGTCTTCTGTTTTCCAAACACTGAAAAAGCGGACATCATTTTCGCATCAGGTAGATACACCGATTCAGGGTAAAATTCCGAAAACGAAAATGAACAAAGGTCGCTATACTTGATTTGCGCATTATACTTTCCAGGCGTATCACAACTTTAGCAATCTTTAATTCAAAGCAATCTTAAATATTTCTTTATCACAGTGAGGTGGTCGTCCTGAAAAGGACGGGTTCTGTAAGGGGGGTAACACCAATATGTTCCGGAAATCGCAATTTAGGCCTTTTTCTCGGTTTTCTTCGGGAGCAGCACTGCCTGGATGTTTGGCAGTACACCGCCCTGTGCGATAGTAACTCCGGAGAGCAGTTTGTTCAACTCCTCGTCGTTACGGATGGCCAGCTGCAGATGGCGAGGGATGATTCTCGTTTTCTTGTTGTCACGGGCAGCGTTACCGGCCAATTCCAGCACTTCGGCGGCCAGGTATTCCATCACTGCCGCCAGATAGACCGGTGCACCGGCACCGACACGTTCGGCGTAGTTTCCCTTCCGGAGCAGACGGTGGATTCTGCCTACTGGGAACTGCAGACCAGCACGGTTTGAGCGGGACTTTGCCTTTCCCTTAACTTTTCCTCCTTTACCACGGCCAGACATTTTGTGTGTGCGTGTTTCTGCGTAAAAAATCCACGAGATGCTGTTAACGACTAGACAGCCAATTCAGTAATACTGGCTGCCGCCGTACTAACCCTCTGTTTTATATCGTCTCACTGTTTCCCGTTCTGCGAACAGGAAAAGGAATTCTAACAAAGGGGCAGTCCATGCGCCGCTCTCAATAGCAGGTATAAAACGAGCTGTCATATGGCAAATAGCGTCATTTAAGTTAAAGCAGTTACTCTGAACGTACGAGAACCGTCAAGCACGATGGCACCGAAAACCAGTGGAAAGGCAGCCAAAAAATCCGGCAAGGCCCAGAAAAACATCGCCAAGGGAGATAAGAAAAAGAAGAAGATCCGCAGGAAGGAAAGCTACGCTATCTACATCTACAAAGTGTTGAAGCAGGTCCACCCTGATACCGGAGTATCCTCGAAGGCGATGAGCATCATGAACAGTTTCGTCAATGACATCTTCGAACGCATTGCATCCGAGGCATCGCGTTTGGCCCATTACAACAAACGTTCGACGATTACCTCTCGCGAAATCCAGACCGCCGTTCGTCTGCTTTTGCCAGGAGAGTTGGCCAAGCACGCCGTTTCGGAAGGAACCAAAGCCGTCACCAAGTACACTAGCTCCAAGTAAACTGAGTGAGAACAACCAAACCCCCCCGATCGTGTGTGTGCATACGAATCGCCAAGCATAATCGGCCCTTTTAAGGGCCACAAACAAATCTACACAAAGTGTTAAGTTCGCATATTTCCCTCATTCAATCACCAAACACATTTTGTTCGTTGATGATTTTACTTTCATCAGCCAACAAACACCTAACGAGAAAAACAGAACAAATTATGAACAACACAGGTACAATTGTTCTCGCGTTTCGGAGTATTCATCCATGCCATATGGACAATATATTGTTCGGAGCAAAAATATGTTGGTTTCGAAATAAAGAAAAGTATCGATTACTTTTCGGACCAATCGACAGACTTGGTCGACCAACCAAATAATAAATTGCTACACATACACATGCATGCTACTGTAAACCAACCAATGACATATCAACAGCAATCGTTTTTCTATCCTAGGCGGCTTTGAGCAAATGCTGCATGTTGTATAGTCGAAATTCGAAGCCAACAGCATTGACAGTTGACCAGAACAGTTGAATGGGAATGAATGATTTCGAAAAGATAGTTCATGTTAAACAACATAACTAATTTCTTTTCTCAAATGTTACGTTTTTCAGCGGCGCGTTGAGTAGTACTCAAGTGTCAACAGCAGTTTGAAACTCACAACCGACCAGAAATAATAATGTCGTGTTTGCTTGATGCGAAACCGAAAACCAGTTTCCACCCTAACGACTGCTGGTTAAATTGTTTGTTTGAAAACCTAGTTGTTGGACTGAAAAATCTAGTCAGTTTCGAACCCGGTTGAATTCACACTACTCACTACTCTATTGCACACTTCTTACTATTCTCATATCATCACCACCACCACCACCATCATCATCATCATCATCATCATGATTATAGATTATAATGAATACCAGCAAATGCTAACTAATTCTTTGCGAAACATATTGGTGGCCCTGAAAAGGGCCTTTTATCCTTCCGTATTATGTTATGTGTGTTCTCGTTACGACGTTTAACCTCCGAAACCATACAGAGTGCGACCCTGTCGCTTCAGAGCATACACGACATCCATGGCGGTGACGGTCTTGCGCTTGGCGTGTTCAGTGTAGGTTACTGCATCTCGGATCACATTTTCCAGGAACACCTTCAGCACTCCACGAGTTTCCTCATAGATCAGACCGGAGATACGCTTGACACCACCACGACGAGCCAGACGACGGATAGCGGGCTTGGTAATTCCCTGGATGTTATCACGAAGCACTTTACGATGACGCTTGGCGCCTCCTTTTCCGAGTCCCTTTCCTCCTTTGCCGCGACCAGTCATTTTTCTCTGCTAGCTGCTTGTTCTTGCAAGTAAGACAGTACAAGTGAAACTAATGCCACTTCGCAGTTTTCAGTTTCAGTTTAAATAATCTTTATTTTCATTTTTTTGTTTACAAAGAGACATGAATTTGGTTTTTAAGTGATTTAGGGTTGCCTTTACATCTTTGATAATGTTTACATTTTTGTTTTGTTTGTGAGTGATGAATTGATTGGCTTTACTTAATGATTACCGTTTCTAACGGAATTTTGGTTGTTTGTTGTCCTTAAATCTACTATATACAAAATATTTACATCTTAACCTACTTAAAATACTAAATTTCGTATAAGTATATACTCGGAATCATGACATTTTTCTCTGAATTTATTACAAATTTTGGTTTTTCTCTCTTCTATAGTATCGAATTTTGCTATGTTATGTACCAGGGATGTACGTGTATCAAACGGGAGATTTAATATCATTTTTAATGTTCTATTCTGCAATACTTGAAGTTTTTTCCGGTGAGAAACAGCACAAGTTTGCCACACCGGAAGCGCGTAGTCCATCACTGGAACAATGATCTGCCTGTAGACGGCCAGTTTGTTTCTTTCACTCAGCTTGGAGCGACGATTGATGAGTGGGTAAAGGCATTTTACCAGCAGGGAACATCTGGACAGCATCTTCTCAATGTGCTGACGGAACAGGAGCTTGGAGTCCATCAGAAGCCCAAGATAGATAGCTTCGGGTGACCAGTCGATCGGGGTGACGCCTAAGGTCACTTTACAGTCAGCTGGGGGATCCAGCCTGGTGGTTTGCCGATGTTTGAACAGGATCACTTGAGTTTTCGGTAGATTCAACTGGATTTTCCACTTCCGCGTGTAGGTGATGAATATGTTCAAACACCTTTGGAGCTTATTCTTGATTTCACGGATTTGCCTGCCCTTCACTAGAATGGCGGTATCATCCGCGAACAGTGATAGCCAGCAACCGTCGGGAAGAGGAGGAATATCCGAGGTGAAGATGCTGTATAGCAATGGACCCAGGAGACTACCTTGGGGAACGCCTGCTGGAATAGTGAAAGCATCTGAGACCGTTCCCTGGAGAGACACTTTGAACGATCTGTTCTGAAGATAACTGCGGATGATTTTCGTCAGGTAAATTGGAACGTTCAGCTCGAGTAACTTGTAAACCAGTCCATCATGCCAAACGTTGTCAAAAGCTTTTTCGACGTCAAGTAGAGCCATGCCGGTTGATTTTGAAACTGTGCGGTTCTGTTTCACAATGTTCACCACTCGCATAAGTTGGTGTGTTGTGGAATGACCCTTCCTAAACCCAAATTGTTCCGGAAGGAGAATGTTGTTTCGGTTCGCGAAGTCTACTATGCGTTCGAGGAGAAGCTTTTCAAATATTTTGCTCATCGATGAAAGCAAACTAATCGGCCTATAGCTCGTAGGAGATGTTGGATCCTTTCCAGGCTTGAGGATTGGAATGATTTTTGCCAATTTCCAAATAGATGGGAAATAACTCATCTCTAGGCACTTGTTAAGAACGTATGTGAGAAAAGTGAGTGCCCTGAGGCTTAGATTTTTCAATACTAAATTGAATACGCCGTCGAAGCCAGGAGCTTTCATGTTCTTTGTGGTTTTAATTGCTGAGCGGATTTGATCAACGGTAAATAATTGATTTGGGTTGACAACACAAGCCATTTCATCCAGGTTTTGGACATTTTCCCTCACTGCTGATTCGAGTGGGCTTTGAATATTAACACCAAGACTATGGGAATTAACAAAGTGGTTTCCGATGATACAGGCCTTTTCTACAGGTGAAACAAGAAGCTTACCATCCGCTTTTAATGGGGGGACTGTCTTGGGTCGATACTTCAGAACTCGGGCAACTTTCCAAAATGGTCTAGAATAATCCTTCAACTTTCCTACCATTTTCCTAAAGCTGTCATTTTTGAGTTCCTCGATTCTACATCTGATTATGACGTTCAGATCAGCAACTAGCTGCTTTTTTATCAGAGTACCAGTTCTCTGAAATTGCCTCCTATAAATATTCCGAAGACGGATATAATATTTGGTGGTTTGGTCGATTGGGATAAAATCGGCTTTTACCGGTTTTTCCCGAATGCACGATTTTTCAGCGCGGTTTAACGCTAGTTGAAAGTTGTTCAGGCACGTCTCGATGTCTTCCGGAGAATTTATTACTGGGTTTTCTTCCAAATGTGAGTCAACCAATCTTTGAAAAACCACCCAATTTACATTGTGAAAATCTTTCCGTTTTTGTATAACCGTTTCTATCTCTCCGCCAAACTCACAGACCACGGGGTAATGATCTGAACTAAGCTCCGAAAGCGTTACTGGTTTGGATATAACAGTGTTGGTGAGGAAAATATCCAAAGTAGACGTTATTCCCGCCGGTGAAAGAAAAGTGGGTTGATCAGGATAGTGAACACAGTAATAACCGAGTTGGCTATCTTCGAAAAGAATTGAACCGTTCTGATTTTTACGGCTATTTCTCCAGAGATCGTGTTTTGCATTGAGATCACCTCCGATAATATATTTTGCATTAGATCTTGTAAGTTTAGCCAAGTCGTTTTTAAATTTTCTTGCTAATCCATTGCTTTCGTAACATTGCTGATGGCAGTAAACAGCAATAATCTTTAGTTTTCCTGAAGATGTTTCGACTTCAATGCACAGGGATTCAATAACAGTTGTGTTATGATGGGGAAGGATTTGAAACTTCAAGCCTTTTCTAACCAAAATGGCTACCCCGCCACCACGAGAATTGAGTCTATCTAACCGCACAGTTGAGAAATTTGGCACAGAGAACGAAATTTCGGGGGAAAGATGAGTTTCAGTGATGATACTTACATCTACCACATTAGATGTGATAAAATCCAACAGCTCAAGTTTTTTCGTTCTAAGAGAACGAGCGTTCCAGTTGAGAATTTTTAACGGTTTAGCAGCCATATCTGATAACGAGAAGACCCAAAGCGTAGATCTGGTCACGACGTGTTCGGCATTGCTGGAGATTGCCGCACATCTCGGTGAAGATGCTCATCAGTTGTTCTGGCGAAAAAAGCTGTTCTGTAGGATTCACCGGGTGTCCGTTGTTCCATACTGAACCGCGTGGAGGGTTTCCGTTCATTACAGAGGGTCCATTAGGAGGGGTCCTAGTACCAGCGCCAGGTAGAGGAGGAAAGTCCGCCTTCGATAATGGAAGGGTTTGTTGTTTCTTATTTCCTTGTTGGGGTTTCGAAGAAGCTTGTTTTCGAATATATTTGTATTCCTCCCGCTTCGGACAGGAACGCTCAGATCCCCGATGATTACCACCGCAATTGGCACAGCGGTAATTGATTGCACCTTCAAGCAAACAGTCACTAGTTGCATGTGACTGCGCACAGTTTCCGCATCGTGGCTTTACATTGCAGTTTCTGGTGCCATGTCCAAAATTTAAGCACCGCTGGCACTGTGTGACGTCTCGATTTGTGCCCCGATACGGTTCCCATCGAACGACCACTGAGCAAATGGTTCTTATAGCCTGCAGTGCATTGAGCGAGACAGTGCCCTTTGCAAAGTGGACCAGGTAAAGAGAGTCCCGGAACGATTGGCTTTTATCTCGGCGAGACATTTGGAATATCCCCACTGGAGATAGCTTGTAGTGTGAACGGAGCTCGTCATCAATTTCCTGCACACTCATCTGTGGAAGTCCTCTTACTACAGCCTTGAACGGTTTATCACCAGAGATGTCGTGGGTGAAAAACTCAGTTTTTGATTTTTTCAGATATGTCATAATATGTTCAAATTCATTCTTAGATTGCACTATCACTTTTATGCCGATCTGGCAGATTTTATACTGCGCACAGATTCCGAGAGCTTTTAATGTTTTCATTAATTTATCCAGGGGAACAGCCTTCACCATGATGGGGGGAAGCTTGATTTTGACTGGTAGCGGTTGATTATTTGGTGGAAAATCTGGATTCAAATCACCAAACCCATCTAGTTCACTGTGATTTGTCACGGTTTTAGCAACACTAGCTATGCTCGCGTGACGTGAAGAACGATTAGAAACGATGCCTGCATCTGATCGCAGACGTTTGCCATCTGGTTCCTTGGGACTAACCAGCACACCGGTACTGGTTTTCTGTTTCGGGCTAGATTTCGAACCGGCGCCCGAACGCCGCCTTCGTTTCGTCATAAGCGAAGAACGGGAGGAAAAACACGAGAGAAAAACGCGCACGCAAGAGAAAACACGTCTGGACTTGTTCACACTTGAATACCGAATCACTGAATCAATGCCACTTCGCAGACCGGTGCTTTTTTTTATACCTACCGAGAGGGTCCGTTTCGTGCTTTGCTTTGTGCTGATTGGCTGCTTCAGAGCGGTCGGGCAGGTATAAAACAGCCAGCCAGGTCCGTTTTGAGCTCATTCTGTGTTTTGTTTTCAACGCGTACAGTACGGTGTAGAGAGAAAGGATAAGCAAAAGAAAGAAATAATGGCTCGTACCAAGCAGACCGCTCGTAAATCGACCGGAGGAAAGGCTCCTCGTAAGCAACTGGCGACAAAGGCTGCTCGCAAAAGTGCTCCTGCTACTGGCGGAGTGAAGAAACCCCATCGTTATCGGCCAGGAACAGTAGCCCTTCGGGAGATCCGTCGTTACCAGAAATCGACTGAGCTGTTGATTCGCAAGCTGCCGTTCCAGCGTTTAGTGCGTGAAATTGCCCAAGATTTCAAGACCGACCTTCGCTTCCAGAGTTCCGCCGTCATGGCACTGCAGGAGGCCAGCGAAGCCTATCTAGTCGGTTTGTTCGAGGACACCAATCTATGCGCGATCCACGCCAAGCGTGTTACCATCATGCCAAAGGACATCCAGCTGGCTCGTCGGATCCGTGGCGAACGTGCTTAAACAGGCTATCGGCTTTCGTTTGATCTCACAACATATACCCCAAAGGCCCTTTTCAGGGCCACCCAATCAATTACCAACGAGTTTACGAATTCGAATATTTTCCCTTAAACAATCACATACTCAGACACACACACACAAGTTGCGCGCGCACAGAAAATGACATCCGATCCGTTGCACAATTCATGCCCCCCATATGGAAAGTCAGTAATCTATAGGTGTTTGAAATGTTTTCCTTATTTTTTGGTCTTTCATTTTTGTTTCTGCTAAAGTAGCAGTTGAGAGGAGAATAGACGACCTGCTGACAGACAAGCAGCACAGACAATACACATTGCTTCCCTGTTACATAGTTCAGCAAAATTTGTAACCCAGCTTGCAACACATCGTGCACTCGCCGTGTCATGCCATGTGACTGACTGCCTGACAATTCTGACGGGATTCGGCCACCAGTTACTAGTATTACTCTGCTACTGCTACTCTCAATACACTATACTATACAATATTGGTTCAAAATCATGAAAATACCAATTTGTTTCGTTCCAAGACTACCCCGACAGACGCTTGCTTGCCGTTGACATAGTCAACGTCCCATCCCCAGACGACTGGTGGGGATGTTTCTGGCGAAAGAAATACACAGCAATTGCCAATCTTTGAATAGTAGGCTAATGTTCGGTTGGGTTCGGTGCTTTCTTCCGGTACGTGACAATTTTCGGCCAATATCTATCAAATATAAGCAACACTCAAATTCGGTATCAAATCAAATCACTGCTCGAGTTCTTTGTTGCCAATCGATTGAGACTGAGAGACTGACTATGTCTGGCACGCACGCTAGACAGATGGAGGTGTCGAAGGATTATTATTATTATTTAATGGTAATACTTGCACCGTATATTTTGCATGTAAAATCCTAAATGCGCTCCACAATTCCGGTATTCTGATTTGGGAAAGATTGTTTTTTGGTTATTGCTTCTGATGACAAATATTCTCAGCCCAGCCAGCCGTTTGTGGTACGTGAACAACACACCACACATTTGACTCGTTGTGTTAGAAAGGACTTCGGTTTGTTTGATTCTAATTTTTCACTGTCGAAATTTTTAAACATCCTCTCTCTTGGAATTGACCTGTCCTGATGTTCAGGTTTAATATTTGCAAGATGAACCAAATTCAAATGGCAAAACAAGTTCATTACAAAAAATAGTAACCAAAATGCTTTCAGAACAACCGACACGCCCGGGCGTTGGCGACGTTGGCCAGCATTATTCGTTGGCAGTGCCATCGTGTTCCAGATTTCGGAAGGCATGTTCGGAAATATTATGCTCACGTAACATATCTGTTAGTCAAATTGTTTAAAAATTGTATTTTCCAAATGCAGAACACGGAAAAATTGAAAAGCTTAGTCACCGGTTCGTACTGCGTTTTGGTCGTTTGATCGATTTGCGCCAGACAGCAGGTTCAAGTTTGACCGATTCAATCTCGTGCGCGTCGCAACCGTCATCGAACGGGTTGTGTTAGTTGTCAAGAGAAAATATTTCTCTTCCCAATGAACCATGTTTCGTTGGAGTCCGCATTGTTTAAATGGTACTGTTTTACTATTTTTGACAATTCGAAATAAGCATGTACCGTTTGTCCGATATTGAATGCATATTTCGCTATCATCACTGCCCGTCCGGCTGTTCGCGAATGGTGGAGCAGAAAGTTCAAACATCGTAGCAAACATAAAACCACTCTTTGGCGATACTTCCGCTGCTGTCGATTCATTGTTTACAATTTAAAAAACAATAGTCCAGAAAAATTACCTACACCTACCTAGCACCGAATGGTAACCGTCATGTGCGTATTCCCTAACAGGGCCGACGGATTCGGTGCCCGAACGTATCGCACGATTCTACTGCATTCACACACTCGTTTGTATTCGCTTAGTCGTTCGCTCGTTCTACCTGCTTTAGAAAAGTGCACATTAGAAAAAATGGCTGAAACCGCTGTTGACGTATCGGCCGCAGCTCCGGTTGCTGCTTCACCGGCCAAGGCACCGAAGAAAGCCAAAGCCGCCAAGGGAGAAGCCAAAAAACCGAAGAAGCCATCGACACATCCACCAGTCAATGACATGGTAGTGGCTGCCATCAAGACGCTGAAGGAACGCAACGGATCTTCGCTGCAGGCCATCAAGAAGTACATCGCCGCCAACTACAAGTGCGACGTCGCCAAGCTGGCCCCGTTCATCAAGAAGGCCCTGAAATCTGGCGTCGAGAAGGGAAAGCTCACCCAGACCAAGGGTTCCGGTGCATCCGGCTCGTTCAAAATCAAAGCCGGTGCCAAGCAACCGGCTGGCGAGAAGAAGCCGAAGAAGGCTGCTGCCAAAAAACCGAAGAAGGCTGCCGGAGAGAAGAAAAAGGTTGCCAAGAAACCCGCTGGCGAGAAGAAACCGAAGGCCAAAAAGCCTGCAGGTGAGAAAAAGCCGAAAGCCGCCGCTGCAAAGAAGGCTAAGGCAGCACCAGCCAAGGCCGCCAAGAAGGCTGCTGCACCGAAGCAGAAGGCCACCAAGCCATCGAAAGCCGCTGCCAACAAGCCCAAGACCCCGAAGCCAAAGAAGGCCGCGCCAGCCAAAAAAGCTGCCCCGAAGAAGGTGGCTGCCAAGAAGTAAATTGACCCATCGTCAGTCAGTCATCATCATCATGTCGAATTCTACCGTTCTTATTTCGACGGTGTTCAACAAAACAGTCCTTTTCAGGACTACCAAAAAATCCATGCAAAGAATTAATCGATATTTCCTACTTCGCTCGCTTTTGGGTAGTCCGCTTCAACAAAACTGCACAGTAAGAAAAAAAAAAAAAGTATGCTTTTATCCATCACAGCAGCACTACTTTCTGAGCGTGTGCTTCACCGACACGCTATAGTGGATAAATTGGTGCGCAGCCATAGAGCCGACCCCGCTGCTACGCGCATGCTTCTCTTGTAGTACAATCAAATATGTTCGTTCGCTCAGTCGGTAAGCAGCGACGAAAGGATCGGTAGGTGATCAAATGAAAATGCGGACGGATTATGCACGATGATTGATGAAGTCCGTTCGTAAAAATCTAGCTTGCGAAAATTCATCAATAAAAATGGTTGATGTTTTTGTTCCCAATTATATTTGTATTTTAAAACTATCCCAGTTTTCCTTTTCTTGGAAAATGAATGCCGTTATAGTTTCCATTTAGTGTAGAGCCAGTTCGGACACGGTATCGCTCTGTACGCGGTTTTTCGTATAATCATATTTAATTTAGTAGCTTGACTCTCCAGACGATTGTCGTTTTCATTCAACCAACCTTGCTTGATCGGTAAAAAAAAAATAAATCTATTCTCCAGCGCAATCGACCACCGACCATCGACTTTTCACTTGTAATGTGGGAAATTATCCTAGAAGCTATGGAAAAAAAAACAAGTCTTATGGCGCTTGCATGAGTAAATATGATTGATCGATAGTAAAATAGTAAATTTCTATAAGTTCTTTATCAGAAAATTGTGGTCGTCCTGAAAAGGACGTTTTTTCGATTGGTTTCAGTGCGAATCAAGTGCAATTTAGGCCTTCTTTTCGGTTTTCTTCGGGAGCAACACTGCCTGGATGTTTGGCAGTACACCGCCCTGTGCGATGGTAACTCCGGAGAGCAGTTTGTTCAACTCCTCGTCGTTACGGATGGCCAGCTGCAGATGACGAGGGATGATTCTCGTTTTCTTGTTGTCACGGGCAGCGTTACCGGCCAATTCCAGCACTTCGGCGGCCAGGTATTCCATCACTGCCGCCAGATAGACCGGTGCACCGGCACCGACACGTTCGGCGTAGTTTCCTTTCCGAAGCAGACGGTGGATTCTGCCTACTGGGAACTGCAGACCAGCACGGTTCGAGCGGGACTTTGCCTTTCCCTTAACTTTTCCTCCTTTGCCACGGCCAGACATTTTCTTTTATGTGTTTTGTTTTCGTAAAAAATCCACGAAACGATGCTAACAGCTAGGATGCTAACTCGGTAATACTGGCTGCCGCAGTACTAACCCTCTGTTTTATACCATCTCGCTGTTTCTCGTTCTGCGAATAGGCAGAGCATAAAGCGCAAAAGAGGATCAAATTTTGACAAAGGGGCTGTCCCTACTGCGTTGCCTGTAGCAGGTATAAAACGGGGTTTCTTGGGCGAGCTAGCGTCATTTACGTGAAAACAGCTACTCTGAACGCACGTCAACGTTAGAACGATGGCACCGAAAACTAGTGGAAAGGCGGCCAAAAAATCCGGCAAGGCCCAGAAGAACATCGCCAAGGGTGATAAGAAGAAGAAGAAGATCCGCAGGAAGGAAAGCTACGCTATCTACATCTACAAAGTGTTGAAGCAGGTCCACCCTGATACCGGAGTATCCTCGAAGGCGATGAGCATCATGAACAGTTTCGTCAATGACATCTTCGAACGCATTGCATCCGAGGCATCGCGTTTGGCTCATTACAACAAACGTTCGACGATTACCTCTCGCGAAATCCAGACTGCCGTTCGTCTGCTTTTGCCAGGAGAGTTGGCCAAGCACGCCGTTTCTGAGGGAACCAAAGCCGTCACCAAGTACACCAGCTCCAAGTAAACTGAGAACAACACCGACCCCGTGTATGCGAGAACTAACAAACGGCCCTTTTAAGGGCCACAAACAAATCTACACAAAGTGTTAAATTCGAATTCTCGTGTGTTGTTTTGCTTGCTTCTTCTTTACTCGTTTCGATTGTGATGGTGGTGGCCGTTTGTGAAAGAAAGTGCAATAGAGGGAAGGTGCTGGGCAATTGGTTTGAGTGAGTTTAGTTGTTTTGAACAATCTCATCCAATTTGTGCATTACATTATGCTGGAACTGAATTCCTTGAAACCAGCCACACACCGTTGCGGAAGCGAGAGAGAGCGAATTGTTTTAGGCACTACTTTTGTACAGGGATGACCAAAGATTTCCCGCCTTTTCCGAAGAACGGCGAAAGAAGACATTGATAAAACAAAAAACTTATCACATTCTCAGAGGGTAAATTTTGAAAAGGCGTCCCATAGTAAAGTATTCTTCTATGATGCTTTGATGGTAAGACTTCATCACGAAGACGACAAGCAAATGTAAATTTCTTTCGAACATGCACTTTTTCATTTGATTGCGCGCGTGCGTGTGTGTTTGTTTTCGTGAAAATCGCAGGTTTTCGAGAAGAATAAATCTCCTGTGCCAAAATAACGAAAATGTCATTATCTCTAGCAACCGAAGTTTACTGTTTGCTTGTTAGGAACAATTAGATTTGTACCTGCAGGACAGAAAACATTAGTTTGTTCGATTTTGCGAGTGGTGATTTATATTTTAATAGCGATTTGAGTTAGCATTCATCATTTATCACTCATCCATCGATTATCAATGAAAGGAGATGAATTCGGAGACAAAGAACGAAAAAGAAGATTTTCCGCTTTCCAAAAACATACACCAATACATATGTATATCAACGTCATACTGGTTTACTTCAATGTATGGGTATTGGTTTTTCCCTCAGTCATAATAAAGTTCATTCTTATGTTCTCTAACTTGCTTTTCTCTCTCTCTCGCTCTCCCAACGCACCTCTGTTTGCGATAAGTTGGAACATGTTGTTCATGGCAGTCTACACACACACACACACACACACACACACAATTTGCGCAATAGTGCAACTGAGGTATGCGATTCACAAAATTGCTTGCTACTGAAAATTGCGGAAAAGAAAACACAAGACAAATTTTTTCAATTTTGTAGGCACAAGCGTTTTGAAACACGTACAATAACGGGAAGGTATCATATAAAGATTGGTTTTTACTTTTGTCGTTAAGTTTTTTTTTTCATGTACGTATTGTTTACCTCTCGGATGGTGGTAGGTAGAAACGAACAACCGTTTATACGACGCAAAGTCAAACCGATTTCCCATATCCCATCCATGAGCATGAGCAGAGGGAGAAAAAATACCGGTTAACCTGGACTACTTTTCACTTGAGAGTTTGAGAGATTTTTCACCATTTCAACCATTTTTCGTTCAGTTGCCATTTGTCATTGTTGCTAAGCTAACCTAACCATCCGAACAGCGAGAGTTCCGTTCACTGCGTTAGGATTGAGTAAGCCGCGTTCATCGTTTGATCATGTCAACGAAACTCAACAATCGATGCTAAATAAGCAACTTGCTATTGAGTAATCTTTCAGTAATTTCTTACATGGACCGTCGGAAAACAATTCGGAGTTCCTGTTTTCCAAGTAGATAGTCTTTCCAATAGGATATTCTAATGAGCAGCAGTTTTTATTTTTCCTGCTAGAATCGCACACCAATACACACTTACCAACCACTAAACTGCGGTTCGGTCTAGACAATTGGTGTACACTGTTGCCATAGTTGTTCGTCGGTTATTTTCATTCTCTCTTTCACGCCTCTCGCATTCTCGTAGTAGCCAATATTACTCTCCTTATTGTTTACGTTCGTGTCGCTATCGTATTTGTGGCATTCGTATTCGTTCGAAAATATATGTTAGTCGAATGGTCGAAACATCATCGGATTGATGAAAATATGTTCAAACAATCAAAATTATTCGCCAATCCAACAAAACTTTCATTGGCGAGAGTGTACTGTTTAATGAACTCTTCTCTCAATGTTTCAATATTCAGTTGCAATACTTAAAGCTCTAAACGTTTTCTCGAAAAATACCGACACAAGTTACCAAGCTAATTGGATTGGTGGTACTGACGATGCTTTTGGTTGTCAATAATAAACAATGCCACGTGTAGGGGCCGCTAATGTAATGTAAATGAATATACAGACACACACACACACACACACACACGCACGCGCGCGTTTATGCGACCTTGCCCTCCGGTTCTGAGACCGATGGCTGAACTTAGGTACAGCTTGATTTTCGTTTCCTCATATACACATTACATTACCATTTGTTTTTGGCCTGTGTGTGTGGCAGTGTTTATTCACCATCATGGTGGTAGCTACGATATCTTCTTCTTCTTCTTCTTTTTTTCTAGTCGGTCGTCACCATTCATGAGATGATGCCGACCAATGACACAGATACATGCGCTATATTGGATCGGTGTGTCGTCACGGATACGAACGAAAATTATTCTCTTATTTCTCGTGCGACACTTTCTCTAAGATTATATGATCAAGTTTGGATGTTTTAATGGCTGCATTTTCCGGTAAATCGATGGGAAAGATTTTCGCCATTGAACTCACATCGATCATTCTAAAATTCCGATTCGTCTGGTATGACCGATTTTGTCTTCTGTTTTCCAAACACTGAAAAAGCGGACATCATTTTCGCATCAGGTAGATACACCGATTCAGGGTAAAATTCCGAAAACGAAAATGAACAAAGGTCGCTATACTTGATTTGCGCATTATACTTTCCAGGCGTATCACAACTTTAGCAATCTTTAATTCAAAGCAATCTTAAATATTTCTTTATCACAGTGAGGTGGTCGTCCTGAAAAGGACGGGTTCTGTAAGGGGGGTAACACCAATATGTTCCGGAAATCGCAATTTAGGCCTTTTTCTCGGTTTTCTTCGGGAGCAGCACTGCCTGGATGTTTGGCAGTACACCGCCCTGTGCGATGGTAACTCCGGAGAGCAGTTTGTTCAACTCCTCGTCGTTACGGATGGCCAGCTGCAGATGGCGAGGGATGATTCTCGTTTTCTTGTTGTCACGGGCAGCGTTACCGGCCAATTCCAGCACTTCGGCGGCCAGGTATTCCATCACTGCCGCCAGATAGACCGGTGCACCGGCACCGACACGTTCGGCGTAGTTTCCCTTCCGGAGCAGACGGTGGATTCTGCCTACTGGGAACTGCAGACCAGCACGGTTTGAGCGGGACTTTGCCTTTCCCTTAACTTTTCCTCCTTTACCACGGCCAGACATTTTGTGTGTGCGTGTTTCTGCGTAAAAAATCCACGAGATGCTGTTAACGACTAGACAGCCAATTCAGTAATACTGGCTGCCGCCGTACTAACCCTCTGTTTTATATCGTCTCACTGTTTCCCGTTCTGCGAACAGGAAAAGGAATTCTAACAAAGGGGCAGTCCATGCGCCGCTCTCAATAGCAGGTATAAAACGAGCTGTCATATGGCAAATAGCGTCATTTAAGTTAAAGCAGTTACTCTGAACGTACGAGAACCGTCAAGCACGATGGCACCGAAAACCAGTGGAAAGGCAGCCAAAAAATCCGGCAAGGCCCAGAAAAACATCGCCAAGGGAGATAAGAAAAAGAAGAAGATCCGCAGGAAGGAAAGCTACGCTATCTACATCTACAAAGTGTTGAAGCAGGTCCACCCTGATACCGGAGTATCCTCGAAGGCGATGAGCATCATGAACAGTTTCGTCAATGACATCTTCGAACGCATTGCATCCGAGGCATCGCGTTTGGCCCATTACAACAAACGTTCGACGATTACCTCTCGCGAAATCCAGACCGCCGTTCGTCTGCTTTTGCCAGGAGAGTTGGCCAAGCACGCCGTTTCGGAAGGAACCAAAGCCGTCACCAAGTACACTAGCTCCAAGTAAACTGAGTGAGAACAACCAAACCCCCCCGATCGTGTGTGTGCATACGAATCGCCAAGCATAATCGGCCCTTTTAAGGGCCACAAACAAATCTACACAAAGTGTTAAGTTCGCATATTTCCCTCATTCAATCACCAAACACATTTTGTTCGTTGATGATTTTACTTTCATCAGCCAACAAACACCTAACGAGAAAAACAGAACAAATTATGAACAACACAGGTACAATTGTTCTCGCGTTTCGGAGTATTCATCCATGCCATATGGACAATATATTGTTCGGAGCAAAAATATGTTGGTTTCGAAATAAAGAAAAGTATCGATTACTTTTCGGACCAATCGACAGACTTGGTCGACCAACCAAATAATAAATTGCTACACATACACATGCATGCTACTGTAAACCAACCAATGACATATCAACAGCAATCGTTTTTCTATCCTAGGCGGCTTTGAGCAAATGCTGCATGTTGTATAGTCGAAATTCGAAGCCAACAGCATTGACAGTTGACCAGAACAGTTGAATGGGAATGAATGATTTCGAAAAGATAGTTCATGTTAAACAACATAACTAATTTCTTTTCTCAAATGTTACGTTTTTCAGCGGCGCGTTGAGTAGTACTCAAGTGTCAACAGCAGTTTGAAACTCACAACCGACCAGAAATAATAATGTCGTGTTTGCTTGATGCGAAACCGAAAACCAGTTTCCACCCTAACGACTGCTGGTTAAATTGTTTGTTTGAAAACCTAGTTGTTGGACTGAAAAATCTAGTCAGTTTCGAACCCGGTTGAATTCACACTACTCACTACTCTATTGCACACTTCTTACTATTCTCATATCATCACCACCACCACCACCATCATCATCATCATCATCATCATGATTATAGATTATAATGAATACCAGCAAATGCTAACTAATTCTTTGCGAAACATATTGGTGGCCCTGAAAAGGGCCTTTTATCCTTCCGTATTATGTTATGTGTGTTCTCGTTACGACGTTTAACCTCCGAAACCATACAGAGTGCGACCCTGTCGCTTCAGAGCATACACGACATCCATGGCGGTGACGGTCTTGCGCTTGGCGTGTTCAGTGTAGGTTACTGCATCTCGGATCACATTTTCCAGGAACACCTTCAGCACTCCACGAGTTTCCTCATAGATCAGACCGGAGATACGCTTGACACCACCACGACGAGCCAGACGACGGATAGCGGGCTTGGTAATTCCCTGGATGTTATCACGAAGCACTTTACGATGACGCTTGGCGCCTCCTTTTCCGAGTCCCTTTCCTCCTTTGCCGCGACCAGTCATTTTTCTCTGCTAGCTGCTTGTTCTTGCAAGTAAGACAGTACAAGTGAAACTAATGCCACTTCGCAGACCGGTGCTTTTTTTTATACCTACCGAGAGGGTCCGTTTCGTGCTTTGCTTTGTGCTGATTGGCTGCTTCAGAGCGGTCGGGCAGGTATAAAACAGCCAGCCAGGTCCGTTTTGAGCTCATTCTGTGTTTTGTTTTCAACGCGTACAGTACGGTGTAGAGAGAAAGGATAAGCAAAAGAAAGAAATAATGGCTCGTACCAAGCAGACCGCTCGTAAATCGACCGGAGGAAAGGCTCCTCGTAAGCAACTGGCGACAAAGGCTGCTCGCAAAAGTGCTCCTGCTACTGGCGGAGTGAAGAAACCCCATCGTTATCGGCCAGGAACAGTAGCCCTTCGGGAGATCCGTCGTTACCAGAAATCGACTGAGCTGTTGATTCGCAAGCTGCCGTTCCAGCGTTTAGTGCGTGAAATTGCCCAAGATTTCAAGACCGACCTTCGCTTCCAGAGTTCCGCCGTCATGGCACTGCAGGAGGCCAGCGAAGCCTATCTAGTCGGTTTGTTCGAGGACACCAATCTATGCGCGATCCACGCCAAGCGTGTTACCATCATGCCAAAGGACATCCAGCTGGCTCGTCGGATCCGTGGCGAACGTGCTTAAACAGGCTATCGGCTTTCGTTTGATCTCACAACATATACCCCAAAGGCCCTTTTCAGGGCCACCCAATCAATTACCAACGAGTTTACGAATTCGAATATTTTCCCTTAAACAATCACATACTCAGACACACACACACAAGTTGCGCGCGCACAGAAAATGACATCCGATCCGTTGCACAATTCATGCCCCCCATATGGAAAGTCAGTAATCTATAGGTGTTTGAAATGTTTTCCTTATTTTTTGGTCTTTCATTTTTGTTTCTGCTAAAGTAGCAGTTGAGAGGAGAATAGACGACCTGCTGACAGACAAGCAGCACAGACAATACACATTGCTTCCCTGTTACATAGTTCAGCAAAATTTGTAACCCAGCTTGCAACACATCGTGCACTCGCCGTGTCATGCCATGTGACTGACTGCCTGACAATTCTGACGGGATTCGGCCACCAGTTACTAGTATTACTCTGCTACTGCTACTCTCAATACACTATACTATACAATATTGGTTCAAAATCATGAAAATACCAATTTGTTTCGTTCCAAGACTACCCCGACAGACGCTTGCTTGCCGTTGACATAGTCAACGTCCCATCCCCAGACGACTGGTGGGGATGTTTCTGGCGAAAGAAATACACAGCAATTGCCAATCTTTGAATAGTAGGCTAATGTTCGGTTGGGTTCGGTGCTTTCTTCCGGTACGTGACAATTTTCGGCCAATATCTATCAAATATAAGCAACACTCAAATTCGGTATCAAATCAAATCACTGCTCGAGTTCTTTGTTGCCAATCGATTGAGACTGAGAGACTGACTATGTCTGGCACGCACGCTAGACAGATGGAGGTGTCGAAGGATTATTATTATTATTTAATGGTAATACTTGCACCGTATATTTTGCATGTAAAATCCTAAATGCGCTCCACAATTCCGGTATTCTGATTTGGGAAAGATTGTTTTTTGGTTATTGCTTCTGATGACAAATATTCTCAGCCCAGCCAGCCGTTTGTGGTACGTGAACAACACACCACACATTTGACTCGTTGTGTTAGAAAGGACTTCGGTTTGTTTGATTCTAATTTTTCACTGTCGAAATTTTTAAACATCCTCTCTCTTGGAATTGACCTGTCCTGATGTTCAGGTTTAATATTTGCAAGATGAACCAAATTCAAATGGCAAAACAAGTTCATTACAAAAAATAGTAACCAAAATGCTTTCAGAACAACCGACACGCCCGGGCGTTGGCGACGTTGGCCAGCATTATTCGTTGGCAGTGCCATCGTGTTCCAGATTTCGGAAGGCATGTTCGGAAATATTATGCTCACGTAACATATCTGTTAGTCAAATTGTTTAAAAATTGTATTTTCCAAATGCAGAACACGGAAAAATTGAAAAGCTTAGTCACCGGTTCGTACTGCGTTTTGGTCGTTTGATCGATTTGCGCCAGACAGCAGGTTCAAGTTTGACCGATTCAATCTCGTGCGCGTCGCAACCGTCATCGAACGGGTTGTGTTAGTTGTCAAGAGAAAATATTTCTCTTCCCAATGAACCATGTTTCGTTGGAGTCCGCATTGTTTAAATGGTACTGTTTTACTATTTTTGACAATTCGAAATAAGCATGTACCGTTTGTCCGATATTGAATGCATATTTCGCTATCATCACTGCCCGTCCGGCTGTTCGCGAATGGTGGAGCAGAAAGTTCAAACATCGTAGCAAACATAAAACCACTCTTTGGCGATACTTCCGCTGCTGTCGATTCATTGTTTACAATTTAAAAAACAATAGTCCAGAAAAATTACCTACACCTACCTAGCACCGAATGGTAACCGTCATGTGCGTATTCCCTAACAGGGCCGACGGATTCGGTGCCCGAACGTATCGCACGATTCTACTGCATTCACACACTCGTTTGTATTCGCTTAGTCGTTCGCTCGTTCTACCTGCTTTAGAAAAGTGCACATTAGAAAAAATGGCTGAAACCGCTGTTGACGTATCGGCCGCAGCTCCGGTTGCTGCTTCACCGGCCAAGGCACCGAAGAAAGCCAAAGCCGCCAAGGGAGAAGCCAAAAAACCGAAGAAGCCATCGACACATCCACCAGTCAATGACATGGTAGTGGCTGCCATCAAGACGCTGAAGGAACGCAACGGATCTTCGCTGCAGGCCATCAAGAAGTACATCGCCGCCAACTACAAGTGCGACGTCGCCAAGCTGGCCCCGTTCATCAAGAAGGCCCTGAAATCTGGCGTCGAGAAGGGAAAGCTCACCCAGACCAAGGGTTCCGGTGCATCCGGCTCGTTCAAAATCAAAGCCGGTGCCAAGCAACCGGCTGGCGAGAAGAAGCCGAAGAAGGCTGCTGCCAAAAAACCGAAGAAGGCTGCCGGAGAGAAGAAAAAGGTTGCCAAGAAACCCGCTGGCGAGAAGAAACCGAAGGCCAAAAAGCCTGCAGGTGAGAAAAAGCCGAAAGCCGCCGCTGCAAAGAAGGCTAAGGCAGCACCAGCCAAGGCCGCCAAGAAGGCTGCTGCACCGAAGCAGAAGGCCACCAAGCCATCGAAAGCCGCTGCCAACAAGCCCAAGACCCCGAAGCCAAAGAAGGCCGCGCCAGCCAAAAAAGCTGCCCCGAAGAAGGTGGCTGCCAAGAAGTAAATTGACCCATCGTCAGTCAGTCATCATCATCATGTCGAATTCTACCGTTCTTATTTCGACGGTGTTCAACAAAACAGTCCTTTTCAGGACTACCAAAAAATCCATGCAAAGAATTAATCGATATTTCCTACTTCGCTCGCTTTTGGGTAGTCCGCTTCAACAAAACTGCACAGTAAGAAAAAAAAAAAAAGTATGCTTTTATCCATCACAGCAGCACTACTTTCTGAGCGTGTGCTTCACCGACACGCTATAGTGGATAAATTGGTGCGCAGCCATAGAGCCGACCCCGCTGCTACGCGCATGCTTCTCTTGTAGTACAATCAAATATGTTCGTTCGCTCAGTCGGTAAGCAGCGACGAAAGGATCGGTAGGTGATCAAATGAAAATGCGGACGGATTATGCACGATGATTGATGAAGTCCGTTCGTAAAAATCTAGCTTGCGAAAATTCATCAATAAAAATGGTTGATGTTTTTGTTCCCAATTATATTTGTATTTTAAAACTATCCCAGTTTTCCTTTTCTTGGAAAATGAATGCCGTTATAGTTTCCATTTAGTGTAGAGCCAGTTCGGACACGGTATCGCTCTGTACGCGGTTTTTCGTATAATCATATTTAATTTAGTAGCTTGACTCTCCAGACGATTGTCGTTTTCATTCAACCAACCTTGCTTGATCGGTAAAAAAAAAATAAATCTATTCTCCAGCGCAATCGACCACCGACCATCGACTTTTCACTTGTAATGTGGGAAATTATCCTAGAAGCTATGGAAAAAAAAACAAGTCTTATGGCGCTTGCATGAGTAAATATGATTGATCGATAGTAAAATAGTAAATTTCTATAAGTTCTTTATCAGAAAATTGTGGTCGTCCTGAAAAGGACGTTTTTTCGATTGGTTTCAGTGCGAATCAAGTGCAATTTAGGCCTTCTTTTCGGTTTTCTTCGGGAGCAACACTGCCTGGATGTTTGGCAGTACACCGCCCTGTGCGATGGTAACTCCGGAGAGCAGTTTGTTCAACTCCTCGTCGTTACGGATGGCCAGCTGCAGATGACGAGGGATGATTCTCGTTTTCTTGTTGTCACGGGCAGCGTTACCGGCCAATTCCAGCACTTCGGCGGCCAGGTATTCCATCACTGCCGCCAGATAGACCGGTGCACCGGCACCGACACGTTCGGCGTAGTTTCCTTTCCGAAGCAGACGGTGGATTCTGCCTACTGGGAACTGCAGACCAGCACGGTTCGAGCGGGACTTTGCCTTTCCCTTAACTTTTCCTCCTTTGCCACGGCCAGACATTTTCTTTTATGTGTTTTGTTTTCGTAAAAAATCCACGAAACGATGCTAACAGCTAGGATGCTAACTCGGTAATACTGGCTGCCGCAGTACTAACCCTCTGTTTTATACCATCTCGCTGTTTCTCGTTCTGCGAATAGGCAGAGCATAAAGCGCAAAAGAGGATCAAATTTTGACAAAGGGGCTGTCCCTACTGCGTTGCCTGTAGCAGGTATAAAACGGGGTTTCTTGGGCGAGCTAGCGTCATTTACGTGAAAACAGCTACTCTGAACGCACGTCAACGTTAGAACGATGGCACCGAAAACTAGTGGAAAGGCGGCCAAAAAATCCGGCAAGGCCCAGAAGAACATCGCCAAGGGTGATAAGAAGAAGAAGAAGATCCGCAGGAAGGAAAGCTACGCTATCTACATCTACAAAGTGTTGAAGCAGGTCCACCCTGATACCGGAGTATCCTCGAAGGCGATGAGCATCATGAACAGTTTCGTCAATGACATCTTCGAACGCATTGCATCCGAGGCATCGCGTTTGGCTCATTACAACAAACGTTCGACGATTACCTCTCGCGAAATCCAGACTGCCGTTCGTCTGCTTTTGCCAGGAGAGTTGGCCAAGCACGCCGTTTCTGAGGGAACCAAAGCCGTCACCAAGTACACCAGCTCCAAGTAAACTGAGAACAACACCGACCCCGTGTATGCGAGAACTAACAAACGGCCCTTTTAAGGGCCACAAACAAATCTACACAAAGTGTTAAATTCGAATTCTCGTGTGTTGTTTTGCTTGCTTCTTCTTTACTCGTTTCGATTGTGATGGTGGTGGCCGTTTGTGAAAGAAAGTGCAATAGAGGGAAGGTGCTGGGCAATTGGTTTGAGTGAGTTTAGTTGTTTTGAACAATATCATCCAATTTGTGCATTACATTATGCTGGAACTGAATTCCTTGAAACCAGCCACACACCGTTGCGGAAGCGAGAGAGAGCGAATTGTTTTAGGCACTACTTTTGTACAGGGATGACCAAAGATTTCCCGCCTTTTCCGAAGAACGGCGAAAGAAGACATTGATAAAACAAAAAACTTATCACATTCTCAGAGGGTAAATTTTGAAAAGGCGTCCCATAGTAAAGTATTCTTCTATGATGCTTTGATGGTAAGACTTCATCACGAAGACGACAAGCAAATGTAAATTTCTTTCGAACATGCACTTTTTCATTTGATTGCGCGCGTGCGTGTGTGTTTGTTTTCGTGAAAATCGCAGGTTTTCGAGAAGAATAAATCTCCTGTGCCAAAATAACGAAAATGTCATTATCTCTAGCAACCGAAGTTTACTGTTTGCTTGTTAGGAACAATTAGATTTGTACCTGCAGGACAGAAAACATTAGTTTGTTCGATTTTGCGAGTGGTGATTTATATTTTAATAGCGATTTGAGTTAGCATTCATCATTTATCACTCATCCATCGATTATCAATGAAAGGAGATGAATTCGGAGACAAAGAACGAAAAAGAAGATTTTCCGCTTTCCAAAAACATACACCAATACATATGTATATCAACGTCATACTGGTTTACTTCAATGTATGGGTATTGGTTTTTCCCTCAGTCATAATAAAGTTCATTCTTATGTTCTCTAACTTGCTTTTCTCTCTCTCTCGCTCTCCCAACGCACCTCTGTTTGCGATAAGTTGGAACATGTTGTTCATGGCAGTCTACACACACACACACACACACACACAATTTGCGCAATAGTGCAACTGAGGTATGCGATTCACAAAATTGCTTGCTACTGAAAATTGCGGAAAAGAAAACACAAGACAAATTTTTTCAATTTTGTAGGCACAAGCGTTTTGAAACACGTACAATAACGGGAAGGTATCATATAAAGATTGGTTTTTACTTTTGTCGTTAAGTTTTTTTTTTCATGTACGTATTGTTTACCTCTCGGATGGTGGTAGGTAGAAACGAACAACCGTTTATACGACGCAAAGTCAAACCGATTTCCCATATCCCATCCATGAGCATGAGCAGAGGGAGAAAAAATACCGGTTAACCTGGACTACTTTTCACTTGAGAGTTTGAGAGATTTTTCACCATTTCAACCATTTTTCGTTCAGTTGCCATTTGTCATTGTTGCTAAGCTAACCTAACCATCCGAACAGCGAGAGTTCCGTTCACTGCGTTAGGATTGAGTAAGCCGCGTTCATCGTTTGATCATGTCAACGAAACTCAACAATAGCAACTTGCTATTGAGTAATCTTTCAGTAATTTCTTACATGGACCGTCGGAAAACAATTCGGAGTTCCTGTTTTCCAAGTAGATAGTCTTTCCAATAGGATATTCTAATGAGCAGCAGTTTTTATTTTTCCTGCTAGAATCGCACACCAATACACACTTACCAACCACTAAACTGCGGTTCGGTCTAGACAATTGGTGTACACTGTTGCCATAGTTGTTCGTCGGTTATTTTCATTCTCTCTTTCACGCCTCTCGCATTCTCGTAGTAGCCAATATTACTCTCCTTATTGTTTACGTTCGTGTCGCTATCGTATTTGTGGCATTCGTATTCGTTCGAAAATATATGTTAGTCGAATGGTCGAAACATCATCGGATTGATGAAAATATGTTCAAACAATCAAAATTATTCGCCAATCCAACAAAACTTTCATTGGCGAGAGTGTACTGTTTAATGAACTCTTCTCTCAATGTTTCAATATTCAGTTGCAATACTTAAAGCTCTAAACGTTTTCTCGAAAAATACCGACACAAGTTACCAAGCTAATTGGATTGGTGGTACTGACGATGCTTTTGGTTGTCAATAATAAACAATGCCACGTGTAGGGGCCGCTAATGTAATGTAAATGAATATACAGACACACACACACACACACACACACGCACGCGCGCGTTTATGCGACCTTGCCCTCCGGTTCTGAGACCGATGGCTGAACTTAGGTACAGCTTGATTTTCGTTTCCTCATATACACATTACATTACCATTTGTTTTTGGCCTGTGTGTGTGGCAGTGTTTATTCACCATCATGGTGGTAGCTACGATATCTTCTTCTTCTTCTTCTTTTTTTCTAGTCGGTCGTCACCATTCATGAGATGATGCCGACCAATGACACAGATACATGCGCTATATTGGATCGGTGTGTCGTCACGGATACGAACGAAAATTATTCTCTTATTTCTCGTGCGACACTTTCTCTAAGATTATATGATCAAGTTTGGATGTTTTAATGGCTGCATTTTCCGGTAAATCGATGGGAAAGATTTTCGCCATTGAACTCACATCGATCATTCTAAAATTCCGATTCGTCTGGTATGACCGATTTTGTCTTCTGTTTTCCAAACACTGAAAAAGCGGACATCATTTTCGCATCAGGTAGATACACCGATTCAGGGTAAAATTCCGAAAACGAAAATGAACAAAGGTCGCTATACTTGATTTGCGCATTATACTTTCCAGGCGTATCACAACTTTAGCAATCTTTAATTCAAAGCAATCTTAAATATTTCTTTATCACAGTGAGGTGGTCGTCCTGAAAAGGACGGGTTCTGTAAGGGGGGTAACACCAATATGTTCCGGAAATCGCAATTTAGGCCTTTTTCTCGGTTTTCTTCGGGAGCAGCACTGCCTGGATGTTTGGCAGTACACCGCCCTGTGCGATAGTAACTCCGGAGAGCAGTTTGTTCAACTCCTCGTCGTTACGGATGGCCAGCTGCAGATGGCGAGGGATGATTCTCGTTTTCTTGTTGTCACGGGCAGCGTTACCGGCCAATTCCAGCACTTCGGCGGCCAGGTATTCCATCACTGCCGCCAGATAGACCGGTGCACCGGCACCGACACGTTCGGCGTAGTTTCCCTTCCGGAGCAGACGGTGGATTCTGCCTACTGGGAACTGCAGACCAGCACGGTTTGAGCGGGACTTTGCCTTTCCCTTAACTTTTCCTCCTTTACCACGGCCAGACATTTTGTGTGTGCGTGTTTCTGCGTAAAAAATCCACGAGATGCTGTTAACGACTAGACAGCCAATTCAGTAATACTGGCTGCCGCCGTACTAACCCTCTGTTTTATATCGTCTCACTGTTTCCCGTTCTGCGAACAGGAAAAGGAATTCTAACAAAGGGGCAGTCCATGCGCCGCTCTCAATAGCAGGTATAAAACGAGCTGTCATATGGCAAATAGCGTCATTTAAGTTAAAGCAGTTACTCTGAACGTACGAGAACCGTCAAGCACGATGGCACCGAAAACCAGTGGAAAGGCAGCCAAAAAATCCGGCAAGGCCCAGAAAAACATCGCCAAGGGAGATAAGAAAAAGAAGAAGATCCGCAGGAAGGAAAGCTACGCTATCTACATCTACAAAGTGTTGAAGCAGGTCCACCCTGATACCGGAGTATCCTCGAAGGCGATGAGCATCATGAACAGTTTCGTCAATGACATCTTCGAACGCATTGCATCCGAGGCATCGCGTTTGGCCCATTACAACAAACGTTCGACGATTACCTCTCGCGAAATCCAGACCGCCGTTCGTCTGCTTTTGCCAGGAGAGTTGGCCAAGCACGCCGTTTCGGAAGGAACCAAAGCCGTCACCAAGTACACTAGCTCCAAGTAAACTGAGTGAGAACAACCAAACCCCCCCGATCGTGTGTGTGCATACGAATCGCCAAGCATAATCGGCCCTTTTAAGGGCCACAAACAAATCTACACAAAGTGTTAAGTTCGCATATTTCCCTCATTCAATCACCAAACACATTTTGTTCGTTGATGATTTTACTTTCATCAGCCAACAAACACCTAACGAGAAAAACAGAACAAATTATGAACAACACAGGTACAATTGTTCTCGCGTTTCGGAGTATTCATCCATGCCATATGGACAATATATTGTTCGGAGCAAAAATATGTTGGTTTCGAAATAAAGAAAAGTATCGATTACTTTTCGGACCAATCGACAGACTTGGTCGACCAACCAAATAATAAATTGCTACACATACACATGCATGCTACTGTAAACCAACCAATGACATATCAACAGCAATCGTTTTTCTATCCTAGGCGGCTTTGAGCAAATGCTGCATGTTGTATAGTCGAAATTCGAAGCCAACAGCATTGACAGTTGACCAGAACAGTTGAATGGGAATGAATGATTTCGAAAAGATAGTTCATGTTAAACAACATAACTAATTTCTTTTCTCAAATGTTACGTTTTTCAGCGGCGCGTTGAGTAGTACTCAAGTGTCAACAGCAGTTTGAAACTCACAACCGACCAGAAATAATAATGTCGTGTTTGCTTGATGCGAAACCGAAAACCAGTTTCCACCCTAACGACTGCTGGTTAAATTGTTTGTTTGAAAACCTAGTTGTTGGACTGAAAAATCTAGTCAGTTTCGAACCCGGTTGAATTCACACTACTCACTACTCTATTGCACACTTCTTACTATTCTCATATCATCACCACCACCACCACCATCATCATCATCATCATCATCATGATTATAGATTATAATGAATACCAGCAAATGCTAACTAATTCTTTGCGAAACATATTGGTGGCCCTGAAAAGGGCCTTTTATCCTTCCGTATTATGTTATGTGTGTTCTCGTTACGACGTTTAACCTCCGAAACCATACAGAGTGCGACCCTGTCGCTTCAGAGCATACACGACATCCATGGCGGTGACGGTCTTGCGCTTGGCGTGTTCAGTGTAGGTTACTGCATCTCGGATCACATTTTCCAGGAACACCTTCAGCACTCCACGAGTTTCCTCATAGATCAGACCGGAGATACGCTTGACACCACCACGACGAGCCAGACGACGGATAGCGGGCTTGGTAATTCCCTGGATGTTATCACGAAGCACTTTACGATGACGCTTGGCGCCTCCTTTTCCGAGTCCCTTTCCTCCTTTGCCGCGACCAGTCATTTTTCTCTGCTAGCTGCTTGTTCTTGCAAGTAAGACAGTACAAGTGAAACTAATGCCACTTCGCAGACCGGTGCTTTTTTTTATACCTACCGAGAGGGTCCGTTTCGTGCTTTGCTTTGTGCTGATTGGCTGCTTCAGAGCGGTCGGGCAGGTATAAAACAGCCAGCCAGGTCCGTTTTGAGCTCATTCTGTGTTTTGTTTTCAACGCGTACAGTACGGTGTAGAGAGAAAGGATAAGCAAAAGAAAGAAATAATGGCTCGTACCAAGCAGACCGCTCGTAAATCGACCGGAGGAAAGGCTCCTCGTAAGCAACTGGCGACAAAGGCTGCTCGCAAAAGTGCTCCTGCTACTGGCGGAGTGAAGAAACCCCATCGTTATCGGCCAGGAACAGTAGCCCTTCGGGAGATCCGTCGTTACCAGAAATCGACTGAGCTGTTGATTCGCAAGCTGCCGTTCCAGCGTTTAGTGCGTGAAATTGCCCAAGATTTCAAGACCGACCTTCGCTTCCAGAGTTCCGCCGTCATGGCACTGCAGGAGGCCAGCGAAGCCTATCTAGTCGGTTTGTTCGAGGACACCAATCTATGCGCGATCCACGCCAAGCGTGTTACCATCATGCCAAAGGACATCCAGCTGGCTCGTCGGATCCGTGGCGAACGTGCTTAAACAGGCTATCGGCTTTCGTTTGATCTCACAACATATACCCCAAAGGCCCTTTTCAGGGCCACCCAATCAATTACCAACGAGTTTACGAATTCGAATATTTTCCCTTAAACAATCACATACTCAGACACACACACACAAGTTGCGCGCGCACAGAAAATGACATCCGATCCGTTGCACAATTCATGCCCCCCATATGGAAAGTCAGTAATCTATAGGTGTTTGAAATGTTTTCCTTATTTTTTGGTCTTTCATTTTTGTTTCTGCTAAAGTAGCAGTTGAGAGGAGAATAGACGACCTGCTGACAGACAAGCAGCACAGACAATACACATTGCTTCCCTGTTACATAGTTCAGCAAAATTTGTAACCCAGCTTGCAACACATCGTGCACTCGCCGTGTCATGCCATGTGACTGACTGCCTGACAATTCTGACGGGATTCGGCCACCAGTTACTAGTATTACTCTGCTACTGCTACTCTCAATACACTATACTATACAATATTGGTTCAAAATCATGAAAATACCAATTTGTTTCGTTCCAAGACTACCCCGACAGACGCTTGCTTGCCGTTGACATAGTCAACGTCCCATCCCCAGACGACTGGTGGGGATGTTTCTGGCGAAAGAAATACACAGCAATTGCCAATCTTTGAATAGTAGGCTAATGTTCGGTTGGGTTCGGTGCTTTCTTCCGGTACGTGACAATTTTCGGCCAATATCTATCAAATATAAGCAACACTCAAATTCGGTATCAAATCAAATCACTGCTCGAGTTCTTTGTTGCCAATCGATTGAGACTGAGAGACTGACTATGTCTGGCACGCACGCTAGACAGATGGAGGTGTCGAAGGATTATTATTATTATTTAATGGTAATACTTGCACCGTATATTTTGCATGTAAAATCCTAAATGCGCTCCACAATTCCGGTATTCTGATTTGGGAAAGATTGTTTTTTGGTTATTGCTTCTGATGACAAATATTCTCAGCCCAGCCAGCCGTTTGTGGTACGTGAACAACACACCACACATTTGACTCGTTGTGTTAGAAAGGACTTCGGTTTGTTTGATTCTAATTTTTCACTGTCGAAATTTTTAAACATCCTCTCTCTTGGAATTGACCTGTCCTGATGTTCAGGTTTAATATTTGCAAGATGAACCAAATTCAAATGGCAAAACAAGTTCATTACAAAAAATAGTAACCAAAATGCTTTCAGAACAACCGACACGCCCGGGCGTTGGCGACGTTGGCCAGCATTATTCGTTGGCAGTGCCATCGTGTTCCAGATTTCGGAAGGCATGTTCGGAAATATTATGCTCACGTAACATATCTGTTAGTCAAATTGTTTAAAAATTGTATTTTCCAAATGCAGAACACGGAAAAATTGAAAAGCTTAGTCACCGGTTCGTACTGCGTTTTGGTCGTTTGATCGATTTGCGCCAGACAGCAGGTTCAAGTTTGACCGATTCAATCTCGTGCGCGTCGCAACCGTCATCGAACGGGTTGTGTTAGTTGTCAAGAGAAAATATTTCTCTTCCCAATGAACCATGTTTCGTTGGAGTCCGCATTGTTTAAATGGTACTGTTTTACTATTTTTGACAATTCGAAATAAGCATGTACCGTTTGTCCGATATTGAATGCATATTTCGCTATCATCACTGCCCGTCCGGCTGTTCGCGAATGGTGGAGCAGAAAGTTCAAACATCGTAGCAAACATAAAACCACTCTTTGGCGATACTTCCGCTGCTGTCGATTCATTGTTTACAATTTAAAAAACAATAGTCCAGAAAAATTACCTACACCTACCTAGCACCGAATGGTAACCGTCATGTGCGTATTCCCTAACAGGGCCGACGGATTCGGTGCCCGAACGTATCGCACGATTCTACTGCATTCACACACTCGTTTGTATTCGCTTAGTCGTTCGCTCGTTCTACCTGCTTTAGAAAAGTGCACATTAGAAAAAATGGCTGAAACCGCTGTTGACGTATCGGCCGCAGCTCCGGTTGCTGCTTCACCGGCCAAGGCACCGAAGAAAGCCAAAGCCGCCAAGGGAGAAGCCAAAAAACCGAAGAAGCCATCGACACATCCACCAGTCAATGACATGGTAGTGGCTGCCATCAAGACGCTGAAGGAACGCAACGGATCTTCGCTGCAGGCCATCAAGAAGTACATCGCCGCCAACTACAAGTGCGACGTCGCCAAGCTGGCCCCGTTCATCAAGAAGGCCCTGAAATCTGGCGTCGAGAAGGGAAAGCTCACCCAGACCAAGGGTTCCGGTGCATCCGGCTCGTTCAAAATCAAAGCCGGTGCCAAGCAACCGGCTGGCGAGAAGAAGCCGAAGAAGGCTGCTGCCAAAAAACCGAAGAAGGCTGCCGGAGAGAAGAAAAAGGTTGCCAAGAAACCCGCTGGCGAGAAGAAACCGAAGGCCAAAAAGCCTGCAGGTGAGAAAAAGCCGAAAGCCGCCGCTGCAAAGAAGGCTAAGGCAGCACCAGCCAAGGCCGCCAAGAAGGCTGCTGCACCGAAGCAGAAGGCCACCAAGCCATCGAAAGCCGCTGCCAACAAGCCCAAGACCCCGAAGCCAAAGAAGGCCGCGCCAGCCAAAAAAGCTGCCCCGAAGAAGGTGGCTGCCAAGAAGTAAATTGACCCATCGTCAGTCAGTCATCATCATCATGTCGAATTCTACCGTTCTTATTTCGACGGTGTTCAACAAAACAGTCCTTTTCAGGACTACCAAAAAATCCATGCAAAGAATTAATCGATATTTCCTACTTCGCTCGCTTTTGGGTAGTCCGCTTCAACAAAACTGCACAGTAAGAAAAAAAAAAAAAGTATGCTTTTATCCATCACAGCAGCACTACTTTCTGAGCGTGTGCTTCACCGACACGCTATAGTGGATAAATTGGTGCGCAGCCATAGAGCCGACCCCGCTGCTACGCGCATGCTTCTCTTGTAGTACAATCAAATATGTTCGTTCGCTCAGTCGGTAAGCAGCGACGAAAGGATCGGTAGGTGATCAAATGAAAATGCGGACGGATTATGCACGATGATTGATGAAGTCCGTTCGTAAAAATCTAGCTTGCGAAAATTCATCAATAAAAATGGTTGATGTTTTTGTTCCCAATTATATTTGTATTTTAAAACTATCCCAGTTTTCCTTTTCTTGGAAAATGAATGCCGTTATAGTTTCCATTTAGTGTAGAGCCAGTTCGGACACGGTATCGCTCTGTACGCGGTTTTTCGTATAATCATATTTAATTTAGTAGCTTGACTCTCCAGACGATTGTCGTTTTCATTCAACCAACCTTGCTTGATCGGTAAAAAAAAAATAAATCTATTCTCCAGCGCAATCGACCACCGACCATCGACTTTTCACTTGTAATGTGGGAAATTATCCTAGAAGCTATGGAAAAAAAAACAAGTCTTATGGCGCTTGCATGAGTAAATATGATTGATCGATAGTAAAATAGTAAATTTCTATAAGTTCTTTATCAGAAAATTGTGGTCGTCCTGAAAAGGACGTTTTTTCGATTGGTTTCAGTGCGAATCAAGTGCAATTTAGGCCTTCTTTTCGGTTTTCTTCGGGAGCAACACTGCCTGGATGTTTGGCAGTACACCGCCCTGTGCGATGGTAACTCCGGAGAGCAGTTTGTTCAACTCCTCGTCGTTACGGATGGCCAGCTGCAGATGACGAGGGATGATTCTCGTTTTCTTGTTGTCACGGGCAGCGTTACCGGCCAATTCCAGCACTTCGGCGGCCAGGTATTCCATCACTGCCGCCAGATAGACCGGTGCACCGGCACCGACACGTTCGGCGTAGTTTCCTTTCCGAAGCAGACGGTGGATTCTGCCTACTGGGAACTGCAGACCAGCACGGTTCGAGCGGGACTTTGCCTTTCCCTTAACTTTTCCTCCTTTGCCACGGCCAGACATTTTCTTTTATGTGTTTTGTTTTCGTAAAAAATCCACGAAACGATGCTAACAGCTAGGATGCTAACTCGGTAATACTGGCTGCCGCAGTACTAACCCTCTGTTTTATACCATCTCGCTGTTTCTCGTTCTGCGAATAGGCAGAGCATAAAGCGCAAAAGAGGATCAAATTTTGACAAAGGGGCTGTCCCTACTGCGTTGCCTGTAGCAGGTATAAAACGGGGTTTCTTGGGCGAGCTAGCGTCATTTACGTGAAAACAGCTACTCTGAACGCACGTCAACGTTAGAACGATGGCACCGAAAACTAGTGGAAAGGCGGCCAAAAAATCCGGCAAGGCCCAGAAGAACATCGCCAAGGGTGATAAGAAGAAGAAGAAGATCCGCAGGAAGGAAAGCTACGCTATCTACATCTACAAAGTGTTGAAGCAGGTCCACCCTGATACCGGAGTATCCTCGAAGGCGATGAGCATCATGAACAGTTTCGTCAATGACATCTTCGAACGCATTGCATCCGAGGCATCGCGTTTGGCTCATTACAACAAACGTTCGACGATTACCTCTCGCGAAATCCAGACTGCCGTTCGTCTGCTTTTGCCAGGAGAGTTGGCCAAGCACGCCGTTTCTGAGGGAACCAAAGCCGTCACCAAGTACACCAGCTCCAAGTAAACTGAGAACAACACCGACCCCGTGTATGCGAGAACTAACAAACGGCCCTTTTAAGGGCCACAAACAAATCTACACAAAGTGTTAAATTCGAATTCTCGTGTGTTGTTTTGCTTGCTTCTTCTTTACTCGTTTCGATTGTGATGGTGGTGGCCGTTTGTGAAAGAAAGTGCAATAGAGGGAAGGTGCTGGGCAATTGGTTTGAGTGAGTTTAGTTGTTTTGAACAATATCATCCAATTTGTGCATTACATTATGCTGGAACTGAATTCCTTGAAACCAGCCACACACCGTTGCGGAAGCGAGAGAGAGCGAATTGTTTTAGGCACTACTTTTGTACAGGGATGACCAAAGATTTCCCGCCTTTTCCGAAGAACGGCGAAAGAAGACATTGATAAAACAAAAAACTTATCACATTCTCAGAGGGTAAATTTTGAAAAGGCGTCCCATAGTAAAGTATTCTTCTATGATGCTTTGATGGTAAGACTTCATCACGAAGACGACAAGCAAATGTAAATTTCTTTCGAACATGCACTTTTTCATTTGATTGCGCGCGTGCGTGTGTGTTTGTTTTCGTGAAAATCGCAGGTTTTCGAGAAGAATAAATCTCCTGTGCCAAAATAACGAAAATGTCATTATCTCTAGCAACCGAAGTTTACTGTTTGCTTGTTAGGAACAATTAGATTTGTACCTGCAGGACAGAAAACATTAGTTTGTTCGATTTTGCGAGTGGTGATTTATATTTTAATAGCGATTTGAGTTAGCATTCATCATTTATCACTCATCCATCGATTATCAATGAAAGGAGATGAATTCGGAGACAAAGAACGAAAAAGAAGATTTTCCGCTTTCCAAAAACATACACCAATACATATGTATATCAACGTCATACTGGTTTACTTCAATGTATGGGTATTGGTTTTTCCCTCAGTCATAATAAAGTTCATTCTTATGTTCTCTAACTTGCTTTTCTCTCTCTCTCGCTCTCCCAACGCACCTCTGTTTGCGATAAGTTGGAACATGTTGTTCATGGCAGTCTACACACACACACACACACACACACAATTTGCGCAATAGTGCAACTGAGGTATGCGATTCACAAAATTGCTTGCTACTGAAAATTGCGGAAAAGAAAACACAAGACAAATTTTTTCAATTTTGTAGGCACAAGCGTTTTGAAACACGTACAATAACGGGAAGGTATCATATAAAGATTGGTTTTTACTTTTGTCGTTAAGTTTTTTTTTTCATGTACGTATTGTTTACCTCTCGGATGGTGGTAGGTAGAAACGAACAACCGTTTATACGACGCAAAGTCAAACCGATTTCCCATATCCCATCCATGAGCATGAGCAGAGGGAGAAAAAATACCGGTTAACCTGGACTACTTTTCACTTGAGAGTTTGAGAGATTTTTCACCATTTCAACCATTTTTCGTTCAGTTGCCATTTGTCATTGTTGCTAAGCTAACCTAACCATCCGAACAGCGAGAGTTCCGTTCACTGCGTTAGGATTGAGTAAGCCGCGTTCATCGTTTGATCATGTCAACGAAACTCAACAATAGCAACTTGCTATTGAGTAATCTTTCAGTAATTTCTTACATGGACCGTCGGAAAACAATTCGGAGTTCCTGTTTTCCAAGTAGATAGTCTTTCCAATAGGATATTCTAATGAGCAGCAGTTTTTATTTTTCCTGCTAGAATCGCACACCAATACACACTTACCAACCACTAAACTGCGGTTCGGTCTAGACAATTGGTGTACACTGTTGCCATAGTTGTTCGTCGGTTATTTTCATTCTCTCTTTCACGCCTCTCGCATTCTCGTAGTAGCCAATATTACTCTCCTTATTGTTTACGTTCGTGTCGCTATCGTATTTGTGGCATTCGTATTCGTTCGAAAATATATGTTAGTCGAATGGTCGAAACATCATCGGATTGATGAAAATATGTTCAAACAATCAAAATTATTCGCCAATCCAACAAAACTTTCATTGGCGAGAGTGTACTGTTTAATGAACTCTTCTCTCAATGTTTCAATATTCAGTTGCAATACTTAAAGCTCTAAACGTTTTCTCGAAAAATACCGACACAAGTTACCAAGCTAATTGGATTGGTGGTACTGACGATGCTTTTGGTTGTCAATAATAAACAATGCCACGTGTAGGGGCCGCTAATGTAATGTAAATGAATATACAGACACACACACACACACACACACACGCACGCGCGCGTTTATGCGACCTTGCCCTCCGGTTCTGAGACCGATGGCTGAACTTAGGTACAGCTTGATTTTCGTTTCCTCATATACACATTACATTACCATTTGTTTTTGGCCTGTGTGTGTGGCAGTGTTTATTCACCATCATGGTGGTAGCTACGATATCTTCTTCTTCTTCTTCTTTTTTTCTAGTCGGTCGTCACCATTCATGAGATGATGCCGACCAATGACACAGATACATGCGCTATATTGGATCGGTGTGTCGTCACGGATACGAACGAAAATTATTCTCTTATTTCTCGTGCGACACTTTCTCTAAGATTATATGATCAAGTTTGGATGTTTTAATGGCTGCATTTTCCGGTAAATCGATGGGAAAGATTTTCGCCATTGAACTCACATCGATCATTCTAAAATTCCGATTCGTCTGGTATGACCGATTTTGTCTTCTGTTTTCCAAACACTGAAAAAGCGGACATCATTTTCGCATCAGGTAGATACACCGATTCAGGGTAAAATTCCGAAAACGAAAATGAACAAAGGTCGCTATACTTGATTTGCGCATTATACTTTCCAGGCGTATCACAACTTTAGCAATCTTTAATTCAAAGCAATCTTAAATATTTCTTTATCACAGTGAGGTGGTCGTCCTGAAAAGGACGGGTTCTGTAAGGGGGGTAACACCAATATGTTCCGGAAATCGCAATTTAGGCCTTTTTCTCGGTTTTCTTCGGGAGCAGCACTGCCTGGATGTTTGGCAGTACACCGCCCTGTGCGATAGTAACTCCGGAGAGCAGTTTGTTCAACTCCTCGTCGTTACGGATGGCCAGCTGCAGATGGCGAGGGATGATTCTCGTTTTCTTGTTGTCACGGGCAGCGTTACCGGCCAATTCCAGCACTTCGGCGGCCAGGTATTCCATCACTGCCGCCAGATAGACCGGTGCACCGGCACCGACACGTTCGGCGTAGTTTCCCTTCCGGAGCAGACGGTGGATTCTGCCTACTGGGAACTGCAGACCAGCACGGTTTGAGCGGGACTTTGCCTTTCCCTTAACTTTTCCTCCTTTACCACGGCCAGACATTTTGTGTGTGCGTGTTTCTGCGTAAAAAATCCACGAGATGCTGTTAACGACTAGACAGCCAATTCAGTAATACTGGCTGCCGCCGTACTAACCCTCTGTTTTATATCGTCTCACTGTTTCCCGTTCTGCGAACAGGAAAAGGAATTCTAACAAAGGGGCAGTCCATGCGCCGCTCTCAATAGCAGGTATAAAACGAGCTGTCATATGGCAAATAGCGTCATTTAAGTTAAAGCAGTTACTCTGAACGTACGAGAACCGTCAAGCACGATGGCACCGAAAACCAGTGGAAAGGCAGCCAAAAAATCCGGCAAGGCCCAGAAAAACATCGCCAAGGGAGATAAGAAAAAGAAGAAGATCCGCAGGAAGGAAAGCTACGCTATCTACATCTACAAAGTGTTGAAGCAGGTCCACCCTGATACCGGAGTATCCTCGAAGGCGATGAGCATCATGAACAGTTTCGTCAATGACATCTTCGAACGCATTGCATCCGAGGCATCGCGTTTGGCCCATTACAACAAACGTTCGACGATTACCTCTCGCGAAATCCAGACCGCCGTTCGTCTGCTTTTGCCAGGAGAGTTGGCCAAGCACGCCGTTTCGGAAGGAACCAAAGCCGTCACCAAGTACACTAGCTCCAAGTAAACTGAGTGAGAACAACCAAACCCCCCCGATCGTGTGTGTGCATACGAATCGCCAAGCATAATCGGCCCTTTTAAGGGCCACAAACAAATCTACACAAAGTGTTAAGTTCGCATATTTCCCTCATTCAATCACCAAACACATTTTGTTCGTTGATGATTTTACTTTCATCAGCCAACAAACACCTAACGAGAAAAACAGAACAAATTATGAACAACACAGGTACAATTGTTCTCGCGTTTCGGAGTATTCATCCATGCCATATGGACAATATATTGTTCGGAGCAAAAATATGTTGGTTTCGAAATAAAGAAAAGTATCGATTACTTTTCGGACCAATCGACAGACTTGGTCGACCAACCAAATAATAAATTGCTACACATACACATGCATGCTACTGTAAACCAACCAATGACATATCAACAGCAATCGTTTTTCTATCCTAGGCGGCTTTGAGCAAATGCTGCATGTTGTATAGTCGAAATTCGAAGCCAACAGCATTGACAGTTGACCAGAACAGTTGAATGGGAATGAATGATTTCGAAAAGATAGTTCATGTTAAACAACATAACTAATTTCTTTTCTCAAATGTTACGTTTTTCAGCGGCGCGTTGAGTAGTACTCAAGTGTCAACAGCAGTTTGAAACTCACAACCGACCAGAAATAATAATGTCGTGTTTGCTTGATGCGAAACCGAAAACCAGTTTCCACCCTAACGACTGCTGGTTAAATTGTTTGTTTGAAAACCTAGTTGTTGGACTGAAAAATCTAGTCAGTTTCGAACCCGGTTGAATTCACACTACTCACTACTCTATTGCACACTTCTTACTATTCTCATATCATCACCACCACCACCACCATCATCATCATCATCATCATCATGATTATAGATTATAATGAATACCAGCAAATGCTAACTAATTCTTTGCGAAACATATTGGTGGCCCTGAAAAGGGCCTTTTATCCTTCCGTATTATGTTATGTGTGTTCTCGTTACGACGTTTAACCTCCGAAACCATACAGAGTGCGACCCTGTCGCTTCAGAGCATACACGACATCCATGGCGGTGACGGTCTTGCGCTTGGCGTGTTCAGTGTAGGTTACTGCATCTCGGATCACATTTTCCAGGAACACCTTCAGCACTCCACGAGTTTCCTCATAGATCAGACCGGAGATACGCTTGACACCACCACGACGAGCCAGACGACGGATAGCGGGCTTGGTAATTCCCTGGATGTTATCACGAAGCACTTTACGATGACGCTTGGCGCCTCCTTTTCCGAGTCCCTTTCCTCCTTTGCCGCGACCAGTCATTTTTCTCTGCTAGCTGCTTGTTCTTGCAAGTAAGACAGTACAAGTGAAACTAATGCCACTTCGCAGACCGGTGCTTTTTTTTATACCTACCGAGAGGGTCCGTTTCGTGCTTTGCTTTGTGCTGATTGGCTGCTTCAGAGCGGTCGGGCAGGTATAAAACAGCCAGCCAGGTCCGTTTTGAGCTCATTCTGTGTTTTGTTTTCAACGCGTACAGTACGGTGTAGAGAGAAAGGATAAGCAAAAGAAAGAAATAATGGCTCGTACCAAGCAGACCGCTCGTAAATCGACCGGAGGAAAGGCTCCTCGTAAGCAACTGGCGACAAAGGCTGCTCGCAAAAGTGCTCCTGCTACTGGCGGAGTGAAGAAACCCCATCGTTATCGGCCAGGAACAGTAGCCCTTCGGGAGATCCGTCGTTACCAGAAATCGACTGAGCTGTTGATTCGCAAGCTGCCGTTCCAGCGTTTAGTGCGTGAAATTGCCCAAGATTTCAAGACCGACCTTCGCTTCCAGAGTTCCGCCGTCATGGCACTGCAGGAGGCCAGCGAAGCCTATCTAGTCGGTTTGTTCGAGGACACCAATCTATGCGCGATCCACGCCAAGCGTGTTACCATCATGCCAAAGGACATCCAGCTGGCTCGTCGGATCCGTGGCGAACGTGCTTAAACAGGCTATCGGCTTTCGTTTGATCTCACAACATATACCCCAAAGGCCCTTTTCAGGGCCACCCAATCAATTACCAACGAGTTTACGAATTCGAATATTTTCCCTTAAACAATCACATACTCAGACACACACACACAAGTTGCGCGCGCACAGAAAATGACATCCGATCCGTTGCACAATTCATGCCCCCCATATGGAAAGTCAGTAATCTATAGGTGTTTGAAATGTTTTCCTTATTTTTTGGTCTTTCATTTTTGTTTCTGCTAAAGTAGCAGTTGAGAGGAGAATAGACGACCTGCTGACAGACAAGCAGCACAGACAATACACATTGCTTCCCTGTTACATAGTTCAGCAAAATTTGTAACCCAGCTTGCAACACATCGTGCACTCGCCGTGTCATGCCATGTGACTGACTGCCTGACAATTCTGACGGGATTCGGCCACCAGTTACTAGTATTACTCTGCTACTGCTACTCTCAATACACTATACTATACAATATTGGTTCAAAATCATGAAAATACCAATTTGTTTCGTTCCAAGACTACCCCGACAGACGCTTGCTTGCCGTTGACATAGTCAACGTCCCATCCCCAGACGACTGGTGGGGATGTTTCTGGCGAAAGAAATACACAGCAATTGCCAATCTTTGAATAGTAGGCTAATGTTCGGTTGGGTTCGGTGCTTTCTTCCGGTACGTGACAATTTTCGGCCAATATCTATCAAATATAAGCAACACTCAAATTCGGTATCAAATCAAATCACTGCTCGAGTTCTTTGTTGCCAATCGATTGAGACTGAGAGACTGACTATGTCTGGCACGCACGCTAGACAGATGGAGGTGTCGAAGGATTATTATTATTATTTAATGGTAATACTTGCACCGTATATTTTGCATGTAAAATCCTAAATGCGCTCCACAATTCCGGTATTCTGATTTGGGAAAGATTGTTTTTTGGTTATTGCTTCTGATGACAAATATTCTCAGCCCAGCCAGCCGTTTGTGGTACGTGAACAACACACCACACATTTGACTCGTTGTGTTAGAAAGGACTTCGGTTTGTTTGATTCTAATTTTTCACTGTCGAAATTTTTAAACATCCTCTCTCTTGGAATTGACCTGTCCTGATGTTCAGGTTTAATATTTGCAAGATGAACCAAATTCAAATGGCAAAACAAGTTCATTACAAAAAATAGTAACCAAAATGCTTTCAGAACAACCGACACGCCCGGGCGTTGGCGACGTTGGCCAGCATTATTCGTTGGCAGTGCCATCGTGTTCCAGATTTCGGAAGGCATGTTCGGAAATATTATGCTCACGTAACATATCTGTTAGTCAAATTGTTTAAAAATTGTATTTTCCAAATGCAGAACACGGAAAAATTGAAAAGCTTAGTCACCGGTTCGTACTGCGTTTTGGTCGTTTGATCGATTTGCGCCAGACAGCAGGTTCAAGTTTGACCGATTCAATCTCGTGCGCGTCGCAACCGTCATCGAACGGGTTGTGTTAGTTGTCAAGAGAAAATATTTCTCTTCCCAATGAACCATGTTTCGTTGGAGTCCGCATTGTTTAAATGGTACTGTTTTACTATTTTTGACAATTCGAAATAAGCATGTACCGTTTGTCCGATATTGAATGCATATTTCGCTATCATCACTGCCCGTCCGGCTGTTCGCGAATGGTGGAGCAGAAAGTTCAAACATCGTAGCAAACATAAAACCACTCTTTGGCGATACTTCCGCTGCTGTCGATTCATTGTTTACAATTTAAAAAACAATAGTCCAGAAAAATTACCTACACCTACCTAGCACCGAATGGTAACCGTCATGTGCGTATTCCCTAACAGGGCCGACGGATTCGGTGCCCGAACGTATCGCACGATTCTACTGCATTCACACACTCGTTTGTATTCGCTTAGTCGTTCGCTCGTTCTACCTGCTTTAGAAAAGTGCACATTAGAAAAAATGGCTGAAACCGCTGTTGACGTATCGGCCGCAGCTCCGGTTGCTGCTTCACCGGCCAAGGCACCGAAGAAAGCCAAAGCCGCCAAGGGAGAAGCCAAAAAACCGAAGAAGCCATCGACACATCCACCAGTCAATGACATGGTAGTGGCTGCCATCAAGACGCTGAAGGAACGCAACGGATCTTCGCTGCAGGCCATCAAGAAGTACATCGCCGCCAACTACAAGTGCGACGTCGCCAAGCTGGCCCCGTTCATCAAGAAGGCCCTGAAATCTGGCGTCGAGAAGGGAAAGCTCACCCAGACCAAGGGTTCCGGTGCATCCGGCTCGTTCAAAATCAAAGCCGGTGCCAAGCAACCGGCTGGCGAGAAGAAGCCGAAGAAGGCTGCTGCCAAAAAACCGAAGAAGGCTGCCGGAGAGAAGAAAAAGGTTGCCAAGAAACCCGCTGGCGAGAAGAAACCGAAGGCCAAAAAGCCTGCAGGTGAGAAAAAGCCGAAAGCCGCCGCTGCAAAGAAGGCTAAGGCAGCACCAGCCAAGGCCGCCAAGAAGGCTGCTGCACCGAAGCAGAAGGCCACCAAGCCATCGAAAGCCGCTGCCAACAAGCCCAAGACCCCGAAGCCAAAGAAGGCCGCGCCAGCCAAAAAAGCTGCCCCGAAGAAGGTGGCTGCCAAGAAGTAAATTGACCCATCGTCAGTCAGTCATCATCATCATGTCGAATTCTACCGTTCTTATTTCGACGGTGTTCAACAAAACAGTCCTTTTCAGGACTACCAAAAAATCCATGCAAAGAATTAATCGATATTTCCTACTTCGCTCGCTTTTGGGTAGTCCGCTTCAACAAAACTGCACAGTAAGAAAAAAAAAAAAAGTATGCTTTTATCCATCACAGCAGCACTACTTTCTGAGCGTGTGCTTCACCGACACGCTATAGTGGATAAATTGGTGCGCAGCCATAGAGCCGACCCCGCTGCTACGCGCATGCTTCTCTTGTAGTACAATCAAATATGTTCGTTCGCTCAGTCGGTAAGCAGCGACGAAAGGATCGGTAGGTGATCAAATGAAAATGCGGACGGATTATGCACGATGATTGATGAAGTCCGTTCTGGTTGATGTTTTTGTTCCCAATTATATTTGTATTTTAAAACTATCCCAGTTTTCCTTTTCTTGGAAAATGAATGCCGTTATAGTTTCCATTTAGTGTAGAGCCAGTTCGGACACGGTATCGCTCTGTACGCGGTTTTTCGTATAATCATATTTAATTTAGTAGCTTGACTCTCCAGACGATTGTCGTTTTCATTCAACCAACCTTGCTTGATCGGTAAAAAAAAAATAAATCTATTCTCCAGCGCAATCGACCACCGACCATCGACTTTTCACTTGTAATGTGGGAAATTATCCTAGAAGCTATGGAAAAAAAAACAAGTCTTATGGCGCTTGCATGAGTAAATATGATTGATCGATAGTAAAATAGTAAATTTCTATAAGTTCTTTATCAGAAAATTGTGGTCGTCCTGAAAAGGACGTTTTTTCGATTGGTTTCAGTGCGAATCAAGTGCAATTTAGGCCTTCTTTTCGGTTTTCTTCGGGAGCAACACTGCCTGGATGTTTGGCAGTACACCGCCCTGTGCGATGGTAACTCCGGAGAGCAGTTTGTTCAACTCCTCGTCGTTACGGATGGCCAGCTGCAGATGACGAGGGATGATTCTCGTTTTCTTGTTGTCACGGGCAGCGTTACCGGCCAATTCCAGCACTTCGGCGGCCAGGTATTCCATCACTGCCGCCAGATAGACCGGTGCACCGGCACCGACACGTTCGGCGTAGTTTCCTTTCCGAAGCAGACGGTGGATTCTGCCTACTGGGAACTGCAGACCAGCACGGTTCGAGCGGGACTTTGCCTTTCCCTTAACTTTTCCTCCTTTGCCACGGCCAGACATTTTCTTTTATGTGTTTTGTTTTCGTAAAAAATCCACGAAACGATGCTAACAGCTAGGATGCTAACTCGGTAATACTGGCTGCCGCAGTACTAACCCTCTGTTTTATACCATCTCGCTGTTTCTCGTTCTGCGAATAGGCAGAGCATAAAGCGCAAAAGAGGATCAAATTTTGACAAAGGGGCTGTCCCTACTGCGTTGCCTGTAGCAGGTATAAAACGGGGTTTCTTGGGCGAGCTAGCGTCATAACGGGGTTTCTTGGGCGAGCTAGCGTCATTTACGTGAAAACAGCTACTCTGAACGCACGTCAACGTTAGAACGATGGCACCGAAAACTAGTGGAAAGGCGGCCAAAAAATCCGGCAAGGCCCAGAAGAACATCGCCAAGGGTGATAAGAAGAAGAAGAAGATCCGCAGGAAGGAAAGCTACGCTATCTACATCTACAAAGTGTTGAAGCAGGTCCACCCTGATACCGGAGTATCCTCGAAGGCGATGAGCATCATGAACAGTTTCGTCAATGACATCTTCGAACGCATTGCATCCGAGGCATCGCGTTTGGCTCATTACAACAAACGTTCGACGATTACCTCTCGCGAAATCCAGACTGCCGTTCGTCTGCTTTTGCCAGGAGAGTTGGCCAAGCACGCCGTTTCTGAGGGAACCAAAGCCGTCACCAAGTACACCAGCTCCAAGTAAACTGAGAACAACACCGACCCCGTGTATGCGAGAACTAACAAACGGCCCTTTTAAGGGCCACAAACAAATCTACACAAAGTGTTAAATTCGAATTCTCGTGTGTTGTTTTGCTTGCTTCTTCTTTACTCGTTTCGATTGTGATGGTGGTGGCCGTTTGTGAAAGAAAGTGCAATAGAGGGAAGGTGCTGGGCAATTGGTTTGAGTGAGTTTAGTTGTTTTGAACAATCTCATCCAATTTGTGCATTACATTATGCTGGAACTGAATTCCTTGAAACCAGCCACACACCGTTGCGGAAGCGAGAGAGAGCGAATTGTTTTAGGCACTACTTTTGTACAGGGATGACCAAAGATTTCCCGCCTTTTCCGAAGAACGGCGAAAGAAGACATTGATAAAACAAAAAACTTATCACATTCTCAGAGGGTAAATTTTGAAAAGGCGTCCCATAGTAAAGTATTCTTCTATGATGCTTTGATGGTAAGACTTCATCACGAAGACGACAAGCAAATGTAAATTTCTTTCGAACATGCACTTTTTCATTTGATTGCGCGCGTGCGTGTGTGTTTGTTTTCGTGAAAATCGCAGGTTTTCGAGAAGAATAAATCTCCTGTGCCAAAATAACGAAAATGTCATTATCTCTAGCAACCGAAGTTTACTGTTTGCTTGTTAGGAACAATTAGATTTGTACCTGCAGGACAGAAAACATTAGTTTGTTCGATTTTGCGAGTGGTGATTTATATTTTAATAGCGATTTGAGTTAGCATTCATCATTTATCACTCATCCATCGATTATCAATGAAAGGAGATGAATTCGGAGACAAAGAACGAAAAAGAAGATTTTCCGCTTTCCAAAAACATACACCAATACATATGTATATCAACGTCATACTGGTTTACTTCAATGTATGGGTATTGGTTTTTCCCTCAGTCATAATAAAGTTCATTCTTATGTTCTCTAACTTGCTTTTCTCTCTCTCTCGCTCTCCCAACGCACCTCTGTTTGCGATAAGTTGGAACATGTTGTTCATGGCAGTCTACACACACACACACACACACACACACACAATTTGCGCAATAGTGCAACTGAGGTATGCGATTCACAAAATTGCTTGCTACTGAAAATTGCGGAAAAGAAAACACAAGACAAATTTTTTCAATTTTGTAGGCACAAGCGTTTTGAAACACGTACAATAACGGGAAGGTATCATATAAAGATTGGTTTTTACTTTTGTCGTTAAGTTTTTTTTTTCATGTACGTATTGTTTACCTCTCGGATGGTGGTAGGTAGAAACGAACAACCGTTTATACGACGCAAAGTCAAACCGATTTCCCATATCCCATCCATGAGCATGAGCAGAGGGAGAAAAAATACCGGTTAACCTGGACTACTTTTCACTTGAGAGTTTGAGAGATTTTTCACCATTTCAACCATTTTTCGTTCAGTTGCCATTTGTCATTGTTGCTAAGCTAACCTAACCATCCGAACAGCGAGAGTTCCGTTCACTGCGTTAGGATTGAGTAAGCCGCGTTCATCGTTTGATCATGTCAACGAAACTCAACAATCGATGCTAAATAAGCAACTTGCTATTGAGTAATCTTTCAGTAATTTCTTACATGGACCGTCGGAAAACAATTCGGAGTTCCTGTTTTCCAAGTAGATAGTCTTTCCAATAGGATATTCTAATGAGCAGCAGTTTTTATTTTTCCTGCTAGAATCGCACACCAATACACACTTACCAACCACTAAACTGCGGTTCGGTCTAGACAATTGGTGTACACTGTTGCCATAGTTGTTCGTCGGTTATTTTCATTCTCTCTTTCACGCCTCTCGCATTCTCGTAGTAGCCAATATTACTCTCCTTATTGTTTACGTTCGTGTCGCTATCGTATTTGTGGCATTCGTATTCGTTCGAAAATATATGTTAGTCGAATGGTCGAAACATCATCGGATTGATGAAAATATGTTCAAACAATCAAAATTATTCGCCAATCCAACAAAACTTTCATTGGCGAGAGTGTACTGTTTAATGAACTCTTCTCTCAATGTTTCAATATTCAGTTGCAATACTTAAAGCTCTAAACGTTTTCTCGAAAAATACCGACACAAGTTACCAAGCTAATTGGATTGGTGGTACTGACGATGCTTTTGGTTGTCAATAATAAACAATGCCACGTGTAGGGGCCGCTAATGTAATGTAAATGAATATACAGACACACACACACACACACACACACGCACGCGCGCGTTTATGCGACCTTGCCCTCCGGTTCTGAGACCGATGGCTGAACTTAGGTACAGCTTGATTTTCGTTTCCTCATATACACATTACATTACCATTTGTTTTTGGCCTGTGTGTGTGGCAGTGTTTATTCACCATCATGGTGGTAGCTACGATATCTTCTTCTTCTTCTTCTTTTTTTCTAGTCGGTCGTCACCATTCATGAGATGATGCCGACCAATGACACAGATACATGCGCTATATTGGATCGGTGTGTCGTCACGGATACGAACGAAAATTATTCTCTTATTTCTCGTGCGACACTTTCTCTAAGATTATATGATCAAGTTTGGATGTTTTAATGGCTGCATTTTCCGGTAAATCGATGGGAAAGATTTTCGCCATTGAACTCACATCGATCATTCTAAAATTCCGATTCGTCTGGTATGACCGATTTTGTCTTCTGTTTTCCAAACACTGAAAAAGCGGACATCATTTTCGCATCAGGTAGATACACCGATTCAGGGTAAAATTCCGAAAACGAAAATGAACAAAGGTCGCTATACTTGATTTGCGCATTATACTTTCCAGGCGTATCACAACTTTAGCAATCTTTAATTCAAAGCAATCTTAAATATTTCTTTATCACAGTGAGGTGGTCGTCCTGAAAAGGACGGGTTCTGTAAGGGGGGTAACACCAATATGTTCCGGAAATCGCAATTTAGGCCTTTTTCTCGGTTTTCTTCGGGAGCAGCACTGCCTGGATGTTTGGCAGTACACCGCCCTGTGCGATGGTAACTCCGGAGAGCAGTTTGTTCAACTCCTCGTCGTTACGGATGGCCAGCTGCAGATGGCGAGGGATGATTCTCGTTTTCTTGTTGTCACGGGCAGCGTTACCGGCCAATTCCAGCACTTCGGCGGCCAGGTATTCCATCACTGCCGCCAGATAGACCGGTGCACCGGCACCGACACGTTCGGCGTAGTTTCCCTTCCGGAGCAGACGGTGGATTCTGCCTACTGGGAACTGCAGACCAGCACGGTTTGAGCGGGACTTTGCCTTTCCCTTAACTTTTCCTCCTTTACCACGGCCAGACATTTTGTGTGTGCGTGTTTCTGCGTAAAAAATCCACGAGATGCTGTTAACGACTAGACAGCCAATTCAGTAATACTGGCTGCCGCCGTACTAACCCTCTGTTTTATATCGTCTCACTGTTTCCCGTTCTGCGAACAGGAAAAGGAATTCTAACAAAGGGGCAGTCCATGCGCCGCTCTCAATAGCAGGTATAAAACGAGCTGTCATATGGCAAATAGCGTCATTTAAGTTAAAGCAGTTACTCTGAACGTACGAGAACCGTCAAGCACGATGGCACCGAAAACCAGTGGAAAGGCAGCCAAAAAATCCGGCAAGGCCCAGAAAAACATCGCCAAGGGAGATAAGAAAAAGAAGAAGATCCGCAGGAAGGAAAGCTACGCTATCTACATCTACAAAGTGTTGAAGCAGGTCCACCCTGATACCGGAGTATCCTCGAAGGCGATGAGCATCATGAACAGTTTCGTCAATGACATCTTCGAACGCATTGCATCCGAGGCATCGCGTTTGGCCCATTACAACAAACGTTCGACGATTACCTCTCGCGAAATCCAGACCGCCGTTCGTCTGCTTTTGCCAGGAGAGTTGGCCAAGCACGCCGTTTCGGAAGGAACCAAAGCCGTCACCAAGTACACTAGCTCCAAGTAAACTGAGTGAGAACAACCAAACCCCCCCGATCGTGTGTGTGCATACGAATCGCCAAGCATAATCGGCCCTTTTAAGGGCCACAAACAAATCTACACAAAGTGTTAAGTTCGCATATTTCCCTCATTCAATCACCAAACACATTTTGTTCGTTGATGATTTTACTTTCATCAGCCAACAAACACCTAACGAGAAAAACAGAACAAATTATGAACAACACAGGTACAATTGTTCTCGCGTTTCGGAGTATTCATCCATGCCATATGGACAATATATTGTTCGGAGCAAAAATATGTTGGTTTCGAAATAAAGAAAAGTATCGATTACTTTTCGGACCAATCGACAGACTTGGTCGACCAACCAAATAATAAATTGCTACACATACACATGCATGCTACTGTAAACCAACCAATGACATATCAACAGCAATCGTTTTTCTATCCTAGGCGGCTTTGAGCAAATGCTGCATGTTGTATAGTCGAAATTCGAAGCCAACAGCATTGACAGTTGACCAGAACAGTTGAATGGGAATGAATGATTTCGAAAAGATAGTTCATGTTAAACAACATAACTAATTTCTTTTCTCAAATGTTACGTTTTTCAGCGGCGCGTTGAGTAGTACTCAAGTGTCAACAGCAGTTTGAAACTCACAACCGACCAGAAATAATAATGTCGTGTTTGCTTGATGCGAAACCGAAAACCAGTTTCCACCCTAACGACTGCTGGTTAAATTGTTTGTTTGAAAACCTAGTTGTTGGACTGAAAAATCTAGTCAGTTTCGAACCCGGTTGAATTCACACTACTCACTACTCTATTGCACACTTCTTACTATTCTCATATCATCACCACCACCACCACCATCATCATCATCATCATCATCATGATTATAGATTATAATGAATACCAGCAAATGCTAACTAATTCTTTGCGAAACATATTGGTGGCCCTGAAAAGGGCCTTTTATCCTTCCGTATTATGTTATGTGTGTTCTCGTTACGACGTTTAACCTCCGAAACCATACAGAGTGCGACCCTGTCGCTTCAGAGCATACACGACATCCATGGCGGTGACGGTCTTGCGCTTGGCGTGTTCAGTGTAGGTTACTGCATCTCGGATCACATTTTCCAGGAACACCTTCAGCACTCCACGAGTTTCCTCATAGATCAGACCGGAGATACGCTTGACACCACCACGACGAGCCAGACGACGGATAGCGGGCTTGGTAATTCCCTGGATGTTATCACGAAGCACTTTACGATGACGCTTGGCGCCTCCTTTTCCGAGTCCCTTTCCTCCTTTGCCGCGACCAGTCATTTTTCTCTGCTAGCTGCTTGTTCTTGCAAGTAAGACAGTACAAGTGAAACTAATGCCACTTCGCAGACCGGTGCTTTTTTTTATACCTACCGAGAGGGTCCGTTTCGTGCTTTGCTTTGTGCTGATTGGCTGCTTCAGAGCGGTCGGGCAGGTATAAAACAGCCAGCCAGGTCCGTTTTGAGCTCATTCTGTGTTTTGTTTTCAACGCGTACAGTACGGTGTAGAGAGAAAGGATAAGCAAAAGAAAGAAATAATGGCTCGTACCAAGCAGACCGCTCGTAAATCGACCGGAGGAAAGGCTCCTCGTAAGCAACTGGCGACAAAGGCTGCTCGCAAAAGTGCTCCTGCTACTGGCGGAGTGAAGAAACCCCATCGTTATCGGCCAGGAACAGTAGCCCTTCGGGAGATCCGTCGTTACCAGAAATCGACTGAGCTGTTGATTCGCAAGCTGCCGTTCCAGCGTTTAGTGCGTGAAATTGCCCAAGATTTCAAGACCGACCTTCGCTTCCAGAGTTCCGCCGTCATGGCACTGCAGGAGGCCAGCGAAGCCTATCTAGTCGGTTTGTTCGAGGACACCAATCTATGCGCGATCCACGCCAAGCGTGTTACCATCATGCCAAAGGACATCCAGCTGGCTCGTCGGATCCGTGGCGAACGTGCTTAAACAGGCTATCGGCTTTCGTTTGATCTCACAACATATACCCCAAAGGCCCTTTTCAGGGCCACCCAATCAATTACCAACGAGTTTACGAATTCGAATATTTTCCCTTAAACAATCACATACTCAGACACACACACACAAGTTGCGCGCGCACAGAAAATGACATCCGATCCGTTGCACAATTCATGCCCCCCATATGGAAAGTCAGTAATCTATAGGTGTTTGAAATGTTTTCCTTATTTTTTGGTCTTTCATTTTTGTTTCTGCTAAAGTAGCAGTTGAGAGGAGAATAGACGACCTGCTGACAGACAAGCAGCACAGACAATACACATTGCTTCCCTGTTACATAGTTCAGCAAAATTTGTAACCCAGCTTGCAACACATCGTGCACTCGCCGTGTCATGCCATGTGACTGACTGCCTGACAATTCTGACGGGATTCGGCCACCAGTTACTAGTATTACTCTGCTACTGCTACTCTCAATACACTATACTATACAATATTGGTTCAAAATCATGAAAATACCAATTTGTTTCGTTCCAAGACTACCCCGACAGACGCTTGCTTGCCGTTGACATAGTCAACGTCCCATCCCCAGACGACTGGTGGGGATGTTTCTGGCGAAAGAAATACACAGCAATTGCCAATCTTTGAATAGTAGGCTAATGTTCGGTTGGGTTCGGTGCTTTCTTCCGGTACGTGACAATTTTCGGCCAATATCTATCAAATATAAGCAACACTCAAATTCGGTATCAAATCAAATCACTGCTCGAGTTCTTTGTTGCCAATCGATTGAGACTGAGAGACTGACTATGTCTGGCACGCACGCTAGACAGATGGAGGTGTCGAAGGATTATTATTATTATTTAATGGTAATACTTGCACCGTATATTTTGCATGTAAAATCCTAAATGCGCTCCACAATTCCGGTATTCTGATTTGGGAAAGATTGTTTTTTGGTTATTGCTTCTGATGACAAATATTCTCAGCCCAGCCAGCCGTTTGTGGTACGTGAACAACACACCACACATTTGACTCGTTGTGTTAGAAAGGACTTCGGTTTGTTTGATTCTAATTTTTCACTGTCGAAATTTTTAAACATCCTCTCTCTTGGAATTGACCTGTCCTGATGTTCAGGTTTAATATTTGCAAGATGAACCAAATTCAAATGGCAAAACAAGTTCATTACAAAAAATAGTAACCAAAATGCTTTCAGAACAACCGACACGCCCGGGCGTTGGCGACGTTGGCCAGCATTATTCGTTGGCAGTGCCATCGTGTTCCAGATTTCGGAAGGCATGTTCGGAAATATTATGCTCACGTAACATATCTGTTAGTCAAATTGTTTAAAAATTGTATTTTCCAAATGCAGAACACGGAAAAATTGAAAAGCTTAGTCACCGGTTCGTACTGCGTTTTGGTCGTTTGATCGATTTGCGCCAGACAGCAGGTTCAAGTTTGACCGATTCAATCTCGTGCGCGTCGCAACCGTCATCGAACGGGTTGTGTTAGTTGTCAAGAGAAAATATTTCTCTTCCCAATGAACCATGTTTCGTTGGAGTCCGCATTGTTTAAATGGTACTGTTTTACTATTTTTGACAATTCGAAATAAGCATGTACCGTTTGTCCGATATTGAATGCATATTTCGCTATCATCACTGCCCGTCCGGCTGTTCGCGAATGGTGGAGCAGAAAGTTCAAACATCGTAGCAAACATAAAACCACTCTTTGGCGATACTTCCGCTGCTGTCGATTCATTGTTTACAATTTAAAAAACAATAGTCCAGAAAAATTACCTACACCTACCTAGCACCGAATGGTAACCGTCATGTGCGTATTCCCTAACAGGGCCGACGGATTCGGTGCCCGAACGTATCGCACGATTCTACTGCATTCACACACTCGTTTGTATTCGCTTAGTCGTTCGCTCGTTCTACCTGCTTTAGAAAAGTGCACATTAGAAAAAATGGCTGAAACCGCTGTTGACGTATCGGCCGCAGCTCCGGTTGCTGCTTCACCGGCCAAGGCACCGAAGAAAGCCAAAGCCGCCAAGGGAGAAGCCAAAAAACCGAAGAAGCCATCGACACATCCACCAGTCAATGACATGGTAGTGGCTGCCATCAAGACGCTGAAGGAACGCAACGGATCTTCGCTGCAGGCCATCAAGAAGTACATCGCCGCCAACTACAAGTGCGACGTCGCCAAGCTGGCCCCGTTCATCAAGAAGGCCCTGAAATCTGGCGTCGAGAAGGGAAAGCTCACCCAGACCAAGGGTTCCGGTGCATCCGGCTCGTTCAAAATCAAAGCCGGTGCCAAGCAACCGGCTGGCGAGAAGAAGCCGAAGAAGGCTGCTGCCAAAAAACCGAAGAAGGCTGCCGGAGAGAAGAAAAAGGTTGCCAAGAAACCCGCTGGCGAGAAGAAACCGAAGGCCAAAAAGCCTGCAGGTGAGAAAAAGCCGAAAGCCGCCGCTGCAAAGAAGGCTAAGGCAGCACCAGCCAAGGCCGCCAAGAAGGCTGCTGCACCGAAGCAGAAGGCCACCAAGCCATCGAAAGCCGCTGCCAACAAGCCCAAGACCCCGAAGCCAAAGAAGGCCGCGCCAGCCAAAAAAGCTGCCCCGAAGAAGGTGGCTGCCAAGAAGTAAATTGACCCATCGTCAGTCAGTCATCATCATCATGTCGAATTCTACCGTTCTTATTTCGACGGTGTTCAACAAAACAGTCCTTTTCAGGACTACCAAAAAATCCATGCAAAGAATTAATCGATATTTCCTACTTCGCTCGCTTTTGGGTAGTCCGCTTCAACAAAACTGCACAGTAAGAAAAAAAAAAAAAGTATGCTTTTATCCATCACAGCAGCACTACTTTCTGAGCGTGTGCTTCACCGACACGCTATAGTGGATAAATTGGTGCGCAGCCATAGAGCCGACCCCGCTGCTACGCGCATGCTTCTCTTGTAGTACAATCAAATATGTTCGTTCGCTCAGTCGGTAAGCAGCGACGAAAGGATCGGTAGGTGATCAAATGAAAATGCGGACGGATTATGCACGATGATTGATGAAGTCCGTTCGTAAAAATCTAGCTTGCGAAAATTCATCAATAAAAATGGTTGATGTTTTTGTTCCCAATTATATTTGTATTTTAAAACTATCCCAGTTTTCCTTTTCTTGGAAAATGAATGCCGTTATAGTTTCCATTTAGTGTAGAGCCAGTTCGGACACGGTATCGCTCTGTACGCGGTTTTTCGTATAATCATATTTAATTTAGTAGCTTGACTCTCCAGACGATTGTCGTTTTCATTCAACCAACCTTGCTTGATCGGTAAAAAAAAAATAAATCTATTCTCCAGCGCAATCGACCACCGACCATCGACTTTTCACTTGTAATGTGGGAAATTATCCTAGAAGCTATGGAAAAAAAAACAAGTCTTATGGCGCTTGCATGAGTAAATATGATTGATCGATAGTAAAATAGTAAATTTCTATAAGTTCTTTATCAGAAAATTGTGGTCGTCCTGAAAAGGACGTTTTTTCGATTGGTTTCAGTGCGAATCAAGTGCAATTTAGGCCTTCTTTTCGGTTTTCTTCGGGAGCAACACTGCCTGGATGTTTGGCAGTACACCGCCCTGTGCGATGGTAACTCCGGAGAGCAGTTTGTTCAACTCCTCGTCGTTACGGATGGCCAGCTGCAGATGACGAGGGATGATTCTCGTTTTCTTGTTGTCACGGGCAGCGTTACCGGCCAATTCCAGCACTTCGGCGGCCAGGTATTCCATCACTGCCGCCAGATAGACCGGTGCACCGGCACCGACACGTTCGGCGTAGTTTCCTTTCCGAAGCAGACGGTGGATTCTGCCTACTGGGAACTGCAGACCAGCACGGTTCGAGCGGGACTTTGCCTTTCCCTTAACTTTTCCTCCTTTGCCACGGCCAGACATTTTCTTTTATGTGTTTTGTTTTCGTAAAAAATCCACGAAACGATGCTAACAGCTAGGATGCTAACTCGGTAATACTGGCTGCCGCAGTACTAACCCTCTGTTTTATACCATCTCGCTGTTTCTCGTTCTGCGAATAGGCAGAGCATAAAGCGCAAAAGAGGATCAAATTTTGACAAAGGGGCTGTCCCTACTGCGTTGCCTGTAGCAGGTATAAAACGGGGTTTCTTGGGCGAGCTAGCGTCATTTACGTGAAAACAGCTACTCTGAACGCACGTCAACGTTAGAACGATGGCACCGAAAACTAGTGGAAAGGCGGCCAAAAAATCCGGCAAGGCCCAGAAGAACATCGCCAAGGGTGATAAGAAGAAGAAGAAGATCCGCAGGAAGGAAAGCTACGCTATCTACATCTACAAAGTGTTGAAGCAGGTCCACCCTGATACCGGAGTATCCTCGAAGGCGATGAGCATCATGAACAGTTTCGTCAATGACATCTTCGAACGCATTGCATCCGAGGCATCGCGTTTGGCTCATTACAACAAACGTTCGACGATTACCTCTCGCGAAATCCAGACTGCCGTTCGTCTGCTTTTGCCAGGAGAGTTGGCCAAGCACGCCGTTTCTGAGGGAACCAAAGCCGTCACCAAGTACACCAGCTCCAAGTAAACTGAGAACAACACCGACCCCGTGTATGCGAGAACTAACAAACGGCCCTTTTAAGGGCCACAAACAAATCTACACAAAGTGTTAAATTCGAATTCTCGTGTGTTGTTTTGCTTGCTTCTTCTTTACTCGTTTCGATTGTGATGGTGGTGGCCGTTTGTGAAAGAAAGTGCAATAGAGGGAAGGTGCTGGGCAATTGGTTTGAGTGAGTTTAGTTGTTTTGAACAATCTCATCCAATTTGTGCATTACATTATGCTGGAACTGAATTCCTTGAAACCAGCCACACACCGTTGCGGAAGCGAGAGAGAGCGAATTGTTTTAGGCACTACTTTTGTACAGGGATGACCAAAGATTTCCCGCCTTTTCCGAAGAACGGCGAAAGAAGACATTGATAAAACAAAAAACTTATCACATTCTCAGAGGGTAAATTTTGAAAAGGCGTCCCATAGTAAAGTATTCTTCTATGATGCTTTGATGGTAAGACTTCATCACGAAGACGACAAGCAAATGTAAATTTCTTTCGAACATGCACTTTTTCATTTGATTGCGCGCGTGCGTGTGTGTTTGTTTTCGTGAAAATCGCAGGTTTTCGAGAAGAATAAATCTCCTGTGCCAAAATAACGAAAATGTCTCAAAATCGGACATTATCTCTAGCAACCGAAGTTTACTGTTTGCTTGTTAGGAACAATTAGATTTGTACCTGCAGGACAGAAAACATTAGTTTGTTCGATTTTGCGAGTGGTGATTTATATTTTAATAGCGATTTGAGTTAGCATTCATCATTTATCACTCATCCATCGATTATCAATGAAAGGAGATGAATTCGGAGACAAAGAACGAAAAAGAAGATTTTCCGCTTTCCAAAAACATACACCAATACATATGTATATCAACGTCATACTGGTTTACTTCAATGTATGGGTATTGGTTTTTCCCTCAGTCATAATAAAGTTCATTCTTATGTTCTCTAACTTGCTTTTCTCTCTCTCTCGCTCTCCCAACGCACCTCTGTTTGCGATAAGTTGGAACATGTTGTTCATGGCAGTCTACACACACACACACACACACACACACAATTTGCGCAATAGTGCAACTGAGGTATGCGATTCACAAAATTGCTTGCTACTGAAAATTGCGGAAAAGAAAACACAAGACAAATTTTTTCAATTTTGTAGGCACAAGCGTTTTGAAACACGTACAATAACGGGAAGGTATCATATAAAGATTGGTTTTTACTTTTGTCGTTAAGTTTTTTTTTTCATGTACGTATTGTTTACCTCTCGGATGGTGGTAGGTAGAAACGAACAACCGTTTATACGACGCAAAGTCAAACCGATTTCCCATATCCCATCCATGAGCATGAGCAGAGGGAGAAAAAATACCGGTTAACCTGGACTACTTTTCACTTGAGAGTTTGAGAGATTTTTCACCATTTCAACCATTTTTCGTTCAGTTGCCATTTGTCATTGTTGCTAAGCTAACCTAACCATCCGAACAGCGAGAGTTCCGTTCACTGCGTTAGGATTGAGTAAGCCGCGTTCATCGTTTGATCATGTCAACGAAACTCAACAATCGATGCTAAATAAGCAACTTGCTATTGAGTAATCTTTCAGTAATTTCTTACATGGACCGTCGGAAAACAATTCGGAGTTCCTGTTTTCCAAGTAGATAGTCTTTCCAATAGGATATTCTAATGAGCAGCAGTTTTTATTTTTCCTGCTAGAATCGCACACCAATACACACTTACCAACCACTAAACTGCGGTTCGGTCTAGACAATTGGTGTACACTGTTGCCATAGTTGTTCGTCGGTTATTTTCATTCTCTCTTTCACGCCTCTCGCATTCTCGTAGTAGCCAATATTACTCTCCTTATTGTTTACGTTCGTGTCGCTATCGTATTTGTGGCATTCGTATTCGTTCGAAAATATATGTTAGTCGAATGGTCGAAACATCATCGGATTGATGAAAATATGTTCAAACAATCAAAATTATTCGCCAATCCAACAAAACTTTCATTGGCGAGAGTGTACTGTTTAATGAACTCTTCTCTCAATGTTTCAATATTCAGTTGCAATACTTAAAGCTCTAAACGTTTTCTCGAAAAATACCGACACAAGTTACCAAGCTAATTGGATTGGTGGTACTGACGATGCTTTTGGTTGTCAATAATAAACAATGCCACGTGTAGGGGCCGCTAATGTAATGTAAATGAATATACAGACACACACACACACACACACACACGCACGCGCGCGTTTATGCGACCTTGCCCTCCGGTTCTGAGACCGATGGCTGAACTTAGGTACAGCTTGATTTTCGTTTCCTCATATACACATTACATTACCATTTGTTTTTGGCCTGTGTGTGTGGCAGTGTTTATTCACCATCATGGTGGTAGCTACGATATCTTCTTCTTCTTCTTCTTTTTTTCTAGTCGGTCGTCACCATTCATGAGATGATGCCGACCAATGACACAGATACATGCGCTATATTGGATCGGTGTGTCGTCACGGATACGAACGAAAATTATTCTCTTATTTCTCGTGCGACACTTTCTCTAAGATTATATGATCAAGTTTGGATGTTTTAATGGCTGCATTTTCCGGTAAATCGATGGGAAAGATTTTCGCCATTGAACTCACATCGATCATTCTAAAATTCCGATTCGTCTGGTATGACCGATTTTGTCTTCTGTTTTCCAAACACTGAAAAAGCGGACATCATTTTCGCATCAGGTAGATACACCGATTCAGGGTAAAATTCCGAAAACGAAAATGAACAAAGGTCGCTATACTTGATTTGCGCATTATACTTTCCAGGCGTATCACAACTTTAGCAATCTTTAATTCAAAGCAATCTTAAATATTTCTTTATCACAGTGAGGTGGTCGTCCTGAAAAGGACGGGTTCTGTAAGGGGGGTAACACCAATATGTTCCGGAAATCGCAATTTAGGCCTTTTTCTCGGTTTTCTTCGGGAGCAGCACTGCCTGGATGTTTGGCAGTACACCGCCCTGTGCGATGGTAACTCCGGAGAGCAGTTTGTTCAACTCCTCGTCGTTACGGATGGCCAGCTGCAGATGGCGAGGGATGATTCTCGTTTTCTTGTTGTCACGGGCAGCGTTACCGGCCAATTCCAGCACTTCGGCGGCCAGGTATTCCATCACTGCCGCCAGATAGACCGGTGCACCGGCACCGACACGTTCGGCGTAGTTTCCCTTCCGGAGCAGACGGTGGATTCTGCCTACTGGGAACTGCAGACCAGCACGGTTTGAGCGGGACTTTGCCTTTCCCTTAACTTTTCCTCCTTTACCACGGCCAGACATTTTGTGTGTGCGTGTTTCTGCGTAAAAAATCCACGAGATGCTGTTAACGACTAGACAGCCAATTCAGTAATACTGGCTGCCGCCGTACTAACCCTCTGTTTTATATCGTCTCACTGTTTCCCGTTCTGCGAACAGGAAAAGGAATTCTAACAAAGGGGCAGTCCATGCGCCGCTCTCAATAGCAGGTATAAAACGAGCTGTCATATGGCAAATAGCGTCATTTAAGTTAAAGCAGTTACTCTGAACGTACGAGAACCGTCAAGCACGATGGCACCGAAAACCAGTGGAAAGGCAGCCAAAAAATCCGGCAAGGCCCAGAAAAACATCGCCAAGGGAGATAAGAAAAAGAAGAAGATCCGCAGGAAGGAAAGCTACGCTATCTACATCTACAAAGTGTTGAAACAGGTCCACCCTGATACCGGAGTATCCTCGAAGGCGATGAGCATCATGAACAGTTTCGTCAATGACATCTTCGAACGCATTGCATCCGAGGCATCGCGTTTGGCCCATTACAACAAACGTTCGACGATTACCTCTCGCGAAATCCAGACCGCCGTTCGTCTGCTTTTGCCAGGAGAGTTGGCCAAGCACGCCGTTTCGGAAGGAACCAAAGCCGTCACCAAGTACACTAGCTCCAAGTAAACTGAGTGAGAACAACCAAACCCCCCCGATCGTGTGTGTGCATACGAATCGCCAAGCATAATCGGCCCTTTTAAGGGCCACAAACAAATCTACACAAAGTGTTAAGTTCGCATATTTCCCTCATTCAATCACCAAACACATTTTGTTCGTTGATGATTTTACTTTCATCAGCCAACAAACACCTAACGAGAAAAACAGAACAAATTATGAACAACACAGGTACAATTGTTCTCGCGTTTCGGAGTATTCATCCATGCCATATGGACAATATATTGTTCGGAGCAAAAATATGTTGGTTTCGAAATAAAGAAAAGTATCGATTACTTTTCGGACCAATCGACAGACTTGGTCGACCAACCAAATAATAAATTGCTACACATACACATGCATGCTACTGTAAACCAACCAATGACATATCAACAGCAATCGTTTTTCTATCCTAGGCGGCTTTGAGCAAATGCTGCATGTTGTATAGTCGAAATTCGAAGCCAACAGCATTGACAGTTGACCAGAACAGTTGAATGGGAATGAATGATTTCGAAAAGATAGTTCATGTTAAACAACATAACTAATTTCATTTCTCAAATGTTACGTTTTTCAGCGGCGCGTTAAGTAGTACTCAAGTGTCAACAGCAGTTTGAAACTCACAACCGACCAGAAATAATAATGTCGTGTTTGCTTGATGCGAAACCGAAAACCAGTTTCCACCCTAACGACTGCTGGTTAAATTGTTTAGCGGCCCTTACACGAGCATTAAAAATGTCATTACTGAATTATTAATGAACGTGTAATGGTGCAGTAATGACGAGATTTCAAACAAATTTGAAATACATCATTACTTAGTTACATTAAAACTGACATTTTTAATGCTCGTGTAAGGGCCGCTTTTGTTTGAAAACCTAGTTGTTGGACTGAAAAATCTAGTCAGTTTCGAACCCGGTTGAATTCACACTACTCACTACTCTATTGCACACTTCTTACTATTCTCATATCATCACCACCACCACCATCATCATCATCATCATCATCATCATGATTATAGATTATAATGAATACCAGCAAATGCTAACTAATTCTTTGCGAAACATATTGGTGGCCCTGAAAAGGGCCTTTTATCCTTCCGTATTATGTTATGTGTGTTCTCGTTACGACGTTTAACCTCCGAAACCATACAGAGTGCGACCCTGTCGCTTCAGAGCATACACGACATCCATGGCGGTGACGGTCTTGCGCTTGGCGTGTTCAGTGTAGGTTACTGCATCTCGGATCACATTTTCCAGGAACACCTTCAGCACTCCACGAGTTTCCTCATAGATCAGACCGGAGATACGCTTGACACCACCACGACGAGCCAGACGACGGATAGCGGGCTTGGTAATTCCCTGGATGTTATCACGAAGCACTTTACGATGACGCTTGGCGCCTCCTTTTCCGAGTCCCTTTCCTCCTTTGCCGCGACCAGTCATTTTTCTCTGCTAGCTGCTTGTTCTTGCAAGTAAGACAGTACAAGTGAAACTAATGCCACTTCGCATTTATTTTTTTTTTTTTACATTAAATATTTATTGTTTCTCTTTGGTTACATTTCTGTATGATATTACATGTCAAGTGATGTAGTAATGTTACTTTTCATCTTTTGATTTACGGTAATTTACTAGTTAATAATTTTGATTCAATTTCTTTTTAACAGTTTAACTGATAGACAGTTTGATTTATAAAACTAAACTACAACTAAAACTACAACAAAACTAAAATAGTGAACTAATAAGAGGGTATTCAGAAATTGCACATTTTTCTTGGAATTTTCCATTGGCTGCAATTAGTTTCTCGTTGACGGTAGTGACGTCTGCTAGTTGATGAACTGTTGAAGTCCTGGTGAACCACGGAAGATCCAGAATCATTTTCAGGGCTCTGTTCTGCAGCACTTGGATTTTGTTCCGATGTGTAACGGCACACCTCCCCCACACAGGCAACGCGTACTGAAACACTGGAGCGATGATCTGGGTGTAAACGGCTAACTTATTCTTGCGAATAAGAGATGACCTTCTCTTGATTAATGGGTAGAGACATTTGATGAGCAAAGAGCATTTAGATTTTATCTTGTCGACATGCGAGCGGAAAAGTAGTTTACGATCAAAAGTGAGCCCCAGATAGACCACCTCATTGGACCAGTCGATTTGAAGCCCATCAACCACGATCTTGCAATCAGCTGGAGGAGTGAGTCGCTGAGATAGGCTGTATGGAAACAGGATCGCCTGAGTTTTGGAAGCGTTAATTTTTATCTTCCAGGTGTTCATGTAGCTGACAACGGAATCAAGGCAGTTTTGCAGCTTTTTGGTGAGATGTTTTGTGACCCTTCCTTTGCAAAGGATAGCTGTATCATCCGCGAAGAAGCAGAATTGGCAACCATCAGGAAGTCGAGGGAAATCCGAGGTGTAGACGTTGTACAGTACTGGTCCGAGAATACTACCCTGAGGTACTCCGGCGGGTACAACAAACCCGTTCGATAGGGTTCCGTTCACGCTGACTTTGAAGCTTCTGCCACTGAGATAGTTTTGTACTATCTTGATGAGGTACACTGGGAAGTTGTAGCGATACATCTTGTAGATGAGACCTTCGTGCCAGACGTTGTCGAATGCCTTCTCGACGTCCAGCAGAGCCATGGCTGTAGACTTTGCGACGTGCTTGTTACGGTCGATGATGTTCACTACTCTTTGCAACTGATGAGTTGTGGAATGACCCTTTCTGAATCCGAACTGTTCGGGCAGGAAAATGTTGTTGTTTTCGATGTGCAATAGAACACGATCCAAGATGAGTCTTTCGAAGAGCTTGCTTAGCGACGACAGAAGGCTAATGGGACGATAGCTAGAGGGATTCGTTGGATCTTTAGATGGTTTAAGTAACGGTACAACCTTGGCGATTTTCCACTCCGAGGGGAAGTAGTTCAAATCGAGACATCTGTTGAAAACACTGGCAATAAAGGTGTAGGTCTGATGGCTGAGTTTCTTCAGTGTAAGGTTAAAAATCGAGTCAAAGCCCGGCGCCTTCATGTTTTTGGATGCTTTTACTGTTGCGGCAACTTGTTCGGGTTTAACCTTAACATTTTCCGGAACGTAGCAGCGGGTGTTACGCAAAGTGGACATCGTTTCTCGAACTGCGTCTTCCATGGGACTGACAACGGAATTACCCAGGTTGTGAGAGCGCAAAATGTGTTCGCCGATTGCGGTCGCTTTTTCAAACGGGGTTACCAGAATGTCGTTGTTCTGAGTTAACGGAGGGATTTGTTTCGGTTTTGACTTTAATACCTTTGACACCTTCCAGAAAGGCCGCGAGAACGGGTCTAGCCTTTGGATCATTGACGAGAAGTTTTCGTTTTTCAAGTCATCAACTCGAGAACTGATCAGCTCTGACAATTTCGATGCAACGTATTTTTTCGATAAATCGCCTGACCGTTGAAATTGGCGCCGTACTTTGTTACGTTGACGGATAATTGCTTTGGTCATCGTGTCGATTTTAAGCAATACTCCGTGGATCGGAACCTGTCTAACGCAGTGGTTCTCAGCTACAGAGATAGCGGCCTTCAGCTCGGATAAAGCCTCATCTATATCGTCAGTGGAATTCAACGCTTTAGTAGCATCGATATGCCGATCAACAATCCGGACGAATTCCACCCAGTAATGCCACTTCGCAGACCGGTGCTTTTTTTTATACCTACCGAGAGGGTCCGTTTCGTGCTTTGCTTTGTGCTGATTGGCTGCTTCAGAGCGGTCGGGCAGGTATAAAACAGCCAGCCAGGTCCGTTTTGAGCTCATTCTGTGTTTTGTTTTCAACGCGTACAGTACGGTGTAGAGAGAAAGGATAAGCAAAAGAAAGAAATAATGGCTCGTACCAAGCAGACCGCTCGTAAATCGACCGGAGGAAAGGCTCCTCGTAAGCAACTGGCGACAAAGGCTGCTCGCAAAAGTGCTCCTGCTACTGGCGGAGTGAAGAAACCCCATCGTTATCGGCCAGGAACAGTAGCCCTTCGGGAGATCCGTCGTTACCAGAAATCGACTGAGCTGTTGATTCGCAAGCTGCCGTTCCAGCGTTTAGTGCGTGAAATTGCCCAAGATTTCAAGACCGACCTTCGCTTCCAGAGTTCCGCCGTCATGGCACTGCAGGAGGCCAGCGAAGCCTATCTAGTCGGTTTGTTCGAGGACACCAATCTATGCGCGATCCACGCCAAGCGTGTTACCATCATGCCAAAGGACATCCAGCTGGCTCGTCGGATCCGTGGCGAACGTGCTTAAACAGGCTATCGGCTTTCGTTTGATCTCACAACATATACCCCAAAGGCCCTTTTCAGGGCCACCCAATCAATTACCAACGAGTTTACGAATTCGAATATTTTCCCTTAAACAATCACATACTCAGACACACACACACACAAGTTGCGCGCGCACAGAAAATGACATCCGATCCGTTGCACAATTCATGCCCCATATGGAAAGTCAGTAATCTATAGGTGTTTGAAATGTTTTCCTTATTTTTTGGTCTTTCATTTTTGTTTCTGCTAAAGTAGCAGTTGAGAGGAGAATAGACGACCTGCTGACAGACAAGCAGCACAGACAATACACATTGCTTCCCTGTTACATAGTTCAGCAATGTGTATTGTCCTGTTACCCAGCTTGCAACACATCGTGCACTCGCCGTGTCATGCCATGTGACTGACTGCCTGACAATTCTGACGGGATTCGGCCACCAGTTACTAGTATTACTCTGCTACTGCTACTCTCAATACACTATACTATACAATATTGGTTCAAAATCATGAAAATACCAATTTGTTTCGTTCCAAGACTACCCCGACAGACGCTTGCTTGCCGTTGACATAGTCAACGTCCCATCCCCAGACGACTGGTGGGGATGTTTCTGGCGAAAGAAATACACAGCAATTGCCAATCTTTGAATAGTAGGCTAATGTTCGGTTGGGTTCGGTGCTTTCTTCCGGTACGTGACAATTTTCGGCCAATATCTATCAAATATAAGCAACACTCAAATTCGGTATCAAATCAAATCACTGCTCGAGTTCTTTGTTGCCAATCGATTGAGACTGAGAGACTGACTATGTCTGGCACGCACGCTAGACAGATGGAGGTGTCGAAGGATTATTATTATTATTTAATGGTAATACTTGCACCGTATATTTTGCATGTAAAATCCTAAATGCGCTCCACAATTCCGGTATTCTGATTTGGGAAAGATTGTTTTTTGGTTTTTGCTTCTGATGACAAATATTCTCAGCCCAGCCAGCCGTTTGTGGTACGTGAACAACACACCACACATTTGACTCGTTGTGTTAGAAAGGACTTCGGTTTGTTTGATTCTAATTTTTCACTGTCGAAATTTTTAAACATCCTCTCTCTTGGAATTGACCTGTCCTGATGTTCAGGTTTAATATTTGCAAGATGAACCAAATTCAAATGGCAAAACAAGTTCATTACAAAAAATAGTAACCAAAATGCTTTCAGAACAACCGACACGCCCGGGCGTTGGCGACGTTGGCCAGCATTATTCGTTGGCAGTGCCATCGTGTTCCAGATTTCGGAAGGCATGTTCGGAAATATTATGCTCACGTAACATATCTGTTAGTCAAATTGTTTAAAAATTGTATTTTCCAAATGCAGAACACGGAAAAATTGAAAAGCTTAGTCACCGGTTCGTACTGCGTTTTGGTCGTTTGATCGATTTGCGCCAGACAGCAGGTTCAAGTTTGACCGATTCAATCTCGTGCGCGTCGCAACCGTCATCGAACGGGTTGTGTTAGTTGTCAAGAGAAAATATTTCTCTTCCCAATGAACCATGTTTCGTTGGAGTCCGCATTGTTTAAATGGTACTGTTTTACTATTTTTGACAATTCGAAATAAGCATGTACCGTTTGTCCGATATTGAATGCATATTTCGCTATCATCACTGCCCGTCCGGCTGTTCGCGAATGGTGGAGCAGAAAGTTCAAACATCGTAGCAAACATAAAACCACTCTTTGGCGATACTTCCGCTGCTGTCGATTCATTGTTTACAATTTAAAAACAATAGTCCAGAAAAATTACCTACACCTACCTAGCACCGAATGGTAACCGTCATGTGCGTATTCCCTAACAGGGCCGACGGATTCGGTGCCCGAACGTATCGCACGATTCTACTGCATTCACACACTCGTTTGTATTCGCTTAGTCGTTCGCTCGTTCTACCTGCTTTAGAAAAGTGCACATTAGAAAAAATGGCTGAAACCGCTGTTGACGTATCGGCCGCAGCTCCGGTTGCTGCTTCACCGGCCAAGGCACCGAAGAAAGCCAAAGCCGCCAAGGGAGAAGCCAAAAAACCGAAGAAGCCATCGACACATCCACCAGTCAATGACATGGTAGTGGCTGCCATCAAGACGCTGAAGGAACGCAACGGATCTTCGCTGCAGGCCATCAAGAAGTACATCGCCGCCAACTACAAGTGCGACGTCGCCAAGCTGGCCCCGTTCATCAAGAAGGCCCTGAAATCTGGCGTCGAGAAGGGAAAGCTCACCCAGACCAAGGGTTCCGGTGCATCCGGCTCGTTCAAAATCAAAGCCGGTGCCAAGCAACCGGCTGGCGAGAAGAAGCCGAAGAAGGCTGCTGCCAAAAAACCGAAGAAGGCTGCCGGAGAGAAGAAAAAGGTTGCCAAGAAACCCGCTGGCGAGAAGAAACCGAAGGCCAAAAAGCCTGCAGGTGAGAAAAAGCCGAAAGCCGCCGCTGCAAAGAAGGCTAAGGCAGCACCAGCCAAGGCCGCCAAGAAGGCTGCTGCACCGAAGCAGAAGGCCACCAAGCCATCGAAAGCCGCTGCCAACAAGCCCAAGACCCCGAAGCCAAAGAAGGCCGCGCCAGCCAAAAAAGCTGCCCCGAAGAAGGTGGCTGCCAAGAAGTAAATTGACCCATCGTCAGTCAGTCATCATCATCATGTCGAATTCTACCGTTCTTATTTCGACGGTGTTCAACAAAACAGTCCTTTTCAGGACTACCAAAAAATCCATGCAAAGAATTAATCGATATTTCCTACTTCGCTCGCTTTTGGGTAGTCCGCTTCAACAAAACTGCACAGTAAGAAAAAAAAAAAAAGTATGCTTTTATCCATCACAGCAGCACTACTTTCTGAGCGTGTGCTTCACCGACACGCTATAGTGGATAAATTGGTGCGCAGCCATAGAGCCGACCCCGCTGCTACGCGCATGCTTCTCTTGTAGTACAATCAAATATGTTCGTTCGCTCAGTCGGTAAGCAGCGACGAAAGGATCGGTAGGTGATCAAATGAAAATGCGGACGGATTATGCACGATGATTGATGAAGTCCGTTCGTAAAAATCTAGCTTGCGAAAATTCATCAATAAAAATGGTTGATGTTTTTGTTCCCAATTATATTTGTATTTTAAAACTATCCCAGTTTTCCTTTTCTTGGAAAATGAATGCCGTTATAGTTTCCATTTAGTGTAGAGCCAGTTCGGACACGGTATCGCTCTGTACGCGGTTTTTCGTATAATCATATTTAATTTAGTAGCTTGACTCTCCAGACGATTGTCGTTTTCATTCAACCAACCTTGCTTGATCGGTAAAAAAAAAATAAATCTATTCTCCAGCGCAATCGACCACCGACCATCGACTTTTCACTTGTAATGTGGGAAATTATCCTAGAAGCTATGGAAAAAAAAACAAGTCTTATGGCGCTTGCATGAGTAAATATGATTGATCGATAGTAAAATAGTAAATTTCTATAAGTTCTTTATCAGAAAATTGTGGTCGTCCTGAAAAGGACGTTTTTTCGATTGGTTTCAGTGCGAATCAAGTGCAATTTAGGCCTTCTTTTCGGTTTTCTTCGGGAGCAACACTGCCTGGATGTTTGGCAGTACACCGCCCTGTGCGATGGTAACTCCGGAGAGCAGTTTGTTCAACTCCTCGTCGTTACGGATGGCCAGCTGCAGATGACGAGGGATGATTCTCGTTTTCTTGTTGTCACGGGCAGCGTTACCGGCCAATTCCAGCACTTCGGCGGCCAGGTATTCCATCACTGCCGCCAGATAGACCGGTGCACCGGCACCGACACGTTCGGCGTAGTTTCCTTTCCGAAGCAGACGGTGGATTCTGCCTACTGGGAACTGCAGACCAGCACGGTTCGAGCGGGACTTTGCCTTTCCCTTAACTTTTCCTCCTTTGCCACGGCCAGACATTTTCTTTTATGTGTTTTGTTTTCGTAAAAAATCCACGAAACGATGCTAACAGCTAGGATGCTAACTCGGTAATACTGGCTGCCGCAGTACTAACCCTCTGTTTTATACCATCTCGCTGTTTCTCGTTCTGCGAATAGGCAGAGCATAAAGCGCAAAAGAGGATCAAATTTTGACCAAGGGGCTGTCCCTACTGCGTTGCCTGTAGCAGGTATAAAACGGGGTTTCTTGGGCGAGCTAGCGTCATTTACGTGAAAACAGCTACTCTGAACGCACGTCAACGTTAGAACGATGGCACCGAAAACTAGTGGAAAGGCGGCCAAAAAATCCGGCAAGGCCCAGAAGAACATCGCCAAGGGTGATAAGAAGAAGAAGAAGATCCGCAGGAAGGAAAGCTACGCTATCTACATCTACAAAGTGTTGAAGCAGGTCCACCCTGATACCGGAGTATCCTCGAAGGCGATGAGCATCATGAACAGTTTCGTCAATGACATCTTCGAACGCATTGCATCCGAGGCATCGCGTTTGGCTCATTACAACAAACGTTCGACGATTACCTCTCGCGAAATCCAGACTGCCGTTCGTCTGCTTTTGCCAGGAGAGTTGGCCAAGCACGCCGTTTCTGAGGGAACCAAAGCCGTCACCAAGTACACCAGCTCCAAGTAAACTGAGAACAACACCGACCCCGTGTATGCGAGAACTAACAAACGGCCCTTTTAAGGGCCACAAACAAATCTACACAAAGTGTTAAATTCGAATTCTCGTGTGTTGTTTTGCTTGCTTCTTCTTTACTCGTTTCGATTGTGATGGTGGTGGCCGTTTGTGAAAGAAAGTGCAATAGAGGGAAGGTGCTGGGCAATTGGTTTGAGTGAGTTTAGTTGTTTTGAACAATCTCATCCAATTTGTGCATTACATTATGCTGGAACTGAATTCCTTGAAACCAGCCACACACCGTTGCGGAAGCGAGAGAGAGCGAATTGTTTTAGGCACTACTTTTGTACAGGGATGACCAAAGATTTCCCGCCTTTTCCGAAGAACGGCGAAAGAAGACATTGATAAAACAAAAAACTTATCACATTCTCAGAGGGTAAATTTTGAAAAGGCGTCCCATAGTAAAGTATTCTTCTATGATGCTTTGATGGTAAGACTTCATCACGAAGACGACAAGCAAATGTAAATTTCTTTCGAACATGCACTTTTTCATTTGATTGCGCGCGTGCGTGTGTGTTTGTTTTCGTGAAAATCGCAGGTTTTCGAGAAGAATAAATCTCCTGTGCCAAAATAACGAAAATGTCTCAAAATCGGACATCATCTCTAGCAACCGAAGTTTACTGTTTGCTTGTTAGGAACAATTAGATTTGTACCTGCAGGACAGAAAACATTAGTTTGTTCGATTTTGCGAGTGGTGATTTATATTTTAATAGCGATTTGAGTTAGCATTCATCATTTATCACTCATCCATCGATTATCAATGAAAGGAGATGAATTCGGAGACAAAGAACGAAAAAGAAGATTTTCCGCTTTCCAAAAACATACACCAATACATATGTATATCAACGTCATACTGGTTTACTTCAATGTATGGGTATTGGTTTTTCCCTCAGTCATAATAAAGTTCATTCTTATGTTCTCTAACTTGCTTTTCTCTCTCTCTCGCTCTCCCAACGCACCTCTGTTTGCGATAAGTTGGAACATGTTGTTCATGGCAGTCTACACACACACACACACACACACACACACACACACACACACACACAATTTGCGCAATAGTGCAACTGAGGTATGCGATTCACAAAATTGCTTGCTACTGAAAATTGCGGAAAAGAAAACACAAGACAAATTTTTTCAATTTTGTAGGCACAAGCGTTTTGAAACACGTACAATAACGGGAAGGTATCATATAAAGATTGGTTTTTACTTTTGTCGTTAAGTTTTTTTTTTTCATGTACGTATTGTTTACCTCTCGGATGGTGGTAGGTAGAAACGAACAACCGTTTATACGACGCAAAGTCAAACCGATTTCCCATATCCCATCCATGAGCATGAGCAGAGGGAGAAAAAATACCGGTTAACCTGGACTACTTTTCACTTGAGAGTTTGAGAGATTTTTCACCATTTCAACCATTTTTCGTTCAGTTGCCATTTGTCATTGTTGCTAAGCTAACCTAACCATCCGAACAGCGAGAGTTCCGTTCACTGCGTTAGGATTGAGTAAGCCGCGTTCATCGTTTGATCATGTCAACGAAACTCAACAATCGATGCTAAATAAGCAACTTGCTATTGAGTAATCTTTCAGTAATTTCTTACATGGACCGTCGGAAAACAATTCGGAGTTCCTGTTTTCCAAGTAGATAGTCTTTCCAATAGGATATTCTAATGAGCAGCAGTTTTTATTTTTCCTGCTAGAATCGCACACCAATACACACTTACCAACCACTAAACTGCGGTTCGGTCTAGACAATTGGTGTACACTGTTGCCATAGTTGTTCGTCGGTTATTTTCATTCTCTCTTTCACGCCTCTCGCATTCTCGTAGTAGCCAATATTACTCTCCTTATTGTTTACGTTCGTGTCGCTATCGTATTTGTGGCATTCGTATTCGTTCGAAAATATATGTTAGTCGAATGGTCGAAACATCATCGGATTGATGAAAATATGTTCAAACAATCAAAATTATTCGCCAATCCAACAAAACTTTCATTGGCGAGAGTGTACTGTTTAATGAACTCTTCTCTCAATGTTTCAATATTCAGTTGCAATACTTAAAGCTCTAAACGTTTTCTCGAAAAATACCGACACAAGTTACCAAGCTAATTGGATTGGTGGTACTGACGATGCTTTTGGTTGTCAATAATAAACAATGCCACGTGTAGGGGCCGCTAATGTAATGTAAATGAATATACAGACACACACACACACACACACACACACGCACGCGCGCGTTTATGCGACCTTGCCCTCCGGTTCTGAGACCGATGGCTGAACTTAGGTACAGCTTGATTTTCGTTTCCTCATATACACATTACATTACCATTTGTTTTTGGCCTGTGTGTGTGGCAGTGTTTATTCACCATCATGGTGGTAGCTACGATATCTTCTTCTTCTTCTTCTTTTTTTTTTTCTAGTCGGTCGTCACCATTCATGAGATGATGCCGACCGATGACACAGATACATGCGCTATATTGGATCGGTGTGTCGTCACGGATACGAACGAAAATTATTCTCTTATTTCTCGTGCGACACTTTCTCTAAGATTATATGATCAAGTTTGGATGTTTTAATGGCTGCATTTTCCGGTAAATCGATGGGAAAGATTTTCGCCATTGAACTCACATCGATCATTCTAAAATTCCGATTCGTCTGGTATGACCGATTTTGTCTTCTGTTTTCCAAACACTGAAAAAGCGGACATCATTTTCGCATCAGGTAGATACACCGATTCAGGGTAAAATTCCGAAAACGAAAATGAACAAAGGTCGCTATACTTGATTTGCGCATTATACTTTCCAGGCGTATCACAACTTTAGCAATCTTTAATTCAAAGCAATCTTAAATATTTCTTTATCACAGTGAGGTGGTCGTCCTGAAAAGGACGGGTTCTGTAAGGGGGGTAACACCAATATGTTCCGGAAATCGCAATTTAGGCCTTTTTCTCGGTTTTCTTCGGGAGCAGCACTGCCTGGATGTTTGGCAGTACACCGCCCTGTGCGATGGTAACTCCGGAGAGCAGTTTGTTCAACTCCTCGTCGTTACGGATGGCCAGCTGCAGATGGCGAGGGATGATTCTCGTTTTCTTGTTGTCACGGGCAGCGTTACCGGCCAATTCCAGCACTTCGGCGGCCAGGTATTCCATCACTGCCGCCAGATAGACCGGTGCACCGGCACCGACACGTTCGGCGTAGTTTCCCTTCCGGAGCAGACGGTGGATTCTGCCTACTGGGAACTGCAGACCAGCACGGTTTGAGCGGGACTTTGCCTTTCCCTTAACTTTTCCTCCTTTACCACGGCCAGACATTTTGTGTGTGCGTGTTTCTGCGTAAAAAATCCACGAGATGCTGTTAACGACTAGACAGCCAATTCAGTAATACTGGCTGCCGCCGTACTAACCCTCTGTTTTATATCGTCTCACTGTTTCCCGTTCTGCGAACAGGAAAAGGAATTCTAACAAAGGGGCAGTCCATGCGCCGCTCTCAATAGCAGGTATAAAACGAGCTGTCATATGGCAAATAGCGTCATTTAAGTTAAAGCAGTTACTCTGAACGTACGAGAACCGTCAAGCACGATGGCACCGAAAACCAGTGGAAAGGCAGCCAAAAAATCCGGCAAGGCCCAGAAAAACATCGCCAAGGGAGATAAGAAAAAGAAGAAGATCCGCAGGAAGGAAAGCTACGCTATCTACATCTACAAAGTGTTGAAACAGGTCCACCCTGATACCGGAGTATCCTCGAAGGCGATGAGCATCATGAACAGTTTCGTCAATGACATCTTCGAACGCATTGCATCCGAGGCATCGCGTTTGGCCCATTACAACAAACGTTCGACGATTACCTCTCGCGAAATCCAGACCGCCGTTCGTCTGCTTTTGCCAGGAGAGTTGGCCAAGCACGCCGTTTCGGAAGGAACCAAAGCCGTCACCAAGTACACTAGCTCCAAGTAAACTGAGTGAGAACAACCAAACCCCCCCGATCGTGTGTGTGCATACGAATCGCCAAGCATAATCGGCCCTTTTAAGGGCCACAAACAAATCTACACAAAGTGTTAAGTTCGCATATTTCCCTCATTCAATCACCAAACACATTTTGTTCGTTGATGATTTTACTTTCATCAGCCAACAAACACCTAACGAGAAAAACAGAACAAATTATGAACAACACAGGTACAATTGTTCTCGCGTTTCGGAGTATTCATCCATGCCATATGGACAATATATTGTTCGGAGCAAAAATATGTTGGTTTCGAAATAAAGAAAAGTATCGATTACTTTTCGGACCAATCGACAGACTTGGTCGACCAACCAAATAATAAATTGCTACACATACACATGCATGCTACTGTAAACCAACCAATGACATATCAACAGCAATCGTTTTTCTATCCTAGGCGGCTTTGAGCAAATGCTGCATGTTGTATAGTCGAAATTCGAAGCCAACAGCATTGACAGTTGACCAGAACAGTTGAATGGGAATGAATGATTTCGAAAAGATAGTTCATGTTAAACAACATAACTAATTTCATTTCTCAAATGTTACGTTTTTCAGCGGCGCGTTAAGTAGTACTCAAGTGTCAACAGCAGTTTGAAACTCACAACCGACCAGAAATAATAATGTCGTGTTTGCTTGATGCGAAACCGAAAACCAGTTTCCACCCTAACGACTGCTGGTTAAATTGTTTAGCGGCCCTTACACGAGCATTAAAAATGTCATTACTGAATTATTAATGAACGTGTAATGGTGCAGTAATGACGAGATTTCAAACAAATTTGAAATACATCATTACTTAGTTACATTAAAACTGACATTTTTAATGCTCGTGTAAGGGCCGCTTTTGTTTGAAAACCTAGTTGTTGGACTGAAAAATCTAGTCAGTTTCGAACCCGGTTGAATTCACACTACTCACTACTCTATTGCACACTTCTTACTATTCTCATATCATCACCACCACCACCATCATCATCATCATCATCATCATCATGATTATAGATTATAATGAATACCAGCAAATGCTAACTAATTCTTTGCGAAACATATTGGTGGCCCTGAAAAGGGCCTTTTATCCTTCCGTATTATGTTATGTGTGTTCTCGTTACGACGTTTAACCTCCGAAACCATACAGAGTGCGACCCTGTCGCTTCAGAGCATACACGACATCCATGGCGGTGACGGTCTTGCGCTTGGCGTGTTCAGTGTAGGTTACTGCATCTCGGATCACATTTTCCAGGAACACCTTCAGCACTCCACGAGTTTCCTCATAGATCAGACCGGAGATACGCTTGACACCACCACGACGAGCCAGACGACGGATAGCGGGCTTGGTAATTCCCTGGATGTTATCACGAAGCACTTTACGATGACGCTTGGCGCCTCCTTTTCCGAGTCCCTTTCCTCCTTTGCCGCGACCAGTCATTTTTCTCTGCTAGCTGCTTGTTCTTGCAAGTAAGACAGTACAAGTGAAACTAATGCCACTTCGCAGACCGGTGCTTTTTTTTATACCTACCGAGAGGGTCCGTTTCGTGCTTTGCTTTGTGCTGATTGGCTGCTTCAGAGCGGTCGGGCAGGTATAAAACAGCCAGCCAGGTCCGTTTTGAGCTCATTCTGTGTTTTGTTTTCAACGCGTACAGTACGGTGTAGAGAGAAAGGATAAGCAAAAGAAAGAAATAATGGCTCGTACCAAGCAGACCGCTCGTAAATCGACCGGAGGAAAGGCTCCTCGTAAGCAACTGGCGACAAAGGCTGCTCGCAAAAGTGCTCCTGCTACTGGCGGAGTGAAGAAACCCCATCGTTATCGGCCAGGAACAGTAGCCCTTCGGGAGATCCGTCGTTACCAGAAATCGACTGAGCTGTTGATTCGCAAGCTGCCGTTCCAGCGTTTAGTGCGTGAAATTGCCCAAGATTTCAAGACCGACCTTCGCTTCCAGAGTTCCGCCGTCATGGCACTGCAGGAGGCCAGCGAAGCCTATCTAGTCGGTTTGTTCGAGGACACCAATCTATGCGCGATCCACGCCAAGCGTGTTACCATCATGCCAAAGGACATCCAGCTGGCTCGTCGGATCCGTGGCGAACGTGCTTAAACAGGCTATCGGCTTTCGTTTGATCTCACAACATATACCCCAAAGGCCCTTTTCAGGGCCACCCAATCAATTACCAACGAGTTTACGAATTCGAATATTTTCCCTTAAACAATCACATACTCAGACACACACACACACAAGTTGCGCGCGCACAGAAAATGACATCCGATCCGTTGCACAATTCATGCCCCATATGGAAAGTCAGTAATCTATAGGTGTTTGAAATGTTTTCCTTATTTTTTGGTCTTTCATTTTTGTTTCTGCTAAAGTAGCAGTTGAGAGGAGAATAGACGACCTGCTGACAGACAAGCAGCACAGACAATACACATTGCTTCCCTGTTACATAGTTCAGCAATGTGTATTGTCCTGTTACCCAGCTTGCAACACATCGTGCACTCGCCGTGTCATGCCATGTGACTGACTGCCTGACAATTCTGACGGGATTCGGCCACCAGTTACTAGTATTACTCTGCTACTGCTACTCTCAATACACTATACTATACAATATTGGTTCAAAATCATGAAAATACCAATTTGTTTCGTTCCAAGACTACCCCGACAGACGCTTGCTTGCCGTTGACATAGTCAACGTCCCATCCCCAGACGACTGGTGGGGATGTTTCTGGCGAAAGAAATACACAGCAATTGCCAATCTTTGAATAGTAGGCTAATGTTCGGTTGGGTTCGGTGCTTTCTTCCGGTACGTGACAATTTTCGGCCAATATCTATCAAATATAAGCAACACTCAAATTCGGTATCAAATCAAATCACTGCTCGAGTTCTTTGTTGCCAATCGATTGAGACTGAGAGACTGACTATGTCTGGCACGCACGCTAGACAGATGGAGGTGTCGAAGGATTATTATTATTATTTAATGGTAATACTTGCACCGTATATTTTGCATGTAAAATCCTAAATGCGCTCCACAATTCCGGTATTCTGATTTGGGAAAGATTGTTTTTTGGTTATTGCTTCTGATGACAAATATTCTCAGCCCAGCCAGCCGTTTGTGGTACGTGAACAACACACCACACATTTGACTCGTTGTGTTAGAAAGGACTTCGGTTTGTTTGATTCTAATTTTTCACTGTCGAAATTTTTAAACATCCTCTCTCTTGGAATTGACCTGTCCTGATGTTCAGGTTTAATATTTGCAAGATGAACCAAATTCAAATGGCAAAACAAGTTCATTACAAAAAATAGTAACCAAAATGCTTTCAGAACAACCGACACGCCCGGGCGTTGGCGACGTTGGCCAGCATTATTCGTTGGCAGTGCCATCGTGTTCCAGATTTCGGAAGGCATGTTCGGAAATATTATGCTCACGTAACATATCTGTTAGTCAAATTGTTTAAAAATTGTATTTTCCAAATGCAGAACACGGAAAAATTGAAAAGCTTAGTCACCGGTTCGTACTGCGTTTTGGTCGTTTGATCGATTTGCGCCAGACAGCAGGTTCAAGTTTGACCGATTCAATCTCGTGCGCGTCGCAACCGTCATCGAACGGGTTGTGTTAGTTGTCAAGAGAAAATATTTCTCTTCCCAATGAACCATGTTTCGTTGGAGTCCGCATTGTTTAAATGGTACTGTTTTACTATTTTTGACAATTCGAAATAAGCATGTACCGTTTGTCCGATATTGAATGCATATTTCGCTATCATCACTGCCCGTCCGGCTGTTCGCGAATGGTGGAGCAGAAAGTTCAAACATCGTAGCAAACATAAAACCACTCTTTGGCGATACTTCCGCTGCTGTCGATTCATTGTTTACAATTTAAAAAACAATAGTCCAGAAAAATTACCTACACCTACCTAGCACCGAATGGTAACCGTCATGTGCGTATTCCCTAACAGGGCCGACGGATTCGGTGCCCGAACGTATCGCACGATTCTACTGCATTCACACACTCGTTTGTATTCGCTTAGTCGTTCGCTCGTTCTACCTGCTTTAGAAAAGTGCACATTAGAAAAAATGGCTGAAACCGCTGTTGACGTATCGGCCGCAGCTCCGGTTGCTGCTTCACCGGCCAAGGCACCGAAGAAAGCCAAAGCCGCCAAGGGAGAAGCCAAAAAACCGAAGAAGCCATCGACACATCCACCAGTCAATGACATGGTAGTGGCTGCCATCAAGACGCTGAAGGAACGCAACGGATCTTCGCTGCAGGCCATCAAGAAGTACATCGCCGCCAACTACAAGTGCGACGTCGCCAAGCTGGCCCCGTTCATCAAGAAGGCCCTGAAATCTGGCGTCGAGAAGGGAAAGCTCACCCAGACCAAGGGTTCCGGTGCATCCGGCTCGTTCAAAATCAAAGCCGGTGCCAAGCAACCGGCTGGCGAGAAGAAGCCGAAGAAGGCTGCTGCCAAAAAACCGAAGAAGGCTGCCGGAGAGAAGAAAAAGGTTGCCAAGAAACCCGCTGGCGAGAAGAAACCGAAGGCCAAAAAGCCTGCAGGTGAGAAAAAGCCGAAAGCCGCCGCTGCAAAGAAGGCTAAGGCAGCACCAGCCAAGGCCGCCAAGAAGGCTGCTGCACCGAAGCAGAAGGCCACCAAGCCATCGAAAGCCGCTGCCAACAAGCCCAAGACCCCGAAGCCAAAGAAGGCCGCGCCAGCCAAAAAAGCTGCCCCGAAGAAGGTGGCTGCCAAGAAGTAAATTGACCCATCGTCAGTCAGTCATCATCATCATGTCGAATTCTACCGTTCTTATTTCGACGGTGTTCAACAAAACAGTCCTTTTCAGGACTACCAAAAAATCCATGCAAAGAATTAATCGATATTTCCTACTTCGCTCGCTTTTGGGTAGTCCGCTTCAACAAAACTGCACAGTAAGAAAAAAAAAAAAAGTATGCTTTTATCCATCACAGCAGCACTACTTTCTGAGCGTGTGCTTCACCGACACGCTATAGTGGATAAATTGGTGCGCAGCCATAGAGCCGACCCCGCTGCTACGCGCATGCTTCTCTTGTAGTACAATCAAATATGTTCGTTCGCTCAGTCGGTAAGCAGCGACGAAAGGATCGGTAGGTGATCAAATGAAAATGCGGACGGATTATGCACGATGATTGATGAAGTCCGTTCGTAAAAATCTAGCTTGCGAAAATTCATCAATAAAAATGGTTGATGTTTTTGTTCCCAATTATATTTGTATTTTAAAACTATCCCAGTTTTCCTTTTCTTGGAAAATGAATGCCGTTATAGTTTCCATTTAGTGTAGAGCCAGTTCGGACACGGTATCGCTCTGTACGCGGTTTTTCGTATAATCATATTTAATTTAGTAGCTTGACTCTCCAGACGATTGTCGTTTTCATTCAACCAACCTTGCTTGATCGGTAAAAAAAAAATAAATCTATTCTCCAGCGCAATCGACCACCGACCATCGACTTTTCACTTGTAATGTGGGAAATTATCCTAGAAGCTATGGAAAAAAAAACAAGTCTTATGGCGCTTGCATGAGTAAATATGATTGATCGATAGTAAAATAGTAAATTTCTATAAGTTCTTTATCAGAAAATTGTGGTCGTCCTGAAAAGGACGTTTTTTCGATTGGTTTCAGTGCGAATCAAGTGCAATTTAGGCCTTCTTTTCGGTTTTCTTCGGGAGCAACACTGCCTGGATGTTTGGCAGTACACCGCCCTGTGCGATGGTAACTCCGGAGAGCAGTTTGTTCAACTCCTCGTCGTTACGGATGGCCAGCTGCAGATGACGAGGGATGATTCTCGTTTTCTTGTTGTCACGGGCAGCGTTACCGGCCAATTCCAGCACTTCGGCGGCCAGGTATTCCATCACTGCCGCCAGATAGACCGGTGCACCGGCACCGACACGTTCGGCGTAGTTTCCTTTCCGAAGCAGACGGTGGATTCTGCCTACTGGGAACTGCAGACCAGCACGGTTCGAGCGGGACTTTGCCTTTCCCTTAACTTTTCCTCCTTTGCCACGGCCAGACATTTTCTTTTATGTGTTTTGTTTTCGTAAAAAATCCACGAAACGATGCTAACAGCTAGGATGCTAACTCGGTAATACTGGCTGCCGCAGTACTAACCCTCTGTTTTATACCATCTCGCTGTTTCTCGTTCTGCGAATAGGCAGAGCATAAAGCGCAAAAGAGGATCAAATTTTGACAAAGGGGCTGTCCCTACTGCGTTGCCTGTAGCAGGTATAAAACGGGGTTTCTTGGGCGAGCTAGCGTCATTTACGTGAAAACAGCTACTCTGAACGCACGTCAACGTTAGAACGATGGCACCGAAAACTAGTGGAAAGGCGGCCAAAAAATCCGGCAAGGCCCAGAAGAACATCGCCAAGGGTGATAAGAAGAAGAAGAAGATCCGCAGGAAGGAAAGCTACGCTATCTACATCTACAAAGTGTTGAAGCAGGTCCACCCTGATACCGGAGTATCCTCGAAGGCGATGAGCATCATGAACAGTTTCGTCAATGACATCTTCGAACGCATTGCATCCGAGGCATCGCGTTTGGCTCATTACAACAAACGTTCGACGATTACCTCTCGCGAAATCCAGACTGCCGTTCGTCTGCTTTTGCCAGGAGAGTTGGCCAAGCACGCCGTTTCTGAGGGAACCAAAGCCGTCACCAAGTACACCAGCTCCAAGTAAACTGAGAACAACACCGACCCCGTGTATGCGAGAACTAACAAACGGCCCTTTTAAGGGCCACAAACAAATCTACACAAAGTGTTAAATTCGAATTCTCGTGTGTTGTTTTGCTTGCTTCTTCTTTACTCGTTTCGATTGTGATGGTGGTGGCCGTTTGTGAAAGAAAGTGCAATAGAGGGAAGGTGCTGGGCAATTGGTTTGAGTGAGTTTAGTTGTTTTGAACAATCTCATCCAATTTGTGCATTACATTATGCTGGAACTGAATTCCTTGAAACCAGCCACACACCGTTGCGGAAGCGAGAGAGAGCGAATTGTTTTAGGCACTACTTTTGTACAGGGATGACCAAAGATTTCCCGCCTTTTCCGAAGAACGGCGAAAGAAGACATTGATAAAACAAAAAACTTATCACATTCTCAGAGGGTAAATTTTGAAAAGGCGTCCCATAGTAAAGTATTCTTCTATGATGCTTTGATGGTAAGACTTCATCACGAAGACGACAAGCAAATGTAAATTTCTTTCGAACATGCACTTTTTCATTTGATTGCGCGCGTGCGTGTGTGTTTGTTTTCGTGAAAATCGCAGGTTTTCGAGAAGAATAAATCTCCTGTGCCAAAATAACGAAAATGTCATTATCTCTAGCAACCGAAGTTTACTGTTTGCTTGTTAGGAACAATTAGATTTGTACCTGCAGGACAGAAAACATTAGTTTGTTCGATTTTGCGAGTGGTGATTTATATTTTAATAGCGATTTGAGTTAGCATTCATCATTTATCACTCATCCATCGATTATCAATGAAAGGAGATGAATTCGGAGACAAAGAACGAAAAAGAAGATTTTCCGCTTTCCAAAAACATACACCAATACATATGTATATCAACGTCATACTGGTTTACTTCAATGTATGGGTATTGGTTTTTCCCTCAGTCATAATAAAGTTCATTCTTATGTTCTCTAACTTGCTTTTCTCTCTCTCTCGCTCTCCCAACGCACCTCTGTTTGCGATAAGTTGGAACATGTTGTTCATGGCAGTCTACACACACACACACACACACACACACAATTTGCGCAATAGTGCAACTGAGGTATGCGATTCACAAAATTGCTTGCTACTGAAAATTGCGGAAAAGAAAACACAAGACAAATTTTTTCAATTTTGTAGGCACAAGCGTTTTGAAACACGTACAATAACGGGAAGGTATCATATAAAGATTGGTTTTTACTTTTGTCGTTAAGTTTTTTTTTTCATGTACGTATTGTTTACCTCTCGGATGGTGGTAGGTAGAAACGAACAACCGTTTATACGACGCAAAGTCAAACCGATTTCCCATATCCCATCCATGAGCATGAGCAGAGGGAGAAAAAATACCGGTTAACCTGGACTACTTTTCACTTGAGAGTTTGAGAGATTTTTCACCATTTCAACCATTTTTCGTTCAGTTGCCATTTGTCATTGTTGCTAAGCTAACCTAACCATCCGAACAGCGAGAGTTCCGTTCACTGCGTTAGGATTGAGTAAGCCGCGTTCATCGTTTGATCATGTCAACGAAACTCAACAATCGATGCTAAATAAGCAACTTGCTATTGAGTAATCTTTCAGTAATTTCTTACATGGACCGTCGGAAAACAATTCGGAGTTCCTGTTTTCCAAGTAGATAGTCTTTCCAATAGGATATTCTAATGAGCAGCAGTTTTTATTTTTCCTGCTAGAATCGCACACCAATACACACTTACCAACCACTAAACTGCGGTTCGGTCTAGACAATTGGTGTACACTGTTGCCATAGTTGTTCGTCGGTTATTTTCATTCTCTCTTTCACGCCTCTCGCATTCTCGTAGTAGCCAATATTACTCTCCTTATTGTTTACGTTCGTGTCGCTATCGTATTTGTGGCATTCGTATTCGTTCGAAAATATATGTTAGTCGAATGGTCGAAACATCATCGGATTGATGAAAATATGTTCAAACAATCAAAATTATTCGCCAATCCAACAAAACTTTCATTGGCGAGAGTGTACTGTTTAATGAACTCTTCTCTCAATGTTTCAATATTCAGTTGCAATACTTAAAGCTCTAAACGTTTTCTCGAAAAATACCGACACAAGTTACCAAGCTAATTGGATTGGTGGTACTGACGATGCTTTTGGTTGTCAATAATAAACAATGCCACGTGTAGGGGCCGCTAATGTAATGTAAATGAATATACAGACACACACACACACACACACACACGCACGCGCGCGTTTATGCGACCTTGCCCTCCGGTTCTGAGACCGATGGCTGAACTTAGGTACAGCTTGATTTTCGTTTCCTCATATACACATTACATTACCATTTGTTTTTGGCCTGTGTGTGTGGCAGTGTTTATTCACCATCATGGTGGTAGCTACGATATCTTCTTCTTCTTCTTCTTTTTTTCTAGTCGGTCGTCACCATTCATGAGATGATGCCGACCAATGACACAGATACATGCGCTATATTGGATCGGTGTGTCGTCACGGATACGAACGAAAATTATTCTCTTATTTCTCGTGCGACACTTTCTCTAAGATTATATGATCAAGTTTGGATGTTTTAATGGCTGCATTTTCCGGTAAATCGATGGGAAAGATTTTCGCCATTGAACTCACATCGATCATTCTAAAATTCCGATTCGTCTGGTATGACCGATTTTGTCTTCTGTTTTCCAAACACTGAAAAAGCGGACATCATTTTCGCATCAGGTAGATACACCGATTCAGGGTAAAATTCCGAAAACGAAAATGAACAAAGGTCGCTATACTTGATTTGCGCATTATACTTTCCAGGCGTATCACAACTTTAGCAATCTTTAATTCAAAGCAATCTTAAATATTTCTTTATCACAGTGAGGTGGTCGTCCTGAAAAGGACGGGTTCTGTAAGGGGGGTAACACCAATATGTTCCGGAAATCGCAATTTAGGCCTTTTTCTCGGTTTTCTTCGGGAGCAGCACTGCCTGGATGTTTGGCAGTACACCGCCCTGTGCGATGGTAACTCCGGAGAGCAGTTTGTTCAACTCCTCGTCGTTACGGATGGCCAGCTGCAGATGGCGAGGGATGATTCTCGTTTTCTTGTTGTCACGGGCAGCGTTACCGGCCAATTCCAGCACTTCGGCGGCCAGGTATTCCATCACTGCCGCCAGATAGACCGGTGCACCGGCACCGACACGTTCGGCGTAGTTTCCCTTCCGGAGCAGACGGTGGATTCTGCCTACTGGGAACTGCAGACCAGCACGGTTTGAGCGGGACTTTGCCTTTCCCTTAACTTTTCCTCCTTTACCACGGCCAGACATTTTGTGTGTGCGTGTTTCTGCGTAAAAAATCCACGAGATGCTGTTAACGACTAGACAGCCAATTCAGTAATACTGGCTGCCGCCGTACTAACCCTCTGTTTTATATCGTCTCACTGTTTCCCGTTCTGCGAACAGGAAAAGGAATTCTAACAAAGGGGCAGTCCATGCGCCGCTCTCAATAGCAGGTATAAAACGAGCTGTCATATGGCAAATAGCGTCATTTAAGTTAAAGCAGTTACTCTGAACGTACGAGAACCGTCAAGCACGATGGCACCGAAAACCAGTGGAAAGGCAGCCAAAAAATCCGGCAAGGCCCAGAAAAACATCGCCAAGGGAGATAAGAAAAAGAAGAAGATCCGCAGGAAGGAAAGCTACGCTATCTACATCTACAAAGTGTTGAAGCAGGTCCACCCTGATACCGGAGTATCCTCGAAGGCGATGAGCATCATGAACAGTTTCGTCAATGACATCTTCGAACGCATTGCATCCGAGGCATCGCGTTTGGCCCATTACAACAAACGTTCGACGATTACCTCTCGCGAAATCCAGACCGCCGTTCGTCTGCTTTTGCCAGGAGAGTTGGCCAAGCACGCCGTTTCGGAAGGAACCAAAGCCGTCACCAAGTACACTAGCTCCAAGTAAACTGAGTGAGAACAACCAAACCCCCCCGATCGTGTGTGTGCATACGAATCGCCAAGCATAATCGGCCCTTTTAAGGGCCACAAACAAATCTACACAAAGTGTTAAGTTCGCATATTTCCCTCATTCAATCACCAAACACATTTTGTTCGTTGATGATTTTACTTTCATCAGCCAACAAACACCTAACGAGAAAAACAGAACAAATTATGAACAACACAGGTACAATTGTTCTCGCGTTTCGGAGTATTCATCCATGCCATATGGACAATATATTGTTCGGAGCAAAAATATGTTGGTTTCGAAATAAAGAAAAGTATCGATTACTTTTCGGACCAATCGACAGACTTGGTCGACCAACCAAATAATAAATTGCTACACATACACATGCATGCTACTGTAAACCAACCAATGACATATCAACAGCAATCGTTTTTCTATCCTAGGCGGCTTTGAGCAAATGCTGCATGTTGTATAGTCGAAATTCGAAGCCAACAGCATTGACAGTTGACCAGAACAGTTGAATGGGAATGAATGATTTCGAAAAGATAGTTCATGTTAAACAACATAACTAATTTCTTTTCTCAAATGTTACGTTTTTCAGCGGCGCGTTGAGTAGTACTCAAGTGTCAACAGCAGTTTGAAACTCACAACCGACCAGAAATAATAATGTCGTGTTTGCTTGATGCGAAACCGAAAACCAGTTTCCACCCTAACGACTGCTGGTTAAATTGTTTGTTTGAAAACCTAGTTGTTGGACTGAAAAATCTAGTCAGTTTCGAACCCGGTTGAATTCACACTACTCACTACTCTATTGCACACTTCTTACTATTCTCATATCATCACCACCACCACCACCATCATCATCATCATCATCATCATGATTATAGATTATAATGAATACCAGCAAATGCTAACTAATTCTTTGCGAAACATATTGGTGGCCCTGAAAAGGGCCTTTTATCCTTCCGTATTATGTTATGTGTGTTCTCGTTACGACGTTTAACCTCCGAAACCATACAGAGTGCGACCCTGTCGCTTCAGAGCATACACGACATCCATGGCGGTGACGGTCTTGCGCTTGGCGTGTTCAGTGTAGGTTACTGCATCTCGGATCACATTTTCCAGGAACACCTTCAGCACTCCACGAGTTTCCTCATAGATCAGACCGGAGATACGCTTGACACCACCACGACGAGCCAGACGACGGATAGCGGGCTTGGTAATTCCCTGGATGTTATCACGAAGCACTTTACGATGACGCTTGGCGCCTCCTTTTCCGAGTCCCTTTCCTCCTTTGCCGCGACCAGTCATTTTTCTCTGCTAGCTGCTTGTTCTTGCAAGTAAGACAGTACAAGTGAAACTAATGCCACTTCGCAGACCGGTGCTTTTTTTTATACCTACCGAGAGGGTCCGTTTCGTGCTTTGCTTTGTGCTGATTGGCTGCTTCAGAGCGGTCGGGCAGGTATAAAACAGCCAGCCAGGTCCGTTTTGAGCTCATTCTGTGTTTTGTTTTCAACGCGTACAGTACGGTGTAGAGAGAAAGGATAAGCAAAAGAAAGAAATAATGGCTCGTACCAAGCAGACCGCTCGTAAATCGACCGGAGGAAAGGCTCCTCGTAAGCAACTGGCGACAAAGGCTGCTCGCAAAAGTGCTCCTGCTACTGGCGGAGTGAAGAAACCCCATCGTTATCGGCCAGGAACAGTAGCCCTTCGGGAGATCCGTCGTTACCAGAAATCGACTGAGCTGTTGATTCGCAAGCTGCCGTTCCAGCGTTTAGTGCGTGAAATTGCCCAAGATTTCAAGACCGACCTTCGCTTCCAGAGTTCCGCCGTCATGGCACTGCAGGAGGCCAGCGAAGCCTATCTAGTCGGTTTGTTCGAGGACACCAATCTATGCGCGATCCACGCCAAGCGTGTTACCATCATGCCAAAGGACATCCAGCTGGCTCGTCGGATCCGTGGCGAACGTGCTTAAACAGGCTATCGGCTTTCGTTTGATCTCACAACATATACCCCAAAGGCCCTTTTCAGGGCCACCCAATCAATTACCAACGAGTTTACGAATTCGAATATTTTCCCTTAAACAATCACATACTCAGACACACACACACACAAGTTGCGCGCGCACAGAAAATGACATCCGATCCGTTGCACAATTCATGCCCCATATGGAAAGTCAGTAATCTATAGGTGTTTGAAATGTTTTCCTTATTTTTTGGTCTTTCATTTTTGTTTCTGCTAAAGTAGCAGTTGAGAGGAGAATAGACGACCTGCTGACAGACAAGCAGCACAGACAATACACATTGCTTCCCTGTTACATAGTTCAGCAATGTGTATTGTCCTGTTACCCAGCTTGCAACACATCGTGCACTCGCCGTGTCATGCCATGTGACTGACTGCCTGACAATTCTGACGGGATTCGGCCACCAGTTACTAGTATTACTCTGCTACTGCTACTCTCAATACACTATACTATACAATATTGGTTCAAAATCATGAAAATACCAATTTGTTTCGTTCCAAGACTACCCCGACAGACGCTTGCTTGCCGTTGACATAGTCAACGTCCCATCCCCAGACGACTGGTGGGGATGTTTCTGGCGAAAGAAATACACAGCAATTGCCAATCTTTGAATAGTAGGCTAATGTTCGGTTGGGTTCGGTGCTTTCTTCCGGTACGTGACAATTTTCGGCCAATATCTATCAAATATAAGCAACACTCAAATTCGGTATCAAATCAAATCACTGCTCGAGTTCTTTGTTGCCAATCGATTGAGACTGAGAGACTGACTATGTCTGGCACGCACGCTAGACAGATGGAGGTGTCGAAGGATTATTATTATTATTTAATGGTAATACTTGCACCGTATATTTTGCATGTAAAATCCTAAATGCGCTCCACAATTCCGGTATTCTGATTTGGGAAAGATTGTTTTTTGGTTATTGCTTCTGATGACAAATATTCTCAGCCCAGCCAGCCGTTTGTGGTACGTGAACAACACACCACACATTTGACTCGTTGTGTTAGAAAGGACTTCGGTTTGTTTGATTCTAATTTTTCACTGTCGAAATTTTTAAACATCCTCTCTCTTGGAATTGACCTGTCCTGATGTTCAGGTTTAATATTTGCAAGATGAACCAAATTCAAATGGCAAAACAAGTTCATTACAAAAAATAGTAACCAAAATGCTTTCAGAACAACCGACACGCCCGGGCGTTGGCGACGTTGGCCAGCATTATTCGTTGGCAGTGCCATCGTGTTCCAGATTTCGGAAGGCATGTTCGGAAATATTATGCTCACGTAACATATCTGTTAGTCAAATTGTTTAAAAATTGTATTTTCCAAATGCAGAACACGGAAAAATTGAAAAGCTTAGTCACCGGTTCGTACTGCGTTTTGGTCGTTTGATCGATTTGCGCCAGACAGCAGGTTCAAGTTTGACCGATTCAATCTCGTGCGCGTCGCAACCGTCATCGAACGGGTTGTGTTAGTTGTCAAGAGAAAATATTTCTCTTCCCAATGAACCATGTTTCGTTGGAGTCCGCATTGTTTAAATGGTACTGTTTTACTATTTTTGACAATTCGAAATAAGCATGTACCGTTTGTCCGATATTGAATGCATATTTCGCTATCATCACTGCCCGTCCGGCTGTTCGCGAATGGTGGAGCAGAAAGTTCAAACATCGTAGCAAACATAAAACCACTCTTTGGCGATACTTCCGCTGCTGTCGATTCATTGTTTACAATTTAAAAAACAATAGTCCAGAAAAATTACCTACACCTACCTAGCACCGAATGGTAACCGTCATGTGCGTATTCCCTAACAGGGCCGACGGATTCGGTGCCCGAACGTATCGCACGATTCTACTGCATTCACACACTCGTTTGTATTCGCTTAGTCGTTCGCTCGTTCTACCTGCTTTAGAAAAGTGCACATTAGAAAAAATGGCTGAAACCGCTGTTGACGTATCGGCCGCAGCTCCGGTTGCTGCTTCACCGGCCAAGGCACCGAAGAAAGCCAAAGCCGCCAAGGGAGAAGCCAAAAAACCGAAGAAGCCATCGACACATCCACCAGTCAATGACATGGTAGTGGCTGCCATCAAGACGCTGAAGGAACGCAACGGATCTTCGCTGCAGGCCATCAAGAAGTACATCGCCGCCAACTACAAGTGCGACGTCGCCAAGCTGGCCCCGTTCATCAAGAAGGCCCTGAAATCTGGCGTCGAGAAGGGAAAGCTCACCCAGACCAAGGGTTCCGGTGCATCCGGCTCGTTCAAAATCAAAGCCGGTGCCAAGCAACCGGCTGGCGAGAAGAAGCCGAAGAAGGCTGCTGCCAAAAAACCGAAGAAGGCTGCCGGAGAGAAGAAAAAGGTTGCCAAGAAACCCGCTGGCGAGAAGAAACCGAAGGCCAAAAAGCCTGCAGGTGAGAAAAAGCCGAAAGCCGCCGCTGCAAAGAAGGCTAAGGCAGCACCAGCCAAGGCCGCCAAGAAGGCTGCTGCACCGAAGCAGAAGGCCACCAAGCCATCGAAAGCCGCTGCCAACAAGCCCAAGACCCCGAAGCCAAAGAAGGCCGCGCCAGCCAAAAAAGCTGCCCCGAAGAAGGTGGCTGCCAAGAAGTAAATTGACCCATCGTCAGTCAGTCATCATCATCATGTCGAATTCTACCGTTCTTATTTCGACGGTGTTCAACAAAACAGTCCTTTTCAGGACTACCAAAAAATCCATGCAAAGAATTAATCGATATTTCCTACTTCGCTCGCTTTTGGGTAGTCCGCTTCAACAAAACTGCACAGTAAGAAAAAAAAAAAAAGTATGCTTTTATCCATCACAGCAGCACTACTTTCTGAGCGTGTGCTTCACCGACACGCTATAGTGGATAAATTGGTGCGCAGCCATAGAGCCGACCCCGCTGCTACGCGCATGCTTCTCTTGTAGTACAATCAAATATGTTCGTTCGCTCAGTCGGTAAGCAGCGACGAAAGGATCGGTAGGTGATCAAATGAAAATGCGGACGGATTATGCACGATGATTGATGAAGTCCGTTCGTAAAAATCTAGCTTGCGAAAATTCATCAATAAAAATGGTTGATGTTTTTGTTCCCAATTATATTTGTATTTTAAAACTATCCCAGTTTTCCTTTTCTTGGAAAATGAATGCCGTTATAGTTTCCATTTAGTGTAGAGCCAGTTCGGACACGGTATCGCTCTGTACGCGGTTTTTCGTATAATCATATTTAATTTAGTAGCTTGACTCTCCAGACGATTGTCGTTTTCATTCAACCAACCTTGCTTGATCGGTAAAAAAAAAATAAATCTATTCTCCAGCGCAATCGACCACCGACCATCGACTTTTCACTTGTAATGTGGGAAATTATCCTAGAAGCTATGGAAAAAAAAACAAGTCTTATGGCGCTTGCATGAGTAAATATGATTGATCGATAGTAAAATAGTAAATTTCTATAAGTTCTTTATCAGAAAATTGTGGTCGTCCTGAAAAGGACGTTTTTTCGATTGGTTTCAGTGCGAATCAAGTGCAATTTAGGCCTTCTTTTCGGTTTTCTTCGGGAGCAACACTGCCTGGATGTTTGGCAGTACACCGCCCTGTGCGATGGTAACTCCGGAGAGCAGTTTGTTCAACTCCTCGTCGTTACGGATGGCCAGCTGCAGATGACGAGGGATGATTCTCGTTTTCTTGTTGTCACGGGCAGCGTTACCGGCCAATTCCAGCACTTCGGCGGCCAGGTATTCCATCACTGCCGCCAGATAGACCGGTGCACCGGCACCGACACGTTCGGCGTAGTTTCCTTTCCGAAGCAGACGGTGGATTCTGCCTACTGGGAACTGCAGACCAGCACGGTTCGAGCGGGACTTTGCCTTTCCCTTAACTTTTCCTCCTTTGCCACGGCCAGACATTTTCTTTTATGTGTTTTGTTTTCGTAAAAAATCCACGAAACGATGCTAACAGCTAGGATGCTAACTCGGTAATACTGGCTGCCGCAGTACTAACCCTCTGTTTTATACCATCTCGCTGTTTCTCGTTCTGCGAATAGGCAGAGCATAAAGCGCAAAAGAGGATCAAATTTTGACAAAGGGGCTGTCCCTACTGCGTTGCCTGTAGCAGGTATAAAACGGGGTTTCTTGGGCGAGCTAGCGTCATTTACGTGAAAACAGCTACTCTGAACGCACGTCAACGTTAGAACGATGGCACCGAAAACTAGTGGAAAGGCGGCCAAAAAATCCGGCAAGGCCCAGAAGAACATCGCCAAGGGTGATAAGAAGAAGAAGAAGATCCGCAGGAAGGAAAGCTACGCTATCTACATCTACAAAGTGTTGAAGCAGGTCCACCCTGATACCGGAGTATCCTCGAAGGCGATGAGCATCATGAACAGTTTCGTCAATGACATCTTCGAACGCATTGCATCCGAGGCATCGCGTTTGGCTCATTACAACAAACGTTCGACGATTACCTCTCGCGAAATCCAGACTGCCGTTCGTCTGCTTTTGCCAGGAGAGTTGGCCAAGCACGCCGTTTCTGAGGGAACCAAAGCCGTCACCAAGTACACCAGCTCCAAGTAAACTGAGAACAACACCGACCCCGTGTATGCGAGAACTAACAAACGGCCCTTTTAAGGGCCACAAACAAATCTACACAAAGTGTTAAATTCGAATTCTCGTGTGTTGTTTTGCTTGCTTCTTCTTTACTCGTTTCGATTGTGATGGTGGTGGCCGTTTGTGAAAGAAAGTGCAATAGAGGGAAGGTGCTGGGCAATTGGTTTGAGTGAGTTTAGTTGTTTTGAACAATCTCATCCAATTTGTGCATTACATTATGCTGGAACTGAATTCCTTGAAACCAGCCACACACCGTTGCGGAAGCGAGAGAGAGCGAATTGTTTTAGGCACTACTTTTGTACAGGGATGACCAAAGATTTCCCGCCTTTTCCGAAGAACGGCGAAAGAAGACATTGATAAAACAAAAAACTTATCACATTCTCAGAGGGTAAATTTTGAAAAGGCGTCCCATAGTAAAGTATTCTTCTATGATGCTTTGATGGTAAGACTTCATCACGAAGACGACAAGCAAATGTAAATTTCTTTCGAACATGCACTTTTTCATTTGATTGCGCGCGTGCGTGTGTGTTTGTTTTCGTGAAAATCGCAGGTTTTCGAGAAGAATAAATCTCCTGTGCCAAAATAACGAAAATGTCATTATCTCTAGCAACCGAAGTTTACTGTTTGCTTGTTAGGAACAATTAGATTTGTACCTGCAGGACAGAAAACATTAGTTTGTTCGATTTTGCGAGTGGTGATTTATATTTTAATAGCGATTTGAGTTAGCATTCATCATTTATCACTCATCCATCGATTATCAATGAAAGGAGATGAATTCGGAGACAAAGAACGAAAAAGAAGATTTTCCGCTTTCCAAAAACATACACCAATACATATGTATATCAACGTCATACTGGTTTACTTCAATGTATGGGTATTGGTTTTTCCCTCAGTCATAATAAAGTTCATTCTTATGTTCTCTAACTTGCTTTTCTCTCTCTCTCGCTCTCCCAACGCACCTCTGTTTGCGATAAGTTGGAACATGTTGTTCATGGCAGTCTACACACACACACACACACACACACACAATTTGCGCAATAGTGCAACTGAGGTATGCGATTCACAAAATTGCTTGCTACTGAAAATTGCGGAAAAGAAAACACAAGACAAATTTTTTCAATTTTGTAGGCACAAGCGTTTTGAAACACGTACAATAACGGGAAGGTATCATATAAAGATTGGTTTTTACTTTTGTCGTTAAGTTTTTTTTTTCATGTACGTATTGTTTACCTCTCGGATGGTGGTAGGTAGAAACGAACAACCGTTTATACGACGCAAAGTCAAACCGATTTCCCATATCCCATCCATGAGCATGAGCAGAGGGAGAAAAAATACCGGTTAACCTGGACTACTTTTCACTTGAGAGTTTGAGAGATTTTTCACCATTTCAACCATTTTTCGTTCAGTTGCCATTTGTCATTGTTGCTAAGCTAACCTAACCATCCGAACAGCGAGAGTTCCGTTCACTGCGTTAGGATTGAGTAAGCCGCGTTCATCGTTTGATCATGTCAACGAAACTCAACAATCGATGCTAAATAAGCAACTTGCTATTGAGTAATCTTTCAGTAATTTCTTACATGGACCGTCGGAAAACAATTCGGAGTTCCTGTTTTCCAAGTAGATAGTCTTTCCAATAGGATATTCTAATGAGCAGCAGTTTTTATTTTTCCTGCTAGAATCGCACACCAATACACACTTACCAACCACTAAACTGCGGTTCGGTCTAGACAATTGGTGTACACTGTTGCCATAGTTGTTCGTCGGTTATTTTCATTCTCTCTTTCACGCCTCTCGCATTCTCGTAGTAGCCAATATTACTCTCCTTATTGTTTACGTTCGTGTCGCTATCGTATTTGTGGCATTCGTATTCGTTCGAAAATATATGTTAGTCGAATGGTCGAAACATCATCGGATTGATGAAAATATGTTCAAACAATCAAAATTATTCGCCAATCCAACAAAACTTTCATTGGCGAGAGTGTACTGTTTAATGAACTCTTCTCTCAATGTTTCAATATTCAGTTGCAATACTTAAAGCTCTAAACGTTTTCTCGAAAAATACCGACACAAGTTACCAAGCTAATTGGATTGGTGGTACTGACGATGCTTTTGGTTGTCAATAATAAACAATGCCACGTGTAGGGGCCGCTAATGTAATGTAAATGAATATACAGACACACACACACACACACACACACGCACGCGCGCGTTTATGCGACCTTGCCCTCCGGTTCTGAGACCGATGGCTGAACTTAGGTACAGCTTGATTTTCGTTTCCTCATATACACATTACATTACCATTTGTTTTTGGCCTGTGTGTGTGGCAGTGTTTATTCACCATCATGGTGGTAGCTACGATATCTTCTTCTTCTTCTTCTTTTTTTCTAGTCGGTCGTCACCATTCATGAGATGATGCCGACCAATGACACAGATACATGCGCTATATTGGATCGGTGTGTCGTCACGGATACGAACGAAAATTATTCTCTTATTTCTCGTGCGACACTTTCTCTAAGATTATATGATCAAGTTTGGATGTTTTAATGGCTGCATTTTCCGGTAAATCGATGGGAAAGATTTTCGCCATTGAACTCACATCGATCATTCTAAAATTCCGATTCGTCTGGTATGACCGATTTTGTCTTCTGTTTTCCAAACACTGAAAAAGCGGACATCATTTTCGCATCAGGTAGATACACCGATTCAGGGTAAAATTCCGAAAACGAAAATGAACAAAGGTCGCTATACTTGATTTGCGCATTATACTTTCCAGGCGTATCACAACTTTAGCAATCTTTAATTCAAAGCAATCTTAAATATTTCTTTATCACAGTGAGGTGGTCGTCCTGAAAAGGACGGGTTCTGTAAGGGGGGTAACACCAATATGTTCCGGAAATCGCAATTTAGGCCTTTTTCTCGGTTTTCTTCGGGAGCAGCACTGCCTGGATGTTTGGCAGTACACCGCCCTGTGCGATGGTAACTCCGGAGAGCAGTTTGTTCAACTCCTCGTCGTTACGGATGGCCAGCTGCAGATGGCGAGGGATGATTCTCGTTTTCTTGTTGTCACGGGCAGCGTTACCGGCCAATTCCAGCACTTCGGCGGCCAGGTATTCCATCACTGCCGCCAGATAGACCGGTGCACCGGCACCGACACGTTCGGCGTAGTTTCCCTTCCGGAGCAGACGGTGGATTCTGCCTACTGGGAACTGCAGACCAGCACGGTTTGAGCGGGACTTTGCCTTTCCCTTAACTTTTCCTCCTTTACCACGGCCAGACATTTTGTGTGTGCGTGTTTCTGCGTAAAAAATCCACGAGATGCTGTTAACGACTAGACAGCCAATTCAGTAATACTGGCTGCCGCCGTACTAACCCTCTGTTTTATATCGTCTCACTGTTTCCCGTTCTGCGAACAGGAAAAGGAATTCTAACAAAGGGGCAGTCCATGCGCCGCTCTCAATAGCAGGTATAAAACGAGCTGTCATATGGCAAATAGCGTCATTTAAGTTAAAGCAGTTACTCTGAACGTACGAGAACCGTCAAGCACGATGGCACCGAAAACCAGTGGAAAGGCAGCCAAAAAATCCGGCAAGGCCCAGAAAAACATCGCCAAGGGAGATAAGAAAAAGAAGAAGATCCGCAGGAAGGAAAGCTACGCTATCTACATCTACAAAGTGTTGAAGCAGGTCCACCCTGATACCGGAGTATCCTCGAAGGCGATGAGCATCATGAACAGTTTCGTCAATGACATCTTCGAACGCATTGCATCCGAGGCATCGCGTTTGGCCCATTACAACAAACGTTCGACGATTACCTCTCGCGAAATCCAGACCGCCGTTCGTCTGCTTTTGCCAGGAGAGTTGGCCAAGCACGCCGTTTCGGAAGGAACCAAAGCCGTCACCAAGTACACTAGCTCCAAGTAAACTGAGTGAGAACAACCAAACCCCCCCGATCGTGTGTGTGCATACGAATCGCCAAGCATAATCGGCCCTTTTAAGGGCCACAAACAAATCTACACAAAGTGTTAAGTTCGCATATTTCCCTCATTCAATCACCAAACACATTTTGTTCGTTGATGATTTTACTTTCATCAGCCAACAAACACCTAACGAGAAAAACAGAACAAATTATGAACAACACAGGTACAATTGTTCTCGCGTTTCGGAGTATTCATCCATGCCATATGGACAATATATTGTTCGGAGCAAAAATATGTTGGTTTCGAAATAAAGAAAAGTATCGATTACTTTTCGGACCAATCGACAGACTTGGTCGACCAACCAAATAATAAATTGCTACACATACACATGCATGCTACTGTAAACCAACCAATGACATATCAACAGCAATCGTTTTTCTATCCTAGGCGGCTTTGAGCAAATGCTGCATGTTGTATAGTCGAAATTCGAAGCCAACAGCATTGACAGTTGACCAGAACAGTTGAATGGGAATGAATGATTTCGAAAAGATAGTTCATGTTAAACAACATAACTAATTTCTTTTCTCAAATGTTACGTTTTTCAGCGGCGCGTTGAGTAGTACTCAAGTGTCAACAGCAGTTTGAAACTCACAACCGACCAGAAATAATAATGTCGTGTTTGCTTGATGCGAAACCGAAAACCAGTTTCCACCCTAACGACTGCTGGTTAAATTGTTTGTTTGAAAACCTAGTTGTTGGACTGAAAAATCTAGTCAGTTTCGAACCCGGTTGAATTCACACTACTCACTACTCTATTGCACACTTCTTACTATTCTCATATCATCACCACCACCACCACCATCATCATCATCATCATCATCATGATTATAGATTATAATGAATACCAGCAAATGCTAACTAATTCTTTGCGAAACATATTGGTGGCCCTGAAAAGGGCCTTTTATCCTTCCGTATTATGTTATGTGTGTTCTCGTTACGACGTTTAACCTCCGAAACCATACAGAGTGCGACCCTGTCGCTTCAGAGCATACACGACATCCATGGCGGTGACGGTCTTGCGCTTGGCGTGTTCAGTGTAGGTTACTGCATCTCGGATCACATTTTCCAGGAACACCTTCAGCACTCCACGAGTTTCCTCATAGATCAGACCGGAGATACGCTTGACACCACCACGACGAGCCAGACGACGGATAGCGGGCTTGGTAATTCCCTGGATGTTATCACGAAGCACTTTACGATGACGCTTGGCGCCTCCTTTTCCGAGTCCCTTTCCTCCTTTGCCGCGACCAGTCATTTTTCTCTGCTAGCTGCTTGTTCTTGCAAGTAAGACAGTACAAGTGAAACTAATGCCACTTCGCAGACCGGTGCTTTTTTTTATACCTACCGAGAGGGTCCGTTTCGTGCTTTGCTTTGTGCTGATTGGCTGCTTCAGAGCGGTCGGGCAGGTATAAAACAGCCAGCCAGGTCCGTTTTGAGCTCATTCTGTGTTTTGTTTTCAACGCGTACAGTACGGTGTAGAGAGAAAGGATAAGCAAAAGAAAGAAATAATGGCTCGTACCAAGCAGACCGCTCGTAAATCGACCGGAGGAAAGGCTCCTCGTAAGCAACTGGCGACAAAGGCTGCTCGCAAAAGTGCTCCTGCTACTGGCGGAGTGAAGAAACCCCATCGTTATCGGCCAGGAACAGTAGCCCTTCGGGAGATCCGTCGTTACCAGAAATCGACTGAGCTGTTGATTCGCAAGCTGCCGTTCCAGCGTTTAGTGCGTGAAATTGCCCAAGATTTCAAGACCGACCTTCGCTTCCAGAGTTCCGCCGTCATGGCACTGCAGGAGGCCAGCGAAGCCTATCTAGTCGGTTTGTTCGAGGACACCAATCTATGCGCGATCCACGCCAAGCGTGTTACCATCATGCCAAAGGACATCCAGCTGGCTCGTCGGATCCGTGGCGAACGTGCTTAAACAGGCTATCGGCTTTCGTTTGATCTCACAACATATACCCCAAAGGCCCTTTTCAGGGCCACCCAATCAATTACCAACGAGTTTACGAATTCGAATATTTTCCCTTAAACAATCACATACTCAGACACACACACACACAAGTTGCGCGCGCACAGAAAATGACATCCGATCCGTTGCACAATTCATGCCCCATATGGAAAGTCAGTAATCTATAGGTGTTTGAAATGTTTTCCTTATTTTTTGGTCTTTCATTTTTGTTTCTGCTAAAGTAGCAGTTGAGAGGAGAATAGACGACCTGCTGACAGACAAGCAGCACAGACAATACACATTGCTTCCCTGTTACATAGTTCAGCAATGTGTATTGTCCTGTTACCCAGCTTGCAACACATCGTGCACTCGCCGTGTCATGCCATGTGACTGACTGCCTGACAATTCTGACGGGATTCGGCCACCAGTTACTAGTATTACTCTGCTACTGCTACTCTCAATACACTATACTATACAATATTGGTTCAAAATCATGAAAATACCAATTTGTTTCGTTCCAAGACTACCCCGACAGACGCTTGCTTGCCGTTGACATAGTCAACGTCCCATCCCCAGACGACTGGTGGGGATGTTTCTGGCGAAAGAAATACACAGCAATTGCCAATCTTTGAATAGTAGGCTAATGTTCGGTTGGGTTCGGTGCTTTCTTCCGGTACGTGACAATTTTCGGCCAATATCTATCAAATATAAGCAACACTCAAATTCGGTATCAAATCAAATCACTGCTCGAGTTCTTTGTTGCCAATCGATTGAGACTGAGAGACTGACTATGTCTGGCACGCACGCTAGACAGATGGAGGTGTCGAAGGATTATTATTATTATTTAATGGTAATACTTGCACCGTATATTTTGCATGTAAAATCCTAAATGCGCTCCACAATTCCGGTATTCTGATTTGGGAAAGATTGTTTTTTGGTTATTGCTTCTGATGACAAATATTCTCAGCCCAGCCAGCCGTTTGTGGTACGTGAACAACACACCACACATTTGACTCGTTGTGTTAGAAAGGACTTCGGTTTGTTTGATTCTAATTTTTCACTGTCGAAATTTTTAAACATCCTCTCTCTTGGAATTGACCTGTCCTGATGTTCAGGTTTAATATTTGCAAGATGAACCAAATTCAAATGGCAAAACAAGTTCATTACAAAAAATAGTAACCAAAATGCTTTCAGAACAACCGACACGCCCGGGCGTTGGCGACGTTGGCCAGCATTATTCGTTGGCAGTGCCATCGTGTTCCAGATTTCGGAAGGCATGTTCGGAAATATTATGCTCACGTAACATATCTGTTAGTCAAATTGTTTAAAAATTGTATTTTCCAAATGCAGAACACGGAAAAATTGAAAAGCTTAGTCACCGGTTCGTACTGCGTTTTGGTCGTTTGATCGATTTGCGCCAGACAGCAGGTTCAAGTTTGACCGATTCAATCTCGTGCGCGTCGCAACCGTCATCGAACGGGTTGTGTTAGTTGTCAAGAGAAAATATTTCTCTTCCCAATGAACCATGTTTCGTTGGAGTCCGCATTGTTTAAATGGTACTGTTTTACTATTTTTGACAATTCGAAATAAGCATGTACCGTTTGTCCGATATTGAATGCATATTTCGCTATCATCACTGCCCGTCCGGCTGTTCGCGAATGGTGGAGCAGAAAGTTCAAACATCGTAGCAAACATAAAACCACTCTTTGGCGATACTTCCGCTGCTGTCGATTCATTGTTTACAATTTAAAAAACAATAGTCCAGAAAAATTACCTACACCTACCTAGCACCGAATGGTAACCGTCATGTGCGTATTCCCTAACAGGGCCGACGGATTCGGTGCCCGAACGTATCGCACGATTCTACTGCATTCACACACTCGTTTGTATTCGCTTAGTCGTTCGCTCGTTCTACCTGCTTTAGAAAAGTGCACATTAGAAAAAATGGCTGAAACCGCTGTTGACGTATCGGCCGCAGCTCCGGTTGCTGCTTCACCGGCCAAGGCACCGAAGAAAGCCAAAGCCGCCAAGGGAGAAGCCAAAAAACCGAAGAAGCCATCGACACATCCACCAGTCAATGACATGGTAGTGGCTGCCATCAAGACGCTGAAGGAACGCAACGGATCTTCGCTGCAGGCCATCAAGAAGTACATCGCCGCCAACTACAAGTGCGACGTCGCCAAGCTGGCCCCGTTCATCAAGAAGGCCCTGAAATCTGGCGTCGAGAAGGGAAAGCTCACCCAGACCAAGGGTTCCGGTGCATCCGGCTCGTTCAAAATCAAAGCCGGTGCCAAGCAACCGGCTGGCGAGAAGAAGCCGAAGAAGGCTGCTGCCAAAAAACCGAAGAAGGCTGCCGGAGAGAAGAAAAAGGTTGCCAAGAAACCCGCTGGCGAGAAGAAACCGAAGGCCAAAAAGCCTGCAGGTGAGAAAAAGCCGAAAGCCGCCGCTGCAAAGAAGGCTAAGGCAGCACCAGCCAAGGCCGCCAAGAAGGCTGCTGCACCGAAGCAGAAGGCCACCAAGCCATCGAAAGCCGCTGCCAACAAGCCCAAGACCCCGAAGCCAAAGAAGGCCGCGCCAGCCAAAAAAGCTGCCCCGAAGAAGGTGGCTGCCAAGAAGTAAATTGACCCATCGTCAGTCAGTCATCATCATCATGTCGAATTCTACCGTTCTTATTTCGACGGTGTTCAACAAAACAGTCCTTTTCAGGACTACCAAAAAATCCATGCAAAGAATTAATCGATATTTCCTACTTCGCTCGCTTTTGGGTAGTCCGCTTCAACAAAACTGCACAGTAAGAAAAAAAAAAAAAGTATGCTTTTATCCATCACAGCAGCACTACTTTCTGAGCGTGTGCTTCACCGACACGCTATAGTGGATAAATTGGTGCGCAGCCATAGAGCCGACCCCGCTGCTACGCGCATGCTTCTCTTGTAGTACAATCAAATATGTTCGTTCGCTCAGTCGGTAAGCAGCGACGAAAGGATCGGTAGGTGATCAAATGAAAATGCGGACGGATTATGCACGATGATTGATGAAGTCCGTTCGTAAAAATCTAGCTTGCGAAAATTCATCAATAAAAATGGTTGATGTTTTTGTTCCCAATTATATTTGTATTTTAAAACTATCCCAGTTTTCCTTTTCTTGGAAAATGAATGCCGTTATAGTTTCCATTTAGTGTAGAGCCAGTTCGGACACGGTATCGCTCTGTACGCGGTTTTTCGTATAATCATATTTAATTTAGTAGCTTGACTCTCCAGACGATTGTCGTTTTCATTCAACCAACCTTGCTTGATCGGTAAAAAAAAAATAAATCTATTCTCCAGCGCAATCGACCACCGACCATCGACTTTTCACTTGTAATGTGGGAAATTATCCTAGAAGCTATGGAAAAAAAAACAAGTCTTATGGCGCTTGCATGAGTAAATATGATTGATCGATAGTAAAATAGTAAATTTCTATAAGTTCTTTATCAGAAAATTGTGGTCGTCCTGAAAAGGACGTTTTTTCGATTGGTTTCAGTGCGAATCAAGTGCAATTTAGGCCTTCTTTTCGGTTTTCTTCGGGAGCAACACTGCCTGGATGTTTGGCAGTACACCGCCCTGTGCGATGGTAACTCCGGAGAGCAGTTTGTTCAACTCCTCGTCGTTACGGATGGCCAGCTGCAGATGACGAGGGATGATTCTCGTTTTCTTGTTGTCACGGGCAGCGTTACCGGCCAATTCCAGCACTTCGGCGGCCAGGTATTCCATCACTGCCGCCAGATAGACCGGTGCACCGGCACCGACACGTTCGGCGTAGTTTCCTTTCCGAAGCAGACGGTGGATTCTGCCTACTGGGAACTGCAGACCAGCACGGTTCGAGCGGGACTTTGCCTTTCCCTTAACTTTTCCTCCTTTGCCACGGCCAGACATTTTCTTTTATGTGTTTTGTTTTCGTAAAAAATCCACGAAACGATGCTAACAGCTAGGATGCTAACTCGGTAATACTGGCTGCCGCAGTACTAACCCTCTGTTTTATACCATCTCGCTGTTTCTCGTTCTGCGAATAGGCAGAGCATAAAGCGCAAAAGAGGATCAAATTTTGACAAAGGGGCTGTCCCTACTGCGTTGCCTGTAGCAGGTATAAAACGGGGTTTCTTGGGCGAGCTAGCGTCATTTACGTGAAAACAGCTACTCTGAACGCACGTCAACGTTAGAACGATGGCACCGAAAACTAGTGGAAAGGCGGCCAAAAAATCCGGCAAGGCCCAGAAGAACATCGCCAAGGGTGATAAGAAGAAGAAGAAGATCCGCAGGAAGGAAAGCTACGCTATCTACATCTACAAAGTGTTGAAGCAGGTCCACCCTGATACCGGAGTATCCTCGAAGGCGATGAGCATCATGAACAGTTTCGTCAATGACATCTTCGAACGCATTGCATCCGAGGCATCGCGTTTGGCTCATTACAACAAACGTTCGACGATTACCTCTCGCGAAATCCAGACTGCCGTTCGTCTGCTTTTGCCAGGAGAGTTGGCCAAGCACGCCGTTTCTGAGGGAACCAAAGCCGTCACCAAGTACACCAGCTCCAAGTAAACTGAGAACAACACCGACCCCGTGTATGCGAGAACTAACAAACGGCCCTTTTAAGGGCCACAAACAAATCTACACAAAGTGTTAAATTCGAATTCTCGTGTGTTGTTTTGCTTGCTTCTTCTTTACTCGTTTCGATTGTGATGGTGGTGGCCGTTTGTGAAAGAAAGTGCAATAGAGGGAAGGTGCTGGGCAATTGGTTTGAGTGAGTTTAGTTGTTTTGAACAATCTCATCCAATTTGTGCATTACATTATGCTGGAACTGAATTCCTTGAAACCAGCCACACACCGTTGCGGAAGCGAGAGAGAGCGAATTGTTTTAGGCACTACTTTTGTACAGGGATGACCAAAGATTTCCCGCCTTTTCCGAAGAACGGCGAAAGAAGACATTGATAAAACAAAAAACTTATCACATTCTCAGAGGGTAAATTTTGAAAAGGCGTCCCATAGTAAAGTATTCTTCTATGATGCTTTGATGGTAAGACTTCATCACGAAGACGACAAGCAAATGTAAATTTCTTTCGAACATGCACTTTTTCATTTGATTGCGCGCGTGCGTGTGTGTTTGTTTTCGTGAAAATCGCAGGTTTTCGAGAAGAATAAATCTCCTGTGCCAAAATAACGAAAATGTCATTATCTCTAGCAACCGAAGTTTACTGTTTGCTTGTTAGGAACAATTAGATTTGTACCTGCAGGACAGAAAACATTAGTTTGTTCGATTTTGCGAGTGGTGATTTATATTTTAATAGCGATTTGAGTTAGCATTCATCATTTATCACTCATCCATCGATTATCAATGAAAGGAGATGAATTCGGAGACAAAGAACGAAAAAGAAGATTTTCCGCTTTCCAAAAACATACACCAATACATATGTATATCAACGTCATACTGGTTTACTTCAATGTATGGGTATTGGTTTTTCCCTCAGTCATAATAAAGTTCATTCTTATGTTCTCTAACTTGCTTTTCTCTCTCTCTCGCTCTCCCAACGCACCTCTGTTTGCGATAAGTTGGAACATGTTGTTCATGGCAGTCTACACACACACACACACACACACACACAATTTGCGCAATAGTGCAACTGAGGTATGCGATTCACAAAATTGCTTGCTACTGAAAATTGCGGAAAAGAAAACACAAGACAAATTTTTTCAATTTTGTAGGCACAAGCGTTTTGAAACACGTACAATAACGGGAAGGTATCATATAAAGATTGGTTTTTACTTTTGTCGTTAAGTTTTTTTTTTCATGTACGTATTGTTTACCTCTCGGATGGTGGTAGGTAGAAACGAACAACCGTTTATACGACGCAAAGTCAAACCGATTTCCCATATCCCATCCATGAGCATGAGCAGAGGGAGAAAAAATACCGGTTAACCTGGACTACTTTTCACTTGAGAGTTTGAGAGATTTTTCACCATTTCAACCATTTTTCGTTCAGTTGCCATTTGTCATTGTTGCTAAGCTAACCTAACCATCCGAACAGCGAGAGTTCCGTTCACTGCGTTAGGATTGAGTAAGCCGCGTTCATCGTTTGATCATGTCAACGAAACTCAACAATCGATGCTAAATAAGCAACTTGCTATTGAGTAATCTTTCAGTAATTTCTTACATGGACCGTCGGAAAACAATTCGGAGTTCCTGTTTTCCAAGTAGATAGTCTTTCCAATAGGATATTCTAATGAGCAGCAGTTTTTATTTTTCCTGCTAGAATCGCACACCAATACACACTTACCAACCACTAAACTGCGGTTCGGTCTAGACAATTGGTGTACACTGTTGCCATAGTTGTTCGTCGGTTATTTTCATTCTCTCTTTCACGCCTCTCGCATTCTCGTAGTAGCCAATATTACTCTCCTTATTGTTTACGTTCGTGTCGCTATCGTATTTGTGGCATTCGTATTCGTTCGAAAATATATGTTAGTCGAATGGTCGAAACATCATCGGATTGATGAAAATATGTTCAAACAATCAAAATTATTCGCCAATCCAACAAAACTTTCATTGGCGAGAGTGTACTGTTTAATGAACTCTTCTCTCAATGTTTCAATATTCAGTTGCAATACTTAAAGCTCTAAACGTTTTCTCGAAAAATACCGACACAAGTTACCAAGCTAATTGGATTGGTGGTACTGACGATGCTTTTGGTTGTCAATAATAAACAATGCCACGTGTAGGGGCCGCTAATGTAATGTAAATGAATATACAGACACACACACACACACACACACACGCACGCGCGCGTTTATGCGACCTTGCCCTCCGGTTCTGAGACCGATGGCTGAACTTAGGTACAGCTTGATTTTCGTTTCCTCATATACACATTACATTACCATTTGTTTTTGGCCTGTGTGTGTGGCAGTGTTTATTCACCATCATGGTGGTAGCTACGATATCTTCTTCTTCTTCTTCTTTTTTTCTAGTCGGTCGTCACCATTCATGAGATGATGCCGACCAATGACACAGATACATGCGCTATATTGGATCGGTGTGTCGTCACGGATACGAACGAAAATTATTCTCTTATTTCTCGTGCGACACTTTCTCTAAGATTATATGATCAAGTTTGGATGTTTTAATGGCTGCATTTTCCGGTAAATCGATGGGAAAGATTTTCGCCATTGAACTCACATCGATCATTCTAAAATTCCGATTCGTCTGGTATGACCGATTTTGTCTTCTGTTTTCCAAACACTGAAAAAGCGGACATCATTTTCGCATCAGGTAGATACACCGATTCAGGGTAAAATTCCGAAAACGAAAATGAACAAAGGTCGCTATACTTGATTTGCGCATTATACTTTCCAGGCGTATCACAACTTTAGCAATCTTTAATTCAAAGCAATCTTAAATATTTCTTTATCACAGTGAGGTGGTCGTCCTGAAAAGGACGGGTTCTGTAAGGGGGGTAACACCAATATGTTCCGGAAATCGCAATTTAGGCCTTTTTCTCGGTTTTCTTCGGGAGCAGCACTGCCTGGATGTTTGGCAGTACACCGCCCTGTGCGATGGTAACTCCGGAGAGCAGTTTGTTCAACTCCTCGTCGTTACGGATGGCCAGCTGCAGATGGCGAGGGATGATTCTCGTTTTCTTGTTGTCACGGGCAGCGTTACCGGCCAATTCCAGCACTTCGGCGGCCAGGTATTCCATCACTGCCGCCAGATAGACCGGTGCACCGGCACCGACACGTTCGGCGTAGTTTCCCTTCCGGAGCAGACGGTGGATTCTGCCTACTGGGAACTGCAGACCAGCACGGTTTGAGCGGGACTTTGCCTTTCCCTTAACTTTTCCTCCTTTACCACGGCCAGACATTTTGTGTGTGCGTGTTTCTGCGTAAAAAATCCACGAGATGCTGTTAACGACTAGACAGCCAATTCAGTAATACTGGCTGCCGCCGTACTAACCCTCTGTTTTATATCGTCTCACTGTTTCCCGTTCTGCGAACAGGAAAAGGAATTCTAACAAAGGGGCAGTCCATGCGCCGCTCTCAATAGCAGGTATAAAACGAGCTGTCATATGGCAAATAGCGTCATTTAAGTTAAAGCAGTTACTCTGAACGTACGAGAACCGTCAAGCACGATGGCACCGAAAACCAGTGGAAAGGCAGCCAAAAAATCCGGCAAGGCCCAGAAAAACATCGCCAAGGGAGATAAGAAAAAGAAGAAGATCCGCAGGAAGGAAAGCTACGCTATCTACATCTACAAAGTGTTGAAGCAGGTCCACCCTGATACCGGAGTATCCTCGAAGGCGATGAGCATCATGAACAGTTTCGTCAATGACATCTTCGAACGCATTGCATCCGAGGCATCGCGTTTGGCCCATTACAACAAACGTTCGACGATTACCTCTCGCGAAATCCAGACCGCCGTTCGTCTGCTTTTGCCAGGAGAGTTGGCCAAGCACGCCGTTTCGGAAGGAACCAAAGCCGTCACCAAGTACACTAGCTCCAAGTAAACTGAGTGAGAACAACCAAACCCCCCCGATCGTGTGTGTGCATACGAATCGCCAAGCATAATCGGCCCTTTTAAGGGCCACAAACAAATCTACACAAAGTGTTAAGTTCGCATATTTCCCTCATTCAATCACCAAACACATTTTGTTCGTTGATGATTTTACTTTCATCAGCCAACAAACACCTAACGAGAAAAACAGAACAAATTATGAACAACACAGGTACAATTGTTCTCGCGTTTCGGAGTATTCATCCATGCCATATGGACAATATATTGTTCGGAGCAAAAATATGTTGGTTTCGAAATAAAGAAAAGTATCGATTACTTTTCGGACCAATCGACAGACTTGGTCGACCAACCAAATAATAAATTGCTACACATACACATGCATGCTACTGTAAACCAACCAATGACATATCAACAGCAATCGTTTTTCTATCCTAGGCGGCTTTGAGCAAATGCTGCATGTTGTATAGTCGAAATTCGAAGCCAACAGCATTGACAGTTGACCAGAACAGTTGAATGGGAATGAATGATTTCGAAAAGATAGTTCATGTTAAACAACATAACTAATTTCTTTTCTCAAATGTTACGTTTTTCAGCGGCGCGTTGAGTAGTACTCAAGTGTCAACAGCAGTTTGAAACTCACAACCGACCAGAAATAATAATGTCGTGTTTGCTTGATGCGAAACCGAAAACCAGTTTCCACCCTAACGACTGCTGGTTAAATTGTTTGTTTGAAAACCTAGTTGTTGGACTGAAAAATCTAGTCAGTTTCGAACCCGGTTGAATTCACACTACTCACTACTCTATTGCACACTTCTTACTATTCTCATATCATCACCACCACCACCACCATCATCATCATCATCATCATCATGATTATAGATTATAATGAATACCAGCAAATGCTAACTAATTCTTTGCGAAACATATTGGTGGCCCTGAAAAGGGCCTTTTATCCTTCCGTATTATGTTATGTGTGTTCTCGTTACGACGTTTAACCTCCGAAACCATACAGAGTGCGACCCTGTCGCTTCAGAGCATACACGACATCCATGGCGGTGACGGTCTTGCGCTTGGCGTGTTCAGTGTAGGTTACTGCATCTCGGATCACATTTTCCAGGAACACCTTCAGCACTCCACGAGTTTCCTCATAGATCAGACCGGAGATACGCTTGACACCACCACGACGAGCCAGACGACGGATAGCGGGCTTGGTAATTCCCTGGATGTTATCACGAAGCACTTTACGATGACGCTTGGCGCCTCCTTTTCCGAGTCCCTTTCCTCCTTTGCCGCGACCAGTCATTTTTCTCTGCTAGCTGCTTGTTCTTGCAAGTAAGACAGTACAAGTGAAACTAATGCCACTTCGCAGACCGGTGCTTTTTTTTATACCTACCGAGAGGGTCCGTTTCGTGCTTTGCTTTGTGCTGATTGGCTGCTTCAGAGCGGTCGGGCAGGTATAAAACAGCCAGCCAGGTCCGTTTTGAGCTCATTCTGTGTTTTGTTTTCAACGCGTACAGTACGGTGTAGAGAGAAAGGATAAGCAAAAGAAAGAAATAATGGCTCGTACCAAGCAGACCGCTCGTAAATCGACCGGAGGAAAGGCTCCTCGTAAGCAACTGGCGACAAAGGCTGCTCGCAAAAGTGCTCCTGCTACTGGCGGAGTGAAGAAACCCCATCGTTATCGGCCAGGAACAGTAGCCCTTCGGGAGATCCGTCGTTACCAGAAATCGACTGAGCTGTTGATTCGCAAGCTGCCGTTCCAGCGTTTAGTGCGTGAAATTGCCCAAGATTTCAAGACCGACCTTCGCTTCCAGAGTTCCGCCGTCATGGCACTGCAGGAAGCCAGCGAAGCCTATCTCGTCGGTTTGTTCGAGGACACCAATCTATGCGCGATCCACGCCAAGCGTGTTACCATCATGCCAAAGGACATCCAGCTGGCTCGTCGGATCCGTGGCGAACGTGCTTAAACAGGCTATCGGCTTTCGTTTGATCTCACAACATATACCCCAAAGGCCCTTTTCAGGGCCACCCAATCAATTACCAACGAGTTTACGAATTCGAATATTTTCCCTTAAACAATCACATACTCAGACACACACACACAAGTTGCGCGCGCACAGAAAATGACATCCGATCCGTTGCACAATTCATGCCCCCCATATGGAAAGTCAGTAATCTATAGGTGTTTGAAATGTTTTCCTTATTTTTTGGTCTTTCATTTTTGTTTCTGCTAAAGTAGCAGTTGAGAGGAGAATAGACGACCTGCTGACAGACAAGCAGCACAGACAATACACATTGCTTCCCTGTTACATAGTTCAGCAAAATTTGTAACCCAGCTTGCAACACATCGTGCACTCGCCGTGTCATGCCATGTGACTGACTGCCTGACAATTCTGACGGGATTCGGCCACCAGTTACTAGTATTACTCTGCTACTGCTACTCTCAATACACTATACTATACAATATTGGTTCAAAATCATGAAAATACCAATTTGTTTCGTTCCAAGACTACCCCGACAGACGCTTGCTTGCCGTTGACATAGTCAACGTCCCATCCCCAGACGACTGGTGGGGATGTTTCTGGCGAAAGAAATACACAGCAATTGCCAATCTTTGAATAGTAGGCTAATGTTCGGTTGGGTTCGGTGCTTTCTTCCGGTACGTGACAATTTTCGGCCAATATCTATCAAATATAAGCAACACTCAAATTCGGTATCAAATCAAATCACTGCTCGAGTTCTTTGTTGCCAATCGATTGAGACTGAGAGACTGACTATGTCTGGCACGCACGCTAGACAGATGGAGGTGTCGAAGGATTATTATTATTATTTAATGGTAATACTTGCACCGTATATTTTGCATGTAAAATCCTAAATGCGCTCCACAATTCCGGTATTCTGATTTGGGAAAGATTGTTTTTTGGTTATTGCTTCTGATGACAAATATTCTCAGCCCAGCCAGCCGTTTGTGGTACGTGAACAACACACCACACATTTGACTCGTTGTGTTAGAAAGGACTTCGGTTTGTTTGATTCTAATTTTTCACTGTCGAAATTTTTAAACATCCTCTCTCTTGGAATTGACCTGTCCTGATGTTCAGGTTTAATATTTGCAAGATGAACCAAATTCAAATGGCAAAACAAGTTCATTACAAAAAATAGTAACCAAAATGCTTTCAGAACAACCGACACGCCCGGGCGTTGGCGACGTTGGCCAGCATTATTCGTTGGCAGTGCCATCGTGTTCCAGATTTCGGAAGGCATGTTCGGAAATATTATGCTCACGTAACATATCTGTTAGTCAAATTGTTTAAAAATTGTATTTTCCAAATGCAGAACACGGAAAAATTGAAAAGCTTAGTCACCGGTTCGTACTGCGTTTTGGTCGTTTGATCGATTTGCGCCAGACAGCAGGTTCAAGTTTGACCGATTCAATCTCGTGCGCGTCGCAACCGTCATCGAACGGGTTGTGTTAGTTGTCAAGAGAAAATATTTCTCTTCCCAATGAACCATGTTTCGTTGGAGTCCGCATTGTTTAAATGGTACTGTTTTACTATTTTTGACAATTCGAAATAAGCATGTACCGTTTGTCCGATATTGAATGCATATTTCGCTATCATCACTGCCCGTCCGGCTGTTCGCGAATGGTGGAGCAGAAAGTTCAAACATCGTAGCAAACATAAAACCACTCTTTGGCGATACTTCCGCTGCTGTCGATTCATTGTTTACAATTTAAAAAACAATAGTCCAGAAAAATTACCTACACCTACCTAGCACCGAATGGTAACCGTCATGTGCGTATTCCCTAACAGGGCCGACGGATTCGGTGCCCGAACGTATCGCACGATTCTACTGCATTCACACACTCGTTTGTATTCGCTTAGTCGTTCGCTCGTTCTACCTGCTTTAGAAAAGTGCACATTAGAAAAAATGGCTGAAACCGCTGTTGACGTATCGGCCGCAGCTCCGGTTGCTGCTTCACCGGCCAAGGCACCGAAGAAAGCCAAAGCCGCCAAGGGAGAAGCCAAAAAACCGAAGAAGCCATCGACACATCCACCAGTCAATGACATGGTAGTGGCTGCCATCAAGACGCTGAAGGAACGCAACGGATCTTCGCTGCAGGCCATCAAGAAGTACATCGCCGCCAACTACAAGTGCGACGTCGCCAAGCTGGCCCCGTTCATCAAGAAGGCCCTGAAATCTGGCGTCGAGAAGGGAAAGCTCACCCAGACCAAGGGTTCCGGTGCATCCGGCTCGTTCAAAATCAAAGCCGGTGCCAAGCAACCGGCTGGCGAGAAGAAGCCGAAGAAGGCTGCTGCCAAAAAACCGAAGAAGGCTGCCGGAGAGAAGAAAAAGGTTGCCAAGAAACCCGCTGGCGAGAAGAAACCGAAGGCCAAAAAGCCTGCAGGTGAGAAAAAGCCGAAAGCCGCCGCTGCAAAGAAGGCTAAGGCAGCACCAGCCAAGGCCGCCAAGAAGGCTGCTGCACCGAAGCAGAAGGCCACCAAGCCATCGAAAGCCGCTGCCAACAAGCCCAAGACCCCGAAGCCAAAGAAGGCCGCGCCAGCCAAAAAAGCTGCCCCGAAGAAGGTGGCTGCCAAGAAGTAAATTGACCCATCGTCAGTCAGTCATCATCATCATGTCGAATTCTACCGTTCTTATTTCGACGGTGTTCAACAAAACAGTCCTTTTCAGGACTACCAAAAAATCCATGCAAAGAATTAATCGATATTTCCTACTTCGCTCGCTTTTGGGTAGTCCGCTTCAACAAAACTGCACAGTAAGAAAAAAAAAAAAAGTATGCTTTTATCCATCACAGCAGCACTACTTTCTGAGCGTGTGCTTCACCGACACGCTATAGTGGATAAATTGGTGCGCAGCCATAGAGCCGACCCCGCTGCTACGCGCATGCTTCTCTTGTAGTACAATCAAATATGTTCGTTCGCTCAGTCGGTAAGCAGCGACGAAAGGATCGGTAGGTGATCAAATGAAAATGCGGACGGATTATGCACGATGATTGATGAAGTCCGTTCGTAAAAATCTAGCTTGCGAAAATTCATCAATAAAAATGGTTGATGTTTTTGTTCCCAATTATATTTGTATTTTAAAACTATCCCAGTTTTCCTTTTCTTGGAAAATGAATGCCGTTATAGTTTCCATTTAGTGTAGAGCCAGTTCGGACACGGTATCGCTCTGTACGCGGTTTTTCGTATAATCATATTTAATTTAGTAGCTTGACTCTCCAGACGATTGTCGTTTTCATTCAACCAACCTTGCTTGATCGGTAAAAAAAAAATAAATCTATTCTCCAGCGCAATCGACCACCGACCATCGACTTTTCACTTGTAATGTGGGAAATTATCCTAGAAGCTATGGAAAAAAAAACAAGTCTTATGGCGCTTGCATGAGTAAATATGATTGATCGATAGTAAAATAGTAAATTTCTATAAGTTCTTTATCAGAAAATTGTGGTCGTCCTGAAAAGGACGTTTTTTCGATTGGTTTCAGTGCGAATCAAGTGCAATTTAGGCCTTCTTTTCGGTTTTCTTCGGGAGCAACACTGCCTGGATGTTTGGCAGTACACCGCCCTGTGCGATGGTAACTCCGGAGAGCAGTTTGTTCAACTCCTCGTCGTTACGGATGGCCAGCTGCAGATGACGAGGGATGATTCTCGTTTTCTTGTTGTCACGGGCAGCGTTACCGGCCAATTCCAGCACTTCGGCGGCCAGGTATTCCATCACTGCCGCCAGATAGACCGGTGCACCGGCACCGACACGTTCGGCGTAGTTTCCTTTCCGAAGCAGACGGTGGATTCTGCCTACTGGGAACTGCAGACCAGCACGGTTCGAGCGGGACTTTGCCTTTCCCTTAACTTTTCCTCCTTTGCCACGGCCAGACATTTTCTTTTATGTGTTTTGTTTTCGTAAAAAATCCACGAAACGATGCTAACAGCTAGGATGCTAACTCGGTAATACTGGCTGCCGCAGTACTAACCCTCTGTTTTATACCATCTCGCTGTTTCTCGTTCTGCGAATAGGCAGAGCATAAAGCGCAAAAGAGGATCAAATTTTGACAAAGGGGCTGTCCCTACTGCGTTGCCTGTAGCAGGTATAAAACGGGGTTTCTTGGGCGAGCTAGCGTCATTTACGTGAAAACAGCTACTCTGAACGCACGTCAACGTTAGAACGATGGCACCGAAAACTAGTGGAAAGGCGGCCAAAAAATCCGGCAAGGCCCAGAAGAACATCGCCAAGGGTGATAAGAAGAAGAAGAAGATCCGCAGGAAGGAAAGCTACGCTATCTACATCTACAAAGTGTTGAAGCAGGTCCACCCTGATACCGGAGTATCCTCGAAGGCGATGAGCATCATGAACAGTTTCGTCAATGACATCTTCGAACGCATTGCATCCGAGGCATCGCGTTTGGCTCATTACAACAAACGTTCGACGATTACCTCTCGCGAAATCCAGACTGCCGTTCGTCTGCTTTTGCCAGGAGAGTTGGCCAAGCACGCCGTTTCTGAGGGAACCAAAGCCGTCACCAAGTACACCAGCTCCAAGTAAACTGAGAACAACACCGACCCCGTGTATGCGAGAACTAACAAACGGCCCTTTTAAGGGCCACAAACAAATCTACACAAAGTGTTAAATTCGAATTCTCGTGTGTTGTTTTGCTTGCTTCTTCTTTACTCGTTTCGATTGTGATGGTGGTGGCCGTTTGTGAAAGAAAGTGCAATAGAGGGAAGGTGCTGGGCAATTGGTTTGAGTGAGTTTAGTTGTTTTGAACAATCTCATCCAATTTGTGCATTACATTATGCTGGAACTGAATTCCTTGAAACCAGCCACACACCGTTGCGGAAGCGAGAGAGAGCGAATTGTTTTAGGCACTACTTTTGTACAGGGATGACCAAAGATTTCCCGCCTTTTCCGAAGAACGGCGAAAGAAGACATTGATAAAACAAAAAACTTATCACATTCTCAGAGGGTAAATTTTGAAAAGGCGTCCCATAGTAAAGTATTCTTCTATGATGCTTTGATGGTAAGACTTCATCACGAAGACGACAAGCAAATGTAAATTTCTTTCGAACATGCACTTTTTCATTTGATTGCGCGCGTGCGTGTGTGTTTGTTTTCGTGAAAATCGCAGGTTTTCGAGAAGAATAAATCTCCTGTGCCAAAATAACGAAAATGTCATTATCTCTAGCAACCGAAGTTTACTGTTTGCTTGTTAGGAACAATTAGATTTGTACCTGCAGGACAGAAAACATTAGTTTGTTCGATTTTGCGAGTGGTGATTTATATTTTAATAGCGATTTGAGTTAGCATTCATCATTTATCACTCATCCATCGATTATCAATGAAAGGAGATGAATTCGGAGACAAAGAACGAAAAAGAAGATTTTCCGCTTTCCAAAAACATACACCAATACATATGTATATCAACGTCATACTGGTTTACTTCAATGTATGGGTATTGGTTTTTCCCTCAGTCATAATAAAGTTCATTCTTATGTTCTCTAACTTGCTTTTCTCTCTCTCTCGCTCTCCCAACGCACCTCTGTTTGCGATAAGTTGGAACATGTTGTTCATGGCAGTCTACACACACACACACACACACACACACACAATTTGCGCAATAGTGCAACTGAGGTATGCGATTCACAAAATTGCTTGCTACTGAAAATTGCGGAAAAGAAAACACAAGACAAATTTTTTCAATTTTGTAGGCACAAGCGTTTTGAAACACGTACAATAACGGGAAGGTATCATATAAAGATTGGTTTTTACTTTTGTCGTTAAGTTTTTTTTTTCATGTACGTATTGTTTACCTCTCGGATGGTGGTAGGTAGAAACGAACAACCGTTTATACGACGCAAAGTCAAACCGATTTCCCATATCCCATCCATGAGCATGAGCAGAGGGAGAAAAAATACCGGTTAACCTGGACTACTTTTCACTTGAGAGTTTGAGAGATTTTTCACCATTTCAACCATTTTTCGTTCAGTTGCCATTTGTCATTGTTGCTAAGCTAACCTAACCATCCGAACAGCGAGAGTTCCGTTCACTGCGTTAGGATTGAGTAAGCCGCGTTCATCGTTTGATCATGTCAACGAAACTCAACAATCGATGCTAAATAAGCAACTTGCTATTGAGTAATCTTTCAGTAATTTCTTACATGGACCGTCGGAAAACAATTCGGAGTTCCTGTTTTCCAAGTAGATAGTCTTTCCAATAGGATATTCTAATGAGCAGCAGTTTTTATTTTTCCTGCTAGAATCGCACACCAATACACACTTACCAACCACTAAACTGCGGTTCGGTCTAGACAATTGGTGTACACTGTTGCCATAGTTGTTCGTCGGTTATTTTCATTCTCTCTTTCACGCCTCTCGCATTCTCGTAGTAGCCAATATTACTCTCCTTATTGTTTACGTTCGTGTCGCTATCGTATTTGTGGCATTCGTATTCGTTCGAAAATATATGTTAGTCGAATGGTCGAAACATCATCGGATTGATGAAAATATGTTCAAACAATCAAAATTATTCGCCAATCCAACAAAACTTTCATTGGCGAGAGTGTACTGTTTAATGAACTCTTCTCTCAATGTTTCAATATTCAGTTGCAATACTTAAAGCTCTAAACGTTTTCTCGAAAAATACCGACACAAGTTACCAAGCTAATTGGATTGGTGGTACTGACGATGCTTTTGGTTGTCAATAATAAACAATGCCACGTGTAGGGGCCGCTAATGTAATGTAAATGAATATACAGACACACACACACACACACACACACGCACGCGCGCGTTTATGCGACCTTGCCCTCCGGTTCTGAGACCGATGGCTGAACTTAGGTACAGCTTGATTTTCGTTTCCTCATATACACATTACATTACCATTTGTTTTTGGCCTGTGTGTGTGGCAGTGTTTATTCACCATCATGGTGGTAGCTACGATATCTTCTTCTTCTTCTTCTTTTTTTCTAGTCGGTCGTCACCATTCATGAGATGATGCCGACCAATGACACAGATACATGCGCTATATTGGATCGGTGTGTCGTCACGGATACGAACGAAAATTATTCTCTTATTTCTCGTGCGACACTTTCTCTAAGATTATATGATCAAGTTTGGATGTTTTAATGGCTGCATTTTCCGGTAAATCGATGGGAAAGATTTTCGCCATTGAACTCACATCGATCATTCTAAAATTCCGATTCGTCTGGTATGACCGATTTTGTCTTCTGTTTTCCAAACACTGAAAAAGCGGACATCATTTTCGCATCAGGTAGATACACCGATTCAGGGTAAAATTCCGAAAACGAAAATGAACAAAGGTCGCTATACTTGATTTGCGCATTATACTTTCCAGGCGTATCACAACTTTAGCAATCTTTAATTCAAAGCAATCTTAAATATTTCTTTATCACAGTGAGGTGGTCGTCCTGAAAAGGACGGGTTCTGTAAGGGGGGTAACACCAATATGTTCCGGAAATCGCAATTTAGGCCTTTTTCTCGGTTTTCTTCGGGAGCAGCACTGCCTGGATGTTTGGCAGTACACCGCCCTGTGCGATGGTAACTCCGGAGAGCAGTTTGTTCAACTCCTCGTCGTTACGGATGGCCAGCTGCAGATGGCGAGGGATGATTCTCGTTTTCTTGTTGTCACGGGCAGCGTTACCGGCCAATTCCAGCACTTCGGCGGCCAGGTATTCCATCACTGCCGCCAGATAGACCGGTGCACCGGCACCGACACGTTCGGCGTAGTTTCCCTTCCGGAGCAGACGGTGGATTCTGCCTACTGGGAACTGCAGACCAGCACGGTTTGAGCGGGACTTTGCCTTTCCCTTAACTTTTCCTCCTTTACCACGGCCAGACATTTTGTGTGTGCGTGTTTCTGCGTAAAAAATCCACGAGATGCTGTTAACGACTAGACAGCCAATTCAGTAATACTGGCTGCCGCCGTACTAACCCTCTGTTTTATATCGTCTCACTGTTTCCCGTTCTGCGAACAGGAAAAGGAATTCTAACAAAGGGGCAGTCCATGCGCCGCTCTCAATAGCAGGTATAAAACGAGCTGTCATATGGCAAATAGCGTCATTTAAGTTAAAGCAGTTACTCTGAACGTACGAGAACCGTCAAGCACGATGGCACCGAAAACCAGTGGAAAGGCAGCCAAAAAATCCGGCAAGGCCCAGAAAAACATCGCCAAGGGAGATAAGAAAAAGAAGAAGATCCGCAGGAAGGAAAGCTACGCTATCTACATCTACAAAGTGTTGAAGCAGGTCCACCCTGATACCGGAGTATCCTCGAAGGCGATGAGCATCATGAACAGTTTCGTCAATGACATCTTCGAACGCATTGCATCCGAGGCATCGCGTTTGGCCCATTACAACAAACGTTCGACGATTACCTCTCGCGAAATCCAGACCGCCGTTCGTCTGCTTTTGCCAGGAGAGTTGGCCAAGCACGCCGTTTCGGAAGGAACCAAAGCCGTCACCAAGTACACTAGCTCCAAGTAAACTGAGTGAGAACAACCAAACCCCCCCGATCGTGTGTGTGCATACGAATCGCCAAGCATAATCGGCCCTTTTAAGGGCCACAAACAAATCTACACAAAGTGTTAAGTTCGCATATTTCCCTCATTCAATCACCAAACACATTTTGTTCGTTGATGATTTTACTTTCATCAGCCAACAAACACCTAACGAGAAAAACAGAACAAATTATGAACAACACAGGTACAATTGTTCTCGCGTTTCGGAGTATTCATCCATGCCATATGGACAATATATTGTTCGGAGCAAAAATATGTTGGTTTCGAAATAAAGAAAAGTATCGATTACTTTTCGGACCAATCGACAGACTTGGTCGACCAACCAAATAATAAATTGCTACACATACACATGCATGCTACTGTAAACCAACCAATGACATATCAACAGCAATCGTTTTTCTATCCTAGGCGGCTTTGAGCAAATGCTGCATGTTGTATAGTCGAAATTCGAAGCCAACAGCATTGACAGTTGACCAGAACAGTTGAATGGGAATGAATGATTTCGAAAAGATAGTTCATGTTAAACAACATAACTAATTTCTTTTCTCAAATGTTACGTTTTTCAGCGGCGCGTTGAGTAGTACTCAAGTGTCAACAGCAGTTTGAAACTCACAACCGACCAGAAATAATAATGTCGTGTTTGCTTGATGCGAAACCGAAAACCAGTTTCCACCCTAACGACTGCTGGTTAAATTGTTTGTTTGAAAACCTAGTTGTTGGACTGAAAAATCTAGTCAGTTTCGAACCCGGTTGAATTCACACTACTCACTACTCTATTGCACACTTCTTACTATTCTCATATCATCACCACCACCACCACCATCATCATCATCATCATCATCATGATTATAGATTATAATGAATACCAGCAAATGCTAACTAATTCTTTGCGAAACATATTGGTGGCCCTGAAAAGGGCCTTTTATCCTTCCGTATTATGTTATGTGTGTTCTCGTTACGACGTTTAACCTCCGAAACCATACAGAGTGCGACCCTGTCGCTTCAGAGCATACACGACATCCATGGCGGTGACGGTCTTGCGCTTGGCGTGTTCAGTGTAGGTTACTGCATCTCGGATCACATTTTCCAGGAACACCTTCAGCACTCCACGAGTTTCCTCATAGATCAGACCGGAGATACGCTTGACACCACCACGACGAGCCAGACGACGGATAGCGGGCTTGGTAATTCCCTGGATGTTATCACGAAGCACTTTACGATGACGCTTGGCGCCTCCTTTTCCGAGTCCCTTTCCTCCTTTGCCGCGACCAGTCATTTTTCTCTGCTAGCTGCTTGTTCTTGCAAGTAAGACAGTACAAGTGAAACTAATGCCACTTCGCAGACCGGTGCTTTTTTTTATACCTACCGAGAGGGTCCGTTTCGTGCTTTGCTTTGTGCTGATTGGCTGCTTCAGAGCGGTCGGGCAGGTATAAAACAGCCAGCCAGGTCCGTTTTGAGCTCATTCTGTGTTTTGTTTTCAACGCGTACAGTACGGTGTAGAGAGAAAGGATAAGCAAAAGAAAGAAATAATGGCTCGTACCAAGCAGACCGCTCGTAAATCGACCGGAGGAAAGGCTCCTCGTAAGCAACTGGCGACAAAGGCTGCTCGCAAAAGTGCTCCTGCTACTGGCGGAGTGAAGAAACCCCATCGTTATCGGCCAGGAACAGTAGCCCTTCGGGAGATCCGTCGTTACCAGAAATCGACTGAGCTGTTGATTCGCAAGCTGCCGTTCCAGCGTTTAGTGCGTGAAATTGCCCAAGATTTCAAGACCGACCTTCGCTTCCAGAGTTCCGCCGTCATGGCACTGCAGGAGGCCAGCGAAGCCTATCTAGTCGGTTTGTTCGAGGACACCAATCTATGCGCGATCCACGCCAAGCGTGTTACCATCATGCCAAAGGACATCCAGCTGGCTCGTCGGATCCGTGGCGAACGTGCTTAAACAGGCTATCGGCTTTCGTTTGATCTCACAACATATACCCCAAAGGCCCTTTTCAGGGCCACCCAATCAATTACCAACGAGTTTACGAATTCGAATATTTTCCCTTAAACAATCACATACTCAGACACACACACACAAGTTGCGCGCGCACAGAAAATGACATCCGATCCGTTGCACAATTCATGCCCCCCATATGGAAAGTCAGTAATCTATAGGTGTTTGAAATGTTTTCCTTATTTTTTGGTCTTTCATTTTTGTTTCTGCTAAAGTAGCAGTTGAGAGGAGAATAGACGACCTGCTGACAGACAAGCAGCACAGACAATACACATTGCTTCCCTGTTACATAGTTCAGCAAAATTTGTAACCCAGCTTGCAACACATCGTGCACTCGCCGTGTCATGCCATGTGACTGACTGCCTGACAATTCTGACGGGATTCGGCCACCAGTTACTAGTATTACTCTGCTACTGCTACTCTCAATACACTATACTATACAATATTGGTTCAAAATCATGAAAATACCAATTTGTTTCGTTCCAAGACTACCCCGACAGACGCTTGCTTGCCGTTGACATAGTCAACGTCCCATCCCCAGACGACTGGTGGGGATGTTTCTGGCGAAAGAAATACACAGCAATTGCCAATCTTTGAATAGTAGGCTAATGTTCGGTTGGGTTCGGTGCTTTCTTCCGGTACGTGACAATTTTCGGCCAATATCTATCAAATATAAGCAACACTCAAATTCGGTATCAAATCAAATCACTGCTCGAGTTCTTTGTTGCCAATCGATTGAGACTGAGAGACTGACTATGTCTGGCACGCACGCTAGACAGATGGAGGTGTCGAAGGATTATTATTATTATTTAATGGTAATACTTGCACCGTATATTTTGCATGTAAAATCCTAAATGCGCTCCACAATTCCGGTATTCTGATTTGGGAAAGATTGTTTTTTGGTTATTGCTTCTGATGACAAATATTCTCAGCCCAGCCAGCCGTTTGTGGTACGTGAACAACACACCACACATTTGACTCGTTGTGTTAGAAAGGACTTCGGTTTGTTTGATTCTAATTTTTCACTGTCGAAATTTTTAAACATCCTCTCTCTTGGAATTGACCTGTCCTGATGTTCAGGTTTAATATTTGCAAGATGAACCAAATTCAAATGGCAAAACAAGTTCATTACAAAAAATAGTAACCAAAATGCTTTCAGAACAACCGACACGCCCGGGCGTTGGCGACGTTGGCCAGCATTATTCGTTGGCAGTGCCATCGTGTTCCAGATTTCGGAAGGCATGTTCGGAAATATTATGCTCACGTAACATATCTGTTAGTCAAATTGTTTAAAAATTGTATTTTCCAAATGCAGAACACGGAAAAATTGAAAAGCTTAGTCACCGGTTCGTACTGCGTTTTGGTCGTTTGATCGATTTGCGCCAGACAGCAGGTTCAAGTTTGACCGATTCAATCTCGTGCGCGTCGCAACCGTCATCGAACGGGTTGTGTTAGTTGTCAAGAGAAAATATTTCTCTTCCCAATGAACCATGTTTCGTTGGAGTCCGCATTGTTTAAATGGTACTGTTTTACTATTTTTGACAATTCGAAATAAGCATGTACCGTTTGTCCGATATTGAATGCATATTTCGCTATCATCACTGCCCGTCCGGCTGTTCGCGAATGGTGGAGCAGAAAGTTCAAACATCGTAGCAAACATAAAACCACTCTTTGGCGATACTTCCGCTGCTGTCGATTCATTGTTTACAATTTAAAAAACAATAGTCCAGAAAAATTACCTACACCTACCTAGCACCGAATGGTAACCGTCATGTGCGTATTCCCTAACAGGGCCGACGGATTCGGTGCCCGAACGTATCGCACGATTCTACTGCATTCACACACTCGTTTGTATTCGCTTAGTCGTTCGCTCGTTCTACCTGCTTTAGAAAAGTGCACATTAGAAAAAATGGCTGAAACCGCTGTTGACGTATCGGCCGCAGCTCCGGTTGCTGCTTCACCGGCCAAGGCACCGAAGAAAGCCAAAGCCGCCAAGGGAGAAGCCAAAAAACCGAAGAAGCCATCGACACATCCACCAGTCAATGACATGGTAGTGGCTGCCATCAAGACGCTGAAGGAACGCAACGGATCTTCGCTGCAGGCCATCAAGAAGTACATCGCCGCCAACTACAAGTGCGACGTCGCCAAGCTGGCCCCGTTCATCAAGAAGGCCCTGAAATCTGGCGTCGAGAAGGGAAAGCTCACCCAGACCAAGGGTTCCGGTGCATCCGGCTCGTTCAAAATCAAAGCCGGTGCCAAGCAACCGGCTGGCGAGAAGAAGCCGAAGAAGGCTGCTGCCAAAAAACCGAAGAAGGCTGCCGGAGAGAAGAAAAAGGTTGCCAAGAAACCCGCTGGCGAGAAGAAACCGAAGGCCAAAAAGCCTGCAGGTGAGAAAAAGCCGAAAGCCGCCGCTGCAAAGAAGGCTAAGGCAGCACCAGCCAAGGCCGCCAAGAAGGCTGCTGCACCGAAGCAGAAGGCCACCAAGCCATCGAAAGCCGCTGCCAACAAGCCCAAGACCCCGAAGCCAAAGAAGGCCGCGCCAGCCAAAAAAGCTGCCCCGAAGAAGGTGGCTGCCAAGAAGTAAATTGACCCATCGTCAGTCAGTCATCATCATCATGTCGAATTCTACCGTTCTTATTTCGACGGTGTTCAACAAAACAGTCCTTTTCAGGACTACCAAAAAATCCATGCAAAGAATTAATCGATATTTCCTACTTCGCTCGCTTTTGGGTAGTCCGCTTCAACAAAACTGCACAGTAAGAAAAAAAAAAAAAGTATGCTTTTATCCATCACAGCAGCACTACTTTCTGAGCGTGTGCTTCACCGACACGCTATAGTGGATAAATTGGTGCGCAGCCATAGAGCCGACCCCGCTGCTACGCGCATGCTTCTCTTGTAGTACAATCAAATATGTTCGTTCGCTCAGTCGGTAAGCAGCGACGAAAGGATCGGTAGGTGATCAAATGAAAATGCGGACGGATTATGCACGATGATTGATGAAGTCCGTTCGTAAAAATCTAGCTTGCGAAAATTCATCAATAAAAATGGTTGATGTTTTTGTTCCCAATTATATTTGTATTTTAAAACTATCCCAGTTTTCCTTTTCTTGGAAAATGAATGCCGTTATAGTTTCCATTTAGTGTAGAGCCAGTTCGGACACGGTATCGCTCTGTACGCGGTTTTTCGTATAATCATATTTAATTTAGTAGCTTGACTCTCCAGACGATTGTCGTTTTCATTCAACCAACCTTGCTTGATCGGTAAAAAAAAAATAAATCTATTCTCCAGCGCAATCGACCACCGACCATCGACTTTTCACTTGTAATGTGGGAAATTATCCTAGAAGCTATGGAAAAAAAAACAAGTCTTATGGCGCTTGCATGAGTAAATATGATTGATCGATAGTAAAATAGTAAATTTCTATAAGTTCTTTATCAGAAAATTGTGGTCGTCCTGAAAAGGACGTTTTTTCGATTGGTTTCAGTGCGAATCAAGTGCAATTTAGGCCTTCTTTTCGGTTTTCTTCGGGAGCAACACTGCCTGGATGTTTGGCAGTACACCGCCCTGTGCGATGGTAACTCCGGAGAGCAGTTTGTTCAACTCCTCGTCGTTACGGATGGCCAGCTGCAGATGACGAGGGATGATTCTCGTTTTCTTGTTGTCACGGGCAGCGTTACCGGCCAATTCCAGCACTTCGGCGGCCAGGTATTCCATCACTGCCGCCAGATAGACCGGTGCACCGGCACCGACACGTTCGGCGTAGTTTCCTTTCCGAAGCAGACGGTGGATTCTGCCTACTGGGAACTGCAGACCAGCACGGTTCGAGCGGGACTTTGCCTTTCCCTTAACTTTTCCTCCTTTGCCACGGCCAGACATTTTCTTTTATGTGTTTTGTTTTCGTAAAAAATCCACGAAACGATGCTAACAGCTAGGATGCTAACTCGGTAATACTGGCTGCCGCAGTACTAACCCTCTGTTTTATACCATCTCGCTGTTTCTCGTTCTGCGAATAGGCAGAGCATAAAGCGCAAAAGAGGATCAAATTTTGACAAAGGGGCTGTCCCTACTGCGTTGCCTGTAGCAGGTATAAAACGGGGTTTCTTGGGCGAGCTAGCGTCATTTACGTGAAAACAGCTACTCTGAACGCACGTCAACGTTAGAACGATGGCACCGAAAACTAGTGGAAAGGCGGCCAAAAAATCCGGCAAGGCCCAGAAGAACATCGCCAAGGGTGATAAGAAGAAGAAGAAGATCCGCAGGAAGGAAAGCTACGCTATCTACATCTACAAAGTGTTGAAGCAGGTCCACCCTGATACCGGAGTATCCTCGAAGGCGATGAGCATCATGAACAGTTTCGTCAATGACATCTTCGAACGCATTGCATCCGAGGCATCGCGTTTGGCTCATTACAACAAACGTTCGACGATTACCTCTCGCGAAATCCAGACTGCCGTTCGTCTGCTTTTGCCAGGAGAGTTGGCCAAGCACGCCGTTTCTGAGGGAACCAAAGCCGTCACCAAGTACACCAGCTCCAAGTAAACTGAGAACAACACCGACCCCGTGTATGCGAGAACTAACAAACGGCCCTTTTAAGGGCCACAAACAAATCTACACAAAGTGTTAAATTCGAATTCTCGTGTGTTGTTTTGCTTGCTTCTTCTTTACTCGTTTCGATTGTGATGGTGGTGGCCGTTTGTGAAAGAAAGTGCAATAGAGGGAAGGTGCTGGGCAATTGGTTTGAGTGAGTTTAGTTGTTTTGAACAATCTCATCCAATTTGTGCATTACATTATGCTGGAACTGAATTCCTTGAAACCAGCCACACACCGTTGCGGAAGCGAGAGAGAGCGAATTGTTTTAGGCACTACTTTTGTACAGGGATGACCAAAGATTTCCCGCCTTTTCCGAAGAACGGCGAAAGAAGACATTGATAAAACAAAAAACTTATCACATTCTCAGAGGGTAAATTTTGAAAAGGCGTCCCATAGTAAAGTATTCTTCTATGATGCTTTGATGGTAAGACTTCATCACGAAGACGACAAGCAAATGTAAATTTCTTTCGAACATGCACTTTTTCATTTGATTGCGCGCGTGCGTGTGTGTTTGTTTTCGTGAAAATCGCAGGTTTTCGAGAAGAATAAATCTCCTGTGCCAAAATAACGAAAATGTCATTATCTCTAGCAACCGAAGTTTACTGTTTGCTTGTTAGGAACAATTAGATTTGTACCTGCAGGACAGAAAACATTAGTTTGTTCGATTTTGCGAGTGGTGATTTATATTTTAATAGCGATTTGAGTTAGCATTCATCATTTATCACTCATCCATCGATTATCAATGAAAGGAGATGAATTCGGAGACAAAGAACGAAAAAGAAGATTTTCCGCTTTCCAAAAACATACACCAATACATATGTATATCAACGTCATACTGGTTTACTTCAATGTATGGGTATTGGTTTTTCCCTCAGTCATAATAAAGTTCATTCTTATGTTCTCTAACTTGCTTTTCTCTCTCTCTCGCTCTCCCAACGCACCTCTGTTTGCGATAAGTTGGAACATGTTGTTCATGGCAGTCTACACACACACACACACACACACACACACAATTTGCGCAATAGTGCAACTGAGGTATGCGATTCACAAAATTGCTTGCTACTGAAAATTGCGGAAAAGAAAACACAAGACAAATTTTTTCAATTTTGTAGGCACAAGCGTTTTGAAACACGTACAATAACGGGAAGGTATCATATAAAGATTGGTTTTTACTTTTGTCGTTAAGTTTTTTTTTTCATGTACGTATTGTTTACCTCTCGGATGGTGGTAGGTAGAAACGAACAACCGTTTATACGACGCAAAGTCAAACCGATTTCCCATATCCCATCCATGAGCATGAGCAGAGGGAGAAAAAATACCGGTTAACCTGGACTACTTTTCACTTGAGAGTTTGAGAGATTTTTCACCATTTCAACCATTTTTCGTTCAGTTGCCATTTGTCATTGTTGCTAAGCTAACCTAACCATCCGAACAGCGAGAGTTCCGTTCACTGCGTTAGGATTGAGTAAGCCGCGTTCATCGTTTGATCATGTCAACGAAACTCAACAATCGATGCTAAATAAGCAACTTGCTATTGAGTAATCTTTCAGTAATTTCTTACATGGACCGTCGGAAAACAATTCGGAGTTCCTGTTTTCCAAGTAGATAGTCTTTCCAATAGGATATTCTAATGAGCAGCAGTTTTTATTTTTCCTGCTAGAATCGCACACCAATACACACTTACCAACCACTAAACTGCGGTTCGGTCTAGACAATTGGTGTACACTGTTGCCATAGTTGTTCGTCGGTTATTTTCATTCTCTCTTTCACGCCTCTCGCATTCTCGTAGTAGCCAATATTACTCTCCTTATTGTTTACGTTCGTGTCGCTATCGTATTTGTGGCATTCGTATTCGTTCGAAAATATATGTTAGTCGAATGGTCGAAACATCATCGGATTGATGAAAATATGTTCAAACAATCAAAATTATTCGCCAATCCAACAAAACTTTCATTGGCGAGAGTGTACTGTTTAATGAACTCTTCTCTCAATGTTTCAATATTCAGTTGCAATACTTAAAGCTCTAAACGTTTTCTCGAAAAATACCGACACAAGTTACCAAGCTAATTGGATTGGTGGTACTGACGATGCTTTTGGTTGTCAATAATAAACAATGCCACGTGTAGGGGCCGCTAATGTAATGTAAATGAATATACAGACACACACACACACACACACACACGCACGCGCGCGTTTATGCGACCTTGCCCTCCGGTTCTGAGACCGATGGCTGAACTTAGGTACAGCTTGATTTTCGTTTCCTCATATACACATTACATTACCATTTGTTTTTGGCCTGTGTGTGTGGCAGTGTTTATTCACCATCATGGTGGTAGCTACGATATCTTCTTCTTCTTCTTCTTTTTTTCTAGTCGGTCGTCACCATTCATGAGATGATGCCGACCAATGACACAGATACATGCGCTATATTGGATCGGTGTGTCGTCACGGATACGAACGAAAATTATTCTCTTATTTCTCGTGCGACACTTTCTCTAAGATTATATGATCAAGTTTGGATGTTTTAATGGCTGCATTTTCCGGTAAATCGATGGGAAAGATTTTCGCCATTGAACTCACATCGATCATTCTAAAATTCCGATTCGTCTGGTATGACCGATTTTGTCTTCTGTTTTCCAAACACTGAAAAAGCGGACATCATTTTCGCATCAGGTAGATACACCGATTCAGGGTAAAATTCCGAAAACGAAAATGAACAAAGGTCGCTATACTTGATTTGCGCATTATACTTTCCAGGCGTATCACAACTTTAGCAATCTTTAATTCAAAGCAATCTTAAATATTTCTTTATCACAGTGAGGTGGTCGTCCTGAAAAGGACGGGTTCTGTAAGGGGGGTAACACCAATATGTTCCGGAAATCGCAATTTAGGCCTTTTTCTCGGTTTTCTTCGGGAGCAGCACTGCCTGGATGTTTGGCAGTACACCGCCCTGTGCGATGGTAACTCCGGAGAGCAGTTTGTTCAACTCCTCGTCGTTACGGATGGCCAGCTGCAGATGGCGAGGGATGATTCTCGTTTTCTTGTTGTCACGGGCAGCGTTACCGGCCAATTCCAGCACTTCGGCGGCCAGGTATTCCATCACTGCCGCCAGATAGACCGGTGCACCGGCACCGACACGTTCGGCGTAGTTTCCCTTCCGGAGCAGACGGTGGATTCTGCCTACTGGGAACTGCAGACCAGCACGGTTTGAGCGGGACTTTGCCTTTCCCTTAACTTTTCCTCCTTTACCACGGCCAGACATTTTGTGTGTGCGTGTTTCTGCGTAAAAAATCCACGAGATGCTGTTAACGACTAGACAGCCAATTCAGTAATACTGGCTGCCGCCGTACTAACCCTCTGTTTTATATCGTCTCACTGTTTCCCGTTCTGCGAACAGGAAAAGGAATTCTAACAAAGGGGCAGTCCATGCGCCGCTCTCAATAGCAGGTATAAAACGAGCTGTCATATGGCAAATAGCGTCATTTAAGTTAAAGCAGTTACTCTGAACGTACGAGAACCGTCAAGCACGATGGCACCGAAAACCAGTGGAAAGGCAGCCAAAAAATCCGGCAAGGCCCAGAAAAACATCGCCAAGGGAGATAAGAAAAAGAAGAAGATCCGCAGGAAGGAAAGCTACGCTATCTACATCTACAAAGTGTTGAAGCAGGTCCACCCTGATACCGGAGTATCCTCGAAGGCGATGAGCATCATGAACAGTTTCGTCAATGACATCTTCGAACGCATTGCATCCGAGGCATCGCGTTTGGCCCATTACAACAAACGTTCGACGATTACCTCTCGCGAAATCCAGACCGCCGTTCGTCTGCTTTTGCCAGGAGAGTTGGCCAAGCACGCCGTTTCGGAAGGAACCAAAGCCGTCACCAAGTACACTAGCTCCAAGTAAACTGAGTGAGAACAACCAAACCCCCCCGATCGTGTGTGTGCATACGAATCGCCAAGCATAATCGGCCCTTTTAAGGGCCACAAACAAATCTACACAAAGTGTTAAGTTCGCATATTTCCCTCATTCAATCACCAAACACATTTTGTTCGTTGATGATTTTACTTTCATCAGCCAACAAACACCTAACGAGAAAAACAGAACAAATTATGAACAACACAGGTACAATTGTTCTCGCGTTTCGGAGTATTCATCCATGCCATATGGACAATATATTGTTCGGAGCAAAAATATGTTGGTTTCGAAATAAAGAAAAGTATCGATTACTTTTCGGACCAATCGACAGACTTGGTCGACCAACCAAATAATAAATTGCTACACATACACATGCATGCTACTGTAAACCAACCAATGACATATCAACAGCAATCGTTTTTCTATCCTAGGCGGCTTTGAGCAAATGCTGCATGTTGTATAGTCGAAATTCGAAGCCAACAGCATTGACAGTTGACCAGAACAGTTGAATGGGAATGAATGATTTCGAAAAGATAGTTCATGTTAAACAACATAACTAATTTCTTTTCTCAAATGTTACGTTTTTCAGCGGCGCGTTGAGTAGTACTCAAGTGTCAACAGCAGTTTGAAACTCACAACCGACCAGAAATAATAATGTCGTGTTTGCTTGATGCGAAACCGAAAACCAGTTTCCACCCTAACGACTGCTGGTTAAATTGTTTGTTTGAAAACCTAGTTGTTGGACTGAAAAATCTAGTCAGTTTCGAACCCGGTTGAATTCACACTACTCACTACTCTATTGCACACTTCTTACTATTCTCATATCATCACCACCACCACCACCATCATCATCATCATCATCATCATGATTATAGATTATAATGAATACCAGCAAATGCTAACTAATTCTTTGCGAAACATATTGGTGGCCCTGAAAAGGGCCTTTTATCCTTCCGTATTATGTTATGTGTGTTCTCGTTACGACGTTTAACCTCCGAAACCATACAGAGTGCGACCCTGTCGCTTCAGAGCATACACGACATCCATGGCGGTGACGGTCTTGCGCTTGGCGTGTTCAGTGTAGGTTACTGCATCTCGGATCACATTTTCCAGGAACACCTTCAGCACTCCACGAGTTTCCTCATAGATCAGACCGGAGATACGCTTGACACCACCACGACGAGCCAGACGACGGATAGCGGGCTTGGTAATTCCCTGGATGTTATCACGAAGCACTTTACGATGACGCTTGGCGCCTCCTTTTCCGAGTCCCTTTCCTCCTTTGCCGCGACCAGTCATTTTTCTCTGCTAGCTGCTTGTTCTTGCAAGTAAGACAGTACAAGTGAAACTAATGCCACTTCGCAGACCGGTGCTTTTTTTTATACCTACCGAGAGGGTCCGTTTCGTGCTTTGCTTTGTGCTGATTGGCTGCTTCAGAGCGGTCGGGCAGGTATAAAACAGCCAGCCAGGTCCGTTTTGAGCTCATTCTGTGTTTTGTTTTCAACGCGTACAGTACGGTGTAGAGAGAAAGGATAAGCAAAAGAAAGAAATAATGGCTCGTACCAAGCAGACCGCTCGTAAATCGACCGGAGGAAAGGCTCCTCGTAAGCAACTGGCGACAAAGGCTGCTCGCAAAAGTGCTCCTGCTACTGGCGGAGTGAAGAAACCCCATCGTTATCGGCCAGGAACAGTAGCCCTTCGGGAGATCCGTCGTTACCAGAAATCGACTGAGCTGTTGATTCGCAAGCTGCCGTTCCAGCGTTTAGTGCGTGAAATTGCCCAAGATTTCAAGACCGACCTTCGCTTCCAGAGTTCCGCCGTCATGGCACTGCAGGAGGCCAGCGAAGCCTATCTAGTCGGTTTGTTCGAGGACACCAATCTATGCGCGATCCACGCCAAGCGTGTTACCATCATGCCAAAGGACATCCAGCTGGCTCGTCGGATCCGTGGCGAACGTGCTTAAACAGGCTATCGGCTTTCGTTTGATCTCACAACATATACCCCAAAGGCCCTTTTCAGGGCCACCCAATCAATTACCAACGAGTTTACGAATTCGAATATTTTCCCTTAAACAATCACATACTCAGACACACACACACAAGTTGCGCGCGCACAGAAAATGACATCCGATCCGTTGCACAATTCATGCCCCCCATATGGAAAGTCAGTAATCTATAGGTGTTTGAAATGTTTTCCTTATTTTTTGGTCTTTCATTTTTGTTTCTGCTAAAGTAGCAGTTGAGAGGAGAATAGACGACCTGCTGACAGACAAGCAGCACAGACAATACACATTGCTTCCCTGTTACATAGTTCAGCAAAATTTGTAACCCAGCTTGCAACACATCGTGCACTCGCCGTGTCATGCCATGTGACTGACTGCCTGACAATTCTGACGGGATTCGGCCACCAGTTACTAGTATTACTCTGCTACTGCTACTCTCAATACACTATACTATACAATATTGGTTCAAAATCATGAAAATACCAATTTGTTTCGTTCCAAGACTACCCCGACAGACGCTTGCTTGCCGTTGACATAGTCAACGTCCCATCCCCAGACGACTGGTGGGGATGTTTCTGGCGAAAGAAATACACAGCAATTGCCAATCTTTGAATAGTAGGCTAATGTTCGGTTGGGTTCGGTGCTTTCTTCCGGTACGTGACAATTTTCGGCCAATATCTATCAAATATAAGCAACACTCAAATTCGGTATCAAATCAAATCACTGCTCGAGTTCTTTGTTGCCAATCGATTGAGACTGAGAGACTGACTATGTCTGGCACGCACGCTAGACAGATGGAGGTGTCGAAGGATTATTATTATTATTTAATGGTAATACTTGCACCGTATATTTTGCATGTAAAATCCTAAATGCGCTCCACAATTCCGGTATTCTGATTTGGGAAAGATTGTTTTTTGGTTATTGCTTCTGATGACAAATATTCTCAGCCCAGCCAGCCGTTTGTGGTACGTGAACAACACACCACACATTTGACTCGTTGTGTTAGAAAGGACTTCGGTTTGTTTGATTCTAATTTTTCACTGTCGAAATTTTTAAACATCCTCTCTCTTGGAATTGACCTGTCCTGATGTTCAGGTTTAATATTTGCAAGATGAACCAAATTCAAATGGCAAAACAAGTTCATTACAAAAAATAGTAACCAAAATGCTTTCAGAACAACCGACACGCCCGGGCGTTGGCGACGTTGGCCAGCATTATTCGTTGGCAGTGCCATCGTGTTCCAGATTTCGGAAGGCATGTTCGGAAATATTATGCTCACGTAACATATCTGTTAGTCAAATTGTTTAAAAATTGTATTTTCCAAATGCAGAACACGGAAAAATTGAAAAGCTTAGTCACCGGTTCGTACTGCGTTTTGGTCGTTTGATCGATTTGCGCCAGACAGCAGGTTCAAGTTTGACCGATTCAATCTCGTGCGCGTCGCAACCGTCATCGAACGGGTTGTGTTAGTTGTCAAGAGAAAATATTTCTCTTCCCAATGAACCATGTTTCGTTGGAGTCCGCATTGTTTAAATGGTACTGTTTTACTATTTTTGACAATTCGAAATAAGCATGTACCGTTTGTCCGATATTGAATGCATATTTCGCTATCATCACTGCCCGTCCGGCTGTTCGCGAATGGTGGAGCAGAAAGTTCAAACATCGTAGCAAACATAAAACCACTCTTTGGCGATACTTCCGCTGCTGTCGATTCATTGTTTACAATTTAAAAAACAATAGTCCAGAAAAATTACCTACACCTACCTAGCACCGAATGGTAACCGTCATGTGCGTATTCCCTAACAGGGCCGACGGATTCGGTGCCCGAACGTATCGCACGATTCTACTGCATTCACACACTCGTTTGTATTCGCTTAGTCGTTCGCTCGTTCTACCTGCTTTAGAAAAGTGCACATTAGAAAAAATGGCTGAAACCGCTGTTGACGTATCGGCCGCAGCTCCGGTTGCTGCTTCACCGGCCAAGGCACCGAAGAAAGCCAAAGCCGCCAAGGGAGAAGCCAAAAAACCGAAGAAGCCATCGACACATCCACCAGTCAATGACATGGTAGTGGCTGCCATCAAGACGCTGAAGGAACGCAACGGATCTTCGCTGCAGGCCATCAAGAAGTACATCGCCGCCAACTACAAGTGCGACGTCGCCAAGCTGGCCCCGTTCATCAAGAAGGCCCTGAAATCTGGCGTCGAGAAGGGAAAGCTCACCCAGACCAAGGGTTCCGGTGCATCCGGCTCGTTCAAAATCAAAGCCGGTGCCAAGCAACCGGCTGGCGAGAAGAAGCCGAAGAAGGCTGCTGCCAAAAAACCGAAGAAGGCTGCCGGAGAGAAGAAAAAGGTTGCCAAGAAACCCGCTGGCGAGAAGAAACCGAAGGCCAAAAAGCCTGCAGGTGAGAAAAAGCCGAAAGCCGCCGCTGCAAAGAAGGCTAAGGCAGCACCAGCCAAGGCCGCCAAGAAGGCTGCTGCACCGAAGCAGAAGGCCACCAAGCCATCGAAAGCCGCTGCCAACAAGCCCAAGACCCCGAAGCCAAAGAAGGCCGCGCCAGCCAAAAAAGCTGCCCCGAAGAAGGTGGCTGCCAAGAAGTAAATTGACCCATCGTCAGTCAGTCATCATCATCATGTCGAATTCTACCGTTCTTATTTCGACGGTGTTCAACAAAACAGTCCTTTTCAGGACTACCAAAAAATCCATGCAAAGAATTAATCGATATTTCCTACTTCGCTCGCTTTTGGGTAGTCCGCTTCAACAAAACTGCACAGTAAGAAAAAAAAAAAAAGTATGCTTTTATCCATCACAGCAGCACTACTTTCTGAGCGTGTGCTTCACCGACACGCTATAGTGGATAAATTGGTGCGCAGCCATAGAGCCGACCCCGCTGCTACGCGCATGCTTCTCTTGTAGTACAATCAAATATGTTCGTTCGCTCAGTCGGTAAGCAGCGACGAAAGGATCGGTAGGTGATCAAATGAAAATGCGGACGGATTATGCACGATGATTGATGAAGTCCGTTCGTAAAAATCTAGCTTGCGAAAATTCATCAATAAAAATGGTTGATGTTTTTGTTCCCAATTATATTTGTATTTTAAAACTATCCCAGTTTTCCTTTTCTTGGAAAATGAATGCCGTTATAGTTTCCATTTAGTGTAGAGCCAGTTCGGACACGGTATCGCTCTGTACGCGGTTTTTCGTATAATCATATTTAATTTAGTAGCTTGACTCTCCAGACGATTGTCGTTTTCATTCAACCAACCTTGCTTGATCGGTAAAAAAAAAATAAATCTATTCTCCAGCGCAATCGACCACCGACCATCGACTTTTCACTTGTAATGTGGGAAATTATCCTAGAAGCTATGGAAAAAAAAACAAGTCTTATGGCGCTTGCATGAGTAAATATGATTGATCGATAGTAAAATAGTAAATTTCTATAAGTTCTTTATCAGAAAATTGTGGTCGTCCTGAAAAGGACGTTTTTTCGATTGGTTTCAGTGCGAATCAAGTGCAATTTAGGCCTTCTTTTCGGTTTTCTTCGGGAGCAACACTGCCTGGATGTTTGGCAGTACACCGCCCTGTGCGATGGTAACTCCGGAGAGCAGTTTGTTCAACTCCTCGTCGTTACGGATGGCCAGCTGCAGATGACGAGGGATGATTCTCGTTTTCTTGTTGTCACGGGCAGCGTTACCGGCCAATTCCAGCACTTCGGCGGCCAGGTATTCCATCACTGCCGCCAGATAGACCGGTGCACCGGCACCGACACGTTCGGCGTAGTTTCCTTTCCGAAGCAGACGGTGGATTCTGCCTACTGGGAACTGCAGACCAGCACGGTTCGAGCGGGACTTTGCCTTTCCCTTAACTTTTCCTCCTTTGCCACGGCCAGACATTTTCTTTTATGTGTTTTGTTTTCGTAAAAAATCCACGAAACGATGCTAACAGCTAGGATGCTAACTCGGTAATACTGGCTGCCGCAGTACTAACCCTCTGTTTTATACCATCTCGCTGTTTCTCGTTCTGCGAATAGGCAGAGCATAAAGCGCAAAAGAGGATCAAATTTTGACAAAGGGGCTGTCCCTACTGCGTTGCCTGTAGCAGGTATAAAACGGGGTTTCTTGGGCGAGCTAGCGTCATTTACGTGAAAACAGCTACTCTGAACGCACGTCAACGTTAGAACGATGGCACCGAAAACTAGTGGAAAGGCGGCCAAAAAATCCGGCAAGGCCCAGAAGAACATCGCCAAGGGTGATAAGAAGAAGAAGAAGATCCGCAGGAAGGAAAGCTACGCTATCTACATCTACAAAGTGTTGAAGCAGGTCCACCCTGATACCGGAGTATCCTCGAAGGCGATGAGCATCATGAACAGTTTCGTCAATGACATCTTCGAACGCATTGCATCCGAGGCATCGCGTTTGGCTCATTACAACAAACGTTCGACGATTACCTCTCGCGAAATCCAGACTGCCGTTCGTCTGCTTTTGCCAGGAGAGTTGGCCAAGCACGCCGTTTCTGAGGGAACCAAAGCCGTCACCAAGTACACCAGCTCCAAGTAAACTGAGAACAACACCGACCCCGTGTATGCGAGAACTAACAAACGGCCCTTTTAAGGGCCACAAACAAATCTACACAAAGTGTTAAATTCGAATTCTCGTGTGTTGTTTTGCTTGCTTCTTCTTTACTCGTTTCGATTGTGATGGTGGTGGCCGTTTGTGAAAGAAAGTGCAATAGAGGGAAGGTGCTGGGCAATTGGTTTGAGTGAGTTTAGTTGTTTTGAACAATATCATCCAATTTGTGCATTACATTATGCTGGAACTGAATTCCTTGAAACCAGCCACACACCGTTGCGGAAGCGAGAGAGAGCGAATTGTTTTAGGCACTACTTTTGTACAGGGATGACCAAAGATTTCCCGCCTTTTCCGAAGAACGGCGAAAGAAGACATTGATAAAACAAAAAACTTATCACATTCTCAGAGGGTAAATTTTGAAAAGGCGTCCCATAGTAAAGTATTCTTCTATGATGCTTTGATGGTAAGACTTCATCACGAAGACGACAAGCAAATGTAAATTTCTTTCGAACATGCACTTTTTCATTTGATTGCGCGCGTGCGTGTGTGTTTGTTTTCGTGAAAATCGCAGGTTTTCGAGAAGAATAAATCTCCTGTGCCAAAATAACGAAAATGTCATTATCTCTAGCAACCGAAGTTTACTGTTTGCTTGTTAGGAACAATTAGATTTGTACCTGCAGGACAGAAAACATTAGTTTGTTCGATTTTGCGAGTGGTGATTTATATTTTAATAGCGATTTGAGTTAGCATTCATCATTTATCACTCATCCATCGATTATCAATGAAAGGAGATGAATTCGGAGACAAAGAACGAAAAAGAAGATTTTCCGCTTTCCAAAAACATACACCAATACATATGTATATCAACGTCATACTGGTTTACTTCAATGTATGGGTATTGGTTTTTCCCTCAGTCATAATAAAGTTCATTCTTATGTTCTCTAACTTGCTTTTCTCTCTCTCTCGCTCTCCCAACGCACCTCTGTTTGCGATAAGTTGGAACATGTTGTTCATGGCAGTCTACACACACACACACACACACACACAATTTGCGCAATAGTGCAACTGAGGTATGCGATTCACAAAATTGCTTGCTACTGAAAATTGCGGAAAAGAAAACACAAGACAAATTTTTTCAATTTTGTAGGCACAAGCGTTTTGAAACACGTACAATAACGGGAAGGTATCATATAAAGATTGGTTTTTACTTTTGTCGTTAAGTTTTTTTTTTCATGTACGTATTGTTTACCTCTCGGATGGTGGTAGGTAGAAACGAACAACCGTTTATACGACGCAAAGTCAAACCGATTTCCCATATCCCATCCATGAGCATGAGCAGAGGGAGAAAAAATACCGGTTAACCTGGACTACTTTTCACTTGAGAGTTTGAGAGATTTTTCACCATTTCAACCATTTTTCGTTCAGTTGCCATTTGTCATTGTTGCTAAGCTAACCTAACCATCCGAACAGCGAGAGTTCCGTTCACTGCGTTAGGATTGAGTAAGCCGCGTTCATCGTTTGATCATGTCAACGAAACTCAACAATCGATGCAATAGCAACTTGCTATTGAGTAATCTTTCAGTAATTTCTTACATGGACCGTCGGAAAACAATTCGGAGTTCCTGTTTTCCAAGTAGATAGTCTTTCCAATAGGATATTCTAATGAGCAGCAGTTTTTATTTTTCCTGCTAGAATCGCACACCAATACACACTTACCAACCACTAAACTGCGGTTCGGTCTAGACAATTGGTGTACACTGTTGCCATAGTTGTTCGTCGGTTATTTTCATTCTCTCTTTCACGCCTCTCGCATTCTCGTAGTAGCCAATATTACTCTCCTTATTGTTTACGTTCGTGTCGCTATCGTATTTGTGGCATTCGTATTCGTTCGAAAATATATGTTAGTCGAATGGTCGAAACATCATCGGATTGATGAAAATATGTTCAAACAATCAAAATTATTCGCCAATCCAACAAAACTTTCATTGGCGAGAGTGTACTGTTTAATGAACTCTTCTCTCAATGTTTCAATATTCAGTTGCAATACTTAAAGCTCTAAACGTTTTCTCGAAAAATACCGACACAAGTTACCAAGCTAATTGGATTGGTGGTACTGACGATGCTTTTGGTTGTCAATAATAAACAATGCCACGTGTAGGGGCCGCTAATGTAATGTAAATGAATATACAGACACACACACACACACACACACACGCACGCGCGCGTTTATGCGACCTTGCCCTCCGGTTCTGAGACCGATGGCTGAACTTAGGTACAGCTTGATTTTCGTTTCCTCATATACACATTACATTACCATTTGTTTTTGGCCTGTGTGTGTGGCAGTGTTTATTCACCATCATGGTGGTAGCTACGATATCTTCTTCTTCTTCTTCTTTTTTTCTAGTCGGTCGTCACCATTCATGAGATGATGCCGACCAATGACACAGATACATGCGCTATATTGGATCGGTGTGTCGTCACGGATACGAACGAAAATTATTCTCTTATTTCTCGTGCGACACTTTCTCTAAGATTATATGATCAAGTTTGGATGTTTTAATGGCTGCATTTTCCGGTAAATCGATGGGAAAGATTTTCGCCATTGAACTCACATCGATCATTCTAAAATTCCGATTCGTCTGGTATGACCGATTTTGTCTTCTGTTTTCCAAACACTGAAAAAGCGGACATCATTTTCGCATCAGGTAGATACACCGATTCAGGGTAAAATTCCGAAAACGAAAATGAACAAAGGTCGCTATACTTGATTTGCGCATTATACTTTCCAGGCGTATCACAACTTTAGCAATCTTTAATTCAAAGCAATCTTAAATATTTCTTTATCACAGTGAGGTGGTCGTCCTGAAAAGGACGGGTTCTGTAAGGGGGGTAACACCAATATGTTCCGGAAATCGCAATTTAGGCCTTTTTCTCGGTTTTCTTCGGGAGCAGCACTGCCTGGATGTTTGGCAGTACACCGCCCTGTGCGATAGTAACTCCGGAGAGCAGTTTGTTCAACTCCTCGTCGTTACGGATGGCCAGCTGCAGATGGCGAGGGATGATTCTCGTTTTCTTGTTGTCACGGGCAGCGTTACCGGCCAATTCCAGCACTTCGGCGGCCAGGTATTCCATCACTGCCGCCAGATAGACCGGTGCACCGGCACCGACACGTTCGGCGTAGTTTCCCTTCCGGAGCAGACGGTGGATTCTGCCTACTGGGAACTGCAGACCAGCACGGTTTGAGCGGGACTTTGCCTTTCCCTTAACTTTTCCTCCTTTACCACGGCCAGACATTTTGTGTGTGCGTGTTTCTGCGTAAAAAATCCACGAGATGCTGTTAACGACTAGACAGCCAATTCAGTAATACTGGCTGCCGCCGTACTAACCCTCTGTTTTATATCGTCTCACTGTTTCCCGTTCTGCGAACAGGAAAAGGAATTCTAACAAAGGGGCAGTCCATGCGCCGCTCTCAATAGCAGGTATAAAACGAGCTGTCATATGGCAAATAGCGTCATTTAAGTTAAAGCAGTTACTCTGAACGTACGAGAACCGTCAAGCACGATGGCACCGAAAACCAGTGGAAAGGCAGCCAAAAAATCCGGCAAGGCCCAGAAAAACATCGCCAAGGGAGATAAGAAAAAGAAGAAGATCCGCAGGAAGGAAAGCTACGCTATCTACATCTACAAAGTGTTGAAGCAGGTCCACCCTGATACCGGAGTATCCTCGAAGGCGATGAGCATCATGAACAGTTTCGTCAATGACATCTTCGAACGCATTGCATCCGAGGCATCGCGTTTGGCCCATTACAACAAACGTTCGACGATTACCTCTCGCGAAATCCAGACCGCCGTTCGTCTGCTTTTGCCAGGAGAGTTGGCCAAGCACGCCGTTTCGGAAGGAACCAAAGCCGTCACCAAGTACACTAGCTCCAAGTAAACTGAGTGAGAACAACCAAACCCCCCCGATCGTGTGTGTGCATACGAATCGCCAAGCATAATCGGCCCTTTTAAGGGCCACAAACAAATCTACACAAAGTGTTAAGTTCGCATATTTCCCTCATTCAATCACCAAACACATTTTGTTCGTTGATGATTTTACTTTCATCAGCCAACAAACACCTAACGAGAAAAACAGAACAAATTATGAACAACACAGGTACAATTGTTCTCGCGTTTCGGAGTATTCATCCATGCCATATGGACAATATATTGTTCGGAGCAAAAATATGTTGGTTTCGAAATAAAGAAAAGTATCGATTACTTTTCGGACCAATCGACAGACTTGGTCGACCAACCAAATAATAAATTGCTACACATACACATGCATGCTACTGTAAACCAACCAATGACATATCAACAGCAATCGTTTTTCTATCCTAGGCGGCTTTGAGCAAATGCTGCATGTTGTATAGTCGAAATTCGAAGCCAACAGCATTGACAGTTGACCAGAACAGTTGAATGGGAATGAATGATTTCGAAAAGATAGTTCATGTTAAACAACATAACTAATTTCTTTTCTCAAATGTTACGTTTTTCAGCGGCGCGTTGAGTAGTACTCAAGTGTCAACAGCAGTTTGAAACTCACAACCGACCAGAAATAATAATGTCGTGTTTGCTTGATGCGAAACCGAAAACCAGTTTCCACCCTAACGACTGCTGGTTAAATTGTTTGTTTGAAAACCTAGTTGTTGGACTGAAAAATCTAGTCAGTTTCGAACCCGGTTGAATTCACACTACTCACTACTCTATTGCACACTTCTTACTATTCTCATATCATCACCACCACCACCACCATCATCATCATCATCATCATCATGATTATAGATTATAATGAATACCAGCAAATGCTAACTAATTCTTTGCGAAACATATTGGTGGCCCTGAAAAGGGCCTTTTATCCTTCCGTATTATGTTATGTGTGTTCTCGTTACGACGTTTAACCTCCGAAACCATACAGAGTGCGACCCTGTCGCTTCAGAGCATACACGACATCCATGGCGGTGACGGTCTTGCGCTTGGCGTGTTCAGTGTAGGTTACTGCATCTCGGATCACATTTTCCAGGAACACCTTCAGCACTCCACGAGTTTCCTCATAGATCAGACCGGAGATACGCTTGACACCACCACGACGAGCCAGACGACGGATAGCGGGCTTGGTAATTCCCTGGATGTTATCACGAAGCACTTTACGATGACGCTTGGCGCCTCCTTTTCCGAGTCCCTTTCCTCCTTTGCCGCGACCAGTCATTTTTCTCTGCTAGCTGCTTGTTCTTGCAAGTAAGACAGTACAAGTGAAACTAATGCCACTTCGCAGACCGGTGCTTTTTTTTATACCTACCGAGAGGGTCCGTTTCGTGCTTTGCTTTGTGCTGATTGGCTGCTTCAGAGCGGTCGGGCAGGTATAAAACAGCCAGCCAGGTCCGTTTTGAGCTCATTCTGTGTTTTGTTTTCAACGCGTACAGTACGGTGTAGAGAGAAAGGATAAGCAAAAGAAAGAAATAATGGCTCGTACCAAGCAGACCGCTCGTAAATCGACCGGAGGAAAGGCTCCTCGTAAGCAACTGGCGACAAAGGCTGCTCGCAAAAGTGCTCCTGCTACTGGCGGAGTGAAGAAACCCCATCGTTATCGGCCAGGAACAGTAGCCCTTCGGGAGATCCGTCGTTACCAGAAATCGACTGAGCTGTTGATTCGCAAGCTGCCGTTCCAGCGTTTAGTGCGTGAAATTGCCCAAGATTTCAAGACCGACCTTCGCTTCCAGAGTTCCGCCGTCATGGCACTGCAGGAGGCCAGCGAAGCCTATCTAGTCGGTTTGTTCGAGGACACCAATCTATGCGCGATCCACGCCAAGCGTGTTACCATCATGCCAAAGGACATCCAGCTGGCTCGTCGGATCCGTGGCGAACGTGCTTAAACAGGCTATCGGCTTTCGTTTGATCTCACAACATATACCCCAAAGGCCCTTTTCAGGGCCACCCAATCAATTACCAACGAGTTTACGAATTCGAATATTTTCCCTTAAACAATCACATACTCAGACACACACACACAAGTTGCGCGCGCACAGAAAATGACATCCGATCCGTTGCACAATTCATGCCCCCCATATGGAAAGTCAGTAATCTATAGGTGTTTGAAATGTTTTCCTTATTTTTTGGTCTTTCATTTTTGTTTCTGCTAAAGTAGCAGTTGAGAGGAGAATAGACGACCTGCTGACAGACAAGCAGCACAGACAATACACATTGCTTCCCTGTTACATAGTTCAGCAAAATTTGTAACCCAGCTTGCAACACATCGTGCACTCGCCGTGTCATGCCATGTGACTGACTGCCTGACAATTCTGACGGGATTCGGCCACCAGTTACTAGTATTACTCTGCTACTGCTACTCTCAATACACTATACTATACAATATTGGTTCAAAATCATGAAAATACCAATTTGTTTCGTTCCAAGACTACCCCGACAGACGCTTGCTTGCCGTTGACATAGTCAACGTCCCATCCCCAGACGACTGGTGGGGATGTTTCTGGCGAAAGAAATACACAGCAATTGCCAATCTTTGAATAGTAGGCTAATGTTCGGTTGGGTTCGGTGCTTTCTTCCGGTACGTGACAATTTTCGGCCAATATCTATCAAATATAAGCAACACTCAAATTCGGTATCAAATCAAATCACTGCTCGAGTTCTTTGTTGCCAATCGATTGAGACTGAGAGACTGACTATGTCTGGCACGCACGCTAGACAGATGGAGGTGTCGAAGGATTATTATTATTATTTAATGGTAATACTTGCACCGTATATTTTGCATGTAAAATCCTAAATGCGCTCCACAATTCCGGTATTCTGATTTGGGAAAGATTGTTTTTTGGTTATTGCTTCTGATGACAAATATTCTCAGCCCAGCCAGCCGTTTGTGGTACGTGAACAACACACCACACATTTGACTCGTTGTGTTAGAAAGGACTTCGGTTTGTTTGATTCTAATTTTTCACTGTCGAAATTTTTAAACATCCTCTCTCTTGGAATTGACCTGTCCTGATGTTCAGGTTTAATATTTGCAAGATGAACCAAATTCAAATGGCAAAACAAGTTCATTACAAAAAATAGTAACCAAAATGCTTTCAGAACAACCGACACGCCCGGGCGTTGGCGACGTTGGCCAGCATTATTCGTTGGCAGTGCCATCGTGTTCCAGATTTCGGAAGGCATGTTCGGAAATATTATGCTCACGTAACATATCTGTTAGTCAAATTGTTTAAAAATTGTATTTTCCAAATGCAGAACACGGAAAAATTGAAAAGCTTAGTCACCGGTTCGTACTGCGTTTTGGTCGTTTGATCGATTTGCGCCAGACAGCAGGTTCAAGTTTGACCGATTCAATCTCGTGCGCGTCGCAACCGTCATCGAACGGGTTGTGTTAGTTGTCAAGAGAAAATATTTCTCTTCCCAATGAACCATGTTTCGTTGGAGTCCGCATTGTTTAAATGGTACTGTTTTACTATTTTTGACAATTCGAAATAAGCATGTACCGTTTGTCCGATATTGAATGCATATTTCGCTATCATCACTGCCCGTCCGGCTGTTCGCGAATGGTGGAGCAGAAAGTTCAAACATCGTAGCAAACATAAAACCACTCTTTGGCGATACTTCCGCTGCTGTCGATTCATTGTTTACAATTTAAAAAACAATAGTCCAGAAAAATTACCTACACCTACCTAGCACCGAATGGTAACCGTCATGTGCGTATTCCCTAACAGGGCCGACGGATTCGGTGCCCGAACGTATCGCACGATTCTACTGCATTCACACACTCGTTTGTATTCGCTTAGTCGTTCGCTCGTTCTACCTGCTTTAGAAAAGTGCACATTAGAAAAAATGGCTGAAACCGCTGTTGACGTATCGGCCGCAGCTCCGGTTGCTGCTTCACCGGCCAAGGCACCGAAGAAAGCCAAAGCCGCCAAGGGAGAAGCCAAAAAACCGAAGAAGCCATCGACACATCCACCAGTCAATGACATGGTAGTGGCTGCCATCAAGACGCTGAAGGAACGCAACGGATCTTCGCTGCAGGCCATCAAGAAGTACATCGCCGCCAACTACAAGTGCGACGTCGCCAAGCTGGCCCCGTTCATCAAGAAGGCCCTGAAATCTGGCGTCGAGAAGGGAAAGCTCACCCAGACCAAGGGTTCCGGTGCATCCGGCTCGTTCAAAATCAAAGCCGGTGCCAAGCAACCGGCTGGCGAGAAGAAGCCGAAGAAGGCTGCTGCCAAAAAACCGAAGAAGGCTGCCGGAGAGAAGAAAAAGGTTGCCAAGAAACCCGCTGGCGAGAAGAAACCGAAGGCCAAAAAGCCTGCAGGTGAGAAAAAGCCGAAAGCCGCCGCTGCAAAGAAGGCTAAGGCAGCACCAGCCAAGGCCGCCAAGAAGGCTGCTGCACCGAAGCAGAAGGCCACCAAGCCATCGAAAGCCGCTGCCAACAAGCCCAAGACCCCGAAGCCAAAGAAGGCCGCGCCAGCCAAAAAAGCTGCCCCGAAGAAGGTGGCTGCCAAGAAGTAAATTGACCCATCGTCAGTCAGTCATCATCATCATGTCGAATTCTACCGTTCTTATTTCGACGGTGTTCAACAAAACAGTCCTTTTCAGGACTACCAAAAAATCCATGCAAAGAATTAATCGATATTTCCTACTTCGCTCGCTTTTGGGTAGTCCGCTTCAACAAAACTGCACAGTAAGAAAAAAAAAAAAAGTATGCTTTTATCCATCACAGCAGCACTACTTTCTGAGCGTGTGCTTCACCGACACGCTATAGTGGATAAATTGGTGCGCAGCCATAGAGCCGACCCCGCTGCTACGCGCATGCTTCTCTTGTAGTACAATCAAATATGTTCGTTCGCTCAGTCGGTAAGCAGCGACGAAAGGATCGGTAGGTGATCAAATGAAAATGCGGACGGATTATGCACGATGATTGATGAAGTCCGTTCGTAAAAATCTAGCTTGCGAAAATTCATCAATAAAAATGGTTGATGTTTTTGTTCCCAATTATATTTGTATTTTAAAACTATCCCAGTTTTCCTTTTCTTGGAAAATGAATGCCGTTATAGTTTCCATTTAGTGTAGAGCCAGTTCGGACACGGTATCGCTCTGTACGCGGTTTTTCGTATAATCATATTTAATTTAGTAGCTTGACTCTCCAGACGATTGTCGTTTTCATTCAACCAACCTTGCTTGATCGGTAAAAAAAAAATAAATCTATTCTCCAGCGCAATCGACCACCGACCATCGACTTTTCACTTGTAATGTGGGAAATTATCCTAGAAGCTATGGAAAAAAAAACAAGTCTTATGGCGCTTGCATGAGTAAATATGATTGATCGATAGTAAAATAGTAAATTTCTATAAGTTCTTTATCAGAAAATTGTGGTCGTCCTGAAAAGGACGTTTTTTCGATTGGTTTCAGTGCGAATCAAGTGCAATTTAGGCCTTCTTTTCGGTTTTCTTCGGGAGCAACACTGCCTGGATGTTTGGCAGTACACCGCCCTGTGCGATGGTAACTCCGGAGAGCAGTTTGTTCAACTCCTCGTCGTTACGGATGGCCAGCTGCAGATGACGAGGGATGATTCTCGTTTTCTTGTTGTCACGGGCAGCGTTACCGGCCAATTCCAGCACTTCGGCGGCCAGGTATTCCATCACTGCCGCCAGATAGACCGGTGCACCGGCACCGACACGTTCGGCGTAGTTTCCTTTCCGAAGCAGACGGTGGATTCTGCCTACTGGGAACTGCAGACCAGCACGGTTCGAGCGGGACTTTGCCTTTCCCTTAACTTTTCCTCCTTTGCCACGGCCAGACATTTTCTTTTATGTGTTTTGTTTTCGTAAAAAATCCACGAAACGATGCTAACAGCTAGGATGCTAACTCGGTAATACTGGCTGCCGCAGTACTAACCCTCTGTTTTATACCATCTCGCTGTTTCTCGTTCTGCGAATAGGCAGAGCATAAAGCGCAAAAGAGGATCAAATTTTGACAAAGGGGCTGTCCCTACTGCGTTGCCTGTAGCAGGTATAAAACGGGGTTTCTTGGGCGAGCTAGCGTCATTTACGTGAAAACAGCTACTCTGAACGCACGTCAACGTTAGAACGATGGCACCGAAAACTAGTGGAAAGGCGGCCAAAAAATCCGGCAAGGCCCAGAAGAACATCGCCAAGGGTGATAAGAAGAAGAAGAAGATCCGCAGGAAGGAAAGCTACGCTATCTACATCTACAAAGTGTTGAAGCAGGTCCACCCTGATACCGGAGTATCCTCGAAGGCGATGAGCATCATGAACAGTTTCGTCAATGACATCTTCGAACGCATTGCATCCGAGGCATCGCGTTTGGCTCATTACAACAAACGTTCGACGATTACCTCTCGCGAAATCCAGACTGCCGTTCGTCTGCTTTTGCCAGGAGAGTTGGCCAAGCACGCCGTTTCTGAGGGAACCAAAGCCGTCACCAAGTACACCAGCTCCAAGTAAACTGAGAACAACACCGACCCCGTGTATGCGAGAACTAACAAACGGCCCTTTTAAGGGCCACAAACAAATCTACACAAAGTGTTAAATTCGAATTCTCGTGTGTTGTTTTGCTTGCTTCTTCTTTACTCGTTTCGATTGTGATGGTGGTGGCCGTTTGTGAAAGAAAGTGCAATAGAGGGAAGGTGCTGGGCAATTGGTTTGAGTGAGTTTAGTTGTTTTGAACAATCTCATCCAATTTGTGCATTACATTATGCTGGAACTGAATTCCTTGAAACCAGCCACACACCGTTGCGGAAGCGAGAGAGAGCGAATTGTTTTAGGCACTACTTTTGTACAGGGATGACCAAAGATTTCCCGCCTTTTCCGAAGAACGGCGAAAGAAGACATTGATAAAACAAAAAACTTATCACATTCTCAGAGGGTAAATTTTGAAAAGGCGTCCCATAGTAAAGTATTCTTCTATGATGCTTTGATGGTAAGACTTCATCACGAAGACGACAAGCAAATGTAAATTTCTTTCGAACATGCACTTTTTCATTTGATTGCGCGCGTGCGTGTGTGTTTGTTTTCGTGAAAATCGCAGGTTTTCGAGAAGAATAAATCTCCTGTGCCAAAATAACGAAAATGTCATTATCTCTAGCAACCGAAGTTTACTGTTTGCTTGTTAGGAACAATTAGATTTGTACCTGCAGGACAGAAAACATTAGTTTGTTCGATTTTGCGAGTGGTGATTTATATTTTAATAGCGATTTGAGTTAGCATTCATCATTTATCACTCATCCATCGATTATCAATGAAAGGAGATGAATTCGGAGACAAAGAACGAAAAAGAAGATTTTCCGCTTTCCAAAAACATACACCAATACATATGTATATCAACGTCATACTGGTTTACTTCAATGTATGGGTATTGGTTTTTCCCTCAGTCATAATAAAGTTCATTCTTATGTTCTCTAACTTGCTTTTCTCTCTCTCTCGCTCTCCCAACGCACCTCTGTTTGCGATAAGTTGGAACATGTTGTTCATGGCAGTCTACACACACACACACACACACACACACACAATTTGCGCAATAGTGCAACTGAGGTATGCGATTCACAAAATTGCTTGCTACTGAAAATTGCGGAAAAGAAAACACAAGACAAATTTTTTCAATTTTGTAGGCACAAGCGTTTTGAAACACGTACAATAACGGGAAGGTATCATATAAAGATTGGTTTTTACTTTTGTCGTTAAGTTTTTTTTTTCATGTACGTATTGTTTACCTCTCGGATGGTGGTAGGTAGAAACGAACAACCGTTTATACGACGCAAAGTCAAACCGATTTCCCATATCCCATCCATGAGCATGAGCAGAGGGAGAAAAAATACCGGTTAACCTGGACTACTTTTCACTTGAGAGTTTGAGAGATTTTTCACCATTTCAACCATTTTTCGTTCAGTTGCCATTTGTCATTGTTGCTAAGCTAACCTAACCATCCGAACAGCGAGAGTTCCGTTCACTGCGTTAGGATTGAGTAAGCCGCGTTCATCGTTTGATCATGTCAACGAAACTCAACAATCGATGCTAAATAAGCAACTTGCTATTGAGTAATCTTTCAGTAATTTCTTACATGGACCGTCGGAAAACAATTCGGAGTTCCTGTTTTCCAAGTAGATAGTCTTTCCAATAGGATATTCTAATGAGCAGCAGTTTTTATTTTTCCTGCTAGAATCGCACACCAATACACACTTACCAACCACTAAACTGCGGTTCGGTCTAGACAATTGGTGTACACTGTTGCCATAGTTGTTCGTCGGTTATTTTCATTCTCTCTTTCACGCCTCTCGCATTCTCGTAGTAGCCAATATTACTCTCCTTATTGTTTACGTTCGTGTCGCTATCGTATTTGTGGCATTCGTATTCGTTCGAAAATATATGTTAGTCGAATGGTCGAAACATCATCGGATTGATGAAAATATGTTCAAACAATCAAAATTATTCGCCAATCCAACAAAACTTTCATTGGCGAGAGTGTACTGTTTAATGAACTCTTCTCTCAATGTTTCAATATTCAGTTGCAATACTTAAAGCTCTAAACGTTTTCTCGAAAAATACCGACACAAGTTACCAAGCTAATTGGATTGGTGGTACTGACGATGCTTTTGGTTGTCAATAATAAACAATGCCACGTGTAGGGGCCGCTAATGTAATGTAAATGAATATACAGACACACACACACACACACACACACGCACGCGCGCGTTTATGCGACCTTGCCCTCCGGTTCTGAGACCGATGGCTGAACTTAGGTACAGCTTGATTTTCGTTTCCTCATATACACATTACATTACCATTTGTTTTTGGCCTGTGTGTGTGGCAGTGTTTATTCACCATCATGGTGGTAGCTACGATATCTTCTTCTTCTTCTTCTTTTTTTCTAGTCGGTCGTCACCATTCATGAGATGATGCCGACCAATGACACAGATACATGCGCTATATTGGATCGGTGTGTCGTCACGGATACGAACGAAAATTATTCTCTTATTTCTCGTGCGACACTTTCTCTAAGATTATATGATCAAGTTTGGATGTTTTAATGGCTGCATTTTCCGGTAAATCGATGGGAAAGATTTTCGCCATTGAACTCACATCGATCATTCTAAAATTCCGATTCGTCTGGTATGACCGATTTTGTCTTCTGTTTTCCAAACACTGAAAAAGCGGACATCATTTTCGCATCAGGTAGATACACCGATTCAGGGTAAAATTCCGAAAACGAAAATGAACAAAGGTCGCTATACTTGATTTGCGCATTATACTTTCCAGGCGTATCACAACTTTAGCAATCTTTAATTCAAAGCAATCTTAAATATTTCTTTATCACAGTGAGGTGGTCGTCCTGAAAAGGACGGGTTCTGTAAGGGGGGTAACACCAATATGTTCCGGAAATCGCAATTTAGGCCTTTTTCTCGGTTTTCTTCGGGAGCAGCACTGCCTGGATGTTTGGCAGTACACCGCCCTGTGCGATGGTAACTCCGGAGAGCAGTTTGTTCAACTCCTCGTCGTTACGGATGGCCAGCTGCAGATGGCGAGGGATGATTCTCGTTTTCTTGTTGTCACGGGCAGCGTTACCGGCCAATTCCAGCACTTCGGCGGCCAGGTATTCCATCACTGCCGCCAGATAGACCGGTGCACCGGCACCGACACGTTCGGCGTAGTTTCCCTTCCGGAGCAGACGGTGGATTCTGCCTACTGGGAACTGCAGACCAGCACGGTTTGAGCGGGACTTTGCCTTTCCCTTAACTTTTCCTCCTTTACCACGGCCAGACATTTTGTGTGTGCGTGTTTCTGCGTAAAAAATCCACGAGATGCTGTTAACGACTAGACAGCCAATTCAGTAATACTGGCTGCCGCCGTACTAACCCTCTGTTTTATATCGTCTCACTGTTTCCCGTTCTGCGAACAGGAAAAGGAATTCTAACAAAGGGGCAGTCCATGCGCCGCTCTCAATAGCAGGTATAAAACGAGCTGTCATATGGCAAATAGCGTCATTTAAGTTAAAGCAGTTACTCTGAACGTACGAGAACCGTCAAGCACGATGGCACCGAAAACCAGTGGAAAGGCAGCCAAAAAATCCGGCAAGGCCCAGAAAAACATCGCCAAGGGAGATAAGAAAAAGAAGAAGATCCGCAGGAAGGAAAGCTACGCTATCTACATCTACAAAGTGTTGAAGCAGGTCCACCCTGATACCGGAGTATCCTCGAAGGCGATGAGCATCATGAACAGTTTCGTCAATGACATCTTCGAACGCATTGCATCCGAGGCATCGCGTTTGGCCCATTACAACAAACGTTCGACGATTACCTCTCGCGAAATCCAGACCGCCGTTCGTCTGCTTTTGCCAGGAGAGTTGGCCAAGCACGCCGTTTCGGAAGGAACCAAAGCCGTCACCAAGTACACTAGCTCCAAGTAAACTGAGTGAGAACAACCAAACCCCCCCGATCGTGTGTGTGCATACGAATCGCCAAGCATAATCGGCCCTTTTAAGGGCCACAAACAAATCTACACAAAGTGTTAAGTTCGCATATTTCCCTCATTCAATCACCAAACACATTTTGTTCGTTGATGATTTTACTTTCATCAGCCAACAAACACCTAACGAGAAAAACAGAACAAATTATGAACAACACAGGTACAATTGTTCTCGCGTTTCGGAGTATTCATCCATGCCATATGGACAATATATTGTTCGGAGCAAAAATATGTTGGTTTCGAAATAAAGAAAAGTATCGATTACTTTTCGGACCAATCGACAGACTTGGTCGACCAACCAAATAATAAATTGCTACACATACACATGCATGCTACTGTAAACCAACCAATGACATATCAACAGCAATCGTTTTTCTATCCTAGGCGGCTTTGAGCAAATGCTGCATGTTGTATAGTCGAAATTCGAAGCCAACAGCATTGACAGTTGACCAGAACAGTTGAATGGGAATGAATGATTTCGAAAAGATAGTTCATGTTAAACAACATAACTAATTTCTTTTCTCAAATGTTACGTTTTTCAGCGGCGCGTTGAGTAGTACTCAAGTGTCAACAGCAGTTTGAAACTCACAACCGACCAGAAATAATAATGTCGTGTTTGCTTGATGCGAAACCGAAAACCAGTTTCCACCCTAACGACTGCTGGTTAAATTGTTTGTTTGAAAACCTAGTTGTTGGACTGAAAAATCTAGTCAGTTTCGAACCCGGTTGAATTCACACTACTCACTACTCTATTGCACACTTCTTACTATTCTCATATCATCACCACCACCACCACCATCATCATCATCATCATCATCATGATTATAGATTATAATGAATACCAGCAAATGCTAACTAATTCTTTGCGAAACATATTGGTGGCCCTGAAAAGGGCCTTTTATCCTTCCGTATTATGTTATGTGTGTTCTCGTTACGACGTTTAACCTCCGAAACCATACAGAGTGCGACCCTGTCGCTTCAGAGCATACACGACATCCATGGCGGTGACGGTCTTGCGCTTGGCGTGTTCAGTGTAGGTTACTGCATCTCGGATCACATTTTCCAGGAACACCTTCAGCACTCCACGAGTTTCCTCATAGATCAGACCGGAGATACGCTTGACACCACCACGACGAGCCAGACGACGGATAGCGGGCTTGGTAATTCCCTGGATGTTATCACGAAGCACTTTACGATGACGCTTGGCGCCTCCTTTTCCGAGTCCCTTTCCTCCTTTGCCGCGACCAGTCATTTTTCTCTGCTAGCTGCTTGTTCTTGCAAGTAAGACAGTACAAGTGAAACTAATGCCACTTCGCAGACCGGTGCTTTTTTTTATACCTACCGAGAGGGTCCGTTTCGTGCTTTGCTTTGTGCTGATTGGCTGCTTCAGAGCGGTCGGGCAGGTATAAAACAGCCAGCCAGGTCCGTTTTGAGCTCATTCTGTGTTTTGTTTTCAACGCGTACAGTACGGTGTAGAGAGAAAGGATAAGCAAAAGAAAGAAATAATGGCTCGTACCAAGCAGACCGCTCGTAAATCGACCGGAGGAAAGGCTCCTCGTAAGCAACTGGCGACAAAGGCTGCTCGCAAAAGTGCTCCTGCTACTGGCGGAGTGAAGAAACCCCATCGTTATCGGCCAGGAACAGTAGCCCTTCGGGAGATCCGTCGTTACCAGAAATCGACTGAGCTGTTGATTCGCAAGCTGCCGTTCCAGCGTTTAGTGCGTGAAATTGCCCAAGATTTCAAGACCGACCTTCGCTTCCAGAGTTCCGCCGTCATGGCACTGCAGGAGGCCAGCGAAGCCTATCTAGTCGGTTTGTTCGAGGACACCAATCTATGCGCGATCCACGCCAAGCGTGTTACCATCATGCCAAAGGACATCCAGCTGGCTCGTCGGATCCGTGGCGAACGTGCTTAAACAGGCTATCGGCTTTCGTTTGATCTCACAACATATACCCCAAAGGCCCTTTTCAGGGCCACCCAATCAATTACCAACGAGTTTACGAATTCGAATATTTTCCCTTAAACAATCACATACTCAGACACACACACACAAGTTGCGCGCGCACAGAAAATGACATCCGATCCGTTGCACAATTCATGCCCCCCATATGGAAAGTCAGTAATCTATAGGTGTTTGAAATGTTTTCCTTATTTTTTGGTCTTTCATTTTTGTTTCTGCTAAAGTAGCAGTTGAGAGGAGAATAGACGACCTGCTGACAGACAAGCAGCACAGACAATACACATTGCTTCCCTGTTACATAGTTCAGCAAAATTTGTAACCCAGCTTGCAACACATCGTGCACTCGCCGTGTCATGCCATGTGACTGACTGCCTGACAATTCTGACGGGATTCGGCCACCAGTTACTAGTATTACTCTGCTACTGCTACTCTCAATACACTATACTATACAATATTGGTTCAAAATCATGAAAATACCAATTTGTTTCGTTCCAAGACTACCCCGACAGACGCTTGCTTGCCGTTGACATAGTCAACGTCCCATCCCCAGACGACTGGTGGGGATGTTTCTGGCGAAAGAAATACACAGCAATTGCCAATCTTTGAATAGTAGGCTAATGTTCGGTTGGGTTCGGTGCTTTCTTCCGGTACGTGACAATTTTCGGCCAATATCTATCAAATATAAGCAACACTCAAATTCGGTATCAAATCAAATCACTGCTCGAGTTCTTTGTTGCCAATCGATTGAGACTGAGAGACTGACTATGTCTGGCACGCACGCTAGACAGATGGAGGTGTCGAAGGATTATTATTATTATTTAATGGTAATACTTGCACCGTATATTTTGCATGTAAAATCCTAAATGCGCTCCACAATTCCGGTATTCTGATTTGGGAAAGATTGTTTTTTGGTTATTGCTTCTGATGACAAATATTCTCAGCCCAGCCAGCCGTTTGTGGTACGTGAACAACACACCACACATTTGACTCGTTGTGTTAGAAAGGACTTCGGTTTGTTTGATTCTAATTTTTCACTGTCGAAATTTTTAAACATCCTCTCTCTTGGAATTGACCTGTCCTGATGTTCAGGTTTAATATTTGCAAGATGAACCAAATTCAAATGGCAAAACAAGTTCATTACAAAAAATAGTAACCAAAATGCTTTCAGAACAACCGACACGCCCGGGCGTTGGCGACGTTGGCCAGCATTATTCGTTGGCAGTGCCATCGTGTTCCAGATTTCGGAAGGCATGTTCGGAAATATTATGCTCACGTAACATATCTGTTAGTCAAATTGTTTAAAAATTGTATTTTCCAAATGCAGAACACGGAAAAATTGAAAAGCTTAGTCACCGGTTCGTACTGCGTTTTGGTCGTTTGATCGATTTGCGCCAGACAGCAGGTTCAAGTTTGACCGATTCAATCTCGTGCGCGTCGCAACCGTCATCGAACGGGTTGTGTTAGTTGTCAAGAGAAAATATTTCTCTTCCCAATGAACCATGTTTCGTTGGAGTCCGCATTGTTTAAATGGTACTGTTTTACTATTTTTGACAATTCGAAATAAGCATGTACCGTTTGTCCGATATTGAATGCATATTTCGCTATCATCACTGCCCGTCCGGCTGTTCGCGAATGGTGGAGCAGAAAGTTCAAACATCGTAGCAAACATAAAACCACTCTTTGGCGATACTTCCGCTGCTGTCGATTCATTGTTTACAATTTAAAAAACAATAGTCCAGAAAAATTACCTACACCTACCTAGCACCGAATGGTAACCGTCATGTGCGTATTCCCTAACAGGGCCGACGGATTCGGTGCCCGAACGTATCGCACGATTCTACTGCATTCACACACTCGTTTGTATTCGCTTAGTCGTTCGCTCGTTCTACCTGCTTTAGAAAAGTGCACATTAGAAAAAATGGCTGAAACCGCTGTTGACGTATCGGCCGCAGCTCCGGTTGCTGCTTCACCGGCCAAGGCACCGAAGAAAGCCAAAGCCGCCAAGGGAGAAGCCAAAAAACCGAAGAAGCCATCGACACATCCACCAGTCAATGACATGGTAGTGGCTGCCATCAAGACGCTGAAGGAACGCAACGGATCTTCGCTGCAGGCCATCAAGAAGTACATCGCCGCCAACTACAAGTGCGACGTCGCCAAGCTGGCCCCGTTCATCAAGAAGGCCCTGAAATCTGGCGTCGAGAAGGGAAAGCTCACCCAGACCAAGGGTTCCGGTGCATCCGGCTCGTTCAAAATCAAAGCCGGTGCCAAGCAACCGGCTGGCGAGAAGAAGCCGAAGAAGGCTGCTGCCAAAAAACCGAAGAAGGCTGCCGGAGAGAAGAAAAAGGTTGCCAAGAAACCCGCTGGCGAGAAGAAACCGAAGGCCAAAAAGCCTGCAGGTGAGAAAAAGCCGAAAGCCGCCGCTGCAAAGAAGGCTAAGGCAGCACCAGCCAAGGCCGCCAAGAAGGCTGCTGCACCGAAGCAGAAGGCCACCAAGCCATCGAAAGCCGCTGCCAACAAGCCCAAGACCCCGAAGCCAAAGAAGGCCGCGCCAGCCAAAAAAGCTGCCCCGAAGAAGGTGGCTGCCAAGAAGTAAATTGACCCATCGTCAGTCAGTCATCATCATCATGTCGAATTCTACCGTTCTTATTTCGACGGTGTTCAACAAAACAGTCCTTTTCAGGACTACCAAAAAATCCATGCAAAGAATTAATCGATATTTCCTACTTCGCTCGCTTTTGGGTAGTCCGCTTCAACAAAACTGCACAGTAAGAAAAAAAAAAAAAGTATGCTTTTATCCATCACAGCAGCACTACTTTCTGAGCGTGTGCTTCACCGACACGCTATAGTGGATAAATTGGTGCGCAGCCATAGAGCCGACCCCGCTGCTACGCGCATGCTTCTCTTGTAGTACAATCAAATATGTTCGTTCGCTCAGTCGGTAAGCAGCGACGAAAGGATCGGTAGGTGATCAAATGAAAATGCGGACGGATTATGCACGATGATTGATGAAGTCCGTTCGTAAAAATCTAGCTTGCGAAAATTCATCAATAAAAATGGTTGATGTTTTTGTTCCCAATTATATTTGTATTTTAAAACTATCCCAGTTTTCCTTTTCTTGGAAAATGAATGCCGTTATAGTTTCCATTTAGTGTAGAGCCAGTTCGGACACGGTATCGCTCTGTACGCGGTTTTTCGTATAATCATATTTAATTTAGTAGCTTGACTCTCCAGACGATTGTCGTTTTCATTCAACCAACCTTGCTTGATCGGTAAAAAAAAAATAAATCTATTCTCCAGCGCAATCGACCACCGACCATCGACTTTTCACTTGTAATGTGGGAAATTATCCTAGAAGCTATGGAAAAAAAAACAAGTCTTATGGCGCTTGCATGAGTAAATATGATTGATCGATAGTAAAATAGTAAATTTCTATAAGTTCTTTATCAGAAAATTGTGGTCGTCCTGAAAAGGACGTTTTTTCGATTGGTTTCAGTGCGAATCAAGTGCAATTTAGGCCTTCTTTTCGGTTTTCTTCGGGAGCAACACTGCCTGGATGTTTGGCAGTACACCGCCCTGTGCGATGGTAACTCCGGAGAGCAGTTTGTTCAACTCCTCGTCGTTACGGATGGCCAGCTGCAGATGACGAGGGATGATTCTCGTTTTCTTGTTGTCACGGGCAGCGTTACCGGCCAATTCCAGCACTTCGGCGGCCAGGTATTCCATCACTGCCGCCAGATAGACCGGTGCACCGGCACCGACACGTTCGGCGTAGTTTCCTTTCCGAAGCAGACGGTGGATTCTGCCTACTGGGAACTGCAGACCAGCACGGTTCGAGCGGGACTTTGCCTTTCCCTTAACTTTTCCTCCTTTGCCACGGCCAGACATTTTCTTTTATGTGTTTTGTTTTCGTAAAAAATCCACGAAACGATGCTAACAGCTAGGATGCTAACTCGGTAATACTGGCTGCCGCAGTACTAACCCTCTGTTTTATACCATCTCGCTGTTTCTCGTTCTGCGAATAGGCAGAGCATAAAGCGCAAAAGAGGATCAAATTTTGACAAAGGGGCTGTCCCTACTGCGTTGCCTGTAGCAGGTATAAAACGGGGTTTCTTGGGCGAGCTAGCGTCATTTACGTGAAAACAGCTACTCTGAACGCACGTCAACGTTAGAACGATGGCACCGAAAACTAGTGGAAAGGCGGCCAAAAAATCCGGCAAGGCCCAGAAGAACATCGCCAAGGGTGATAAGAAGAAGAAGAAGATCCGCAGGAAGGAAAGCTACGCTATCTACATCTACAAAGTGTTGAAGCAGGTCCACCCTGATACCGGAGTATCCTCGAAGGCGATGAGCATCATGAACAGTTTCGTCAATGACATCTTCGAACGCATTGCATCCGAGGCATCGCGTTTGGCTCATTACAACAAACGTTCGACGATTACCTCTCGCGAAATCCAGACTGCCGTTCGTCTGCTTTTGCCAGGAGAGTTGGCCAAGCACGCCGTTTCTGAGGGAACCAAAGCCGTCACCAAGTACACCAGCTCCAAGTAAACTGAGAACAACACCGACCCCGTGTATGCGAGAACTAACAAACGGCCCTTTTAAGGGCCACAAACAAATCTACACAAAGTGTTAAATTCGAATTCTCGTGTGTTGTTTTGCTTGCTTCTTCTTTACTCGTTTCGATTGTGATGGTGGTGGCCGTTTGTGAAAGAAAGTGCAATAGAGGGAAGGTGCTGGGCAATTGGTTTGAGTGAGTTTAGTTGTTTTGAACAATCTCATCCAATTTGTGCATTACATTATGCTGGAACTGAATTCCTTGAAACCAGCCACACACCGTTGCGGAAGCGAGAGAGAGCGAATTGTTTTAGGCACTACTTTTGTACAGGGATGACCAAAGATTTCCCGCCTTTTCCGAAGAACGGCGAAAGAAGACATTGATAAAACAAAAAACTTATCACATTCTCAGAGGGTAAATTTTGAAAAGGCGTCCCATAGTAAAGTATTCTTCTATGATGCTTTGATGGTAAGACTTCATCACGAAGACGACAAGCAAATGTAAATTTCTTTCGAACATGCACTTTTTCATTTGATTGCGCGCGTGCGTGTGTGTTTGTTTTCGTGAAAATCGCAGGTTTTCGAGAAGAATAAATCTCCTGTGCCAAAATAACGAAAATGTCATTATCTCTAGCAACCGAAGTTTACTGTTTGCTTGTTAGGAACAATTAGATTTGTACCTGCAGGACAGAAAACATTAGTTTGTTCGATTTTGCGAGTGGTGATTTATATTTTAATAGCGATTTGAGTTAGCATTCATCATTTATCACTCATCCATCGATTATCAATGAAAGGAGATGAATTCGGAGACAAAGAACGAAAAAGAAGATTTTCCGCTTTCCAAAAACATACACCAATACATATGTATATCAACGTCATACTGGTTTACTTCAATGTATGGGTATTGGTTTTTCCCTCAGTCATAATAAAGTTCATTCTTATGTTCTCTAACTTGCTTTTCTCTCTCTCTCGCTCTCCCAACGCACCTCTGTTTGCGATAAGTTGGAACATGTTGTTCATGGCAGTCTACACACACACACACACACACACACACACAATTTGCGCAATAGTGCAACTGAGGTATGCGATTCACAAAATTGCTTGCTACTGAAAATTGCGGAAAAGAAAACACAAGACAAATTTTTTCAATTTTGTAGGCACAAGCGTTTTGAAACACGTACAATAACGGGAAGGTATCATATAAAGATTGGTTTTTACTTTTGTCGTTAAGTTTTTTTTTTCATGTACGTATTGTTTACCTCTCGGATGGTGGTAGGTAGAAACGAACAACCGTTTATACGACGCAAAGTCAAACCGATTTCCCATATCCCATCCATGAGCATGAGCAGAGGGAGAAAAAATACCGGTTAACCTGGACTACTTTTCACTTGAGAGTTTGAGAGATTTTTCACCATTTCAACCATTTTTCGTTCAGTTGCCATTTGTCATTGTTGCTAAGCTAACCTAACCATCCGAACAGCGAGAGTTCCGTTCACTGCGTTAGGATTGAGTAAGCCGCGTTCATCGTTTGATCATGTCAACGAAACTCAACAATCGATGCTAAATAAGCAACTTGCTATTGAGTAATCTTTCAGTAATTTCTTACATGGACCGTCGGAAAACAATTCGGAGTTCCTGTTTTCCAAGTAGATAGTCTTTCCAATAGGATATTCTAATGAGCAGCAGTTTTTATTTTTCCTGCTAGAATCGCACACCAATACACACTTACCAACCACTAAACTGCGGTTCGGTCTAGACAATTGGTGTACACTGTTGCCATAGTTGTTCGTCGGTTATTTTCATTCTCTCTTTCACGCCTCTCGCATTCTCGTAGTAGCCAATATTACTCTCCTTATTGTTTACGTTCGTGTCGCTATCGTATTTGTGGCATTCGTATTCGTTCGAAAATATATGTTAGTCGAATGGTCGAAACATCATCGGATTGATGAAAATATGTTCAAACAATCAAAATTATTCGCCAATCCAACAAAACTTTCATTGGCGAGAGTGTACTGTTTAATGAACTCTTCTCTCAATGTTTCAATATTCAGTTGCAATACTTAAAGCTCTAAACGTTTTCTCGAAAAATACCGACACAAGTTACCAAGCTAATTGGATTGGTGGTACTGACGATGCTTTTGGTTGTCAATAATAAACAATGCCACGTGTAGGGGCCGCTAATGTAATGTAAATGAATATACAGACACACACACACACACACACACACGCACGCGCGCGTTTATGCGACCTTGCCCTCCGGTTCTGAGACCGATGGCTGAACTTAGGTACAGCTTGATTTTCGTTTCCTCATATACACATTACATTACCATTTGTTTTTGGCCTGTGTGTGTGGCAGTGTTTATTCACCATCATGGTGGTAGCTACGATATCTTCTTCTTCTTCTTCTTTTTTTCTAGTCGGTCGTCACCATTCATGAGATGATGCCGACCAATGACACAGATACATGCGCTATATTGGATCGGTGTGTCGTCACGGATACGAACGAAAATTATTCTCTTATTTCTCGTGCGACACTTTCTCTAAGATTATATGATCAAGTTTGGATGTTTTAATGGCTGCATTTTCCGGTAAATCGATGGGAAAGATTTTCGCCATTGAACTCACATCGATCATTCTAAAATTCCGATTCGTCTGGTATGACCGATTTTGTCTTCTGTTTTCCAAACACTGAAAAAGCGGACATCATTTTCGCATCAGGTAGATACACCGATTCAGGGTAAAATTCCGAAAACGAAAATGAACAAAGGTCGCTATACTTGATTTGCGCATTATACTTTCCAGGCGTATCACAACTTTAGCAATCTTTAATTCAAAGCAATCTTAAATATTTCTTTATCACAGTGAGGTGGTCGTCCTGAAAAGGACGGGTTCTGTAAGGGGGGTAACACCAATATGTTCCGGAAATCGCAATTTAGGCCTTTTTCTCGGTTTTCTTCGGGAGCAGCACTGCCTGGATGTTTGGCAGTACACCGCCCTGTGCGATGGTAACTCCGGAGAGCAGTTTGTTCAACTCCTCGTCGTTACGGATGGCCAGCTGCAGATGGCGAGGGATGATTCTCGTTTTCTTGTTGTCACGGGCAGCGTTACCGGCCAATTCCAGCACTTCGGCGGCCAGGTATTCCATCACTGCCGCCAGATAGACCGGTGCACCGGCACCGACACGTTCGGCGTAGTTTCCCTTCCGGAGCAGACGGTGGATTCTGCCTACTGGGAACTGCAGACCAGCACGGTTTGAGCGGGACTTTGCCTTTCCCTTAACTTTTCCTCCTTTACCACGGCCAGACATTTTGTGTGTGCGTGTTTCTGCGTAAAAAATCCACGAGATGCTGTTAACGACTAGACAGCCAATTCAGTAATACTGGCTGCCGCCGTACTAACCCTCTGTTTTATATCGTCTCACTGTTTCCCGTTCTGCGAACAGGAAAAGGAATTCTAACAAAGGGGCAGTCCATGCGCCGCTCTCAATAGCAGGTATAAAACGAGCTGTCATATGGCAAATAGCGTCATTTAAGTTAAAGCAGTTACTCTGAACGTACGAGAACCGTCAAGCACGATGGCACCGAAAACCAGTGGAAAGGCAGCCAAAAAATCCGGCAAGGCCCAGAAAAACATCGCCAAGGGAGATAAGAAAAAGAAGAAGATCCGCAGGAAGGAAAGCTACGCTATCTACATCTACAAAGTGTTGAAGCAGGTCCACCCTGATACCGGAGTATCCTCGAAGGCGATGAGCATCATGAACAGTTTCGTCAATGACATCTTCGAACGCATTGCATCCGAGGCATCGCGTTTGGCCCATTACAACAAACGTTCGACGATTACCTCTCGCGAAATCCAGACCGCCGTTCGTCTGCTTTTGCCAGGAGAGTTGGCCAAGCACGCCGTTTCGGAAGGAACCAAAGCCGTCACCAAGTACACTAGCTCCAAGTAAACTGAGTGAGAACAACCAAACCCCCCCGATCGTGTGTGTGCATACGAATCGCCAAGCATAATCGGCCCTTTTAAGGGCCACAAACAAATCTACACAAAGTGTTAAGTTCGCATATTTCCCTCATTCAATCACCAAACACATTTTGTTCGTTGATGATTTTACTTTCATCAGCCAACAAACACCTAACGAGAAAAACAGAACAAATTATGAACAACACAGGTACAATTGTTCTCGCGTTTCGGAGTATTCATCCATGCCATATGGACAATATATTGTTCGGAGCAAAAATATGTTGGTTTCGAAATAAAGAAAAGTATCGATTACTTTTCGGACCAATCGACAGACTTGGTCGACCAACCAAATAATAAATTGCTACACATACACATGCATGCTACTGTAAACCAACCAATGACATATCAACAGCAATCGTTTTTCTATCCTAGGCGGCTTTGAGCAAATGCTGCATGTTGTATAGTCGAAATTCGAAGCCAACAGCATTGACAGTTGACCAGAACAGTTGAATGGGAATGAATGATTTCGAAAAGATAGTTCATGTTAAACAACATAACTAATTTCTTTTCTCAAATGTTACGTTTTTCAGCGGCGCGTTGAGTAGTACTCAAGTGTCAACAGCAGTTTGAAACTCACAACCGACCAGAAATAATAATGTCGTGTTTGCTTGATGCGAAACCGAAAACCAGTTTCCACCCTAACGACTGCTGGTTAAATTGTTTGTTTGAAAACCTAGTTGTTGGACTGAAAAATCTAGTCAGTTTCGAACCCGGTTGAATTCACACTACTCACTACTCTATTGCACACTTCTTACTATTCTCATATCATCACCACCACCACCACCATCATCATCATCATCATCATCATGATTATAGATTATAATGAATACCAGCAAATGCTAACTAATTCTTTGCGAAACATATTGGTGGCCCTGAAAAGGGCCTTTTATCCTTCCGTATTATGTTATGTGTGTTCTCGTTACGACGTTTAACCTCCGAAACCATACAGAGTGCGACCCTGTCGCTTCAGAGCATACACGACATCCATGGCGGTGACGGTCTTGCGCTTGGCGTGTTCAGTGTAGGTTACTGCATCTCGGATCACATTTTCCAGGAACACCTTCAGCACTCCACGAGTTTCCTCATAGATCAGACCGGAGATACGCTTGACACCACCACGACGAGCCAGACGACGGATAGCGGGCTTGGTAATTCCCTGGATGTTATCACGAAGCACTTTACGATGACGCTTGGCGCCTCCTTTTCCGAGTCCCTTTCCTCCTTTGCCGCGACCAGTCATTTTTCTCTGCTAGCTGCTTGTTCTTGCAAGTAAGACAGTACAAGTGAAACTAATGCCACTTCGCATTTTTTTACATTAAATATTTATTGTTTCTCTTTGGTTACATTTCTGTATGATATTACATGTCAAGTGATGTAGTAATGTTACTTTTCATCTTTTGATTTACGGTAATTTACTAGTTAATAATTTTGATTCAATTTCTTTTTAACAGTTTAACTGATAGACAGTTTGATTTATAAAACTAAACTACAACTAAAACTACAACAAAACTAAAATAGTGAACTAATAAGAGGGTATTCAGAAATTGCACATTTTTCTTGGAATTTTCCATTGGCTGCAATTAGTTTCTCGTTGACGGTAGTGACGTCTGCTAGTTGATGAACTGTTGAAGTCCTGGTGAACCACGGAAGATCCAGAATCATTTTCAGGGCTCTGTTCTGCAGCACTTGGATTTTGTTCCGATGTGTAACGGCACACCTCCCCCACACAGGCAACGCGTACTGAAACACTGGAGCGATGATCTGGGTGTAAACGGCTAACTTATTCTTGCGAATAAGAGATGACCTTCTCTTGATTAATGGGTAGAGACATTTGATGAGCAAAGAGCATTTAGATTTTATCTTGTCGACATGCGAGCGAAAAAGTAGTTTACGATCAAAAGTGAGCCCCAGATAGACCACCTCATTGGACCAGTCGATTTGAAGCCCATCAACCACGATCTTGCAATCAGCTGGAGGAGTGAGTCGCTGAGATAGGCTGTATGGAAACAGGATCGCCTGAGTTTTGGAAGCGTTAATTTTTATCTTCCAGGTGTTCATGTAGCTGACAACGGAATCAAGGCAGTTTTGCAGCTTTTTGGTGAGATGTTTTGTGACCCTTCCTTTGCAAAGGATAGCTGTATCATCCGCGAAGAAGCAGAATTGGCAACCATCAGGAAGTCGAGGGAAATCCGAGGTGTAGACGTTGTACAGTACTGGTCCGAGAATACTACCCTGAGGTACTCCGGCGGGTACAACAAACCCGTTCGATAGGGTTCCGTTCACGCTGACTTTGAAGCTTCTGCCACTGAGATAGTTTTGTACTATCTTGATGAGGTACACTGGGAAGTTGTAGCGATACATCTTGTAGATGAGACCTTCGTGCCAGACGTTGTCGAATGCCTTCTCGACGTCCAGCAGAGCCATGGCTGTAGACTTTGCGACGTGCTTGTTACGGTCGATGATGTTCACTACTCTTTGCAACTGATGAGTTGTGGAATGACCCTTTCTGAATCCGAACTGTTCGGGCAGGAAAATGTTGTTGTTTTCGATGTGCAATAGAACACGATCTAAGATGAGTCTTTCGAAGAGCTTGCTTAGCGACGACAGAAGGCTAATGGGACGATAGCTAGAGGGATTCGTTGGATCTTTAGATGGTTTAAGTAACGGTACAACCTTGGCGATTTTCCACTCCGAGGGGAAGTAGTTCAAATCGAGACATCTGTTGAAAACACTGGCAATAAAGGTGTAGGTCTGATGGCTGAGTTTCTTCAGTGTAAGGTTAAAAATCGAGTCAAAGCCCGGCGCCTTCATGTTTTTGGATGCTTTTACTGTTGCGGCAACTTGTTCGGGTTTAACCTTAACATTTTCCGGAACGTAGCAGCGGGTGTTACGCAAAGTGGACATCGTTTCTCGAACTGCGTCTTCCATGGGACTGACAACGGAATTACCCAGGTTGTGAGAGCGCAAAATGTGTTCGCCGATTGCGGTCGCTTTTTCAAACGGGGTTACCAGAATGTCGTTGTTCTGAGTTAACGGAGGGATTTGTTTCGGTTTTGACTTTAATACCTTTGACACCTTCCAGAAAGGCCGCGAGAACGGGTCTAGCCTTTGGATCATTGACGAGAAGTTTTCGTTTTTCAAGTCATCAACTCGAGAACTGATCAGCTCTGACAATTTCGATGCAACGTATTTTTTCGATAAATCGCCTGACCGTTGAAATTGGCGCCGTACTTTGTTACGTTGACGGATAATTGCTTTGGTCATCGTGTCGATTTTAAGCAATACTCCGTGGATCGGAACCTGTCTAACGCAGTGGTTCTCAGCTACAGAGATAGCGGCCTTCAGCTCGGATAAAGCCTCATCTATATCGTCAGTGTAATTCAACGCTTTAGTAGCATCGATATGCCGATCAACAATCCGGGCGAATTCCACCCAGTTGACGTCGTGGTAATTTTTCCTGGTTTGCGGTTCACCGCACTGAATATCACCACCGATTTGAAATGAAACCGGAAAATGATCAGAGCTGAGATCGTTTGTTGTAACTGGTTGGCTCAGCAAGTCGAAGTTCGACAGAACTATATCCAAGGTGGACGAGATGCCGGCAGGCGAAAGATATGTCGGCTGATACGGAGCGTGGATAGTGTAATAACCCAACTGTAGATCCTCGAAGAGAAGACACCCATTTTTATTCCTACGGATATTTCGCCATGTCTCGTGTTTCGCGTTTAAATCGCAAGCCAAGATAAACTTCTTGTCGGTTCTTGTTAGCTTCCCAAGATCGTTTTTAAACTTTCTTGCCATCCCATTGCCGTCATAGCACTGTGTCGGACAATAAGCGGCAATAATAATAATTTTTCCAGTATCGGAAGACACCTCGATACCGACGGCTTCGATCACCGATGTGCGATAGTGCGGTTGAATGATATATTTAATAGTTTTTCTGATGGCTAGAGCGACACCCCCTCCGCCCGAGTGGGTTCGATCCAGCCTAACTATGTTAAACCCAGGAAGGTACAGATTATTTCCGGGTTTTAAATGCGTTTCCGTGATAGCTACGATATCTGTTGATTGTTGCTCCAAGAGATCACACAACTCAACGCGTTTCCGCGACAATCCGCGGGCGTTCCATAAAACAATATTTAACGGGTTAACAGGCATATTGTATAATGAATTGCCCTAACACAGAAATCTGGTCAAATCTTGTTTGACATTTTTGCATTTTGTTGCACATCTCTGCGAAGATCGGCAAGAGTTGTTCGGTGGTAAATTTGGGCGGAAGATTTTGGTCCAAATGAGGGGTATTTAAATGGGGACTCACCTGAGCTGGTTGACCGTTCACTCCAGCAAGTGGCATTCCGGATCCTGCCAACAACGATGACCAGGGAACCGTAGGATTTGGCTGCGGCGGCAGTTGCTGTGTGGAGGAAGTTCCAGCGCCGTTCTTCCGATTTGACGCCAGCAAAGGAAACTCGCCGTTATTGAAAACCGGACCCTTGTTGGGTTTTCTTCCAGGCTGATGATTCTGCGATGCACGTTTCCGTATTTGTTTATACTCCTCCCTCTTGCGACACTGCTTGTCGGTAGACCGATGACCTTCACCGCAATGAATACATTTCAATACGGCGTCTCCTTCTGCAGGGCAGCTGGACGTTAAATGCACCTGACCGCAGTTGTTGCATCTCGGTTGAAGATGGCAGTTGCGTGTACCGTGTCCGAAGTTCAGACAGCGCATACACTGGGTGACGTCACGGTTTGTCCCACGGTACGGTTCCCAGCTCACGATCATACTGCTGATGGATCTAACAGCTTTCAAAGCGTTCAGTGTCACTGTACCTTTTTTAAAATGCACGAGGTACAGACAATCGCGATACTTGTTGGTGACATCCTTCCTAGTCATCGGGAAAACAGCAACCGGTTGGAGCTTGTATCGTTCGGCCAGCTCCGATGCGATGTCATTACCGCTCATCAGCGGTAAACCACGTACCACTGCTTTGAATGGCTTTTCCGTTGCCAAATCGTGCGAGAAATACTCTGCACCAGCACGATCGAGATAATTTTTTGCTTTCACGTACTCGGATTTGGTATGCAACATCACCTTGATGCCGATACCACACAGCTTGAATTCGGCTTGAATTCCATTTCGAATCAGTTCACGCTGTAACGTTGCGAGCGGGACTGATTTCACCATCAGCGGTGGAAGTTTCACTTTAGCTTCTTCTTCTTCTTCGGGCAGTTCATCGAGAGGGCCACCGAATCCGTTGACATCGCTTACGTTGGTTGCGGTACGGTTGCTTCTTATTTCCGAACGAGCGGAGTGCACTGACATCATAACACCAATTGTGGATTGATTCTGGTTCTGGTTTTGAATAACCACACGCGGACTGGGTGTGTTATTTTTGTTACGCTTAGGATTCGCCTTGGGACTAGCTTTTGAGCCTCTCGAGCGGCGTCTACGTTTCGCCATAAAAACTCAACAAACGAACGAACAAACGCGAGAGAACGAAAACACGTCTGAACACGTTCAACTATCGACAAAGAATGACTGCACTGAATGCCACTTCGCAGACCGGTGCTTTTTTTTATACCTACCGAGAGGGTCCGTTTCGTGCTTTGCTTTGTGCTGATTGGCTGCTTCAGAGCGGTCGGGCAGGTATAAAACAGCCAGCCAGGTCCGTTTTGAGCTCATTCTGTGTTTTGTTTTCAACGCGTACAGTACGGTGTAGAGAGAAAGGATAAGCAAAAGAAAGAAATAATGGCTCGTACCAAGCAGACCGCTCGTAAATCGACCGGAGGAAAGGCTCCTCGTAAGCAACTGGCGACAAAGGCTGCTCGCAAAAGTGCTCCTGCTACTGGCGGAGTGAAGAAACCCCATCGTTATCGGCCAGGAACAGTAGCCCTTCGGGAGATCCGTCGTTACCAGAAATCGACTGAGCTGTTGATTCGCAAGCTGCCGTTCCAGCGTTTAGTGCGTGAAATTGCCCAAGATTTCAAGACCGACCTTCGCTTCCAGAGTTCCGCCGTCATGGCACTGCAGGAGGCCAGCGAAGCCTATCTAGTCGGTTTGTTCGAGGACACCAATCTATGCGCGATCCACGCCAAGCGTGTTACCATCATGCCAAAGGACATCCAGCTGGCTCGTCGGATCCGTGGCGAACGTGCTTAAACAGGCTATCGGCTTTCGTTTGATCTCACAACATATACCCCAAAGGCCCTTTTCAGGGCCACCCAATCAATTACCAACGAGTTTACGAATTCGAATATTTTCCCTTAAACAATCACATACTCAGACACACACACACACAAGTTGCGCGCGCACAGAAAATGACATCCGATCCGTTGCACAATTCATGCCCCATATGGAAAGTCAGTAATCTATAGGTGTTTGAAATGTTTTCCTTATTTTTTGGTCTTTCATTTTTGTTTCTGCTAAAGTAGCAGTTGAGAGGAGAATAGACGACCTGCTGACAGACAAGCAGCACAGACAATACACATTGCTTCCCTGTTACATAGTTCAGCAATGTGTATTGTCCTGTTACCCAGCTTGCAACACATCGTGCACTCGCCGTGTCATGCCATGTGACTGACTGCCTGACAATTCTGACGGGATTCGGCCACCAGTTACTAGTATTACTCTGCTACTGCTACTCTCAATACACTATACTATACAATATGGGTTCAAAATCATGAAAATACCAATTTGTTTCGTTCCAAGACTACCCCGACAGACGCTTGCTTGCCGTTGACATAGTCAACGTCCCATCCCCAGACGACTGGTGGGGATGTTTCTGGCGAAAGAAATACACAGCAATTGCCAATCTTTGAATAGTAGGCTAATGTTCGGTTGGGTTCGGTGCTTTCTTCCGGTACGTGACAATTTTCGGCCAATATCTATCAAATATAAGCAACACTCAAATTCGGTATCAAATCAAATCACTGCTCGAGTTCTTTGTTGCCAATCGATTGAGACTGAGAGACTGACTATGTCTGGCACGCACGCTAGACAGATGGAGGTGTCGAAGGATTATTATTATTATTTAATGGTAATACTTGCACCGTATATTTTGCATGTAAAATCCTAAATGCGCTCCACAATTCCGGTATTCTGATTTGGGAAAGATTGTTTTTTGGTTTTTGCTTCTGATGACAAATATTCTCAGCCCAGCCAGCCGTTTGTGGTACGTGAACAACACACCACACATTTGACTCGTTGTGTTAGAAAGGACTTCGGTTTGTTTGATTCTAATTTTTCACTGTCGAAATTTTTAAACATCCTCTCTCTTGGAATTGACCTGTCCTGATGTTCAGGTTTAATATTTGCAAGATGAACCAAATTCAAATGGCAAAACAAGTTCATTACAAAAAATAGTAACCAAAATGCTTTCAGAACAACCGACACGCCCGGGCGTTGGCGACGTTGGCCAGCATTATTCGTTGGCAGTGCCATCGTGTTCCAGATTTCGGAAGGCATGTTCGGAAATATTATGCTCACGTAACATATCTGTTAGTCAAATTGTTTAAAAATTGTATTTTCCAAATGCAGAACACGGAAAAATTGAAAAGCTTAGTCACCGGTTCGTACTGCGTTTTGGTCGTTTGATCGATTTGCGCCAGACAGCAGGTTCAAGTTTGACCGATTCAATCTCGTGCGCGTCGCAACCGTCATCGAACGGGTTGTGTTAGTTGTCAAGAGAAAATATTTCTCTTCCCAATGAACCATGTTTCGTTGGAGTCCGCATTGTTTAAATGGTACTGTTTTACTATTTTTGACAATTCGAAATAAGCATGTACCGTTTGTCCGATATTGAATGCATATTTCGCTATCATCACTGCCCGTCCGGCTGTTCGCGAATGGTGGAGCAGAAAGTTCAAACATCGTAGCAAACATAAAACCACTCTTTGGCGATACTTCCGCTGCTGTCGATTCATTGTTTACAATTTAAAAACAATAGTCCAGAAAAATTACCTACACCTACCTAGCACCGAATGGTAACCGTCATGTGCGTATTCCCTAACAGGGCCGACGGATTCGGTGCCCGAACGTATCGCACGATTCTACTGCATTCACACACTCGTTTGTATTCGCTTAGTCGTTCGCTCGTTCTACCTGCTTTAGAAAAGTGCACATTAGAAAAAATGGCTGAAACCGCTGTTGACGTATCGGCCGCAGCTCCGGTTGCTGCTTCACCGGCCAAGGCACCGAAGAAAGCCAAAGCCGCCAAGGGAGAAGCCAAAAAACCGAAGAAGCCATCGACACATCCACCAGTCAATGACATGGTAGTGGCTGCCATCAAGACGCTGAAGGAACGCAACGGATCTTCGCTGCAGGCCATCAAGAAGTACATCGCCGCCAACTACAAGTGCGACGTCGCCAAGCTGGCCCCGTTCATCAAGAAGGCCCTGAAATCTGGCGTCGAGAAGGGAAAGCTCACCCAGACCAAGGGTTCCGGTGCATCCGGCTCGTTCAAAATCAAAGCCGGTGCCAAGCAACCGGCTGGCGAGAAGAAGCCGAAGAAGGCTGCTGCCAAAAAACCGAAGAAGGCTGCCGGAGAGAAGAAAAAGGTTGCCAAGAAACCCGCTGGCGAGAAGAAACCGAAGGCCAAAAAGCCTGCAGGTGAGAAAAAGCCGAAAGCCGCCGCTGCAAAGAAGGCTAAGGCAGCATCAGCCAAGGCCGCCAAGAAGGCTGCTGCACCGAAGCAGAAGGCCACCAAGCCATCGAAAGCCGCTGCCAACAAGCCCAAGACCCCGAAGCCAAAGAAGGCCGCTCCAGCCAAAAAAGCTGCCCCGAAGAAGGTGGCTGCCAAGAAGTAAATTGACCCATCGTCAGTCAGTCATCATCATCATGTCGAATTCTACCGTTCTTATTTCGACGGTGTTCAACAAAACAGTCCTTTTCAGGACTACCAAAAAATCCATGCAAAGAATTAATCGATATTTCCTACTTCGCTCGCTTTTGGGTAGTCCGCTTCAACAAAACTGCACAGTAAGAAAAAAAAAAAAAGTATGCTTTTATCCATCACAGCAGCACTACTTTCTGAGCGTGTGCTTCACCGACACGCTATAGTGGATAAATTGGTGCGCAGCCATAGAGCCGACCCCGCTGCTACGCGCATGCTTCTCTTGTAGTACAATCAAATATGTTCGTTCGCTCAGTCGGTAAGCAGCGACGAAAGGATCGGTAGGTGATCAAATGAAAATGCGGACGGATTATGCACGATGATTGATGAAGTCCGTTCGTAAAAATCTAGCTTGCGAAAATTCATCAATAAAAATGGTTGATGTTTTTGTTCCCAATTATATTTGTATTTTAAAACTATCCCAGTTTTCCTTTTCTTGGAAAATGAATGCCGTTATAGTTTCCATTTAGTGTAGAGCCAGTTCGGACACGGTATCGCTCTGTACGCGGTTTTTCGTATAATCATATTTAATTTAGTAGCTTGACTCTCCAGACGATTGTCGTTTTCATTCAACCAACCTTGCTTGATCGGTAAAAAAAAAATAAATCTATTCTCCAGCGCAATCGACCACCGACCATCGACTTTTCACTTGTAATGTGGGAAATTATCCTAGAAGCTATGGAAAAAAAAACAAGTCTTATGGCGCTTGCATGAGTAAATATGATTGATCGATAGTAAAATAGTAAATTTCTATAAGTTCTTTATCAGAAAATTGTGGTCGTCCTGAAAAGGACGTTTTTTCGATTGGTTTCAGTGCGAATCAAGTGCAATTTAGGCCTTCTTTTCGGTTTTCTTCGGGAGCAACACTGCCTGGATGTTTGGCAGTACACCGCCCTGTGCGATGGTAACTCCGGAGAGCAGTTTGTTCAACTCCTCGTCGTTACGGATGGCCAGCTGCAGATGACGAGGGATGATTCTCGTTTTCTTGTTGTCACGGGCAGCGTTACCGGCCAATTCCAGCACTTCGGCGGCCAGGTATTCCATCACTGCCGCCAGATAGACCGGTGCACCGGCACCGACACGTTCGGCGTAGTTTCCTTTCCGAAGCAGACGGTGGATTCTGCCTACTGGGAACTGCAGACCAGCACGGTTCGAGCGGGACTTTGCCTTTCCCTTAACTTTTCCTCCTTTGCCACGGCCAGACATTTTCTTTTATGTGTTTTGTTTTCGTAAAAAATCCACGAAACGATGCTAACAGCTAGGATGCTAACTCGGTAATACTGGCTGCCGCAGTACTAACCCTCTGTTTTATACCATCTCGCTGTTTCTCGTTCTGCGAATAGGCAGAGCATAAAGCGCAAAAGAGGATCAAATTTTGACAAAGGGGCTGTCCCTACTGCGTTGCCTGTAGCAGGTATAAAACGGGGTTTCTTGGGCGAGCTAGCGTCATTTACGTGAAAACAGCTACTCTGAACGCACGTCAACGTTAGAACGATGGCACCGAAAACTAGTGGAAAGGCGGCCAAAAAATCCGGCAAGGCCCAGAAGAACATCGCCAAGGGTGATAAGAAGAAGAAGAAGATCCGCAGGAAGGAAAGCTACGCTATCTACATCTACAAAGTGTTGAAGCAGGTCCACCCTGATACCGGAGTATCCTCGAAGGCGATGAGCATCATGAACAGTTTCGTCAATGACATCTTCGAACGCATTGCATCCGAGGCATCGCGTTTGGCTCATTACAACAAACGTTCGACGATTACCTCTCGCGAAATCCAGACTGCCGTTCGTCTGCTTTTGCCAGGAGAGTTGGCCAAGCACGCCGTTTCTGAGGGAACCAAAGCCGTCACCAAGTACACCAGCTCCAAGTAAACTGAGAACAACACCGACCCCGTGTATGCGAGAACTAACAAACGGCCCTTTTAAGGGCCACAAACAAATCTACACAAAGTGTTAAATTCGAATTCTCGTGTGTTGTTTTGCTTGCTTCTTCTTTACTCGTTTCGATTGTGATGGTGGTGGCCGTTTGTGAAAGAAAGTGCAATAGAGGGAAGGTGCTGGGCAATTGGTTTGAGTGAGTTTAGTTGTTTTGAACAATCTCATCCAATTTGTGCATTACATTATGCTGGAACTGAATTCCTTGAAACCAGCCACACACCGTTGCGGAAGCGAGAGAGAGCGAATTGTTTTAGGCACTACTTTTGTACAGGGATGACCAAAGATTTCCCGCCTTTTCCGAAGAACGGCGAAAGAAGACATTGATAAAACAAAAAACTTATCACATTCTCAGAGGGTAAATTTTGAAAAGGCGTCCCATAGTAAAGTATTCTTCTATGATGCTTTGATGGTAAGACTTCATCACGAAGACGACAAGCAAATGTAAATTTCTTTCGAACATGCACTTTTTCATTTGATTGCGCGCGTGCGTGTGTGTTTGTTTTCGTGAAAATCGCAGGTTTTCGAGAAGAATAAATCTCCTGTGCCAAAATAACGAAAATGTCTCAAAATCGGACATTATCTCTAGCAACCGAAGTTTACTGTTTGCTTGTTAGGAACAATTAGATTTGTACCTGCAGGACAGAAAACATTAGTTTGTTCGATTTTGCGAGTGGTGATTTATATTTTAATAGCGATTTGAGTTAGCATTCATCATTTATCACTCATCCATCGATTATCAATGAAAGGAGATGAATTCGGAGACAAAGAACGAAAAAGAAGATTTTCCGCTTTCCAAAAACATACACCAATACATATGTATATCAACGTCATACTGGTTTACTTCAATGTATGGGTATTGGTTTTTCCCTCAGTCATAATAAAGTTCATTCTTATGTTCTCTAACTTGCTTTTCTCTCTCTCTCGCTCTCCCAACGCACCTCTGTTTGCGATAAGTTGGAACATGTTGTTCATGGCAGTCTACACACACACACACACACACACACACAATTTGCGCAATAGTGCAACTGAGGTATGCGATTCACAAAATTGCTTGCTACTGAAAATTGCGGAAAAGAAAACACAAGACAAATTTTTTCAATTTTGTAGGCACAAGCGTTTTGAAACACGTACAATAACGGGAAGGTATCATATAAAGATTGGTTTTTACTTTTGTCGTTAAGTTTTTTTTTTCATGTACGTATTGTTTACCTCTCGGATGGTGGTAGGTAGAAACGAACAACCGTTTATACGACGCAAAGTCAAACCGATTTCCCATATCCCATCCATGAGCATGAGCAGAGGGAGAAAAAATACCGGTTAACCTGGACTACTTTTCACTTGAGAGTTTGAGAGATTTTTCACCATTTCAACCATTTTTCGTTCAGTTGCCATTTGTCATTGTTGCTAAGCTAACCTAACCATCCGAACAGCGAGAGTTCCGTTCACTGCGTTAGGATTGAGTAAGCCGCGTTCATCGTTTGATCATGTCAACGAAACTCAACAATCGATGCTAAATAAGCAACTTGCTATTGAGTAATCTTTCAGTAATTTCTTACATGGACCGTCGGAAAACAATTCGGAGTTCCTGTTTTCCAAGTAGATAGTCTTTCCAATAGGATATTCTAATGAGCAGCAGTTTTTATTTTTCCTGCTAGAATCGCACACCAATACACACTTACCAACCACTAAACTGCGGTTCGGTCTAGACAATTGGTGTACACTGTTGCCATAGTTGTTCGTCGGTTATTTTCATTCTCTCTTTCACGCCTCTCGCATTCTCGTAGTAGCCAATATTACTCTCCTTATTGTTTACGTTCGTGTCGCTATCGTATTTGTGGCATTCGTATTCGTTCGAAAATATATGTTAGTCGAATGGTCGAAACATCATCGGATTGATGAAAATATGTTCAAACAATCAAAATTATTCGCCAATCCAACAAAACTTTCATTGGCGAGAGTGTACTGTTTAATGAACTCTTCTCTCAATGTTTCAATATTCAGTTGCAATACTTAAAGCTCTAAACGTTTTCTCGAAAAATACCGACACAAGTTACCAAGCTAATTGGATTGGTGGTACTGACGATGCTTTTGGTTGTCAATAATAAACAATGCCACGTGTAGGGGCCGCTAATGTAATGTAAATGAATATACAGACACACACACACACACACACACACACGCACGCGCGCGTTTATGCGACCTTGCCCTCCGGTTCTGAGACCGATGGCTGAACTTAGGTACAGCTTGATTTTCGTTTCCTCATATACACATTACATTACCATTTGTTTTTGGCCTGTGTGTGTGGCAGTGTTTATTCACCATCATGGTGGTAGCTACGATATCTTCTTCTTCTTCTTCTTTTTTTCTAGTCGGTCGTCACCATTCATGAGATGATGCCGACCAATGACACAGATACATGCGCTATATTGGATCGGTGTGTCGTCACGGATACGAACGAAAATTATTCTCTTATTTCTCGTGCGACACTTTCTCTAAGATTATATGATCAAGTTTGGATGTTTTAATGGCTGCATTTTCCGGTAAATCGATGGGAAAGATTTTCGCCATTGAACTCACATCGATCATTCTAAAATTCCGATTCGTCTGGTATGACCGATTTTGTCTTCTGTTTTCCAAACACTGAAAAAGCGGACATCATTTTCGCATCAGGTAGATACACCGATTCAGGGTAAAATTCCGAAAACGAAAATGAACAAAGGTCGCTATACTTGATTTGCGCATTATACTTTCCAGGCGTATCACAACTTTAGCAATCTTTAATTCAAAGCAATCTTAAATATTTCTTTATCACAGTGAGGTGGTCGTCCTGAAAAGGACGGGTTCTGTAAGGGGGGTAACACCAATATGTTCCGGAAATCGCAATTTAGGCCTTTTTCTCGGTTTTCTTCGGGAGCAGCACTGCCTGGATGTTTGGCAGTACACCGCCCTGTGCGATGGTAACTCCGGAGAGCAGTTTGTTCAACTCCTCGTCGTTACGGATGGCCAGCTGCAGATGGCGAGGGATGATTCTCGTTTTCTTGTTGTCACGGGCAGCGTTACCGGCCAATTCCAGCACTTCGGCGGCCAGGTATTCCATCACTGCCGCCAGATAGACCGGTGCACCGGCACCGACACGTTCGGCGTAGTTTCCCTTCCGGAGCAGACGGTGGATTCTGCCTACTGGGAACTGCAGACCAGCACGGTTTGAGCGGGACTTTGCCTTTCCCTTAACTTTTCCTCCTTTACCACGGCCAGACATTTTGTGTGTGCGTGTTTCTGCGTAAAAAATCCACGAGATGCTGTTAACGACTAGACAGCCAATTCAGTAATACTGGCTGCCGCCGTACTAACCCTCTGTTTTATATCGTCTCACTGTTTCCCGTTCTGCGAACAGGAAAAGGAATTCTAACAAAGGGGCAGTCCATGCGCCGCTCTCAATAGCAGGTATAAAACGAGCTGTCATATGGCAAATAGCGTCATTTAAGTTAAAGCAGTTACTCTGAACGTACGAGAACCGTCAAGCACGATGGCACCGAAAACCAGTGGAAAGGCAGCCAAAAAATCCGGCAAGGCCCAGAAAAACATCGCCAAGGGAGATAAGAAAAAGAAGAAGATCCGCAGGAAGGAAAGCTACGCTATCTACATCTACAAAGTGTTGAAGCAGGTCCACCCTGATACCGGAGTATCCTCGAAGGCGATGAGCATCATGAACAGTTTCGTCAATGACATCTTCGAACGCATTGCATCCGAGGCATCGCGTTTGGCCCATTACAACAAACGTTCGACGATTACCTCTCGCGAAATCCAGACCGCCGTTCGTCTGCTTTTGCCAGGAGAGTTGGCCAAGCACGCCGTTTCGGAAGGAACCAAAGCCGTCACCAAGTACACTAGCTCCAAGTAAACTGAGTGAGAACAACCAAACCCCCCCGATCGTGTGTGTGCATACGAATCGCCAAGCATAATCGGCCCTTTTAAGGGCCACAAACAAATCTACACAAAGTGTTAAGTTCGCATATTTCCCTCATTCAATCACCAAACACATTTTGTTCGTTGATGATTTTACTTTCATCAGCCAACAAACACCTAACGAGAAAAACAGAACAAATTATGAACAACACAGGTACAATTGTTCTCGCGTTTCGGAGTATTCATCCATGCCATATGGACAATATATTGTTCGGAGCAAAAATATGTTGGTTTCGAAATAAAGAAAAGTATCGATTACTTTTCGGACCAATCGACAGACTTGGTCGACCAACCAAATAATAAATTGCTACACATACACATGCATGCTACTGTAAACCAACCAATGACATATCAACAGCAATCGTTTTTCTATCCTAGGCGGCTTTGAGCAAATGCTGCATGTTGTATAGTCGAAATTCGAAGCCAACAGCATTGACAGTTGACCAGAACAGTTGAATGGGAATGAATGATTTCGAAAAGATAGTTCATGTTAAACAACATAACTAATTTCTTTTCTCAAATGTTACGTTTTTCAGCGGCGCGTTGAGTAGTACTCAAGTGTCAACAGCAGTTTGAAACTCACAACCGACCAGAAATAATAATGTCGTGTTTGCTTGATGCGAAACCGAAAACCAGTTTCCACCCTAACGACTGCTGGTTAAATTGTTTGTTTGAAAACCTAGTTGTTGGACTGAAAAATCTAGTCAGTTTCGAACCCGGTTGAATTCACACTACTCACTACTCTATTGCACACTTCTTACTATTCTCATATCATCACCACCACCACCACCATCATCATCATCATCATCATCATGATTATAGATTATAATGAATACCAGCAAATGCTAACTAATTCTTTGCGAAACATATTGGTGGCCCTGAAAAGGGCCTTTTATCCTTCCGTATTATGTTATGTGTGTTCTCGTTACGACGTTTAACCTCCGAAACCATACAGAGTGCGACCCTGTCGCTTCAGAGCATACACGACATCCATGGCGGTGACGGTCTTGCGCTTGGCGTGTTCAGTGTAGGTTACTGCATATCGGATCACATTTTCCAGGAACACCTTCAGCACTCCACGAGTTTCCTCATAGATCAGACCGGAGATACGCTTGACACCACCACGACGAGCCAGACGACGGATAGCGGGCTTGGTAATTCCCTGGATGTTATCACGAAGCACTTTACGATGACGCTTGGCGCCTCCTTTTCCGAGTCCCTTTCCTCCTTTGCCGCGACCAGTCATTTTTCTCTGCTAGCTGCTTGTTCTTGCAAGTAAGACAGTACAAGTGAAACTAATGCCACTTCGCAGACCGGTGCTTTTTTTTATACCTACCGAGAGGGTCCGTTTCGTGCTTTGCTTTGTGCTGATTGGTTGCCTCAGACCGGTCGGGCAGGTATAAAACAGCCAGCCAGGTCCGTTTTGAGCTCATTCTGTGTTTTGTTTTCAACGCGTACAGTACGGTGTAGGGAGAAAGGATAAGCAAAAGAAAGAAATAATGGCTCGTACCAAGCAGACCGCTCGTAAATCGACCGGAGGAAAGGCTCCTCGTAAGCAACTGGCGACAAAGGCTGCTCGCAAAAGTGCTCCTGCTACTGGCGGAGTGAAGAAACCCCATCGTTATCGGCCAGGAACAGTAGCCCTTCGGGAGATCCGTCGTTACCAGAAATCGACTGAGCTGTTGATTCGCAAGCTGCCGTTCCAGCGTTTAGTGCGTGAAATTGCCCAAGATTTCAAGACCGACCTTCGCTTCCAGAGTTCCGCCGTCATGGCACTGCAGGAGGCCAGCGAAGCCTATCTAGTCGGTTTGTTCGAGGACACCAATCTATGCGCGATCCACGCCAAGCGTGTTACCATCATGCCAAAGGACATCCAGCTGGCTCGTCGGATCCGTGGCGAACGTGCTTAAACAGGCTATCGGCTTTCGTTTGATCTCACAACATATACCCCAAAGGCCCTTTTCAGGGCCACCCAATCAATTACCAACGAGTTTACGAATTCGAATATTTTCCCTTAAACAATCACATACTCAGACACACACACACAAGTTGCGCGCGCACAGAAAATGACATCCGATCCGTTGCACAATTCATGCCCCCCATATGGAAAGTCAGTAATCTATAGGTGTTTGAAATGTTTTCCTTATTTTTTGGTCTTTCATTTTTGTTTCTGCTAAAGTAGCAGTTGAGAGGAGAATAGACGACCTGCTGACAGACAAGCAGCACAGACAATACACATTGCTTCCCTGTTACATAGTTCAGCAAAATTTGTAACCCAGCTTGCAACACATCGTGCACTCGCCGTGTCATGCCATGTGACTGACTGCCTGACAATTCTGACGGGATTCGGCCACCAGTTACTAGTATTACTCTGCTACTGCTACTCTCAATACACTATACTATACAATATTGGTTCAAAATCATGAAAATACCAATTTGTTTCGTTCCAAGACTACCCCGACAGACGCTTGCTTGCCGTTGACATAGTCAACGTCCCATCCCCAGACGACTGGTGGGGATGTTTCTGGCGAAAGAAATACACAGCAATTGCCAATCTTTGAATAGTAGGCTAATGTTCGGTTGGGTTCGGTGCTTTCTTCCGGTACGTGACAATTTTCGGCCAATATCTATCAAATATAAGCAACACTCAAATTCGGTATCAAATCAAATCACTGCTCGAGTTCTTTGTTGCCAATCGATTGAGACTGAGAGACTGACTATGTCTGGCACGCACGCTAGACAGATGGAGGTGTCGAAGGATTATTATTATTATTTAATGGTAATACTTGCACCGTATATTTTGCATGTAAAATCCTAAATGCGCTCCACAATTCCGGTATTCTGATTTGGGAAAGATTGAACAACAACACCACACATTTGACTCGTTGTGTTAGAAAGGACTTCGGTTTGTTTGATTCTAATTTTTCACTGTCGAAATTTTTAAACATCCTCTCTCTTGGAATTGACCTGTCCTGATGTTCAGGTTTAATATTTGCAAGATGAACCAAATTCAAATGGCAAAACAAGTTCATTACAAAAAATAGTAACCAAAATGCTTTCAGAACAACCGACACGCCCGGGCGTTGGCGACGTTGGCCAGCATTATTCGTTGGCAGTGCCATCGTGTTCCAGATTTCGGAAGGCATGTTCGGAAATATTATGCTCACGTAACATATCTGTTAGTCAAATTGTTTAAAAATTGTATTTTCCAAATGCAGAACACGGAAAAATTGAAAAGCTTAGTCACCGGTTCGTACTGCGTTTTGGTCGTTTGATCGATTTGCGCCAGACAGCAGGTTCAAGTTTGACCGATTCAATCTCGTGCGCGTCGCAACCGTCATCGAACGGGTTGTGTTAGTTGTCAAGAGAAAATATTTCTCTTCCCAATGAACCATGTTTCGTTGGAGTCCGCATTGTTTAAATGGTACTGTTTTACTATTTTTGACAATTCGAAATAAGCATGTACCGTTTGTCCGATATTGAATGCATATTTCGCTATCATCACTGCCCGTCCGGCTGTTCGCGAATGGTGGAGCAGAAAGTTCAAACATCGTAGCAAACATAAAACCACTCTTTGGCGATACTTCCGCTGCTGTCGATTCATTGTTTACAATTTAAAAAACAATAGTCCAGAAAAATTACCTACACCTACCTAGCACCGAATGGTAACCGTCATGTGCGTATTCCCTAACAGGGCCGACGGATTCGGTGCCCGAACGTATCGCACGATTCTACTGCATTCACACACTCGTTTGTATTCGCTTAGTCGTTCGCTCGTTCTACCTGCTTTAGAAAAGTGCACATTAGAAAAAATGGCTGAAACCGCTGTTGACGTATCGGCCGCAGCTCCGGTTGCTGCTTCACCGGCCAAGGCACCGAAGAAAGCCAAAGCCGCCAAGGGAGAAGCCAAAAAACCGAAGAAGCCATCGACACATCCACCAGTCAATGACATGGTAGTGGCTGCCATCAAGACGCTGAAGGAACGCAACGGATCTTCGCTGCAGGCCATCAAGAAGTACATCGCCGCCAACTACAAGTGCGACGTCGCCAAGCTGGCCCCGTTCATCAAGAAGGCCCTGAAATCTGGCGTCGAGAAGGGAAAGCTCACCCAGACCAAGGGTTCCGGTGCATCCGGCTCGTTCAAAATCAAAGCCGGTGCCAAGCAACCGGCTGGCGAGAAGAAGCCGAAGAAGGCTGCTGCCAAAAAACCGAAGAAGGCTGCCGGAGAGAAGAAAAAGGTTGCCAAGAAACCCGCTGGCGAGAAGAAACCGAAGGCCAAAAAGCCTGCAGGTGAGAAAAAGCCGAAAGCCGCCGCTGCAAAGAAGGCTAAGGCAGCACCAGCCAAGGCCGCCAAGAAGGCTGCTGCACCGAAGCAGAAGGCCACCAAGCCATCGAAAGCCGCTGCCAACAAGCCCAAGACCCCGAAGCCAAAGAAGGCCGCGCCAGCCAAAAAAGCTGCCCCGAAGAAGGTGGCTGCCAAGAAGTAAATTGACCCATCGTCAGTCAGTCATCATCATCATGTCGAATTCTACCGTTCTTATTTCGACGGTGTTCAACAAAACAGTCCTTTTCAGGACTACCAAAAAATCCATGCAAAGAATTAATCGATATTTCCTACTTCGCTCGCTTTTGGGTAGTCCGCTTCAACAAAACTGCACAGTAAGAAAAAAAAAAAAAGTATGCTTTTATCCATCACAGCAGCACTACTTTCTGAGCGTGTGCTTCACCGACACGCTATAGTGGATAAATTGGTGCGCAGCCATAGAGCCGACCCCGCTGCTACGCGCATGCTTCTCTTGTAGTACAATCAAATATGTTCGTTCGCTCAGTCGGTAAGCAGCGACGAAAGGATCGGTAGGTGATCAAATGAAAATGCGGACGGATTATGCACGATGATTGATGAAGTCCGTTCGTAAAAATCTAGCTTGCGAAAATTCATCAATAAAAATGGTTGATGTTTTTGTTCCCAATTATATTTGTATTTTAAAACTATCCCAGTTTTCCTTTTCTTGGAAAATGAATGCCGTTATAGTTTCCATTTAGTGTAGAGCCAGTTCGGACACGGTATCGCTCTGTACGCGGTTTTTCGTATAATCATATTTAATTTAGTAGCTTGACTCTCCAGACGATTGTCGTTTTCATTCAACCAACCTTGCTTGATCGGTAAAAAAAAAATAAATCTATTCTCCAGCGCAATCGACCACCGACCATCGACTTTTCACTTGTAATGTGGGAAATTATCCTAGAAGCTATGGAAAAAAAAACAAGTCTTATGGCGCTTGCATGAGTAAATATGATTGATCGATAGTAAAATAGTAAATTTCTATAAGTTCTTTATCAGAAAATTGTGGTCGTCCTGAAAAGGACGTTTTTTCGATTGGTTTCAGTGCGAATCAAGTGCAATTTAGGCCTTCTTTTCGGTTTTCTTCGGGAGCAACACTGCCTGGATGTTTGGCAGTACACCGCCCTGTGCGATGGTAACTCCGGAGAGCAGTTTGTTCAACTCCTCGTCGTTACGGATGGCCAGCTGCAGATGACGAGGGATGATTCTCGTTTTCTTGTTGTCACGGGCAGCGTTACCGGCCAATTCCAGCACTTCGGCGGCCAGGTATTCCATCACTGCCGCCAGATAGACCGGTGCACCGGCACCGACACGTTCGGCGTAGTTTCCTTTCCGAAGCAGACGGTGGATTCTGCCTACTGGGAACTGCAGACCAGCACGGTTCGAGCGGGACTTTGCCTTTCCCTTAACTTTTCCTCCTTTGCCACGGCCAGACATTTTCTTTTATGTGTTTTGTTTTCGTAAAAAATCCACGAAACGATGCTAACAGCTAGGATGCTAACTCGGTAATACTGGCTGCCGCAGTACTAACCCTCTGTTTTATACCATCTCGCTGTTTCTCGTTCTGCGAATAGGCAGAGCATAAAGCGCAAAAGAGGATCAAATTTTGACAAAGGGGCTGTCCCTACTGCGTTGCCTGTAGCAGGTATAAAACGGGGTTTCTTGGGCGAGCTAGCGTCATTTACGTGAAAACAGCTACTCTGAACGCACGTCAACGTTAGAACGATGGCACCGAAAACTAGTGGAAAGGCGGCCAAAAAATCCGGCAAGGCCCAGAAGAACATCGCCAAGGGTGATAAGAAGAAGAAGAAGATCCGCAGGAAGGAAAGCTACGCTATCTACATCTACAAAGTGTTGAAGCAGGTCCACCCTGATACCGGAGTATCCTCGAAGGCGATGAGCATCATGAACAGTTTCGTCAATGACATCTTCGAACGCATTGCATCCGAGGCATCGCGTTTGGCTCATTACAACAAACGTTCGACGATTACCTCTCGCGAAATCCAGACTGCCGTTCGTCTGCTTTTGCCAGGAGAGTTGGCCAAGCACGCCGTTTCTGAGGGAACCAAAGCCGTCACCAAGTACACCAGCTCCAAGTAAACTGAGAACAACACCGACCCCGTGTATGCGAGAACTAACAAACGGCCCTTTTAAGGGCCACAAACAAATCTACACAAAGTGTTAAATTCGAATTCTCGTGTGTTGTTTTGCTTGCTTCTTCTTTACTCGTTTCGATTGTGATGGTGGTGGCCGTTTGTGAAAGAAAGTGCAATAGAGGGAAGGTGCTGGGCAATTGGTTTGAGTGAGTTTAGTTGTTTTGAACAATCTCATCCAATTTGTGCATTACATTATGCTGGAACTGAATTCCTTGAAACCAGCCACACACCGTTGCGGAAGCGAGAGAGAGCGAATTGTTTTAGGCACTACTTTTGTACAGGGATGACCAAAGATTTCCCGCCTTTTCCGAAGAACGGCGAAAGAAGACATTGATAAAACAAAAAACTTATCACATTCTCAGAGGGTAAATTTTGAAAAGGCGTCCCATAGTAAAGTATTCTTCTATGATGCTTTGATGGTAAGACTTCATCACGAAGACGACAAGCAAATGTAAATTTCTTTCGAACATGCACTTTTTCATTTGATTGCGCGCGTGCGTGTGTGTTTGTTTTCGTGAAAATCGCAGGTTTTCGAGAAGAATAAATCTCCTGTGCCAAAATAACGAAAATGTCATTATCTCTAGCAACCGAAGTTTACTGTTTGCTTGTTAGGAACAATTAGATTTGTACCTGCAGGACAGAAAACATTAGTTTGTTCGATTTTGCGAGTGGTGATTTATATTTTAATAGCGATTTGAGTTAGCATTCATCATTTATCACTCATCCATCGATTATCAATGAAAGGAGATGAATTCGGAGACAAAGAACGAAAAAGAAGATTTTCCGCTTTCCAAAAACATACACCAATACATATGTATATCAACGTCATACTGGTTTACTTCAATGTATGGGTATTGGTTTTTCCCTCAGTCATAATAAAGTTCATTCTTATGTTCTCTAACTTGCTTTTCTCTCTCTCTCGCTCTCCCAACGCACCTCTGTTTGCGATAAGTTGGAACATGTTGTTCATGGCAGTCTACACACACACACACACACACACACACAATTTGCGCAATAGTGCAACTGAGGTATGCGATTCACAAAATTGCTTGCTACTGAAAATTGCGGAAAAGAAAACACAAGACAAATTTTTTCAATTTTGTAGGCACAAGCGTTTTGAAACACGTACAATAACGGGAAGGTATCATATAAAGATTGGTTTTTACTTTTGTCGTTAAGTTTTTTTTTTCATGTACGTATTGTTTACCTCTCGGATGGTGGTAGGTAGAAACGAACAACCGTTTATACGACGCAAAGTCAAACCGATTTCCCATATCCCATCCATGAGCATGAGCAGAGGGAGAAAAAATACCGGTTAACCTGGACTACTTTTCACTTGAGAGTTTGAGAGATTTTTCACCATTTCAACCATTTTTCGTTCAGTTGCCATTTGTCATTGTTGCTAAGCTAACCTAACCATCCGAACAGCGAGAGTTCCGTTCACTGCGTTAGGATTGAGTAAGCCGCGTTCATCGTTTGATCATGTCAACGAAACTCAACAATCGATGCTAAATAAGCAACTTGCTATTGAGTAATCTTTCAGTAATTTCTTACATGGACCGTCGGAAAACAATTCGGAGTTCCTGTTTTCCAAGTAGATAGTCTTTCCAATAGGATATTCTAATGAGCAGCAGTTTTTATTTTTCCTGCTAGAATCGCACACCAATACACACTTACCAACCACTAAACTGCGGTTCGGTCTAGACAATTGGTGTACACTGTTGCCATAGTTGTTCGTCGGTTATTTTCATTCTCTCTTTCACGCCTCTCGCATTCTCGTAGTAGCCAATATTACTCTCCTTATTGTTTACGTTCGTGTCGCTATCGTATTTGTGGCATTCGTATTCGTTCGAAAATATATGTTAGTCGAATGGTCGAAACATCATCGGATTGATGAAAATATGTTCAAACAATCAAAATTATTCGCCAATCCAACAAAACTTTCATTGGCGAGAGTGTACTGTTTAATGAACTCTTCTCTCAATGTTTCAATATTCAGTTGCAATACTTAAAGCTCTAAACGTTTTCTCGAAAAATACCGACACAAGTTACCAAGCTAATTGGATTGGTGGTACTGACGATGCTTTTGGTTGTCAATAATAAACAATGCCACGTGTAGGGGCCGCTAATGTAATGTAAATGAATATACAGACACACACACACACACACACACACGCACGCGCGCGTTTATGCGACCTTGCCCTCCGGTTCTGAGACCGATGGCTGAACTTAGGTACAGCTTGATTTTCGTTTCCTCATATACACATTACATTACCATTTGTTTTTGGCCTGTGTGTGTGGCAGTGTTTATTCACCATCATGGTGGTAGCTACGATATCTTCTTCTTCTTCTTCTTTTTTTCTAGTCGGTCGTCACCATTCATGAGATGATGCCGACCAATGACACAGATACATGCGCTATATTGGATCGGTGTGTCGTCACGGATACGAACGAAAATTATTCTCTTATTTCTCGTGCGACACTTTCTCTAAGATTATATGATCAAGTTTGGATGTTTTAATGGCTGCATTTTCCGGTAAATCGATGGGAAAGATTTTCGCCATTGAACTCACATCGATCATTCTAAAATTCCGATTCGTCTGGTATGACCGATTTTGTCTTCTGTTTTCCAAACACTGAAAAAGCGGACATCATTTTCGCATCAGGTAGATACACCGATTCAGGGTAAAATTCCGAAAACGAAAATGAACAAAGGTCGCTATACTTGATTTGCGCATTATACTTTCCAGGCGTATCACAACTTTAGCAATCTTTAATTCAAAGCAATCTTAAATATTTCTTTATCACAGTGAGGTGGTCGTCCTGAAAAGGACGGGTTCTGTAAGGGGGGTAACACCAATATGTTCCGGAAATCGCAATTTAGGCCTTTTTCTCGGTTTTCTTCGGGAGCAGCACTGCCTGGATGTTTGGCAGTACACCGCCCTGTGCGATGGTAACTCCGGAGAGCAGTTTGTTCAACTCCTCGTCGTTACGGATGGCCAGCTGCAGATGGCGAGGGATGATTCTCGTTTTCTTGTTGTCACGGGCAGCGTTACCGGCCAATTCCAGCACTTCGGCGGCCAGGTATTCCATCACTGCCGCCAGATAGACCGGTGCACCGGCACCGACACGTTCGGCGTAGTTTCCCTTCCGGAGCAGACGGTGGATTCTGCCTACTGGGAACTGCAGACCAGCACGGTTTGAGCGGGACTTTGCCTTTCCCTTAACTTTTCCTCCTTTACCACGGCCAGACATTTTGTGTGTGCGTGTTTCTGCGTAAAAAATCCACGAGATGCTGTTAACGACTAGACAGCCAATTCAGTAATACTGGCTGCCGCCGTACTAACCCTCTGTTTTATATCGTCTCACTGTTTCCCGTTCTGCGAACAGGAAAAGGAATTCTAACAAAGGGGCAGTCCATGCGCCGCTCTCAATAGCAGGTATAAAACGAGCTGTCATATGGCAAATAGCGTCATTTAAGTTAAAGCAGTTACTCTGAACGTACGAGAACCGTCAAGCACGATGGCACCGAAAACCAGTGGAAAGGCAGCCAAAAAATCCGGCAAGGCCCAGAAAAACATCGCCAAGGGAGATAAGAAAAAGAAGAAGATCCGCAGGAAGGAAAGCTACGCTATCTACATCTACAAAGTGTTGAAGCAGGTCCACCCTGATACCGGAGTATCCTCGAAGGCGATGAGCATCATGAACAGTTTCGTCAATGACATCTTCGAACGCATTGCATCCGAGGCATCGCGTTTGGCCCATTACAACAAACGTTCGACGATTACCTCTCGCGAAATCCAGACCGCCGTTCGTCTGCTTTTGCCAGGAGAGTTGGCCAAGCACGCCGTTTCGGAAGGAACCAAAGCCGTCACCAAGTACACTAGCTCCAAGTAAACTGAGTGAGAACAACCAAACCCCCCCGATCGTGTGTGTGCATACGAATCGCCAAGCATAATCGGCCCTTTTAAGGGCCACAAACAAATCTACACAAAGTGTTAAGTTCGCATATTTCCCTCATTCAATCACCAAACACATTTTGTTCGTTGATGATTTTACTTTCATCAGCCAACAAACACCTAACGAGAAAAACAGAACAAATTATGAACAACACAGGTACAATTGTTCTCGCGTTTCGGAGTATTCATCCATGCCATATGGACAATATATTGTTCGGAGCAAAAATATGTTGGTTTCGAAATAAAGAAAAGTATCGATTACTTTTCGGACCAATCGACAGACTTGGTCGACCAACCAAATAATAAATTGCTACACATACACATGCATGCTACTGTAAACCAACCAATGACATATCAACAGCAATCGTTTTTCTATCCTAGGCGGCTTTGAGCAAATGCTGCATGTTGTATAGTCGAAATTCGAAGCCAACAGCATTGACAGTTGACCAGAACAGTTGAATGGGAATGAATGATTTCGAAAAGATAGTTCATGTTAAACAACATAACTAATTTCTTTTCTCAAATGTTACGTTTTTCAGCGGCGCGTTGAGTAGTACTCAAGTGTCAACAGCAGTTTGAAACTCACAACCGACCAGAAATAATAATGTCGTGTTTGCTTGATGCGAAACCGAAAACCAGTTTCCACCCTAACGACTGCTGGTTAAATTGTTTGTTTGAAAACCTAGTTGTTGGACTGAAAAATCTAGTCAGTTTCGAACCCGGTTGAATTCACACTACTCACTCTATTGCACACTTCTTACTATTCTCATATCATCACCACCACCACCATCATCATCATCATCATCATCATCATCATGATTATAGATTATAATGAATACCAGCAAATGCTAACTAATTCTTTGCGAAACATATTGGTGGCCCTGAAAAGGGCCTTTTATCCTTCCGTATTATGTTATGTGTGTTCTCGTTACGACGTTTAACCTCCGAAACCATACAGAGTGCGACCCTGTCGCTTCAGAGCATACACGACATCCATGGCGGTGACGGTCTTGCGCTTGGCGTGTTCAGTGTAGGTTACTGCATCTCGGATCACATTTTCCAGGAACACCTTCAGCACTCCACGAGTTTCCTCATAGATCAGACCGGAGATACGCTTGACACCACCACGACGAGCCAGACGACGGATAGCGGGCTTGGTAATTCCCTGGATGTTATCACGAAGCACTTTACGATGACGCTTGGCGCCTCCTTTTCCGAGTCCCTTTCCTCCTTTGCCGCGACCAGTCATTTTTCTCTGCTAGCTGCTTGTTCTTGCAAGTAAGACAGTACAAGTGAAACTAATGCCACTTCGCAGACCGGTGCTTTTTTTTATACCTACCGAGAGGGTCCGTTTCGTGCTTTGCTTTGTGCTGATTGGTTGCCTCAGACCGGTCGGGCAGGTATAAAACAGCCAGCCAGGTCCGTTTTGAGCTCATTCTGTGTTTTGTTTTCAACGCGTACAGTACGGTGTAGGGAGAAAGGATAAGCAAAAGAAAGAAATAATGGCTCGTACCAAGCAGACCGCTCGTAAATCGACCGGAGGAAAGGCTCCTCGTAAGCAACTGGCGACAAAGGCTGCTCGCAAAAGTGCTCCTGCTACTGGCGGAGTGAAGAAACCCCATCGTTATCGGCCAGGAACAGTAGCCCTTCGGGAGATCCGTCGTTACCAGAAATCGACTGAGCTGTTGATTCGCAAGCTGCCGTTCCAGCGTTTAGTGCGTGAAATTGCCCAAGATTTCAAGACCGACCTTCGCTTCCAGAGTTCCGCCGTCATGGCACTGCAGGAGGCCAGCGAAGCCTATCTAGTCGGTTTGTTCGAGGACACCAATCTATGCGCGATCCACGCCAAGCGTGTTACCATCATGCCAAAGGACATCCAGCTGGCTCGTCGGATCCGTGGCGAACGTGCTTAAACAGGCTATCGGCTTTCGTTTGATCTCACAACATATACCCCAAAGGCCCTTTTCAGGGCCACCCAATCAATTACCAACGAGTTTACGAATTCGAATATTTTCCCTTAAACAATCACATACTCAGACACACACACACAAGTTGCGCGCGCACAGAAAATGACATCCGATCCGTTGCACAATTCATGCCCCCCATATGGAAAGTCAGTAATCTATAGGTGTTTGAAATGTTTTCCTTATTTTTTGGTCTTTCATTTTTGTTTCTGCTAAAGTAGCAGTTGAGAGGAGAATAGACGACCTGCTGACAGACAAGCAGCACAGACAATACACATTGCTTCCCTGTTACATAGTTCAGCAAAATTTGTAACCCAGCTTGCAACACATCGTGCACTCGCCGTGTCATGCCATGTGACTGACTGCCTGACAATTCTGACGGGATTCGGCCACCAGTTACTAGTATTACTCTGCTACTGCTACTCTCAATACACTATACTATACAATATTGGTTCAAAATCATGAAAATACCAATTTGTTTCGTTCCAAGACTACCCCGACAGACGCTTGCTTGCCGTTGACATAGTCAACGTCCCATCCCCAGACGACTGGTGGGGATGTTTCTGGCGAAAGAAATACACAGCAATTGCCAATCTTTGAATAGTAGGCTAATGTTCGGTTGGGTTCGGTGCTTTCTTCCGGTACGTGACAATTTTCGGCCAATATCTATCAAATATAAGCAACACTCAAATTCGGTATCAAATCAAATCACTGCTCGAGTTCTTTGTTGCCAATCGATTGAGACTGAGAGACTGACTATGTCTGGCACGCACGCTAGACAGATGGAGGTGTCGAAGGATTATTATTATTATTTAATGGTAATACTTGCACCGTATATTTTGCATGTAAAATCCTAAATGCGCTCCACAATTCCGGTATTCTGATTTGGGAAAGATTGAACAACAACACCACACATTTGACTCGTTGTGTTAGAAAGGACTTCGGTTTGTTTGATTCTAATTTTTCACTGTCGAAATTTTTAAACATCCTCTCTCTTGGAATTGACCTGTCCTGATGTTCAGGTTTAATATTTGCAAGATGAACCAAATTCAAATGGCAAAACAAGTTCATTACAAAAAATAGTAACCAAAATGCTTTCAGAACAACCGACACGCCCGGGCGTTGGCGACGTTGGCCAGCATTATTCGTTGGCAGTGCCATCGTGTTCCAGATTTCGGAAGGCATGTTCGGAAATATTATGCTCACGTAACATATCTGTTAGTCAAATTGTTTAAAAATTGTATTTTCCAAATGCAGAACACGGAAAAATTGAAAAGCTTAGTCACCGGTTCGTACTGCGTTTTGGTCGTTTGATCGATTTGCGCCAGACAGCAGGTTCAAGTTTGACCGATTCAATCTCGTGCGCGTCGCAACCGTCATCGAACGGGTTGTGTTAGTTGTCAAGAGAAAATATTTCTCTTCCCAATGAACCATGTTTCGTTGGAGTCCGCATTGTTTAAATGGTACTGTTTTACTATTTTTGACAATTCGAAATAAGCATGTACCGTTTGTCCGATATTGAATGCATATTTCGCTATCATCACTGCCCGTCCGGCTGTTCGCGAATGGTGGAGCAGAAAGTTCAAACATCGTAGCAAACATAAAACCACTCTTTGGCGATACTTCCGCTGCTGTCGATTCATTGTTTACAATTTAAAAAACAATAGTCCAGAAAAATTACCTACACCTACCTAGCACCGAATGGTAACCGTCATGTGCGTATTCCCTAACAGGGCCGACGGATTCGGTGCCCGAACGTATCGCACGATTCTACTGCATTCACACACTCGTTTGTATTCGCTTAGTCGTTCGCTCGTTCTACCTGCTTTAGAAAAGTGCACATTAGAAAAAATGGCTGAAACCGCTGTTGACGTATCGGCCGCAGCTCCGGTTGCTGCTTCACCGGCCAAGGCACCGAAGAAAGCCAAAGCCGCCAAGGGAGAAGCCAAAAAACCGAAGAAGCCATCGACACATCCACCAGTCAATGACATGGTAGTGGCTGCCATCAAGACGCTGAAGGAACGCAACGGATCTTCGCTGCAGGCCATCAAGAAGTACATCGCCGCCAACTACAAGTGCGACGTCGCCAAGCTGGCCCCGTTCATCAAGAAGGCCCTGAAATCTGGCGTCGAGAAGGGAAAGCTCACCCAGACCAAGGGTTCCGGTGCATCCGGCTCGTTCAAAATCAAAGCCGGTGCCAAGCAACCGGCTGGCGAGAAGAAGCCGAAGAAGGCTGCTGCCAAAAAACCGAAGAAGGCTGCCGGAGAGAAGAAAAAGGTTGCCAAGAAACCCGCTGGCGAGAAGAAACCGAAGGCCAAAAAGCCTGCAGGTGAGAAAAAGCCGAAAGCCGCCGCTGCAAAGAAGGCTAAGGCAGCACCAGCCAAGGCCGCCAAGAAGGCTGCTGCACCGAAGCAGAAGGCCACCAAGCCATCGAAAGCCGCTGCCAACAAGCCCAAGACCCCGAAGCCAAAGAAGGCCGCGCCAGCCAAAAAAGCTGCCCCGAAGAAGGTGGCTGCCAAGAAGTAAATTGACCCATCGTCAGTCAGTCATCATCATCATGTCGAATTCTACCGTTCTTATTTCGACGGTGTTCAACAAAACAGTCCTTTTCAGGACTACCAAAAAATCCATGCAAAGAATTAATCGATATTTCCTACTTCGCTCGCTTTTGGGTAGTCCGCTTCAACAAAACTGCACAGTAAGAAAAAAAAAAAAAGTATGCTTTTATCCATCACAGCAGCACTACTTTCTGAGCGTGTGCTTCACCGACACGCTATAGTGGATAAATTGGTGCGCAGCCATAGAGCCGACCCCGCTGCTACGCGCATGCTTCTCTTGTAGTACAATCAAATATGTTCGTTCGCTCAGTCGGTAAGCAGCGACGAAAGGATCGGTAGGTGATCAAATGAAAATGCGGACGGATTATGCACGATGATTGATGAAGTCCGTTCGTAAAAATCTAGCTTGCGAAAATTCATCAATAAAAATGGTTGATGTTTTTGTTCCCAATTATATTTGTATTTTAAAACTATCCCAGTTTTCCTTTTCTTGGAAAATGAATGCCGTTATAGTTTCCATTTAGTGTAGAGCCAGTTCGGACACGGTATCGCTCTGTACGCGGTTTTTCGTATAATCATATTTAATTTAGTAGCTTGACTCTCCAGACGATTGTCGTTTTCATTCAACCAACCTTGCTTGATCGGTAAAAAAAAAATAAATCTATTCTCCAGCGCAATCGACCACCGACCATCGACTTTTCACTTGTAATGTGGGAAATTATCCTAGAAGCTATGGAAAAAAAAACAAGTCTTATGGCGCTTGCATGAGTAAATATGATTGATCGATAGTAAAATAGTAAATTTCTATAAGTTCTTTATCAGAAAATTGTGGTCGTCCTGAAAAGGACGTTTTTTCGATTGGTTTCAGTGCGAATCAAGTGCAATTTAGGCCTTCTTTTCGGTTTTCTTCGGGAGCAACACTGCCTGGATGTTTGGCAGTACACCGCCCTGTGCGATGGTAACTCCGGAGAGCAGTTTGTTCAACTCCTCGTCGTTACGGATGGCCAGCTGCAGATGACGAGGGATGATTCTCGTTTTCTTGTTGTCACGGGCAGCGTTACCGGCCAATTCCAGCACTTCGGCGGCCAGGTATTCCATCACTGCCGCCAGATAGACCGGTGCACCGGCACCGACACGTTCGGCGTAGTTTCCTTTCCGAAGCAGACGGTGGATTCTGCCTACTGGGAACTGCAGACCAGCACGGTTCGAGCGGGACTTTGCCTTTCCCTTAACTTTTCCTCCTTTGCCACGGCCAGACATTTTCTTTTATGTGTTTTGTTTTCGTAAAAAATCCACGAAACGATGCTAACAGCTAGGATGCTAACTCGGTAATACTGGCTGCCGCAGTACTAACCCTCTGTTTTATACCATCTCGCTGTTTCTCGTTCTGCGAATAGGCAGAGCATAAAGCGCAAAAGAGGATCAAATTTTGACAAAGGGGCTGTCCCTACTGCGTTGCCTGTAGCAGGTATAAAACGGGGTTTCTTGGGCGAGCTAGCGTCATTTACGTGAAAACAGCTACTCTGAACGCACGTCAACGTTAGAACGATGGCACCGAAAACTAGTGGAAAGGCGGCCAAAAAATCCGGCAAGGCCCAGAAGAACATCGCCAAGGGTGATAAGAAGAAGAAGAAGATCCGCAGGAAGGAAAGCTACGCTATCTACATCTACAAAGTGTTGAAGCAGGTCCACCCTGATACCGGAGTATCCTCGAAGGCGATGAGCATCATGAACAGTTTCGTCAATGACATCTTCGAACGCATTGCATCCGAGGCATCGCGTTTGGCTCATTACAACAAACGTTCGACGATTACCTCTCGCGAAATCCAGACTGCCGTTCGTCTGCTTTTGCCAGGAGAGTTGGCCAAGCACGCCGTTTCTGAGGGAACCAAAGCCGTCACCAAGTACACCAGCTCCAAGTAAACTGAGAACAACACCGACCCCGTGTATGCGAGAACTAACAAACGGCCCTTTTAAGGGCCACAAACAAATCTACACAAAGTGTTAAATTCGAATTCTCGTGTGTTGTTTTGCTTGCTTCTTCTTTACTCGTTTCGATTGTGATGGTGGTGGCCGTTTGTGAAAGAAAGTGCAATAGAGGGAAGGTGCTGGGCAATTGGTTTGAGTGAGTTTAGTTGTTTTGAACAATCTCATCCAATTTGTGCATTACATTATGCTGGAACTGAATTCCTTGAAACCAGCCACACACCGTTGCGGAAGCGAGAGAGAGCGAATTGTTTTAGGCACTACTTTTGTACAGGGATGACCAAAGATTTCCCGCCTTTTCCGAAGAACGGCGAAAGAAGACATTGATAAAACAAAAAACTTATCACATTCTCAGAGGGTAAATTTTGAAAAGGCGTCCCATAGTAAAGTATTCTTCTATGATGCTTTGATGGTAAGACTTCATCACGAAGACGACAAGCAAATGTAAATTTCTTTCGAACATGCACTTTTTCATTTGATTGCGCGCGTGCGTGTGTGTTTGTTTTCGTGAAAATCGCAGGTTTTCGAGAAGAATAAATCTCCTGTGCCAAAATAACGAAAATGTCATTATCTCTAGCAACCGAAGTTTACTGTTTGCTTGTTAGGAACAATTAGATTTGTACCTGCAGGACAGAAAACATTAGTTTGTTCGATTTTGCGAGTGGTGATTTATATTTTAATAGCGATTTGAGTTAGCATTCATCATTTATCACTCATCCATCGATTATCAATGAAAGGAGATGAATTCGGAGACAAAGAACGAAAAAGAAGATTTTCCGCTTTCCAAAAACATACACCAATACATATGTATATCAACGTCATACTGGTTTACTTCAATGTATGGGTATTGGTTTTTCCCTCAGTCATAATAAAGTTCATTCTTATGTTCTCTAACTTGCTTTTCTCTCTCTCTCGCTCTCCCAACGCACCTCTGTTTGCGATAAGTTGGAACATGTTGTTCATGGCAGTCTACACACACACACACACACACACACACAATTTGCGCAATAGTGCAACTGAGGTATGCGATTCACAAAATTGCTTGCTACTGAAAATTGCGGAAAAGAAAACACAAGACAAATTTTTTCAATTTTGTAGGCACAAGCGTTTTGAAACACGTACAATAACGGGAAGGTATCATATAAAGATTGGTTTTTACTTTTGTCGTTAAGTTTTTTTTTTCATGTACGTATTGTTTACCTCTCGGATGGTGGTAGGTAGAAACGAACAACCGTTTATACGACGCAAAGTCAAACCGATTTCCCATATCCCATCCATGAGCATGAGCAGAGGGAGAAAAAATACCGGTTAACCTGGACTACTTTTCACTTGAGAGTTTGAGAGATTTTTCACCATTTCAACCATTTTTCGTTCAGTTGCCATTTGTCATTGTTGCTAAGCTAACCTAACCATCCGAACAGCGAGAGTTCCGTTCACTGCGTTAGGATTGAGTAAGCCGCGTTCATCGTTTGATCATGTCAACGAAACTCAACAATCGATGCTAAATAAGCAACTTGCTATTGAGTAATCTTTCAGTAATTTCTTACATGGACCGTCGGAAAACAATTCGGAGTTCCTGTTTTCCAAGTAGATAGTCTTTCCAATAGGATATTCTAATGAGCAGCAGTTTTTATTTTTCCTGCTAGAATCGCACACCAATACACACTTACCAACCACTAAACTGCGGTTCGGTCTAGACAATTGGTGTACACTGTTGCCATAGTTGTTCGTCGGTTATTTTCATTCTCTCTTTCACGCCTCTCGCATTCTCGTAGTAGCCAATATTACTCTCCTTATTGTTTACGTTCGTGTCGCTATCGTATTTGTGGCATTCGTATTCGTTCGAAAATATATGTTAGTCGAATGGTCGAAACATCATCGGATTGATGAAAATATGTTCAAACAATCAAAATTATTCGCCAATCCAACAAAACTTTCATTGGCGAGAGTGTACTGTTTAATGAACTCTTCTCTCAATGTTTCAATATTCAGTTGCAATACTTAAAGCTCTAAACGTTTTCTCGAAAAATACCGACACAAGTTACCAAGCTAATTGGATTGGTGGTACTGACGATGCTTTTGGTTGTCAATAATAAACAATGCCACGTGTAGGGGCCGCTAATGTAATGTAAATGAATATACAGACACACACACACACACACACACACACGCACGCGCGCGTTTATGCGACCTTGCCCTCCGGTTCTGAGACCGATGGCTGAACTTAGGTACAGCTTGATTTTCGTTTCCTCATATACACATTACATTACCATTTGTTTTTGGCCTGTGTGTGTGGCAGTGTTTATTCACCATCATGGTGGTAGCTACGATATCTTCTTCTTCTTCTTCTTTTTTTCTAGTCGGTCGTCACCATTCATGAGATGATGCCGACCAATGACACAGATACATGCGCTATATTGGATCGGTGTGTCGTCACGGATACGAACGAAAATTATTCTCTTATTTCTCGTGCGACACTTTCTCTAAGATTATATGATCAAGTTTGGATGTTTTAATGGCTGCATTTTCCGGTAAATCGATGGGAAAGATTTTCGCCATTGAACTCACATCGATCATTCTAAAATTCCGATTCGTCTGGTATGACCGATTTTGTCTTCTGTTTTCCAAACACTGAAAAAGCGGACATCATTTTCGCATCAGGTAGATACACCGATTCAGGGTAAAATTCCGAAAACGAAAATGAACAAAGGTCGCTATACTTGATTTGCGCATTATACTTTCCAGGCGTATCACAACTTTAGCAATCTTTAATTCAAAGCAATCTTAAATATTTCTTTATCACAGTGAGGTGGTCGTCCTGAAAAGGACGGGTTCTGTAAGGGGGGTAACACCAATATGTTCCGGAAATCGCAATTTAGGCCTTTTTCTCGGTTTTCTTCGGGAGCAGCACTGCCTGGATGTTTGGCAGTACACCGCCCTGTGCGATGGTAACTCCGGAGAGCAGTTTGTTCAACTCCTCGTCGTTACGGATGGCCAGCTGCAGATGGCGAGGGATGATTCTCGTTTTCTTGTTGTCACGGGCAGCGTTACCGGCCAATTCCAGCACTTCGGCGGCCAGGTATTCCATCACTGCCGCCAGATAGACCGGTGCACCGGCACCGACACGTTCGGCGTAGTTTCCCTTCCGGAGCAGACGGTGGATTCTGCCTACTGGGAACTGCAGACCAGCACGGTTTGAGCGGGACTTTGCCTTTCCCTTAACTTTTCCTCCTTTACCACGGCCAGACATTTTGTGTGTGCGTGTTTCTGCGTAAAAAATCCACGAGATGCTGTTAACGACTAGACAGCCAATTCAGTAATACTGGCTGCCGCCGTACTAACCCTCTGTTTTATATCGTCTCACTGTTTCCCGTTCTGCGAACAGGAAAAGGAATTCTAACAAAGGGGCAGTCCATGCGCCGCTCTCAATAGCAGGTATAAAACGAGCTGTCATATGGCAAATAGCGTCATTTAAGTTAAAGCAGTTACTCTGAACGTACGAGAACCGTCAAGCACGATGGCACCGAAAACCAGTGGAAAGGCAGCCAAAAAATCCGGCAAGGCCCAGAAAAACATCGCCAAGGGAGATAAGAAAAAGAAGAAGATCCGCAGGAAGGAAAGCTACGCTATCTACATCTACAAAGTGTTGAAGCAGGTCCACCCTGATACCGGAGTATCCTCGAAGGCGATGAGCATCATGAACAGTTTCGTCAATGACATCTTCGAACGCATTGCATCCGAGGCATCGCGTTTGGCCCATTACAACAAACGTTCGACGATTACCTCTCGCGAAATCCAGACCGCCGTTCGTCTGCTTTTGCCAGGAGAGTTGGCCAAGCACGCCGTTTCGGAAGGAACCAAAGCCGTCACCAAGTACACTAGCTCCAAGTAAACTGAGTGAGAACAACCAAACCCCCCCGATCGTGTGTGTGCATACGAATCGCCAAGCATAATCGGCCCTTTTAAGGGCCACAAACAAATCTACACAAAGTGTTAAGTTCGCATATTTCCCTCATTCAATCACCAAACACATTTTGTTCGTTGATGATTTTACTTTCATCAGCCAACAAACACCTAACGAGAAAAACAGAACAAATTATGAACAACACAGGTACAATTGTTCTCGCGTTTCGGAGTATTCATCCATGCCATATGGACAATATATTGTTCGGAGCAAAAATATGTTGGTTTCGAAATAAAGAAAAGTATCGATTACTTTTCGGACCAATCGACAGACTTGGTCGACCAACCAAATAATAAATTGCTACACATACACATGCATGCTACTGTAAACCAACCAATGACATATCAACAGCAATCGTTTTTCTATCCTAGGCGGCTTTGAGCAAATGCTGCATGTTGTATAGTCGAAATTCGAAGCCAACAGCATTGACAGTTGACCAGAACAGTTGAATGGGAATGAATGATTTCGAAAAGATAGTTCATGTTAAACAACATAACTAATTTCTTTTCTCAAATGTTACGTTTTTCAGCGGCGCGTTGAGTAGTACTCAAGTGTCAACAGCAGTTTGAAACTCACAACCGACCAGAAATAATAATGTCGTGTTTGCTTGATGCGAAACCGAAAACCAGTTTCCACCCTAACGACTGCTGGTTAAATTGTTTGTTTGAAAACCTAGTTGTTGGACTGAAAAATCTAGTCAGTTTCGAACCCGGTTGAATTCACACTACTCACTACTCTATTGCACACTTCTTACTATTCTCATATCATCACCACCACCACCACCATCATCATCATCATCATCATCATGATTATAGATTATAATGAATACCAGCAAATGCTAACTAATTCTTTGCGAAACATATTGGTGGCCCTGAAAAGGGCCTTTTATCCTTCCGTATTATGTTATGTGTGTTCTCGTTACGACGTTTAACCTCCGAAACCATACAGAGTGCGACCCTGTCGCTTCAGAGCATACACGACATCCATGGCGGTGACGGTCTTGCGCTTGGCGTGTTCAGTGTAGGTTACTGCATCTCGGATCACATTTTCCAGGAACACCTTCAGCACTCCACGAGTTTCCTCATAGATCAGACCGGAGATACGCTTGACACCACCACGACGAGCCAGACGACGGATAGCGGGCTTGGTAATTCCCTGGATGTTATCACGAAGCACTTTACGATGACGCTTGGCGCCTCCTTTTCCGAGTCCCTTTCCTCCTTTGCCGCGACCAGTCATTTTTCTCTGCTAGCTGCTTGTTCTTGCAAGTAAGACAGTACAAGTGAAACTAATGCCACTTCGCTTGTTTTTTGTTTAAATTGAACTTTATTTCTTTCATTTAACCCTGGTTACATATTTTTCTCTTAAGTGATACAGTATGACACTTTTCATCTTTGGTAAATTTTTCCTGTCTTGCTCATGTTACAATGTTTCCAATGGTCATTGGATTTGTTACGGATTACCGATTAGTCGGAATTGTTTCGTTTTTGATTTCTTAACCTAACTATATCTACTACTAAACCTACTATTTACACCTAAATCTACTATGTACACAATTTTATGGAGCGTATAGCTCTTTGATCAATCTATGATCGGATACAGTGCATTTTTCTCTGAATTTTGTTATTATTTTATCAAAGTGAACCTGTAGCAAGTCGCAATTTGCCATCTGGTGGACTTCTGAAGTCCTGGTATCATAAGGAACATCCAAGATCATTCGGAGAGTTCTGTTCTGAAGACATTGCAGTTTTTTCTTATGAGTGACTGCACAGGAGTTCCACACCGGAACAGCATAGTCAATGACTGGACTGATTATTTGTTTATAGACCGCTAATTTATTCTTCTTAGTTAGTTTTGACCGCCGTTTTATCAACGGGTAAAGACGCTTCACTAGTAGAGAGCATTTGGTTTTTGTTTTTTCAACGTGTTGGCGAAAAAGAAGTTTAGAATCCAGATTGAGACCAAGATAAACGGCTTCGAGTGACCAATCGATAAGGTGGCCATCGAGTTCGATCTTGCAGTCTTCTGGAGGGTCTAGTCGATAGGTTTGACGATGTTTAAAGATTATTGCTTGGGTTTTTGGCAAGTTTAGTTTAATTTTCCATTTATTCATGTATTCAACATAGATGTTCAAGCAACGCTGTAGTTTACTTTTAATTTCACGCGGTTGTCTGCCTCCCACCAGAATGGCTGTATCGTCAGCGAATAAGGAGAGAAAGCAACCTGCGGGCAACTGGGGAATGTCCGAAGTAAATATATTGTACAGTATTGGTCCCAACAAGCTGCCTTGTGGAACACCGGCTGGGATTTGGAAAGTTTCTGAAACAGCACCTTGCAACGATACTTGAAAGGATCTTTGATGCAGATAGCTGCGAATGATTTTTGATAAGTAGATTGGTACATTCAGCTCACACAGTTTGTACAATAGTCCGTCGTGCCAGACATTATCAAAAGCTTTTTCCACATCGAGAAGTGCCATTCCGGTGGATTTCGATACTGTTTTGTGCTTTTTGACAATATTCACCACCCTCAACAGTTGATGGGTAGTAGCGTGGCCTTTACGGAAACCGAACTGTTCCGGAAGAATTATATTATTTTCATCAATAAAGGCTAGTAAGCGGTCCAGTACCAGCCTTTCAAAAATTTTACTGAGCGAAGCGAGCAAGCTTATGGGACGATAGCTTGTCGGGGAAGTTGGATCTTTGCCAGGTTTCAGGATGGGTATGATTTTAGCACGTTTCCAGATGTTTGGGAAGTAATTTAGCTCTAAACATTTGTTAAATAAGACACAGATTGCAGATATTACCCTAGGACTCAGCTTTTTTAGGATTAGATTAAATATACCGTCAAATCCTGGTGCTTTCATATTTTTCGTCGTTTTTATGGCCGACTGTACTTGCTCGACTGTGATTTTCTTATTGTCTGGAACTATACACGGAGTATTATCCAGCGCGAGGATTCTATCAGAAACTTGAACTTCAAGAGGGCTGTGGATTGTGCTACCTAAGTTGTGGGATTTTATGAAGTGTTCGCCAATTGCATTGGCTTTTTCTATAGGGGCAATTAAAATGTTGTTGGCTATTTTTAAAGGTGGTACTGGTTTAGGTTTGGTTTTAAGAATCTTGGCGACTTTCCAGAAGGGTTGTGAGTGGTCTTTTAAAGTTTGAATGTTTTTGGAAAAGCTATCATTTTTCAAAAATTCTACCCTAGTTCGGATCATGCTGTTTAAAACGTTAACGCTTTCTTTTTTTCTAAGGTCACTTGTTCTCTGAAACTGCCTTCTGCGAATGTTCCTCAACCTAATCAGCATTTTCGTGTAGTTGTCTAAATGAATGAACTTACCCCTAACAGGTACTTTTCTTACGCAGGTTCTGTCCGCTTCATCAATGGCTGAGCCGATGATATCCAGCGCCCGGTCGATGTCTGCTGGGGATTGCAGCTGGAGGTTTTCGCCGACCCGAGAATCGACTATCCGTTGAAATTGAATCCAGTTTACGTTGTGATAGTTCTTCCGTTGATGTTTTGGTGCTGTTGAGATCTGCTCACTAAGTTCGCATACCACCGGGTAGTGGTCGGAACTCAGTTCTTGGTACGTTATCGGCTTACCAATGTTGATGTTCGTCAGGAAGATGTCGAGCGTTGAGGTGATACCAGCGGGAGAGAGATAGGTCGGTTCATCCGGATGATGTACAGTGTAGTAGCCTAGCTGCATGTCGTCGTACAGGATCGATCCGTTCTTATTTTGGTGATTATTTCTCCAAAGATCGTGTCTGGCGTTGAGGTCACCTCCGATTATAAACTGGGAGCGATTTCGTGTCAGTTTGGCCAAGTCGTTCTTGAACCGCCGCGTTGAACCGTTGCTGTCCCTGGCTTGTAACGGGCAGTAAACAGCAAACACTTTGATGCTTCTCGAAGTTGTTGCTAATTCAACCCCCAGTGCTTCGATGACGGATGTGGTAGGATGAGGAAGTGTTGAAAATTTAACGCCTTTTCGAATGATGATAGCTACTCCGCCACCTTGTGATGCAGTGCGGTCCAGTCTTATGGTTGAATAGTCCGGAATTGAGAATGTTACCGATGGGGAGAGATGTGTTTCGGTAACAAGTGCGATGTCAATTTCACGATTGCGCATGAAATCCACTAACTCTATTTTTTTCGTTCTAAGAGAACGAGCGTTCCAGTTGAGGATTTTTAACGGTTTAGCAGCCATATCTGATGACGAGAAGACCCAAAGCGTAGATCTGGTCACGACGTGTTCGGCATTGCTGGAGATTGCCGCACATCTCGGTGAAGATGCTCATCAGTTGTTCTGGCGAAAAAAGCTGTTCTGTAGGATTCATCGGGTGTCCGTTGTTCCAGACTGAACCGCCTGGAGGGTTTCCGTTCATTACAGAGGGTCCATTAGGAGGGGTCCTAGTACCAGCGCCAGGTAGAGGAGGAAAGTCCGCCTTCGATAATGGAGGGGTTTGTTGTTTCTTATTTACTTGTTGGGGTTTCGAAGAAGCTTGTTTTCGAATATATTTGTATTCCTCCCGCTTCGGACAGGAGCGCTCTGATCCCCGATGATTACCACCGCAATTGGCACAGCGGTAATTGATTGCACCTTCAAGCAAACAGTCACTAGTTGCATGTGACTGCGCACAGTTTCCGCATCGTGGGTTTACATTGCAGTTTCTGGTGCCATGTCCAAAATTTAAGCACCGCTGGCACTGTGTGACGTCTCGATTTGTGCCCCGATACGGTTCCCATCGAACGACCACTGAGCAAATGGTTCTTATAGCCTGCAGTGCATTGAGCGAGACAGTGCCCTTTGCAAAGTGGACCAGGTAAAGAGAGTCCCGGAACGATTGGCTTTTATCTCGGCGAGACATTTGGAATATCCCCACTGGAGATAGCTTGTAGTGTGAACGGAGCTCGTCATCAATTTCCTGCACACTCATCTGTGGAAGTCCTCTTACTACAGCCTTGAACGGTTTATCACCAGAGATGTCGTGGGTGAAAAACTCAGTTTTCGACTTTTTCAGATATGTTGTAACTTTGAAATATTCATTCTTAGATTGCACTATCACTTTTATGCCGATCTGGCAGATTTTATACTGCGCACAGATTCCGAGAGCTTTGAGTGTTTTCATTAATTTATCCAGGGGAATTGCCTTCACCATGATGGGGGGAAGCTTGATTTTGACTGGTAGCGGTTGATTATTTGGTGGAAAATCTGGATTCAAATCACCAAACCCATCTAGTTCACTGTTATTTGTCACGGTTTTAGCAACACTAGCTATGCTCGCGTGACGTGAAGAACGATTAGAAACGATGCCTGCATCTGATCGCAGACGTTTGCCATCTGGTTCCTTGGGACTAACCAGCACACCGGTACTGGTTTTCTGTTTCGGGCTAGATTTCGAACCGGCGCCCGAACGCCGCCTTCGTTTCGTCATAAGCGAAGAACGAGAGAAAAAACACGAGAGAAAAACGCGCACGCAAGAGAAAACACGTCTGGACTTGTTCACACTTGAATACCCAATCAATGAATGAATGAATGCCACTTCGCAGACCGGTGCTTTTTTTTTATACCTACCGAGAGGGTCCGTTTCGTGCTTTGCTTTGTGCTGATTGGCTGCTTCAGAGCGGTCGGGCAGGTATAAAACAGCCAGCCAGGTCCGTTTTGAGCTCATTCTGTGTTTTGTTTTCAACGCGTACAGTACGGTGTAGAGAGAAAGGATAAGCAAAAGAAAGAAATAATGGCTCGTACCAAGCAGACCGCTCGTAAATCGACCGGAGGAAAGGCTCCTCGTAAGCAACTGGCGACAAAGGCTGCTCGCAAAAGTGCTCCTGCTACTGGCGGAGTGAAGAAACCCCATCGTTATCGGCCAGGAACAGTAGCCCTTCGGGAGATCCGTCGTTACCAGAAATCGACTGAGCTGTTGATTCGCAAGCTGCCGTTCCAGCGTTTAGTGCGTGAAATTGCCCAAGATTTCAAGACCGACCTTCGCTTCCAGAGTTCCGCCGTCATGGCACTGCAGGAGGCCAGCGAAGCCTATCTAGTCGGTTTGTTCGAGGACACCAATCTATGCGCGATCCACGCCAAGCGTGTTACCATCATGCCAAAGGACATCCAGCTGGCTCGTCGGATCCGTGGCGAACGTGCTTAAACAGGCTATCGGCTTTCGTTTGATCTCACAACATATACCCCAAAGGCCCTTTTCAGGGCCACCCAATCAATTACCAACGAGTTTACGAATTCGAATATTTTCCCTTAAACAATCACATACTCAGACACACACACACAAGTTGCGCGCGCACAGAAAATGACATCCGATCCGTTGCACAATTCATGCCCCCCATATGGAAAGTCAGTAATCTATAGGTGTTTGAAATGTTTTCCTTATTTTTTGGTCTTTCATTTTTGTTTCTGCTAAAGTAGCAGTTGAGAGGAGAATAGACGACCTGCTGACAGACAAGCAGCACAGACAATACACATTGCTTCCCTGTTACATAGTTCAGCAAAATTTGTAACCCAGCTTGCAACACATCGTGCACTCGCCGTGTCATGCCATGTGACTGACTGCCTGACAATTCTGACGGGATTCGGCCACCAGTTACTAGTATTACTCTGCTACTGCTACTCTCAATACACTATACTATACAATATTGGTTCAAAATCATGAAAATACCAATTTGTTTCGTTCCAAGACTACCCCGACAGACGCTTGCTTGCCGTTGACATAGTCAACGTCCCATCCCCAGACGACTGGTGGGGATGTTTCTGGCGAAAGAAATACACAGCAATTGCCAATCTTTGAATAGTAGGCTAATGTTCGGTTGGGTTCGGTGCTTTCTTCCGGTACGTGACAATTTTCGGCCAATATCTATCAAATATAAGCAACACTCAAATTCGGTATCAAATCAAATCACTGCTCGAGTTCTTTGTTGCCAATCGATTGAGACTGAGAGACTGACTATGTCTGGCACGCACGCTAGACAGATGGAGGTGTCGAAGGATTATTATTATTATTTAATGGTAATACTTGCACCGTATATTTTGCATGTAAAATCCTAAATGCGCTCCACAATTCCGGTATTCTGATTTGGGAAAGATTGTTTTTTGGTTATTGCTTCTGATGACAAATATTCTCAGCCCAGCCAGCCGTTTGTGGTACGTGAACAACACACCACACATTTGACTCGTTGTGTTAGAAAGGACTTCGGTTTGTTTGATTCTAATTTTTCACTGTCGAAATTTTTAAACATCCTCTCTCTTGGAATTGACCTGTCCTGATGTTCAGGTTTAATATTTGCAAGATGAACCAAATTCAAATGGCAAAACAAGTTCATTACAAAAAATAGTAACCAAAATGCTTTCAGAACAACCGACACGCCCGGGCGTTGGCGACGTTGGCCAGCATTATTCGTTGGCAGTGCCATCGTGTTCCAGATTTCGGAAGGCATGTTCGGAAATATTATGCTCACGTAACATATCTGTTAGTCAAATTGTTTAAAAATTGTATTTTCCAAATGCAGAACACGGAAAAATTGAAAAGCTTAGTCACCGGTTCGTACTGCGTTTTGGTCGTTTGATCGATTTGCGCCAGACAGCAGGTTCAAGTTTGACCGATTCAATCTCGTGCGCGTCGCAACCGTCATCGAACGGGTTGTGTTAGTTGTCAAGAGAAAATATTTCTCTTCCCAATGAACCATGTTTCGTTGGAGTCCGCATTGTTTAAATGGTACTGTTTTACTATTTTTGACAATTCGAAATAAGCATGTACCGTTTGTCCGATATTGAATGCATATTTCGCTATCATCACTGCCCGTCCGGCTGTTCGCGAATGGTGGAGCAGAAAGTTCAAACATCGTAGCAAACATAAAACCACTCTTTGGCGATACTTCCGCTGCTGTCGATTCATTGTTTACAATTTAAAAAACAATAGTCCAGAAAAATTACCTACACCTACCTAGCACCGAATGGTAACCGTCATGTGCGTATTCCCTAACAGGGCCGACGGATTCGGTGCCCGAACGTATCGCACGATTCTACTGCATTCACACACTCGTTTGTATTCGCTTAGTCGTTCGCTCGTTCTACCTGCTTTAGAAAAGTGCACATTAGAAAAAATGGCTGAAACCGCTGTTGACGTATCGGCCGCAGCTCCGGTTGCTGCTTCACCGGCCAAGGCACCGAAGAAAGCCAAAGCCGCCAAGGGAGAAGCCAAAAAACCGAAGAAGCCATCGACACATCCACCAGTCAATGACATGGTAGTGGCTGCCATCAAGACGCTGAAGGAACGCAACGGATCTTCGCTGCAGGCCATCAAGAAGTACATCGCCGCCAACTACAAGTGCGACGTCGCCAAGCTGGCCCCGTTCATCAAGAAGGCCCTGAAATCTGGCGTCGAGAAGGGAAAGCTCACCCAGACCAAGGGTTCCGGTGCATCCGGCTCGTTCAAAATCAAAGCCGGTGCCAAGCAACCGGCTGGCGAGAAGAAGCCGAAGAAGGCTGCTGCCAAAAAACCGAAGAAGGCTGCCGGAGAGAAGAAAAAGGTTGCCAAGAAACCCGCTGGCGAGAAGAAACCGAAGGCCAAAAAGCCTGCAGGTGAGAAAAAGCCGAAAGCCGCCGCTGCAAAGAAGGCTAAGGCAGCACCAGCCAAGGCCGCCAAGAAGGCTGCTGCACCGAAGCAGAAGGCCACCAAGCCATCGAAAGCCGCTGCCAACAAGCCCAAGACCCCGAAGCCAAAGAAGGCCGCGCCAGCCAAAAAAGCTGCCCCGAAGAAGGTGGCTGCCAAGAAGTAAATTGACCCATCGTCAGTCAGTCATCATCATCATGTCGAATTCTACCGTTCTTATTTCGACGGTGTTCAACAAAACAGTCCTTTTCAGGACTACCAAAAAATCCATGCAAAGAATTAATCGATATTTCCTACTTCGCTCGCTTTTGGGTAGTCCGCTTCAACAAAACTGCACAGTAAGAAAAAAAAAAAAAGTATGCTTTTATCCATCACAGCAGCACTACTTTCTGAGCGTGTGCTTCACCGACACGCTATAGTGGATAAATTGGTGCGCAGCCATAGAGCCGACCCCGCTGCTACGCGCATGCTTCTCTTGTAGTACAATCAAATATGTTCGTTCGCTCAGTCGGTAAGCAGCGACGAAAGGATCGGTAGGTGATCAAATGAAAATGCGGACGGATTATGCACGATGATTGATGAAGTCCGTTCGTAAAAATCTAGCTTGCGAAAATTCATCAATAAAAATGGTTGATGTTTTTGTTCCCAATTATATTTGTATTTTAAAACTATCCCAGTTTTCCTTTTCTTGGAAAATGAATGCCGTTATAGTTTCCATTTAGTGTAGAGCCAGTTCGGACACGGTATCGCTCTGTACGCGGTTTTTCGTATAATCATATTTAATTTAGTAGCTTGACTCTCCAGACGATTGTCGTTTTCATTCAACCAACCTTGCTTGATCGGTAAAAAAAAAATAAATCTATTCTCCAGCGCAATCGACCACCGACCATCGACTTTTCACTTGTAATGTGGGAAATTATCCTAGAAGCTATGGAAAAAAAAACAAGTCTTATGGCGCTTGCATGAGTAAATATGATTGATCGATAGTAAAATAGTAAATTTCTATAAGTTCTTTATCAGAAAATTGTGGTCGTCCTGAAAAGGACGTTTTTTCGATTGGTTTCAGTGCGAATCAAGTGCAATTTAGGCCTTCTTTTCGGTTTTCTTCGGGAGCAACACTGCCTGGATGTTTGGCAGTACACCGCCCTGTGCGATGGTAACTCCGGAGAGCAGTTTGTTCAACTCCTCGTCGTTACGGATGGCCAGCTGCAGATGACGAGGGATGATTCTCGTTTTCTTGTTGTCACGGGCAGCGTTACCGGCCAATTCCAGCACTTCGGCGGCCAGGTATTCCATCACTGCCGCCAGATAGACCGGTGCACCGGCACCGACACGTTCGGCGTAGTTTCCTTTCCGAAGCAGACGGTGGATTCTGCCTACTGGGAACTGCAGACCAGCACGGTTCGAGCGGGACTTTGCCTTTCCCTTAACTTTTCCTCCTTTGCCACGGCCAGACATTTTCTTTTATGTGTTTTGTTTTCGTAAAAAATCCACGAAACGATGCTAACAGCTAGGATGCTAACTCGGTAATACTGGCTGCCGCAGTACTAACCCTCTGTTTTATACCATCTCGCTGTTTCTCGTTCTGCGAATAGGCAGAGCATAAAGCGCAAAAGAGGATCAAATTTTGACCAAGGGGCTGTCCCTACTGCGTTGCCTGTAGCAGGTATAAAACGGGGTTTCTTGGGCGAGCTAGCGTCATTTACGTGAAAACAGCTACTCTGAACGCACGTCAACGTTAGAACGATGGCACCGAAAACTAGTGGAAAGGCGGCCAAAAAATCCGGCAAGGCCCAGAAGAACATCGCCAAGGGTGATAAGAAGAAGAAGAAGATCCGCAGGAAGGAAAGCTACGCTATCTACATCTACAAAGTGTTGAAACAGGTCCACCCTGATACCGGAGTATCCTCGAAGGCGATGAGCATCATGAACAGTTTCGTCAATGACATCTTCGAACGCATTGCATCCGAGGCATCGCGTTTGGCTCATTACAACAAACGTTCGACGATTACCTCTCGCGAAATCCAGACTGCCGTTCGTCTGCTTTTGCCAGGAGAGTTGGCCAAGCACGCCGTTTCTGAGGGAACCAAAGCCGTCACCAAGTACACCAGCTCCAAGTAAACTGAGAACAACACCGACCCCGTGTATGCGAGAACTAACAAACGGCCCTTTTAAGGGCCACAAACAAATCTACACAAAGTGTTAAATTCGAATTCTCGTGTGTTGTTTTGCTTGCTTCTTCTTTACTCGTTTCGATTGTGATGGTGGTGGCCGTTTGTGAAAGAAAGTGCAATAGAGGGAAGGTGCTGGGCAATTGGTTTGAGTGAGTTTAGTTGTTTTGAACAATCTCATCCAATTTGTGCATTACATTATGCTGGAACTGAATTCCTTGAAACCAGCCACACACCGTTGCGGAAGCGAGAGAGAGCGAATTGTTTTAGGCACTACTTTTGTACAGGGATGACCAAAGATTTCCCGCCTTTTCCGAAGAACGGCGAAAGAAGACATTGATAAAACAAAAAACTTATCACATTCTCAGAGGGTAAATTTTGAAAAGGCGTCCCATAGTAAAGTATTCTTCTATGATGCTTTGATGGTAAGACTTCATCACGAAGACGACAAGCAAATGTAAATTTCTTTCGAACATGCACTTTTTCATTTGATTGCGCGCGTGCGTGTGTGTTTGTTTTCGTGAAAATCGCAGGTTTTCGAGAAGAATAAATCTCCTGTGCCAAAATAACGAAAATGTCTCAAAATCGGACATCATCTCTAGCAACCGAAGTTTACTGTTTGCTTGTTAGGAACAATTAGATTTGTACCTGCAGGACAGAAAACATTAGTTTGTTCGATTTTGCGAGTGGTGATTTATATTTTAATAGCGATTTGAGTTAGCATTCATCATTTATCACTCATCCATCGATTATCAATGAAAGGAGATGAATTCGGAGACAAAGAACGAAAAAGAAGATTTTCCGCTTTCCAAAAACATACACCAATACATATGTATATCAACGTCATACTGGTTTACTTCAATGTATGGGTATTGGTTTTTCCCTCAGTCATAATAAAGTTCATTCTTATGTTCTCTAACTTGCTTTTCTCTCTCTCTCGCTCTCCCAACGCACCTCTGTTTGCGATAAGTTGGAACATGTTGTTCATGGCAGTCTACACACACACACACACACACACACACACACACACACACACACACACACACACAATTTGCGCAATAGTGCAACTGAGGTATGCGATTCACAAAATTGCTTGCTACTGAAAATTGCGGAAAAGAAAACACAAGACAAATTTTTTCAATTTTGTAGGCACAAGCGTTTTGAAACACGTACAATAACGGGAAGGTATCATATAAAGATTGGTTTTTACTTTTGTCGTTAAGTTTTTTTTTTTCATGTACGTATTGTTTACCTCTCGGATGGTGGTAGGTAGAAACGAACAACCGTTTATACGACGCAAAGTCAAACCGATTTCCCATATCCCATCCATGAGCATGAGCAGAGGGAGAAAAAATACCGGTTAACCTGGACTACTTTTCACTTGAGAGTTTGAGAGATTTTTCACCATTTCAACCATTTTTCGTTCAGTTGCCATTTGTCATTGTTGCTAAGCTAACCTAACCATCCGAACAGCGAGAGTTCCGTTCACTGCGTTAGGATTGAGTAAGCCGCGTTCATCGTTTGATCATGTCAACGAAACTCAACAATCGATGCTAAATAAGCAACTTGCTATTGAGTAATCTTTCAGTAATTTCTTACATGGACCGTCGGAAAACAATTCGGAGTTCCTGTTTTCCAAGTAGATAGTCTTTCCAATAGGATATTCTAATGAGCAGCAGTTTTTATTTTTCCTGCTAGAATCGCACACCAATACACACTTACCAACCACTAAACTGCGGTTCGGTCTAGACAATTGGTGTACACTGTTGCCATAGTTGTTCGTCGGTTATTTTCATTCTCTCTTTCACGCCTCTCGCATTCTCGTAGTAGCCAATATTACTCTCCTTATTGTTTACGTTCGTGTCGCTATCGTATTTGTGGCATTCGTATTCGTTCGAAAATATATGTTAGTCGAATGGTCGAAACATCATCGGATTGATGAAAATATGTTCAAACAATCAAAATTATTCGCCAATCCAACAAAACTTTCATTGGCGAGAGTGTACTGTTTAATGAACTCTTCTCTCAATGTTTCAATATTCAGTTGCAATACTTAAAGCTCTAAACGTTTTCTCGAAAAATACCGACACAAGTTACCAAGCTAATTGGATTGGTGGTACTGACGATGCTTTTGGTTGTCAATAATAAACAATGCCACGTGTAGGGGCCGCTAATGTAATGTAAATGAATATACAGACACACACACACACACACACACACGCACGCGCGCGTTTATGCGACCTTGCCCTCCGGTTCTGAGACCGATGGCTGAACTTAGGTACAGCTTGATTTTCGTTTCCTCATATACACATTACATTACCATTTGTTTTTGGCCTGTGTGTGTGGCAGTGTTTATTCACCATCATGGTGGTAGCTACGATATCTTCTTCTTCTTCTTCTTTTTTTTTTTCTAGTCGGTCGTCACCATTCATGAGATGATGCCGACCGATGACACAGATACATGCGCTATATTGGATCGGTGTGTCGTCACGGATACGAACGAAAATTATTCTCTTATTTCTCGTGCGACACTTTCTCTAAGATTATATGATCAAGTTTGGATGTTTTAATGGCTGCATTTTCCGGTAAATCGATGGGAAAGATTTTCGCCATTGAACTCACATCGATCATTCTAAAATTCCGATTCGTCTGGTATGACCGATTTTGTCTTCTGTTTTCCAAACACTGAAAAAGCGGACATCATTTTCGCATCAGGTAGATACACCGATTCAGGGTAAAATTCCGAAAACGAAAATGAACAAAGGTCGCTATACTTGATTTGCGCATTATACTTTCCAGGCGTATCACAACTTTAGCAATCTTTAATTCAAAGCAATCTTAAATATTTCTTTATCACAGTGAGGTGGTCGTCCTGAAAAGGACGGGTTCTGTAAGGGGGGTAACACCAATATGTTCCGGAAATCGCAATTTAGGCCTTTTTCTCGGTTTTCTTCGGGAGCAGCACTGCCTGGATGTTTGGCAGTACACCGCCCTGTGCGATGGTAACTCCGGAGAGCAGTTTGTTCAACTCCTCGTCGTTACGGATGGCCAGCTGCAGATGGCGAGGGATGATTCTCGTTTTCTTGTTGTCACGGGCAGCGTTACCGGCCAATTCCAGCACTTCGGCGGCCAGGTATTCCATCACTGCCGCCAGATAGACCGGTGCACCGGCACCGACACGTTCGGCGTAGTTTCCCTTCCGGAGCAGACGGTGGATTCTGCCTACTGGGAACTGCAGACCAGCACGGTTTGAGCGGGACTTTGCCTTTCCCTTAACTTTTCCTCCTTTACCACGGCCAGACATTTTGTGTGTGCGTGTTTCTGCGTAAAAAATCCACGAGATGCTGTTAACGACTAGACAGCCAATTCAGTAATACTGGCTGCCGCCGTACTAACCCTCTGTTTTATATCGTCTCACTGTTTCCCGTTCTGCGAACAGGAAAAGGAATTCTAACAAAGGGGCAGTCCATGCGCCGCTCTCAATAGCAGGTATAAAACGAGCTGTCATATGGCAAATAGCGTCATTTAAGTTAAAGCAGTTACTCTGAACGTACGAGAACCGTCAAGCACGATGGCACCGAAAACCAGTGGAAAGGCAGCCAAAAAATCCGGCAAGGCCCAGAAAAACATCGCCAAGGGAGATAAGAAAAAGAAGAAGATCCGCAGGAAGGAAAGCTACGCTATCTACATCTACAAAGTGTTGAAACAGGTCCACCCTGATACCGGAGTATCCTCGAAGGCGATGAGCATCATGAACAGTTTCGTCAATGACATCTTCGAACGCATTGCATCCGAGGCATCGCGTTTGGCCCATTACAACAAACGTTCGACGATTACCTCTCGCGAAATCCAGACCGCCGTTCGTCTGCTTTTGCCAGGAGAGTTGGCCAAGCACGCCGTTTCGGAAGGAACCAAAGCCGTCACCAAGTACACTAGCTCCAAGTAAACTGAGTGAGAACAACCAAACCCCCCCGATCGTGTGTGTGCATACGAATCGCCAAGCATAATCGGCCCTTTTAAGGGCCACAAACAAATCTACACAAAGTGTTAAGTTCGCATATTTCCCTCATTCAATCACCAAACACATTTTGTTCGTTGATGATTTTACTTTCATCAGCCAACAAACACCTAACGAGAAAAACAGAACAAATTATGAACAACACAGGTACAATTGTTCTCGCGTTTCGGAGTATTCATCCATGCCATATGGACAATATATTGTTCGGAGCAAAAATATGTTGGTTTCGAAATAAAGAAAAGTATCGATTACTTTTCGGACCAATCGACAGACTTGGTCGACCAACCAAATAATAAATTGCTACACATACACATGCATGCTACTGTAAACCAACCAATGACATATCAACAGCAATCGTTTTTCTATCCTAGGCGGCTTTGAGCAAATGCTGCATGTTGTATAGTCGAAATTCGAAGCCAACAGCATTGACAGTTGACCAGAACAGTTGAATGGGAATGAATGATTTCGAAAAGATAGTTCATGTTAAACAACATAACTAATTTCATTTCTCAAATGTTACGTTTTTCAGCGGCGCGTTAAGTAGTACTCAAGTGTCAACAGCAGTTTGAAACTCACAACCGACCAGAAATAATAATGTCGTGTTTGCTTGATGCGAAACCGAAAACCAGTTTCCACCCTAACGACTGCTGGTTAAATTGTTTAGCGGCCCTTACACGAGCATTAAAAATGTCATTACTGAATTATTAATGAACGTGTAATGGTGCAGTAATGACGAGATTTCAAACAAATTTGAAATACATCATTACTTAGTTACATTAAAACTGACATTTTTAATGCTCGTGTAAGGGCCGCTTTTGTTTGAAAACCTAGTTGTTGGACTGAAAAATCTAGTCAGTTTCGAACCCGGTTGAATTCACACTACTCACTACTCTATTGCACACTTCTTACTATTCTCATATCATCACCACCACCACCACCATCATCATCATCATCATCATGATTATAGATTATAATGAATACCAGCAAATGCTAACTAATTCTTTGCGAAACATATTGGTGGCCCTGAAAAGGGCCTTTTATCCTTCCGTATTATGTTATGTGTGTTCTCGTTACGACGTTTAACCTCCGAAACCATACAGAGTGCGACCCTGTCGCTTCAGAGCATACACGACATCCATGGCGGTGACGGTCTTGCGCTTGGCGTGTTCAGTGTAGGTTACTGCATCTCGGATCACATTTTCCAGGAACACCTTCAGCACTCCACGAGTTTCCTCATAGATCAGACCGGAGATACGCTTGACACCACCACGACGAGCCAGACGACGGATAGCGGGCTTGGTAATTCCCTGGATGTTATCACGAAGCACTTTACGATGACGCTTGGCGCCTCCTTTTCCGAGTCCCTTTCCTCCTTTGCCGCGACCAGTCATTTTTCTCTGCTAGCTGCTTGTTCTTGCAAGTAAGACAGTACAAGTGAAACTAATGCCACTTCGCAGACCGGTGCTTTTTTTTATACCTACCGAGAGGGTCCGTTTCGTGCTTTGCTTTGTGCTGATTGGCTGCTTCAGAGCGGTCGGGCAGGTATAAAACAGCCAGCCAGGTCCGTTTTGAGCTCATTCTGTGTTTTGTTTTCAACGCGTACAGTACGGTGTAGAGAGAAAGGATAAGCAAAAGAAAGAAATAATGGCTCGTACCAAGCAGACCGCTCGTAAATCGACCGGAGGAAAGGCTCCTCGTAAGCAACTGGCGACAAAGGCTGCTCGCAAAAGTGCTCCTGCTACTGGCGGAGTGAAGAAACCCCATCGTTATCGGCCAGGAACAGTAGCCCTTCGGGAGATCCGTCGTTACCAGAAATCGACTGAGCTGTTGATTCGCAAGCTGCCGTTCCAGCGTTTAGTGCGTGAAATTGCCCAAGATTTCAAGACCGACCTTCGCTTCCAGAGTTCCGCCGTCATGGCACTGCAGGAGGCCAGCGAAGCCTATCTAGTCGGTTTGTTCGAGGACACCAATCTATGCGCGATCCACGCCAAGCGTGTTACCATCATGCCAAAGGACATCCAGCTGGCTCGTCGGATCCGTGGCGAACGTGCTTAAACAGGCTATCGGCTTTCGTTTGATCTCACAACATATACCCCAAAGGCCCTTTTCAGGGCCACCCAATCAATTACCAACGAGTTTACGAATTCGAATATTTTCCCTTAAACAATCACATACTCAGACACACACACACACAAGTTGCGCGCGCACAGAAAATGACATCCGATCCGTTGCACAATTCATGCCCCATATGGAAAGTCAGTAATCTATAGGTGTTTGAAATGTTTTCCTTATTTTTTGGTCTTTCATTTTTGTTTCTGCTAAAGTAGCAGTTGAGAGGAGAATAGACGACCTGCTGACAGACAAGCAGCACAGACAATACACATTGCTTCCCTGTTACATAGTTCAGCAAAATTTGTAACCCAGCTTGCAACACATCGTGCACTCGCCGTGTCATGCCATGTGACTGACTGCCTGACAATTCTGACGGGATTCGGCCACCAGTTACTAGTATTACTCTGCTACTGCTACTCTCAATACACTATACTATACAATATTGGTTCAAAATCATGAAAATACCAATTTGTTTCGTTCCAAGACTACCCCGACAGACGCTTGCTTGCCGTTGACATAGTCAACGTCCCATCCCCAGACGACTGGTGGGGATGTTTCTGGCGAAAGAAATACACAGCAATTGCCAATCTTTGAATAGTAGGCTAATGTTCGGTTGGGTTCGGTGCTTTCTTCCGGTACGTGACAATTTTCGGCCAATATCTATCAAATATAAGCAACACTCAAATTCGGTATCAAATCAAATCACTGCTCGAGTTCTTTGTTGCCAATCGATTGAGACTGAGAGACTGACTATGTCTGGCACGCACGCTAGACAGATGGAGGTGTCGAAGGATTATTATTATTATTTAATGGTAATACTTGCACCGTATATTTTGCATGTAAAATCCTAAATGCGCTCCACAATTCCGGTATTCTGATTTGGGAAAGATTGTTTTTTGGTTTTTGCTTCTGATGACAAATATTCTCAGCCCAGCCAGCCGTTTGTGGTACGTGAACAACACACCACACATTTGACTCGTTGTGTTAGAAAGGACTTCGGTTTGTTTGATTCTAATTTTTCACTGTCGAAATTTTTAAACATCCTCTCTCTTGGAATTGACCTGTCCTGATGTTCAGGTTTAATATTTGCAAGATGAACCAAATTCAAATGGCAAAACAAGTTCATTACAAAAAATAGTAACCAAAATGCTTTCAGAACAACCGACACGCCCGGGCGTTGGCGACGTTGGCCAGCATTATTCGTTGGCAGTGCCATCGTGTTCCAGATTTCGGAAGGCATGTTCGGAAATATTATGCTCACGTAACATATCTGTTAGTCAAATTGTTTAAAAATTGTATTTTCCAAATGCAGAACACGGAAAAATTGAAAAGCTTAGTCACCGGTTCGTACTGCGTTTTGGTCGTTTGATCGATTTGCGCCAGACAGCAGGTTCAAGTTTGACCGATTCAATCTCGTGCGCGTCGCAACCGTCATCGAACGGGTTGTGTTAGTTGTCAAGAGAAAATATTTCTCTTCCCAATGAACCATGTTTCGTTGGAGTCCGCATTGTTTAAATGGTACTGTTTTACTATTTTTGACAATTCGAAATAAGCATGTACCGTTTGTCCGATATTGAATGCATATTTCGCTATCATCACTGCCCGTCCGGCTGTTCGCGAATGGTGGAGCAGAAAGTTCAAACATCGTAGCAAACATAAAACCACTCTTTGGCGATACTTCCGCTGCTGTCGATTCATTGTTTACAATTTAAAAACAATAGTCCAGAAAAATTACCTACACCTACCTAGCACCGAATGGTAACCGTCATGTGCGTATTCCCTAACAGGGCCGACGGATTCGGTGCCCGAACGTATCGCACGATTCTACTGCATTCACACACTCGTTTGTATTCGCTTAGTCGTTCGCTCGTTCTACCTGCTTTAGAAAAGTGCACATTAGAAAAAATGGCTGAAACCGCTGTTGACGTATCGGCCGCAGCTCCGGTTGCTGCTTCACCGGCCAAGGCACCGAAGAAAGCCAAAGCCGCCAAGGGAGAAGCCAAAAAACCGAAGAAGCCATCGACACATCCACCAGTCAATGACATGGTAGTGGCTGCCATCAAGACGCTGAAGGAACGCAACGGATCTTCGCTGCAGGCCATCAAGAAGTACATCGCCGCCAACTACAAGTGCGACGTCGCCAAGCTGGCCCCGTTCATCAAGAAGGCCCTGAAATCTGGCGTCGAGAAGGGAAAGCTCACCCAGACCAAGGGTTCCGGTGCATCCGGCTCGTTCAAAATCAAAGCCGGTGCCAAGCAACCGGCTGGCGAGAAGAAGCCGAAGAAGGCTGCTGCCAAAAAACCGAAGAAGGCTGCCGGAGAGAAGAAAAAGGTTGCCAAGAAACCCGCTGGCGAGAAGAAACCGAAGGCCAAAAAGCCTGCAGGTGAGAAAAAGCCGAAAGCCGCCGCTGCAAAGAAGGCTAAGGCAGCACCAGCCAAGGCCGCCAAGAAGGCTGCTGCACCGAAGCAGAAGGCCACCAAGCCATCGAAAGCCGCTGCCAACAAGCCCAAGACCCCGAAGCCAAAGAAGGCCGCGCCAGCCAAAAAAGCTGCCCCGAAGAAGGTGGCTGCCAAGAAGTAAATTGACCCATCGTCAGTCAGTCATCATCATCATGTCGAATTCTACCGTTCTTATTTCGACGGTGTTCAACAAAACAGTCCTTTTCAGGACTACCAAAAAATCCATGCAAAGAATTAATCGATATTTCCTACTTCGCTCGCTTTTGGGTAGTCCGCTTCAACAAAACTGCACAGTAAGAAAAAAAAAAAAAGTATGCTTTTATCCATCATAGCAGCACTACTTTCTGAGCGTGTGCTTCACCGACACGCTATAGTGGATAAATTGGTGCGCAGCCATAGAGCCGACCCCGCTGCTACGCGCATGCTTCTCTTGTAGTACAATCAAATATGTTCGTTCGCTCAGTCGGTAAGCAGCGACGAAAGGATCGGTAGGTGATCAAATGAAAATGCGGACGGATTATGCACGATGATTGATGAAGTCCGTTCGTAAAAATCTAGCTTGCGAAAATTCATCAATAAAAATGGTTGATGTTTTTGTTCCCAATTATATTTGTATTTTAAAACTATCCCAGTTTTCCTTTTCTTGGAAAATGAATGCCGTTATAGTTTCCATTTAGTGTAGAGCCAGTTCGGACACGGTATCGCTCTGTACGCGGTTTTTCGTATAATCATATTTAATTTAGTAGCTTGACTCTCCAGACGATTGTCGTTTTCATTCAACCAACCTTGCTTGATCGGTAAAAAAAAAATAAATCTATTCTCCAGCGCAATCGACCACCGACCATCGACTTTTCACTTGTAATGTGGGAAATTATCCTAGAAGCTATGGAAAAAAAAACAAGTCTTATGGCGCTTGCATGAGTAAATATGATTGATCGATAGTAAAATAGTAAATTTCTATAAGTTCTTTATCAGAAAATTGTGGTCGTCCTGAAAAGGACGTTTTTTCGATTGGTTTCAGTGCGAATCAAGTGCAATTTAGGCCTTCTTTTCGGTTTTCTTCGGGAGCAACACTGCCTGGATGTTTGGCAGTACACCGCCCTGTGCGATGGTAACTCCGGAGAGCAGTTTGTTCAACTCCTCGTCGTTACGGATGGCCAGCTGCAGATGACGAGGGATGATTCTCGTTTTCTTGTTGTCACGGGCAGCGTTACCGGCCAATTCCAGCACTTCGGCGGCCAGGTATTCCATCACTGCCGCCAGATAGACCGGTGCACCGGCACCGACACGTTCGGCGTAGTTTCCTTTCCGAAGCAGACGGTGGATTCTGCCTACTGGGAACTGCAGACCAGCACGGTTCGAGCGGGACTTTGCCTTTCCCTTAACTTTTCCTCCTTTGCCACGGCCAGACATTTTCTTTTATGTGTTTTGTTTTCGTAAAAAATCCACGAAACGATGCTAACAGCTAGGATGCTAACTCGGTAATACTGGCTGCCGCAGTACTAACCCTCTGTTTTATACCATCTCGCTGTTTCTCGTTCTGCGAATAGGCAGAGCATAAAGCGCAAAAGAGGATCAAATTTTGACCAAGGGGCTGTCCCTACTGCGTTGCCTGTAGCAGGTATAAAACGGGGTTTCTTGGGCGAGCTAGCGTCATTTACGTGAAAACAGCTACTCTGAACGCACGTCAACGTTAGAACGATGGCACCGAAAACTAGTGGAAAGGCGGCCAAAAAATCCGGCAAGGCCCAGAAGAACATCGCCAAGGGTGATAAGAAGAAGAAGAAGATCCGCAGGAAGGAAAGCTACGCTATCTACATCTACAAAGTGTTGAAACAGGTCCACCCTGATACCGGAGTATCCTCGAAGGCGATGAGCATCATGAACAGTTTCGTCAATGACATCTTCGAACGCATTGCATCCGAGGCATCGCGTTTGGCTCATTACAACAAACGTTCGACGATTACCTCTCGCGAAATCCAGACTGCCGTTCGTCTGCTTTTGCCAGGAGAGTTGGCCAAGCACGCCGTTTCTGAGGGAACCAAAGCCGTCACCAAGTACACCAGCTCCAAGTAAACTGAGAACAACACCGACCCCGTGTATGCGAGAACTAACAAACGGCCCTTTTAAGGGCCACAAACAAATCTACACAAAGTGTTAAATTCGAATTCTCGTGTGTTGTTTTGCTTGCTTCTTCTTTACTCGTTTCGATTGTGATGGTGGTGGCCGTTTGTGAAAGAAAGTGCAATAGAGGGAAGGTGCTGGGCAATTGGTTTGAGTGAGTTTAGTTGTTTTGAACAATCTCATCCAATTTGTGCATTACATTATGCTGGAACTGAATTCCTTGAAACCAGCCACACACCGTTGCGGAAGCGAGAGAGAGCGAATTGTTTTAGGCACTACTTTTGTACAGGGATGACCAAAGATTTCCCGCCTTTTCCGAAGAACGGCGAAAGAAGACATTGATAAAACAAAAAACTTATCACATTCTCAGAGGGTAAATTTTGAAAAGGCGTCCCATAGTAAAGTATTCTTCTATGATGCTTTGATGGTAAGACTTCATCACGAAGACGACAAGCAAATGTAAATTTCTTTCGAACATGCACTTTTTCATTTGATTGCGCGCGTGCGTGTGTGTTTGTTTTCGTGAAAATCGCAGGTTTTCGAGAAGAATAAATCTCCTGTGCCAAAATAACGAAAATGTCTCAAAATCGGACATCATCTCTAGCAACCGAAGTTTACTGTTTGCTTGTTAGGAACAATTAGATTTGTACCTGCAGGACAGAAAACATTAGTTTGTTCGATTTTGCGAGTGGTGATTTATATTTTAATAGCGATTTGAGTTAGCATTCATCATTTATCACTCATCCATCGATTATCAATGAAAGGAGATGAATTCGGAGACAAAGAACGAAAAAGAAGATTTTCCGCTTTCCAAAAACATACACCAATACATATGTATATCAACGTCATACTGGTTTACTTCAATGTATGGGTATTGGTTTTTCCCTCAGTCATAATAAAGTTCATTCTTATGTTCTCTAACTTGCTTTTCTCTCTCTCTCGCTCTCCCAACGCACCTCTGTTTGCGATAAGTTGGAACATGTTGTTCATGGCAGTCTACACACACACACACACACACACACACACACACACACACACACACACACACACAATTTGCGCAATAGTGCAACTGAGGTATGCGATTCACAAAATTGCTTGCTACTGAAAATTGCGGAAAAGAAAACACAAGACAAATTTTTTCAATTTTGTAGGCACAAGCGTTTTGAAACACGTACAATAACGGGAAGGTATCATATAAAGATTGGTTTTTACTTTTGTCGTTAAGTTTTTTTTTTTCATGTACGTATTGTTTACCTCTCGGATGGTGGTAGGTAGAAACGAACAACCGTTTATACGACGCAAAGTCAAACCGATTTCCCATATCCCATCCATGAGCATGAGCAGAGGGAGAAAAAATACCGGTTAACCTGGACTACTTTTCACTTGAGAGTTTGAGAGATTTTTCACCATTTCAACCATTTTTCGTTCAGTTGCCATTTGTCATTGTTGCTAAGCTAACCTAACCATCCGAACAGCGAGAGTTCCGTTCACTGCGTTAGGATTGAGTAAGCCGCGTTCATCGTTTGATCATGTCAACGAAACTCAACAATCGATGCTAAATAAGCAACTTGCTATTGAGTAATCTTTCAGTAATTTCTTACATGGACCGTCGGAAAACAATTCGGAGTTCCTGTTTTCCAAGTAGATAGTCTTTCCAATAGGATATTCTAATGAGCAGCAGTTTTTATTTTTCCTGCTAGAATCGCACACCAATACACACTTACCAACCACTAAACTGCGGTTCGGTCTAGACAATTGGTGTACACTGTTGCCATAGTTGTTCGTCGGTTATTTTCATTCTCTCTTTCACGCCTCTCGCATTCTCGTAGTAGCCAATATTACTCTCCTTATTGTTTACGTTCGTGTCGCTATCGTATTTGTGGCATTCGTATTCGTTCGAAAATATATGTTAGTCGAATGGTCGAAACATCATCGGATTGATGAAAATATGTTCAAACAATCAAAATTATTCGCCAATCCAACAAAACTTTCATTGGCGAGAGTGTACTGTTTAATGAACTCTTCTCTCAATGTTTCAATATTCAGTTGCAATACTTAAAGCTCTAAACGTTTTCTCGAAAAATACCGACACAAGTTACCAAGCTAATTGGATTGGTGGTACTGACGATGCTTTTGGTTGTCAATAATAAACAATGCCACGTGTAGGGGCCGCTAATGTAATGTAAATGAATATACAGACACACACACACACACACACACACGCACGCGCGCGTTTATGCGACCTTGCCCTCCGGTTCTGAGACCGATGGCTGAACTTAGGTACAGCTTGATTTTCGTTTCCTCATATACACATTACATTACCATTTGTTTTTGGCCTGTGTGTGTGGCAGTGTTTATTCACCATCATGGTGGTAGCTACGATATCTTCTTCTTCTTCTTCTTTTTTTTTTCTAGTCGGTCGTCACCATTCATGAGATGATGCCGACCGATGACACAGATACATGCGCTATATTGGATCGGTGTGTCGTCACGGATACGAACGAAAATTATTCTCTTATTTCTCGTGCGACACTTTCTCTAAGATTATATGATCAAGTTTGGATGTTTTAATGGCTGCATTTTCCGGTAAATCGATGGGAAAGATTTTCGCCATTGAACTCACATCGATCATTCTAAAATTCCGATTCGTCTGGTATGACCGATTTTGTCTTCTGTTTTCCAAACACTGAAAAAGCGGACATCATTTTCGCATCAGGTAGATACACCGATTCAGGGTAAAATTCCGAAAACGAAAATGAACAAAGGTCGCTATACTTGATTTGCGCATTATACTTTCCAGGCGTATCACAACTTTAGCAATCTTTAATTCAAAGCAATCTTAAATATTTCTTTATCACAGTGAGGTGGTCGTCCTGAAAAGGACGGGTTCTGTAAGGGGGGTAACACCAATATGTTCCGGAAATCGCAATTTAGGCCTTTTTCTCGGTTTTCTTCGGGAGCAGCACTGCCTGGATGTTTGGCAGTACACCGCCCTGTGCGATGGTAACTCCGGAGAGCAGTTTGTTCAACTCCTCGTCGTTACGGATGGCCAGCTGCAGATGGCGAGGGATGATTCTCGTTTTCTTGTTGTCACGGGCAGCGTTACCGGCCAATTCCAGCACTTCGGCGGCCAGGTATTCCATCACTGCCGCCAGATAGACCGGTGCACCGGCACCGACACGTTCGGCGTAGTTTCCCTTCCGGAGCAGACGGTGGATTCTGCCTACTGGGAACTGCAGACCAGCACGGTTTGAGCGGGACTTTGCCTTTCCCTTAACTTTTCCTCCTTTACCACGGCCAGACATTTTGTGTGTGCGTGTTTCTGCGTAAAAAATCCACGAGATGCTGTTAACGACTAGACAGCCAATTCAGTAATACTGGCTGCCGCCGTACTAACCCTCTGTTTTATATCGTCTCACTGTTTCCCGTTCTGCGAACAGGAAAAGGAATTCTAACAAAGGGGCAGTCCATGCGCCGCTCTCAATAGCAGGTATAAAACGAGCTGTCATATGGCAAATAGCGTCATTTAAGTTAAAGCAGTTACTCTGAACGTACGAGAACCGTCAAGCACGATGGCACCGAAAACCAGTGGAAAGGCAGCCAAAAAATCCGGCAAGGCCCAGAAAAACATCGCCAAGGGAGATAAGAAAAAGAAGAAGATCCGCAGGAAGGAAAGCTACGCTATCTACATCTACAAAGTGTTGAAACAGGTCCACCCTGATACCGGAGTATCCTCGAAGGCGATGAGCATCATGAACAGTTTCGTCAATGACATCTTCGAACGCATTGCATCCGAGGCATCGCGTTTGGCCCATTACAACAAACGTTCGACGATTACCTCTCGCGAAATCCAGACCGCCGTTCGTCTGCTTTTGCCAGGAGAGTTGGCCAAGCACGCCGTTTCGGAAGGAACCAAAGCCGTCACCAAGTACACTAGCTCCAAGTAAACTGAGTGAGAACAACCAAACCCCCCCGATCGTGTGTGTGCATACGAATCGCCAAGCATAATCGGCCCTTTTAAGGGCCACAAACAAATCTACACAAAGTGTTAAGTTCGCATATTTCCCTCATTCAATCACCAAACACATTTTGTTCGTTGATGATTTTACTTTCATCAGCCAACAAACACCTAACGAGAAAAACAGAACAAATTATGAACAACACAGGTACAATTGTTCTCGCGTTTCGGAGTATTCATCCATGCCATATGGACAATATATTGTTCGGAGCAAAAATATGTTGGTTTCGAAATAAAGAAAAGTATCGATTACTTTTCGGACCAATCGACAGACTTGGTCGACCAACCAAATAATAAATTGCTACACATACACATGCATGCTACTGTAAACCAACCAATGACATATCAACAGCAATCGTTTTTCTATCCTAGGCGGCTTTGAGCAAATGCTGCATGTTGTATAGTCGAAATTCGAAGCCAACAGCATTGACAGTTGACCAGAACAGTTGAATGGGAATGAATGATTTCGAAAAGATAGTTCATGTTAAACAACATAACTAATTTCATTTCTCAAATGTTACGTTTTTCAGCGGCGCGTTAAGTAGTACTCAAGTGTCAACAGCAGTTTGAAACTCACAACCGACCAGAAATAATAATGTCGTGTTTGCTTGATGCGAAACCGAAAACCAGTTTCCACCCTAACGACTGCTGGTTAAATTGTTTAGCGGCCCTTACACGAGCATTAAAAATGTCATTACTGAATTATTAATGAACGTGTAATGGTGCAGTAATGACGAGATTTCAAACAAATTTGAAATACATCATTACTTAGTTACATTAAAACTGACATTTTTAATGCTCGTGTAAGGGCCGCTTTTGTTTGAAAACCTAGTTGTTGGACTGAAAAATCTAGTCAGTTTCGAACCCGGTTGAATTCACACTACTCACTACTCTATTGCACACTTCTTACTATTCTCATATCATCACCACCACCACCATCATCATCATCATCATCATCATGATTATAGATTATAATGAATACCAGCAAATGCTAACTAATTCTTTGCGAAACATATTGGTGGCCCTGAAAAGGGCCTTTTATCCTTCCGTATTATGTTATGTGTGTTCTCGTTACGACGTTTAACCTCCGAAACCATACAGAGTGCGACCCTGTCGCTTCAGAGCATACACGACATCCATGGCGGTGACGGTCTTGCGCTTGGCGTGTTCAGTGTAGGTTACTGCATCTCGGATCACATTTTCCAGGAACACCTTCAGCACTCCACGAGTTTCCTCATAGATCAGACCGGAGATACGCTTGACACCACCACGACGAGCCAGACGACGGATAGCGGGCTTGGTAATTCCCTGGATGTTATCACGAAGCACTTTACGATGACGCTTGGCGCCTCCTTTTCCGAGTCCCTTTCCTCCTTTGCCGCGACCAGTCATTTTTCTCTGCTAGCTGCTTGTTCTTGCAAGTAAGACAGTACAAGTGAAACTAATGCCACTTCGCAGACCGGTGCTTTTTTTTATACCTACCGAGAGGGTCCGTTTCGTGCTTTGCTTTGTGCTGATTGGCTGCTTCAGAGCGGTCGGGCAGGTATAAAACAGCCAGCCAGGTCCGTTTTGAGCTCATTCTGTGTTTTGTTTTCAACGCGTACAGTACGGTGTAGAGAGAAAGGATAAGCAAAAGAAAGAAATAATGGCTCGTACCAAGCAGACCGCTCGTAAATCGACCGGAGGAAAGGCTCCTCGTAAGCAACTGGCGACAAAGGCTGCTCGCAAAAGTGCTCCTGCTACTGGCGGAGTGAAGAAACCCCATCGTTATCGGCCAGGAACAGTAGCCCTTCGGGAGATCCGTCGTTACCAGAAATCGACTGAGCTGTTGATTCGCAAGCTGCCGTTCCAGCGTTTAGTGCGTGAAATTGCCCAAGATTTCAAGACCGACCTTCGCTTCCAGAGTTCCGCCGTCATGGCACTGCAGGAGGCCAGCGAAGCCTATCTAGTCGGTTTGTTCGAGGACACCAATCTATGCGCGATCCACGCCAAGCGTGTTACCATCATGCCAAAGGACATCCAGCTGGCTCGTCGGATCCGTGGCGAACGTGCTTAAACAGGCTATCGGCTTTCGTTTGATCTCACAACATATACCCCAAAGGCCCTTTTCAGGGCCACCCAATCAATTACCAACGAGTTTACGAATTCGAATATTTTCCCTTAAACAATCACATACTCAGACACACACACACACAAGTTGCGCGCGCACAGAAAATGACATCCGATCCGTTGCACAATTCATGCCCCATATGGAAAGTCAGTAATCTATAGGTGTTTGAAATGTTTTCCTTATTTTTTGGTCTTTCATTTTTGTTTCTGCTAAAGTAGCAGTTGAGAGGAAAATAGACGACCTGCTGACAGACAAGCAGCACAGACAATACACATTGCTTCCCTGTTACATAGTTCAGCAATGTGTATTGTCCTGTTACCCAGCTTGCAACACATCGTGCACTCGCCGTGTCATGCCATGTGACTGACTGCCTGACAATTCTGACGGGATTCGGCCACCAGTTACTAGTATTACTCTGCTACTGCTACTCTCAATACACTATACTATACAATATTGGTTCAAAATCATGAAAATACCAATTTGTTTCGTTCCAAGACTACCCCGACAGACGCTTGCTTGCCGTTGACATAGTCAACGTCCCATCCCCAGACGACTGGTGGGGATGTTTCTGGCGAAAGAAATACACAGCAATTGCCAATCTTTGAATAGTAGGCTAATGTTCGGTTGGGTTCGGTGCTTTCTTCCGGTACGTGACAATTTTCGGCCAATATCTATCAAATATAAGCAACACTCAAATTCGGTATCAAATCAAATCACTGCTCGAGTTCTTTGTTGCCAATCGATTGAGACTGAGAGACTGACTATGTCTGGCACGCACGCTAGACAGATGGAGGTGTCGAAGGATTATTATTATTATTTAATGGTAATACTTGCACCGTATATTTTGCATGTAAAATCCTAAATGCGCTCCACAATTCCGGTATTCTGATTTGGGAAAGATTGTTTTTTGGTTTTTGCTTCTGATGACAAATATTCTCAGCCCAGCCAGCCGTTTGTGGTACGTGAACAACACACCACACATTTGACTCGTTGTGTTAGAAAGGACTTCGGTTTGTTTGATTCTAATTTTTCACTGTCGAAATTTTTAAACATCCTCTCTCTTGGAATTGACCTGTCCTGATGTTCAGGTTTAATATTTGCAAGATGAACCAAATTCAAATGGCAAAACAAGTTCATTACAAAAAATAGTAACCAAAATGCTTTCAGAACAACCGACACGCCCGGGCGTTGGCGACGTTGGCCAGCATTATTCGTTGGCAGTGCCATCGTGTTCCAGATTTCGGAAGGCATGTTCGGAAATATTATGCTCACGTAACATATCTGTTAGTCAAATTGTTTAAAAATTGTATTTTCCAAATGCAGAACACGGAAAAATTGAAAAGCTTAGTCACCGGTTCGTACTGCGTTTTGGTCGTTTGATCGATTTGCGCCAGACAGCAGGTTCAAGTTTGACCGATTCAATCTCGTGCGCGTCGCAACCGTCATCGAACGGGTTGTGTTAGTTGTCAAGAGAAAATATTTCTCTTCCCAATGAACCATGTTTCGTTGGAGTCCGCATTGTTTAAATGGTACTGTTTTACTATTTTTGACAATTCGAAATAAGCATGTACCGTTTGTCCGATATTGAATGCATATTTCGCTATCATCACTGCCCGTCCGGCTGTTCGCGAATGGTGGAGCAGAAAGTTCAAACATCGTAGCAAACATAAAACCACTCTTTGGCGATACTTCCGCTGCTGTCGATTCATTGTTTACAATTTAAAAACAATAGTCCAGAAAAATTACCTACACCTACCTAGCACCGAATGGTAACCGTCATGTGCGTATTCCCTAACAGGGCCGACGGATTCGGTGCCCGAACGTATCGCACGATTCTACTGCATTCACACACTCGTTTGTATTCGCTTAGTCGTTCGCTCGTTCTACCTGCTTTAGAAAAGTGCACATTAGAAAAAATGGCTGAAACCGCTGTTGACGTATCGGCCGCAGCTCCGGTTGCTGCTTCACCGGCCAAGGCACCGAAGAAAGCCAAAGCCGCCAAGGGAGAAGCCAAAAAACCGAAGAAGCCATCGACACATCCACCAGTCAATGACATGGTAGTGGCTGCCATCAAGACGCTGAAGGAACGCAACGGATCTTCGCTGCAGGCCATCAAGAAGTACATCGCCGCCAACTACAAGTGCGACGTCGCCAAGCTGGCCCCGTTCATCAAGAAGGCCCTGAAATCTGGCGTCGAGAAGGGAAAGCTCACCCAGACCAAGGGTTCCGGTGCATCCGGCTCGTTCAAAATCAAAGCCGGTGCCAAGCAACCGGCTGGCGAGAAGAAGCCGAAGAAGGCTGCTGCCAAAAAACCGAAGAAGGCTGCCGGAGAGAAGAAAAAGGTTGCCAAGAAACCCGCTGGCGAGAAGAAACCGAAGGCCAAAAAGCCTGCAGGTGAGAAAAAGCCGAAAGCCGCCGCTGCAAAGAAGGCTAAGGCAGCACCAGCCAAGGCCGCCAAGAAGGCTGCTGCACCGAAGCAGAAGGCCACCAAGCCATCGAAAGCCGCTGCCAACAAGCCCAAGACCCCGAAGCCAAAGAAGGCCGCGCCAGCCAAAAAAGCTGCCCCGAAGAAGGTGGCTGCCAAGAAGTAAATTGACCCATCGTCAGTCAGTCATCATCATCATGTCGAATTCTACCGTTCTTATTTCGACGGTGTTCAACAAAACAGTCCTTTTCAGGACTACCAAAAAATCCATGCAAAGAATTAATCGATATTTCCTACTTCGCTCGCTTTTGGGTAGTCCGCTTCAACAAAACTGCACAGTAAGAAAAAAAAAAAAAGTATGCTTTTATCCATCATAGCAGCACTACTTTCTGAGCGTGTGCTTCACCGACACGCTATAGTGGATAAATTGGTGCGCAGCCATAGAGCCGACCCCGCTGCTACGCGCATGCTTCTCTTGTAGTACAATCAAATATGTTCGTTCGCTCAGTCGGTAAGCAGCGACGAAAGGATCGGTAGGTGATCAAATGAAAATGCGGACGGATTATGCACGATGATTGATGAAGTCCGTTCGTAAAAATCTAGCTTGCGAAAATTCATCGATAAAAATGGTTGATGTTTTTGTTCCCAATTATATTTGTATTTTAAAACTATCCCAGTTTTCCTTTTCTTGGAAAATGAATGCCGTTATAGTTTCCATTTAGTGTAGAGCCAGTTCGGACACGGTATCGCTCTGTACGCGGTTTTTCGTATAATCATATTTAATTTAGTAGCTTGACTCTCCAGACGATTGTCGTTTTCATTCAACCAACCTTGCTTGATCGGTAAAAAAAAATAAATCTATTCTCCAGCGCAATCGACCACCGACCATCGACTTTTCACTTGTAATGTGGGAAATTATCCTAGAAGCTATGGAAAAAAAAACAAGTCTTATGGCGCTTGCATGAGTAAATATGATTGATCGATAGTAAAATAGTAAATTTCTATAAGTTCTTTATCAGAAAATTGTGGTCGTCCTGAAAAGGACGTTTTTTCGATTGGTTTCAGTGCGAATCAAGTGCAATTTAGGCCTTCTTTTCGGTTTTCTTCGGGAGCAACACTGCCTGGATGTTTGGCAGTACACCGCCCTGTGCGATGGTAACTCCGGAGAGCAGTTTGTTCAACTCCTCGTCGTTACGGATGGCCAGCTGCAGATGACGAGGGATGATTCTCGTTTTCTTGTTGTCACGGGCAGCGTTACCGGCCAATTCCAGCACTTCGGCGGCCAGGTATTCCATCACTGCCGCCAGATAGACCGGTGCACCGGCACCGACACGTTCGGCGTAGTTTCCTTTCCGAAGCAGACGGTGGATTCTGCCTACTGGGAACTGCAGACCAGCACGGTTCGAGCGGGACTTTGCCTTTCCCTTAACTTTTCCTCCTTTGCCACGGCCAGACATTTTCTTTTATGTGTTTTGTTTTCGTAAAAAATCCACGAAACGATGCTAACAGCTAGGATGCTAACTCGGTAATACTGGCTGCCGCAGTACTAACCCTCTGTTTTATACCATCTCGCTGTTTCTCGTTCTGCGAATAGGCAGAGCATAAAGCGCAAAAGAGGATCAAATTTTGACAAAGGGGCTGTCCCTACTGCGTTGCCTGTAGCAGGTATAAAACGGGGTTTCTTGGGCGAGCTAGCGTCATTTACGTGAAAACAGCTACTCTGAACGCACGTCAACGTTAGAACGATGGCACCGAAAACTAGTGGAAAGGCGGCCAAAAAATCCGGCAAGGCCCAGAAGAACATCGCCAAGGGTGATAAGAAGAAGAAGAAGATCCGCAGGAAGGAAAGCTACGCTATCTACATCTACAAAGTGTTGAAGCAGGTCCACCCTGATACCGGAGTATCCTCGAAGGCGATGAGCATCATGAACAGTTTCGTCAATGACATCTTCGAACGCATTGCATCCGAGGCATCGCGTTTGGCTCATTACAACAAACGTTCGACGATTACCTCTCGCGAAATCCAGACTGCCGTTCGTCTGCTTTTGCCAGGAGAGTTGGCCAAGCACGCCGTTTCTGAGGGAACCAAAGCCGTCACCAAGTACACCAGCTCCAAGTAAACTGAGAACAACACCGACCCCGTGTATGCGAGAACTAACAAACGGCCCTTTTAAGGGCCACAAACAAATCTACACAAAGTGTTAAATTCGAATTCTCGTGTGTTGTTTTGCTTGCTTCTTCTTTACTCGTTTCGATTGTGATGGTGGTGGCCGTTTGTGAAAGAAAGTGCAATAGAGGGAAGGTGCTGGGCAATTGGTTTGAGTGAGTTTAGTTGTTTTGAACAATCTCATCCAATTTGTGCATTACATTATGCTGGAACTGAATTCCTTGAAACCAGCCACACACCGTTGCGGAAGCGAGAGAGAGCGAATTGTTTTAGGCACTACTTTTGTACAGGGATGACCAAAGATTTCCCGCCTTTTCCGAAGAACGGCGAAAGAAGACATTGATAAAACAAAAAACTTATCACATTCTCAGAGGGTAAATTTTGAAAAGGCGTCCCATAGTAAAGTATTCTTCTATGATGCTTTGATGGTAAGACTTCATCACGAAGACGACAAGCAAATGTAAATTTCTTTCGAACATGCACTTTTTCATTTGATTGCGCGCGTGCGTGTGTGTTTGTTTTCGTGAAAATCGCAGGTTTTCGAGAAGAATAAATCTCCTGTGCCAAAATAACGAAAATGTCTCAAAATCGGACATCATCTCTAGCAACCGAAGTTTACTGTTTGCTTGTTAGGAACAATTAGATTTGTACCTGCAGGACAGAAAACATTAGTTTGTTCGATTTTGCGAGTGGTGATTTATATTTTAATAGCGATTTGAGTTAGCATTCATCATTTATCACTCATCCATCGATTATCAATGAAAGGAGATGAATTCGGAGACAAAGAACGAAAAAGAAGATTTTCCGCTTTCCAAAAACATACACCAATACATATGTATATCAACGTCATACTGGTTTACTTCAATGTATGGGTATTGGTTTTTCCCTCAGTCATAATAAAGTTCATTCTTATGTTCTCTAACTTGCTTTTCTCTCTCTCTCGCTCTCCCAACGCACCTCTGTTTGCGATAAGTTGGAACATGTTGTTCATGGCAGTCTACACACACACACACACACACACACACACACACACACACACACACACACAATTTGCGCAATAGTGCAACTGAGGTATGCGATTCACAAAATTGCTTGCTACTGAAAATTGCGGAAAAGAAAACACAAGACAAATTTTTTCAATTTTGTAGGCACAAGCGTTTTGAAACACGTACAATAACGGGAAGGTATCATATAAAGATTGGTTTTTACTTTTGTCGTTAAGTTTTTTTTTTTCATGTACGTATTGTTTACCTCTCGGATGGTGGTAGGTAGAAACGAACAACCGTTTATACGACGCAAAGTCAAACCGATTTCCCATATCCCATCCATGAGCATGAGCAGAGGGAGAAAAAATACCGGTTAACCTGGACTACTTTTCACTTGAGAGTTTGAGAGATTTTTCACCATTTCAACCATTTTTCGTTCAGTTGCCATTTGTCATTGTTGCTAAGCTAACCTAACCATCCGAACAGCGAGAGTTCCGTTCACTGCGTTAGGATTGAGTAAGCCGCGTTCATCGTTTGATCATGTCAACGAAACTCAACAATCGATGCTAAATAAGCAACTTGCTATTGAGTAATCTTTCAGTAATTTCTTACATGGACCGTCGGAAAACAATTCGGAGTTCCTGTTTTCCAAGTAGATAGTCTTTCCAATAGGATATTCTAATGAGCAGCAGTTTTTATTTTTCCTGCTAGAATCGCACACCAATACACACTTACCAACCACTAAACTGCGGTTCGGTCTAGACAATTGGTGTACACTGTTGCCATAGTTGTTCGTCGGTTATTTTCATTCTCTCTTTCACGCCTCTCGCATTCTCGTAGTAGCCAATATTACTCTCCTTATTGTTTACGTTCGTGTCGCTATCGTATTTGTGGCATTCGTATTCGTTCGAAAATATATGTTAGTCGAATGGTCGAAACATCATCGGATTGATGAAAATATGTTCAAACAATCAAAATTATTCGCCAATCCAACAAAACTTTCATTGGCGAGAGTGTACTGTTTAATGAACTCTTCTCTCAATGTTTCAATATTCAGTTGCAATACTTAAAGCTCTAAACGTTTTCTCGAAAAATACCGACACAAGTTACCAAGCTAATTGGATTGGTGGTACTGACGATGCTTTTGGTTGTCAATAATAAACAATGCCACGTGTAGGGGCCGCTAATGTAATGTAAATGAATATACAGACACACACACACACACACACACACGCACGCGCGCGTTTATGCGACCTTGCCCTCCGGTTCTGAGACCGATGGCTGAACTTAGGTACAGCTTGATTTTCGTTTCCTCATATACACATTACATTACCATTTGTTTTTGGCCTGTGTGTGTGGCAGTGTTTATTCACCATCATGGTGGTAGCTACGATATCTTCTTCTTCTTCTTCTTTTTTTTTTTCTAGTCGGTCGTCACCATTCATGAGATGATGCCGACCGATGACACAGATACATGCGCTATATTGGATCGGTGTGTCGTCACGGATACGAACGAAAATTATTCTCTTATTTCTCGTGCGACACTTTCTCTAAGATTATATGATCAAGTTTGGATGTTTTAATGGCTGCATTTTCCGGTAAATCGATGGGAAAGATTTTCGCCATTGAACTCACATCGATCATTCTAAAATTCCGATTCGTCTGGTATGACCGATTTTGTCTTCTGTTTTCCAAACACTGAAAAAGCGGACATCATTTTCGCATCAGGTAGATACACCGATTCAGGGTAAAATTCCGAAAACGAAAATGAACAAAGGTCGCTATACTTGATTTGCGCATTATACTTTCCAGGCGTATCACAACTTTAGCAATCTTTAATTCAAAGCAATCTTAAATATTTCTTTATCACAGTGAGGTGGTCGTCCTGAAAAGGACGGGTTCTGTAAGGGGGGTAACACCAATATGTTCCGGAAATCGCAATTTAGGCCTTTTTCTCGGTTTTCTTCGGGAGCAGCACTGCCTGGATGTTTGGCAGTACACCGCCCTGTGCGATGGTAACTCCGGAGAGCAGTTTGTTCAACTCCTCGTCGTTACGGATGGCCAGCTGCAGATGGCGAGGGATGATTCTCGTTTTCTTGTTGTCACGGGCAGCGTTACCGGCCAATTCCAGCACTTCGGCGGCCAGGTATTCCATCACTGCCGCCAGATAGACCGGTGCACCGGCACCGACACGTTCGGCGTAGTTTCCCTTCCGGAGCAGACGGTGGATTCTGCCTACTGGGAACTGCAGACCAGCACGGTTTGAGCGGGACTTTGCCTTTCCCTTAACTTTTCCTCCTTTACCACGGCCAGACATTTTGTGTGTGCGTGTTTCTGCGTAAAAAATCCACGAGATGCTGTTAACGACTAGACAGCCAATTCAGTAATACTGGCTGCCGCCGTACTAACCCTCTGTTTTATATCGTCTCACTGTTTCCCGTTCTGCGAACAGGAAAAGGAATTCTAACAAAGGGGCAGTCCATGCGCCGCTCTCAATAGCAGGTATAAAACGAGCTGTCATATGGCAAATAGCGTCATTTAAGTTAAAGCAGTTACTCTGAACGTACGAGAACCGTCAAGCACGATGGCACCGAAAACCAGTGGAAAGGCAGCCAAAAAATCCGGCAAGGCCCAGAAAAACATCGCCAAGGGAGATAAGAAAAAGAAGAAGATCCGCAGGAAGGAAAGCTACGCTATCTACATCTACAAAGTGTTGAAACAGGTCCACCCTGATACCGGAGTATCCTCGAAGGCGATGAGCATCATGAACAGTTTCGTCAATGACATCTTCGAACGCATTGCATCCGAGGCATCGCGTTTGGCCCATTACAACAAACGTTCGACGATTACCTCTCGCGAAATCCAGACCGCCGTTCGTCTGCTTTTGCCAGGAGAGTTGGCCAAGCACGCCGTTTCGGAAGGAACCAAAGCCGTCACCAAGTACACTAGCTCCAAGTAAACTGAGTGAGAACAACCAAACCCCCCCGATCGTGTGTGTGCATACGAATCGCCAAGCATAATCGGCCCTTTTAAGGGCCACAAACAAATCTACACAAAGTGTTAAGTTCGCATATTTCCCTCATTCAATCACCAAACACATTTTGTTCGTTGATGATTTTACTTTCATCAGCCAACAAACACCTAACGAGAAAAACAGAACAAATTATGAACAACACAGGTACAATTGTTCTCGCGTTTCGGAGTATTCATCCATGCCATATGGACAATATATTGTTCGGAGCAAAAATATGTTGGTTTCGAAATAAAGAAAAGTATCGATTACTTTTCGGACCAATCGACAGACTTGGTCGACCAACCAAATAATAAATTGCTACACATACACATGCATGCTACTGTAAACCAACCAATGACATATCAACAGCAATCGTTTTTCTATCCTAGGCGGCTTTGAGCAAATGCTGCATGTTGTATAGTCGAAATTCGAAGCCAACAGCATTGACAGTTGACCAGAACAGTTGAATGGGAATGAATGATTTCGAAAAGATAGTTCATGTTAAACAACATAACTAATTTCATTTCTCAAATGTTACGTTTTTCAGCGGCGCGTTAAGTAGTACTCAAGTGTCAACAGCAGTTTGAAACTCACAACCGACCAGAAATAATAATGTCGTGTTTGCTTGATGCGAAACCGAAAACCAGTTTCCACCCTAACGACTGCTGGTTAAATTGTTTAGCGGCCCTTACACGAGCATTAAAAATGTCATTACTGAATTATTAATGAACGTGTAATGGTGCAGTAATGACGAGATTTCAAACAAATTTGAAATACATCATTACTTAGTTACATTAAAACTGACATTTTTAATGCTCGTGTAAGGGCCGCTTTTGTTTGAAAACCTAGTTGTTGGACTGAAAAATCTAGTCAGTTTCGAACCCGGTTGAATTCACACTACTCACTACTCTATTGCACACTTCTTACTATTCTCATATCATCACCACCACCACCACCATCATCATCATCATCATCATGATTATAGATTATAATGAATACCAGCAAATGCTAACTAATTCTTTGCGAAACATATTGGTGGCCCTGAAAAGGGCCTTTTATCCTTCCGTATTATGTTATGTGTGTTCTCGTTACGACGTTTAACCTCCGAAACCATACAGAGTGCGACCCTGTCGCTTCAGAGCATACACGACATCCATGGCGGTGACGGTCTTGCGCTTGGCGTGTTCAGTGTAGGTTACTGCATCTCGGATCACATTTTCCAGGAACACCTTCAGCACTCCACGAGTTTCCTCATAGATCAGACCGGAGATACGCTTGACACCACCACGACGAGCCAGACGACGGATAGCGGGCTTGGTAATTCCCTGGATGTTATCACGAAGCACTTTACGATGACGCTTGGCGCCTCCTTTTCCGAGTCCCTTTCCTCCTTTGCCGCGACCAGTCATTTTTCTCTGCTAGCTGCTTGTTCTTGCAAGTAAGACAGTACAAGTGAAACTAATGCCACTTCGCAGACCGGTGCTTTTTTTTATACCTACCGAGAGGGTCCGTTTCGTGCTTTGCTTTGTGCTGATTGGCTGCTTCAGAGCGGTCGGGCAGGTATAAAACAGCCAGCCAGGTCCGTTTTGAGCTCATTCTGTGTTTTGTTTTCAACGCGTACAGTACGGTGTAGAGAGAAAGGATAAGCAAAAGAAAGAAATAATGGCTCGTACCAAGCAGACCGCTCGTAAATCGACCGGAGGAAAGGCTCCTCGTAAGCAACTGGCGACAAAGGCTGCTCGCAAAAGTGCTCCTGCTACTGGCGGAGTGAAGAAACCCCATCGTTATCGGCCAGGAACAGTAGCCCTTCGGGAGATCCGTCGTTACCAGAAATCGACTGAGCTGTTGATTCGCAAGCTGCCGTTCCAGCGTTTAGTGCGTGAAATTGCCCAAGATTTCAAGACCGACCTTCGCTTCCAGAGTTCCGCCGTCATGGCACTGCAGGAGGCCAGCGAAGCCTATCTAGTCGGTTTGTTCGAGGACACCAATCTATGCGCGATCCACGCCAAGCGTGTTACCATCATGCCAAAGGACATCCAGCTGGCTCGTCGGATCCGTGGCGAACGTGCTTAAACAGGCTATCGGCTTTCGTTTGATCTCACAACATATACCCCAAAGGCCCTTTTCAGGGCCACCCAATCAATTACCAACGAGTTTACGAATTCGAATATTTTCCCTTAAACAATCACATACTCAGACACACACACACACAAGTTGCGCGCGCACAGAAAATGACATCCGATCCGTTGCACAATTCATGCCCCATATGGAAAGTCAGTAATCTATAGGTGTTTGAAATGTTTTCCTTATTTTTTGGTCTTTCATTTTTGTTTCTGCTAAAGTAGCAGTTGAGAGGAGAATAGACGACCTGCTGACAGACAAGCAGCACAGACAATACACATTGCTTCCCTGTTACATAGTTCAGCAAAATTTGTAACCCAGCTTGCAACACATCGTGCACTCGCCGTGTCATGCCATGTGACTGACTGCCTGACAATTCTGACGGGATTCGGCCACCAGTTACTAGTATTACTCTGCTACTGCTACTCTCAATACACTATACTATACAATATTGGTTCAAAATCATGAAAATACCAATTTGTTTCGTTCCAAGACTACCCCGACAGACGCTTGCTTGCCGTTGACATAGTCAACGTCCCATCCCCAGACGACTGGTGGGGATGTTTCTGGCGAAAGAAATACACAGCAATTGCCAATCTTTGAATAGTAGGCTAATGTTCGGTTGGGTTCGGTGCTTTCTTCCGGTACGTGACAATTTTCGGCCAATATCTATCAAATATAAGCAACACTCAAATTCGGTATCAAATCAAATCACTGCTCGAGTTCTTTGTTGCCAATCGATTGAGACTGAGAGACTGACTATGTCTGGCACGCACGCTAGACAGATGGAGGTGTCGAAGGATTATTATTATTATTTAATGGTAATACTTGCACCGTATATTTTGCATGTAAAATCCTAAATGCGCTCCACAATTCCGGTATTCTGATTTGGGAAAGATTGTTTTTTGGTTTTTGCTTCTGATGACAAATATTCTCAGCCCAGCCAGCCGTTTGTGGTACGTGAACAACACACCACACATTTGACTCGTTGTGTTAGAAAGGACTTCGGTTTGTTTGATTCTAATTTTTCACTGTCGAAATTTTTAAACATCCTCTCTCTTGGAATTGACCTGTCCTGATGTTCAGGTTTAATATTTGCAAGATGAACCAAATTCAAATGGCAAAACAAGTTCATTACAAAAAATAGTAACCAAAATGCTTTCAGAACAACCGACACGCCCGGGCGTTGGCGACGTTGGCCAGCATTATTCGTTGGCAGTGCCATCGTGTTCCAGATTTCGGAAGGCATGTTCGGAAATATTATGCTCACGTAACATATCTGTTAGTCAAATTGTTTAAAAATTGTATTTTCCAAATGCAGAACACGGAAAAATTGAAAAGCTTAGTCACCGGTTCGTACTGCGTTTTGGTCGTTTGATCGATTTGCGCCAGACAGCAGGTTCAAGTTTGACCGATTCAATCTCGTGCGCGTCGCAACCGTCATCGAACGGGTTGTGTTAGTTGTCAAGAGAAAATATTTCTCTTCCCAATGAACCATGTTTCGTTGGAGTCCGCATTGTTTAAATGGTACTGTTTTACTATTTTTGACAATTCGAAATAAGCATGTACCGTTTGTCCGATATTGAATGCATATTTCGCTATCATCACTGCCCGTCCGGCTGTTCGCGAATGGTGGAGCAGAAAGTTCAAACATCGTAGCAAACATAAAACCACTCTTTGGCGATACTTCCGCTGCTGTCGATTCATTGTTTACAATTTAAAAACAATAGTCCAGAAAAATTACCTACACCTACCTAGCACCGAATGGTAACCGTCATGTGCGTATTCCCTAACAGGGCCGACGGATTCGGTGCCCGAACGTATCGCACGATTCTACTGCATTCACACACTCGTTTGTATTCGCTTAGTCGTTCGCTCGTTCTACCTGCTTTAGAAAAGTGCACATTAGAAAAAATGGCTGAAACCGCTGTTGACGTATCGGCCGCAGCTCCGGTTGCTGCTTCACCGGCCAAGGCACCGAAGAAAGCCAAAGCCGCCAAGGGAGAAGCCAAAAAACCGAAGAAGCCATCGACACATCCACCAGTCAATGACATGGTAGTGGCTGCCATCAAGACGCTGAAGGAACGCAACGGATCTTCGCTGCAGGCCATCAAGAAGTACATCGCCGCCAACTACAAGTGCGACGTCGCCAAGCTGGCCCCGTTCATCAAGAAGGCCCTGAAATCTGGCGTCGAGAAGGGAAAGCTCACCCAGACCAAGGGTTCCGGTGCATCCGGCTCGTTCAAAATCAAAGCCGGTGCCAAGCAACCGGCTGGCGAGAAGAAGCCGAAGAAGGCTGCTGCCAAAAAACCGAAGAAGGCTGCCGGAGAGAAGAAAAAGGTTGCCAAGAAACCCGCTGGCGAGAAGAAACCGAAGGCCAAAAAGCCTGCAGGTGAGAAAAAGCCGAAAGCCGCCGCTGCAAAGAAGGCTAAGGCAGCACCAGCCAAGGCCGCCAAGAAGGCTGCTGCACCGAAGCAGAAGGCCACCAAGCCATCGAAAGCCGCTGCCAACAAGCCCAAGACCCCGAAGCCAAAGAAGGCCGCGCCAGCCAAAAAAGCTGCCCCGAAGAAGGTGGCTGCCAAGAAGTAAATTGACCCATCGTCAGTCAGTCATCATCATCATGTCGAATTCTACCGTTCTTATTTCGACGGTGTTCAACAAAACAGTCCTTTTCAGGACTACCAAAAAATCCATGCAAAGAATTAATCGATATTTCCTACTTCGCTCGCTTTTGGGTAGTCCGCTTCAACAAAACTGCACAGTAAGAAAAAAAAAAAAAAGTATGCTTTTATCCATCATAGCAGCACTACTTTCTGAGCGTGTGCTTCACCGACACGCTATAGTGGATAAATTGGTGCGCAGCCATAGAGCCGACCCCGCTGCTACGCGCATGCTTCTCTTGTAGTACAATCAAATATGTTCGTTCGCTCAGTCGGTAAGCAGCGACGAAAGGATCGGTAGGTGATCAAATGAAAATGCGGACGGATTATGCACGATGATTGATGAAGTCCGTTCGTAAAAATCTAGCTTGCGAAAATTCATCGATAAAAATGGTTGATGTTTTTGTTCCCAATTATATTTGTATTTTAAAACTATCCCAGTTTTCCTTTTCTTGGAAAATGAATGCCGTTATAGTTTCCATTTAGTGTAGAGCCAGTTCGGACACGGTATCGCTCTGTACGCGGTTTTTCGTATAATCATATTTAATTTAGTAGCTTGACTCTCCAGACGATTGTCGTTTTCATTCAACCAACCTTGCTTGATCGGTAAAAAAAAATAAATCTATTCTCCAGCGCAATCGACCACCGACCATCGACTTTTCACTTGTAATGTGGGAAATTATCCTAGAAGCTATGGAAAAAAAAACAAGTCTTATGGCGCTTGCATGAGTAAATATGATTGATCGATAGTAAAATAGTAAATTTCTATAAGTTCTTTATCAGAAAATTGTGGTCGTCCTGAAAAGGACGTTTTTTCGATTGGTTTCAGTGCGAATCAAGTGCAATTTAGGCCTTCTTTTCGGTTTTCTTCGGGAGCAACACTGCCTGGATGTTTGGCAGTACACCGCCCTGTGCGATGGTAACTCCGGAGAGCAGTTTGTTCAACTCCTCGTCGTTACGGATGGCCAGCTGCAGATGACGAGGGATGATTCTCGTTTTCTTGTTGTCACGGGCAGCGTTACCGGCCAATTCCAGCACTTCGGCGGCCAGGTATTCCATCACTGCCGCCAGATAGACCGGTGCACCGGCACCGACACGTTCGGCGTAGTTTCCTTTCCGAAGCAGACGGTGGATTCTGCCTACTGGGAACTGCAGACCAGCACGGTTCGAGCGGGACTTTGCCTTTCCCTTAACTTTTCCTCCTTTGCCACGGCCAGACATTTTCTTTTATGTGTTTTGTTTTCGTAAAAAATCCACGAAACGATGCTAACAGCTAGGATGCTAACTCGGTAATACTGGCTGCCGCAGTACTAACCCTCTGTTTTATACCATCTCGCTGTTTCTCGTTCTGCGAATAGGCAGAGCATAAAGCGCAAAAGAGGATCAAATTTTGACCAAGGGGCTGTCCCTACTGCGTTGCCTGTAGCAGGTATAAAACGGGGTTTCTTGGGCGAGCTAGCGTCATTTACGTGAAAACAGCTACTCTGAACGCACGTCAACGTTAGAACGATGGCACCGAAAACTAGTGGAAAGGCGGCCAAAAAATCCGGCAAGGCCCAGAAGAACATCGCCAAGGGTGATAAGAAGAAGAAGAAGATCCGCAGGAAGGAAAGCTACGCTATCTACATCTACAAAGTGTTGAAGCAGGTCCACCCTGATACCGGAGTATCCTCGAAGGCGATGAGCATCATGAACAGTTTCGTCAATGACATCTTCGAACGCATTGCATCCGAGGCATCGCGTTTGGCTCATTACAACAAACGTTCGACGATTACCTCTCGCGAAATCCAGACTGCCGTTCGTCTGCTTTTGCCAGGAGAGTTGGCCAAGCACGCCGTTTCTGAGGGAACCAAAGCCGTCACCAAGTACACCAGCTCCAAGTAAACTGAGAACAACACCGACCCCGTGTATGCGAGAACTAACAAACGGCCCTTTTAAGGGCCACAAACAAATCTACACAAAGTGTTAAATTCGAATTCTCGTGTGTTGTTTTGCTTGCTTCTTCTTTACTCGTTTCGATTGTGATGGTGGTGGCCGTTTGTGAAAGAAAGTGCAATAGAGGGAAGGTGCTGGGCAATTGGTTTGAGTGAGTTTAGTTGTTTTGAACAATCTCATCCAATTTGTGCATTACATTATGCTGGAACTGAATTCCTTGAAACCAGCCACACACCGTTGCGGAAGCGAGAGAGAGCGAATTGTTTTAGGCACTACTTTTGTACAGGGATGACCAAAGATTTCCCGCCTTTTCCGAAGAACGGCGAAAGAAGACATTGATAAAACAAAAAACTTATCACATTCTCAGAGGGTAAATTTTGAAAAGGCGTCCCATAGTAAAGTATTCTTCTATGATGCTTTGATGGTAAGACTTCATCACGAAGACGACAAGCAAATGTAAATTTCTTTCGAACATGCACTTTTTCATTTGATTGCGCGCGTGCGTGTGTGTTTGTTTTCGTGAAAATCGCAGGTTTTCGAGAAGAATAAATCTCCTGTGCCAAAATAACGAAAATGTCATTATCTCTAGCAACCGAAGTTTACTGTTTGCTTGTTAGGAACAATTAGATTTGTACCTGCAGGACAGAAAACATTAGTTTGTTCGATTTTGCGAGTGGTGATTTATATTTTAATAGCGATTTGAGTTAGCATTCATCATTTATCACTCATCCATCGATTATCAATGAAAGGAGATGAATTCGGAGACAAAGAACGAAAAAGAAGATTTTCCGCTTTCCAAAAACATACACCAATACATATGTATATCAACGTCATACTGGTTTACTTCAATGTATGGGTATTGGTTTTTCCCTCAGTCATAATAAAGTTCATTCTTATGTTCTCTAACTTGCTTTTCTCTCTCTCTCGCTCTCCCAACGCACCTCTGTTTGCGATAAGTTGGAACATGTTGTTCATGGCAGTCTACACACACACACACACACACACACACAATTTGCGCAATAGTGCAACTGAGGTATGCGATTCACAAAATTGCTTGCTACTGAAAATTGCGGAAAAGAAAACACAAGACAAATTTTTTCAATTTTGTAGGCACAAGCGTTTTGAAACACGTACAATAACGGGAAGGTATCATATAAAGATTGGTTTTTACTTTTGTCGTTAAGTTTTTTTTTTTCATGTACGTATTGTTTACCTCTCGGATGGTGGTAGGTAGAAACGAACAACCGTTTATACGACGCAAAGTCAAACCGATTTCCCATATCCCATCCATGAGCATGAGCAGAGGGAGAAAAAATACCGGTTAACCTGGACTACTTTTCACTTGAGAGTTTGAGAGATTTTTCACCATTTCAACCATTTTTCGTTCAGTTGCCATTTGTCATTGTTGCTAAGCTAACCTAACCATCCGAACAGCGAGAGTTCCGTTCACTGCGTTAGGATTGAGTAAGCCGCGTTCATCGTTTGATCATGTCAACGAAACTCAACAATCGATGCTAAATAAGCAACTTGCTATTGAGTAATCTTTCAGTAATTTCTTACATGGACCGTCGGAAAACAATTCGGAGTTCCTGTTTTCCAAGTAGATAGTCTTTCCAATAGGATATTCTAATGAGCAGCAGTTTTTATTTTTCCTGCTAGAATCGCACACCAATACACACTTACCAACCACTAAACTGCGGTTCGGTCTAGACAATTGGTGTACACTGTTGCCATAGTTGTTCGTCGGTTATTTTCATTCTCTCTTTCACGCCTCTCGCATTCTCGTAGTAGCCAATATTACTCTCCTTATTGTTTACGTTCGTGTCGCTATCGTATTTGTGGCATTCGTATTCGTTCGAAAATATATGTTAGTCGAATGGTCGAAACATCATCGGATTGATGAAAATATGTTCAAACAATCAAAATTATTCGCCAATCCAACAAAACTTTCATTGGCGAGAGTGTACTGTTTAATGAACTCTTCTCTCAATGTTTCAATATTCAGTTGCAATACTTAAAGCTCTAAACGTTTTCTCGAAAAATACCGACACAAGTTACCAAGCTAATTGGATTGGTGGTACTGACGATGCTTTTGGTTGTCAATAATAAACAATGCCACGTGTAGGGGCCGCTAATGTAATGTAAATGAATATACAGACACACACACACACACACACACGCACGCGCGCGTTTATGCGACCTTGCCCTCCGGTTCTGAGACCGATGGCTGAACTTAGGTACAGCTTGATTTTCGTTTCCTCATATACACATTACATTACCATTTGTTTTTGGCCTGTGTGTGTGGCAGTGTTTATTCACCATCATGGTGGTAGCTACGATATCTTCTTCTTCTTCTTCTTTTTTTTTTTCTAGTCGGTCGTCACCATTCATGAGATGATGCCGACCGATGACACAGATACATGCGCTATATTGGATCGGTGTGTCGTCACGGATACGAACGAAAATTATTCTCTTATTTCTCGTGCGACACTTTCTCTAAGATTATATGATCAAGTTTGGATGTTTTAATGGCTGCATTTTCCGGTAAATCGATGGGAAAGATTTTCGCCATTGAACTCACATCGATCATTCTAAAATTCCGATTCGTCTGGTATGACCGATTTTGTCTTCTGTTTTCCAAACACTGAAAAAGCGGACATCATTTTCGCATCAGGTAGATACACCGATTCAGGGTAAAATTCCGAAAACGAAAATGAACAAAGGTCGCTATACTTGATTTGCGCATTATACTTTCCAGGCGTATCACAACTTTAGCAATCTTTAATTCAAAGCAATCTTAAATATTTCTTTATCACAGTGAGGTGGTCGTCCTGAAAAGGACGGGTTCTGTAAGGGGGGTAACACCAATATGTTCCGGAAATCGCAATTTAGGCCTTTTTCTCGGTTTTCTTCGGGAGCAGCACTGCCTGGATGTTTGGCAGTACACCGCCCTGTGCGATGGTAACTCCGGAGAGCAGTTTGTTCAACTCCTCGTCGTTACGGATGGCCAGCTGCAGATGGCGAGGGATGATTCTCGTTTTCTTGTTGTCACGGGCAGCGTTACCGGCCAATTCCAGCACTTCGGCGGCCAGGTATTCCATCACTGCCGCCAGATAGACCGGTGCACCGGCACCGACACGTTCGGCGTAGTTTCCCTTCCGGAGCAGACGGTGGATTCTGCCTACTGGGAACTGCAGACCAGCACGGTTTGAGCGGGACTTTGCCTTTCCCTTAACTTTTCCTCCTTTACCACGGCCAGACATTTTGTGTGTGCGTGTTTCTGCGTAAAAAATCCACGAGATGCTGTTAACGACTAGACAGCCAATTCAGTAATACTGGCTGCCGCCGTACTAACCCTCTGTTTTATATCGTCTCACTGTTTCCCGTTCTGCGAACAGGAAAAGGAATTCTAACAAAGGGGCAGTCCATGCGCCGCTCTCAATAGCAGGTATAAAACGAGCTGTCATATGGCAAATAGCGTCATTTAAGTTAAAGCAGTTACTCTGAACGTACGAGAACCGTCAAGCACGATGGCACCGAAAACCAGTGGAAAGGCAGCCAAAAAATCCGGCAAGGCCCAGAAAAACATCGCCAAGGGAGATAAGAAAAAGAAGAAGATCCGCAGGAAGGAAAGCTACGCTATCTACATCTACAAAGTGTTGAAACAGGTCCACCCTGATACCGGAGTATCCTCGAAGGCGATGAGCATCATGAACAGTTTCGTCAATGACATCTTCGAACGCATTGCATCCGAGGCATCGCGTTTGGCCCATTACAACAAACGTTCGACGATTACCTCTCGCGAAATCCAGACCGCCGTTCGTCTGCTTTTGCCAGGAGAGTTGGCCAAGCACGCCGTTTCGGAAGGAACCAAAGCCGTCACCAAGTACACTAGCTCCAAGTAAACTGAGTGAGAACAACCAAACCCCCCCGATCGTGTGTGTGCATACGAATCGCCAAGCATAATCGGCCCTTTTAAGGGCCACAAACAAATCTACACAAAGTGTTAAGTTCGCATATTTCCCTCATTCAATCACCAAACACATTTTGTTCGTTGATGATTTTACTTTCATCAGCCAACAAACACCTAACGAGAAAAACAGAACAAATTATGAACAACACAGGTACAATTGTTCTCGCGTTTCGGAGTATTCATCCATGCCATATGGACAATATATTGTTCGGAGCAAAAATATGTTGGTTTCGAAATAAAGAAAAGTATCGATTACTTTTCGGACCAATCGACAGACTTGGTCGACCAACCAAATAATAAATTGCTACACATACACATGCATGCTACTGTAAACCAACCAATGACATATCAACAGCAATCGTTTTTCTATCCTAGGCGGCTTTGAGCAAATGCTGCATGTTGTATAGTCGAAATTCGAAGCCAACAGCATTGACAGTTGACCAGAACAGTTGAATGGGAATGAATGATTTCGAAAAGATAGTTCATGTTAAACAACATAACTAATTTCATTTCTCAAATGTTACGTTTTTCAGCGGCGCGTTAAGTAGTACTCAAGTGTCAACAGCAGTTTGAAACTCACAACCGACCAGAAATAATAATGTCGTGTTTGCTTGATGCGAAACCGAAAACCAGTTTCCACCCTAACGACTGCTGGTTAAATTGTTTAGCGGCCCTTACACGAGCATTAAAAATGTCATTACTGAATTATTAATGAACGTGTAATGGTGCAGTAATGACGAGATTTCAAACAAATTTGAAATACATCATTACTTAGTTACATTAAAACTGACATTTTTAATGCTCGTGTAAGGGCCGCTTTTGTTTGAAAACCTAGTTGTTGGACTGAAAAATCTAGTCAGTTTCGAACCCGGTTGAATTCACACTACTCACTACTCTATTGCACACTTCTTACTATTCTCATATCATCACCACCACCACCATCATCATCATCATCATCATCATCATGATTATAGATTATAATGAATACCAGCAAATGCTAACTAATTCTTTGCGAAACATATTGGTGGCCCTGAAAAGGGCCTTTTATCCTTCCGTATTATGTTATGTGTGTTCTCGTTACGACGTTTAACCTCCGAAACCATACAGAGTGCGACCCTGTCGCTTCAGAGCATACACGACATCCATGGCGGTGACGGTCTTGCGCTTGGCGTGTTCAGTGTAGGTTACTGCATCTCGGATCACATTTTCCAGGAACACCTTCAGCACTCCACGAGTTTCCTCATAGATCAGACCGGAGATACGCTTGACACCACCACGACGAGCCAGACGACGGATAGCGGGCTTGGTAATTCCCTGGATGTTATCACGAAGCACTTTACGATGACGCTTGGCGCCTCCTTTTCCGAGTCCCTTTCCTCCTTTGCCGCGACCAGTCATTTTTCTCTGCTAGCTGCTTGTTCTTGCAAGTAAGACAGTACAAGTGAAACTAATGCCACTTCGCAGACCGGTGCTTTTTTTTATACCTACCGAGAGGGTCCGTTTCGTGCTTTGCTTTGTGCTGATTGGCTGCTTCAGAGCGGTCGGGCAGGTATAAAACAGCCAGCCAGGTCCGTTTTGAGCTCATTCTGTGTTTTGTTTTCAACGCGTACAGTACGGTGTAGAGAGAAAGGATAAGCAAAAGAAAGAAATAATGGCTCGTACCAAGCAGACCGCTCGTAAATCGACCGGAGGAAAGGCTCCTCGTAAGCAACTGGCGACAAAGGCTGCTCGCAAAAGTGCTCCTGCTACTGGCGGAGTGAAGAAACCCCATCGTTATCGGCCAGGAACAGTAGCCCTTCGGGAGATCCGTCGTTACCAGAAATCGACTGAGCTGTTGATTCGCAAGCTGCCGTTCCAGCGTTTAGTGCGTGAAATTGCCCAAGATTTCAAGACCGACCTTCGCTTCCAGAGTTCCGCCGTCATGGCACTGCAGGAGGCCAGCGAAGCCTATCTAGTCGGTTTGTTCGAGGACACCAATCTATGCGCGATCCACGCCAAGCGTGTTACCATCATGCCAAAGGACATCCAGCTGGCTCGTCGGATCCGTGGCGAACGTGCTTAAACAGGCTATCGGCTTTCGTTTGATCTCACAACATATACCCCAAAGGCCCTTTTCAGGGCCACCCAATCAATTACCAACGAGTTTACGAATTCGAATATTTTCCCTTAAACAATCACATACTCAGACACACACACACACAAGTTGCGCGCGCACAGAAAATGACATCCGATCCGTTGCACAATTCATGCCCCATATGGAAAGTCAGTAATCTATAGGTGTTTGAAATGTTTTCCTTATTTTTTGGTCTTTCATTTTTGTTTCTGCTAAAGTAGCAGTTGAGAGGAGAATAGACGACCTGCTGACAGACAAGCAGCACAGACAATACACATTGCTTCCCTGTTACATAGTTCAGCAATGTGTATTGTCCTGTTACCCAGCTTGCAACACATCGTGCACTCGCCGTGTCATGCCATGTGACTGACTGCCTGACAATTCTGACGGGATTCGGCCACCAGTTACTAGTATTACTCTGCTACTGCTACTCTCAATACACTATACTATACAATATTGGTTCAAAATCATGAAAATACCAATTTGTTTCGTTCCAAGACTACCCCGACAGACGCTTGCTTGCCGTTGACATAGTCAACGTCCCATCCCCAGACGACTGGTGGGGATGTTTCTGGCGAAAGAAATACACAGCAATTGCCAATCTTTGAATAGTAGGCTAATGTTCGGTTGGGTTCGGTGCTTTCTTCCGGTACGTGACAATTTTCGGCCAATATCTATCAAATATAAGCAACACTCAAATTCGGTATCAAATCAAATCACTGCTCGAGTTCTTTGTTGCCAATCGATTGAGACTGAGAGACTGACTATGTCTGGCACGCACGCTAGACAGATGGAGGTGTCGAAGGATTATTATTATTATTTAATGGTAATACTTGCACCGTATATTTTGCATGTAAAATCCTAAATGCGCTCCACAATTCCGGTATTCTGATTTGGGAAAGATTGTTTTTTGGTTTTTGCTTCTGATGACAAATATTCTCAGCCCAGCCAGCCGTTTGTGGTACGTGAACAACACACCACACATTTGACTCGTTGTGTTAGAAAGGACTTCGGTTTGTTTGATTCTAATTTTTCACTGTCGAAATTTTTAAACATCCTCTCTCTTGGAATTGACCTGTCCTGATGTTCAGGTTTAATATTTGCAAGATGAACCAAATTCAAATGGCAAAACAAGTTCATTACAAAAAATAGTAACCAAAATGCTTTCAGAACAACCGACACGCCCGGGCGTTGGCGACGTTGGCCAGCATTATTCGTTGGCAGTGCCATCGTGTTCCAGATTTCGGAAGGCATGTTCGGAAATATTATGCTCACGTAACATATCTGTTAGTCAAATTGTTTAAAAATTGTATTTTCCAAATGCAGAACACGGAAAAATTGAAAAGCTTAGTCACCGGTTCGTACTGCGTTTTGGTCGTTTGATCGATTTGCGCCAGACAGCAGGTTCAAGTTTGACCGATTCAATCTCGTGCGCGTCGCAACCGTCATCGAACGGGTTGTGTTAGTTGTCAAGAGAAAATATTTCTCTTCCCAATGAACCATGTTTCGTTGGAGTCCGCATTGTTTAAATGGTACTGTTTTACTATTTTTGACAATTCGAAATAAGCATGTACCGTTTGTCCGATATTGAATGCATATTTCGCTATCATCACTGCCCGTCCGGCTGTTCGCGAATGGTGGAGCAGAAAGTTCAAACATCGTAGCAAACATAAAACCACTCTTTGGCGATACTTCCGCTGCTGTCGATTCATTGTTTACAATTTAAAAACAATAGTCCAGAAAAATTACCTACACCTACCTAGCACCGAATGGTAACCGTCATGTGCGTATTCCCTAACAGGGCCGACGGATTCGGTGCCCGAACGTATCGCACGATTCTACTGCATTCACACACTCGTTTGTATTCGCTTAGTCGTTCGCTCGTTCTACCTGCTTTAGAAAAGTGCACATTAGAAAAAATGGCTGAAACCGCTGTTGACGTATCGGCCGCAGCTCCGGTTGCTGCTTCACCGGCCAAGGCACCGAAGAAAGCCAAAGCCGCCAAGGGAGAAGCCAAAAAACCGAAGAAGCCATCGACACATCCACCAGTCAATGACATGGTAGTGGCTGCCATCAAGACGCTGAAGGAACGCAACGGATCTTCGCTGCAGGCCATCAAGAAGTACATCGCCGCCAACTACAAGTGCGACGTCGCCAAGCTGGCCCCGTTCATCAAGAAGGCCCTGAAATCTGGCGTCGAGAAGGGAAAGCTCACCCAGACCAAGGGTTCCGGTGCATCCGGCTCGTTCAAAATCAAAGCCGGTGCCAAGCAACCGGCTGGCGAGAAGAAGCCGAAGAAGGCTGCTGCCAAAAAACCGAAGAAGGCTGCCGGAGAGAAGAAAAAGGTTGCCAAGAAACCCGCTGGCGAGAAGAAACCGAAGGCCAAAAAGCCTGCAGGTGAGAAAAAGCCGCCGCTGCAAAGAAGGCTAAGGCAGCACCAGCCAAGGCCGCCAAGAAGGCTGCTGCACCGAAGCAGAAGGCCACCAAGCCATCGAAAGCCGCTGCCAACAAGCCCAAGACCCCGAAGCCAAAGAAGGCCGCGCCAGCCAAAAAAGCTGCCCCGAAGAAGGTGGCTGCCAAGAAGTAAATTGACCCATCGTCAGTCAGTCATCATCATCATGTCGAATTCTACCGTTCTTATTTCGACGGTGTTCAACAAAACAGTCCTTTTCAGGACTACCAAAAAATCCATGCAAAGAATTAATCGATATTTCCTACTTCGCTCGCTTTTGGGTAGTCCGCTTCAACAAAACTGCACAGTAAGAAAAAAAAAAAAAGTATGCTTTTATCCATCACAGCAGCACTACTTTCTGAGCGTGTGCTTCACCGACACGCTATAGTGGATAAATTGGTGCGCAGCCATAGAGCCGACCCCGCTGCTACGCGCATGCTTCTCTTGTAGTACAATCAAATATGTTCGTTCGCTCAGTCGGTAAGCAGCGACGAAAGGATCGGTAGGTGATCAAATGAAAATGCGGACGGATTATGCACGATGATTGATGAAGTCCGTTCGTAAAAATCTAGCTTGCGAAAATTCATCAATAAAAATGGTTGATGTTTTTGTTCCCAATTATATTTGTATTTTAAAACTATCCCAGTTTTCCTTTTCTTGGAAAATGAATGCCGTTATAGTTTCCATTTAGTGTAGAGCCAGTTCGGACACGGTATCGCTCTGTACGCGGTTTTTCGTATAATCATATTTAATTTAGTAGCTTGACTCTCCAGACGATTGTCGTTTTCATTCAACCAACCTTGCTTGATCGGTAAAAAAAAAATAAATCTATTCTCCAGCGCAATCGACCACCGACCATCGACTTTTCACTTGTAATGTGGGAAATTATCCTAGAAGCTATGGAAAAAAAAACAAGTCTTATGGCGCTTGCATGAGTAAATATGATTGATCGATAGTAAAATAGTAAATTTCTATAAGTTCTTTATCAGAAAATTGTGGTCGTCCTGAAAAGGACGTTTTTTCGATTGGTTTCAGTGCGAATCAAGTGCAATTTAGGCCTTCTTTTCGGTTTTCTTCGGGAGCAACACTGCCTGGATGTTTGGCAGTACACCGCCCTGTGCGATGGTAACTCCGGAGAGCAGTTTGTTCAACTCCTCGTCGTTACGGATGGCCAGCTGCAGATGACGAGGGATGATTCTCGTTTTCTTGTTGTCACGGGCAGCGTTACCGGCCAATTCCAGCACTTCGGCGGCCAGGTATTCCATCACTGCCGCCAGATAGACCGGTGCACCGGCACCGACACGTTCGGCGTAGTTTCCTTTCCGAAGCAGACGGTGGATTCTGCCTACTGGGAACTGCAGACCAGCACGGTTCGAGCGGGACTTTGCCTTTCCCTTAACTTTTCCTCCTTTGCCACGGCCAGACATTTTCTTTTATGTGTTTTGTTTTCGTAAAAAATCCACGAAACGATGCTAACAGCTAGGATGCTAACTCGGTAATACTGGCTGCCGCAGTACTAACCCTCTGTTTTATACCATCTCGCTGTTTCTCGTTCTGCGAATAGGCAGAGCATAAAGCGCAAAAGAGGATCAAATTTTGACCAAGGGGCTGTCCCTACTGCGTTGCCTGTAGCAGGTATAAAACGGGGTTTCTTGGGCGAGCTAGCGTCATTTACGTGAAAACAGCTACTCTGAACGCACGTCAACGTTAGAACGATGGCACCGAAAACTAGTGGAAAGGCGGCCAAAAAATCCGGCAAGGCCCAGAAGAACATCGCCAAGGGTGATAAGAAGAAGAAGAAGATCCGCAGGAAGGAAAGCTACGCTATCTACATCTACAAAGTGTTGAAGCAGGTCCACCCTGATACCGGAGTATCCTCGAAGGCGATGAGCATCATGAACAGTTTCGTCAATGACATCTTCGAACGCATTGCATCCGAGGCATCGCGTTTGGCTCATTACAACAAACGTTCGACGATTACCTCTCGCGAAATCCAGACTGCCGTTCGTCTGCTTTTGCCAGGAGAGTTGGCCAAGCACGCCGTTTCTGAGGGAACCAAAGCCGTCACCAAGTACACCAGCTCCAAGTAAACTGAGAACAACACCGACCCCGTGTATGCGAGAACTAACAAACGGCCCTTTTAAGGGCCACAAACAAATCTACACAAAGTGTTAAATTCGAATTCTCGTGTGTTGTTTTGCTTGCTTCTTCTTTACTCGTTTCGATTGTGATGGTGGTGGCCGTTTGTGAAAGAAAGTGCAATAGAGGGAAGGTGCTGGGCAATTGGTTTGAGTGAGTTTAGTTGTTTTGAACAATCTCATCCAATTTGTGCATTACATTATGCTGGAACTGAATTCCTTGAAACCAGCCACACACCGTTGCGGAAGCGAGAGAGAGCGAATTGTTTTAGGCACTACTTTTGTACAGGGATGACCAAAGATTTCCCGCCTTTTCCGAAGAACGGCGAAAGAAGACATTGATAAAACAAAAAACTTATCACATTCTCAGAGGGTAAATTTTGAAAAGGCGTCCCATAGTAAAGTATTCTTCTATGATGCTTTGATGGTAAGACTTCATCACGAAGACGACAAGCAAATGTAAATTTCTTTCGAACATGCACTTTTTCATTTGATTGCGCGCGTGCGTGTGTGTTTGTTTTCGTGAAAATCGCAGGTTTTCGAGAAGAATAAATCTCCTGTGCCAAAATAACGAAAATGTCTCAAAATCGGACATCATCTCTAGCAACCGAAGTTTACTGTTTGCTTGTTAGGAACAATTAGATTTGTACCTGCAGGACAGAAAACATTAGTTTGTTCGATTTTGCGAGTGGTGATTTATATTTTAATAGCGATTTGAGTTAGCATTCATCATTTATCACTCATCCATCGATTATCAATGAAAGGAGATGAATTCGGAGACAAAGAACGAAAAAGAAGATTTTCCGCTTTCCAAAAACATACACCAATACATATGTATATCAACGTCATACTGGTTTACTTCAATGTATGGGTATTGGTTTTTCCCTCAGTCATAATAAAGTTCATTCTTATGTTCTCTAACTTGCTTTTCTCTCTCTCTCGCTCTCCCAACGCACCTCTGTTTGCGATAAGTTGGAACATGTTGTTCATGGCAGTCTACACACACACACACACACACACACACACACACACACACACACAATTTGCGCAATAGTGCAACTGAGGTATGCGATTCACAAAATTGCTTGCTACTGAAAATTGCGGAAAAGAAAACACAAGACAAATTTTTTCAATTTTGTAGGCACAAGCGTTTTGAAACACGTACAATAACGGGAAGGTATCATATAAAGATTGGTTTTTACTTTTGTCGTTAAGTTTTTTTTTTTCATGTACGTATTGTTTACCTCTCGGATGGTGGTAGGTAGAAACGAACAACCGTTTATACGACGCAAAGTCAAACCGATTTCCCATATCCCATCCATGAGCATGAGCAGAGGGAGAAAAAATACCGGTTAACCTGGACTACTTTTCACTTGAGAGTTTGAGAGATTTTTCACCATTTCAACCATTTTTCGTTCAGTTGCCATTTGTCATTGTTGCTAAGCTAACCTAACCATCCGAACAGCGAGAGTTCCGTTCACTGCGTTAGGATTGAGTAAGCCGCGTTCATCGTTTGATCATGTCAACGAAACTCAACAATCGATGCTAAATAAGCAACTTGCTATTGAGTAATCTTTCAGTAATTTCTTACATGGACCGTCGGAAAACAATTCGGAGTTCCTGTTTTCCAAGTAGATAGTCTTTCCAATAGGATATTCTAATGAGCAGCAGTTTTTATTTTTCCTGCTAGAATCGCACACCAATACACACTTACCAACCACTAAACTGCGGTTCGGTCTAGACAATTGGTGTACACTGTTGCCATAGTTGTTCGTCGGTTATTTTCATTCTCTCTTTCACGCCTCTCGCATTCTCGTAGTAGCCAATATTACTCTCCTTATTGTTTACGTTCGTGTCGCTATCGTATTTGTGGCATTCGTATTCGTTCGAAAATATATGTTAGTCGAATGGTCGAAACATCATCGGATTGATGAAAATATGTTCAAACAATCAAAATTATTCGCCAATCCAACAAAACTTTCATTGGCGAGAGTGTACTGTTTAATGAACTCTTCTCTCAATGTTTCAATATTCAGTTGCAATACTTAAAGCTCTAAACGTTTTCTCGAAAAATACCGACACAAGTTACCAAGCTAATTGGATTGGTGGTACTGACGATGCTTTTGGTTGTCAATAATAAACAATGCCACGTGTAGGGGCCGCTAATGTAATGTAAATGAATATACAGACACACACACACACACACACACACACGCACGCGCGCGTTTATGCGACCTTGCCCTCCGGTTCTGAGACCGATGGCTGAACTTAGGTACAGCTTGATTTTCGTTTCCTCATATACACATTACATTACCATTTGTTTTTGGCCTGTGTGTGTGGCAGTGTTTATTCACCATCATGGTGGTAGCTACGATATCTTCTTCTTCTTCTTCTTTTTTTTTTTCTAGTCGGTCGTCACCATTCATGAGATGATGCCGACCGATGACACAGATACATGCGCTATATTGGATCGGTGTGTCGTCACGGATACGAACGAAAATTATTCTCTTATTTCTCGTGCGACACTTTCTCTAAGATTATATGATCAAGTTTGGATGTTTTAATGGCTGCATTTTCCGGTAAATCGATGGGAAAGATTTTCGCCATTGAACTCACATCGATCATTCTAAAATTCCGATTCGTCTGGTATGACCGATTTTGTCTTCTGTTTTCCAAACACTGAAAAAGCGGACATCATTTTCGCATCAGGTAGATACACCGATTCAGGGTAAAATTCCGAAAACGAAAATGAACAAAGGTCGCTATACTTGATTTGCGCATTATACTTTCCAGGCGTATCACAACTTTAGCAATCTTTAATTCAAAGCAATCTTAAATATTTCTTTATCACAGTGAGGTGGTCGTCCTGAAAAGGACGGGTTCTGTAAGGGGGGTAACACCAATATGTTCCGGAAATCGCAATTTAGGCCTTTTTCTCGGTTTTCTTCGGGAGCAGCACTGCCTGGATGTTTGGCAGTACACCGCCCTGTGCGATGGTAACTCCGGAGAGCAGTTTGTTCAACTCCTCGTCGTTACGGATGGCCAGCTGCAGATGGCGAGGGATGATTCTCGTTTTCTTGTTGTCACGGGCAGCGTTACCGGCCAATTCCAGCACTTCGGCGGCCAGGTATTCCATCACTGCCGCCAGATAGACCGGTGCACCGGCACCGACACGTTCGGCGTAGTTTCCCTTCCGGAGCAGACGGTGGATTCTGCCTACTGGGAACTGCAGACCAGCACGGTTTGAGCGGGACTTTGCCTTTCCCTTAACTTTTCCTCCTTTACCACGGCCAGACATTTTGTGTGTGCGTGTTTCTGCGTAAAAAATCCACGAGATGCTGTTAACGACTAGACAGCCAATTCAGTAATACTGGCTGCCGCCGTACTAACCCTCTGTTTTATATCGTCTCACTGTTTCCCGTTCTGCGAACAGGAAAAGGAATTCTAACAAAGGGGCAGTCCATGCGCCGCTCTCAATAGCAGGTATAAAACGAGCTGTCATATGGCAAATAGCGTCATTTAAGTTAAAGCAGTTACTCTGAACGTACGAGAACCGTCAAGCACGATGGCACCGAAAACCAGTGGAAAGGCAGCCAAAAAATCCGGCAAGGCCCAGAAAAACATCGCCAAGGGAGATAAGAAAAAGAAGAAGATCCGCAGGAAGGAAAGCTACGCTATCTACATCTACAAAGTGTTGAAACAGGTCCACCCTGATACCGGAGTATCCTCGAAGGCGATGAGCATCATGAACAGTTTCGTCAATGACATCTTCGAACGCATTGCATCCGAGGCATCGCGTTTGGCCCATTACAACAAACGTTCGACGATTACCTCTCGCGAAATCCAGACCGCCGTTCGTCTGCTTTTGCCAGGAGAGTTGGCCAAGCACGCCGTTTCGGAAGGAACCAAAGCCGTCACCAAGTACACTAGCTCCAAGTAAACTGAGTGAGAACAACCAAACCCCCCCGATCGTGTGTGTGCATACGAATCGCCAAGCATAATCGGCCCTTTTAAGGGCCACAAACAAATCTACACAAAGTGTTAAGTTCGCATATTTCCCTCATTCAATCACCAAACACATTTTGTTCGTTGATGATTTTACTTTCATCAGCCAACAAACACCTAACGAGAAAAACAGAACAAATTATGAACAACACAGGTACAATTGTTCTCGCGTTTCGGAGTATTCATCCATGCCATATGGACAATATATTGTTCGGAGCAAAAATATGTTGGTTTCGAAATAAAGAAAAGTATCGATTACTTTTCGGACCAATCGACAGACTTGGTCGACCAACCAAATAATAAATTGCTACACATACACATGCATGCTACTGTAAACCAACCAATGACATATCAACAGCAATCGTTTTTCTATCCTAGGCGGCTTTGAGCAAATGCTGCATGTTGTATAGTCGAAATTCGAAGCCAACAGCATTGACAGTTGACCAGAACAGTTGAATGGGAATGAATGATTTCGAAAAGATAGTTCATGTTAAACAACATAACTAATTTCATTTCTCAAATGTTACGTTTTTCAGCGGCGCGTTAAGTAGTACTCAAGTGTCAACAGCAGTTTGAAACTCACAACCGACCAGAAATAATAATGTCGTGTTTGCTTGATGCGAAACCGAAAACCAGTTTCCACCCTAACGACTGCTGGTTAAATTGTTTAGCGGCCCTTACACGAGCATTAAAAATGTCATTACTGAATTATTAATGAACGTGTAATGGTGCAGTAATGACGAGATTTCAAACAAATTTGAAATACATCATTACTTAGTTACATTAAAACTGACATTTTTAATGCTCGTGTAAGGGCCGCTTTTGTTTGAAAACCTAGTTGTTGGACTGAAAAATCTAGTCAGTTTCGAACCCGGTTGAATTCACACTACTCACTACTCTATTGCACACTTCTTACTATTCTCATATCATCACCACCACCACCATCATCATCATCATCATCATCATCATGATTATAGATTATAATGAATACCAGCAAATGCTAACTAATTCTTTGCGAAACATATTGGTGGCCCTGAAAAGGGCCTTTTATCCTTCCGTATTATGTTATGTGTGTTCTCGTTACGACGTTTAACCTCCGAAACCATACAGAGTGCGACCCTGTCGCTTCAGAGCATACACGACATCCATGGCGGTGACGGTCTTGCGCTTGGCGTGTTCAGTGTAGGTTACTGCATCTCGGATCACATTTTCCAGGAACACCTTCAGCACTCCACGAGTTTCCTCATAGATCAGACCGGAGATACGCTTGACACCACCACGACGAGCCAGACGACGGATAGCGGGCTTGGTAATTCCCTGGATGTTATCACGAAGCACTTTACGATGACGCTTGGCGCCTCCTTTTCCGAGTCCCTTTCCTCCTTTGCCGCGACCAGTCATTTTTCTCTGCTAGCTGCTTGTTCTTGCAAGTAAGACAGTACAAGTGAAACTAATGCCACTTCGCAGACCGGTGCTTTTTTTTATACCTACCGAGAGGGTCCGTTTCGTGCTTTGCTTTGTGCTGATTGGCTGCTTCAGAGCGGTCGGGCAGGTATAAAACAGCCAGCCAGGTCCGTTTTGAGCTCATTCTGTGTTTTGTTTTCAACGCGTACAGTACGGTGTAGAGAGAAAGGATAAGCAAAAGAAAGAAATAATGGCTCGTACCAAGCAGACCGCTCGTAAATCGACCGGAGGAAAGGCTCCTCGTAAGCAACTGGCGACAAAGGCTGCTCGCAAAAGTGCTCCTGCTACTGGCGGAGTGAAGAAACCCCATCGTTATCGGCCAGGAACAGTAGCCCTTCGGGAGATCCGTCGTTACCAGAAATCGACTGAGCTGTTGATTCGCAAGCTGCCGTTCCAGCGTTTAGTGCGTGAAATTGCCCAAGATTTCAAGACCGACCTTCGCTTCCAGAGTTCCGCCGTCATGGCACTGCAGGAGGCCAGCGAAGCCTATCTAGTCGGTTTGTTCGAGGACACCAATCTATGCGCGATCCACGCCAAGCGTGTTACCATCATGCCAAAGGACATCCAGCTGGCTCGTCGGATCCGTGGCGAACGTGCTTAAACAGGCTATCGGCTTTCGTTTGATCTCACAACATATACCCCAAAGGCCCTTTTCAGGGCCACCCAATCAATTACCAACGAGTTTACGAATTCGAATATTTTCCCTTAAACAATCACATACTCAGACACACACACACACAAGTTGCGCGCGCACAGAAAATGACATCCGATCCGTTGCACAATTCATGCCCCATATGGAAAGTCAGTAATCTATAGGTGTTTGAAATGTTTTCCTTATTTTTTGGTCTTTCATTTTTGTTTCTGCTAAAGTAGCAGTTGAGAGGAGAATAGACGACCTGCTGACAGACAAGCAGCACAGACAATACACATTGCTTCCCTGTTACATAGTTCAGCAATGTGTATTGTCCTGTTACCCAGCTTGCAACACATCGTGCACTCGCCGTGTCATGCCATGTGACTGACTGCCTGACAATTCTGACGGGATTCGGCCACCAGTTACTAGTATTACTCTGCTACTGCTACTCTCAATACACTATACTATACAATATTGGTTCAAAATCATGAAAATACCAATTTGTTTCGTTCCAAGACTACCCCGACAGACGCTTGCTTGCCGTTGACATAGTCAACGTCCCATCCCCAGACGACTGGTGGGGATGTTTCTGGCGAAAGAAATACACAGCAATTGCCAATCTTTGAATAGTAGGCTAATGTTCGGTTGGGTTCGGTGCTTTCTTCCGGTACGTGACAATTTTCGGCCAATATCTATCAAATATAAGCAACACTCAAATTCGGTATCAAATCAAATCACTGCTCGAGTTCTTTGTTGCCAATCGATTGAGACTGAGAGACTGACTATGTCTGGCACGCACGCTAGACAGATGGAGGTGTCGAAGGATTATTATTATTATTTAATGGTAATACTTGCACCGTATATTTTGCATGTAAAATCCTAAATGCGCTCCACAATTCCGGTATTCTGATTTGGGAAAGATTGTTTTTTGGTTTTTGCTTCTGATGACAAATATTCTCAGCCCAGCCAGCCGTTTGTGGTACGTGAACAACACACCACACATTTGACTCGTTGTGTTAGAAAGGACTTCGGTTTGTTTGATTCTAATTTTTCACTGTCGAAATTTTTAAACATCCTCTCTCTTGGAATTGACCTGTCCTGATGTTCAGGTTTAATATTTGCAAGATGAACCAAATTCAAATGGCAAAACAAGTTCATTACAAAAAATAGTAACCAAAATGCTTTCAGAACAACCGACACGCCCGGGCGTTGGCGACGTTGGCCAGCATTATTCGTTGGCAGTGCCATCGTGTTCCAGATTTCGGAAGGCATGTTCGGAAATATTATGCTCACGTAACATATCTGTTAGTCAAATTGTTTAAAAATTGTATTTTCCAAATGCAGAACACGGAAAAATTGAAAAGCTTAGTCACCGGTTCGTACTGCGTTTTGGTCGTTTGATCGATTTGCGCCAGACAGCAGGTTCAAGTTTGACCGATTCAATCTCGTGCGCGTCGCAACCGTCATCGAACGGGTTGTGTTAGTTGTCAAGAGAAAATATTTCTCTTCCCAATGAACCATGTTTCGTTGGAGTCCGCATTGTTTAAATGGTACTGTTTTACTATTTTTGACAATTCGAAATAAGCATGTACCGTTTGTCCGATATTGAATGCATATTTCGCTATCATCACTGCCCGTCCGGCTGTTCGCGAATGGTGGAGCAGAAAGTTCAAACATCGTAGCAAACATAAAACCACTCTTTGGCGATACTTCCGCTGCTGTCGATTCATTGTTTACAATTTAAAAACAATAGTCCAGAAAAATTACCTACACCTACCTAGCACCGAATGGTAACCGTCATGTGCGTATTCCCTAACAGGGCCGACGGATTCGGTGCCCGAACGTATCGCACGATTCTACTGCATTCACACACTCGTTTGTATTCGCTTAGTCGTTCGCTCGTTCTACCTGCTTTAGAAAAGTGCACATTAGAAAAAATGGCTGAAACCGCTGTTGACGTATCGGCCGCAGCTCCGGTTGCTGCTTCACCGGCCAAGGCACCGAAGAAAGCCAAAGCCGCCAAGGGAGAAGCCAAAAAACCGAAGAAGCCATCGACACATCCACCAGTCAATGACATGGTAGTGGCTGCCATCAAGACGCTGAAGGAACGCAACGGATCTTCGCTGCAGGCCATCAAGAAGTACATCGCCGCCAACTACAAGTGCGACGTCGCCAAGCTGGCCCCGTTCATCAAGAAGGCCCTGAAATCTGGCGTCGAGAAGGGAAAGCTCACCCAGACCAAGGGTTCCGGTGCATCCGGCTCGTTCAAAATCAAAGCCGGTGCCAAGCAACCGGCTGGCGAGAAGAAGCCGAAGAAGGCTGCTGCCAAAAAACCGAAGAAGGCTGCCGGAGAGAAGAAAAAGGTTGCCAAGAAACCCGCTGGCGAGAAGAAACCGAAGGCCAAAAAGCCTGCAGGTGAGAAAAAGCCGAAAGCCGCCGCTGCAAAGAAGGCTAAGGCAGCACCAGCCAAGGCCGCCAAGAAGGCTGCTGCACCGAAGCAGAAGGCCACCAAGCCATCGAAAGCCGCTGCCAACAAGCCCAAGACCCCGAAGCCAAAGAAGGCCGCGCCAGCCAAAAAAGCTGCCCCGAAGAAGGTGGCTGCCAAGAAGTAAATTGACCCATCGTCAGTCAGTCATCATCATCATGTCGAATTCTACCGTTCTTATTTCGACGGTGTTCAACAAAACAGTCCTTTTCAGGACTACCAAAAAATCCATGCAAAGAATTAATCGATATTTCCTACTTCGCTCGCTTTTGGGTAGTCCGCTTCAACAAAACTGCACAGTAAGAAAAAAAAAAAAAAGTATGCTTTTATCCATCATAGCAGCACTACTTTCTGAGCGTGTGCTTCACCGACACGCTATAGTGGATAAATTGGTGCGCAGCCATAGAGCCGACCCCGCTGCTACGCGCATGCTTCTCTTGTAGTACAATCAAATATGTTCGTTCGCTCAGTCGGTAAGCAGCGACGAAAGGATCGGTAGGTGATCAAATGAAAATGCGGACGGATTATGCACGATGATTGATGAAGTCCGTTCGTAAAAATCTAGCTTGCGAAAATTCATCAATAAAAATGGTTGATGTTTTTGTTCCCAATTATATTTGTATTTTAAAACTATCCCAGTTTTCCTTTTCTTGGAAAATGAATGCCGTTATAGTTTCCATTTAGTGTAGAGCCAGTTCGGACACGGTATCGCTCTGTACGCGGTTTTTCGTATAATCATATTTAATTTAGTAGCTTGACTCTCCAGACGATTGTCGTTTTCATTCAACCAACCTTGCTTGATCGGTAAAAAAAAAATAAATCTATTCTCCAGCGCAATCGACCACCGACCATCGACTTTTCACTTGTAATGTGGGAAATTATCCTAGAAGCTATGGAAAAAAAAACAAGTCTTATGGCGCTTGCATGAGTAAATATGATTGATCGATAGTAAAATAGTAAATTTCTATAAGTTCTTTATCAGAAAATTGTGGTCGTCCTGAAAAGGACGTTTTTTCGATTGGTTTCAGTGCGAATCAAGTGCAATTTAGGCCTTCTTTTCGGTTTTCTTCGGGAGCAACACTGCCTGGATGTTTGGCAGTACACCGCCCTGTGCGATGGTAACTCCGGAGAGCAGTTTGTTCAACTCCTCGTCGTTACGGATGGCCAGCTGCAGATGACGAGGGATGATTCTCGTTTTCTTGTTGTCACGGGCAGCGTTACCGGCCAATTCCAGCACTTCGGCGGCCAGGTATTCCATCACTGCCGCCAGATAGACCGGTGCACCGGCACCGACACGTTCGGCGTAGTTTCCTTTCCGAAGCAGACGGTGGATTCTGCCTACTGGGAACTGCAGACCAGCACGGTTCGAGCGGGACTTTGCCTTTCCCTTAACTTTTCCTCCTTTGCCACGGCCAGACATTTTCTTTTATGTGTTTTGTTTTCGTAAAAAATCCACGAAACGATGCTAACAGCTAGGATGCTAACTCGGTAATACTGGCTGCCGCAGTACTAACCCTCTGTTTTATACCATCTCGCTGTTTCTCGTTCTGCGAATAGGCAGAGCATAAAGCGCAAAAGAGGATCAAATTTTGACCAAGGGGCTGTCCCTACTGCGTTGCCTGTAGCAGGTATAAAACGGGGTTTCTTGGGCGAGCTAGCGTCATTTACGTGAAAACAGCTACTCTGAACGCACGTCAACGTTAGAACGATGGCACCGAAAACTAGTGGAAAGGCGGCCAAAAAATCCGGCAAGGCCCAGAAGAACATCGCCAAGGGTGATAAGAAGAAGAAGAAGATCCGCAGGAAGGAAAGCTACGCTATCTACATCTACAAAGTGTTGAAACAGGTCCACCCTGATACCGGAGTATCCTCGAAGGCGATGAGCATCATGAACAGTTTCGTCAATGACATCTTCGAACGCATTGCATCCGAGGCATCGCGTTTGGCTCATTACAACAAACGTTCGACGATTACCTCTCGCGAAATCCAGACTGCCGTTCGTCTGCTTTTGCCAGGAGAGTTGGCCAAGCACGCCGTTTCTGAGGGAACCAAAGCCGTCACCAAGTACACCAGCTCCAAGTAAACTGAGAACAACACCGACCCCGTGTATGCGAGAACTAACAAACGGCCCTTTTAAGGGCCACAAACAAATCTACACAAAGTGTTAAATTCGAATTCTCGTGTGTTGTTTTGCTTGCTTCTTCTTTACTCGTTTCGATTGTGATGGTGGTGGCCGTTTGTGAAAGAAAGTGCAATAGAGGGAAGGTGCTGGGCAATTGGTTTGAGTGAGTTTAGTTGTTTTGAACAATCTCATCCAATTTGTGCATTACATTATGCTGGAACTGAATTCCTTGAAACCAGCCACACACCGTTGCGGAAGCGAGAGAGAGCGAATTGTTTTAGGCACTACTTTTGTACAGGGATGACCAAAGATTTCCCGCCTTTTCCGAAGAACGGCGAAAGAAGACATTGATAAAACAAAAAACTTATCACATTCTCAGAGGGTAAATTTTGAAAAGGCGTCCCATAGTAAAGTATTCTTCTATGATGCTTTGATGGTAAGACTTCATCACGAAGACGACAAGCAAATGTAAATTTCTTTCGAACATGCACTTTTTCATTTGATTGCGCGCGTGCGTGTGTGTTTGTTTTCGTGAAAATCGCAGGTTTTCGAGAAGAATAAATCTCCTGTGCCAAAATAACGAAAATGTCTCAAAATCGGACATCATCTCTAGCAACCGAAGTTTACTGTTTGCTTGTTAGGAACAATTAGATTTGTACCTGCAGGACAGAAAACATTAGTTTGTTCGATTTTGCGAGTGGTGATTTATATTTTAATAGCGATTTGAGTTAGCATTCATCATTTATCACTCATCCATCGATTATCAATGAAAGGAGATGAATTCGGAGACAAAGAACGAAAAAGAAGATTTTCCGCTTTCCAAAAACATACACCAATACATATGTATATCAACGTCATACTGGTTTACTTCAATGTATGGGTATTGGTTTTTCCCTCAGTCATAATAAAGTTCATTCTTATGTTCTCTAACTTGCTTTTCTCTCTCTCTCGCTCTCCCAACGCACCTCTGTTTGCGATAAGTTGGAACATGTTGTTCATGGCAGTCTACACACACACACACACACACACACACACACACACACACACACACACACACACACACACACACACACACACACACACACACACAATTTGCGCAATAGTGCAACTGAGGTATGCGATTCACAAAATTGCTTGCTACTGAAAATTGCGGAAAAGAAAACACAAGACAAATTTTTTCAATTTTGTAGGCACAAGCGTTTTGAAACACGTACAATAACGGGAAGGTATCATATAAAGATTGGTTTTTACTTTTGTCGTTAAGTTTTTTTTTTTTCATGTACGTATTGTTTACCTCTCGGATGGTGGTAGGTAGAAACGAACAACCGTTTATACGACGCAAAGTCAAACCGATTTCCCATATCCCATCCATGAGCATGAGCAGAGGGAGAAAAAATACCGGTTAACCTGGACTACTTTTCACTTGAGAGTTTGAGAGATTTTTCACCATTTCAACCATTTTTCGTTCAGTTGCCATTTGTCATTGTTGCTAAGCTAACCTAACCATCCGAACAGCGAGAGTTCCGTTCACTGCGTTAGGATTGAGTAAGCCGCGTTCATCGTTTGATCATGTCAACGAAACTCAACAATCGATGCTAAATAAGCAACTTGCTATTGAGTAATCTTTCAGTAATTTCTTACATGGACCGTCGGAAAACAATTCGGAGTTCCTGTTTTCCAAGTAGATAGTCTTTCCAATAGGATATTCTAATGAGCAGCAGTTTTTATTTTTCCTGCTAGAATCGCACACCAATACACACTTACCAACCACTAAACTGCGGTTCGGTCTAGACAATTGGTGTACACTGTTGCCATAGTTGTTCGTCGGTTATTTTCATTCTCTCTTTCACGCCTCTCGCATTCTCGTAGTAGCCAATATTACTCTCCTTATTGTTTACGTTCGTGTCGCTATCGTATTTGTGGCATTCGTATTCGTTCGAAAATATATGTTAGTCGAATGGTCGAAACATCATCGGATTGATGAAAATATGTTCAAACAATCAAAATTATTCGCCAATCCAACAAAACTTTCATTGGCGAGAGTGTACTGTTTAATGAACTCTTCTCTCAATGTTTCAATATTCAGTTGCAATACTTAAAGCTCTAAACGTTTTCTCGAAAAATACCGACACAAGTTACCAAGCTAATTGGATTGGTGGTACTGACGATGCTTTTGGTTGTCAATAATAAACAATGCCACGTGTAGGGGCCGCTAATGTAATGTAAATGAATATACAGACACACACACACACACACACACACACACACACACGCACGCGCGCGTTTATGCGACCTTGCCCTCCGGTTCTGAGACCGATGGCTGAACTTAGGTACAGCTTGATTTTCGTTTCCTCATATACACATTACATTACCATTTGTTTTTGGCCTGTGTGTGTGGCAGTGTTTATTCACCATCATGGTGGTAGCTACGATATCTTCTTCTTCTTCTTCTTTTTTTCTAGTCGGTCGTCACCATTCATGAGATGATGCCGACCGATGACACAGATACATGCGCTATATTGGATCGGTGTGTCGTCACGGATACGAACGAAAATTATTCTCTTATTTCTCGTGCGACACTTTCTCTAAGATTATATGATCAAGTTTGGATGTTTTAATGGCTGCATTTTCCGGTAAATCGATGGGAAAGATTTTCGCCATTGAACTCACATCGATCATTCTAAAATTCCGATTCGTCTGGTATGACCGATTTTGTCTTCTGTTTTCCAAACACTGAAAAAGCGGACATCATTTTCGCATCAGGTAGATACACCGATTCAGGGTAAAATTCCGAAAACGAAAATGAACAAAGGTCGCTATACTTGATTTGCGCATTATACTTTCCAGGCGTATCACAACTTTAGCAATCTTTAATTCAAAGCAATCTTAAATATTTCTTTATCACAGTGAGGTGGTCGTCCTGAAAAGGACGGGTTCTGTAAGGGGGGTAACACCAATATGTTCCGGAAATCGCAATTTAGGCCTTTTTCTCGGTTTTCTTCGGGAGCAGCACTGCCTGGATGTTTGGCAGTACACCGCCCTGTGCGATGGTAACTCCGGAGAGCAGTTTGTTCAACTCCTCGTCGTTACGGATGGCCAGCTGCAGATGGCGAGGGATGATTCTCGTTTTCTTGTTGTCACGGGCAGCGTTACCGGCCAATTCCAGCACTTCGGCGGCCAGGTATTCCATCACTGCCGCCAGATAGACCGGTGCACCGGCACCGACACGTTCGGCGTAGTTTCCCTTCCGGAGCAGACGGTGGATTCTGCCTACTGGGAACTGCAGACCAGCACGGTTTGAGCGGGACTTTGCCTTTCCCTTAACTTTTCCTCCTTTACCACGGCCAGACATTTTGCGTGTGCGTGTTTCTGCGTAAAAAATCCACGAGATGCTGTTAACGACTAGACAGCCAATTCAGTAATACTGGCTGCCGCCGTACTAACCCTCTGTTTTATATCGTCTCACTGTTTCCCGTTCTGCGAACAGGAAAAGGAATTCTAACAAAGGGGCAGTCCATGCGCCGCTCTCAATAGCAGGTATAAAACGAGCTGTCATATGGCAAATAGCGTCATTTAAGTTAAAGCAGTTACTCTGAACGTACGAGAACCGTCAAGCACGATGGCACCGAAAACCAGTGGAAAGGCAGCCAAAAAATCCGGCAAGGCCCAGAAAAACATCGCCAAGGGAGATAAGAAAAAGAAGAAGATCCGCAGGAAGGAAAGCTACGCTATCTACATCTACAAAGTGTTGAAACAGGTCCACCCTGATACCGGAGTATCCTCGAAGGCGATGAGCATCATGAACAGTTTCGTCAATGACATCTTCGAACGCATTGCATCCGAGGCATCGCGTTTGGCCCATTACAACAAACGTTCGACGATTACCTCTCGCGAAATCCAGACCGCCGTTCGTCTGCTTTTGCCAGGAGAGTTGGCCAAGCACGCCGTTTCGGAAGGAACCAAAGCCGTCACCAAGTACACTAGCTCCAAGTAAACTGAGTGAGAACAACCAAACCCCCCCGATCGTGTGTGTGCATACGAATCGCCAAGCATAATCGGCCCTTTTAAGGGCCACAAACAAATCTACACAAAGTGTTAAGTTCGCATATTTCCCTCATTCAATCACCAAACACATTTTGTTCGTTGATGATTTTACTTTCATCAGCCAACAAACACCTAACGAGAAAAACAGAACAAATTATGAACAACACAGGTACAATTGTTCTCGCGTTTCGGAGTATTCATCCATGCCATATGGACAATATATTGTTCGGAGCAAAAATATGTTGGTTTCGAAATAAAGAAAAGTATCGATTACTTTTCGGACCAATCGACAGACTTGGTCGACCAACCAAATAACAAATTGCTACACATACACATGCATGCTACTGTAAACCAACCAATGACATATCAACAGCAATCGTTTTTCTATCCTAGGCGGCTTTGAGCAAATGCTGCATGTTGTATAGTCGAAATTCGAAGCCAACAGCATTGACAGTTGACCAGAACAGTTGAATGGGAATGAATGATTTCGAAAAGATAGTTCATGTTAAACAACATAACTAATTTCTTTTCTCAAATGTTACGTTTTTCAGCGGCGCGTTAAGTAGTACTCAAGTGTCAACAGCAGTTTGAAACTCACAACCGACCAGAAATAATAATGTCGTGTTTGCTTGATGCGAAACCGAAAACCAGTTTCCACCCTAACGACTGCTGGTTAAATTGTTTGTTTGAAAACCTAGTTGTTGGACTGAAAAATCTAGTCAGTTTCGAACCCGGTTGAATTCACACTACTCACTACTCTATTGCACACTTCTTACTATTCTCATATCATCACCACCACCACCACCATCATCATCATCATCATCATGATTATAGATTATAATGAATACCAGCAAATGCTAACTAATTCTTTGCGAAACATATTGGTGGCCCTGAAAAGGGCCTTTTATCCTTCCGTATTATGTTATGTGTGTTCTCGTTACGACGTTTAACCTCCGAAACCATACAGAGTGCGACCCTGTCGCTTCAGAGCATACACGACATCCATGGCGGTGACGGTCTTGCGCTTGGCGTGTTCAGTGTAGGTTACTGCATCTCGGATCACATTTTCCAGGAACACCTTCAGCACTCCACGAGTTTCCTCATAGATCAGACCGGAGATACGCTTGACACCACCACGACGAGCCAGACGACGGATAGCGGGCTTGGTAATTCCCTGGATGTTATCACGAAGCACTTTACGATGACGCTTGGCGCCTCCTTTTCCGAGTCCCTTTCCTCCTTTGCCGCGACCAGTCATTTTTCTCTGCTAGCTGCTTGTTCTTGCAAGTAAGACAGTACAAGTGAAACTAATGCCACTTCGCATTTTTTTTTTTTTTTTTTTTTACATTAAATATTTATTGTTTCTCTTTGGTTACATTTCTGTATGATATTACATGTCAAGTGATGTAGTAATGTTACTTTTCATCTTTTGATTTACGGTAATTTACTAGTTAATAATTTTGATTCAATTTTTTTTTTAACAGTTTAACTGATAGACAGTTTGATTTATATAACAAAACTACAACTAAAACTATAAACTATAAACAAATACTAAAATAGCGAACTAATTAGAGGATATTCTGAGATTGCACATTTTTCTTGGAATTTTCTATTGGCTGCAGTTATTTTCTCGTCGACGGTAGTGACGTCTGCTAGTTGATGAACTGTTGAAGTCCTGGTGAACCACGGAAGATCCAGAATCATTTTCAGGGCTCTGTTCTGCAGCACTTGGATTTTGTTCCGATGTGTAACGGCACACCTCCCCCACACAGGCAACGCGTACTGAAACACTGGAGCGATGATCTGGGTGTAAACAGCTAGCTTATTCTTGCGAATAAGAGATGACCTTCTCTTGATTAGCGGGTAGAGACATTTAATGAGCAAGGAGCATTTAGATTTTATCTTGTCGACATGCGAGCGGAAAAGTAGTTTACGATCAAAAGTGAGCCCCAAGTAGACCACCTCATTGGACCAGTCGATTGGAAGCCCATCAACCACGATCTTGCAATCAGCTGGAGGAGTGAGTCGCTGAGATAGACTGTATGGAAACAGGATCGCCTGAGTTTTGGAAGCGTTAATTTTTATCTTCCAGGTGTTCATGTAGCTGACAACGGAATCAAGGCAGTTTTGCAGCTTTTTGGTGAGATGTTTTGTGACCCTTCCTTTGCAAAGGATAGCTGTATCATCCGCGAAGAAGCAGAATTGGCAACCATCAGGAAGTCGAGGGAAATCCGAGGTGTAGACGTTGTACAATACTGGTCCGAGAATACTACCCTGAGGTACTCCGGCGGGTACAACAAACCCGTTCGATAGGGTTCCGTTCACGCTGACTTTGAAGCTTCTGCCACTGAGATAGTTTTGCACTATCTTGATGAGGTACACTGGGAAGTTGTAGCGATACATCTTGTAGATGAGACCTTCGTGCCAGACGTTGTCGAATGCCTTCTCGACGTCCAGTAGAGCCATAGCTGTAGATTTTGCGACGTGCTTGTTACGGTCGATGATGTTCACTACTCTTTGCAACTGATGAGTTGTGGAATGTCCCTTTCTGAATCCGAACTGTTCGGGCAAGAAAATGTTGTTGTTTTCGATGTGCAACAGAACACGATCTAAGATGAGTCTTTCGAAGAGCTTGCTTAGCGACGACAGAAGGCTAATGGGACGATAGCTAGAGGGATTCGTTGGATCTTTAGATGGTTTCAGTAACGGTACAACCTTGGCGATTTTCCACTCCGAGGGAAAGTAGTTTATATCGAGACATCTGTTGAAAACATTGGCAATAAAGGTGTAGGTCTGATGGCTGAGTTTCTTTAATGTAAGGTTAAAAATCGAGTCAAAGCCCGGCGCCTTCATGTTTTTGGATGCTTTTACTGTTGCGGCAACTTGTTCGGGTTTAACCTTAACATTTTCCGGAACGTAGCAGCGGGTGTTACGCAATGTGGACATCGTTTCTCGAACTGCGTCTTCCATGAGACTGACAACGGAATTACCCAGATTGTGAGAGCGCAAAATGTGTTCGCCGATTGCGGTCGCTTTTTCAAACGGTGTGACCAGAATGTCGTTGTTCTGAGTTAACGGAGGGATTTGTTTCGGTTTTGACTTTAATACCTTTGACACCTTCCAGAAAGGCCGCGAGAACGGGTCTAGCCTTCGGATCATTGACGAGAAGTTTTCGTTTTTCAAGTCATCAACTCGAGAACTGATCAGCTCTGACAATTTCGATGCAACGTATTTTTTCGATAAATCGCCTGACCTTTGAAATTGGCGCCGTACTTTGTTACGTTGACGGATAATTGCTTTGGTCATCGAGTCGATTTTAAGCAATACTCCGTGGATCGGAACCTGTCTAACGCAGTGGTTCTCAGCTACAGAGATAGCGGCCTTTAGCTCGGATAAAGCTTCATCTATATCGTCAGTGGAATTCAACGCTTTGGTTGCATCGATATGCCGATCAACAATCCGGGCGAATTCCACCCAGTTGACGTCGTGGTAGTTTTTTCTGGTTTGCGGTTCACCGCGCTGAATATCACCACCGATTTGAAATGAAACCGGAAAATGATCAGAGCTGAGATCGTTTGTTGTAACTGGTTGGCTCAGTAAGTCGAAGTTCGACAGAACTATATCCAAGGTGGACGAGATGCCGGCAGGCGAAAGATATGTCGGCTGATACGGAGCGTGGATAGTGTAATAACCCAGCTGTAGATCCTCGAAGAGAAGACACCCATTTTTATTCCTACGGATATTTCGCCATGTCTCGTGTTTCGCGTTTAAATCGCAAGCCAAGATAAACTTCTTGTCGGTTCTGGTTAGCTTCGCAAGATCATTTTTAAATTTCCTTGCCATCCCATTGCCGTCATAGCACTGTGTCGGACAATAAGCGGCAATAATAATAATTTTTCCAGTATCGGAAGACACCTCGATACCGACGGCTTCGATAACAGATGTTCGATAGTGTGGTTGAATGGTGAATTTAATGGTTTTCCTGATGGCTAGAGCGACACCTCCTCCGCCCGAGTGGGTTCGATCCAGCCTAACTATGTTAAACCCAGGAAGGTATAGGTTATTTCCGGGTTTTAAATGCGTTTCCGTGATAGCTACGATATCTGTTGATTGTTGCTCCAAGAGATCACACAACTCAACTCGTTTCCGCGACAATCCGCGGGCGTTCCATAAAACAATATTTAACGGGTTAACAGGCATATTGTATAATGAATTGCCCTAACACAGAAATCTGGTCAAATCTTGTTTGACATTTTTGCATTTTGTTGCACATCTCTGCGAAGATCGGCAAGAGTTGTTCTGTGGTAAATTTGGGCGGAAGATTTTGGTCCAAATGAGGGGTAGTTAAATGGGGACTCACCTGAGCTGGTTGACCGTTCACTCCAGCAAGTGGCATTCCGGATCCTGCCAACAACGATGACCAGAGAACCGTAGGATTTGGCTGCGGCGGCAGTTGCTGTGTGGAGGAAGTTCCAGCGCCGTTCTTCCGATTTGACGCCAGCAAAGGAAACTCGCCGTTATTGAAAACCGGACCCTTGTTGGGTTTTCTTCCAGGCTGATGATTCTGCGATGCACGTTTCCGTATTTGTTTGTACTCCTCCCTCTTGCGACACTGCTTGTCGGTAGACCGATGACCTTCACCGCAATGAATACATTTCAATACGGCGTCTCCTTCTGCAGGGCAGCTAGACGTTAAATGCACCTGACCGCAGTTGTTGCATCTCGGTTGAAGATGGCAGTTGCGTGTACCGTGTCCGAAGTTCAGACAGCGCATACACTGGGTGACGTCACGGTTTGTCCCACGGTACGGTTCCCAGCTCACGATCATACTGCTGATGGATCTAACAGCTTTCAAAGCGTTCAGTGTCACTGTACCTTTTTTAAAATGCACGAGGTACAGACAATCGCGATACTTGTTGGTGACATCCTTCCTAGTCATCGGGAAAACAGCAACCGGTTGGAGCTTGTATCGTTCGGCCAGCTCCGATGCGATGTCATTACCGCTCATCAGCGGTAAACCACGTACCACTGCTTTGAATGGCTTTTCCGTTGCCAAATCGTGCACCATCATCATCATCATCATCATGATTATAGATTATAATGAATACCAGCAAATGCTAACTAATTCTTTGCGAAACATATTGGTGGCCCTGAAAAGGGCCTTTTATCCTTCCGTATTATGTTATGTGTGTTCTCGTTACGACGTTTAACCTCCGAAACCATACAGAGTGCGACCCTGTCGCTTCAGAGCATACACGACATCCATGGCGGTGACGGTCTTGCGCTTGGCGTGTTCAGTGTAGGTTACTGCATCTCGGATCACATTTTCCAGGAACACCTTCAGCACTCCACGAGTTTCCTCATAGATCAGACCGGAGATACGCTTGACACCACCACGACGAGCCAGACGACGGATAGCGGGCTTGGTAATTCCCTGGATGTTATCACGAAGCACTTTACGATGACGCTTGGCGCCTCCTTTTCCGAGTCCCTTTCCTCCTTTGCCGCGACCAGTCATTTTTCTCTGCTAGCTGCTTGTTCTTGCAAGTAAGACAGTACAAGTGAAACTAATGCCACTTCGCAGACCGGTGCTTTTTTTTATACCTACCGAGAGGGTCCGTTTCGTGCTTTGCTTTGTGCTGATTGGCTGCTTCAGAGCGGTCGGGCAGGTATAAAACAGCCAGCCAGGTCCGTTTTGAGCTCATTCTGTGTTTTGTTTTCAACGCGTACAGTACGGTGTAGAGAGAAAGGATAAGCAAAAGAAAGAAATAATGGCTCGTACCAAGCAGACCGCTCGTAAATCGACCGGAGGAAAGGCTCCTCGTAAGCAACTGGCGACAAAGGCTGCTCGCAAAAGTGCTCCTGCTACTGGCGGAGTGAAGAAACCCCATCGTTATCGGCCAGGAACAGTAGCCCTTCGGGAGATCCGTCGTTACCAGAAATCGACTGAGCTGTTGATTCGCAAGCTGCCGTTCCAGCGTTTAGTGCGTGAAATTGCCCAAGATTTCAAGACCGACCTTCGCTTCCAGAGTTCCGCCGTCATGGCACTGCAGGAGGCCAGCGAAGCCTATCTAGTCGGTTTGTTCGAGGACACCAATCTATGCGCGATCCACGCCAAGCGTGTTACCATCATGCCAAAGGACATCCAGCTGGCTCGTCGGATCCGTGGCGAACGTGCTTAAACAGGCTATCGGCTTTCGTTTGATCTCACAACATATACCCCAAAGGCCCTTTTCAGGGCCACCCAATCAATTACCAACGAGTTTACGAATTCGAATATTTTCCCTTAAACAATCACATACTCAGACACACACACACACAAGTTGCGCGCGCACAGAAAATGACATCCGATCCGTTGCACAATTCATGCCCCATATGGAAAGTCAGTAATCTATAGGTGTTTGAAATGTTTTCCTTATTTTTTGGTCTTTCATTTTTGTTTCTGCTAAAGTAGCAGTTGAGAGGAGAATAGACGACCTGCTGACAGACCAGCAGCACAGACAATACACATTGCTTCCCTGTTACATAGTTCAGCAAAATTTGTAACCCAGCTTGCAACACATCGTGCACTCGCCGTGTCATGCCATGTGACTGACTGCCTGACAATTCTGACGGGATTCGGCCACCAGTTACTAGTATTACTCTGCTACTGCTACTCTCAATACACTATACTATACAGTATTGGTTCAAAATCATGAAAATACCAATTTGTTTCGTTCCAAGACTACCCCGACAGACGCTTGCTTGCCGTTGACATAGTCAACGTCCCATCCCCAGACGACTGGTGGGGATGTTTCTGGCGAAAGAAATACACAGCAATTGCCAATCTTTGAATAGTAGGCTAATGTTCGGTTGGGTTCGGTGCTTTCTTCCGGTACGTGACAATTTTCGGCCAATATCTATCAAATATAAGCAACACTCAAATTCGGTATCAAATCAAATCACTGCTCGAGTTCTTTGTTGCCAATCGATTGAGACTGAGAGACTGACTATGTCTGGCAAGCACGCTAGACAGATGGAGGTGTCGAAGGATTATTATTATTATTTAATGATAATACTTGCACCGTATATTTTGCATGTAAAATCCTAAATGCGCTCCACAATTCCGGTATTCTGATTTGGGAAAGATTGTTTTTTGGTTTTTGCTTCTGATGACAAATATTCTCAGCCCAGCCAGCCGTTTGTGGTACGTGAACAACACACCACACATTTGACTCGTTGTGTTAGAAAGGACTTCGGTTTGTTTGATTCTAATTTTTCACTGTCGAAATTTTTAAACATCCTCTCTCTTGGAATTGACCTGTCCTGATGTTCAGGTTTAATATTTGCAAGATGAACCAAATTCAAATGGCAAAACAAGTTCATTACAAAAAATAGTAACCAAAATGCTTTCAGAACAACCGACACGCCCGGGCGTTGGCGACGTTGGCCAGCATTATTCGTTGGCAGTGCCATCGTGTTCCAGATTTCGGAAGGCATGTTCGGAAATATTATGCTCACGTAACATATCTGTTAGTCAAATTGTTTAAAAATTGTATTTTCCAAATGCAGAACACGGAAAAATTGAAAAGCTTAGTCACCGGTTCGTACTGCGTTTTGGTCGTTTGATCGATTTGCGCCAGACAGCAGGTTCAAGTTTGACCGATTCAATCTCGTGCGCGTCGCAACCGTCATCGAACGGGTTGTGTTAGTTGTCAAGAGAAAATATTTCTCTTCCCAATGAACCATGTTTCGTTGGAGTCCGCATTGTTTAAATGGTACTGTTTTACTATTTTTGACAATTCGAAATAAGCATGTACCGTTTGTCCGATATTGAATGCATATTTCGCTATCATCACTGCCCGTCCGGCTGTTCGCGAATGGTGGAGCAGAAAGTTCAAACATCGTAGCAAACATAAAACCACTCTTTGGCGATACTTCCGCTGCTGTCGATTCATTGTTTACAATTTAAAAACAATAGTCCAGAAAAATTACCTACACCTACCTAGCACCGAATGGTAACCGTCATGTGCGTATTCCCTAACAGGGCCGACGGATTCGGTGCCCGAACGTATCGCACGATTCTACTGCATTCACACACTCGTTTGTATTCGCTTAGTCGTTCGCTCGTTCTACCTGCTTTAGAAAAGTGCACATTAGAAAAAATGGCTGAAACCGCTGTTGACGTATCGGCCGCAGCTCCGGTTGCTGCTTCACCGGCCAAGGCACCGAAGAAAGCCAAAGCCGCCAAGGGAGAAGCCAAAAAACCGAAGAAGCCATCGACACATCCACCAGTCAATGACATGGTAGTGGCTGCCATCAAGACGCTGAAGGAACGCAACGGATCTTCGCTGCAGGCCATCAAGAAGTACATCGCCGCCAACTACAAGTGCGACGTCGCCAAGCTGGCCCCGTTCATCAAGAAGGCCCTGAAATCTGGCGTCGAGAAGGGAAAGCTCACCCAGACCAAGGGTTCCGGTGCATCCGGCTCGTTCAAAATCAAAGCCGGTGCCAAGCAACCGGCTGGCGAGAAGAAGCCGAAGAAGGCTGCTGCCAAAAAACCGAAGAAGGCTGCCGGAGAGAAGAAAAAGGTTGCCAAGAAACCCGCTGGCGAGAAGAAACCGAAGGCCAAAAAGCCTGCAGGTGAGAAAAAGCCGAAAGCCGCCGCTGCAAAGAAGGCTAAGGCAGCACCAGCCAAGGCCGCCAAGAAGGCTGCTGCACCGAAGCAGAAGGCCACCAAGCCATCGAAAGCCGCTGCCAACAAGCCCAAGACCCCGAAGCCAAAGAAGGCCGCGCCAGCCAAAAAAGCTGCCCCGAAGAAGGTGGCTGCCAAGAAGTAAATTGACCCATCGTCAGTCAGTCATCATCATCATGTCGAATTCTACCGTTCTTATTTCGACGGTGTTCAACAAAACAGTCCTTTTCAGGACTACCAAAAAATCCATGCAAAGAATTAATCGATATTTCCTACTTCGCTCGCTTTTGGGTAGTCCGCTTCAACAAAACTGCACAGTAAGAAAAAAAAAAAAAGTATGCTTTTATCCATCACAGCAGCACTACTTTCTGAGCGTGTGCTTCACCGACACGCTATAGTGGATAAATTGGTGCGCAGCCATAGAGCCGACCCCGCTGCTACGCGCATGCTTCTCTTGTAGTACAATCAAATATGTTCGTTCGCTCAGTCGGTAAGCAGCGACGAAAGGATCGGTAGGTGATCAAATGAAAATGCGGACGGATTATGCACGATGATTGATGAAGTCCGTTCGTAAAAATCTAGCTTGCGAAAATTCATCAATAAAAATGGTTGATGTTTTTGTTCCCAATTATATTTGTATTTTAAAACTATCCCAGTTTTCCTTTTCTTGGAAAATGAATGCCGTTATAGTTTCCATTTAGTGTAGAGCCAGTTCGGACACGGTATCGCTCTGTACGCGGTTTTTCGTATAATCATATTTAATTTAGTAGCTTGACTCTCCAGACGATTGTCGTTTTCATTCAACCAACCTTGCTTGATCGGTAAAAAAAAAATAAATCTATTCTCCAGCGCAATCGACCACCGACCATCGACTTTTCACTTGTAATGTGGGAAATTATCCTAGAAGCTATGGAAAAAAAAAAACAAGTCTTATGGCGCTTGCATGAGTAAATATGATTGATCGATAGTAAAATAGTAAATTTCTATAAGTTCTTTATCAGAAAATTGTGGTCGTCCTGAAAAGGACGTTTTTTCGATTGGTTTCAGTGCGAATCAAGTGCAATTTAGGCCTTCTTTTCGGTTTTCTTCGGGAGCAACACTGCCTGGATGTTTGGCAGTACACCGCCCTGTGCGATGGTAACTCCGGAGAGCAGTTTGTTCAACTCCTCGTCGTTACGGATGGCCAGCTGCAGATGACGAGGGATGATTCTCGTTTTCTTGTTGTCACGGGCAGCGTTACCGGCCAATTCCAGCACTTCGGCGGCCAGGTATTCCATCACTGCCGCCAGATAGACCGGTGCACCGGCACCGACACGTTCGGCGTAGTTTCCTTTCCGAAGCAGACGGTGGATTCTGCCTACTGGGAACTGCAGACCAGCACGGTTCGAGCGGGACTTTGCCTTTCCCTTAACTTTTCCTCCTTTGCCACGGCCAGACATTTTCTTTTATGTGTTTTGTTTTCGTAAAAAATCCACGAAACGATGCTAACAGCTAGGATGCTAACTCGGTAATACTGGCTGCCGCAGTACTAACCCTCTGTTTTATACCATCTCGCTGTTTCTCGTTCTGCGAATAGGCAGAGCATAAAGCGCAAAAGAGGATCAAATTTTGACAAAGGGGCTGTCCCTACTGCGTTGCCTGTAGCAGGTATAAAACGGGGTTTCTTGGGCGAGCTAGCGTCATTTACGTGAAAACAGCTACTCTGAACGCACGTCAACGTTAGAACGATGGCACCGAAAACTAGTGGAAAGGCGGCCAAAAAATCCGGCAAGGCCCAGAAGAACATCGCCAAGGGTGATAAGAAGAAGAAGAAGATCCGCAGGAAGGAAAGCTACGCTATCTACATCTACAAAGTGTTGAAGCAGGTCCACCCTGATACCGGAGTATCCTCGAAGGCGATGAGCATCATGAACAGTTTCGTCAATGACATCTTCGAACGCATTGCATCCGAGGCATCGCGTTTGGCTCATTACAACAAACGTTCGACGATTACCTCTCGCGAAATCCAGACTGCCGTTCGTCTGCTTTTGCCAGGAGAGTTGGCCAAGCACGCCGTTTCTGAGGGAACCAAAGCCGTCACCAAGTACACCAGCTCCAAGTAAACTGAGAACAACACCGACCCCGTGTATGCGAGAACTAACAAACGGCCCTTTTAAGGGCCACAAACAAATCTACACAAAGTGTTAAATTCGAATTCTCGTGTGTTGTTTTGCTTGCTTCTTCTTTACTCGTTTCGATTGTGATGGTGGTGGCCGTTTGTGAAAGAAAGTGCAATAGAGGGAAGGTGCTGGGCAATTGGTTTGAGTGAGTTTAGTTGTTTTGAACAATCTCATCCAATTTGTGCATTACATTATGCTGGAACTGAATTCCTTGAAACCAGCCACACACCGTTGCGGAAGCGAGAGAGAGCGAATTGTTTTAGGCACTACTTTTGTACAGGGATGACCAAAGATTTCCCGCCTTTTCCGAAGAACGGCGAAAGAAGACATTGATAAAACAAAAAACTTATCACATTCTCAGAGGGTAAATTTTGAAAAGGCGTCCCATAGTAAAGTATTCTTCTATGATGCTTTGATGGTAAGACTTCATCACGAAGACGACAAGCAAATGTAAATTTCTTTCGAACATGCACTTTTTCATTTGATTGCGCGCGTGCGTGTGTGTTTGTTTTCGTGAAAATCGCAGGTTTTCGAGAAGAATAAATCTCCTGTGCCAAAATAACGAAAATGTCTCAAAATCGGACATCATCTCTAGCAACCGAAGTTTACTGTTTGCTTGTTAGGAACAATTAGATTTGTACCTGCAGGACAGAAAACATTAGTTTGTTCGATTTTGCGAGTGGTGATTTATATTTTAATAGCGATTTGAGTTAGCATTCATCATTTATCACTCATCCATCGATTATCAATGAAAGGAGATGAATTCGGAGACAAAGAACGAAAAAGAAGATTTTCCGCTTTCCAAAAACATACACCAATACATATGTATATCAACGTCATACTGGTTTACTTCAATGTATGGGTATTGGTTTTTCCCTCAGTCATAATAAAGTTCATTCTTATGTTCTCTAACTTGCTTTTCTCTCTCTCTCGCTCTCCCAACGCACCTCTGTTTGCGATAAGTTGGAACATGTTGTTCATGGCAGTCTACACACACACACACACACACACACACACACACACACACACACACACACACACACACACACACACACACACACACACACACACACATTTGCGCAATAGTGCAACTGAGGTATGCGATTCACAAAATTGCTTGCTACTGAAAATTGCGGAAAAGAAAACACAAGACAAATTTTTTCAATTTTGTAGGCACAAGCGTTTTGAAACACGTACAATAACGGGAAGGTATCATATAAAGATTGGTTTTTACTTTTGTCGTTAAGTTTTTTTTTTTCATGTACGTATTGTTTACCTCTCGGATGGTGGTAGGTAGAAACGAACAACCGTTTATACGACGCAAAGTCAAACCGATTTCCCATATCCCATCCATGAGCATGAGCAGAGGGAGAAAAAATACCGGTTAACCTGGACTACTTTTCACTTGAGAGTTTGAGAGATTTTTCACCATTTCAACCATTTTTCGTTCAGTTGCCATTTGTCATTGTTGCTAAGCTAACCTAACCATCCGAACAGCGAGAGTTCCGTTCACTGCGTTAGGATTGAGTAAGCCGCGTTCATCGTTTGATCATGTCAACGAAACTCAACAATCGATGCTAAATAAGCAACTTGCTATTGAGTAATCTTTCAGTAATTTCTTACATGGACCGTCGGAAAACAATTCGGAGTTCCTGTTTTCCAAGTAGATAGTCTTTCCAATAGGATATTCTAATGAGCAGCAGTTTTTATTTTTCCTGCTAGAATCGCACACCAATACACACTTACCAACCACTAAACTGCGGTTCGGTCTAGACAATTGGTGTACACTGTTGCCATAGTTGTTCGTCGGTTATTTTCATTCTCTCTTTCACGCCTCTCGCATTCTCGTAGTAGCCAATATTACTCTCCTTATTGTTTACGTTCGTGTCGCTATCGTATTTGTGGCATTCGTATTCGTTCGAAAATATATGTTAGTCGAATGGTCGAAACATCATCGGATTGATGAAAATATGTTCAAACAATCAAAATTATTCGCCAATCCAACAAAACTTTCATTGGCGAGAGTGTACTGTTTAATGAACTCTTCTCTCAATGTTTCAATATTCAGTTGCAATACTTAAAGCTCTAAACGTTTTCTCGAAAAATACCGACACAAGTTACCAAGCTAATTGGATTGGTGGTACTGACGATGCTTTTGGTTGTCAATAATAAACAATGCCACGTGTAGGGGCCGCTAATGTAATGTAAATGAATATACAGACACACACACACACACACACACACACACACACACACACACGCACGCGCGCGTTTATGCGACCTTGCCCTCCGGTTCTGAGACCGATGGCTGAACTTAGGTACAGCTTGATTTTCGTTTCCTCATATACACATTACATTACCATTTGTTTTTGGCCTGTGTGTGTGGCAGTGTTTATTCACCATCATGGTGGTAGCTACGATATCTTCTTCTTCTTCTTCTTTTTTTCTAGTCGGTCGTCACCATTCATGAGATGATGCCGACCGATGACACAGATACATGCGCTATATTGGATCGGTGTGTCGTCACGGATACGAACGAAAATTATTCTCTTATTTCTCGTGCGACACTTTCTCTAAGATTATATGATCAAGTTTGGATGTTTTAATGGCTGCATTTTCCGGTAAATCGATGGGAAAGATTTTCGCCATTGAACTCACATCGATCATTCTAAAATTCCGATTCGTCTGGTATGACCGATTTTGTCTTCTGTTTTCCAAACACTGAAAAAGCGGACATCATTTTCGCATCAGGTAGATACACCGATTCAGGGTAAAATTCCGAAAACGAAAATGAACAAAGGTCGCTATACTTGATTTGCGCATTATACTTTCCAGGCGTATCACAACTTTAGCAATCTTTAATTCAAAGCAATCTTAAATATTTCTTTATCACAGTGAGGTGGTCGTCCTGAAAAGGACGGGTTCTGTAAGGGGGGTAACACCAATATGTTCCGGAAATCGCAATTTAGGCCTTTTTCTCGGTTTTCTTCGGGAGCAGCACTGCCTGGATGTTTGGCAGTACACCGCCCTGTGCGATGGTAACTCCGGAGAGCAGTTTGTTCAACTCCTCGTCGTTACGGATGGCCAGCTGCAGATGGCGAGGGATGATTCTCGTTTTCTTGTTGTCACGGGCAGCGTTACCGGCCAATTCCAGCACTTCGGCGGCCAGGTATTCCATCACTGCCGCCAGATAGACCGGTGCACCGGCACCGACACGTTCGGCGTAGTTTCCCTTCCGGAGCAGACGGTGGATTCTGCCTACTGGGAACTGCAGACCAGCACGGTTTGAGCGGGACTTTGCCTTTCCCTTAACTTTTCCTCCTTTACCACGGCCAGACATTTTGCGTGTGCGTGTTTCTGCGTAAAAAATCCACGAGATGCTGTTAACGACTAGACAGCCAATTCAGTAATACTGGCTGCCGCCGTACTAACCCTCTGTTTTATATCGTCTCACTGTTTCCCGTTCTGCGAACAGGAAAAGGAATTCTAACAAAGGGGCAGTCCATGCGCCGCTCTCAATAGCAGGTATAAAACGAGCTGTCATATGGCAAATAGCGTCATTTAAGTTAAAGCAGTTACTCTGAACGTACGAGAACCGTCAAGCACGATGGCACCGAAAACCAGTGGAAAGGCAGCCAAAAAATCCGGCAAGGCCCAGAAAAACATCGCCAAGGGAGATAAGAAAAAGAAGAAGATCCGCAGGAAGGAAAGCTACGCTATCTACATCTACAAAGTGTTGAAACAGGTCCACCCTGATACCGGAGTATCCTCGAAGGCGATGAGCATCATGAACAGTTTCGTCAATGACATCTTCGAACGCATTGCATCCGAGGCATCGCGTTTGGCCCATTACAACAAACGTTCGACGATTACCTCTCGCGAAATCCAGACCGCCGTTCGTCTGCTTTTGCCAGGAGAGTTGGCCAAGCACGCCGTTTCGGAAGGAACCAAAGCCGTCACCAAGTACACTAGCTCCAAGTAAACTGAGTGAGAACAACCAAACCCCCCCGATCGTGTGTGTGCATACGAATCGCCAAGCATAATCGGCCCTTTTAAGGGCCACAAACAAATCTACACAAAGTGTTAAGTTCGCATATTTCCCTCATTCAATCACCAAACACATTTTGTTCGTTGATGATTTTACTTTCATCAGCCAACAAACACCTAACGAGAAAAACAGAACAAATTATGAACAACACAGGTACAATTGTTCTCGCGTTTCGGAGTATTCATCCATGCCATATGGACAATATATTGTTCGGAGCAAAAATATGTTGGTTTCGAAATAAAGAAAAGTATCGATTACTTTTCGGACCAATCGACAGACTTGGTCGACCAACCAAATAACAAATTGCTACACATACACATGCATGCTACTGTAAACCAACCAATGACATATCAACAGCAATCGTTTTTCTATCCTAGGCGGCTTTGAGCAAATGCTGCATGTTGTATAGTCGAAATTCGAAGCCAACAGCATTGACAGTTGACCAGAACAGTTGAATGGGAATGAATGATTTCGAAAAGATAGTTCATGTTAAACAACATAACTAATTTCTTTTCTCAAATGTTACGTTTTTCAGCGGCGCGTTAAGTAGTACTCAAGTGTCAACAGCAGTTTGAAACTCACAACCGACCAGAAATAATAATGTCGTGTTTGCTTGATGCGAAACCGAAAACCAGTTTCCACCCTAACGACTGCTGGTTAAATTGTTTGTTTGAAAACCTAGTTGTTGGACTGAAAAATCTAGTCAGTTTCGAACCCGGTTGAATTCACACTACTCACTACTCTATTGCACACTTCTTACTATTCTCATATCATCACCACCACCACCACCATCATCATCATCATCATCATGATTATAGATTATAATGAATACCAGCAAATGCTAACTAATTCTTTGCGAAACATATTGGTGGCCCTGAAAAGGGCCTTTTATCCTTCCGTATTATGTTATGTGTGTTCTCGTTACGACGTTTAACCTCCGAAACCATACAGAGTGCGACCCTGTCGCTTCAGAGCATACACGACATCCATGGCGGTGACGGTCTTGCGCTTGGCGTGTTCAGTGTAGGTTACTGCATCTCGGATCACATTTTCCAGGAACACCTTCAGCACTCCACGAGTTTCCTCATAGATCAGACCGGAGATACGCTTGACACCACCACGACGAGCCAGACGACGGATAGCGGGCTTGGTAATTCCCTGGATGTTATCACGAAGCACTTTACGATGACGCTTGGCGCCTCCTTTTCCGAGTCCCTTTCCTCCTTTGCCGCGACCAGTCATTTTTCTCTGCTAGCTGCTTGTTCTTGCAAGTAAGACAGTACAAGTGAAACTAATGCCACTTCGCAGACCGGTGCTTTTTTTTATACCTACCGAGAGGGTCCGTTTCGTGCTTTGCTTTGTGCTGATTGGCTGCTTCAGAGCGGTCGGGCAGGTATAAAACAGCCAGCCAGGTCCGTTTTGAGCTCATTCTGTGTTTTGTTTTCAACGCGTACAGTACGGTGTAGAGAGAAAGGATAAGCAAAAGAAAGAAATAATGGCTCGTACCAAGCAGACCGCTCGTAAATCGACCGGAGGAAAGGCTCCTCGTAAGCAACTGGCGACAAAGGCTGCTCGCAAAAGTGCTCCTGCTACTGGCGGAGTGAAGAAACCCCATCGTTATCGGCCAGGAACAGTAGCCCTTCGGGAGATCCGTCGTTACCAGAAATCGACTGAGCTGTTGATTCGCAAGCTGCCGTTCCAGCGTTTAGTGCGTGAAATTGCCCAAGATTTCAAGACCGACCTTCGCTTCCAGAGTTCCGCCGTCATGGCACTGCAGGAGGCCAGCGAAGCCTATCTAGTCGGTTTGTTCGAGGACACCAATCTATGCGCGATCCACGCCAAGCGTGTTACCATCATGCCAAAGGACATCCAGCTGGCTCGTCGGATCCGTGGCGAACGTGCTTAAACAGGCTATCGGCTTTCGTTTGATCTCACAACATATACCCCAAAGGCCCTTTTCAGGGCCACCCAATCAATTACCAACGAGTTTACGAATTCGAATATTTTCCCTTAAACAATCACATACTCAGACACACACACACACAAGTTGCGCGCGCACAGAAAATGACATCCGATCCGTTGCACAATTCATGCCCCATATGGAAAGTCAGTAATCTATAGGTGTTTGAAATGTTTTCCTTATTTTTTGGTCTTTCATTTTTGTTTCTGCTAAAGTAGCAGTTGAGAGGAGAATAGACGACCTGCTGACAGACAAGCAGCACAGACAATACACATTGCTTCCCTGTTACATAGTTCAGCAATGTGTATTGTCCTGTTACCCAGCTTGCAACACATCGTGCACTCGCCGTGTCATGCCATGTGACTGACTGCCTGACAATTCTGACGGGATTCGGCCACCAGTTACTAGTATTACTCTGCTACTGCTACTCTCAATACACTATACTATACAATATTGGTTCAAAATCATGAAAATACCAATTTGTTTCGTTCCAAGACTACCCCGACAGACGCTTGCTTGCCGTTGACATAGTCAACGTCCCATCCCCAGACGACTGGTGGGGATGTTTCTGGCGAAAGAAATACACAGCAATTGCCAATCTTTGAATAGTAGGCTAATGTTCGGTTGGGTTCGGTGCTTTCTTCCGGTACGTGACAATTTTCGGCCAATATCTATCAAATATAAGCAACACTCAAATTCGGTATCAAATCAAATCACTGCTCGAGTTCTTTGTTGCCAATCGATTGAGACTGAGAGACTGACTATGTCTGGCACGCACGCTAGACAGATGGAGGTGTCGAAGGATTATTATTATTATTTAATGGTAATACTTGCACCGTATATTTTGCATGTAAAATCCTAAATGCGCTCCACAATTCCGGTATTCTGATTTGGGAAAGATTGTTTTTTGGTTTTTGCTTCTGATGACAAATATTCTCAGCCCAGCCAGCCGTTTGTGGTACGTGAACAACACACCACACATTTGACTCGTTGTGTTAGAAAGGACTTCGGTTTGTTTGATTCTAATTTTTCACTGTCGAAATTTTTAAACATCCTCTCTCTTGGAATTGACCTGTCCTGATGTTCAGGTTTAATATTTGCAAGATGAACCAAATTCAAATGGCAAAACAAGTTCATTACAAAAAATAGTAACCAAAATGCTTTCAGAACAACCGACACGCCCGGGCGTTGGCGACGTTGGCCAGCATTATTCGTTGGCAGTGCCATCGTGTTCCAGATTTCGGAAGGCATGTTCGGAAATATTATGCTCACGTAACATATCTGTTAGTCAAATTGTTTAAAAATTGTATTTTCCAAATGCAGAACACGGAAAAATTGAAAAGCTTAGTCACCGGTTCGTACTGCGTTTTGGTCGTTTGATCGATTTGCGCCAGACAGCAGGTTCAAGTTTGACCGATTCAATCTCGTGCGCGTCGCAACCGTCATCGAACGGGTTGTGTTAGTTGTCAAGAGAAAATATTTCTCTTCCCAATGAACCATGTTTCGTTGGAGTCCGCATTGTTTAAATGGTACTGTTTTACTATTTTTGACAATTCGAAATAAGCATGTACCGTTTGTCCGATATTGAATGCATATTTCGCTATCATCACTGCCCGTCCGGCTGTTCGCGAATGGTGGAGCAGAAAGTTCAAACATCGTAGCAAACATAAAACCACTCTTTGGCGATACTTCCGCTGCTGTCGATTCATTGTTTACAATTTAAAAACAATAGTCCAGAAAAATTACCTACACCTACCTAGCACCGAATGGTAACCGTCATGTGCGTATTCCCTAACAGGGCCGACGGATTCGGTGCCCGAACGTATCGCACGATTCTACTGCATTCACACACTCGTTTGTATTCGCTTAGTCGTTCGCTCGTTCTACCTGCTTTAGAAAAGTGCACATTAGAAAAAATGGCTGAAACCGCTGTTGACGTATCGGCCGCAGCTCCGGTTGCTGCTTCACCGGCCAAGGCACCGAAGAAAGCCAAAGCCGCCAAGGGAGAAGCCAAAAAACCGAAGAAGCCATCGACACATCCACCAGTCAATGACATGGTAGTGGCTGCCATCAAGACGCTGAAGGAACGCAACGGATCTTCGCTGCAGGCCATCAAGAAGTACATCGCCGCCAACTACAAGTGCGACGTCGCCAAGCTGGCCCCGTTCATCAAGAAGGCCCTGAAATCTGGCGTCGAGAAGGGAAAGCTCACCCAGACCAAGGGTTCCGGTGCATCCGGCTCGTTCAAAATCAAAGCCGGTGCCAAGCAACCGGCTGGCGAGAAGAAGCCGAAGAAGGCTGCTGCCAAAAAACCGAAGAAGGCTGCCGGAGAGAAGAAAAAGGTTGCCAAGAAACCCGCTGGCGAGAAGAAACCGAAGGCCAAAAAGCCTGCAGGTGAGAAAAAGCCGAAAGCCGCCGCTGCAAAGAAGGCTAAGGCAGCACCAGCCAAGGCCGCCAAGAAGGCTGCTGCACCGAAGCAGAAGGCCACCAAGCCATCGAAAGCCGCTGCCAACAAGCCCAAGACCCCGAAGCCAAAGAAGGCCGCGCCAGCCAAAAAAGCTGCCCCGAAGAAGGTGGCTGCCAAGAAGTAAATTGACCCATCGTCAGTCAGTCATCATCATCATGTCGAATTCTACCGTTCTTATTTCGACGGTGTTCAACAAAACAGTCCTTTTCAGGACTACCAAAAAATCCATGCAAAGAATTAATCGATATTTCCTACTTCGCTCGCTTTTGGGTAGTCCGCTTCAACAAAACTGCACAGTAAGAAAAAAAAAAAAAGTATGCTTTTATCCATCATAGCAGCACTACTTTCTGAGCGTGTGCTTCACCGACACGCTATAGTGGATAAATTGGTGCGCAGCCATAGAGCCGACCCCGCTGCTACGCGCATGCTTCTCTTGTAGTACAATCAAATATGTTCGTTCGCTCAGTCGGTAAGCAGCGACGAAAGGATCGGTAGGTGATCAAATGAAAATGCGGACGGATTATGCACGATGATTGATGAAGTCCGTTCGTAAAAATCTAGCTTGCGAAAATTCATCGATAAAAATGGTTGATGTTTTTGTTCCCAATTATATTTGTATTTTAAAACTATCCCAGTTTTCCTTTTCTTGGAAAATGAATGCCGTTATAGTTTCCATTTAGTGTAGAGCCAGTTCGGACACGGTATCGCTCTGTACGCGGTTTTTCGTATAATCATATTTAATTTAGTAGCTTGACTCTCCAGACGATTGTCGTTTTCATTCAACCAACCTTGCTTGATCGGTAAAAAAAAATAAATCTATTCTCCAGCGCAATCGACCACCGACCATCGACTTTTCACTTGTAATGTGGGAAATTATCCTAGAAGCTATGGAAAAAAAAACAAGTCTTATGGCGCTTGCATGAGTAAATATGATTGATCGATAGTAAAATAGTAAATTTCTATAAGTTCTTTATCAGAAAATTGTGGTCGTCCTGAAAAGGACGTTTTTTCGATTGGTTTCAGTGCGAATCAAGTGCAATTTAGGCCTTCTTTTCGGTTTTCTTCGGGAGCAACACTGCCTGGATGTTTGGCAGTACACCGCCCTGTGCGATGGTAACTCCGGAGAGCAGTTTGTTCAACTCCTCGTCGTTACGGATGGCCAGCTGCAGATGACGAGGGATGATTCTCGTTTTCTTGTTGTCACGGGCAGCGTTACCGGCCAATTCCAGCACTTCGGCGGCCAGGTATTCCATCACTGCCGCCAGATAGACCGGTGCACCGGCACCGACACGTTCGGCGTAGTTTCCTTTCCGAAGCAGACGGTGGATTCTGCCTACTGGGAACTGCAGACCAGCACGGTTCGAGCGGGACTTTGCCTTTCCCTTAACTTTTCCTCCTTTGCCACGGCCAGACATTTTCTTTTATGTGTTTTGTTTTCGTAAAAAATCCACGAAACGATGCTAACAGCTAGGATGCTAACTCGGTAATACTGGCTGCCGCAGTACTAACCCTCTGTTTTATACCATCTCGCTGTTTCTCGTTCTGCGAATAGGCAGAGCATAAAGCGCAAAAGAGGATCAAATTTTGACCAAGGGGCTGTCCCTACTGCGTTGCCTGTAGCAGGTATAAAACGGGGTTTCTTGGGCGAGCTAGCGTCATTTACGTGAAAACAGCTACTCTGAACGCACGTCAACGTTAGAACGATGGCACCGAAAACTAGTGGAAAGGCGGCCAAAAAAAATCCGGCAAGGCCCAGAAGAACATCGCCAAGGGTGATAAGAAGAAGAAGAAGATCCGCAGGAAGGAAAGCTACGCTATCTACATCTACAAAGTGTTGAAGCAGGTCCACCCTGATACCGGAGTATCCTCGAAGGCGATGAGCATCATGAACAGTTTCGTCAATGACATCTTCGAACGCATTGCATCCGAGGCATCGCGTTTGGCTCATTACAACAAACGTTCGACGATTACCTCTCGCGAAATCCAGACTGCCGTTCGTCTGCTTTTGCCAGGAGAGTTGGCCAAGCACGCCGTTTCTGAGGGAACCAAAGCCGTCACCAAGTACACCAGCTCCAAGTAAACTGAGAACAACACCGACCCCGTGTATGCGAGAACTAACAAACGGCCCTTTTAAGGGCCACAAACAAATCTACACAAAGTGTTAAATTCGAATTCTCGTGTGTTGTTTTGCTTGCTTCTTCTTTACTCGTTTCGATTGTGATGGTGGTGGCCGTTTGTGAAAGAAAGTGCAATAGAGGGAAGGTGCTGGGCAATTGGTTTGAGTGAGTTTAGTTGTTTTGAACAATCTCATCCAATTTGTGCATTACATTATGCTGGAACTGAATTCCTTGAAACCAGCCACACACCGTTGCGGAAGCGAGAGAGAGCGAATTGTTTTAGGCACTACTTTTGTACAGGGATGACCAAAGATTTCCCGCCTTTTCCGAAGAACGGCGAAAGAAGACATTGATAAAACAAAAAACTTATCACATTCTCAGAGGGTAAATTTTGAAAAGGCGTCCCATAGTAAAGTATTCTTCTATGATGCTTTGATGGTAAGACTTCATCACGAAGACGACAAGCAAATGTAAATTTCTTTCGAACATGCACTTTTTCATTTGATTGCGCGCGTGCGTGTGTGTTTGTTTTCGTGAAAATCGCAGGTTTTCGAGAAGAATAAATCTCCTGTGCCAAAATAACGAAAATGTCTCAAAATCGGACATCATCTCTAGCAACCGAAGTTTACTGTTTGCTTGTTAGGAACAATTAGATTTGTACCTGCAGGACAGAAAACATTAGTTTGTTCGATTTTGCGAGTGGTGATTTATATTTTAATAGCGATTTGAGTTAGCATTCATCATTTATCACTCATCCATCGATTATCAATGAAAGGAGATGAATTCGGAGACAAAGAACGAAAAAGAAGATTTTCCGCTTTCCAAAAACATACACCAATACATATGTATATCAACGTCATACTGGTTTACTTCAATGTATGGGTATTGGTTTTTCCCTCAGTCATAATAAAGTTCATTCTTATGTTCTCTAACTTGCTTTTCTCTCTCTCTCGCTCTCCCAACGCACCTCTGTTTGCGATAAGTTGGAACATGTTGTTCATGGCAGTCTACACACACACACACACACACACACACACACACACACACACACACACACACAATTTGCGCAATAGTGCAACTGAGGTATGCGATTCACAAAATTGCTTGCTACTGAAAATTGCGGAAAAGAAAACACAAGACAAATTTTTTCAATTTTGTAGGCACAAGCGTTTTGAAACACGTACAATAACGGGAAGGTATCATATAAAGATTGGTTTTTACTTTTGTCGTTAAGTTTTTTTTTTTCATGTACGTATTGTTTACCTCTCGGATGGTGGTAGGTAGAAACGAACAACCGTTTATACGACGCAAAGTCAAACCGATTTCCCATATCCCATCCATGAGCATGAGCAGAGGGAGAAAAAATACCGGTTAACCTGGACTACTTTTCACTTGAGAGTTTGAGAGATTTTTCACCATTTCAACCATTTTTCGTTCAGTTGCCATTTGTCATTGTTGCTAAGCTAACCTAACCATCCGAACAGCGAGAGTTCCGTTCACTGCGTTAGGATTGAGTAAGCCGCGTTCATCGTTTGATCATGTCAACGAAACTCAACAATCGATGCTAAATAAGCAACTTGCTATTGAGTAATCTTTCAGTAATTTCTTACATGGACCGTCGGAAAACAATTCGGAGTTCCTGTTTTCCAAGTAGATAGTCTTTCCAATAGGATATTCTAATGAGCAGCAGTTTTTATTTTTCCTGCTAGAATCGCACACCAATACACACTTACCAACCACTAAACTGCGGTTCGGTCTAGACAATTGGTGTACACTGTTGCCATAGTTGTTCGTCGGTTATTTTCATTCTCTCTTTCACGCCTCTCGCATTCTCGTAGTAGCCAATATTACTCTCCTTATTGTTTACGTTCGTGTCGCTATCGTATTTGTGGCATTCGTATTCGTTCGAAAATATATGTTAGTCGAATGGTCGAAACATCATCGGATTGATGAAAATATGTTCAAACAATCAAAATTATTCGCCAATCCAACAAAACTTTCATTGGCGAGAGTGTACTGTTTAATGAACTCTTCTCTCAATGTTTCAATATTCAGTTGCAATACTTAAAGCTCTAAACGTTTTCTCGAAAAATACCGACACAAGTTACCAAGCTAATTGGATTGGTGGTACTGACGATGCTTTTGGTTGTCAATAATAAACAATGCCACGTGTAGGGGCCGCTAATGTAATGTAAATGAATATACAGACACACACACACACACACACACACGCACGCGCGCGTTTATGCGACCTTGCCCTCCGGTTCTGAGACCGATGGCTGAACTTAGGTACAGCTTGATTTTCGTTTCCTCATATACACATTACATTACCATTTGTTTTTGGCCTGTGTGTGTGGCAGTGTTTATTCACCATCATGGTGGTAGCTACGATATCTTCTTCTTCTTCTTCTTTTTTTTTTTCTAGTCGGTCGTCACCATTCATGAGATGATGCCGACCGATGACACAGATACATGCGCTATATTGGATCGGTGTGTCGTCACGGATACGAACGAAAATTATTCTCTTATTTCTCGTGCGACACTTTCTCTAAGATTATATGATCAAGTTTGGATGTTTTAATGGCTGCATTTTCCGGTAAATCGATGGGAAAGATTTTCGCCATTGAACTCACATCGATCATTCTAAAATTCCGATTCGTCTGGTATGACCGATTTTGTCTTCTGTTTTCCAAACACTGAAAAAGCGGACATCATTTTCGCATCAGGTAGATACACCGATTCAGGGTAAAATTCCGAAAACGAAAATGAACAAAGGTCGCTATACTTGATTTGCGCATTATACTTTCCAGGCGTATCACAACTTTAGCAATCTTTAATTCAAAGCAATCTTAAATATTTCTTTATCACAGTGAGGTGGTCGTCCTGAAAAGGACGGGTTCTGTAAGGGGGGTAACACCAATATGTTCCGGAAATCGCAATTTAGGCCTTTTTCTCGGTTTTCTTCGGGAGCAGCACTGCCTGGATGTTTGGCAGTACACCGCCCTGTGCGATGGTAACTCCGGAGAGCAGTTTGTTCAACTCCTCGTCGTTACGGATGGCCAGCTGCAGATGGCGAGGGATGATTCTCGTTTTCTTGTTGTCACGGGCAGCGTTACCGGCCAATTCCAGCACTTCGGCGGCCAGGTATTCCATCACTGCCGCCAGATAGACCGGTGCACCGGCACCGACACGTTCGGCGTAGTTTCCCTTCCGGAGCAGACGGTGGATTCTGCCTACTGGGAACTGCAGACCAGCACGGTTTGAGCGGGACTTTGCCTTTCCCTTAACTTTTCCTCCTTTACCACGGCCAGACATTTTGTGTGTGCGTGTTTCTGCGTAAAAAATCCACGAGATGCTGTTAACGACTAGACAGCCAATTCAGTAATACTGGCTGCCGCCGTACTAACCCTCTGTTTTATATCGTCTCACTGTTTCCCGTTCTGCGAACAGGAAAAGGAATTCTAACAAAGGGGCAGTCCATGCGCCGCTCTCAATAGCAGGTATAAAACGAGCTGTCATATGGCAAATAGCGTCATTTAAGTTAAAGCAGTTACTCTGAACGTACGAGAACCGTCAAGCACGATGGCACCGAAAACCAGTGGAAAGGCAGCCAAAAAATCCGGCAAGGCCCAGAAAAACATCGCCAAGGGAGATAAGAAAAAGAAGAAGATCCGCAGGAAGGAAAGCTACGCTATCTACATCTACAAAGTGTTGAAACAGGTCCACCCTGATACCGGAGTATCCTCGAAGGCGATGAGCATCATGAACAGTTTCGTCAATGACATCTTCGAACGCATTGCATCCGAGGCATCGCGTTTGGCCCATTACAACAAACGTTCGACGATTACCTCTCGCGAAATCCAGACCGCCGTTCGTCTGCTTTTGCCAGGAGAGTTGGCCAAGCACGCCGTTTCGGAAGGAACCAAAGCCGTCACCAAGTACACTAGCTCCAAGTAAACTGAGTGAGAACAACCAAACCCCCCCGATCGTGTGTGTGCATACGAATCGCCAAGCATAATCGGCCCTTTTAAGGGCCACAAACAAATCTACACAAAGTGTTAAGTTCGCATATTTCCCTCATTCAATCACCAAACACATTTTGTTCGTTGATGATTTTACTTTCATCAGCCAACAAACACCTAACGAGAAAAACAGAACAAATTATGAACAACACAGGTACAATTGTTCTCGCGTTTCGGAGTATTCATCCATGCCATATGGACAATATATTGTTCGGAGCAAAAATATGTTGGTTTCGAAATAAAGAAAAGTATCGATTACTTTTCGGACCAATCGACAGACTTGGTCGACCAACCAAATAATAAATTGCTACACATACACATGCATGCTACTGTAAACCAACCAATGACATATCAACAGCAATCGTTTTTCTATCCTAGGCGGCTTTGAGCAAATGCTGCATGTTGTATAGTCGAAATTCGAAGCCAACAGCATTGACAGTTGACCAGAACAGTTGAATGGGAATGAATGATTTCGAAAAGATAGTTCATGTTAAACAACATAACTAATTTCATTTCTCAAATGTTACGTTTTTCAGCGGCGCGTTAAGTAGTACTCAAGTGTCAACAGCAGTTTGAAACTCACAACCGACCAGAAATAATAATGTCGTGTTTGCTTGATGCGAAACCGAAAACCAGTTTCCACCCTAACGACTGCTGGTTAAATTGTTTAGCGGCCCTTACACGAGCATTAAAAATGTCATTACTGAATTATTAATGAACGTGTAATGGTGCAGTAATGACGAGATTTCAAACAAATTTGAAATACATCATTACTTAGTTACATTAAAACTGACATTTTTAATGCTCGTGTAAGGGCCGCTTTTGTTTGAAAACCTAGTTGTTGGACTGAAAAATCTAGTCAGTTTCGAACCCGGTTGAATTCACACTACTCACTACTCTATTGCACACTTCTTACTATTCTCATATCATCACCACCACCACCACCATCATCATCATCATCATCATGATTATAGATTATAATGAATACCAGCAAATGCTAACTAATTCTTTGCGAAACATATTGGTGGCCCTGAAAAGGGCCTTTTATCCTTCCGTATTATGTTATGTGTGTTCTCGTTACGACGTTTAACCTCCGAAACCATACAGAGTGCGACCCTGTCGCTTCAGAGCATACACGACATCCATGGCGGTGACGGTCTTGCGCTTGGCGTGTTCAGTGTAGGTTACTGCATCTCGGATCACATTTTCCAGGAACACCTTCAGCACTCCACGAGTTTCCTCATAGATCAGACCGGAGATACGCTTGACACCACCACGACGAGCCAGACGACGGATAGCGGGCTTGGTAATTCCCTGGATGTTATCACGAAGCACTTTACGATGACGCTTGGCGCCTCCTTTTCCGAGTCCCTTTCCTCCTTTGCCGCGACCAGTCATTTTTCTCTGCTAGCTGCTTGTTCTTGCAAGTAAGACAGTACAAGTGAAACTAATGCCACTTCGCAGACCGGTGCTTTTTTTTATACCTACCGAGAGGGTCCGTTTCGTGCTTTGCTTTGTGCTGATTGGCTGCTTCAGAGCGGTCGGGCAGGTATAAAACAGCCAGCCAGGTCCGTTTTGAGCTCATTCTGTGTTTTGTTTTCAACGCGTACAGTACGGTGTAGAGAGAAAGGATAAGCAAAAGAAAGAAATAATGGCTCGTACCAAGCAGACCGCTCGTAAATCGACCGGAGGAAAGGCTCCTCGTAAGCAACTGGCGACAAAGGCTGCTCGCAAAAGTGCTCCTGCTACTGGCGGAGTGAAGAAACCCCATCGTTATCGGCCAGGAACAGTAGCCCTTCGGGAGATCCGTCGTTACCAGAAATCGACTGAGCTGTTGATTCGCAAGCTGCCGTTCCAGCGTTTAGTGCGTGAAATTGCCCAAGATTTCAAGACCGACCTTCGCTTCCAGAGTTCCGCCGTCATGGCACTGCAGGAGGCCAGCGAAGCCTATCTAGTCGGTTTGTTCGAGGACACCAATCTATGCGCGATCCACGCCAAGCGTGTTACCATCATGCCAAAGGACATCCAGCTGGCTCGTCGGATCCGTGGCGAACGTGCTTAAACAGGCTATCGGCTTTCGTTTGATCTCACAACATATACCCCAAAGGCCCTTTTCAGGGCCACCCAATCAATTACCAACGAGTTTACGAATTCGAATATTTTCCCTTAAACAATCACATACTCAGACACACACACACACAAGTTGCGCGCGCACAGAAAATGACATCCGATCCGTTGCACAATTCATGCCCCATATGGAAAGTCAGTAATCTATAGGTGTTTGAAATGTTTTCCTTATTTTTTGGTCTTTCATTTTTGTTTCTGCTAAAGTAGCAGTTGAGAGGAGAATAGACGACCTGCTGACAGACAAGCAGCACAGACAATACACATTGCTTCCCTGTTACATAGTTCAGCAAAATTTGTAACCCAGCTTGCAACACATCGTGCACTCGCCGTGTCATGCCATGTGACTGACTGCCTGACAATTCTGACGGGATTCGGCCACCAGTTACTAGTATTACTCTGCTACTGCTACTCTCAATACACTATACTATACAATATTGGTTCAAAATCATGAAAATACCAATTTGTTTCGTTCCAAGACTACCCCGACAGACGCTTGCTTGCCGTTGACATAGTCAACGTCCCATCCCCAGACGACTGGTGGGGATGTTTCTGGCGAAAGAAATACACAGCAATTGCCAATCTTTGAATAGTAGGCTAATGTTCGGTTGGGTTCGGTGCTTTCTTCCGGTACGTGACAATTTTCGGCCAATATCTATCAAATATAAGCAACACTCAAATTCGGTATCAAATCAAATCACTGCTCGAGTTCTTTGTTGCCAATCGATTGAGACTGAGAGACTGACTATGTCTGGCACGCACGCTAGACAGATGGAGGTGTCGAAGGATTATTATTATTATTTAATGGTAATACTTGCACCGTATATTTTGCATGTAAAATCCTAAATGCGCTCCACAATTCCGGTATTCTGATTTGGGAAAGATTGTTTTTTGGTTTTTGCTTCTGATGACAAATATTCTCAGCCCAGCCAGCCGTTTGTGGTACGTGAACAACACACCACACATTTGACTCGTTGTGTTAGAAAGGACTTCGGTTTGTTTGATTCTAATTTTTCACTGTCGAAATTTTTAAACATCCTCTCTCTTGGAATTGACCTGTCCTGATGTTCAGGTTTAATATTTGCAAGATGAACCAAATTCAAATGGCAAAACAAGTTCATTACAAAAAATAGTAACCAAAATGCTTTCAGAACAACCGACACGCCCGGGCGTTGGCGACGTTGGCCAGCATTATTCGTTGGCAGTGCCATCGTGTTCCAGATTTCGGAAGGCATGTTCGGAAATATTATGCTCACGTAACATATCTGTTAGTCAAATTGTTTAAAAATTGTATTTTCCAAATGCAGAACACGGAAAAATTGAAAAGCTTAGTCACCGGTTCGTACTGCGTTTTGGTCGTTTGATCGATTTGCGCCAGACAGCAGGTTCAAGTTTGACCGATTCAATCTCGTGCGCGTCGCAACCGTCATCGAACGGGTTGTGTTAGTTGTCAAGAGAAAATATTTCTCTTCCCAATGAACCATGTTTCGTTGGAGTCCGCATTGTTTAAATGGTACTGTTTTACTATTTTTGACAATTCGAAATAAGCATGTACCGTTTGTCCGATATTGAATGCATATTTCGCTATCATCACTGCCCGTCCGGCTGTTCGCGAATGGTGGAGCAGAAAGTTCAAACATCGTAGCAAACATAAAACCACTCTTTGGCGATACTTCCGCTGCTGTCGATTCATTGTTTACAATTTAAAAACAATAGTCCAGAAAAATTACCTACACCTACCTAGCACCGAATGGTAACCGTCATGTGCGTATTCCCTAACAGGGCCGACGGATTCGGTGCCCGAACGTATCGCACGATTCTACTGCATTCACACACTCGTTTGTATTCGCTTAGTCGTTCGCTCGTTCTACCTGCTTTAGAAAAGTGCACATTAGAAAAAATGGCTGAAACCGCTGTTGACGTATCGGCCGCAGCTCCGGTTGCTGCTTCACCGGCCAAGGCACCGAAGAAAGCCAAAGCCGCCAAGGGAGAAGCCAAAAAACCGAAGAAGCCATCGACACATCCACCAGTCAATGACATGGTAGTGGCTGCCATCAAGACGCTGAAGGAACGCAACGGATCTTCGCTGCAGGCCATCAAGAAGTACATCGCCGCCAACTACAAGTGCGACGTCGCCAAGCTGGCCCCGTTCATCAAGAAGGCCCTGAAATCTGGCGTCGAGAAGGGAAAGCTCACCCAGACCAAGGGTTCCGGTGCATCCGGCTCGTTCAAAATCAAAGCCGGTGCCAAGCAACCGGCTGGCGAGAAGAAGCCGAAGAAGGCTGCTGCCAAAAAACCGAAGAAGGCTGCCGGAGAGAAGAAAAAGGTTGCCAAGAAACCCGCTGGCGAGAAGAAACCGAAGGCCAAAAAGCCTGCAGGTGAGAAAAAGCCGAAAGCCGCCGCTGCAAAGAAGGCTAAGGCAGCACCAGCCAAGGCCGCCAAGAAGGCTGCTGCACCGAAGCAGAAGGCCACCAAGCCATCGAAAGCCGCTGCCAACAAGCCCAAGACCCCGAAGCCAAAGAAGGCCGCGCCAGCCAAAAAAGCTGCCCCGAAGAAGGTGGCTGCCAAGAAGTAAATTGACCCATCGTCAGTCAGTCATCATCATCATGTCGAATTCTACCGTTCTTATTTCGACGGTGTTCAACAAAACAGTCCTTTTCAGGACTACCAAAAAATCCATGCAAAGAATTAATCGATATTTCCTACTTCGCTCGCTTTTGGGTAGTCCGCTTCAACAAAACTGCACAGTAAGAAAAAAAAAAAAAAGTATGCTTTTATCCATCATAGCAGCACTACTTTCTGAGCGTGTGCTTCACCGACACGCTATAGTGGATAAATTGGTGCGCAGCCATAGAGCCGACCCCGCTGCTACGCGCATGCTTCTCTTGTAGTACAATCAAATATGTTCGTTCGCTCAGTCGGTAAGCAGCGACGAAAGGATCGGTAGGTGATCAAATGAAAATGCGGACGGATTATGCACGATGATTGATGAAGTCCGTTCGTAAAAATCTAGCTTGCGAAAATTCATCGATAAAAATGGTTGATGTTTTTGTTCCCAATTATATTTGTATTTTAAAACTATCCCAGTTTTCCTTTTCTTGGAAAATGAATGCCGTTATAGTTTCCATTTAGTGTAGAGCCAGTTCGGACACGGTATCGCTCTGTACGCGGTTTTTCGTATAATCATATTTAATTTAGTAGCTTGACTCTCCAGACGATTGTCGTTTTCATTCAACCAACCTTGCTTGATCGGTAAAAAAAAATAAATCTATTCTCCAGCGCAATCGACCACCGACCATCGACTTTTCACTTGTAATGTGGGAAATTATCCTAGAAGCTATGGAAAAAAAAACAAGTCTTATGGCGCTTGCATGAGTAAATATGATTGATCGATAGTAAAATAGTAAATTTCTATAAGTTCTTTATCAGAAAATTGTGGTCGTCCTGAAAAGGACGTTTTTTCGATTGGTTTCAGTGCGAATCAAGTGCAATTTAGGCCTTCTTTTCGGTTTTCTTCGGGAGCAACACTGCCTGGATGTTTGGCAGTACACCGCCCTGTGCGATGGTAACTCCGGAGAGCAGTTTGTTCAACTCCTCGTCGTTACGGATGGCCAGCTGCAGATGACGAGGGATGATTCTCGTTTTCTTGTTGTCACGGGCAGCGTTACCGGCCAATTCCAGCACTTCGGCGGCCAGGTATTCCATCACTGCCGCCAGATAGACCGGTGCACCGGCACCGACACGTTCGGCGTAGTTTCCTTTCCGAAGCAGACGGTGGATTCTGCCTACTGGGAACTGCAGACCAGCACGGTTCGAGCGGGACTTTGCCTTTCCCTTAACTTTTCCTCCTTTGCCACGGCCAGACATTTTCTTTTATGTGTTTTGTTTTCGTAAAAAATCCACGAAACGATGCTAACAGCTAGGATGCTAACTCGGTAATACTGGCTGCCGCAGTACTAACCCTCTGTTTTATACCATCTCGCTGTTTCTCGTTCTGCGAATAGGCAGAGCATAAAGCGCAAAAGAGGATCAAATTTTGACCAAGGGGCTGTCCCTACTGCGTTGCCTGTAGCAGGTATAAAACGGGGTTTCTTGGGCGAGCTAGCGTCATTTACGTGAAAACAGCTACTCTGAACGCACGTCAACGTTAGAACGATGGCACCGAAAACTAGTGGAAAGGCGGCCAAAAAATCCGGCAAGGCCCAGAAGAACATCGCCAAGGGTGATAAGAAGAAGAAGAAGATCCGCAGGAAGGAAAGCTACGCTATCTACATCTACAAAGTGTTGAAGCAGGTCCACCCTGATACCGGAGTATCCTCGAAGGCGATGAGCATCATGAACAGTTTCGTCAATGACATCTTCGAACGCATTGCATCCGAGGCATCGCGTTTGGCTCATTACAACAAACGTTCGACGATTACCTCTCGCGAAATCCAGACTGCCGTTCGTCTGCTTTTGCCAGGAGAGTTGGCCAAGCACGCCGTTTCTGAGGGAACCAAAGCCGTCACCAAGTACACCAGCTCCAAGTAAACTGAGAACAACACCGACCCCGTGTATGCGAGAACTAACAAACGGCCCTTTTAAGGGCCACAAACAAATCTACACAAAGTGTTAAATTCGAATTCTCGTGTGTTGTTTTGCTTGCTTCTTCTTTACTCGTTTCGATTGTGATGGTGGTGGCCGTTTGTGAAAGAAAGTGCAATAGAGGGAAGGTGCTGGGCAATTGGTTTGAGTGAGTTTAGTTGTTTTGAACAATCTCATCCAATTTGTGCATTACATTATGCTGGAACTGAATTCCTTGAAACCAGCCACACACCGTTGCGGAAGCGAGAGAGAGCGAATTGTTTTAGGCACTACTTTTGTACAGGGATGACCAAAGATTTCCCGCCTTTTCCGAAGAACGGCGAAAGAAGACATTGATAAAACAAAAAACTTATCACATTCTCAGAGGGTAAATTTTGAAAAGGCGTCCCATAGTAAAGTATTCTTCTATGATGCTTTGATGGTAAGACTTCATCACGAAGACGACAAGCAAATGTAAATTTCTTTCGAACATGCACTTTTTCATTTGATTGCGCGCGTGCGTGTGTGTTTGTTTTCGTGAAAATCGCAGGTTTTCGAGAAGAATAAATCTCCTGTGCCAAAATAACGAAAATGTCATTATCTCTAGCAACCGAAGTTTACTGTTTGCTTGTTAGGAACAATTAGATTTGTACCTGCAGGACAGAAAACATTAGTTTGTTCGATTTTGCGAGTGGTGATTTATATTTTAATAGCGATTTGAGTTAGCATTCATCATTTATCACTCATCCATCGATTATCAATGAAAGGAGATGAATTCGGAGACAAAGAACGAAAAAGAAGATTTTCCGCTTTCCAAAAACATACACCAATACATATGTATATCAACGTCATACTGGTTTACTTCAATGTATGGGTATTGGTTTTTCCCTCAGTCATAATAAAGTTCATTCTTATGTTCTCTAACTTGCTTTTCTCTCTCTCTCGCTCTCCCAACGCACCTCTGTTTGCGATAAGTTGGAACATGTTGTTCATGGCAGTCTACACACACACACACACACACACACACAATTTGCGCAATAGTGCAACTGAGGTATGCGATTCACAAAATTGCTTGCTACTGAAAATTGCGGAAAAGAAAACACAAGACAAATTTTTTCAATTTTGTAGGCACAAGCGTTTTGAAACACGTACAATAACGGGAAGGTATCATATAAAGATTGGTTTTTACTTTTGTCGTTAAGTTTTTTTTTTTCATGTACGTATTGTTTACCTCTCGGATGGTGGTAGGTAGAAACGAACAACCGTTTATACGACGCAAAGTCAAACCGATTTCCCATATCCCATCCATGAGCATGAGCAGAGGGAGAAAAAATACCGGTTAACCTGGACTACTTTTCACTTGAGAGTTTGAGAGATTTTTCACCATTTCAACCATTTTTCGTTCAGTTGCCATTTGTCATTGTTGCTAAGCTAACCTAACCATCCGAACAGCGAGAGTTCCGTTCACTGCGTTAGGATTGAGTAAGCCGCGTTCATCGTTTGATCATGTCAACGAAACTCAACAATCGATGCTAAATAAGCAACTTGCTATTGAGTAATCTTTCAGTAATTTCTTACATGGACCGTCGGAAAACAATTCGGAGTTCCTGTTTTCCAAGTAGATAGTCTTTCCAATAGGATATTCTAATGAGCAGCAGTTTTTATTTTTCCTGCTAGAATCGCACACCAATACACACTTACCAACCACTAAACTGCGGTTCGGTCTAGACAATTGGTGTACACTGTTGCCATAGTTGTTCGTCGGTTATTTTCATTCTCTCTTTCACGCCTCTCGCATTCTCGTAGTAGCCAATATTACTCTCCTTATTGTTTACGTTCGTGTCGCTATCGTATTTGTGGCATTCGTATTCGTTCGAAAATATATGTTAGTCGAATGGTCGAAACATCATCGGATTGATGAAAATATGTTCAAACAATCAAAATTATTCGCCAATCCAACAAAACTTTCATTGGCGAGAGTGTACTGTTTAATGAACTCTTCTCTCAATGTTTCAATATTCAGTTGCAATACTTAAAGCTCTAAACGTTTTCTCGAAAAATACCGACACAAGTTACCAAGCTAATTGGATTGGTGGTACTGACGATGCTTTTGGTTGTCAATAATAAACAATGCCACGTGTAGGGGCCGCTAATGTAATGTAAATGAATATACAGACACACACACACACACACACACGCACGCGCGCGTTTATGCGACCTTGCCCTCCGGTTCTGAGACCGATGGCTGAACTTAGGTACAGCTTGATTTTCGTTTCCTCATATACACATTACATTACCATTTGTTTTTGGCCTGTGTGTGTGGCAGTGTTTATTCACCATCATGGTGGTAGCTACGATATCTTCTTCTTCTTCTTCTTTTTTTTTTTCTAGTCGGTCGTCACCATTCATGAGATGATGCCGACCGATGACACAGATACATGCGCTATATTGGATCGGTGTGTCGTCACGGATACGAACGAAAATTATTCTCTTATTTCTCGTGCGACACTTTCTCTAAGATTATATGATCAAGTTTGGATGTTTTAATGGCTGCATTTTCCGGTAAATCGATGGGAAAGATTTTCGCCATTGAACTCACATCGATCATTCTAAAATTCCGATTCGTCTGGTATGACCGATTTTGTCTTCTGTTTTCCAAACACTGAAAAAGCGGACATCATTTTCGCATCAGGTAGATACACCGATTCAGGGTAAAATTCCGAAAACGAAAATGAACAAAGGTCGCTATACTTGATTTGCGCATTATACTTTCCAGGCGTATCACAACTTTAGCAATCTTTAATTCAAAGCAATCTTAAATATTTCTTTATCACAGTGAGGTGGTCGTCCTGAAAAGGACGGGTTCTGTAAGGGGGGTAACACCAATATGTTCCGGAAATCGCAATTTAGGCCTTTTTCTCGGTTTTCTTCGGGAGCAGCACTGCCTGGATGTTTGGCAGTACACCGCCCTGTGCGATGGTAACTCCGGAGAGCAGTTTGTTCAACTCCTCGTCGTTACGGATGGCCAGCTGCAGATGGCGAGGGATGATTCTCGTTTTCTTGTTGTCACGGGCAGCGTTACCGGCCAATTCCAGCACTTCGGCGGCCAGGTATTCCATCACTGCCGCCAGATAGACCGGTGCACCGGCACCGACACGTTCGGCGTAGTTTCCCTTCCGGAGCAGACGGTGGATTCTGCCTACTGGGAACTGCAGACCAGCACGGTTTGAGCGGGACTTTGCCTTTCCCTTAACTTTTCCTCCTTTACCACGGCCAGACATTTTGTGTGTGCGTGTTTCTGCGTAAAAAATCCACGAGATGCTGTTAACGACTAGACAGCCAATTCAGTAATACTGGCTGCCGCCGTACTAACCCTCTGTTTTATATCGTCTCACTGTTTCCCGTTCTGCGAACAGGAAAAGGAATTCTAACAAAGGGGCAGTCCATGCGCCGCTCTCAATAGCAGGTATAAAACGAGCTGTCATATGGCAAATAGCGTCATTTAAGTTAAAGCAGTTACTCTGAACGTACGAGAACCGTCAAGCACGATGGCACCGAAAACCAGTGGAAAGGCAGCCAAAAAATCCGGCAAGGCCCAGAAAAACATCGCCAAGGGAGATAAGAAAAAGAAGAAGATCCGCAGGAAGGAAAGCTACGCTATCTACATCTACAAAGTGTTGAAACAGGTCCACCCTGATACCGGAGTATCCTCGAAGGCGATGAGCATCATGAACAGTTTCGTCAATGACATCTTCGAACGCATTGCATCCGAGGCATCGCGTTTGGCCCATTACAACAAACGTTCGACGATTACCTCTCGCGAAATCCAGACCGCCGTTCGTCTGCTTTTGCCAGGAGAGTTGGCCAAGCACGCCGTTTCGGAAGGAACCAAAGCCGTCACCAAGTACACTAGCTCCAAGTAAACTGAGTGAGAACAACCAAACCCCCCCGATCGTGTGTGTGCATACGAATCGCCAAGCATAATCGGCCCTTTTAAGGGCCACAAACAAATCTACACAAAGTGTTAAGTTCGCATATTTCCCTCATTCAATCACCAAACACATTTTGTTCGTTGATGATTTTACTTTCATCAGCCAACAAACACCTAACGAGAAAAACAGAACAAATTATGAACAACACAGGTACAATTGTTCTCGCGTTTCGGAGTATTCATCCATGCCATATGGACAATATATTGTTCGGAGCAAAAATATGTTGGTTTCGAAATAAAGAAAAGTATCGATTACTTTTCGGACCAATCGACAGACTTGGTCGACCAACCAAATAATAAATTGCTACACATACACATGCATGCTACTGTAAACCAACCAATGACATATCAACAGCAATCGTTTTTCTATCCTAGGCGGCTTTGAGCAAATGCTGCATGTTGTATAGTCGAAATTCGAAGCCAACAGCATTGACAGTTGACCAGAACAGTTGAATGGGAATGAATGATTTCGAAAAGATAGTTCATGTTAAACAACATAACTAATTTCATTTCTCAAATGTTACGTTTTTCAGCGGCGCGTTAAGTAGTACTCAAGTGTCAACAGCAGTTTGAAACTCACAACCGACCAGAAATAATAATGTCGTGTTTGCTTGATGCGAAACCGAAAACCAGTTTCCACCCTAACGACTGCTGGTTAAATTGTTTAGCGGCCCTTACACGAGCATTAAAAATGTCATTACTGAATTATTAATGAACGTGTAATGGTGCAGTAATGACGAGATTTCAAACAAATTTGAAATACATCATTACTTAGTTACATTAAAACTGACATTTTTAATGCTCGTGTAAGGGCCGCTTTTGTTTGAAAACCTAGTTGTTGGACTGAAAAATCTAGTCAGTTTCGAACCCGGTTGAATTCACACTACTCACTACTCTATTGCACACTTCTTACTATTCTCATATCATCACCACCACCACCACCATCATCATCATCATCATCATGATTATAGATTATAATGAATACCAGCAAATGCTAACTAATTCTTTGCGAAACATATTGGTGGCCCTGAAAAGGGCCTTTTATCCTTCCGTATTATGTTATGTGTGTTCTCGTTACGACGTTTAACCTCCGAAACCATACAGAGTGCGACCCTGTCGCTTCAGAGCATACACGACATCCATGGCGGTGACGGTCTTGCGCTTGGCGTGTTCAGTGTAGGTTACTGCATCTCGGATCACATTTTCCAGGAACACCTTCAGCACTCCACGAGTTTCCTCATAGATCAGACCGGAGATACGCTTGACACCACCACGACGAGCCAGACGACGGATAGCGGGCTTGGTAATTCCCTGGATGTTATCACGAAGCACTTTACGATGACGCTTGGCGCCTCCTTTTCCGAGTCCCTTTCCTCCTTTGCCGCGACCAGTCATTTTTCTCTGCTAGCTGCTTGTTCTTGCAAGTAAGACAGTACAAGTGAAACTAATGCCACTTCGCAGACCGGTGCTTTTTTTTATACCTACCGAGAGGGTCCGTTTCGTGCTTTGCTTTGTGCTGATTGGCTGCTTCAGAGCGGTCGGGCAGGTATAAAACAGCCAGCCAGGTCCGTTTTGAGCTCATTCTGTGTTTTGTTTTCAACGCGTACAGTACGGTGTAGAGAGAAAGGATAAGCAAAAGAAAGAAATAATGGCTCGTACCAAGCAGACCGCTCGTAAATCGACCGGAGGAAAGGCTCCTCGTAAGCAACTGGCGACAAAGGCTGCTCGCAAAAGTGCTCCTGCTACTGGCGGAGTGAAGAAACCCCATCGTTATCGGCCAGGAACAGTAGCCCTTCGGGAGATCCGTCGTTACCAGAAATCGACTGAGCTGTTGATTCGCAAGCTGCCGTTCCAGCGTTTAGTGCGTGAAATTGCCCAAGATTTCAAGACCGACCTTCGCTTCCAGAGTTCCGCCGTCATGGCACTGCAGGAGGCCAGCGAAGCCTATCTAGTCGGTTTGTTCGAGGACACCAATCTATGCGCGATCCACGCCAAGCGTGTTACCATCATGCCAAAGGACATCCAGCTGGCTCGTCGGATCCGTGGCGAACGTGCTTAAACAGGCTATCGGCTTTCGTTTGATCTCACAACATATACCCCAAAGGCCCTTTTCAGGGCCACCCAATCAATTACCAACGAGTTTACGAATTCGAATATTTTCCCTTAAACAATCACATACTCAGACACACACACACACAAGTTGCGCGCGCACAGAAAATGACATCCGATCCGTTGCACAATTCATGCCCCATATGGAAAGTCAGTAATCTATAGGTGTTTGAAATGTTTTCCTTATTTTTTGGTCTTTCATTTTTGTTTCTGCTAAAGTAGCAGTTGAGAGGAGAATAGACGACCTGCTGACAGACAAGCAGCACAGACAATACACATTGCTTCCCTGTTACATAGTTCAGCAATGTGTATTGTCCTGTTACCCAGCTTGCAACACATCGTGCACTCGCCGTGTCATGCCATGTGACTGACTGCCTGACAATTCTGACGGGATTCGGCCACCAGTTACTAGTATTACTCTGCTACTGCTACTCTCAATACACTATACTATACAATATTGGTTCAAAATCATGAAAATACCAATTTGTTTCGTTCCAAGACTACCCCGACAGACGCTTGCTTGCCGTTGACATAGTCAACGTCCCATCCCCAGACGACTGGTGGGGATGTTTCTGGCGAAAGAAATACACAGCAATTGCCAATCTTTGAATAGTAGGCTAATGTTCGGTTGGGTTCGGTGCTTTCTTCCGGTACGTGACAATTTTCGGCCAATATCTATCAAATATAAGCAACACTCAAATTCGGTATCAAATCAAATCACTGCTCGAGTTCTTTGTTGCCAATCGATTGAGACTGAGAGACTGACTATGTCTGGCACGCACGCTAGACAGATGGAGGTGTCGAAGGATTATTATTATTATTTAATGGTAATACTTGCACCGTATATTTTGCATGTAAAATCCTAAATGCGCTCCACAATTCCGGTATTCTGATTTGGGAAAGATTGTTTTTTGGTTTTTGCTTCTGATGACAAATATTCTCAGCCCAGCCAGCCGTTTGTGGTACGTGAACAACACACCACACATTTGACTCGTTGTGTTAGAAAGGACTTCGGTTTGTTTGATTCTAATTTTTCACTGTCGAAATTTTTAAACATCCTCTCTCTTGGAATTGACCTGTCCTGATGTTCAGGTTTAATATTTGCAAGATGAACCAAATTCAAATGGCAAAACAAGTTCATTACAAAAAATAGTAACCAAAATGCTTTCAGAACAACCGACACGCCCGGGCGTTGGCGACGTTGGCCAGCATTATTCGTTGGCAGTGCCATCGTGTTCCAGATTTCGGAAGGCATGTTCGGAAATATTATGCTCACGTAACATATCTGTTAGTCAAATTGTTTAAAAATTGTATTTTCCAAATGCAGAACACGGAAAAATTGAAAAGCTTAGTCACCGGTTCGTACTGCGTTTTGGTCGTTTGATCGATTTGCGCCAGACAGCAGGTTCAAGTTTGACCGATTCAATCTCGTGCGCGTCGCAACCGTCATCGAACGGGTTGTGTTAGTTGTCAAGAGAAAATATTTCTCTTCCCAATGAACCATGTTTCGTTGGAGTCCGCATTGTTTAAATGGTACTGTTTTACTATTTTTGACAATTCGAAATAAGCATGTACCGTTTGTCCGATATTGAATGCATATTTCGCTATCATCACTGCCCGTCCGGCTGTTCGCGAATGGTGGAGCAGAAAGTTCAAACATCGTAGCAAACATAAAACCACTCTTTGGCGATACTTCCGCTGCTGTCGATTCATTGTTTACAATTTAAAAACAATAGTCCAGAAAAATTACCTACACCTACCTAGCACCGAATGGTAACCGTCATGTGCGTATTCCCTAACAGGGCCGACGGATTCGGTGCCCGAACGTATCGCACGATTCTACTGCATTCACACACTCGTTTGTATTCGCTTAGTCGTTCGCTCGTTCTACCTGCTTTAGAAAAGTGCACATTAGAAAAAATGGCTGAAACCGCTGTTGACGTATCGGCCGCAGCTCCGGTTGCTGCTTCACCGGCCAAGGCACCGAAGAAAGCCAAAGCCGCCAAGGGAGAAGCCAAAAAACCGAAGAAGCCATCGACACATCCACCAGTCAATGACATGGTAGTGGCTGCCATCAAGACGCTGAAGGAACGCAACGGATCTTCGCTGCAGGCCATCAAGAAGTACATCGCCGCCAACTACAAGTGCGACGTCGCCAAGCTGGCCCCGTTCATCAAGAAGGCCCTGAAATCTGGCGTCGAGAAGGGAAAGCTCACCCAGACCAAGGGTTCCGGTGCATCCGGCTCGTTCAAAATCAAAGCCGGTGCCAAGCAACCGGCTGGCGAGAAGAAGCCGAAGAAGGCTGCTGCCAAAAAACCGAAGAAGGCTGCCGGAGAGAAGAAAAAGGTTGCCAAGAAACCCGCTGGCGAGAAGAAACCGAAGGCCAAAAAGCCTGCAGGTGAGAAAAAGCCGAAAGCCGCCGCTGCAAAGAAGGCTAAGGCAGCACCAGCCAAGGCCGCCAAGAAGGCTGCTGCACCGAAGCAGAAGGCCACCAAGCCATCGAAAGCCGCTGCCAACAAGCCCAAGACCCCGAAGCCAAAGAAGGCCGCGCCAGCCAAAAAAGCTGCCCCGAAGAAGGTGGCTGCCAAGAAGTAAATTGACCCATCGTCAGTCAGTCATCATCATCATGTCGAATTCTACCGTTCTTATTTCGACGGTGTTCAACAAAACAGTCCTTTTCAGGACTACCAAAAAATCCATGCAAAGAATTAATCGATATTTCCTACTTCGCTCGCTTTTGGGTAGTCCGCTTCAACAAAACTGCACAGTAAGAAAAAAAAAAAAAAGTATGCTTTTATCCATCATAGCAGCACTACTTTCTGAGCGTGTGCTTCACCGACACGCTATAGTGGATAAATTGGTGCGCAGCCATAGAGCCGACCCCGCTGCTACGCGCATGCTTCTCTTGTAGTACAATCAAATATGTTCGTTCGCTCAGTCGGTAAGCAGCGACGAAAGGATCGGTAGGTGATCAAATGAAAATGCGGACGGATTATGCACGATGATTGATGAAGTCCGTTCGTAAAAATCTAGCTTGCGAAAATTCATCGATAAAAATGGTTGATGTTTTTGTTCCCAATTATATTTGTATTTTAAAACTATCCCAGTTTTCCTTTTCTTGGAAAATGAATGCCGTTATAGTTTCCATTTAGTGTAGAGCCAGTTCGGACACGGTATCGCTCTGTACGCGGTTTTTCGTATAATCATATTTAATTTAGTAGCTTGACTCTCCAGACGATTGTCGTTTTCATTCAACCAACCTTGCTTGATCGGTAAAAAAAAATAAATCTATTCTCCAGCGCAATCGACCACCGACCATCGACTTTTCACTTGTAATGTGGGAAATTATCCTAGAAGCTATGGAAAAAAAAACAAGTCTTATGGCGCTTGCATGAGTAAATATGATTGATCGATAGTAAAATAGTAAATTTCTATAAGTTCTTTATCAGAAAATTGTGGTCGTCCTGAAAAGGACGTTTTTTCGATTGGTTTCAGTGCGAATCAAGTGCAATTTAGGCCTTCTTTTCGGTTTTCTTCGGGAGCAACACTGCCTGGATGTTTGGCAGTACACCGCCCTGTGCGATGGTAACTCCGGAGAGCAGTTTGTTCAACTCCTCGTCGTTACGGATGGCCAGCTGCAGATGACGAGGGATGATTCTCGTTTTCTTGTTGTCACGGGCAGCGTTACCGGCCAATTCCAGCACTTCGGCGGCCAGGTATTCCATCACTGCCGCCAGATAGACCGGTGCACCGGCACCGACACGTTCGGCGTAGTTTCCTTTCCGAAGCAGACGGTGGATTCTGCCTACTGGGAACTGCAGACCAGCACGGTTCGAGCGGGACTTTGCCTTTCCCTTAACTTTTCCTCCTTTGCCACGGCCAGACATTTTCTTTTATGTGTTTTGTTTTCGTAAAAAATCCACGAAACGATGCTAACAGCTAGGATGCTAACTCGGTAATACTGGCTGCCGCAGTACTAACCCTCTGTTTTATACCATCTCGCTGTTTCTCGTTCTGCGAATAGGCAGAGCATAAAGCGCAAAAGAGGATCAAATTTTGACCAAGGGGCTGTCCCTACTGCGTTGCCTGTAGCAGGTATAAAACGGGGTTTCTTGGGCGAGCTAGCGTCATTTACGTGAAAACAGCTACTCTGAACGCACGTCAACGTTAGAACGATGGCACCGAAAACTAGTGGAAAGGCGGCCAAAAAATCCGGCAAGGCCCAGAAGAACATCGCCAAGGGTGATAAGAAGAAGAAGAAGATCCGCAGGAAGGAAAGCTACGCTATCTACATCTACAAAGTGTTGAAGCAGGTCCACCCTGATACCGGAGTATCCTCGAAGGCGATGAGCATCATGAACAGTTTCGTCAATGACATCTTCGAACGCATTGCATCCGAGGCATCGCGTTTGGCTCATTACAACAAACGTTCGACGATTACCTCTCGCGAAATCCAGACTGCCGTTCGTCTGCTTTTGCCAGGAGAGTTGGCCAAGCACGCCGTTTCTGAGGGAACCAAAGCCGTCACCAAGTACACCAGCTCCAAGTAAACTGAGAACAACACCGACCCCGTGTATGCGAGAACTAACAAACGGCCCTTTTAAGGGCCACAAACAAATCTACACAAAGTGTTAAATTCGAATTCTCGTGTGTTGTTTTGCTTGCTTCTTCTTTACTCGTTTCGATTGTGATGGTGGTGGCCGTTTGTGAAAGAAAGTGCAATAGAGGGAAGGTGCTGGGCAATTGGTTTGAGTGAGTTTAGTTGTTTTGAACAATCTCATCCAATTTGTGCATTACATTATGCTGGAACTGAATTCCTTGAAACCAGCCACACACCGTTGCGGAAGCGAGAGAGAGCGAATTGTTTTAGGCACTACTTTTGTACAGGGATGACCAAAGATTTCCCGCCTTTTCCGAAGAACGGCGAAAGAAGACATTGATAAAACAAAAAACTTATCACATTCTCAGAGGGTAAATTTTGAAAAGGCGTCCCATAGTAAAGTATTCTTCTATGATGCTTTGATGGTAAGACTTCATCACGAAGACGACAAGCAAATGTAAATTTCTTTCGAACATGCACTTTTTCATTTGATTGCGCGCGTGCGTGTGTGTTTGTTTTCGTGAAAATCGCAGGTTTTCGAGAAGAATAAATCTCCTGTGCCAAAATAACGAAAATGTCTCAAAATCGGACATCATCTCTAGCAACCGAAGTTTACTGTTTGCTTGTTAGGAACAATTAGATTTGTACCTGCAGGACAGAAAACATTAGTTTGTTCGATTTTGCGAGTGGTGATTTATATTTTAATAGCGATTTGAGTTAGCATTCATCATTTATCACTCATCCATCGATTATCAATGAAAGGAGATGAATTCGGAGACAAAGAACGAAAAAGAAGATTTTCCGCTTTCCAAAAACATACACCAATACATATGTATATCAACGTCATACTGGTTTACTTCAATGTATGGGTATTGGTTTTTCCCTCAGTCATAATAAAGTTCATTCTTATGTTCTCTAACTTGCTTTTCTCTCTCTCTCGCTCTCCCAACGCACCTCTGTTTGCGATAAGTTGGAACATGTTGTTCATGGCAGTCTACACACACACACACACACACACACACACACACACACACACACACACACACACAATTTGCGCAATAGTGCAACTGAGGTATGCGATTCACAAAATTGCTTGCTACTGAAAATTGCGGAAAAGAAAACACAAGACAAATTTTTTCAATTTTGTAGGCACAAGCGTTTTGAAACACGTACAATAACGGGAAGGTATCATATAAAGATTGGTTTTTACTTTTGTCGTTAAGTTTTTTTTTTTCATGTACGTATTGTTTACCTCTCGGATGGTGGTAGGTAGAAACGAACAACCGTTTATACGACGCAAAGTCAAACCGATTTCCCATATCCCATCCATGAGCATGAGCAGAGGGAGAAAAAATACCGGTTAACCTGGACTACTTTTCACTTGAGAGTTTGAGAGATTTTTCACCATTTCAACCATTTTTCGTTCAGTTGCCATTTGTCATTGTTGCTAAGCTAACCTAACCATCCGAACAGCGAGAGTTCCGTTCACTGCGTTAGGATTGAGTAAGCCGCGTTCATCGTTTGATCATGTCAACGAAACTCAACAATCGATGCTAAATAAGCAACTTGCTATTGAGTAATCTTTCAGTAATTTCTTACATGGACCGTCGGAAAACAATTCGGAGTTCCTGTTTTCCAAGTAGATAGTCTTTCCAATAGGATATTCTAATGAGCAGCAGTTTTTATTTTTCCTGCTAGAATCGCACACCAATACACACTTACCAACCACTAAACTGCGGTTCGGTCTAGACAATTGGTGTACACTGTTGCCATAGTTGTTCGTCGGTTATTTTCATTCTCTCTTTCACGCCTCTCGCATTCTCGTAGTAGCCAATATTACTCTCCTTATTGTTTACGTTCGTGTCGCTATCGTATTTGTGGCATTCGTATTCGTTCGAAAATATATGTTAGTCGAATGGTCGAAACATCATCGGATTGATGAAAATATGTTCAAACAATCAAAATTATTCGCCAATCCAACAAAACTTTCATTGGCGAGAGTGTACTGTTTAATGAACTCTTCTCTCAATGTTTCAATATTCAGTTGCAATACTTAAAGCTCTAAACGTTTTCTCGAAAAATACCGACACAAGTTACCAAGCTAATTGGATTGGTGGTACTGACGATGCTTTTGGTTGTCAATAATAAACAATGCCACGTGTAGGGGCCGCTAATGTAATGTAAATGAATATACAGACACACACACACACACACACACACGCACGCGCGCGTTTATGCGACCTTGCCCTCCGGTTCTGAGACCGATGGCTGAACTTAGGTACAGCTTGATTTTCGTTTCCTCATATACACATTACATTACCATTTGTTTTTGGCCTGTGTGTGTGGCAGTGTTTATTCACCATCATGGTGGTAGCTACGATATCTTCTTCTTCTTCTTCTTTTTTTTTTTCTAGTCGGTCGTCACCATTCATGAGATGATGCCGACCGATGACACAGATACATGCGCTATATTGGATCGGTGTGTCGTCACGGATACGAACGAAAATTATTCTCTTATTTCTCGTGCGACACTTTCTCTAAGATTATATGATCAAGTTTGGATGTTTTAATGGCTGCATTTTCCGGTAAATCGATGGGAAAGATTTTCGCCATTGAACTCACATCGATCATTCTAAAATTCCGATTCGTCTGGTATGACCGATTTTGTCTTCTGTTTTCCAAACACTGAAAAAGCGGACATCATTTTCGCATCAGGTAGATACACCGATTCAGGGTAAAATTCCGAAAACGAAAATGAACAAAGGTCGCTATACTTGATTTGCGCATTATACTTTCCAGGCGTATCACAACTTTAGCAATCTTTAATTCAAAGCAATCTTAAATATTTCTTTATCACAGTGAGGTGGTCGTCCTGAAAAGGACGGGTTCTGTAAGGGGGGTAACACCAATATGTTCCGGAAATCGCAATTTAGGCCTTTTTCTCGGTTTTCTTCGGGAGCAGCACTGCCTGGATGTTTGGCAGTACACCGCCCTGTGCGATGGTAACTCCGGAGAGCAGTTTGTTCAACTCCTCGTCGTTACGGATGGCCAGCTGCAGATGGCGAGGGATGATTCTCGTTTTCTTGTTGTCACGGGCAGCGTTACCGGCCAATTCCAGCACTTCGGCGGCCAGGTATTCCATCACTGCCGCCAGATAGACCGGTGCACCGGCACCGACACGTTCGGCGTAGTTTCCCTTCCGGAGCAGACGGTGGATTCTGCCTACTGGGAACTGCAGACCAGCACGGTTTGAGCGGGACTTTGCCTTTCCCTTAACTTTTCCTCCTTTACCACGGCCAGACATTTTGTGTGTGCGTGTTTCTGCGTAAAAAATCCACGAGATGCTGTTAACGACTAGACAGCCAATTCAGTAATACTGGCTGCCGCCGTACTAACCCTCTGTTTTATATCGTCTCACTGTTTCCCGTTCTGCGAACAGGAAAAGGAATTCTAACAAAGGGGCAGTCCATGCGCCGCTCTCAATAGCAGGTATAAAACGAGCTGTCATATGGCAAATAGCGTCATTTAAGTTAAAGCAGTTACTCTGAACGTACGAGAACCGTCAAGCACGATGGCACCGAAAACCAGTGGAAAGGCAGCCAAAAAATCCGGCAAGGCCCAGAAAAACATCGCCAAGGGAGATAAGAAAAAGAAGAAGATCCGCAGGAAGGAAAGCTACGCTATCTACATCTACAAAGTGTTGAAACAGGTCCACCCTGATACCGGAGTATCCTCGAAGGCGATGAGCATCATGAACAGTTTCGTCAATGACATCTTCGAACGCATTGCATCCGAGGCATCGCGTTTGGCCCATTACAACAAACGTTCGACGATTACCTCTCGCGAAATCCAGACCGCCGTTCGTCTGCTTTTGCCAGGAGAGTTGGCCAAGCACGCCGTTTCGGAAGGAACCAAAGCCGTCACCAAGTACACTAGCTCCAAGTAAACTGAGTGAGAACAACCAAACCCCCCCGATCGTGTGTGTGCATACGAATCGCCAAGCATAATCGGCCCTTTTAAGGGCCACAAACAAATCTACACAAAGTGTTAAGTTCGCATATTTCCCTCATTCAATCACCAAACACATTTTGTTCGTTGATGATTTTACTTTCATCAGCCAACAAACACCTAACGAGAAAAACAGAACAAATTATGAACAACACAGGTACAATTGTTCTCGCGTTTCGGAGTATTCATCCATGCCATATGGACAATATATTGTTCGGAGCAAAAATATGTTGGTTTCGAAATAAAGAAAAGTATCGATTACTTTTCGGACCAATCGACAGACTTGGTCGACCAACCAAATAATAAATTGCTACACATACACATGCATGCTACTGTAAACCAACCAATGACATATCAACAGCAATCGTTTTTCTATCCTAGGCGGCTTTGAGCAAATGCTGCATGTTGTATAGTCGAAATTCGAAGCCAACAGCATTGACAGTTGACCAGAACAGTTGAATGGGAATGAATGATTTCGAAAAGATAGTTCATGTTAAACAACATAACTAATTTCATTTCTCAAATGTTACGTTTTTCAGCGGCGCGTTAAGTAGTACTCAAGTGTCAACAGCAGTTTGAAACTCACAACCGACCAGAAATAATAATGTCGTGTTTGCTTGATGCGAAACCGAAAACCAGTTTCCACCCTAACGACTGCTGGTTAAATTGTTTAGCGGCCCTTACACGAGCATTAAAAATGTCATTACTGAATTATTAATGAACGTGTAATGGTGCAGTAATGACGAGATTTCAAACAAATTTGAAATACATCATTACTTAGTTACATTAAAACTGACATTTTTAATGCTCGTGTAAGGGCCGCTTTTGTTTGAAAACCTAGTTGTTGGACTGAAAAATCTAGTCAGTTTCGAACCCGGTTGAATTCACACTACTCACTACTCTATTGCACACTTCTTACTATTCTCATATCATCACCACCACCACCACCATCATCATCATCATCATCATGATTATAGATTATAATGAATACCAGCAAATGCTAACTAATTCTTTGCGAAACATATTGGTGGCCCTGAAAAGGGCCTTTTATCCTTCCGTATTATGTTATGTGTGTTCTCGTTACGACGTTTAACCTCCGAAACCATACAGAGTGCGACCCTGTCGCTTCAGAGCATACACGACATCCATGGCGGTGACGGTCTTGCGCTTGGCGTGTTCAGTGTAGGTTACTGCATCTCGGATCACATTTTCCAGGAACACCTTCAGCACTCCACGAGTTTCCTCATAGATCAGACCGGAGATACGCTTGACACCACCACGACGAGCCAGACGACGGATAGCGGGCTTGGTAATTCCCTGGATGTTATCACGAAGCACTTTACGATGACGCTTGGCGCCTCCTTTTCCGAGTCCCTTTCCTCCTTTGCCGCGACCAGTCATTTTTCTCTGCTAGCTGCTTGTTCTTGCAAGTAAGACAGTACAAGTGAAACTAATGCCACTTCGCAGACCGGTGCTTTTTTTTATACCTACCGAGAGGGTCCGTTTCGTGCTTTGCTTTGTGCTGATTGGCTGCTTCAGAGCGGTCGGGCAGGTATAAAACAGCCAGCCAGGTCCGTTTTGAGCTCATTCTGTGTTTTGTTTTCAACGCGTACAGTACGGTGTAGAGAGAAAGGATAAGCAAAAGAAAGAAATAATGGCTCGTACCAAGCAGACCGCTCGTAAATCGACCGGAGGAAAGGCTCCTCGTAAGCAACTGGCGACAAAGGCTGCTCGCAAAAGTGCTCCTGCTACTGGCGGAGTGAAGAAACCCCATCGTTATCGGCCAGGAACAGTAGCCCTTCGGGAGATCCGTCGTTACCAGAAATCGACTGAGCTGTTGATTCGCAAGCTGCCGTTCCAGCGTTTAGTGCGTGAAATTGCCCAAGATTTCAAGACCGACCTTCGCTTCCAGAGTTCCGCCGTCATGGCACTGCAGGAGGCCAGCGAAGCCTATCTAGTCGGTTTGTTCGAGGACACCAATCTATGCGCGATCCACGCCAAGCGTGTTACCATCATGCCAAAGGACATCCAGCTGGCTCGTCGGATCCGTGGCGAACGTGCTTAAACAGGCTATCGGCTTTCGTTTGATCTCACAACATATACCCCAAAGGCCCTTTTCAGGGCCACCCAATCAATTACCAACGAGTTTACGAATTCGAATATTTTCCCTTAAACAATCACATACTCAGACACACACACACACAAGTTGCGCGCGCACAGAAAATGACATCCGATCCGTTGCACAATTCATGCCCCATATGGAAAGTCAGTAATCTATAGGTGTTTGAAATGTTTTCCTTATTTTTTGGTCTTTCATTTTTGTTTCTGCTAAAGTAGCAGTTGAGAGGAGAATAGACGACCTGCTGACAGACAAGCAGCACAGACAATACACATTGCTTCCCTGTTACATAGTTCAGCAAAATTTGTAACCCAGCTTGCAACACATCGTGCACTCGCCGTGTCATGCCATGTGACTGACTGCCTGACAATTCTGACGGGATTCGGCCACCAGTTACTAGTATTACTCTGCTACTGCTACTCTCAATACACTATACTATACAATATTGGTTCAAAATCATGAAAATACCAATTTGTTTCGTTCCAAGACTACCCCGACAGACGCTTGCTTGCCGTTGACATAGTCAACGTCCCATCCCCAGACGACTGGTGGGGATGTTTCTGGCGAAAGAAATACACAGCAATTGCCAATCTTTGAATAGTAGGCTAATGTTCGGTTGGGTTCGGTGCTTTCTTCCGGTACGTGACAATTTTCGGCCAATATCTATCAAATATAAGCAACACTCAAATTCGGTATCAAATCAAATCACTGCTCGAGTTCTTTGTTGCCAATCGATTGAGACTGAGAGACTGACTATGTCTGGCACGCACGCTAGACAGATGGAGGTGTCGAAGGATTATTATTATTATTTAATGGTAATACTTGCACCGTATATTTTGCATGTAAAATCCTAAATGCGCTCCACAATTCCGGTATTCTGATTTGGGAAAGATTGTTTTTTGGTTTTTGCTTCTGATGACAAATATTCTCAGCCCAGCCAGCCGTTTGTGGTACGTGAACAACACACCACACATTTGACTCGTTGTGTTAGAAAGGACTTCGGTTTGTTTGATTCTAATTTTTCACTGTCGAAATTTTTAAACATCCTCTCTCTTGGAATTGACCTGTCCTGATGTTCAGGTTTAATATTTGCAAGATGAACCAAATTCAAATGGCAAAACAAGTTCATTACAAAAAATAGTAACCAAAATGCTTTCAGAACAACCGACACGCCCGGGCGTTGGCGACGTTGGCCAGCATTATTCGTTGGCAGTGCCATCGTGTTCCAGATTTCGGAAGGCATGTTCGGAAATATTATGCTCACGTAACATATCTGTTAGTCAAATTGTTTAAAAATTGTATTTTCCAAATGCAGAACACGGAAAAATTGAAAAGCTTAGTCACCGGTTCGTACTGCGTTTTGGTCGTTTGATCGATTTGCGCCAGACAGCAGGTTCAAGTTTGACCGATTCAATCTCGTGCGCGTCGCAACCGTCATCGAACGGGTTGTGTTAGTTGTCAAGAGAAAATATTTCTCTTCCCAATGAACCATGTTTCGTTGGAGTCCGCATTGTTTAAATGGTACTGTTTTACTATTTTTGACAATTCGAAATAAGCATGTACCGTTTGTCCGATATTGAATGCATATTTCGCTATCATCACTGCCCGTCCGGCTGTTCGCGAATGGTGGAGCAGAAAGTTCAAACATCGTAGCAAACATAAAACCACTCTTTGGCGATACTTCCGCTGCTGTCGATTCATTGTTTACAATTTAAAAACAATAGTCCAGAAAAATTACCTACACCTACCTAGCACCGAATGGTAACCGTCATGTGCGTATTCCCTAACAGGGCCGACGGATTCGGTGCCCGAACGTATCGCACGATTCTACTGCATTCACACACTCGTTTGTATTCGCTTAGTCGTTCGCTCGTTCTACCTGCTTTAGAAAAGTGCACATTAGAAAAAATGGCTGAAACCGCTGTTGACGTATCGGCCGCAGCTCCGGTTGCTGCTTCACCGGCCAAGGCACCGAAGAAAGCCAAAGCCGCCAAGGGAGAAGCCAAAAAACCGAAGAAGCCATCGACACATCCACCAGTCAATGACATGGTAGTGGCTGCCATCAAGACGCTGAAGGAACGCAACGGATCTTCGCTGCAGGCCATCAAGAAGTACATCGCCGCCAACTACAAGTGCGACGTCGCCAAGCTGGCCCCGTTCATCAAGAAGGCCCTGAAATCTGGCGTCGAGAAGGGAAAGCTCACCCAGACCAAGGGTTCCGGTGCATCCGGCTCGTTCAAAATCAAAGCCGGTGCCAAGCAACCGGCTGGCGAGAAGAAGCCGAAGAAGGCTGCTGCCAAAAAACCGAAGAAGGCTGCCGGAGAGAAGAAAAAGGTTGCCAAGAAACCCGCTGGCGAGAAGAAACCGAAGGCCAAAAAGCCTGCAGGTGAGAAAAAGCCGAAAGCCGCCGCTGCAAAGAAGGCTAAGGCAGCACCAGCCAAGGCCGCCAAGAAGGCTGCTGCACCGAAGCAGAAGGCCACCAAGCCATCGAAAGCCGCTGCCAACAAGCCCAAGACCCCGAAGCCAAAGAAGGCCGCGCCAGCCAAAAAAGCTGCCCCGAAGAAGGTGGCTGCCAAGAAGTAAATTGACCCATCGTCAGTCAGTCATCATCATCATGTCGAATTCTACCGTTCTTATTTCGACGGTGTTCAACAAAACAGTCCTTTTCAGGACTACCAAAAAATCCATGCAAAGAATTAATCGATATTTCCTACTTCGCTCGCTTTTGGGTAGTCCGCTTCAACAAAACTGCACAGTAAGAAAAAAAAAAAAAAGTATGCTTTTATCCATCATAGCAGCACTACTTTCTGAGCGTGTGCTTCACCGACACGCTATAGTGGATAAATTGGTGCGCAGCCATAGAGCCGACCCCGCTGCTACGCGCATGCTTCTCTTGTAGTACAATCAAATATGTTCGTTCGCTCAGTCGGTAAGCAGCGACGAAAGGATCGGTAGGTGATCAAATGAAAATGCGGACGGATTATGCACGATGATTGATGAAGTCCGTTCGTAAAAATCTAGCTTGCGAAAATTCATCGATAAAAATGGTTGATGTTTTTGTTCCCAATTATATTTGTATTTTAAAACTATCCCAGTTTTCCTTTTCTTGGAAAATGAATGCCGTTATAGTTTCCATTTAGTGTAGAGCCAGTTCGGACACGGTATCGCTCTGTACGCGGTTTTTCGTATAATCATATTTAATTTAGTAGCTTGACTCTCCAGACGATTGTCGTTTTCATTCAACCAACCTTGCTTGATCGGTAAAAAAAAATAAATCTATTCTCCAGCGCAATCGACCACCGACCATCGACTTTTCACTTGTAATGTGGGAAATTATCCTAGAAGCTATGGAAAAAAAAACAAGTCTTATGGCGCTTGCATGAGTAAATATGATTGATCGATAGTAAAATAGTAAATTTCTATAAGTTCTTTATCAGAAAATTGTGGTCGTCCTGAAAAGGACGTTTTTTCGATTGGTTTCAGTGCGAATCAAGTGCAATTTAGGCCTTCTTTTCGGTTTTCTTCGGGAGCAACACTGCCTGGATGTTTGGCAGTACACCGCCCTGTGCGATGGTAACTCCGGAGAGCAGTTTGTTCAACTCCTCGTCGTTACGGATGGCCAGCTGCAGATGACGAGGGATGATTCTCGTTTTCTTGTTGTCACGGGCAGCGTTACCGGCCAATTCCAGCACTTCGGCGGCCAGGTATTCCATCACTGCCGCCAGATAGACCGGTGCACCGGCACCGACACGTTCGGCGTAGTTTCCTTTCCGAAGCAGACGGTGGATTCTGCCTACTGGGAACTGCAGACCAGCACGGTTCGAGCGGGACTTTGCCTTTCCCTTAACTTTTCCTCCTTTGCCACGGCCAGACATTTTCTTTTATGTGTTTTGTTTTCGTAAAAAATCCACGAAACGATGCTAACAGCTAGGATGCTAACTCGGTAATACTGGCTGCCGCAGTACTAACCCTCTGTTTTATACCATCTCGCTGTTTCTCGTTCTGCGAATAGGCAGAGCATAAAGCGCAAAAGAGGATCAAATTTTGACCAAGGGGCTGTCCCTACTGCGTTGCCTGTAGCAGGTATAAAACGGGGTTTCTTGGGCGAGCTAGCGTCATTTACGTGAAAACAGCTACTCTGAACGCACGTCAACGTTAGAACGATGGCACCGAAAACTAGTGGAAAGGCGGCCAAAAAATCCGGCAAGGCCCAGAAGAACATCGCCAAGGGTGATAAGAAGAAGAAGAAGATCCGCAGGAAGGAAAGCTACGCTATCTACATCTACAAAGTGTTGAAGCAGGTCCACCCTGATACCGGAGTATCCTCGAAGGCGATGAGCATCATGAACAGTTTCGTCAATGACATCTTCGAACGCATTGCATCCGAGGCATCGCGTTTGGCTCATTACAACAAACGTTCGACGATTACCTCTCGCGAAATCCAGACTGCCGTTCGTCTGCTTTTGCCAGGAGAGTTGGCCAAGCACGCCGTTTCTGAGGGAACCAAAGCCGTCACCAAGTACACCAGCTCCAAGTAAACTGAGAACAACACCGACCCCGTGTATGCGAGAACTAACAAACGGCCCTTTTAAGGGCCACAAACAAATCTACACAAAGTGTTAAATTCGAATTCTCGTGTGTTGTTTTGCTTGCTTCTTCTTTACTCGTTTCGATTGTGATGGTGGTGGCCGTTTGTGAAAGAAAGTGCAATAGAGGGAAGGTGCTGGGCAATTGGTTTGAGTGAGTTTAGTTGTTTTGAACAATCTCATCCAATTTGTGCATTACATTATGCTGGAACTGAATTCCTTGAAACCAGCCACACACCGTTGCGGAAGCGAGAGAGAGCGAATTGTTTTAGGCACTACTTTTGTACAGGGATGACCAAAGATTTCCCGCCTTTTCCGAAGAACGGCGAAAGAAGACATTGATAAAACAAAAAACTTATCACATTCTCAGAGGGTAAATTTTGAAAAGGCGTCCCATAGTAAAGTATTCTTCTATGATGCTTTGATGGTAAGACTTCATCACGAAGACGACAAGCAAATGTAAATTTCTTTCGAACATGCACTTTTTCATTTGATTGCGCGCGTGCGTGTGTGTTTGTTTTCGTGAAAATCGCAGGTTTTCGAGAAGAATAAATCTCCTGTGCCAAAATAACGAAAATGTCATTATCTCTAGCAACCGAAGTTTACTGTTTGCTTGTTAGGAACAATTAGATTTGTACCTGCAGGACAGAAAACATTAGTTTGTTCGATTTTGCGAGTGGTGATTTATATTTTAATAGCGATTTGAGTTAGCATTCATCATTTATCACTCATCCATCGATTATCAATGAAAGGAGATGAATTCGGAGACAAAGAACGAAAAAGAAGATTTTCCGCTTTCCAAAAACATACACCAATACATATGTATATCAACGTCATACTGGTTTACTTCAATGTATGGGTATTGGTTTTTCCCTCAGTCATAATAAAGTTCATTCTTATGTTCTCTAACTTGCTTTTCTCTCTCTCTCGCTCTCCCAACGCACCTCTGTTTGCGATAAGTTGGAACATGTTGTTCATGGCAGTCTACACACACACACACACACACACACACAATTTGCGCAATAGTGCAACTGAGGTATGCGATTCACAAAATTGCTTGCTACTGAAAATTGCGGAAAAGAAAACACAAGACAAATTTTTTCAATTTTGTAGGCACAAGCGTTTTGAAACACGTACAATAACGGGAAGGTATCATATAAAGATTGGTTTTTACTTTTGTCGTTAAGTTTTTTTTTTTCATGTACGTATTGTTTACCTCTCGGATGGTGGTAGGTAGAAACGAACAACCGTTTATACGACGCAAAGTCAAACCGATTTCCCATATCCCATCCATGAGCATGAGCAGAGGGAGAAAAAATACCGGTTAACCTGGACTACTTTTCACTTGAGAGTTTGAGAGATTTTTCACCATTTCAACCATTTTTCGTTCAGTTGCCATTTGTCATTGTTGCTAAGCTAACCTAACCATCCGAACAGCGAGAGTTCCGTTCACTGCGTTAGGATTGAGTAAGCCGCGTTCATCGTTTGATCATGTCAACGAAACTCAACAATCGATGCTAAATAAGCAACTTGCTATTGAGTAATCTTTCAGTAATTTCTTACATGGACCGTCGGAAAACAATTCGGAGTTCCTGTTTTCCAAGTAGATAGTCTTTCCAATAGGATATTCTAATGAGCAGCAGTTTTTATTTTTCCTGCTAGAATCGCACACCAATACACACTTACCAACCACTAAACTGCGGTTCGGTCTAGACAATTGGTGTACACTGTTGCCATAGTTGTTCGTCGGTTATTTTCATTCTCTCTTTCACGCCTCTCGCATTCTCGTAGTAGCCAATATTACTCTCCTTATTGTTTACGTTCGTGTCGCTATCGTATTTGTGGCATTCGTATTCGTTCGAAAATATATGTTAGTCGAATGGTCGAAACATCATCGGATTGATGAAAATATGTTCAAACAATCAAAATTATTCGCCAATCCAACAAAACTTTCATTGGCGAGAGTGTACTGTTTAATGAACTCTTCTCTCAATGTTTCAATATTCAGTTGCAATACTTAAAGCTCTAAACGTTTTCTCGAAAAATACCGACACAAGTTACCAAGCTAATTGGATTGGTGGTACTGACGATGCTTTTGGTTGTCAATAATAAACAATGCCACGTGTAGGGGCCGCTAATGTAATGTAAATGAATATACAGACACACACACACACACACACACGCACGCGCGCGTTTATGCGACCTTGCCCTCCGGTTCTGAGACCGATGGCTGAACTTAGGTACAGCTTGATTTTCGTTTCCTCATATACACATTACATTACCATTTGTTTTTGGCCTGTGTGTGTGGCAGTGTTTATTCACCATCATGGTGGTAGCTACGATATCTTCTTCTTCTTCTTCTTTTTTTTTTTCTAGTCGGTCGTCACCATTCATGAGATGATGCCGACCGATGACACAGATACATGCGCTATATTGGATCGGTGTGTCGTCACGGATACGAACGAAAATTATTCTCTTATTTCTCGTGCGACACTTTCTCTAAGATTATATGATCAAGTTTGGATGTTTTAATGGCTGCATTTTCCGGTAAATCGATGGGAAAGATTTTCGCCATTGAACTCACATCGATCATTCTAAAATTCCGATTCGTCTGGTATGACCGATTTTGTCTTCTGTTTTCCAAACACTGAAAAAGCGGACATCATTTTCGCATCAGGTAGATACACCGATTCAGGGTAAAATTCCGAAAACGAAAATGAACAAAGGTCGCTATACTTGATTTGCGCATTATACTTTCCAGGCGTATCACAACTTTAGCAATCTTTAATTCAAAGCAATCTTAAATATTTCTTTATCACAGTGAGGTGGTCGTCCTGAAAAGGACGGGTTCTGTAAGGGGGGTAACACCAATATGTTCCGGAAATCGCAATTTAGGCCTTTTTCTCGGTTTTCTTCGGGAGCAGCACTGCCTGGATGTTTGGCAGTACACCGCCCTGTGCGATGGTAACTCCGGAGAGCAGTTTGTTCAACTCCTCGTCGTTACGGATGGCCAGCTGCAGATGGCGAGGGATGATTCTCGTTTTCTTGTTGTCACGGGCAGCGTTACCGGCCAATTCCAGCACTTCGGCGGCCAGGTATTCCATCACTGCCGCCAGATAGACCGGTGCACCGGCACCGACACGTTCGGCGTAGTTTCCCTTCCGGAGCAGACGGTGGATTCTGCCTACTGGGAACTGCAGACCAGCACGGTTTGAGCGGGACTTTGCCTTTCCCTTAACTTTTCCTCCTTTACCACGGCCAGACATTTTGTGTGTGCGTGTTTCTGCGTAAAAAATCCACGAGATGCTGTTAACGACTAGACAGCCAATTCAGTAATACTGGCTGCCGCCGTACTAACCCTCTGTTTTATATCGTCTCACTGTTTCCCGTTCTGCGAACAGGAAAAGGAATTCTAACAAAGGGGCAGTCCATGCGCCGCTCTCAATAGCAGGTATAAAACGAGCTGTCATATGGCAAATAGCGTCATTTAAGTTAAAGCAGTTACTCTGAACGTACGAGAACCGTCAAGCACGATGGCACCGAAAACCAGTGGAAAGGCAGCCAAAAAATCCGGCAAGGCCCAGAAAAACATCGCCAAGGGAGATAAGAAAAAGAAGAAGATCCGCAGGAAGGAAAGCTACGCTATCTACATCTACAAAGTGTTGAAACAGGTCCACCCTGATACCGGAGTATCCTCGAAGGCGATGAGCATCATGAACAGTTTCGTCAATGACATCTTCGAACGCATTGCATCCGAGGCATCGCGTTTGGCCCATTACAACAAACGTTCGACGATTACCTCTCGCGAAATCCAGACCGCCGTTCGTCTGCTTTTGCCAGGAGAGTTGGCCAAGCACGCCGTTTCGGAAGGAACCAAAGCCGTCACCAAGTACACTAGCTCCAAGTAAACTGAGTGAGAACAACCAAACCCCCCCGATCGTGTGTGTGCATACGAATCGCCAAGCATAATCGGCCCTTTTAAGGGCCACAAACAAATCTACACAAAGTGTTAAGTTCGCATATTTCCCTCATTCAATCACCAAACACATTTTGTTCGTTGATGATTTTACTTTCATCAGCCAACAAACACCTAACGAGAAAAACAGAACAAATTATGAACAACACAGGTACAATTGTTCTCGCGTTTCGGAGTATTCATCCATGCCATATGGACAATATATTGTTCGGAGCAAAAATATGTTGGTTTCGAAATAAAGAAAAGTATCGATTACTTTTCGGACCAATCGACAGACTTGGTCGACCAACCAAATAATAAATTGCTACACATACACATGCATGCTACTGTAAACCAACCAATGACATATCAACAGCAATCGTTTTTCTATCCTAGGCGGCTTTGAGCAAATGCTGCATGTTGTATAGTCGAAATTCGAAGCCAACAGCATTGACAGTTGACCAGAACAGTTGAATGGGAATGAATGATTTCGAAAAGATAGTTCATGTTAAACAACATAACTAATTTCATTTCTCAAATGTTACGTTTTTCAGCGGCGCGTTAAGTAGTACTCAAGTGTCAACAGCAGTTTGAAACTCACAACCGACCAGAAATAATAATGTCGTGTTTGCTTGATGCGAAACCGAAAACCAGTTTCCACCCTAACGACTGCTGGTTAAATTGTTTAGCGGCCCTTACACGAGCATTAAAAATGTCATTACTGAATTATTAATGAACGTGTAATGGTGCAGTAATGACGAGATTTCAAACAAATTTGAAATACATCATTACTTAGTTACATTAAAACTGACATTTTTAATGCTCGTGTAAGGGCCGCTTTTGTTTGAAAACCTAGTTGTTGGACTGAAAAATCTAGTCAGTTTCGAACCCGGTTGAATTCACACTACTCACTACTCTATTGCACACTTCTTACTATTCTCATATCATCACCACCACCACCACCATCATCATCATCATCATCATGATTATAGATTATAATGAATACCAGCAAATGCTAACTAATTCTTTGCGAAACATATTGGTGGCCCTGAAAAGGGCCTTTTATCCTTCCGTATTATGTTATGTGTGTTCTCGTTACGACGTTTAACCTCCGAAACCATACAGAGTGCGACCCTGTCGCTTCAGAGCATACACGACATCCATGGCGGTGACGGTCTTGCGCTTGGCGTGTTCAGTGTAGGTTACTGCATCTCGGATCACATTTTCCAGGAACACCTTCAGCACTCCACGAGTTTCCTCATAGATCAGACCGGAGATACGCTTGACACCACCACGACGAGCCAGACGACGGATAGCGGGCTTGGTAATTCCCTGGATGTTATCACGAAGCACTTTACGATGACGCTTGGCGCCTCCTTTTCCGAGTCCCTTTCCTCCTTTGCCGCGACCAGTCATTTTTCTCTGCTAGCTGCTTGTTCTTGCAAGTAAGACAGTACAAGTGAAACTAATGCCACTTCGCAGACCGGTGCTTTTTTTTATACCTACCGAGAGGGTCCGTTTCGTGCTTTGCTTTGTGCTGATTGGCTGCTTCAGAGCGGTCGGGCAGGTATAAAACAGCCAGCCAGGTCCGTTTTGAGCTCATTCTGTGTTTTGTTTTCAACGCGTACAGTACGGTGTAGAGAGAAAGGATAAGCAAAAGAAAGAAATAATGGCTCGTACCAAGCAGACCGCTCGTAAATCGACCGGAGGAAAGGCTCCTCGTAAGCAACTGGCGACAAAGGCTGCTCGCAAAAGTGCTCCTGCTACTGGCGGAGTGAAGAAACCCCATCGTTATCGGCCAGGAACAGTAGCCCTTCGGGAGATCCGTCGTTACCAGAAATCGACTGAGCTGTTGATTCGCAAGCTGCCGTTCCAGCGTTTAGTGCGTGAAATTGCCCAAGATTTCAAGACCGACCTTCGCTTCCAGAGTTCCGCCGTCATGGCACTGCAGGAGGCCAGCGAAGCCTATCTAGTCGGTTTGTTCGAGGACACCAATCTATGCGCGATCCACGCCAAGCGTGTTACCATCATGCCAAAGGACATCCAGCTGGCTCGTCGGATCCGTGGCGAACGTGCTTAAACAGGCTATCGGCTTTCGTTTGATCTCACAACATATACCCCAAAGGCCCTTTTCAGGGCCACCCAATCAATTACCAACGAGTTTACGAATTCGAATATTTTCCCTTAAACAATCACATACTCAGACACACACACACACAAGTTGCGCGCGCACAGAAAATGACATCCGATCCGTTGCACAATTCATGCCCCATATGGAAAGTCAGTAATCTATAGGTGTTTGAAATGTTTTCCTTATTTTTTGGTCTTTCATTTTTGTTTCTGCTAAAGTAGCAGTTGAGAGGAGAATAGACGACCTGCTGACAGACAAGCAGCACAGACAATACACATTGCTTCCCTGTTACATAGTTCAGCAATGTGTATTGTCCTGTTACCCAGCTTGCAACACATCGTGCACTCGCCGTGTCATGCCATGTGACTGACTGCCTGACAATTCTGACGGGATTCGGCCACCAGTTACTAGTATTACTCTGCTACTGCTACTCTCAATACACTATACTATACAATATTGGTTCAAAATCATGAAAATACCAATTTGTTTCGTTCCAAGACTACCCCGACAGACGCTTGCTTGCCGTTGACATAGTCAACGTCCCATCCCCAGACGACTGGTGGGGATGTTTCTGGCGAAAGAAATACACAGCAATTGCCAATCTTTGAATAGTAGGCTAATGTTCGGTTGGGTTCGGTGCTTTCTTCCGGTACGTGACAATTTTCGGCCAATATCTATCAAATATAAGCAACACTCAAATTCGGTATCAAATCAAATCACTGCTCGAGTTCTTTGTTGCCAATCGATTGAGACTGAGAGACTGACTATGTCTGGCACGCACGCTAGACAGATGGAGGTGTCGAAGGATTATTATTATTATTTAATGGTAATACTTGCACCGTATATTTTGCATGTAAAATCCTAAATGCGCTCCACAATTCCGGTATTCTGATTTGGGAAAGATTGTTTTTTGGTTTTTGCTTCTGATGACAAATATTCTCAGCCCAGCCAGCCGTTTGTGGTACGTGAACAACACACCACACATTTGACTCGTTGTGTTAGAAAGGACTTCGGTTTGTTTGATTCTAATTTTTCACTGTCGAAATTTTTAAACATCCTCTCTCTTGGAATTGACCTGTCCTGATGTTCAGGTTTAATATTTGCAAGATGAACCAAATTCAAATGGCAAAACAAGTTCATTACAAAAAATAGTAACCAAAATGCTTTCAGAACAACCGACACGCCCGGGCGTTGGCGACGTTGGCCAGCATTATTCGTTGGCAGTGCCATCGTGTTCCAGATTTCGGAAGGCATGTTCGGAAATATTATGCTCACGTAACATATCTGTTAGTCAAATTGTTTAAAAATTGTATTTTCCAAATGCAGAACACGGAAAAATTGAAAAGCTTAGTCACCGGTTCGTACTGCGTTTTGGTCGTTTGATCGATTTGCGCCAGACAGCAGGTTCAAGTTTGACCGATTCAATCTCGTGCGCGTCGCAACCGTCATCGAACGGGTTGTGTTAGTTGTCAAGAGAAAATATTTCTCTTCCCAATGAACCATGTTTCGTTGGAGTCCGCATTGTTTAAATGGTACTGTTTTACTATTTTTGACAATTCGAAATAAGCATGTACCGTTTGTCCGATATTGAATGCATATTTCGCTATCATCACTGCCCGTCCGGCTGTTCGCGAATGGTGGAGCAGAAAGTTCAAACATCGTAGCAAACATAAAACCACTCTTTGGCGATACTTCCGCTGCTGTCGATTCATTGTTTACAATTTAAAAACAATAGTCCAGAAAAATTACCTACACCTACCTAGCACCGAATGGTAACCGTCATGTGCGTATTCCCTAACAGGGCCGACGGATTCGGTGCCCGAACGTATCGCACGATTCTACTGCATTCACACACTCGTTTGTATTCGCTTAGTCGTTCGCTCGTTCTACCTGCTTTAGAAAAGTGCACATTAGAAAAAATGGCTGAAACCGCTGTTGACGTATCGGCCGCAGCTCCGGTTGCTGCTTCACCGGCCAAGGCACCGAAGAAAGCCAAAGCCGCCAAGGGAGAAGCCAAAAAACCGAAGAAGCCATCGACACATCCACCAGTCAATGACATGGTAGTGGCTGCCATCAAGACGCTGAAGGAACGCAACGGATCTTCGCTGCAGGCCATCAAGAAGTACATCGCCGCCAACTACAAGTGCGACGTCGCCAAGCTGGCCCCGTTCATCAAGAAGGCCCTGAAATCTGGCGTCGAGAAGGGAAAGCTCACCCAGACCAAGGGTTCCGGTGCATCCGGCTCGTTCAAAATCAAAGCCGGTGCCAAGCAACCGGCTGGCGAGAAGAAGCCGAAGAAGGCTGCTGCCAAAAAACCGAAGAAGGCTGCCGGAGAGAAGAAAAAGGTTGCCAAGAAACCCGCTGGCGAGAAGAAACCGAAGGCCAAAAAGCCTGCAGGTGAGAAAAAGCCGAAAGCCGCCGCTGCAAAGAAGGCTAAGGCAGCACCAGCCAAGGCCGCCAAGAAGGCTGCTGCACCGAAGCAGAAGGCCACCAAGCCATCGAAAGCCGCTGCCAACAAGCCCAAGACCCCGAAGCCAAAGAAGGCCGCGCCAGCCAAAAAAGCTGCCCCGAAGAAGGTGGCTGCCAAGAAGTAAATTGACCCATCGTCAGTCAGTCATCATCATCATGTCGAATTCTACCGTTCTTATTTCGACGGTGTTCAACAAAACAGTCCTTTTCAGGACTACCAAAAAATCCATGCAAAGAATTAATCGATATTTCCTACTTCGCTCGCTTTTGGGTAGTCCGCTTCAACAAAACTGCACAGTAAGAAAAAAAAAAAAAAGTATGCTTTTATCCATCATAGCAGCACTACTTTCTGAGCGTGTGCTTCACCGACACGCTATAGTGGATAAATTGGTGCGCAGCCATAGAGCCGACCCCGCTGCTACGCGCATGCTTCTCTTGTAGTACAATCAAATATGTTCGTTCGCTCAGTCGGTAAGCAGCGACGAAAGGATCGGTAGGTGATCAAATGAAAATGCGGACGGATTATGCACGATGATTGATGAAGTCCGTTCGTAAAAATCTAGCTTGCGAAAATTCATCGATAAAAATGGTTGATGTTTTTGTTCCCAATTATATTTGTATTTTAAACCTATCCCAGTTTTCCTTTTCTTGGAAAATGAATGCCGTTATAGTTTCCATTTAGTGTAGAGCCAGTTCGGACACGGTATCGCTCTGTACGCGGTTTTTCGTATAATCATATTTAATTTAGTAGCTTGACTCTCCAGACGATTGTCGTTTTCATTCAACCAACCTTGCTTGATCGGTAAAAAAAAATAAATCTATTCTCCAGCGCAATCGACCACCGACCATCGACTTTTCACTTGTAATGTGGGAAATTATCCTAGAAGCTATGGAAAAAAAAACAAGTCTTATGGCGCTTGCATGAGTAAATATGATTGATCGATAGTAAAATAGTAAATTTCTATAAGTTCTTTATCAGAAAATTGTGGTCGTCCTGAAAAGGACGTTTTTTCGATTGGTTTCAGTGCGAATCAAGTGCAATTTAGGCCTTCTTTTCGGTTTTCTTCGGGAGCAACACTGCCTGGATGTTTGGCAGTACACCGCCCTGTGCGATGGTAACTCCGGAGAGCAGTTTGTTCAACTCCTCGTCGTTACGGATGGCCAGCTGCAGATGACGAGGGATGATTCTCGTTTTCTTGTTGTCACGGGCAGCGTTACCGGCCAATTCCAGCACTTCGGCGGCCAGGTATTCCATCACTGCCGCCAGATAGACCGGTGCACCGGCACCGACACGTTCGGCGTAGTTTCCTTTCCGAAGCAGACGGTGGATTCTGCCTACTGGGAACTGCAGACCAGCACGGTTCGAGCGGGACTTTGCCTTTCCCTTAACTTTTCCTCCTTTGCCACGGCCAGACATTTTCTTTTATGTGTTTTGTTTTCGTAAAAAATCCACGAAACGATGCTAACAGCTAGGATGCTAACTCGGTAATACTGGCTGCCGCAGTACTAACCCTCTGTTTTATACCATCTCGCTGTTTCTCGTTCTGCGAATAGGCAGAGCATAAAGCGCAAAAGAGGATCAAATTTTGACCAAGGGGCTGTCCCTACTGCGTTGCCTGTAGCAGGTATAAAACGGGGTTTCTTGGGCGAGCTAGCGTCATTTACGTGAAAACAGCTACTCTGAACGCACGTCAACGTTAGAACGATGGCACCGAAAACTAGTGGAAAGGCGGCCAAAAAATCCGGCAAGGCCCAGAAGAACATCGCCAAGGGTGATAAGAAGAAGAAGAAGATCCGCAGGAAGGAAAGCTACGCTATCTACATCTACAAAGTGTTGAAGCAGGTCCACCCTGATACCGGAGTATCCTCGAAGGCGATGAGCATCATGAACAGTTTCGTCAATGACATCTTCGAACGCATTGCATCCGAGGCATCGCGTTTGGCTCATTACAACAAACGTTCGACGATTACCTCTCGCGAAATCCAGACTGCCGTTCGTCTGCTTTTGCCAGGAGAGTTGGCCAAGCACGCCGTTTCTGAGGGAACCAAAGCCGTCACCAAGTACACCAGCTCCAAGTAAACTGAGAACAACACCGACCCCGTGTATGCGAGAACTAACAAACGGCCCTTTTAAGGGCCACAAACAAATCTACACAAAGTGTTAAATTCGAATTCTCGTGTGTTGTTTTGCTTGCTTCTTCTTTACTCGTTTCGATTGTGATGGTGGTGGCCGTTTGTGAAAGAAAGTGCAATAGAGGGAAGGTGCTGGGCAATTGGTTTGAGTGAGTTTAGTTGTTTTGAACAATCTCATCCAATTTGTGCATTACATTATGCTGGAACTGAATTCCTTGAAACCAGCCACACACCGTTGCGGAAGCGAGAGAGAGCGAATTGTTTTAGGCACTACTTTTGTACAGGGATGACCAAAGATTTCCCGCCTTTTCCGAAGAACGGCGAAAGAAGACATTGATAAAACAAAAAACTTATCACATTCTCAGAGGGTAAATTTTGAAAAGGCGTCCCATAGTAAAGTATTCTTCTATGATGCTTTGATGGTAAGACTTCATCACGAAGACGACAAGCAAATGTAAATTTCTTTCGAACATGCACTTTTTCATTTGATTGCGCGCGTGCGTGTGTGTTTGTTTTCGTGAAAATCGCAGGTTTTCGAGAAGAATAAATCTCCTGTGCCAAAATAACGAAAATGTCTCAAAATCGGACATCATCTCTAGCAACCGAAGTTTACTGTTTGCTTGTTAGGAACAATTAGATTTGTACCTGCAGGACAGAAAACATTAGTTTGTTCGATTTTGCGAGTGGTGATTTATATTTTAATAGCGATTTGAGTTAGCATTCATCATTTATCACTCATCCATCGATTATCAATGAAAGGAGATGAATTCGGAGACAAAGAACGAAAAAGAAGATTTTCCGCTTTCCAAAAACATACACCAATACATATGTATATCAACGTCATACTGGTTTACTTCAATGTATGGGTATTGGTTTTTCCCTCAGTCATAATAAAGTTCATTCTTATGTTCTCTAACTTGCTTTTCTCTCTCTCTCGCTCTCCCAACGCACCTCTGTTTGCGATAAGTTGGAACATGTTGTTCATGGCAGTCTACACACACACACACACACACACACACACACACACACACACACACACACACACACACAATTTGCGCAATAGTGCAACTGAGGTATGCGATTCACAAAATTGCTTGCTACTGAAAATTGCGGAAAAGAAAACACAAGACAAATTTTTTCAATTTTGTAGGCACAAGCGTTTTGAAACACGTACAATAACGGGAAGGTATCATATAAAGATTGGTTTTTACTTTTGTCGTTAAGTTTTTTTTTTTCATGTACGTATTGTTTACCTCTCGGATGGTGGTAGGTAGAAACGAACAACCGTTTATACGACGCAAAGTCAAACCGATTTCCCATATCCCATCCATGAGCATGAGCAGAGGGAGAAAAAATACCGGTTAACCTGGACTACTTTTCACTTGAGAGTTTGAGAGATTTTTCACCATTTCAACCATTTTTCGTTCAGTTGCCATTTGTCATTGTTGCTAAGCTAACCTAACCATCCGAACAGCGAGAGTTCCGTTCACTGCGTTAGGATTGAGTAAGCCGCGTTCATCGTTTGATCATGTCAACGAAACTCAACAATCGATGCTAAATAAGCAACTTGCTATTGAGTAATCTTTCAGTAATTTCTTACATGGACCGTCGGAAAACAATTCGGAGTTCCTGTTTTCCAAGTAGATAGTCTTTCCAATAGGATATTCTAATGAGCAGCAGTTTTTATTTTTCCTGCTAGAATCGCACACCAATACACACTTACCAACCACTAAACTGCGGTTCGGTCTAGACAATTGGTGTACACTGTTGCCATAGTTGTTCGTCGGTTATTTTCATTCTCTCTTTCACGCCTCTCGCATTCTCGTAGTAGCCAATATTACTCTCCTTATTGTTTACGTTCGTGTCGCTATCGTATTTGTGGCATTCGTATTCGTTCGAAAATATATGTTAGTCGAATGGTCGAAACATCATCGGATTGATGAAAATATGTTCAAACAATCAAAATTATTCGCCAATCCAACAAAACTTTCATTGGCGAGAGTGTACTGTTTAATGAACTCTTCTCTCAATGTTTCAATATTCAGTTGCAATACTTAAAGCTCTAAACGTTTTCTCGAAAAATACCGACACAAGTTACCAAGCTAATTGGATTGGTGGTACTGACGATGCTTTTGGTTGTCAATAATAAACAATGCCACGTGTAGGGGCCGCTAATGTAATGTAAATGAATATACAGACACACACACACACACACACACACGCACGCGCGCGTTTATGCGACCTTGCCCTCCGGTTCTGAGACCGATGGCTGAACTTAGGTACAGCTTGATTTTCGTTTCCTCATATACACATTACATTACCATTTGTTTTTGGCCTGTGTGTGTGGCAGTGTTTATTCACCATCATGGTGGTAGCTACGATATCTTCTTCTTCTTCTTCTTTTTTTTTTTCTAGTCGGTCGTCACCATTCATGAGATGATGCCGACCGATGACACAGATACATGCGCTATATTGGATCGGTGTGTCGTCACGGATACGAACGAAAATTATTCTCTTATTTCTCGTGCGACACTTTCTCTAAGATTATATGATCAAGTTTGGATGTTTTAATGGCTGCATTTTCCGGTAAATCGATGGGAAAGATTTTCGCCATTGAACTCACATCGATCATTCTAAAATTCCGATTCGTCTGGTATGACCGATTTTGTCTTCTGTTTTCCAAACACTGAAAAAGCGGACATCATTTTCGCATCAGGTAGATACACCGATTCAGGGTAAAATTCCGAAAACGAAAATGAACAAAGGTCGCTATACTTGATTTGCGCATTATACTTTCCAGGCGTATCACAACTTTAGCAATCTTTAATTCAAAGCAATCTTAAATATTTCTTTATCACAGTGAGGTGGTCGTCCTGAAAAGGACGGGTTCTGTAAGGGGGGTAACACCAATATGTTCCGGAAATCGCAATTTAGGCCTTTTTCTCGGTTTTCTTCGGGAGCAGCACTGCCTGGATGTTTGGCAGTACACCGCCCTGTGCGATGGTAACTCCGGAGAGCAGTTTGTTCAACTCCTCGTCGTTACGGATGGCCAGCTGCAGATGGCGAGGGATGATTCTCGTTTTCTTGTTGTCACGGGCAGCGTTACCGGCCAATTCCAGCACTTCGGCGGCCAGGTATTCCATCACTGCCGCCAGATAGACCGGTGCACCGGCACCGACACGTTCGGCGTAGTTTCCCTTCCGGAGCAGACGGTGGATTCTGCCTACTGGGAACTGCAGACCAGCACGGTTTGAGCGGGACTTTGCCTTTCCCTTAACTTTTCCTCCTTTACCACGGCCAGACATTTTGTGTGTGCGTGTTTCTGCGTAAAAAATCCACGAGATGCTGTTAACGACTAGACAGCCAATTCAGTAATACTGGCTGCCGCCGTACTAACCCTCTGTTTTATATCGTCTCACTGTTTCCCGTTCTGCGAACAGGAAAAGGAATTCTAACAAAGGGGCAGTCCATGCGCCGCTCTCAATAGCAGGTATAAAACGAGCTGTCATATGGCAAATAGCGTCATTTAAGTTAAAGCAGTTACTCTGAACGTACGAGAACCGTCAAGCACGATGGCACCGAAAACCAGTGGAAAGGCAGCCAAAAAATCCGGCAAGGCCCAGAAAAACATCGCCAAGGGAGATAAGAAAAAGAAGAAGATCCGCAGGAAGGAAAGCTACGCTATCTACATCTACAAAGTGTTGAAACAGGTCCACCCTGATACCGGAGTATCCTCGAAGGCGATGAGCATCATGAACAGTTTCGTCAATGACATCTTCGAACGCATTGCATCCGAGGCATCGCGTTTGGCCCATTACAACAAACGTTCGACGATTACCTCTCGCGAAATCCAGACCGCCGTTCGTCTGCTTTTGCCAGGAGAGTTGGCCAAGCACGCCGTTTCGGAAGGAACCAAAGCCGTCACCAAGTACACTAGCTCCAAGTAAACTGAGTGAGAACAACCAAACCCCCCCGATCGTGTGTGTGCATACGAATCGCCAAGCATAATCGGCCCTTTTAAGGGCCACAAACAAATCTACACAAAGTGTTAAGTTCGCATATTTCCCTCATTCAATCACCAAACACATTTTGTTCGTTGATGATTTTACTTTCATCAGCCAACAAACACCTAACGAGAAAAACAGAACAAATTATGAACAACACAGGTACAATTGTTCTCGCGTTTCGGAGTATTCATCCATGCCATATGGACAATATATTGTTCGGAGCAAAAATATGTTGGTTTCGAAATAAAGAAAAGTATCGATTACTTTTCGGACCAATCGACAGACTTGGTCGACCAACCAAATAATAAATTGCTACACATACACATGCATGCTACTGTAAACCAACCAATGACATATCAACAGCAATCGTTTTTCTATCCTAGGCGGCTTTGAGCAAATGCTGCATGTTGTATAGTCGAAATTCGAAGCCAACAGCATTGACAGTTGACCAGAACAGTTGAATGGGAATGAATGATTTCGAAAAGATAGTTCATGTTAAACAACATAACTAATTTCATTTCTCAAATGTTACGTTTTTCAGCGGCGCGTTAAGTAGTACTCAAGTGTCAACAGCAGTTTGAAACTCACAACCGACCAGAAATAATAATGTCGTGTTTGCTTGATGCGAAACCGAAAACCAGTTTCCACCCTAACGACTGCTGGTTAAATTGTTTAGCGGCCCTTACACGAGCATTAAAAATGTCATTACTGAATTATTAATGAACGTGTAATGGTGCAGTAATGACGAGATTTCAAACAAATTTGAAATACATCATTACTTAGTTACATTAAAACTGACATTTTTAATGCTCGTGTAAGGGCCGCTTTTGTTTGAAAACCTAGTTGTTGGACTGAAAAATCTAGTCAGTTTCGAACCCGGTTGAATTCACACTACTCACTACTCTATTGCACACTTCTTACTATTCTCATATCATCACCACCACCACCACCATCATCATCATCATCATCATCATGATTATAGATTATAATGAATACCAGCAAATGCTAACTAATTCTTTGCGAAACATATTGGTGGCCCTGAAAAGGGCCTTTTATCCTTCCGTATTATGTTATGTGTGTTCTCGTTACGACGTTTAACCTCCGAAACCATACAGAGTGCGACCCTGTCGCTTCAGAGCATACACGACATCCATGGCGGTGACGGTCTTGCGCTTGGCGTGTTCAGTGTAGGTTACTGCATCTCGGATCACATTTTCCAGGAACACCTTCAGCACTCCACGAGTTTCCTCATAGATCAGACCGGAGATACGCTTGACACCACCACGACGAGCCAGACGACGGATAGCGGGCTTGGTAATTCCCTGGATGTTATCACGAAGCACTTTACGATGACGCTTGGCGCCTCCTTTTCCGAGTCCCTTTCCTCCTTTGCCGCGACCAGTCATTTTTCTCTGCTAGCTGCTTGTTCTTGCAAGTAAGACAGTACAAGTGAAACTAATGCCACTTCGCAGACCGGTGCTTTTTTTTATACCTACCGAGAGGGTCCGTTTCGTGCTTTGCTTTGTGCTGATTGGCTGCTTCAGAGCGGTCGGGCAGGTATAAAACAGCCAGCCAGGTCCGTTTTGAGCTCATTCTGTGTTTTGTTTTCAACGCGTACAGTACGGTGTAGAGAGAAAGGATAAGCAAAAGAAAGAAATAATGGCTCGTACCAAGCAGACCGCTCGTAAATCGACCGGAGGAAAGGCTCCTCGTAAGCAACTGGCGACAAAGGCTGCTCGCAAAAGTGCTCCTGCTACTGGCGGAGTGAAGAAACCCCATCGTTATCGGCCAGGAACAGTAGCCCTTCGGGAGATCCGTCGTTACCAGAAATCGACTGAGCTGTTGATTCGCAAGCTGCCGTTCCAGCGTTTAGTGCGTGAAATTGCCCAAGATTTCAAGACCGACCTTCGCTTCCAGAGTTCCGCCGTCATGGCACTGCAGGAGGCCAGCGAAGCCTATCTAGTCGGTTTGTTCGAGGACACCAATCTATGCGCGATCCACGCCAAGCGTGTTACCATCATGCCAAAGGACATCCAGCTGGCTCGTCGGATCCGTGGCGAACGTGCTTAAACAGGCTATCGGCTTTCGTTTGATCTCACAACATATACCCCAAAGGCCCTTTTCAGGGCCACCCAATCAATTACCAACGAGTTTACGAATTCGAATATTTTCCCTTAAACAATCACATACTCAGACACACACACACACAAGTTGCGCGCGCACAGAAAATGACATCCGATCCGTTGCACAATTCATGCCCCATATGGAAAGTCAGTAATCTATAGGTGTTTGAAATGTTTTCCTTATTTTTTGGTCTTTCATTTTTGTTTCTGCTAAAGTAGCAGTTGAGAGGAGAATAGACGACCTGCTGACAGACAAGCAGCACAGACAATACACATTGCTTCCCTGTTACATAGTTCAGCAATGTGTATTGTCCTGTTACCCAGCTTGCAACACATCGTGCACTCGCCGTGTCATGCCATGTGACTGACTGCCTGACAATTCTGACGGGATTCGGCCACCAGTTACTAGTATTACTCTGCTACTGCTACTCTCAATACACTATACTATACAATATTGGTTCAAAATCATGAAAATACCAATTTGTTTCGTTCCAAGACTACCCCGACAGACGCTTGCTTGCCGTTGACATAGTCAACGTCCCATCCCCAGACGACTGGTGGGGATGTTTCTGGCGAAAGAAATACACAGCAATTGCCAATCTTTGAATAGTAGGCTAATGTTCGGTTGGGTTCGGTGCTTTCTTCCGGTACGTGACAATTTTCGGCCAATATCTATCAAATATAAGCAACACTCAAATTCGGTATCAAATCAAATCACTGCTCGAGTTCTTTGTTGCCAATCGATTGAGACTGAGAGACTGACTATGTCTGGCACGCACGCTAGACAGATGGAGGTGTCGAAGGATTATTATTATTATTTAATGGTAATACTTGCACCGTATATTTTGCATGTAAAATCCTAAATGCGCTCCACAATTCCGGTATTCTGATTTGGGAAAGATTGTTTTTTGGTTTTTGCTTCTGATGACAAATATTCTCAGCCCAGCCAGCCGTTTGTGGTACGTGAACAACACACCACACATTTGACTCGTTGTGTTAGAAAGGACTTCGGTTTGTTTGATTCTAATTTTTCACTGTCGAAATTTTTAAACATCCTCTCTCTTGGAATTGACCTGTCCTGATGTTCAGGTTTAATATTTGCAAGATGAACCAAATTCAAATGGCAAAACAAGTTCATTACAAAAAATAGTAACCAAAATGCTTTCAGAACAACCGACACGCCCGGGCGTTGGCGACGTTGGCCAGCATTATTCGTTGGCAGTGCCATCGTGTTCCAGATTTCGGAAGGCATGTTCGGAAATATTATGCTCACGTAACATATCTGTTAGTCAAATTGTTTAAAAATTGTATTTTCCAAATGCAGAACACGGAAAAATTGAAAAGCTTAGTCACCGGTTCGTACTGCGTTTTGGTCGTTTGATCGATTTGCGCCAGACAGCAGGTTCAAGTTTGACCGATTCAATCTCGTGCGCGTCGCAACCGTCATCGAACGGGTTGTGTTAGTTGTCAAGAGAAAATATTTCTCTTCCCAATGAACCATGTTTCGTTGGAGTCCGCATTGTTTAAATGGTACTGTTTTACTATTTTTGACAATTCGAAATAAGCATGTACCGTTTGTCCGATATTGAATGCATATTTCGCTATCATCACTGCCCGTCCGGCTGTTCGCGAATGGTGGAGCAGAAAGTTCAAACATCGTAGCAAACATAAAACCACTCTTTGGCGATACTTCCGCTGCTGTCGATTCATTGTTTACAATTTAAAAACAATAGTCCAGAAAAATTACCTACACCTACCTAGCACCGAATGGTAACCGTCATGTGCGTATTCCCTAACAGGGCCGACGGATTCGGTGCCCGAACGTATCGCACGATTCTACTGCATTCACACACTCGTTTGTATTCGCTTAGTCGTTCGCTCGTTCTACCTGCTTTAGAAAAGTGCACATTAGAAAAAATGGCTGAAACCGCTGTTGACGTATCGGCCGCAGCTCCGGTTGCTGCTTCACCGGCCAAGGCACCGAAGAAAGCCAAAGCCGCCAAGGGAGAAGCCAAAAAACCGAAGAAGCCATCGACACATCCACCAGTCAATGACATGGTAGTGGCTGCCATCAAGACGCTGAAGGAACGCAACGGATCTTCGCTGCAGGCCATCAAGAAGTACATCGCCGCCAACTACAAGTGCGACGTCGCCAAGCTGGCCCCGTTCATCAAGAAGGCCCTGAAATCTGGCGTCGAGAAGGGAAAGCTCACCCAGACCAAGGGTTCCGGTGCATCCGGCTCGTTCAAAATCAAAGCCGGTGCCAAGCAACCGGCTGGCGAGAAGAAGCCGAAGAAGGCTGCTGCCAAAAAACCGAAGAAGGCTGCCGGAGAGAAGAAAAAGGTTGCCAAGAAACCCGCTGGCGAGAAGAAACCGAAGGCCAAAAAGCCTGCAGGTGAGAAAAAGCCGAAAGCCGCCGCTGCAAAGAAGGCTAAGGCAGCACCAGCCAAGGCCGCCAAGAAGGCTGCTGCACCGAAGCAGAAGGCCACCAAGCCATCGAAAGCCGCTGCCAACAAGCCCAAGACCCCGAAGCCAAAGAAGGCCGCGCCAGCCAAAAAAGCTGCCCCGAAGAAGGTGGCTGCCAAGAAGTAAATTGACCCATCGTCAGTCAGTCATCATCATCATGTCGAATTCTACCGTTCTTATTTCGACGGTGTTCAACAAAACAGTCCTTTTCAGGACTACCAAAAAATCCATGCAAAGAATTAATCGATATTTCCTACTTCGCTCGCTTTTGGGTAGTCCGCTTCAACAAAACTGCACAGTAAGAAAAAAAAAAAAAAGTATGCTTTTATCCATCATAGCAGCACTACTTTCTGAGCGTGTGCTTCACCGACACGCTATAGTGGATAAATTGGTGCGCAGCCATAGAGCCGACCCCGCTGCTACGCGCATGCTTCTCTTGTAGTACAATCAAATATGTTCGTTCGCTCAGTCGGTAAGCAGCGACGAAAGGATCGGTAGGTGATCAAATGAAAATGCGGACGGATTATGCACGATGATTGATGAAGTCCGTTCGTAAAAATCTAGCTTGCGAAAATTCATCAATAAAAATGGTTGATGTTTTTGTTCCCAATTATATTTGTATTTTAAAACTATCCCAGTTTTCCTTTTCTTGGAAAATGAATGCCGTTATAGTTTCCATTTAGTGTAGAGCCAGTTCGGACACGGTATCGCTCTGTACGCGGTTTTTCGTATAATCATATTTAATTTAGTAGCTTGACTCTCCAGACGATTGTCGTTTTCATTCAACCAACCTTGCTTGATCGGTAAAAAAAAAATAAATCTATTCTCCAGCGCAATCGACCACCGACCATCGACTTTTCACTTGTAATGTGGGAAATTATCCTAGAAGCTATGGAAAAAAAAACAAGTCTTATGGCGCTTGCATGAGTAAATATGATTGATCGATAGTAAAATAGTAAATTTCTATAAGTTCTTTATCAGAAAATTGTGGTCGTCCTGAAAAGGACGTTTTTTCGATTGGTTTCAGTGCGAATCAAGTGCAATTTAGGCCTTCTTTTCGGTTTTCTTCGGGAGCAACACTGCCTGGATGTTTGGCAGTACACCGCCCTGTGCGATGGTAACTCCGGAGAGCAGTTTGTTCAACTCCTCGTCGTTACGGATGGCCAGCTGCAGATGACGAGGGATGATTCTCGTTTTCTTGTTGTCACGGGCAGCGTTACCGGCCAATTCCAGCACTTCGGCGGCCAGGTATTCCATCACTGCCGCCAGATAGACCGGTGCACCGGCACCGACACGTTCGGCGTAGTTTCCTTTCCGAAGCAGACGGTGGATTCTGCCTACTGGGAACTGCAGACCAGCACGGTTCGAGCGGGACTTTGCCTTTCCCTTAACTTTTCCTCCTTTGCCACGGCCAGACATTTTCTTTTATGTGTTTTGTTTTCGTAAAAAATCCACGAAACGATGCTAACAGCTAGGATGCTAACTCGGTAATACTGGCTGCCGCAGTACTAACCCTCTGTTTTATACCATCTCGCTGTTTCTCGTTCTGCGAATAGGCAGAGCATAAAGCGCAAAAGAGGATCAAATTTTGACCAAGGGGCTGTCCCTACTGCGTTGCCTGTAGCAGGTATAAAACGGGGTTTCTTGGGCGAGCTAGCGTCATTTACGTGAAAACAGCTACTCTGAACGCACGTCAACGTTAGAACGATGGCACCGAAAACTAGTGGAAAGGCGGCCAAAAAATCCGGCAAGGCCCAGAAGAACATCGCCAAGGGTGATAAGAAGAAGAAGAAGATCCGCAGGAAGGAAAGCTACGCTATCTACATCTACAAAGTGTTGAAGCAGGTCCACCCTGATACCGGAGTATCCTCGAAGGCGATGAGCATCATGAACAGTTTCGTCAATGACATCTTCGAACGCATTGCATCCGAGGCATCGCGTTTGGCTCATTACAACAAACGTTCGACGATTACCTCTCGCGAAATCCAGACTGCCGTTCGTCTGCTTTTGCCAGGAGAGTTGGCCAAGCACGCCGTTTCTGAGGGAACCAAAGCCGTCACCAAGTACACCAGCTCCAAGTAAACTGAGAACAACACCGACCCCGTGTATGCGAGAACTAACAAACGGCCCTTTTAAGGGCCACAAACAAATCTACACAAAGTGTTAAATTCGAATTCTCGTGTGTTGTTTTGCTTGCTTCTTCTTTACTCGTTTCGATTGTGATGGTGGTGGCCGTTTGTGAAAGAAAGTGCAATAGAGGGAAGGTGCTGGGCAATTGGTTTGAGTGAGTTTAGTTGTTTTGAACAATCTCATCCAATTTGTGCATTACATTATGCTGGAACTGAATTCCTTGAAACCAGCCACACACCGTTGCGGAAGCGAGAGAGAGCGAATTGTTTTAGGCACTACTTTTGTACAGGGATGACCAAAGATTTCCCGCCTTTTCCGAAGAACGGCGAAAGAAGACATTGATAAAACAAAAAACTTATCACATTCTCAGAGGGTAAATTTTGAAAAGGCGTCCCATAGTAAAGTATTCTTCTATGATGCTTTGATGGTAAGACTTCATCACGAAGACGACAAGCAAATGTAAATTTCTTTCGAACATGCACTTTTTCATTTGATTGCGCGCGTGCGTGTGTGTTTGTTTTCGTGAAAATCGCAGGTTTTCGAGAAGAATAAATCTCCTGTGCCAAAATAACGAAAATGTCTCAAAATCGGACATCATCTCTAGCAACCGAAGTTTACTGTTTGCTTGTTAGGAACAATTAGATTTGTACCTGCAGGACAGAAAACATTAGTTTGTTCGATTTTGCGAGTGGTGATTTATATTTTAATAGCGATTTGAGTTAGCATTCATCATTTATCACTCATCCATCGATTATCAATGAAAGGAGATGAATTCGGAGACAAAGAACGAAAAAGAAGATTTTCCGCTTTCCAAAAACATACACCAATACATATGTATATCAACGTCATACTGGTTTACTTCAATGTATGGGTATTGGTTTTTCCCTCAGTCATAATAAAGTTCATTCTTATGTTCTCTAACTTGCTTTTCTCTCTCTCTCGCTCTCCCAACGCACCTCTGTTTGCGATAAGTTGGAACATGTTGTTCATGGCAGTCTACACACACACACACACACACACACACAATTTGCGCAATAGTGCAACTGAGGTATGCGATTCACAAAATTGCTTGCTACTGAAAATTGCGGAAAAGAAAACACAAGACAAATTTTTTCAATTTTGTAGGCACAAGCGTTTTGAAACACGTACAATAACGGGAAGGTATCATATAAAGATTGGTTTTTACTTTTGTCGTTAAGTTTTTTTTTTCATGTACGTATTGTTTACCTCTCGGATGGTGGTAGGTAGAAACGAACAACCGTTTATACGACGCAAAGTCAAACCGATTTCCCATATCCCATCCATGAGCATGAGCAGAGGGAGAAAAAATACCGGTTAACCTGGACTACTTTTCACTTGAGAGTTTGAGAGATTTTTCACCATTTCAACCATTTTTCGTTCAGTTGCCATTTGTCATTGTTGCTAAGCTAACCTAACCATCCGAACAGCGAGAGTTCCGTTCACTGCGTTAGGATTGAGTAAGCCGCGTTCATCGTTTGATCATGTCAACGAAACTCAACAATCGATGCTAAATAAGCAACTTGCTATTGAGTAATCTTTCAGTAATTTCTTACATGGACCGTCGGAAAACAATTCGGAGTTCCTGTTTTCCAAGTAGATAGTCTTTCCAATAGGATATTCTAATGAGCAGCAGTTTTTATTTTTCCTGCTAGAATCGCACACCAATACACACTTACCAACCACTAAACTGCGGTTCGGTCTAGACAATTGGTGTACACTGTTGCCATAGTTGTTCGTCGGTTATTTTCATTCTCTCTTTCACGCCTCTCGCATTCTCGTAGTAGCCAATATTACTCTCCTTATTGTTTACGTTCGTGTCGCTATCGTATTTGTGGCATTCGTATTCGTTCGAAAATATATGTTAGTCGAATGGTCGAAACATCATCGGATTGATGAAAATATGTTCAAACAATCAAAATTATTCGCCAATCCAACAAAACTTTCATTGGCGAGAGTGTACTGTTTAATGAACTCTTCTCTCAATGTTTCAATATTCAGTTGCAATACTTAAAGCTCTAAACGTTTTCTCGAAAAATACCGACACAAGTTACCAAGCTAATTGGATTGGTGGTACTGACGATGCTTTTGGTTGTCAATAATAAACAATGCCACGTGTAGGGGCCGCTAATGTAATGTAAATGAATATACAGACACACACACACACACACACACACGCACGCGCGCGTTTATGCGACCTTGCCCTCCGGTTCTGAGACCGATGGCTGAACTTAGGTACAGCTTGATTTTCGTTTCCTCATATACACATTACATTACCATTTGTTTTTGGCCTGTGTGTGTGGCAGTGTTTATTCACCATCATGGTGGTAGCTACGATATCTTCTTCTTCTTCTTCTTTTTTTCTAGTCGGTCGTCACCATTCATGAGATGATGCCGACCAATGACACAGATACATGCGCTATATTGGATCGGTGTGTCGTCACGGATACGAACGAAAATTATTCTCTTATTTCTCGTGCGACACTTTCTCTAAGATTATATGATCAAGTTTGGATGTTTTAATGGCTGCATTTTCCGGTAAATCGATGGGAAAGATTTTCGCCATTGAACTCACATCGATCATTCTAAAATTCCGATTCGTCTGGTATGACCGATTTTGTCTTCTGTTTTCCAAACACTGAAAAAGCGGACATCATTTTCGCATCAGGTAGATACACCGATTCAGGGTAAAATTCCGAAAACGAAAATGAACAAAGGTCGCTATACTTGATTTGCGCATTATACTTTCCAGGCGTATCACAACTTTAGCAATCTTTAATTCAAAGCAATCTTAAATATTTCTTTATCACAGTGAGGTGGTCGTCCTGAAAAGGACGGGTTCTGTAAGGGGGGTAACACCAATATGTTCCGGAAATCGCAATTTAGGCCTTTTTCTCGGTTTTCTTCGGGAGCAGCACTGCCTGGATGTTTGGCAGTACACCGCCCTGTGCGATGGTAACTCCGGAGAGCAGTTTGTTCAACTCCTCGTCGTTACGGATGGCCAGCTGCAGATGGCGAGGGATGATTCTCGTTTTCTTGTTGTCACGGGCAGCGTTACCGGCCAATTCCAGCACTTCGGCGGCCAGGTATTCCATCACTGCCGCCAGATAGACCGGTGCACCGGCACCGACACGTTCGGCGTAGTTTCCCTTCCGGAGCAGACGGTGGATTCTGCCTACTGGGAACTGCAGACCAGCACGGTTTGAGCGGGACTTTGCCTTTCCCTTAACTTTTCCTCCTTTACCACGGCCAGACATTTTGTGTGTGCGTGTTTCTGCGTAAAAAATCCACGAGATGCTGTTAACGACTAGACAGCCAATTCAGTAATACTGGCTGCCGCCGTACTAACCCTCTGTTTTATATCGTCTCACTGTTTCCCGTTCTGCGAACAGGAAAAGGAATTCTAACAAAGGGGCAGTCCATGCGCCGCTCTCAATAGCAGGTATAAAACGAGCTGTCATATGGCAAATAGCGTCATTTAAGTTAAAGCAGTTACTCTGAACGTACGAGAACCGTCAAGCACGATGGCACCGAAAACCAGTGGAAAGGCAGCCAAAAAATCCGGCAAGGCCCAGAAAAACATCGCCAAGGGAGATAAGAAAAAGAAGAAGATCCGCAGGAAGGAAAGCTACGCTATCTACATCTACAAAGTGTTGAAGCAGGTCCACCCTGATACCGGAGTATCCTCGAAGGCGATGAGCATCATGAACAGTTTCGTCAATGACATCTTCGAACGCATTGCATCCGAGGCATCGCGTTTGGCCCATTACAACAAACGTTCGACGATTACCTCTCGCGAAATCCAGACCGCCGTTCGTCTGCTTTTGCCAGGAGAGTTGGCCAAGCACGCCGTTTCGGAAGGAACCAAAGCCGTCACCAAGTACACTAGCTCCAAGTAAACTGAGTGAGAACAACCAAACCCCCCCGATCGTGTGTGTGCATACGAATCGCCAAGCATAATCGGCCCTTTTAAGGGCCACAAACAAATCTACACAAAGTGTTAAGTTCGCATATTTCCCTCATTCAATCACCAAACACATTTTGTTCGTTGATGATTTTACTTTCATCAGCCAACAAACACCTAACGAGAAAAACAGAACAAATTATGAACAACACAGGTACAATTGTTCTCGCGTTTCGGAGTATTCATCCATGCCATATGGACAATATATTGTTCGGAGCAAAAATATGTTGGTTTCGAAATAAAGAAAAGTATCGATTACTTTTCGGACCAATCGACAGACTTGGTCGACCAACCAAATAATAAATTGCTACACATACACATGCATGCTACTGTAAACCAACCAATGACATATCAACAGCAATCGTTTTTCTATCCTAGGCGGCTTTGAGCAAATGCTGCATGTTGTATAGTCGAAATTCGAAGCCAACAGCATTGACAGTTGACCAGAACAGTTGAATGGGAATGAATGATTTCGAAAAGATAGTTCATGTTAAACAACATAACTAATTTCATTTCTCAAATGTTACGTTTTTCAGCGGCGCGTTAAGTAGTACTCAAGTGTCAACAGCAGTTTGAAACTCACAACCGACCAGAAATAATAATGTCGTGTTTGCTTGATGCGAAACCGAAAACCAGTTTCCACCCTAACGACTGCTGGTTAAATTGTTTAGCGGCCCTTACACGAGCATTAAAAATGTCATTACTGAATTATTAATGAACGTGTAATGGTGCAGTAATGACGAGATTTCAAACAAATTTGAAATACATCATTACTTAGTTACATTAAAACTGACATTTTTAATGCTCGTGTAAGGGCCGCTTTTGTTTGAAAACCTAGTTGTTGGACTGAAAAATCTAGTCAGTTTCGAACCCGGTTGAATTCACACTACTCACTACTCTATTGCACACTTCTTACTATTCTCATATCATCACCACCACCACCACCATCATCATCATCATCATCATGATTATAGATTATAATGAATACCAGCAAATGCTAACTAATTCTTTGCGAAACATATTGGTGGCCCTGAAAAGGGCCTTTTATCCTTCCGTATTATGTTATGTGTGTTCTCGTTACGACGTTTAACCTCCGAAACCATACAGAGTGCGACCCTGTCGCTTCAGAGCATACACGACATCCATGGCGGTGACGGTCTTGCGCTTGGCGTGTTCAGTGTAGGTTACTGCATCTCGGATCACATTTTCCAGGAACACCTTCAGCACTCCACGAGTTTCCTCATAGATCAGACCGGAGATACGCTTGACACCACCACGACGAGCCAGACGACGGATAGCGGGCTTGGTAATTCCCTGGATGTTATCACGAAGCACTTTACGATGACGCTTGGCGCCTCCTTTTCCGAGTCCCTTTCCTCCTTTGCCGCGACCAGTCATTTTTCTCTGCTAGCTGCTTGTTCTTGCAAGTAAGACAGTACAAGTGAAACTAATGCCACTTCGCAGACCGGTGCTTTTTTTTATACCTACCGAGAGGGTCCGTTTCGTGCTTTGCTTTGTGCTGATTGGCTGCTTCAGAGCGGTCGGGCAGGTATAAAACAGCCAGCCAGGTCCGTTTTGAGCTCATTCTGTGTTTTGTTTTCAACGCGTACAGTACGGTGTAGAGAGAAAGGATAAGCAAAAGAAAGAAATAATGGCTCGTACCAAGCAGACCGCTCGTAAATCGACCGGAGGAAAGGCTCCTCGTAAGCAACTGGCGACAAAGGCTGCTCGCAAAAGTGCTCCTGCTACTGGCGGAGTGAAGAAACCCCATCGTTATCGGCCAGGAACAGTAGCCCTTCGGGAGATCCGTCGTTACCAGAAATCGACTGAGCTGTTGATTCGCAAGCTGCCGTTCCAGCGTTTAGTGCGTGAAATTGCCCAAGATTTCAAGACCGACCTTCGCTTCCAGAGTTCCGCCGTCATGGCACTGCAGGAGGCCAGCGAAGCCTATCTAGTCGGTTTGTTCGAGGACACCAATCTATGCGCGATCCACGCCAAGCGTGTTACCATCATGCCAAAGGACATCCAGCTGGCTCGTCGGATCCGTGGCGAACGTGCTTAAACAGGCTATCGGCTTTCGTTTGATCTCACAACATATACCCCAAAGGCCCTTTTCAGGGCCACCCAATCAATTACCAACGAGTTTACGAATTCGAATATTTTCCCTTAAACAATCACATACTCAGACACACACACACAAGTTGCGCGCGCACAGAAAATGACATCCGATCCGTTGCACAATTCATGCCCCCCATATGGAAAGTCAGTAATCTATAGGTGTTTGAAATGTTTTCCTTATTTTTTGGTCTTTCATTTTTGTTTCTGCTAAAGTAGCAGTTGAGAGGAGAATAGACGACCTGCTGACAGACAAGCAGCACAGACAATACACATTGCTTCCCTGTTACATAGTTCAGCAAAATTTGTAACCCAGCTTGCAACACATCGTGCACTCGCCGTGTCATGCCATGTGACTGACTGCCTGACAATTCTGACGGGATTCGGCCACCAGTTACTAGTATTACTCTGCTACTGCTACTCTCAATACACTATACTATACAATATTGGTTCAAAATCATGAAAATACCAATTTGTTTCGTTCCAAGACTACCCCGACAGACGCTTGCTTGCCGTTGACATAGTCAACGTCCCATCCCCAGACGACTGGTGGGGATGTTTCTGGCGAAAGAAATACACAGCAATTGCCAATCTTTGAATAGTAGGCTAATGTTCGGTTGGGTTCGGTGCTTTCTTCCGGTACGTGACAATTTTCGGCCAATATCTATCAAATATAAGCAACACTCAAATTCGGTATCAAATCAAATCACTGCTCGAGTTCTTTGTTGCCAATCGATTGAGACTGAGAGACTGACTATGTCTGGCACGCACGCTAGACAGATGGAGGTGTCGAAGGATTATTATTATTATTTAATGGTAATACTTGCACCGTATATTTTGCATGTAAAATCCTAAATGCGCTCCACAATTCCGGTATTCTGATTTGGGAAAGATTGTTTTTTGGTTATTGCTTCTGATGACAAATATTCTCAGCCCAGCCAGCCGTTTGTGGTACGTGAACAACACACCACACATTTGACTCGTTGTGTTAGAAAGGACTTCGGTTTGTTTGATTCTAATTTTTCACTGTCGAAATTTTTAAACATCCTCTCTCTTGGAATTGACCTGTCCTGATGTTCAGGTTTAATATTTGCAAGATGAACCAAATTCAAATGGCAAAACAAGTTCATTACAAAAAATAGTAACCAAAATGCTTTCAGAACAACCGACACGCCCGGGCGTTGGCGACGTTGGCCAGCATTATTCGTTGGCAGTGCCATCGTGTTCCAGATTTCGGAAGGCATGTTCGGAAATATTATGCTCACGTAACATATCTGTTAGTCAAATTGTTTAAAAATTGTATTTTCCAAATGCAGAACACGGAAAAATTGAAAAGCTTAGTCACCGGTTCGTACTGCGTTTTGGTCGTTTGATCGATTTGCGCCAGACAGCAGGTTCAAGTTTGACCGATTCAATCTCGTGCGCGTCGCAACCGTCATCGAACGGGTTGTGTTAGTTGTCAAGAGAAAATATTTCTCTTCCCAATGAACCATGTTTCGTTGGAGTCCGCATTGTTTAAATGGTACTGTTTTACTATTTTTGACAATTCGAAATAAGCATGTACCGTTTGTCCGATATTGAATGCATATTTCGCTATCATCACTGCCCGTCCGGCTGTTCGCGAATGGTGGAGCAGAAAGTTCAAACATCGTAGCAAACATAAAACCACTCTTTGGCGATACTTCCGCTGCTGTCGATTCATTGTTTACAATTTAAAAAACAATAGTCCAGAAAAATTACCTACACCTACCTAGCACCGAATGGTAACCGTCATGTGCGTATTCCCTAACAGGGCCGACGGATTCGGTGCCCGAACGTATCGCACGATTCTACTGCATTCACACACTCGTTTGTATTCGCTTAGTCGTTCGCTCGTTCTACCTGCTTTAGAAAAGTGCACATTAGAAAAAATGGCTGAAACCGCTGTTGACGTATCGGCCGCAGCTCCGGTTGCTGCTTCACCGGCCAAGGCACCGAAGAAAGCCAAAGCCGCCAAGGGAGAAGCCAAAAAACCGAAGAAGCCATCGACACATCCACCAGTCAATGACATGGTAGTGGCTGCCATCAAGACGCTGAAGGAACGCAACGGATCTTCGCTGCAGGCCATCAAGAAGTACATCGCCGCCAACTACAAGTGCGACGTCGCCAAGCTGGCCCCGTTCATCAAGAAGGCCCTGAAATCTGGCGTCGAGAAGGGAAAGCTCACCCAGACCAAGGGTTCCGGTGCATCCGGCTCGTTCAAAATCAAAGCCGGTGCCAAGCAACCGGCTGGCGAGAAGAAGCCGAAGAAGGCTGCTGCCAAAAAACCGAAGAAGGCTGCCGGAGAGAAGAAAAAGGTTGCCAAGAAACCCGCTGGCGAGAAGAAACCGAAGGCCAAAAAGCCTGCAGGTGAGAAAAAGCCGAAAGCCGCCGCTGCAAAGAAGGCTAAGGCAGCACCAGCCAAGGCCGCCAAGAAGGCTGCTGCACCGAAGCAGAAGGCCACCAAGCCATCGAAAGCCGCTGCCAACAAGCCCAAGACCCCGAAGCCAAAGAAGGCCGCGCCAGCCAAAAAAGCTGCCCCGAAGAAGGTGGCTGCCAAGAAGTAAATTGACCCATCGTCAGTCAGTCATCATCATCATGTCGAATTCTACCGTTCTTATTTCGACGGTGTTCAACAAAACAGTCCTTTTCAGGACTACCAAAAAATCCATGCAAAGAATTAATCGATATTTCCTACTTCGCTCGCTTTTGGGTAGTCCGCTTCAACAAAACTGCACAGTAAGAAAAAAAAAAAAAGTATGCTTTTATCCATCACAGCAGCACTACTTTCTGAGCGTGTGCTTCACCGACACGCTATAGTGGATAAATTGGTGCGCAGCCATAGAGCCGACCCCGCTGCTACGCGCATGCTTCTCTTGTAGTACAATCAAATATGTTCGTTCGCTCAGTCGGTAAGCAGCGACGAAAGGATCGGTAGGTGATCAAATGAAAATGCGGACGGATTATGCACGATGATTGATGAAGTCCGTTCGTAAAAATCTAGCTTGCGAAAATTCATCAATAAAAATGGTTGATGTTTTTGTTCCCAATTATATTTGTATTTTAAAACTATCCCAGTTTTCCTTTTCTTGGAAAATGAATGCCGTTATAGTTTCCATTTAGTGTAGAGCCAGTTCGGACACGGTATCGCTCTGTACGCGGTTTTTCGTATAATCATATTTAATTTAGTAGCTTGACTCTCCAGACGATTGTCGTTTTCATTCAACCAACCTTGCTTGATCGGTAAAAAAAAAATAAATCTATTCTCCAGCGCAATCGACCACCGACCATCGACTTTTCACTTGTAATGTGGGAAATTATCCTAGAAGCTATGGAAAAAAAAACAAGTCTTATGGCGCTTGCATGAGTAAATATGATTGATCGATAGTAAAATAGTAAATTTCTATAAGTTCTTTATCAGAAAATTGTGGTCGTCCTGAAAAGGACGTTTTTTCGATTGGTTTCAGTGCGAATCAAGTGCAATTTAGGCCTTCTTTTCGGTTTTCTTCGGGAGCAACACTGCCTGGATGTTTGGCAGTACACCGCCCTGTGCGATGGTAACTCCGGAGAGCAGTTTGTTCAACTCCTCGTCGTTACGGATGGCCAGCTGCAGATGACGAGGGATGATTCTCGTTTTCTTGTTGTCACGGGCAGCGTTACCGGCCAATTCCAGCACTTCGGCGGCCAGGTATTCCATCACTGCCGCCAGATAGACCGGTGCACCGGCACCGACACGTTCGGCGTAGTTTCCTTTCCGAAGCAGACGGTGGATTCTGCCTACTGGGAACTGCAGACCAGCACGGTTCGAGCGGGACTTTGCCTTTCCCTTAACTTTTCCTCCTTTGCCACGGCCAGACATTTTCTTTTATGTGTTTTGTTTTCGTAAAAAATCCACGAAACGATGCTAACAGCTAGGATGCTAACTCGGTAATACTGGCTGCCGCAGTACTAACCCTCTGTTTTATACCATCTCGCTGTTTCTCGTTCTGCGAATAGGCAGAGCATAAAGCGCAAAAGAGGATCAAATTTTGACAAAGGGGCTGTCCCTACTGCGTTGCCTGTAGCAGGTATAAAACGGGGTTTCTTGGGCGAGCTAGCGTCATTTACGTGAAAACAGCTACTCTGAACGCACGTCAACGTTAGAACGATGGCACCGAAAACTAGTGGAAAGGCGGCCAAAAAATCCGGCAAGGCCCAGAAGAACATCGCCAAGGGTGATAAGAAGAAGAAGAAGATCCGCAGGAAGGAAAGCTACGCTATCTAAATCTACAAAGTGTTGAAGCAGGTCCACCCTGATACCGGAGTATCCTCGAAGGCGATGAGCATCATGAACAGTTTCGTCAATGACATCTTCGAACGCATTGCATCCGAGGCATCGCGTTTGGCTCATTACAACAAACGTTCGACGATTACCTCTCGCGAAATCCAGACTGCCGTTCGTCTGCTTTTGCCAGGAGAGTTGGCCAAGCACGCCGTTTCTGAGGGAACCAAAGCCGTCACCAAGTACACCAGCTCCAAGTAAACTGAGAACAACACCGACCCCGTGTATGCGAGAACTAACAAACGGCCCTTTTAAGGGCCACAAACAAATCTACACAAAGTGTTAAATTCGAATTCTCGTGTGTTGTTTTGCTTGCTTCTTCTTTACTCGTTTCGATTGTGATGGTGGTGGCCGTTTGTGAAAGAAAGTGCAATAGAGGGAAGGTGCTGGGCAATTGGTTTGAGTGAGTTTAGTTGTTTTGAACAATCTCATCCAATTTGTGCATTACATTATGCTGGAACTGAATTCCTTGAAACCAGCCACACACCGTTGCGGAAGCGAGAGAGAGCGAATTGTTTTAGGCACTACTTTTGTACAGGGATGACCAAAGATTTCCCGCCTTTTCCGAAGAACGGCGAAAGAAGACATTGATAAAACAAAAAACTTATCACATTCTCAGAGGGTAAATTTTGAAAAGGCGTCCCATAGTAAAGTATTCTTCTATGATGCTTTGATGGTAAGACTTCATCACGAAGACGACAAGCAAATGTAAATTTCTTTCGAACATGCACTTTTTCATTTGATTGCGCGCGTGCGTGTGTGTTTGTTTTCGTGAAAATCGCAGGTTTTCGAGAAGAATAAATCTCCTGTGCCAAAATAACGAAAATGTCATTATCTCTAGCAACCGAAGTTTACTGTTTGCTTGTTAGGAACAATTAGATTTGTACCTGCAGGACAGAAAACATTAGTTTGTTCGATTTTGCGAGTGGTGATTTATATTTTAATAGCGATTTGAGTTAGCATTCATCATTTATCACTCATCCATCGATTATCAATGAAAGGAGATGAATTCGGAGACAAAGAACGAAAAAGAAGATTTTCCGCTTTCCAAAAACATACACCAATACATATGTATATCAACGTCATACTGGTTTACTTCAATGTATGGGTATTGGTTTTTCCCTCAGTCATAATAAAGTTCATTCTTATGTTCTCTAACTTGCTTTTCTCTCTCTCTCGCTCTCCCAACGCACCTCTGTTTGCGATAAGTTGGAACATGTTGTTCATGGCAGTCTACACACACACACACACACACACACAATTTGCGCAATAGTGCAACTGAGGTATGCGATTCACAAAATTGCTTGCTACTGAAAATTGCGGAAAAGAAAACACAAGACAAATTTTTTCAATTTTGTAGGCACAAGCGTTTTGAAACACGTACAATAACGGGAAGGTATCATATAAAGATTGGTTTTTACTTTTGTCGTTAAGTTTTTTTTTTCATGTACGTATTGTTTACCTCTCGGATGGTGGTAGGTAGAAACGAACAACCGTTTATACGACGCAAAGTCAAACCGATTTCCCATATCCCATCCATGAGCATGAGCAGAGGGAGAAAAAATACCGGTTAACCTGGACTACTTTTCACTTGAGAGTTTGAGAGATTTTTCACCATTTCAACCATTTTTCGTTCAGTTGCCATTTGTCATTGTTGCTAAGCTAACCTAACCATCCGAACAGCGAGAGTTCCGTTCACTGCGTTAGGATTGAGTAAGCCGCGTTCATCGTTTGATCATGTCAACGAAACTCAACAATCGATGCTAAATAAGCAACTTGCTATTGAGTAATCTTTCAGTAATTTCTTACATGGACCGTCGGAAAACAATTCGGAGTTCCTGTTTTCCAAGTAGATAGTCTTTCCAATAGGATATTCTAATGAGCAGCAGTTTTTATTTTTCCTGCTAGAATCGCACACCAATACACACTTACCAACCACTAAACTGCGGTTCGGTCTAGACAATTGGTGTACACTGTTGCCATAGTTGTTCGTCGGTTATTTTCATTCTCTCTTTCACGCCTCTCGCATTCTCGTAGTAGCCAATATTACTCTCCTTATTGTTTACGTTCGTGTCGCTATCGTATTTGTGGCATTCGTATTCGTTCGAAAATATATGTTAGTCGAATGGTCGAAACATCATCGGATTGATGAAAATATGTTCAAACAATCAAAATTATTCGCCAATCCAACAAAACTTTCATTGGCGAGAGTGTACTGTTTAATGAACTCTTCTCTCAATGTTTCAATATTCAGTTGCAATACTTAAAGCTCTAAACGTTTTCTCGAAAAATACCGACACAAGTTACCAAGCTAATTGGATTGGTGGTACTGACGATGCTTTTGGTTGTCAATAATAAACAATGCCACGTGTAGGGGCCGCTAATGTAATGTAAATGAATATACAGACACACACACACACACACACACACGCACGCGCGCGTTTATGCGACCTTGCCCTCCGGTTCTGAGACCGATGGCTGAACTTAGGTACAGCTTGATTTTCGTTTCCTCATATACACATTACATTACCATTTGTTTTTGGCCTGTGTGTGTGGCAGTGTTTATTCACCATCATGGTGGTAGCTACGATATCTTCTTCTTCTTCTTCTTTTTTTCTAGTCGGTCGTCACCATTCATGAGATGATGCCGACCAATGACACAGATACATGCGCTATATTGGATCGGTGTGTCGTCACGGATACGAACGAAAATTATTCTCTTATTTCTCGTGCGACACTTTCTCTAAGATTATATGATCAAGTTTGGATGTTTTAATGGCTGCATTTTCCGGTAAATCGATGGGAAAGATTTTCGCCATTGAACTCACATCGATCATTCTAAAATTCCGATTCGTCTGGTATGACCGATTTTGTCTTCTGTTTTCCAAACACTGAAAAAGCGGACATCATTTTCGCATCAGGTAGATACACCGATTCAGGGTAAAATTCCGAAAACGAAAATGAACAAAGGTCGCTATACTTGATTTGCGCATTATACTTTCCAGGCGTATCACAACTTTAGCAATCTTTAATTCAAAGCAATCTTAAATATTTCTTTATCACAGTGAGGTGGTCGTCCTGAAAAGGACGGGTTCTGTAAGGGGGGTAACACCAATATGTTCCGGAAATCGCAATTTAGGCCTTTTTCTCGGTTTTCTTCGGGAGCAGCACTGCCTGGATGTTTGGCAGTACACCGCCCTGTGCGATAGTAACTCCGGAGAGCAGTTTGTTCAACTCCTCGTCGTTACGGATGGCCAGCTGCAGATGGCGAGGGATGATTCTCGTTTTCTTGTTGTCACGGGCAGCGTTACCGGCCAATTCCAGCACTTCGGCGGCCAGGTATTCCATCACTGCCGCCAGATAGACCGGTGCACCGGCACCGACACGTTCGGCGTAGTTTCCCTTCCGGAGCAGACGGTGGATTCTGCCTACTGGGAACTGCAGACCAGCACGGTTTGAGCGGGACTTTGCCTTTCCCTTAACTTTTCCTCCTTTACCACGGCCAGACATTTTGTGTGTGCGTGTTTCTGCGTAAAAAATCCACGAGATGCTGTTAACGACTAGACAGCCAATTCAGTAATACTGGCTGCCGCCGTACTAACCCTCTGTTTTATATCGTCTCACTGTTTCCCGTTCTGCGAACAGGAAAAGGAATTCTAACAAAGGGGCAGTCCATGCGCCGCTCTCAATAGCAGGTATAAAACGAGCTGTCATATGGCAAATAGCGTCATTTAAGTTAAAGCAGTTACTCTGAACGTACGAGAACCGTCAAGCACGATGGCACCGAAAACCAGTGGAAAGGCAGCCAAAAAATCCGGCAAGGCCCAGAAAAACATCGCCAAGGGAGATAAGAAAAAGAAGAAGATCCGCAGGAAGGAAAGCTACGCTATCTACATCTACAAAGTGTTGAAGCAGGTCCACCCTGATACCGGAGTATCCTCGAAGGCGATGAGCATCATGAACAGTTTCGTCAATGACATCTTCGAACGCATTGCATCCGAGGCATCGCGTTTGGCCCATTACAACAAACGTTCGACGATTACCTCTCGCGAAATCCAGACCGCCGTTCGTCTGCTTTTGCCAGGAGAGTTGGCCAAGCACGCCGTTTCGGAAGGAACCAAAGCCGTCACCAAGTACACTAGCTCCAAGTAAACTGAGTGAGAACAACCAAACCCCCCCGATCGTGTGTGTGCATACGAATCGCCAAGCATAATCGGCCCTTTTAAGGGCCACAAACAAATCTACACAAAGTGTTAAGTTCGCATATTTCCCTCATTCAATCACCAAACACATTTTGTTCGTTGATGATTTTACTTTCATCAGCCAACAAACACCTAACGAGAAAAACAGAACAAATTATGAACAACACAGGTACAATTGTTCTCGCGTTTCGGAGTATTCATCCATGCCATATGGACAATATATTGTTCGGAGCAAAAATATGTTGGTTTCGAAATAAAGAAAAGTATCGATTACTTTTCGGACCAATCGACAGACTTGGTCGACCAACCAAATAATAAATTGCTACACATACACATGCATGCTACTGTAAACCAACCAATGACATATCAACAGCAATCGTTTTTCTATCCTAGGCGGCTTTGAGCAAATGCTGCATGTTGTATAGTCGAAATTCGAAGCCAACAGCATTGACAGTTGACCAGAACAGTTGAATGGGAATGAATGATTTCGAAAAGATAGTTCATGTTAAACAACATAACTAATTTCTTTTCTCAAATGTTACGTTTTTCAGCGGCGCGTTGAGTAGTACTCAAGTGTCAACAGCAGTTTGAAACTCACAACCGACCAGAAATAATAATGTCGTGTTTGCTTGATGCGAAACCGAAAACCAGTTTCCACCCTAACGACTGCTGGTTAAATTGTTTGTTTGAAAACCTAGTTGTTGGACTGAAAAATCTAGTCAGTTTCGAACCCGGTTGAATTCACACTACTCACTACTCTATTGCACACTTCTTACTATTCTCATATCATCACCACCACCACCACCATCATCATCATCATCATCATCATGATTATAGATTATAATGAATACCAGCAAATGCTAACTAATTCTTTGCGAAACATATTGGTGGCCCTGAAAAGGGCCTTTTATCCTTCCGTATTATGTTATGTGTGTTCTCGTTACGACGTTTAACCTCCGAAACCATACAGAGTGCGACCCTGTCGCTTCAGAGCATACACGACATCCATGGCGGTGACGGTCTTGCGCTTGGCGTGTTCAGTGTAGGTTACTGCATCTCGGATCACATTTTCCAGGAACACCTTCAGCACTCCACGAGTTTCCTCATAGATCAGACCGGAGATACGCTTGACACCACCACGACGAGCCAGACGACGGATAGCGGGCTTGGTAATTCCCTGGATGTTATCACGAAGCACTTTACGATGACGCTTGGCGCCTCCTTTTCCGAGTCCCTTTCCTCCTTTGCCGCGACCAGTCATTTTTCTCTGCTAGCTGCTTGTTCTTGCAAGTAAGACAGTACAAGTGAAACTAATGCCACTTCGCAGACCGGTGCTTTTTTTTATACCTACCGAGAGGGTCCGTTTCGTGCTTTGCTTTGTGCTGATTGGCTGCTTCAGAGCGGTCGGGCAGGTATAAAACAGCCAGCCAGGTCCGTTTTGAGCTCATTCTGTGTTTTGTTTTCAACGCGTACAGTACGGTGTAGAGAGAAAGGATAAGCAAAAGAAAGAAATAATGGCTCGTACCAAGCAGACCGCTCGTAAATCGACCGGAGGAAAGGCTCCTCGTAAGCAACTGGCGACAAAGGCTGCTCGCAAAAGTGCTCCTGCTACTGGCGGAGTGAAGAAACCCCATCGTTATCGGCCAGGAACAGTAGCCCTTCGGGAGATCCGTCGTTACCAGAAATCGACTGAGCTGTTGATTCGCAAGCTGCCGTTCCAGCGTTTAGTGCGTGAAATTGCCCAAGATTTCAAGACCGACCTTCGCTTCCAGAGTTCCGCCGTCATGGCACTGCAGGAGGCCAGCGAAGCCTATCTAGTCGGTTTGTTCGAGGACACCAATCTATGCGCGATCCACGCCAAGCGTGTTACCATCATGCCAAAGGACATCCACCTGGCTCGTCGGATCCGTGGCGAACGTGCTTAAACAGGCTATCGGCTTTCGTTTGATCTCACAACATATACCCCAAAGGCCCTTTTCAGGGCCACCCAATCAATTACCAACGAGTTTACGAATTCGAATATTTTCCCTTAAACAATCACATACTCAGACACACACACACAAGTTGCGCGCGCACAGAAAATGACATCCGATCCGTTGCACAATTCATGCCCCCCATATGGAAAGTCAGTAATCTATAGGTGTTTGAAATGTTTTCCTTATTTTTTGGTCTTTCATTTTTGTTTCTGCTAAAGTAGCAGTTGAGAGGAGAATAGACGACCTGCTGACAGACAAGCAGCACAGACAATACACATTGCTTCCCTGTTACATAGTTCAGCAAAATTTGTAACCCAGCTTGCAACACATCGTGCACTCGCCGTGTCATGCCATGTGACTGACTGCCTGACAATTCTGACGGGATTCGGCCACCAGTTACTAGTATTACTCTGCTACTGCTACTCTCAATACACTATACTATACAATATTGGTTCAAAATCATGAAAATACCAATTTGTTTCGTTCCAAGACTACCCCGACAGACGCTTGCTTGCCGTTGACATAGTCAACGTCCCATCCCCAGACGACTGGTGGGGATGTTTCTGGCGAAAGAAATACACAGCAATTGCCAATCTTTGAATAGTAGGCTAATGTTCGGTTGGGTTCGGTGCTTTCTTCCGGTACGTGACAATTTTCGGCCAATATCTATCAAATATAAGCAACACTCAAATTCGGTATCAAATCAAATCACTGCTCGAGTTCTTTGTTGCCAATCGATTGAGACTGAGAGACTGACTATGTCTGGCACGCACGCTAGACAGATGGAGGTGTCGAAGGATTATTATTATTATTTAATGGTAATACTTGCACCGTATATTTTGCATGTAAAATCCTAAATGCGCTCCACAATTCCGGTATTCTGATTTGGGAAAGATTGTTTTTTGGTTATTGCTTCTGATGACAAATATTCTCAGCCCAGCCAGCCGTTTGTGGTACGTGAACAACACACCACACATTTGACTCGTTGTGTTAGAAAGGACTTCGGTTTGTTTGATTCTAATTTTTCACTGTCGAAATTTTTAAACATCCTCTCTCTTGGAATTGACCTGTCCTGATGTTCAGGTTTAATATTTGCAAGATGAACCAAATTCAAATGGCAAAACAAGTTCATTACAAAAAATAGTAACCAAAATGCTTTCAGAACAACCGACACGCCCGGGCGTTGGCGACGTTGGCCAGCATTATTCGTTGGCAGTGCCATCGTGTTCCAGATTTCGGAAGGCATGTTCGGAAATATTATGCTCACGTAACATATCTGTTAGTCAAATTGTTTAAAAATTGTATTTTCCAAATGCAGAACACGGAAAAATTGAAAAGCTTAGTCACCGGTTCGTACTGCGTTTTGGTCGTTTGATCGATTTGCGCCAGACAGCAGGTTCAAGTTTGACCGATTCAATCTCGTGCGCGTCGCAACCGTCATCGAACGGGTTGTGTTAGTTGTCAAGAGAAAATATTTCTCTTCCCAATGAACCATGTTTCGTTGGAGTCCGCATTGTTTAAATGGTACTGTTTTACTATTTTTGACAATTCGAAATAAGCATGTACCGTTTGTCCGATATTGAATGCATATTTCGCTATCATCACTGCCCGTCCGGCTGTTCGCGAATGGTGGAGCAGAAAGTTCAAACATCGTAGCAAACATAAAACCACTCTTTGGCGATACTTCCGCTGCTGTCGATTCATTGTTTACAATTTAAAAAACAATAGTCCAGAAAAATTACCTACACCTACCTAGCACCGAATGGTAACCGTCATGTGCGTATTCCCTAACAGGGCCGACGGATTCGGTGCCCGAACGTATCGCACGATTCTACTGCATTCACACACTCGTTTGTATTCGCTTAGTCGTTCGCTCGTTCTACCTGCTTTAGAAAAGTGCACATTAGAAAAAATGGCTGAAACCGCTGTTGACGTATCGGCCGCAGCTCCGGTTGCTGCTTCACCGGCCAAGGCACCGAAGAAAGCCAAAGCCGCCAAGGGAGAAGCCAAAAAACCGAAGAAGCCATCGACACATCCACCAGTCAATGACATGGTAGTGGCTGCCATCAAGACGCTGAAGGAACGCAACGGATCTTCGCTGCAGGCCATCAAGAAGTACATCGCCGCCAACTACAAGTGCGACGTCGCCAAGCTGGCCCCGTTCATCAAGAAGGCCCTGAAATCTGGCGTCGAGAAGGGAAAGCTCACCCAGACCAAGGGTTCCGGTGCATCCGGCTCGTTCAAAATCAAAGCCGGTGCCAAGCAACCGGCTGGCGAGAAGAAGCCGAAGAAGGCTGCTGCCAAAAAACCGAAGAAGGCTGCCGGAGAGAAGAAAAAGGTTGCCAAGAAACCCGCTGGCGAGAAGAAACCGAAGGCCAAAAAGCCTGCAGGTGAGAAAAAGCCGAAAGCCGCCGCTGCAAAGAAGGCTAAGGCAGCACCAGCCAAGGCCGCCAAGAAGGCTGCTGCACCGAAGCAGAAGGCCACCAAGCCATCGAAAGCCGCTGCCAACAAGCCCAAGACCCCGAAGCCAAAGAAGGCCGCGCCAGCCAAAAAAGCTGCCCCGAAGAAGGTGGCTGCCAAGAAGTAAATTGACCCATCGTCAGTCAGTCATCATCATCATGTCGAATTCTACCGTTCTTATTTCGACGGTGTTCAACAAAACAGTCCTTTTCAGGACTACCAAAAAATCCATGCAAAGAATTAATCGATATTTCCTACTTCGCTCGCTTTTGGGTAGTCCGCTTCAACAAAACTGCACAGTAAGAAAAAAAAAAAAAGTATGCTTTTATCCATCACAGCAGCACTACTTTCTGAGCGTGTGCTTCACCGACACGCTATAGTGGATAAATTGGTGCGCAGCCATAGAGCCGACCCCGCTGCTACGCGCATGCTTCTCTTGTAGTACAATCAAATATGTTCGTTCGCTCAGTCGGTAAGCAGCGACGAAAGGATCGGTAGGTGATCAAATGAAAATGCGGACGGATTATGCACGATGATTGATGAAGTCCGTTCGTAAAAATCTAGCTTGCGAAAATTCATCAATAAAAATGGTTGATGTTTTTGTTCCCAATTATATTTGTATTTTAAAACTATCCCAGTTTTCCTTTTCTTGGAAAATGAATGCCGTTATAGTTTCCATTTAGTGTAGAGCCAGTTCGGACACGGTATCGCTCTGTACGCGGTTTTTCGTATAATCATATTTAATTTAGTAGCTTGACTCTCCAGACGATTGTCGTTTTCATTCAACCAACCTTGCTTGATCGGTAAAAAAAAAATAAATCTATTCTCCAGCGCAATCGACCACCGACCATCGACTTTTCACTTGTAATGTGGGAAATTATCCTAGAAGCTATGGAAAAAAAAACAAGTCTTATGGCGCTTGCATGAGTAAATATGATTGATCGATAGTAAAATAGTAAATTTCTATAAGTTCTTTATCAGAAAATTGTGGTCGTCCTGAAAAGGACGTTTTTTCGATTGGTTTCAGTGCGAATCAAGTGCAATTTAGGCCTTCTTTTCGGTTTTCTTCGGGAGCAACACTGCCTGGATGTTTGGCAGTACACCGCCCTGTGCGATGGTAACTCCGGAGAGCAGTTTGTTCAACTCCTCGTCGTTACGGATGGCCAGCTGCAGATGACGAGGGATGATTCTCGTTTTCTTGTTGTCACGGGCAGCGTTACCGGCCAATTCCAGCACTTCGGCGGCCAGGTATTCCATCACTGCCGCCAGATAGACCGGTGCACCGGCACCGACACGTTCGGCGTAGTTTCCTTTCCGAAGCAGACGGTGGATTCTGCCTACTGGGAACTGCAGACCAGCACGGTTCGAGCGGGACTTTGCCTTTCCCTTAACTTTTCCTCCTTTGCCACGGCCAGACATTTTCTTTTATGTGTTTTGTTTTCGTAAAAAATCCACGAAACGATGCTAACAGCTAGGATGCTAACTCGGTAATACTGGCTGCCGCAGTACTAACCCTCTGTTTTATACCATCTCGCTGTTTCTCGTTCTGCGAATAGGCAGAGCATAAAGCGCAAAAGAGGATCAAATTTTGACAAAGGGGCTGTCCCTACTGCGTTGCCTGTAGCAGGTATAAAACGGGGTTTCTTGGGCGAGCTAGCGTCATTTACGTGAAAACAGCTACTCTGAACGCACGTCAACGTTAGAACGATGGCACCGAAAACTAGTGGAAAGGCGGCCAAAAAATCCGGCAAGGCCCAGAAGAACATCGCCAAGGGTGATAAGAAGAAGAAGAAGATCCGCAGGAAGGAAAGCTACGCTATCTAAATCTACAAAGTGTTGAAGCAGGTCCACCCTGATACCGGAGTATCCTCGAAGGCGATGAGCATCATGAACAGTTTCGTCAATGACATCTTCGAACGCATTGCATCCGAGGCATCGCGTTTGGCTCATTACAACAAACGTTCGACGATTACCTCTCGCGAAATCCAGACTGCCGTTCGTCTGCTTTTGCCAGGAGAGTTGGCCAAGCACGCCGTTTCTGAGGGAACCAAAGCCGTCACCAAGTACACCAGCTCCAAGTAAACTGAGAACAACACCGACCCCGTGTATGCGAGAACTAACAAACGGCCCTTTTAAGGGCCACAAACAAATCTACACAAAGTGTTAAATTCGAATTCTCGTGTGTTGTTTTGCTTGCTTCTTCTTTACTCGTTTCGATTGTGATGGTGGTGGCCGTTTGTGAAAGAAAGTGCAATAGAGGGAAGGTGCTGGGCAATTGGTTTGAGTGAGTTTAGTTGTTTTGAACAATCTCATCCAATTTGTGCATTACATTATGCTGGAACTGAATTCCTTGAAACCAGCCACACACCGTTGCGGAAGCGAGAGAGAGCGAATTGTTTTAGGCACTACTTTTGTACAGGGATGACCAAAGATTTCCCGCCTTTTCCGAAGAACGGCGAAAGAAGACATTGATAAAACAAAAAACTTATCACATTCTCAGAGGGTAAATTTTGAAAAGGCGTCCCATAGTAAAGTATTCTTCTATGATGCTTTGATGGTAAGACTTCATCACGAAGACGACAAGCAAATGTAAATTTCTTTCGAACATGCACTTTTTCATTTGATTGCGCGCGTGCGTGTGTGTTTGTTTTCGTGAAAATCGCAGGTTTTCGAGAAGAATAAATCTCCTGTGCCAAAATAACGAAAATGTCATTATCTCTAGCAACCGAAGTTTACTGTTTGCTTGTTAGGAACAATTAGATTTGTACCTGCAGGACAGAAAACATTAGTTTGTTCGATTTTGCGAGTGGTGATTTATATTTTAATAGCGATTTGAGTTAGCATTCATCATTTATCACTCATCCATCGATTATCAATGAAAGGAGATGAATTCGGAGACAAAGAACGAAAAAGAAGATTTTCCGCTTTCCAAAAACATACACCAATACATATGTATATCAACGTCATACTGGTTTACTTCAATGTATGGGTATTGGTTTTTCCCTCAGTCATAATAAAGTTCATTCTTATGTTCTCTAACTTGCTTTTCTCTCTCTCTCGCTCTCCCAACGCACCTCTGTTTGCGATAAGTTGGAACATGTTGTTCATGGCAGTCTACACACACACACACACACACACACAATTTGCGCAATAGTGCAACTGAGGTATGCGATTCACAAAATTGCTTGCTACTGAAAATTGCGGAAAAGAAAACACAAGACAAATTTTTTCAATTTTGTAGGCACAAGCGTTTTGAAACACGTACAATAACGGGAAGGTATCATATAAAGATTGGTTTTTACTTTTGTCGTTAAGTTTTTTTTTTCATGTACGTATTGTTTACCTCTCGGATGGTGGTAGGTAGAAACGAACAACCGTTTATACGACGCAAAGTCAAACCGATTTCCCATATCCCATCCATGAGCATGAGCAGAGGGAGAAAAAATACCGGTTAACCTGGACTACTTTTCACTTGAGAGTTTGAGAGATTTTTCACCATTTCAACCATTTTTCGTTCAGTTGCCATTTGTCATTGTTGCTAAGCTAACCTAACCATCCGAACAGCGAGAGTTCCGTTCACTGCGTTAGGATTGAGTAAGCCGCGTTCATCGTTTGATCATGTCAACGAAACTCAACAATCGATGCTAAATAAGCAACTTGCTATTGAGTAATCTTTCAGTAATTTCTTACATGGACCGTCGGAAAACAATTCGGAGTTCCTGTTTTCCAAGTAGATAGTCTTTCCAATAGGATATTCTAATGAGCAGCAGTTTTTATTTTTCCTGCTAGAATCGCACACCAATACACACTTACCAACCACTAAACTGCGGTTCGGTCTAGACAATTGGTGTACACTGTTGCCATAGTTGTTCGTCGGTTATTTTCATTCTCTCTTTCACGCCTCTCGCATTCTCGTAGTAGCCAATATTACTCTCCTTATTGTTTACGTTCGTGTCGCTATCGTATTTGTGGCATTCGTATTCGTTCGAAAATATATGTTAGTCGAATGGTCGAAACATCATCGGATTGATGAAAATATGTTCAAACAATCAAAATTATTCGCCAATCCAACAAAACTTTCATTGGCGAGAGTGTACTGTTTAATGAACTCTTCTCTCAATGTTTCAATATTCAGTTGCAATACTTAAAGCTCTAAACGTTTTCTCGAAAAATACCGACACAAGTTACCAAGCTAATTGGATTGGTGGTACTGACGATGCTTTTGGTTGTCAATAATAAACAATGCCACGTGTAGGGGCCGCTAATGTAATGTAAATGAATATACAGACACACACACACACACACACACACGCACGCGCGCGTTTATGCGACCTTGCCCTCCGGTTCTGAGACCGATGGCTGAACTTAGGTACAGCTTGATTTTCGTTTCCTCATATACACATTACATTACCATTTGTTTTTGGCCTGTGTGTGTGGCAGTGTTTATTCACCATCATGGTGGTAGCTACGATATCTTCTTCTTCTTCTTCTTTTTTTCTAGTCGGTCGTCACCATTCATGAGATGATGCCGACCAATGACACAGATACATGCGCTATATTGGATCGGTGTGTCGTCACGGATACGAACGAAAATTATTCTCTTATTTCTCGTGCGACACTTTCTCTAAGATTATATGATCAAGTTTGGATGTTTTAATGGCTGCATTTTCCGGTAAATCGATGGGAAAGATTTTCGCCATTGAACTCACATCGATCATTCTAAAATTCCGATTCGTCTGGTATGACCGATTTTGTCTTCTGTTTTCCAAACACTGAAAAAGCGGACATCATTTTCGCATCAGGTAGATACACCGATTCAGGGTAAAATTCCGAAAACGAAAATGAACAAAGGTCGCTATACTTGATTTGCGCATTATACTTTCCAGGCGTATCACAACTTTAGCAATCTTTAATTCAAAGCAATCTTAAATATTTCTTTATCACAGTGAGGTGGTCGTCCTGAAAAGGACGGGTTCTGTAAGGGGGGTAACACCAATATGTTCCGGAAATCGCAATTTAGGCCTTTTTCTCGGTTTTCTTCGGGAGCAGCACTGCCTGGATGTTTGGCAGTACACCGCCCTGTGCGATAGTAACTCCGGAGAGCAGTTTGTTCAACTCCTCGTCGTTACGGATGGCCAGCTGCAGATGGCGAGGGATGATTCTCGTTTTCTTGTTGTCACGGGCAGCGTTACCGGCCAATTCCAGCACTTCGGCGGCCAGGTATTCCATCACTGCCGCCAGATAGACCGGTGCACCGGCACCGACACGTTCGGCGTAGTTTCCCTTCCGGAGCAGACGGTGGATTCTGCCTACTGGGAACTGCAGACCAGCACGGTTTGAGCGGGACTTTGCCTTTCCCTTAACTTTTCCTCCTTTACCACGGCCAGACATTTTGTGTGTGCGTGTTTCTGCGTAAAAAATCCACGAGATGCTGTTAACGACTAGACAGCCAATTCAGTAATACTGGCTGCCGCCGTACTAACCCTCTGTTTTATATCGTCTCACTGTTTCCCGTTCTGCGAACAGGAAAAGGAATTCTAACAAAGGGGCAGTCCATGCGCCGCTCTCAATAGCAGGTATAAAACGAGCTGTCATATGGCAAATAGCGTCATTTAAGTTAAAGCAGTTACTCTGAACGTACGAGAACCGTCAAGCACGATGGCACCGAAAACCAGTGGAAAGGCAGCCAAAAAATCCGGCAAGGCCCAGAAAAACATCGCCAAGGGAGATAAGAAAAAGAAGAAGATCCGCAGGAAGGAAAGCTACGCTATCTACATCTACAAAGTGTTGAAGCAGGTCCACCCTGATACCGGAGTATCCTCGAAGGCGATGAGCATCATGAACAGTTTCGTCAATGACATCTTCGAACGCATTGCATCCGAGGCATCGCGTTTGGCCCATTACAACAAACGTTCGACGATTACCTCTCGCGAAATCCAGACCGCCGTTCGTCTGCTTTTGCCAGGAGAGTTGGCCAAGCACGCCGTTTCGGAAGGAACCAAAGCCGTCACCAAGTACACTAGCTCCAAGTAAACTGAGTGAGAACAACCAAACCCCCCCGATCGTGTGTGTGCATACGAATCGCCAAGCATAATCGGCCCTTTTAAGGGCCACAAACAAATCTACACAAAGTGTTAAGTTCGCATATTTCCCTCATTCAATCACCAAACACATTTTGTTCGTTGATGATTTTACTTTCATCAGCCAACAAACACCTAACGAGAAAAACAGAACAAATTATGAACAACACAGGTACAATTGTTCTCGCGTTTCGGAGTATTCATCCATGCCATATGGACAATATATTGTTCGGAGCAAAAATATGTTGGTTTCGAAATAAAGAAAAGTATCGATTACTTTTCGGACCAATCGACAGACTTGGTCGACCAACCAAATAATAAATTGCTACACATACACATGCATGCTACTGTAAACCAACCAATGACATATCAACAGCAATCGTTTTTCTATCCTAGGCGGCTTTGAGCAAATGCTGCATGTTGTATAGTCGAAATTCGAAGCCAACAGCATTGACAGTTGACCAGAACAGTTGAATGGGAATGAATGATTTCGAAAAGATAGTTCATGTTAAACAACATAACTAATTTCTTTTCTCAAATGTTACGTTTTTCAGCGGCGCGTTGAGTAGTACTCAAGTGTCAACAGCAGTTTGAAACTCACAACCGACCAGAAATAATAATGTCGTGTTTGCTTGATGCGAAACCGAAAACCAGTTTCCACCCTAACGACTGCTGGTTAAATTGTTTGTTTGAAAACCTAGTTGTTGGACTGAAAAATCTAGTCAGTTTCGAACCCGGTTGAATTCACACTACTCACTACTCTATTGCACACTTCTTACTATTCTCATATCATCACCACCACCACCACCATCATCATCATCATCATCATCATGATTATAGATTATAATGAATACCAGCAAATGCTAACTAATTCTTTGCGAAACATATTGGTGGCCCTGAAAAGGGCCTTTTATCCTTCCGTATTATGTTATGTGTGTTCTCGTTACGACGTTTAACCTCCGAAACCATACAGAGTGCGACCCTGTCGCTTCAGAGCATACACGACATCCATGGCGGTGACGGTCTTGCGCTTGGCGTGTTCAGTGTAGGTTACTGCATCTCGGATCACATTTTCCAGGAACACCTTCAGCACTCCACGAGTTTCCTCATAGATCAGACCGGAGATACGCTTGACACCACCACGACGAGCCAGACGACGGATAGCGGGCTTGGTAATTCCCTGGATGTTATCACGAAGCACTTTACGATGACGCTTGGCGCCTCCTTTTCCGAGTCCCTTTCCTCCTTTGCCGCGACCAGTCATTTTTCTCTGCTAGCTGCTTGTTCTTGCAAGTAAGACAGTACAAGTGAAACTAATGCCACTTCGCAGTTTTCAGTTTCAGTTTAAATAATCTTTATTTTCATTTTTTTGTTTACAAAGAGACATGAATTTGGTTTTTAAGTGATTTAGGGTTGCCTTTACATCTTTGATAATGTTTACATTTTTGTTTTGTTTGTGAGTGATGAATTGATTGGCTTTACTTAATGATTACCGTTTCTAACGGAATTTTGGTTGTTTGTTGTCCTTAAATCTACTATATACAAAATATTTACATCTTAACCTACTTAAAATACTAAATTTCGTATAAGTATATACTCGGAATCATGACATTTTTCTCTGAATTTATTACAAATTTTGGTTTTTCTCTCTTCTATAGTATCGAATTTTGCTATGTTATGTACCAGGGATGTACGTGTATCAAACGGGAGATTTAATATCATTTTTAATGTTCTATTCTGCAATACTTGAAGTTTTTTCCGGTGAGAAACAGCACAAGTTTGCCACACCGGAAGCGCGTAGTCCATCACTGGAACAATGATCTGCCTGTAGACGGCCAGTTTGTTTCTTTCACTCAGCTTGGAGCGACGATTGATGAGTGGGTAAAGGCATTTTACCAGCAGGGAACATCTGGACAGCATCTTCTCAATGTGCTGACGGAACAGGAGCTTGGAGTCCATCAGAAGCCCAAGATAGATAGCTTCGGGTGACCAGTCGATCGGGGTGACGCCTAAGGTCACTTTACAGTCAGCTGGGGGATCCAGCCTGGTGGTTTGCCGATGTTTGAACAGGATCACTTGAGTTTTCGGTAGATTCAACTGGATTTTCCACTTCCGCGTGTAGGTGATGAATATGTTCAAACACCTTTGGAGCTTATTCTTGATTTCACGGATTTGCCTGCCCTTCACTAGAATGGCGGTATCATCCGCGAACAGTGATAGCCAGCAACCGTCGGGAAGAGGAGGAATATCCGAGGTGAAGATGCTGTATAGCAATGGACCCAGGAGACTACCTTGGGGAACGCCTGCTGGAATAGTGAAAGCATCTGAGACCGTTCCCTGGAGAGACACTTTGAACGATCTGTTCTGAAGATAACTGCGGATGATTTTCGTCAGGTAAATTGGAACGTTCAGCTCGAGTAACTTGTAAACCAGTCCATCATGCCAAACGTTGTCAAAAGCTTTTTCGACGTCAAGTAGAGCCATGCCGGTTGATTTTGAAACTGTGCGGTTCTGTTTCACAATGTTCACCACTCGCATAAGTTGGTGTGTTGTGGAATGACCCTTCCTAAACCCAAATTGTTCCGGAAGGAGAATGTTGTTTCGGTTCGCGAAGTCTACTATGCGTTCGAGGAGAAGCTTTTCAAATATTTTGCTCATCGATGAAAGCAAACTAATCGGCCTATAGCTCGTAGGAGATGTTGGATCCTTTCCAGGCTTGAGGATTGGAATGATTTTTGCCAATTTCCAAATAGATGGGAAATAACTCATCTCTAGGCACTTGTTAAGAACGTATGTGAGAAAAGTGAGTGCCCTGAGGCTTAGATTTTTCAATACTAAATTGAATACGCCGTCGAAGCCAGGAGCTTTCATGTTCTTTGTGGTTTTAATTGCTGAGCGGATTTGATCAACGGTAAATAATTGATTTGGGTTGACAACACAAGCCATTTCATCCAGGTTTTGGACATTTTCCCTCACTGCTGATTCGAGTGGGCTTTGAATATTAACACCAAGACTATGGGAATTAACAAAGTGGTTTCCGATGATACAGGCCTTTTCTACAGGTGAAACAAGAAGCTTACCATCCGCTTTTAATGGGGGGACTGTCTTGGGTCGATACTTCAGAACTCGGGCAACTTTCCAAAATGGTCTAGAATAATCCTTCAACTTTCCTACCATTTTCCTAAAGCTGTCATTTTTGAGTTCCTCGATTCTACATCTGATTATGACGTTCAGATCAGCAACTAGCTGCTTTTTTATCAGAGTACCAGTTCTCTGAAATTGCCTCCTATAAATATTCCGAAGACGGATATAATATTTGGTGGTTTGGTCGATTGGGATAAAATCGGCTTTTACCGGTTTTTCCCGAATGCACGATTTTTCAGCGCGGTTTAACGCTAGTTGAAAGTTGTTCAGGCACGTCTCGATGTCTTCCGGAGAATTTATTACTGGGTTTTCTTCCAAATGTGAGTCAACCAATCTTTGAAAAACCACCCAATTTACATTGTGAAAATCTTTCCGTTTTTGTATAACCGTTTCTATCTCTCCGCCAAACTCACAGACCACGGGGTAATGATCTGAACTAAGCTCCGAAAGCGTTACTGGTTTGGATATAACAGTGTTGGTGAGGAAAATATCCAAAGTAGACGTTATTCCCGCCGGTGAAAGAAAAGTGGGTTGATCAGGATAGTGAACACAGTAATAACCGAGTTGGCTATCTTCGAAAAGAATTGAACCGTTCTGATTTTTACGGCTATTTCTCCAGAGATCGTGTTTTGCATTGAGATCACCTCCGATAATATATTTTGCATTAGATCTTGTAAGTTTAGCCAAGTCGTTTTTAAATTTTCTTGCTAATCCATTGCTTTCGTAACATTGCTGATGGCAGTAAACAGCAATAATCTTTAGTTTTCCTGAAGATGTTTCGACTTCAATGCACAGGGATTCAATAACAGTTGTGTTATGATGGGGAAGGATTTGAAACTTCAAGCCTTTTCTAACCAAAATGGCTACCCCGCCACCACGAGAATTGAGTCTATCTAACCGCACAGTTGAGAAATTTGGCACAGAGAACGAAATTTCGGGGGAAAGATGAGTTTCAGTGATGATACTTACATCTACCACATTAGATGTGATAAAATCCAACAGCTCAAGTTTTTTCGTTCTAAGAGAACGAGCGTTCCAGTTGAGAATTTTTAACGGTTTAGCAGCCATATCTGATAACGAGAAGACCCAAAGCGTAGATCTGGTCACGACGTGTTCGGCATTGCTGGAGATTGCCGCACATCTCGGTGAAGATGCTCATCAGTTGTTCTGGCGAAAAAAGCTGTTCTGTAGGATTCACCGGGTGTCCGTTGTTCCATACTGAACCGCGTGGAGGGTTTCCGTTCATTACAGAGGGTCCATTAGGAGGGGTCCTAGTACCAGCGCCAGGTAGAGGAGGAAAGTCCGCCTTCGATAATGGAAGGGTTTGTTGTTTCTTATTTCCTTGTTGGGGTTTCGAAGAAGCTTGTTTTCGAATATATTTGTATTCCTCCCGCTTCGGACAGGAACGCTCAGATCCCCGATGATTACCACCGCAATTGGCACAGCGGTAATTGATTGCACCTTCAAGCAAACAGTCACTAGTTGCATGTGACTGCGCACAGTTTCCGCATCGTGGCTTTACATTGCAGTTTCTGGTGCCATGTCCAAAATTTAAGCACCGCTGGCACTGTGTGACGTCTCGATTTGTGCCCCGATACGGTTCCCATCGAACGACCACTGAGCAAATGGTTCTTATAGCCTGCAGTGCATTGAGCGAGACAGTGCCCTTTGCAAAGTGGACCAGGTAAAGAGAGTCCCGGAACGATTGGCTTTTATCTCGGCGAGACATTTGGAATATCCCCACTGGAGATAGCTTGTAGTGTGAACGGAGCTCGTCATCAATTTCCTGCACACTCATCTGTGGAAGTCCTCTTACTACAGCCTTGAACGGTTTATCACCAGAGATGTCGTGGGTGAAAAACTCAGTTTTTGATTTTTTCAGATATGTCATAATATGTTCAAATTCATTCTTAGATTGCACTATCACTTTTATGCCGATCTGGCAGATTTTATACTGCGCACAGATTCCGAGAGCTTTTAATGTTTTCATTAATTTATCCAGGGGAACAGCCTTCACCATGATGGGGGGAAGCTTGATTTTGACTGGTAGCGGTTGATTATTTGGTGGAAAATCTGGATTCAAATCACCAAACCCATCTAGTTCACTGTGATTTGTCACGGTTTTAGCAACACTAGCTATGCTCGCGTGACGTGAAGAACGATTAGAAACGATGCCTGCATCTGATCGCAGACGTTTGCCATCTGGTTCCTTGGGACTAACCAGCACACCGGTACTGGTTTTCTGTTTCGGGCTAGATTTCGAACCGGCGCCCGAACGCCGCCTTCGTTTCGTCATAAGCGAAGAACGGGAGGAAAAACACGAGAGAAAAACGCGCACGCAAGAGAAAACACGTCTGGACTTGTTCACACTTGAATACCGAATCACTGAATCAATGCCACTTCGCAGACCGGTGCTTTTTTTTATACCTACCGAGAGGGTCCGTTTCGTGCTTTGCTTTGTGCTGATTGGCTGCTTCAGAGCGGTCGGGCAGGTATAAAACAGCCAGCCAGGTCCGTTTTGAGCTCATTCTGTGTTTTGTTTTCAACGCGTACAGTACGGTGTAGAGAGAAAGGATAAGCAAAAGAAAGAAATAATGGCTCGTACCAAGCAGACCGCTCGTAAATCGACCGGAGGAAAGGCTCCTCGTAAGCAACTGGCGACAAAGGCTGCTCGCAAAAGTGCTCCTGCTACTGGCGGAGTGAAGAAACCCCATCGTTATCGGCCAGGAACAGTAGCCCTTCGGGAGATCCGTCGTTACCAGAAATCGACTGAGCTGTTGATTCGCAAGCTGCCGTTCCAGCGTTTAGTGCGTGAAATTGCCCAAGATTTCAAGACCGACCTTCGCTTCCAGAGTTCCGCCGTCATGGCACTGCAGGAGGCCAGCGAAGCCTATCTAGTCGGTTTGTTCGAGGACACCAATCTATGCGCGATCCACGCCAAGCGTGTTACCATCATGCCAAAGGACATCCAGCTGGCTCGTCGGATCCGTGGCGAACGTGCTTAAACAGGCTATCGGCTTTCGTTTGATCTCACAACATATACCCCAAAGGCCCTTTTCAGGGCCACCCAATCAATTACCAACGAGTTTACGAATTCGAATATTTTCCCTTAAACAATCACATACTCAGACACACACACACAAGTTGCGCGCGCACAGAAAATGACATCCGATCCGTTGCACAATTCATGCCCCCCATATGGAAAGTCAGTAATCTATAGGTGTTTGAAATGTTTTCCTTATTTTTTGGTCTTTCATTTTTGTTTCTGCTAAAGTAGCAGTTGAGAGGAGAATAGACGACCTGCTGACAGACAAGCAGCACAGACAATACACATTGCTTCCCTGTTACATAGTTCAGCAAAATTTGTAACCCAGCTTGCAACACATCGTGCACTCGCCGTGTCATGCCATGTGACTGACTGCCTGACAATTCTGACGGGATTCGGCCACCAGTTACTAGTATTACTCTGCTACTGCTACTCTCAATACACTATACTATACAATATTGGTTCAAAATCATGAAAATACCAATTTGTTTCGTTCCAAGACTACCCCGACAGACGCTTGCTTGCCGTTGACATAGTCAACGTCCCATCCCCAGACGACTGGTGGGGATGTTTCTGGCGAAAGAAATACACAGCAATTGCCAATCTTTGAATAGTAGGCTAATGTTCGGTTGGGTTCGGTGCTTTCTTCCGGTACGTGACAATTTTCGGCCAATATCTATCAAATATAAGCAACACTCAAATTCGGTATCAAATCAAATCACTGCTCGAGTTCTTTGTTGCCAATCGATTGAGACTGAGAGACTGACTATGTCTGGCACGCACGCTAGACAGATGGAGGTGTCGAAGGATTATTATTATTATTTAATGGTAATACTTGCACCGTATATTTTGCATGTAAAATCCTAAATGCGCTCCACAATTCCGGTATTCTGATTTGGGAAAGATTGTTTTTTGGTTATTGCTTCTGATGACAAATATTCTCAGCCCAGCCAGCCGTTTGTGGTACGTGAACAACACACCACACATTTGACTCGTTGTGTTAGAAAGGACTTCGGTTTGTTTGATTCTAATTTTTCACTGTCGAAATTTTTAAACATCCTCTCTCTTGGAATTGACCTGTCCTGATGTTCAGGTTTAATATTTGCAAGATGAACCAAATTCAAATGGCAAAACAAGTTCATTACAAAAAATAGTAACCAAAATGCTTTCAGAACAACCGACACGCCCGGGCGTTGGCGACGTTGGCCAGCATTATTCGTTGGCAGTGCCATCGTGTTCCAGATTTCGGAAGGCATGTTCGGAAATATTATGCTCACGTAACATATCTGTTAGTCAAATTGTTTAAAAATTGTATTTTCCAAATGCAGAACACGGAAAAATTGAAAAGCTTAGTCACCGGTTCGTACTGCGTTTTGGTCGTTTGATCGATTTGCGCCAGACAGCAGGTTCAAGTTTGACCGATTCAATCTCGTGCGCGTCGCAACCGTCATCGAACGGGTTGTGTTAGTTGTCAAGAGAAAATATTTCTCTTCCCAATGAACCATGTTTCGTTGGAGTCCGCATTGTTTAAATGGTACTGTTTTACTATTTTTGACAATTCGAAATAAGCATGTACCGTTTGTCCGATATTGAATGCATATTTCGCTATCATCACTGCCCGTCCGGCTGTTCGCGAATGGTGGAGCAGAAAGTTCAAACATCGTAGCAAACATAAAACCACTCTTTGGCGATACTTCCGCTGCTGTCGATTCATTGTTTACAATTTAAAAAACAATAGTCCAGAAAAATTACCTACACCTACCTAGCACCGAATGGTAACCGTCATGTGCGTATTCCCTAACAGGGCCGACGGATTCGGTGCCCGAACGTATCGCACGATTCTACTGCATTCACACACTCGTTTGTATTCGCTTAGTCGTTCGCTCGTTCTACCTGCTTTAGAAAAGTGCACATTAGAAAAAATGGCTGAAACCGCTGTTGACGTATCGGCCGCAGCTCCGGTTGCTGCTTCACCGGCCAAGGCACCGAAGAAAGCCAAAGCCGCCAAGGGAGAAGCCAAAAAACCGAAGAAGCCATCGACACATCCACCAGTCAATGACATGGTAGTGGCTGCCATCAAGACGCTGAAGGAACGCAACGGATCTTCGCTGCAGGCCATCAAGAAGTACATCGCCGCCAACTACAAGTGCGACGTCGCCAAGCTGGCCCCGTTCATCAAGAAGGCCCTGAAATCTGGCGTCGAGAAGGGAAAGCTCACCCAGACCAAGGGTTCCGGTGCATCCGGCTCGTTCAAAATCAAAGCCGGTGCCAAGCAACCGGCTGGCGAGAAGAAGCCGAAGAAGGCTGCTGCCAAAAAACCGAAGAAGGCTGCCGGAGAGAAGAAAAAGGTTGCCAAGAAACCCGCTGGCGAGAAGAAACCGAAGGCCAAAAAGCCTGCAGGTGAGAAAAAGCCGAAAGCCGCCGCTGCAAAGAAGGCTAAGGCAGCACCAGCCAAGGCCGCCAAGAAGGCTGCTGCACCGAAGCAGAAGGCCACCAAGCCATCGAAAGCCGCTGCCAACAAGCCCAAGACCCCGAAGCCAAAGAAGGCCGCGCCAGCCAAAAAAGCTGCCCCGAAGAAGGTGGCTGCCAAGAAGTAAATTGACCCATCGTCAGTCAGTCATCATCATCATGTCGAATTCTACCGTTCTTATTTCGACGGTGTTCAACAAAACAGTCCTTTTCAGGACTACCAAAAAATCCATGCAAAGAATTAATCGATATTTCCTACTTCGCTCGCTTTTGGGTAGTCCGCTTCAACAAAACTGCACAGTAAGAAAAAAAAAAAAAGTATGCTTTTATCCATCACAGCAGCACTACTTTCTGAGCGTGTGCTTCACCGACACGCTATAGTGGATAAATTGGTGCGCAGCCATAGAGCCGACCCCGCTGCTACGCGCATGCTTCTCTTGTAGTACAATCAAATATGTTCGTTCGCTCAGTCGGTAAGCAGCGACGAAAGGATCGGTAGGTGATCAAATGAAAATGCGGACGGATTATGCACGATGATTGATGAAGTCCGTTCGTAAAAATCTAGCTTGCGAAAATTCATCAATAAAAATGGTTGATGTTTTTGTTCCCAATTATATTTGTATTTTAAAACTATCCCAGTTTTCCTTTTCTTGGAAAATGAATGCCGTTATAGTTTCCATTTAGTGTAGAGCCAGTTCGGACACGGTATCGCTCTGTACGCGGTTTTTCGTATAATCATATTTAATTTAGTAGCTTGACTCTCCAGACGATTGTCGTTTTCATTCAACCAACCTTGCTTGATCGGTAAAAAAAAAATAAATCTATTCTCCAGCGCAATCGACCACCGACCATCGACTTTTCACTTGTAATGTGGGAAATTATCCTAGAAGCTATGGAAAAAAAAACAAGTCTTATGGCGCTTGCATGAGTAAATATGATTGATCGATAGTAAAATAGTAAATTTCTATAAGTTCTTTATCAGAAAATTGTGGTCGTCCTGAAAAGGACGTTTTTTCGATTGGTTTCAGTGCGAATCAAGTGCAATTTAGGCCTTCTTTTCGGTTTTCTTCGGGAGCAACACTGCCTGGATGTTTGGCAGTACACCGCCCTGTGCGATGGTAACTCCGGAGAGCAGTTTGTTCAACTCCTCGTCGTTACGGATGGCCAGCTGCAGATGACGAGGGATGATTCTCGTTTTCTTGTTGTCACGGGCAGCGTTACCGGCCAATTCCAGCACTTCGGCGGCCAGGTATTCCATCACTGCCGCCAGATAGACCGGTGCACCGGCACCGACACGTTCGGCGTAGTTTCCTTTCCGAAGCAGACGGTGGATTCTGCCTACTGGGAACTGCAGACCAGCACGGTTCGAGCGGGACTTTGCCTTTCCCTTAACTTTTCCTCCTTTGCCACGGCCAGACATTTTCTTTTATGTGTTTTGTTTTCGTAAAAAATCCACGAAACGATGCTAACAGCTAGGATGCTAACTCGGTAATACTGGCTGCCGCAGTACTAACCCTCTGTTTTATACCATCTCGCTGTTTCTCGTTCTGCGAATAGGCAGAGCATAAAGCGCAAAAGAGGATCAAATTTTGACAAAGGGGCTGTCCCTACTGCGTTGCCTGTAGCAGGTATAAAACGGGGTTTCTTGGGCGAGCTAGCGTCATTTACGTGAAAACAGCTACTCTGAACGCACGTCAACGTTAGAACGATGGCACCGAAAACTAGTGGAAAGGCGGCCAAAAAATCCGGCAAGGCCCAGAAGAACATCGCCAAGGGTGATAAGAAGAAGAAGAAGATCCGCAGGAAGGAAAGCTACGCTATCTACATCTACAAAGTGTTGAAGCAGGTCCACCCTGATACCGGAGTATCCTCGAAGGCGATGAGCATCATGAACAGTTTCGTCAATGACATCTTCGAACGCATTGCATCCGAGGCATCGCGTTTGGCTCATTACAACAAACGTTCGACGATTACCTCTCGCGAAATCCAGACTGCCGTTCGTCTGCTTTTGCCAGGAGAGTTGGCCAAGCACGCCGTTTCTGAGGGAACCAAAGCCGTCACCAAGTACACCAGCTCCAAGTAAACTGAGAACAACACCGACCCCGTGTATGCGAGAACTAACAAACGGCCCTTTTAAGGGCCACAAACAAATCTACACAAAGTGTTAAATTCGAATTCTCGTGTGTTGTTTTGCTTGCTTCTTCTTTACTCGTTTCGATTGTGATGGTGGTGGCCGTTTGTGAAAGAAAGTGCAATAGAGGGAAGGTGCTGGGCAATTGGTTTGAGTGAGTTTAGTTGTTTTGAACAATCTCATCCAATTTGTGCATTACATTATGCTGGAACTGAATTCCTTGAAACCAGCCACACACCGTTGCGGAAGCGAGAGAGAGCGAATTGTTTTAGGCACTACTTTTGTACAGGGATGACCAAAGATTTCCCGCCTTTTCCGAAGAACGGCGAAAGAAGACATTGATAAAACAAAAAACTTATCACATTCTCAGAGGGTAAATTTTGAAAAGGCGTCCCATAGTAAAGTATTCTTCTATGATGCTTTGATGGTAAGACTTCATCACGAAGACGACAAGCAAATGTAAATTTCTTTCGAACATGCACTTTTTCATTTGATTGCGCGCGTGCGTGTGTGTTTGTTTTCGTGAAAATCGCAGGTTTTCGAGAAGAATAAATCTCCTGTGCCAAAATAACGAAAATGTCATTATCTCTAGCAACCGAAGTTTACTGTTTGCTTGTTAGGAACAATTAGATTTGTACCTGCAGGACAGAAAACATTAGTTTGTTCGATTTTGCGAGTGGTGATTTATATTTTAATAGCGATTTGAGTTAGCATTCATCATTTATCACTCATCCATCGATTATCAATGAAAGGAGATGAATTCGGAGACAAAGAACGAAAAAGAAGATTTTCCGCTTTCCAAAAACATACACCAATACATATGTATATCAACGTCATACTGGTTTACTTCAATGTATGGGTATTGGTTTTTCCCTCAGTCATAATAAAGTTCATTCTTATGTTCTCTAACTTGCTTTTCTCTCTCTCTCGCTCTCCCAACGCACCTCTGTTTGCGATAAGTTGGAACATGTTGTTCATGGCAGTCTACACACACACACACACACACACACACAATTTGCGCAATAGTGCAACTGAGGTATGCGATTCACAAAATTGCTTGCTACTGAAAATTGCGGAAAAGAAAACACAAGACAAATTTTTTCAATTTTGTAGGCACAAGCGTTTTGAAACACGTACAATAACGGGAAGGTATCATATAAAGATTGGTTTTTACTTTTGTCGTTAAGTTTTTTTTTTCATGTACGTATTGTTTACCTCTCGGATGGTGGTAGGTAGAAACGAACAACCGTTTATACGACGCAAAGTCAAACCGATTTCCCATATCCCATCCATGAGCATGAGCAGAGGGAGAAAAAATACCGGTTAACCTGGACTACTTTTCACTTGAGAGTTTGAGAGATTTTTCACCATTTCAACCATTTTTCGTTCAGTTGCCATTTGTCATTGTTGCTAAGCTAACCTAACCATCCGAACAGCGAGAGTTCCGTTCACTGCGTTAGGATTGAGTAAGCCGCGTTCATCGTTTGATCATGTCAACGAAACTCAACAATCGATGCTAAATAAGCAACTTGCTATTGAGTAATCTTTCAGTAATTTCTTACATGGACCGTCGGAAAACAATTCGGAGTTCCTGTTTTCCAAGTAGATAGTCTTTCCAATAGGATATTCTAATGAGCAGCAGTTTTTATTTTTCCTGCTAGAATCGCACACCAATACACACTTACCAACCACTAAACTGCGGTTCGGTCTAGACAATTGGTGTACACTGTTGCCATAGTTGTTCGTCGGTTATTTTCATTCTCTCTTTCACGCCTCTCGCATTCTCGTAGTAGCCAATATTACTCTCCTTATTGTTTACGTTCGTGTCGCTATCGTATTTGTGGCATTCGTATTCGTTCGAAAATATATGTTAGTCGAATGGTCGAAACATCATCGGATTGATGAAAATATGTTCAAACAATCAAAATTATTCGCCAATCCAACAAAACTTTCATTGGCGAGAGTGTACTGTTTAATGAACTCTTCTCTCAATGTTTCAATATTCAGTTGCAATACTTAAAGCTCTAAACGTTTTCTCGAAAAATACCGACACAAGTTACCAAGCTAATTGGATTGGTGGTACTGACGATGCTTTTGGTTGTCAATAATAAACAATGCCACGTGTAGGGGCCGCTAATGTAATGTAAATGAATATACAGACACACACACACACACACACACACGCACGCGCGCGTTTATGCGACCTTGCCCTCCGGTTCTGAGACCGATGGCTGAACTTAGGTACAGCTTGATTTTCGTTTCCTCATATACACATTACATTACCATTTGTTTTTGGCCTGTGTGTGTGGCAGTGTTTATTCACCATCATGGTGGTAGCTACGATATCTTCTTCTTCTTCTTCTTTTTTTCTAGTCGGTCGTCACCATTCATGAGATGATGCCGACCAATGACACAGATACATGCGCTATATTGGATCGGTGTGTCGTCACGGATACGAACGAAAATTATTCTCTTATTTCTCGTGCGACACTTTCTCTAAGATTATATGATCAAGTTTGGATGTTTTAATGGCTGCATTTTCCGGTAAATCGATGGGAAAGATTTTCGCCATTGAACTCACATCGATCATTCTAAAATTCCGATTCGTCTGGTATGACCGATTTTGTCTTCTGTTTTCCAAACACTGAAAAAGCGGACATCATTTTCGCATCAGGTAGATACACCGATTCAGGGTAAAATTCCGAAAACGAAAATGAACAAAGGTCGCTATACTTGATTTGCGCATTATACTTTCCAGGCGTATCACAACTTTAGCAATCTTTAATTCAAAGCAATCTTAAATATTTCTTTATCACAGTGAGGTGGTCGTCCTGAAAAGGACGGGTTCTGTAAGGGGGGTAACACCAATATGTTCCGGAAATCGCAATTTAGGCCTTTTTCTCGGTTTTCTTCGGGAGCAGCACTGCCTGGATGTTTGGCAGTACACCGCCCTGTGCGATGGTAACTCCGGAGAGCAGTTTGTTCAACTCCTCGTCGTTACGGATGGCCAGCTGCAGATGGCGAGGGATGATTCTCGTTTTCTTGTTGTCACGGGCAGCGTTACCGGCCAATTCCAGCACTTCGGCGGCCAGGTATTCCATCACTGCCGCCAGATAGACCGGTGCACCGGCACCGACACGTTCGGCGTAGTTTCCCTTCCGGAGCAGACGGTGGATTCTGCCTACTGGGAACTGCAGACCAGCACGGTTTGAGCGGGACTTTGCCTTTCCCTTAACTTTTCCTCCTTTACCACGGCCAGACATTTTGTGTGTGCGTGTTTCTGCGTAAAAAATCCACGAGATGCTGTTAACGACTAGACAGCCAATTCAGTAATACTGGCTGCCGCCGTACTAACCCTCTGTTTTATATCGTCTCACTGTTTCCCGTTCTGCGAACAGGAAAAGGAATTCTAACAAAGGGGCAGTCCATGCGCCGCTCTCAATAGCAGGTATAAAACGAGCTGTCATATGGCAAATAGCGTCATTTAAGTTAAAGCAGTTACTCTGAACGTACGAGAACCGTCAAGCACGATGGCACCGAAAACCAGTGGAAAGGCAGCCAAAAAATCCGGCAAGGCCCAGAAAAACATCGCCAAGGGAGATAAGAAAAAGAAGAAGATCCGCAGGAAGGAAAGCTACGCTATCTACATCTACAAAGTGTTGAAGCAGGTCCACCCTGATACCGGAGTATCCTCGAAGGCGATGAGCATCATGAACAGTTTCGTCAATGACATCTTCGAACGCATTGCATCCGAGGCATCGCGTTTGGCCCATTACAACAAACGTTCGACGATTACCTCTCGCGAAATCCAGACCGCCGTTCGTCTGCTTTTGCCAGGAGAGTTGGCCAAGCACGCCGTTTCGGAAGGAACCAAAGCCGTCACCAAGTACACTAGCTCCAAGTAAACTGAGTGAGAACAACCAAACCCCCCCGATCGTGTGTGTGCATACGAATCGCCAAGCATAATCGGCCCTTTTAAGGGCCACAAACAAATCTACACAAAGTGTTAAGTTCGCATATTTCCCTCATTCAATCACCAAACACATTTTGTTCGTTGATGATTTTACTTTCATCAGCCAACAAACACCTAACGAGAAAAACAGAACAAATTATGAACAACACAGGTACAATTGTTCTCGCGTTTCGGAGTATTCATCCATGCCATATGGACAATATATTGTTCGGAGCAAAAATATGTTGGTTTCGAAATAAAGAAAAGTATCGATTACTTTTCGGACCAATCGACAGACTTGGTCGACCAACCAAATAATAAATTGCTACACATACACATGCATGCTACTGTAAACCAACCAATGACATATCAACAGCAATCGTTTTTCTATCCTAGGCGGCTTTGAGCAAATGCTGCATGTTGTATAGTCGAAATTCGAAGCCAACAGCATTGACAGTTGACCAGAACAGTTGAATGGGAATGAATGATTTCGAAAAGATAGTTCATGTTAAACAACATAACTAATTTCTTTTCTCAAATGTTACGTTTTTCAGCGGCGCGTTGAGTAGTACTCAAGTGTCAACAGCAGTTTGAAACTCACAACCGACCAGAAATAATAATGTCGTGTTTGCTTGATGCGAAACCGAAAACCAGTTTCCACCCTAACGACTGCTGGTTAAATTGTTTGTTTGAAAACCTAGTTGTTGGACTGAAAAATCTAGTCAGTTTCGAACCCGGTTGAATTCACACTACTCACTACTCTATTGCACACTTCTTACTATTCTCATATCATCACCACCACCACCACCATCATCATCATCATCATCATCATGATTATAGATTATAATGAATACCAGCAAATGCTAACTAATTCTTTGCGAAACATATTGGTGGCCCTGAAAAGGGCCTTTTATCCTTCCGTATTATGTTATGTGTGTTCTCGTTACGACGTTTAACCTCCGAAACCATACAGAGTGCGACCCTGTCGCTTCAGAGCATACACGACATCCATGGCGGTGACGGTCTTGCGCTTGGCGTGTTCAGTGTAGGTTACTGCATCTCGGATCACATTTTCCAGGAACACCTTCAGCACTCCACGAGTTTCCTCATAGATCAGACCGGAGATACGCTTGACACCACCACGACGAGCCAGACGACGGATAGCGGGCTTGGTAATTCCCTGGATGTTATCACGAAGCACTTTACGATGACGCTTGGCGCCTCCTTTTCCGAGTCCCTTTCCTCCTTTGCCGCGACCAGTCATTTTTCTCTGCTAGCTGCTTGTTCTTGCAAGTAAGACAGTACAAGTGAAACTAATGCCACTTCGCAGACCGGTGCTTTTTTTTATACCTACCGAGAGGGTCCGTTTCGTGCTTTGCTTTGTGCTGATTGGCTGCTTCAGAGCGGTCGGGCAGGTATAAAACAGCCAGCCAGGTCCGTTTTGAGCTCATTCTGTGTTTTGTTTTCAACGCGTACAGTACGGTGTAGAGAGAAAGGATAAGCAAAAGAAAGAAATAATGGCTCGTACCAAGCAGACCGCTCGTAAATCGACCGGAGGAAAGGCTCCTCGTAAGCAACTGGCGACAAAGGCTGCTCGCAAAAGTGCTCCTGCTACTGGCGGAGTGAAGAAACCCCATCGTTATCGGCCAGGAACAGTAGCCCTTCGGGAGATCCGTCGTTACCAGAAATCGACTGAGCTGTTGATTCGCAAGCTGCCGTTCCAGCGTTTAGTGCGTGAAATTGCCCAAGATTTCAAGACCGACCTTCGCTTCCAGAGTTCCGCCGTCATGGCACTGCAGGAGGCCAGCGAAGCCTATCTAGTCGGTTTGTTCGAGGACACCAATCTATGCGCGATCCACGCCAAGCGTGTTACCATCATGCCAAAGGACATCCAGCTGGCTCGTCGGATCCGTGGCGAACGTGCTTAAACAGGCTATCGGCTTTCGTTTGATCTCACAACATATACCCCAAAGGCCCTTTTCAGGGCCACCCAATCAATTACCAACGAGTTTACGAATTCGAATATTTTCCCTTAAACAATCACATACTCAGACACACACACACAAGTTGCGCGCGCACAGAAAATGACATCCGATCCGTTGCACAATTCATGCCCCCCATATGGAAAGTCAGTAATCTATAGGTGTTTGAAATGTTTTCCTTATTTTTTGGTCTTTCATTTTTGTTTCTGCTAAAGTAGCAGTTGAGAGGAGAATAGACGACCTGCTGACAGACAAGCAGCACAGACAATACACATTGCTTCCCTGTTACATAGTTCAGCAAAATTTGTAACCCAGCTTGCAACACATCGTGCACTCGCCGTGTCATGCCATGTGACTGACTGCCTGACAATTCTGACGGGATTCGGCCACCAGTTACTAGTATTACTCTGCTACTGCTACTCTCAATACACTATACTATACAATATTGGTTCAAAATCATGAAAATACCAATTTGTTTCGTTCCAAGACTACCCCGACAGACGCTTGCTTGCCGTTGACATAGTCAACGTCCCATCCCCAGACGACTGGTGGGGATGTTTCTGGCGAAAGAAATACACAGCAATTGCCAATCTTTGAATAGTAGGCTAATGTTCGGTTGGGTTCGGTGCTTTCTTCCGGTACGTGACAATTTTCGGCCAATATCTATCAAATATAAGCAACACTCAAATTCGGTATCAAATCAAATCACTGCTCGAGTTCTTTGTTGCCAATCGATTGAGACTGAGAGACTGACTATGTCTGGCACGCACGCTAGACAGATGGAGGTGTCGAAGGATTATTATTATTATTTAATGGTAATACTTGCACCGTATATTTTGCATGTAAAATCCTAAATGCGCTCCACAATTCCGGTATTCTGATTTGGGAAAGATTGTTTTTTGGTTATTGCTTCTGATGACAAATATTCTCAGCCCAGCCAGCCGTTTGTGGTACGTGAACAACACACCACACATTTGACTCGTTGTGTTAGAAAGGACTTCGGTTTGTTTGATTCTAATTTTTCACTGTCGAAATTTTTAAACATCCTCTCTCTTGGAATTGACCTGTCCTGATGTTCAGGTTTAATATTTGCAAGATGAACCAAATTCAAATGGCAAAACAAGTTCATTACAAAAAATAGTAACCAAAATGCTTTCAGAACAACCGACACGCCCGGGCGTTGGCGACGTTGGCCAGCATTATTCGTTGGCAGTGCCATCGTGTTCCAGATTTCGGAAGGCATGTTCGGAAATATTATGCTCACGTAACATATCTGTTAGTCAAATTGTTTAAAAATTGTATTTTCCAAATGCAGAACACGGAAAAATTGAAAAGCTTAGTCACCGGTTCGTACTGCGTTTTGGTCGTTTGATCGATTTGCGCCAGACAGCAGGTTCAAGTTTGACCGATTCAATCTCGTGCGCGTCGCAACCGTCATCGAACGGGTTGTGTTAGTTGTCAAGAGAAAATATTTCTCTTCCCAATGAACCATGTTTCGTTGGAGTCCGCATTGTTTAAATGGTACTGTTTTACTATTTTTGACAATTCGAAATAAGCATGTACCGTTTGTCCGATATTGAATGCATATTTCGCTATCATCACTGCCCGTCCGGCTGTTCGCGAATGGTGGAGCAGAAAGTTCAAACATCGTAGCAAACATAAAACCACTCTTTGGCGATACTTCCGCTGCTGTCGATTCATTGTTTACAATTTAAAAAACAATAGTCCAGAAAAATTACCTACACCTACCTAGCACCGAATGGTAACCGTCATGTGCGTATTCCCTAACAGGGCCGACGGATTCGGTGCCCGAACGTATCGCACGATTCTACTGCATTCACACACTCGTTTGTATTCGCTTAGTCGTTCGCTCGTTCTACCTGCTTTAGAAAAGTGCACATTAGAAAAAATGGCTGAAACCGCTGTTGACGTATCGGCCGCAGCTCCGGTTGCTGCTTCACCGGCCAAGGCACCGAAGAAAGCCAAAGCCGCCAAGGGAGAAGCCAAAAAACCGAAGAAGCCATCGACACATCCACCAGTCAATGACATGGTAGTGGCTGCCATCAAGACGCTGAAGGAACGCAACGGATCTTCGCTGCAGGCCATCAAGAAGTACATCGCCGCCAACTACAAGTGCGACGTCGCCAAGCTGGCCCCGTTCATCAAGAAGGCCCTGAAATCTGGCGTCGAGAAGGGAAAGCTCACCCAGACCAAGGGTTCCGGTGCATCCGGCTCGTTCAAAATCAAAGCCGGTGCCAAGCAACCGGCTGGCGAGAAGAAGCCGAAGAAGGCTGCTGCCAAAAAACCGAAGAAGGCTGCCGGAGAGAAGAAAAAGGTTGCCAAGAAACCCGCTGGCGAGAAGAAACCGAAGGCCAAAAAGCCTGCAGGTGAGAAAAAGCCGAAAGCCGCCGCTGCAAAGAAGGCTAAGGCAGCACCAGCCAAGGCCGCCAAGAAGGCTGCTGCACCGAAGCAGAAGGCCACCAAGCCATCGAAAGCCGCTGCCAACAAGCCCAAGACCCCGAAGCCAAAGAAGGCCGCGCCAGCCAAAAAAGCTGCCCCGAAGAAGGTGGCTGCCAAGAAGTAAATTGACCCATCGTCAGTCAGTCATCATCATCATGTCGAATTCTACCGTTCTTATTTCGACGGTGTTCAACAAAACAGTCCTTTTCAGGACTACCAAAAAATCCATGCAAAGAATTAATCGATATTTCCTACTTCGCTCGCTTTTGGGTAGTCCGCTTCAACAAAACTGCACAGTAAGAAAAAAAAAAAAAGTATGCTTTTATCCATCACAGCAGCACTACTTTCTGAGCGTGTGCTTCACCGACACGCTATAGTGGATAAATTGGTGCGCAGCCATAGAGCCGACCCCGCTGCTACGCGCATGCTTCTCTTGTAGTACAATCAAATATGTTCGTTCGCTCAGTCGGTAAGCAGCGACGAAAGGATCGGTAGGTGATCAAATGAAAATGCGGACGGATTATGCACGATGATTGATGAAGTCCGTTCGTAAAAATCTAGCTTGCGAAAATTCATCAATAAAAATGGTTGATGTTTTTGTTCCCAATTATATTTGTATTTTAAAACTATCCCAGTTTTCCTTTTCTTGGAAAATGAATGCCGTTATAGTTTCCATTTAGTGTAGAGCCAGTTCGGACACGGTATCGCTCTGTACGCGGTTTTTCGTATAATCATATTTAATTTAGTAGCTTGACTCTCCAGACGATTGTCGTTTTCATTCAACCAACCTTGCTTGATCGGTAAAAAAAAAATAAATCTATTCTCCAGCGCAATCGACCACCGACCATCGACTTTTCACTTGTAATGTGGGAAATTATCCTAGAAGCTATGGAAAAAAAAACAAGTCTTATGGCGCTTGCATGAGTAAATATGATTGATCGATAGTAAAATAGTAAATTTCTATAAGTTCTTTATCAGAAAATTGTGGTCGTCCTGAAAAGGACGTTTTTTCGATTGGTTTCAGTGCGAATCAAGTGCAATTTAGGCCTTCTTTTCGGTTTTCTTCGGGAGCAACACTGCCTGGATGTTTGGCAGTACACCGCCCTGTGCGATGGTAACTCCGGAGAGCAGTTTGTTCAACTCCTCGTCGTTACGGATGGCCAGCTGCAGATGACGAGGGATGATTCTCGTTTTCTTGTTGTCACGGGCAGCGTTACCGGCCAATTCCAGCACTTCGGCGGCCAGGTATTCCATCACTGCCGCCAGATAGACCGGTGCACCGGCACCGACACGTTCGGCGTAGTTTCCTTTCCGAAGCAGACGGTGGATTCTGCCTACTGGGAACTGCAGACCAGCACGGTTCGAGCGGGACTTTGCCTTTCCCTTAACTTTTCCTCCTTTGCCACGGCCAGACATTTTCTTTTATGTGTTTTGTTTTCGTAAAAAATCCACGAAACGATGCTAACAGCTAGGATGCTAACTCGGTAATACTGGCTGCCGCAGTACTAACCCTCTGTTTTATACCATCTCGCTGTTTCTCGTTCTGCGAATAGGCAGAGCATAAAGCGCAAAAGAGGATCAAATTTTGACCAAGGGGCTGTCCCTACTGCGTTGCCTGTAGCAGGTATAAAACGGGGTTTCTTGGGCGAGCTAGCGTCATTTACGTGAAAACAGCTACTCTGAACGCACGTCAACGTTAGAACGATGGCACCGAAAACTAGTGGAAAGGCGGCCAAAAAATCCGGCAAGGCCCAGAAGAACATCGCCAAGGGTGATAAGAAGAAGAAGAAGATCCGCAGGAAGGAAAGCTACGCTATCTACATCTACAAAGTGTTGAAACAGGTCCACCCTGATACCGGAGTATCCTCGAAGGCGATGAGCATCATGAACAGTTTCGTCAATGACATCTTCGAACGCATTGCATCCGAGGCATCGCGTTTGGCTCATTACAACAAACGTTCGACGATTACCTCTCGCGAAATCCAGACTGCCGTTCGTCTGCTTTTGCCAGGAGAGTTGGCCAAGCACGCCGTTTCTGAGGGAACCAAAGCCGTCACCAAGTACACCAGCTCCAAGTAAACTGAGAACAACACCGACCCCGTGTATGCGAGAACTAACAAACGGCCCTTTTAAGGGCCACAAACAAATCTACACAAAGTGTTAAATTCGAATTCTCGTGTGTTGTTTTGCTTGCTTCTTCTTTACTCGTTTCGATTGTGATGGTGGTGGCCGTTTGTGAAAGAAAGTGCAATAGAGGGAAGGTGCTGGGCAATTGGTTTGAGTGAGTTTAGTTGTTTTGAACAATCTCATCCAATTTGTGCATTACATTATGCTGGAACTGAATTCCTTGAAACCAGCCACACACCGTTGCGGAAGCGAGAGAGAGCGAATTGTTTTAGGCACTACTTTTGTACAGGGATGACCAAAGATTTCCCGCCTTTTCCGAAGAACGGCGAAAGAAGACATTGATAAAACAAAAAACTTATCACATTCTCAGAGGGTAAATTTTGAAAAGGCGTCCCATAGTAAAGTATTCTTCTATGATGCTTTGATGGTAAGACTTCATCACGAAGACGACAAGCAAATGTAAATTTCTTTCGAACATGCACTTTTTCATTTGATTGCGCGCGTGCGTGTGTGTTTGTTTTCGTGAAAATCGCAGGTTTTCGAGAAGAATAAATCTCCTGTGCCAAAATAACGAAAATGTCATTATCTCTAGCAACCGAAGTTTACTGTTTGCTTGTTAGGAACAATTAGATTTGTACCTGCAGGACAGAAAACATTAGTTTGTTCGATTTTGCGAGTGGTGATTTATATTTTAATAGCGATTTGAGTTAGCATTCATCATTTATCACTCATCCATCGATTATCAATGAAAGGAGATGAATTCGGAGACAAAGAACGAAAAAGAAGATTTTCCGCTTTCCAAAAACATACACCAATACATATGTATATCAACGTCATACTGGTTTACTTCAATGTATGGGTATTGGTTTTTCCCTCAGTCATAATAAAGTTCATTCTTATGTTCTCTAACTTGCTTTTCTCTCTCTCTCGCTCTCCCAACGCACCTCTGTTTGCGATAAGTTGGAACATGTTGTTCATGGCAGTCTACACACACACACACACACACACACACACAATTTGCGCAATAGTGCAACTGAGGTATGCGATTCACAAAATTGCTTGCTACTGAAAATTGCGGAAAAGAAAACACAAGACAAATTTTTTCAATTTTGTAGGCACAAGCGTTTTGAAACACGTACAATAACGGGAAGGTATCATATAAAGATTGGTTTTTACTTTTGTCGTTAAGTTTTTTTTTTCATGTACGTATTGTTTACCTCTCGGATGGTGGTAGGTAGAAACGAACAACCGTTTATACGACGCAAAGTCAAACCGATTTCCCATATCCCATCCATGAGCATGAGCAGAGGGAGAAAAAATACCGGTTAACCTGGACTACTTTTCACTTGAGAGTTTGAGAGATTTTTCACCATTTCAACCATTTTTCGTTCAGTTGCCATTTGTCATTGTTGCTAAGCTAACCTAACCATCCGAACAGCGAGAGTTCCGTTCACTGCGTTAGGATTGAGTAAGCCGCGTTCATCGTTTGATCATGTCAACGAAACTCAACAATCGATGCTAAATAAGCAACTTGCTATTGAGTAATCTTTCAGTAATTTCTTACATGGACCGTCGGAAAACAATTCGGAGTTCCTGTTTTCCAAGTAGATAGTCTTTCCAATAGGATATTCTAATGAGCAGCAGTTTTTATTTTTCCTGCTAGAATCGCACACCAATACACACTTACCAACCACTAAACTGCGGTTCGGTCTAGACAATTGGTGTACACTGTTGCCATAGTTGTTCGTCGGTTATTTTCATTCTCTCTTTCACGCCTCTCGCATTCTCGTAGTAGCCAATATTACTCTCCTTATTGTTTACGTTCGTGTCGCTATCGTATTTGTGGCATTCGTATTCGTTCGAAAATATATGTTAGTCGAATGGTCGAAACATCATCGGATTGATGAAAATATGTTCAAACAATCAAAATTATTCGCCAATCCAACAAAACTTTCATTGGCGAGAGTGTACTGTTTAATGAACTCTTCTCTCAATGTTTCAATATTCAGTTGCAATACTTAAAGCTCTAAACGTTTTCTCGAAAAATACCGACACAAGTTACCAAGCTAATTGGATTGGTGGTACTGACGATGCTTTTGGTTGTCAATAATAAACAATGCCACGTGTAGGGGCCGCTAATGTAATGTAAATGAATATACAGACACACACACACACACACACACACGCACGCGCGCGTTTATGCGACCTTGCCCTCCGGTTCTGAGACCGATGGCTGAACTTAGGTACAGCTTGATTTTCGTTTCCTCATATACACATTACATTACCATTTGTTTTTGGCCTGTGTGTGTGGCAGTGTTTATTCACCATCATGGTGGTAGCTACGATATCTTCTTCTTCTTCTTCTTTTTTTCTAGTCGGTCGTCACCATTCATGAGATGATGCCGACCAATGACACAGATACATGCGCTATATTGGATCGGTGTGTCGTCACGGATACGAACGAAAATTATTCTCTTATTTCTCGTGCGACACTTTCTCTAAGATTATATGATCAAGTTTGGATGTTTTAATGGCTGCATTTTCCGGTAAATCGATGGGAAAGATTTTCGCCATTGAACTCACATCGATCATTCTAAAATTCCGATTCGTCTGGTATGACCGATTTTGTCTTCTGTTTTCCAAACACTGAAAAAGCGGACATCATTTTCGCATCAGGTAGATACACCGATTCAGGGTAAAATTCCGAAAACGAAAATGAACAAAGGTCGCTATACTTGATTTGCGCATTATACTTTCCAGGCGTATCACAACTTTAGCAATCTTTAATTCAAAGCAATCTTAAATATTTCTTTATCACAGTGAGGTGGTCGTCCTGAAAAGGACGGGTTCTGTAAGGGGGGTAACACCAATATGTTCCGGAAATCGCAATTTAGGCCTTTTTCTCGGTTTTCTTCGGGAGCAGCACTGCCTGGATGTTTGGCAGTACACCGCCCTGTGCGATGGTAACTCCGGAGAGCAGTTTGTTCAACTCCTCGTCGTTACGGATGGCCAGCTGCAGATGGCGAGGGATGATTCTCGTTTTCTTGTTGTCACGGGCAGCGTTACCGGCCAATTCCAGCACTTCGGCGGCCAGGTATTCCATCACTGCCGCCAGATAGACCGGTGCACCGGCACCGACACGTTCGGCGTAGTTTCCCTTCCGGAGCAGACGGTGGATTCTGCCTACTGGGAACTGCAGACCAGCACGGTTTGAGCGGGACTTTGCCTTTCCCTTAACTTTTCCTCCTTTACCACGGCCAGACATTTTGTGTGTGCGTGTTTCTGCGTAAAAAATCCACGAGATGCTGTTAACGACTAGACAGCCAATTCAGTAATACTGGCTGCCGCCGTACTAACCCTCTGTTTTATATCGTCTCACTGTTTCCCGTTCTGCGAACAGGAAAAGGAATTCTAACAAAGGGGCAGTCCATGCGCCGCTCTCAATAGCAGGTATAAAACGAGCTGTCATATGGCAAATAGCGTCATTTAAGTTAAAGCAGTTACTCTGAACGTACGAGAACCGTCAAGCACGATGGCACCGAAAACCAGTGGAAAGGCAGCCAAAAAATCCGGCAAGGCCCAGAAAAACATCGCCAAGGGAGATAAGAAAAAGAAGAAGATCCGCAGGAAGGAAAGCTACGCTATCTACATCTACAAAGTGTTGAAGCAGGTCCACCCTGATACCGGAGTATCCTCGAAGGCGATGAGCATCATGAACAGTTTCGTCAATGACATCTTCGAACGCATTGCATCCGAGGCATCGCGTTTGGCCCATTACAACAAACGTTCGACGATTACCTCTCGCGAAATCCAGACCGCCGTTCGTCTGCTTTTGCCAGGAGAGTTGGCCAAGCACGCCGTTTCGGAAGGAACCAAAGCCGTCACCAAGTACACTAGCTCCAAGTAAACTGAGTGAGAACAACCAAACCCCCCCGATCGTGTGTGTGCATACGAATCGCCAAGCATAATCGGCCCTTTTAAGGGCCACAAACAAATCTACACAAAGTGTTAAGTTCGCATATTTCCCTCATTCAATCACCAAACACATTTTGTTCGTTGATGATTTTACTTTCATCAGCCAACAAACACCTAACGAGAAAAACAGAACAAATTATGAACAACACAGGTACAATTGTTCTCGCGTTTCGGAGTATTCATCCATGCCATATGGACAATATATTGTTCGGAGCAAAAATATGTTGGTTTCGAAATAAAGAAAAGTATCGATTACTTTTCGGACCAATCGACAGACTTGGTCGACCAACCAAATAATAAATTGCTACACATACACATGCATGCTACTGTAAACCAACCAATGACATATCAACAGCAATCGTTTTTCTATCCTAGGCGGCTTTGAGCAAATGCTGCATGTTGTATAGTCGAAATTCGAAGCCAACAGCATTGACAGTTGACCAGAACAGTTGAATGGGAATGAATGATTTCGAAAAGATAGTTCATGTTAAACAACATAACTAATTTCTTTTCTCAAATGTTACGTTTTTCAGCGGCGCGTTGAGTAGTACTCAAGTGTCAACAGCAGTTTGAAACTCACAACCGACCAGAAATAATAATGTCGTGTTTGCTTGATGCGAAACCGAAAACCAGTTTCCACCCTAACGACTGCTGGTTAAATTGTTTGTTTGAAAACCTAGTTGTTGGACTGAAAAATCTAGTCAGTTTCGAACCCGGTTGAATTCACACTACTCACTACTCTATTGCACACTTCTTACTATTCTCATATCATCACCACCACCACCACCATCATCATCATCATCATCATCATGATTATAGATTATAATGAATACCAGCAAATGCTAACTAATTCTTTGCGAAACATATTGGTGGCCCTGAAAAGGGCCTTTTATCCTTCCGTATTATGTTATGTGTGTTCTCGTTACGACGTTTAACCTCCGAAACCATACAGAGTGCGACCCTGTCGCTTCAGAGCATACACGACATCCATGGCGGTGACGGTCTTGCGCTTGGCGTGTTCAGTGTAGGTTACTGCATCTCGGATCACATTTTCCAGGAACACCTTCAGCACTCCACGAGTTTCCTCATAGATCAGACCGGAGATACGCTTGACACCACCACGACGAGCCAGACGACGGATAGCGGGCTTGGTAATTCCCTGGATGTTATCACGAAGCACTTTACGATGACGCTTGGCGCCTCCTTTTCCGAGTCCCTTTCCTCCTTTGCCGCGACCAGTCATTTTTCTCTGCTAGCTGCTTGTTCTTGCAAGTAAGACAGTACAAGTGAAACTAATGCCACTTCGCAGACCGGTGCTTTTTTTTATACCTACCGAGAGGGTCCGTTTCGTGCTTTGCTTTGTGCTGATTGGCTGCTTCAGAGCGGTCGGGCAGGTATAAAACAGCCAGCCAGGTCCGTTTTGAGCTCATTCTGTGTTTTGTTTTCAACGCGTACAGTACGGTGTAGAGAGAAAGGATAAGCAAAAGAAAGAAATAATGGCTCGTACCAAGCAGACCGCTCGTAAATCGACCGGAGGAAAGGCTCCTCGTAAGCAACTGGCGACAAAGGCTGCTCGCAAAAGTGCTCCTGCTACTGGCGGAGTGAAGAAACCCCATCGTTATCGGCCAGGAACAGTAGCCCTTCGGGAGATCCGTCGTTACCAGAAATCGACTGAGCTGTTGATTCGCAAGCTGCCGTTCCAGCGTTTAGTGCGTGAAATTGCCCAAGATTTCAAGACCGACCTTCGCTTCCAGAGTTCCGCCGTCATGGCACTGCAGGAGGCCAGCGAAGCCTATCTAGTCGGTTTGTTCGAGGACACCAATCTATGCGCGATCCACGCCAAGCGTGTTACCATCATGCCAAAGGACATCCAGCTGGCTCGTCGGATCCGTGGCGAACGTGCTTAAACAGGCTATCGGCTTTCGTTTGATCTCACAACATATACCCCAAAGGCCCTTTTCAGGGCCACCCAATCAATTACCAACGAGTTTACGAATTCGAATATTTTCCCTTAAACAATCACATACTCAGACACACACACACAAGTTGCGCGCGCACAGAAAATGACATCCGATCCGTTGCACAATTCATGCCCCCCATATGGAAAGTCAGTAATCTATAGGTGTTTGAAATGTTTTCCTTATTTTTTGGTCTTTCATTTTTGTTTCTGCTAAAGTAGCAGTTGAGAGGAGAATAGACGACCTGCTGACAGACAAGCAGCACAGACAATACACATTGCTTCCCTGTTACATAGTTCAGCAAAATTTGTAACCCAGCTTGCAACACATCGTGCACTCGCCGTGTCATGCCATGTGACTGACTGCCTGACAATTCTGACGGGATTCGGCCACCAGTTACTAGTATTACTCTGCTACTGCTACTCTCAATACACTATACTATACAATATTGGTTCAAAATCATGAAAATACCAATTTGTTTCGTTCCAAGACTACCCCGACAGACGCTTGCTTGCCGTTGACATAGTCAACGTCCCATCCCCAGACGACTGGTGGGGATGTTTCTGGCGAAAGAAATACACAGCAATTGCCAATCTTTGAATAGTAGGCTAATGTTCGGTTGGGTTCGGTGCTTTCTTCCGGTACGTGACAATTTTCGGCCAATATCTATCAAATATAAGCAACACTCAAATTCGGTATCAAATCAAATCACTGCTCGAGTTCTTTGTTGCCAATCGATTGAGACTGAGAGACTGACTATGTCTGGCACGCACGCTAGACAGATGGAGGTGTCGAAGGATTATTATTATTATTTAATGGTAATACTTGCACCGTATATTTTGCATGTAAAATCCTAAATGCGCTCCACAATTCCGGTATTCTGATTTGGGAAAGATTGTTTTTTGGTTATTGCTTCTGATGACAAATATTCTCAGCCCAGCCAGCCGTTTGTGGTACGTGAACAACACACCACACATTTGACTCGTTGTGTTAGAAAGGACTTCGGTTTGTTTGATTCTAATTTTTCACTGTCGAAATTTTTAAACATCCTCTCTCTTGGAATTGACCTGTCCTGATGTTCAGGTTTAATATTTGCAAGATGAACCAAATTCAAATGGCAAAACAAGTTCATTACAAAAAATAGTAACCAAAATGCTTTCAGAACAACCGACACGCCCGGGCGTTGGCGACGTTGGCCAGCATTATTCGTTGGCAGTGCCATCGTGTTCCAGATTTCGGAAGGCATGTTCGGAAATATTATGCTCACGTAACATATCTGTTAGTCAAATTGTTTAAAAATTGTATTTTCCAAATGCAGAACACGGAAAAATTGAAAAGCTTAGTCACCGGTTCGTACTGCGTTTTGGTCGTTTGATCGATTTGCGCCAGACAGCAGGTTCAAGTTTGACCGATTCAATCTCGTGCGCGTCGCAACCGTCATCGAACGGGTTGTGTTAGTTGTCAAGAGAAAATATTTCTCTTCCCAATGAACCATGTTTCGTTGGAGTCCGCATTGTTTAAATGGTACTGTTTTACTATTTTTGACAATTCGAAATAAGCATGTACCGTTTGTCCGATATTGAATGCATATTTCGCTATCATCACTGCCCGTCCGGCTGTTCGCGAATGGTGGAGCAGAAAGTTCAAACATCGTAGCAAACATAAAACCACTCTTTGGCGATACTTCCGCTGCTGTCGATTCATTGTTTACAATTTAAAAAACAATAGTCCAGAAAAATTACCTACACCTACCTAGCACCGAATGGTAACCGTCATGTGCGTATTCCCTAACAGGGCCGACGGATTCGGTGCCCGAACGTATCGCACGATTCTACTGCATTCACACACTCGTTTGTATTCGCTTAGTCGTTCGCTCGTTCTACCTGCTTTAGAAAAGTGCACATTAGAAAAAATGGCTGAAACCGCTGTTGACGTATCGGCCGCAGCTCCGGTTGCTGCTTCACCGGCCAAGGCACCGAAGAAAGCCAAAGCCGCCAAGGGAGAAGCCAAAAAACCGAAGAAGCCATCGACACATCCACCAGTCAATGACATGGTAGTGGCTGCCATCAAGACGCTGAAGGAACGCAACGGATCTTCGCTGCAGGCCATCAAGAAGTACATCGCCGCCAACTACAAGTGCGACGTCGCCAAGCTGGCCCCGTTCATCAAGAAGGCCCTGAAATCTGGCGTCGAGAAGGGAAAGCTCACCCAGACCAAGGGTTCCGGTGCATCCGGCTCGTTCAAAATCAAAGCCGGTGCCAAGCAACCGGCTGGCGAGAAGAAGCCGAAGAAGGCTGCTGCCAAAAAACCGAAGAAGGCTGCCGGAGAGAAGAAAAAGGTTGCCAAGAAACCCGCTGGCGAGAAGAAACCGAAGGCCAAAAAGCCTGCAGGTGAGAAAAAGCCGAAAGCCGCCGCTGCAAAGAAGGCTAAGGCAGCACCAGCCAAGGCCGCCAAGAAGGCTGCTGCACCGAAGCAGAAGGCCACCAAGCCATCGAAAGCCGCTGCCAACAAGCCCAAGACCCCGAAGCCAAAGAAGGCCGCGCCAGCCAAAAAAGCTGCCCCGAAGAAGGTGGCTGCCAAGAAGTAAATTGACCCATCGTCAGTCAGTCATCATCATCATGTCGAATTCTACCGTTCTTATTTCGACGGTGTTCAACAAAACAGTCCTTTTCAGGACTACCAAAAAATCCATGCAAAGAATTAATCGATATTTCCTACTTCGCTCGCTTTTGGGTAGTCCGCTTCAACAAAACTGCACAGTAAGAAAAAAAAAAAAAGTATGCTTTTATCCATCACAGCAGCACTACTTTCTGAGCGTGTGCTTCACCGACACGCTATAGTGGATAAATTGGTGCGCAGCCATAGAGCCGACCCCGCTGCTACGCGCATGCTTCTCTTGTAGTACAATCAAATATGTTCGTTCGCTCAGTCGGTAAGCAGCGACGAAAGGATCGGTAGGTGATCAAATGAAAATGCGGACGGATTATGCACGATGATTGATGAAGTCCGTTCGTAAAAATCTAGCTTGCGAAAATTCATCAATAAAAATGGTTGATGTTTTTGTTCCCAATTATATTTGTATTTTAAAACTATCCCAGTTTTCCTTTTCTTGGAAAATGAATGCCGTTATAGTTTCCATTTAGTGTAGAGCCAGTTCGGACACGGTATCGCTCTGTACGCGGTTTTTCGTATAATCATATTTAATTTAGTAGCTTGACTCTCCAGACGATTGTCGTTTTCATTCAACCAACCTTGCTTGATCGGTAAAAAAAAAATAAATCTATTCTCCAGCGCAATCGACCACCGACCATCGACTTTTCACTTGTAATGTGGGAAATTATCCTAGAAGCTATGGAAAAAAAAACAAGTCTTATGGCGCTTGCATGAGTAAATATGATTGATCGATAGTAAAATAGTAAATTTCTATAAGTTCTTTATCAGAAAATTGTGGTCGTCCTGAAAAGGACGTTTTTTCGATTGGTTTCAGTGCGAATCAAGTGCAATTTAGGCCTTCTTTTCGGTTTTCTTCGGGAGCAACACTGCCTGGATGTTTGGCAGTACACCGCCCTGTGCGATGGTAACTCCGGAGAGCAGTTTGTTCAACTCCTCGTCGTTACGGATGGCCAGCTGCAGATGACGAGGGATGATTCTCGTTTTCTTGTTGTCACGGGCAGCGTTACCGGCCAATTCCAGCACTTCGGCGGCCAGGTATTCCATCACTGCCGCCAGATAGACCGGTGCACCGGCACCGACACGTTCGGCGTAGTTTCCTTTCCGAAGCAGACGGTGGATTCTGCCTACTGGGAACTGCAGACCAGCACGGTTCGAGCGGGACTTTGCCTTTCCCTTAACTTTTCCTCCTTTGCCACGGCCAGACATTTTCTTTTATGTGTTTTGTTTTCGTAAAAAATCCACGAAACGATGCTAACAGCTAGGATGCTAACTCGGTAATACTGGCTGCCGCAGTACTAACCCTCTGTTTTATACCATCTCGCTGTTTCTCGTTCTGCGAATAGGCAGAGCATAAAGCGCAAAAGAGGATCAAATTTTGACAAAGGGGCTGTCCCTACTGCGTTGCCTGTAGCAGGTATAAAACGGGGTTTCTTGGGCGAGCTAGCGTCATTTACGTGAAAACAGCTACTCTGAACGCACGTCAACGTTAGAACGATGGCACCGAAAACTAGTGGAAAGGCGGCCAAAAAATCCGGCAAGGCCCAGAAGAACATCGCCAAGGGTGATAAGAAGAAGAAGAAGATCCGCAGGAAGGAAAGCTACGCTATCTACATCTACAAAGTGTTGAAGCAGGTCCACCCTGATACCGGAGTATCCTCGAAGGCGATGAGCATCATGAACAGTTTCGTCAATGACATCTTCGAACGCATTGCATCCGAGGCATCGCGTTTGGCTCATTACAACAAACGTTCGACGATTACCTCTCGCGAAATCCAGACTGCCGTTCGTCTGCTTTTGCCAGGAGAGTTGGCCAAGCACGCCGTTTCTGAGGGAACCAAAGCCGTCACCAAGTACACCAGCTCCAAGTAAACTGAGAACAACACCGACCCCGTGTATGCGAGAACTAACAAACGGCCCTTTTAAGGGCCACAAACAAATCTACACAAAGTGTTAAATTCGAATTCTCGTGTGTTGTTTTGCTTGCTTCTTCTTTACTCGTTTCGATTGTGATGGTGGTGGCCGTTTGTGAAAGAAAGTGCAATAGAGGGAAGGTGCTGGGCAATTGGTTTGAGTGAGTTTAGTTGTTTTGAACAATATCATCCAATTTGTGCATTACATTATGCTGGAACTGAATTCCTTGAAACCAGCCACACACCGTTGCGGAAGCGAGAGAGAGCGAATTGTTTTAGGCACTACTTTTGTACAGGGATGACCAAAGATTTCCCGCCTTTTCCGAAGAACGGCGAAAGAAGACATTGATAAAACAAAAAACTTATCACATTCTCAGAGGGTAAATTTTGAAAAGGCGTCCCATAGTAAAGTATTCTTCTATGATGCTTTGATGGTAAGACTTCATCACGAAGACGACAAGCAAATGTAAATTTCTTTCGAACATGCACTTTTTCATTTGATTGCGCGCGTGCGTGTGTGTTTGTTTTCGTGAAAATCGCAGGTTTTCGAGAAGAATAAATCTCCTGTGCCAAAATAACGAAAATGTCATTATCTCTAGCAACCGAAGTTTACTGTTTGCTTGTTAGGAACAATTAGATTTGTACCTGCAGGACAGAAAACATTAGTTTGTTCGATTTTGCGAGTGGTGATTTATATTTTAATAGCGATTTGAGTTAGCATTCATCATTTATCACTCATCCATCGATTATCAATGAAAGGAGATGAATTCGGAGACAAAGAACGAAAAAGAAGATTTTCCGCTTTCCAAAAACATACACCAATACATATGTATATCAACGTCATACTGGTTTACTTCAATGTATGGGTATTGGTTTTTCCCTCAGTCATAATAAAGTTCATTCTTATGTTCTCTAACTTGCTTTTCTCTCTCTCTCGCTCTCCCAACGCACCTCTGTTTGCGATAAGTTGGAACATGTTGTTCATGGCAGTCTACACACACACACACACACACACACAATTTGCGCAATAGTGCAACTGAGGTATGCGATTCACAAAATTGCTTGCTACTGAAAATTGCGGAAAAGAAAACACAAGACAAATTTTTTCAATTTTGTAGGCACAAGCGTTTTGAAACACGTACAATAACGGGAAGGTATCATATAAAGATTGGTTTTTACTTTTGTCGTTAAGTTTTTTTTTTCATGTACGTATTGTTTACCTCTCGGATGGTGGTAGGTAGAAACGAACAACCGTTTATACGACGCAAAGTCAAACCGATTTCCCATATCCCATCCATGAGCATGAGCAGAGGGAGAAAAAATACCGGTTAACCTGGACTACTTTTCACTTGAGAGTTTGAGAGATTTTTCACCATTTCAACCATTTTTCGTTCAGTTGCCATTTGTCATTGTTGCTAAGCTAACCTAACCATCCGAACAGCGAGAGTTCCGTTCACTGCGTTAGGATTGAGTAAGCCGCGTTCATCGTTTGATCATGTCAACGAAACTCAACAATAGCAACTTGCTATTGAGTAATCTTTCAGTAATTTCTTACATGGACCGTCGGAAAACAATTCGGAGTTCCTGTTTTCCAAGTAGATAGTCTTTCCAATAGGATATTCTAATGAGCAGCAGTTTTTATTTTTCCTGCTAGAATCGCACACCAATACACACTTACCAACCACTAAACTGCGGTTCGGTCTAGACAATTGGTGTACACTGTTGCCATAGTTGTTCGTCGGTTATTTTCATTCTCTCTTTCACGCCTCTCGCATTCTCGTAGTAGCCAATATTACTCTCCTTATTGTTTACGTTCGTGTCGCTATCGTATTTGTGGCATTCGTATTCGTTCGAAAATATATGTTAGTCGAATGGTCGAAACATCATCGGATTGATGAAAATATGTTCAAACAATCAAAATTATTCGCCAATCCAACAAAACTTTCATTGGCGAGAGTGTACTGTTTAATGAACTCTTCTCTCAATGTTTCAATATTCAGTTGCAATACTTAAAGCTCTAAACGTTTTCTCGAAAAATACCGACACAAGTTACCAAGCTAATTGGATTGGTGGTACTGACGATGCTTTTGGTTGTCAATAATAAACAATGCCACGTGTAGGGGCCGCTAATGTAATGTAAATGAATATACAGACACACACACACACACACACACACGCACGCGCGCGTTTATGCGACCTTGCCCTCCGGTTCTGAGACCGATGGCTGAACTTAGGTACAGCTTGATTTTCGTTTCCTCATATACACATTACATTACCATTTGTTTTTGGCCTGTGTGTGTGGCAGTGTTTATTCACCATCATGGTGGTAGCTACGATATCTTCTTCTTCTTCTTCTTTTTTTCTAGTCGGTCGTCACCATTCATGAGATGATGCCGACCAATGACACAGATACATGCGCTATATTGGATCGGTGTGTCGTCACGGATACGAACGAAAATTATTCTCTTATTTCTCGTGCGACACTTTCTCTAAGATTATATGATCAAGTTTGGATGTTTTAATGGCTGCATTTTCCGGTAAATCGATGGGAAAGATTTTCGCCATTGAACTCACATCGATCATTCTAAAATTCCGATTCGTCTGGTATGACCGATTTTGTCTTCTGTTTTCCAAACACTGAAAAAGCGGACATCATTTTCGCATCAGGTAGATACACCGATTCAGGGTAAAATTCCGAAAACGAAAATGAACAAAGGTCGCTATACTTGATTTGCGCATTATACTTTCCAGGCGTATCACAACTTTAGCAATCTTTAATTCAAAGCAATCTTAAATATTTCTTTATCACAGTGAGGTGGTCGTCCTGAAAAGGACGGGTTCTGTAAGGGGGGTAACACCAATATGTTCCGGAAATCGCAATTTAGGCCTTTTTCTCGGTTTTCTTCGGGAGCAGCACTGCCTGGATGTTTGGCAGTACACCGCCCTGTGCGATAGTAACTCCGGAGAGCAGTTTGTTCAACTCCTCGTCGTTACGGATGGCCAGCTGCAGATGGCGAGGGATGATTCTCGTTTTCTTGTTGTCACGGGCAGCGTTACCGGCCAATTCCAGCACTTCGGCGGCCAGGTATTCCATCACTGCCGCCAGATAGACCGGTGCACCGGCACCGACACGTTCGGCGTAGTTTCCCTTCCGGAGCAGACGGTGGATTCTGCCTACTGGGAACTGCAGACCAGCACGGTTTGAGCGGGACTTTGCCTTTCCCTTAACTTTTCCTCCTTTACCACGGCCAGACATTTTGTGTGTGCGTGTTTCTGCGTAAAAAATCCACGAGATGCTGTTAACGACTAGACAGCCAATTCAGTAATACTGGCTGCCGCCGTACTAACCCTCTGTTTTATATCGTCTCACTGTTTCCCGTTCTGCGAACAGGAAAAGGAATTCTAACAAAGGGGCAGTCCATGCGCCGCTCTCAATAGCAGGTATAAAACGAGCTGTCATATGGCAAATAGCGTCATTTAAGTTAAAGCAGTTACTCTGAACGTACGAGAACCGTCAAGCACGATGGCACCGAAAACCAGTGGAAAGGCAGCCAAAAAATCCGGCAAGGCCCAGAAAAACATCGCCAAGGGAGATAAGAAAAAGAAGAAGATCCGCAGGAAGGAAAGCTACGCTATCTACATCTACAAAGTGTTGAAGCAGGTCCACCCTGATACCGGAGTATCCTCGAAGGCGATGAGCATCATGAACAGTTTCGTCAATGACATCTTCGAACGCATTGCATCCGAGGCATCGCGTTTGGCCCATTACAACAAACGTTCGACGATTACCTCTCGCGAAATCCAGACCGCCGTTCGTCTGCTTTTGCCAGGAGAGTTGGCCAAGCACGCCGTTTCGGAAGGAACCAAAGCCGTCACCAAGTACACTAGCTCCAAGTAAACTGAGTGAGAACAACCAAACCCCCCCGATCGTGTGTGTGCATACGAATCGCCAAGCATAATCGGCCCTTTTAAGGGCCACAAACAAATCTACACAAAGTGTTAAGTTCGCATATTTCCCTCATTCAATCACCAAACACATTTTGTTCGTTGATGATTTTACTTTCATCAGCCAACAAACACCTAACGAGAAAAACAGAACAAATTATGAACAACACAGGTACAATTGTTCTCGCGTTTCGGAGTATTCATCCATGCCATATGGACAATATATTGTTCGGAGCAAAAATATGTTGGTTTCGAAATAAAGAAAAGTATCGATTACTTTTCGGACCAATCGACAGACTTGGTCGACCAACCAAATAATAAATTGCTACACATACACATGCATGCTACTGTAAACCAACCAATGACATATCAACAGCAATCGTTTTTCTATCCTAGGCGGCTTTGAGCAAATGCTGCATGTTGTATAGTCGAAATTCGAAGCCAACAGCATTGACAGTTGACCAGAACAGTTGAATGGGAATGAATGATTTCGAAAAGATAGTTCATGTTAAACAACATAACTAATTTCTTTTCTCAAATGTTACGTTTTTCAGCGGCGCGTTGAGTAGTACTCAAGTGTCAACAGCAGTTTGAAACTCACAACCGACCAGAAATAATAATGTCGTGTTTGCTTGATGCGAAACCGAAAACCAGTTTCCACCCTAACGACTGCTGGTTAAATTGTTTGTTTGAAAACCTAGTTGTTGGACTGAAAAATCTAGTCAGTTTCGAACCCGGTTGAATTCACACTACTCACTACTCTATTGCACACTTCTTACTATTCTCATATCATCACCACCACCACCACCATCATCATCATCATCATCATCATGATTATAGATTATAATGAATACCAGCAAATGCTAACTAATTCTTTGCGAAACATATTGGTGGCCCTGAAAAGGGCCTTTTATCCTTCCGTATTATGTTATGTGTGTTCTCGTTACGACGTTTAACCTCCGAAACCATACAGAGTGCGACCCTGTCGCTTCAGAGCATACACGACATCCATGGCGGTGACGGTCTTGCGCTTGGCGTGTTCAGTGTAGGTTACTGCATCTCGGATCACATTTTCCAGGAACACCTTCAGCACTCCACGAGTTTCCTCATAGATCAGACCGGAGATACGCTTGACACCACCACGACGAGCCAGACGACGGATAGCGGGCTTGGTAATTCCCTGGATGTTATCACGAAGCACTTTACGATGACGCTTGGCGCCTCCTTTTCCGAGTCCCTTTCCTCCTTTGCCGCGACCAGTCATTTTTCTCTGCTAGCTGCTTGTTCTTGCAAGTAAGACAGTACAAGTGAAACTAATGCCACTTCGCAGACCGGTGCTTTTTTTTATACCTACCGAGAGGGTCCGTTTCGTGCTTTGCTTTGTGCTGATTGGCTGCTTCAGAGCGGTCGGGCAGGTATAAAACAGCCAGCCAGGTCCGTTTTGAGCTCATTCTGTGTTTTGTTTTCAACGCGTACAGTACGGTGTAGAGAGAAAGGATAAGCAAAAGAAAGAAATAATGGCTCGTACCAAGCAGACCGCTCGTAAATCGACCGGAGGAAAGGCTCCTCGTAAGCAACTGGCGACAAAGGCTGCTCGCAAAAGTGCTCCTGCTACTGGCGGAGTGAAGAAACCCCATCGTTATCGGCCAGGAACAGTAGCCCTTCGGGAGATCCGTCGTTACCAGAAATCGACTGAGCTGTTGATTCGCAAGCTGCCGTTCCAGCGTTTAGTGCGTGAAATTGCCCAAGATTTCAAGACCGACCTTCGCTTCCAGAGTTCCGCCGTCATGGCACTGCAGGAGGCCAGCGAAGCCTATCTAGTCGGTTTGTTCGAGGACACCAATCTATGCGCGATCCACGCCAAGCGTGTTACCATCATGCCAAAGGACATCCAGCTGGCTCGTCGGATCCGTGGCGAACGTGCTTAAACAGGCTATCGGCTTTCGTTTGATCTCACAACATATACCCCAAAGGCCCTTTTCAGGGCCACCCAATCAATTACCAACGAGTTTACGAATTCGAATATTTTCCCTTAAACAATCACATACTCAGACACACACACACAAGTTGCGCGCGCACAGAAAATGACATCCGATCCGTTGCACAATTCATGCCCCCCATATGGAAAGTCAGTAATCTATAGGTGTTTGAAATGTTTTCCTTATTTTTTGGTCTTTCATTTTTGTTTCTGCTAAAGTAGCAGTTGAGAGGAGAATAGACGACCTGCTGACAGACAAGCAGCACAGACAATACACATTGCTTCCCTGTTACATAGTTCAGCAAAATTTGTAACCCAGCTTGCAACACATCGTGCACTCGCCGTGTCATGCCATGTGACTGACTGCCTGACAATTCTGACGGGATTCGGCCACCAGTTACTAGTATTACTCTGCTACTGCTACTCTCAATACACTATACTATACAATATTGGTTCAAAATCATGAAAATACCAATTTGTTTCGTTCCAAGACTACCCCGACAGACGCTTGCTTGCCGTTGACATAGTCAACGTCCCATCCCCAGACGACTGGTGGGGATGTTTCTGGCGAAAGAAATACACAGCAATTGCCAATCTTTGAATAGTAGGCTAATGTTCGGTTGGGTTCGGTGCTTTCTTCCGGTACGTGACAATTTTCGGCCAATATCTATCAAATATAAGCAACACTCAAATTCGGTATCAAATCAAATCACTGCTCGAGTTCTTTGTTGCCAATCGATTGAGACTGAGAGACTGACTATGTCTGGCACGCACGCTAGACAGATGGAGGTGTCGAAGGATTATTATTATTATTTAATGGTAATACTTGCACCGTATATTTTGCATGTAAAATCCTAAATGCGCTCCACAATTCCGGTATTCTGATTTGGGAAAGATTGTTTTTTGGTTATTGCTTCTGATGACAAATATTCTCAGCCCAGCCAGCCGTTTGTGGTACGTGAACAACACACCACACATTTGACTCGTTGTGTTAGAAAGGACTTCGGTTTGTTTGATTCTAATTTTTCACTGTCGAAATTTTTAAACATCCTCTCTCTTGGAATTGACCTGTCCTGATGTTCAGGTTTAATATTTGCAAGATGAACCAAATTCAAATGGCAAAACAAGTTCATTACAAAAAATAGTAACCAAAATGCTTTCAGAACAACCGACACGCCCGGGCGTTGGCGACGTTGGCCAGCATTATTCGTTGGCAGTGCCATCGTGTTCCAGATTTCGGAAGGCATGTTCGGAAATATTATGCTCACGTAACATATCTGTTAGTCAAATTGTTTAAAAATTGTATTTTCCAAATGCAGAACACGGAAAAATTGAAAAGCTTAGTCACCGGTTCGTACTGCGTTTTGGTCGTTTGATCGATTTGCGCCAGACAGCAGGTTCAAGTTTGACCGATTCAATCTCGTGCGCGTCGCAACCGTCATCGAACGGGTTGTGTTAGTTGTCAAGAGAAAATATTTCTCTTCCCAATGAACCATGTTTCGTTGGAGTCCGCATTGTTTAAATGGTACTGTTTTACTATTTTTGACAATTCGAAATAAGCATGTACCGTTTGTCCGATATTGAATGCATATTTCGCTATCATCACTGCCCGTCCGGCTGTTCGCGAATGGTGGAGCAGAAAGTTCAAACATCGTAGCAAACATAAAACCACTCTTTGGCGATACTTCCGCTGCTGTCGATTCATTGTTTACAATTTAAAAAACAATAGTCCAGAAAAATTACCTACACCTACCTAGCACCGAATGGTAACCGTCATGTGCGTATTCCCTAACAGGGCCGACGGATTCGGTGCCCGAACGTATCGCACGATTCTACTGCATTCACACACTCGTTTGTATTCGCTTAGTCGTTCGCTCGTTCTACCTGCTTTAGAAAAGTGCACATTAGAAAAAATGGCTGAAACCGCTGTTGACGTATCGGCCGCAGCTCCGGTTGCTGCTTCACCGGCCAAGGCACCGAAGAAAGCCAAAGCCGCCAAGGGAGAAGCCAAAAAACCGAAGAAGCCATCGACACATCCACCAGTCAATGACATGGTAGTGGCTGCCATCAAGACGCTGAAGGAACGCAACGGATCTTCGCTGCAGGCCATCAAGAAGTACATCGCCGCCAACTACAAGTGCGACGTCGCCAAGCTGGCCCCGTTCATCAAGAAGGCCCTGAAATCTGGCGTCGAGAAGGGAAAGCTCACCCAGACCAAGGGTTCCGGTGCATCCGGCTCGTTCAAAATCAAAGCCGGTGCCAAGCAACCGGCTGGCGAGAAGAAGCCGAAGAAGGCTGCTGCCAAAAAACCGAAGAAGGCTGCCGGAGAGAAGAAAAAGGTTGCCAAGAAACCCGCTGGCGAGAAGAAACCGAAGGCCAAAAAGCCTGCAGGTGAGAAAAAGCCGAAAGCCGCCGCTGCAAAGAAGGCTAAGGCAGCACCAGCCAAGGCCGCCAAGAAGGCTGCTGCACCGAAGCAGAAGGCCACCAAGCCATCGAAAGCCGCTGCCAACAAGCCCAAGACCCCGAAGCCAAAGAAGGCCGCGCCAGCCAAAAAAGCTGCCCCGAAGAAGGTGGCTGCCAAGAAGTAAATTGACCCATCGTCAGTCAGTCATCATCATCATGTCGAATTCTACCGTTCTTATTTCGACGGTGTTCAACAAAACAGTCCTTTTCAGGACTACCAAAAAATCCATGCAAAGAATTAATCGATATTTCCTACTTCGCTCGCTTTTGGGTAGTCCGCTTCAACAAAACTGCACAGTAAGAAAAAAAAAAAAAGTATGCTTTTATCCATCACAGCAGCACTACTTTCTGAGCGTGTGCTTCACCGACACGCTATAGTGGATAAATTGGTGCGCAGCCATAGAGCCGACCCCGCTGCTACGCGCATGCTTCTCTTGTAGTACAATCAAATATGTTCGTTCGCTCAGTCGGTAAGCAGCGACGAAAGGATCGGTAGGTGATCAAATGAAAATGCGGACGGATTATGCACGATGATTGATGAAGTCCGTTCGTAAAAATCTAGCTTGCGAAAATTCATCAATAAAAATGGTTGATGTTTTTGTTCCCAATTATATTTGTATTTTAAAACTATCCCAGTTTTCCTTTTCTTGGAAAATGAATGCCGTTATAGTTTCCATTTAGTGTAGAGCCAGTTCGGACACGGTATCGCTCTGTACGCGGTTTTTCGTATAATCATATTTAATTTAGTAGCTTGACTCTCCAGACGATTGTCGTTTTCATTCAACCAACCTTGCTTGATCGGTAAAAAAAAAATAAATCTATTCTCCAGCGCAATCGACCACCGACCATCGACTTTTCACTTGTAATGTGGGAAATTATCCTAGAAGCTATGGAAAAAAAAACAAGTCTTATGGCGCTTGCATGAGTAAATATGATTGATCGATAGTAAAATAGTAAATTTCTATAAGTTCTTTATCAGAAAATTGTGGTCGTCCTGAAAAGGACGTTTTTTCGATTGGTTTCAGTGCGAATCAAGTGCAATTTAGGCCTTCTTTTCGGTTTTCTTCGGGAGCAACACTGCCTGGATGTTTGGCAGTACACCGCCCTGTGCGATGGTAACTCCGGAGAGCAGTTTGTTCAACTCCTCGTCGTTACGGATGGCCAGCTGCAGATGACGAGGGATGATTCTCGTTTTCTTGTTGTCACGGGCAGCGTTACCGGCCAATTCCAGCACTTCGGCGGCCAGGTATTCCATCACTGCCGCCAGATAGACCGGTGCACCGGCACCGACACGTTCGGCGTAGTTTCCTTTCCGAAGCAGACGGTGGATTCTGCCTACTGGGAACTGCAGACCAGCACGGTTCGAGCGGGACTTTGCCTTTCCCTTAACTTTTCCTCCTTTGCCACGGCCAGACATTTTCTTTTATGTGTTTTGTTTTCGTAAAAAATCCACGAAACGATGCTAACAGCTAGGATGCTAACTCGGTAATACTGGCTGCCGCAGTACTAACCCTCTGTTTTATACCATCTCGCTGTTTCTCGTTCTGCGAATAGGCAGAGCATAAAGCGCAAAAGAGGATCAAATTTTGACAAAGGGGCTGTCCCTACTGCGTTGCCTGTAGCAGGTATAAAACGGGGTTTCTTGGGCGAGCTAGCGTCATTTACGTGAAAACAGCTACTCTGAACGCACGTCAACGTTAGAACGATGGCACCGAAAACTAGTGGAAAGGCGGCCAAAAAATCCGGCAAGGCCCAGAAGAACATCGCCAAGGGTGATAAGAAGAAGAAGAAGATCCGCAGGAAGGAAAGCTACGCTATCTACATCTACAAAGTGTTGAAGCAGGTCCACCCTGATACCGGAGTATCCTCGAAGGCGATGAGCATCATGAACAGTTTCGTCAATGACATCTTCGAACGCATTGCATCCGAGGCATCGCGTTTGGCTCATTACAACAAACGTTCGACGATTACCTCTCGCGAAATCCAGACTGCCGTTCGTCTGCTTTTGCCAGGAGAGTTGGCCAAGCACGCCGTTTCTGAGGGAACCAAAGCCGTCACCAAGTACACCAGCTCCAAGTAAACTGAGAACAACACCGACCCCGTGTATGCGAGAACTAACAAACGGCCCTTTTAAGGGCCACAAACAAATCTACACAAAGTGTTAAATTCGAATTCTCGTGTGTTGTTTTGCTTGCTTCTTCTTTACTCGTTTCGATTGTGATGGTGGTGGCCGTTTGTGAAAGAAAGTGCAATAGAGGGAAGGTGCTGGGCAATTGGTTTGAGTGAGTTTAGTTGTTTTGAACAATCTCATCCAATTTGTGCATTACATTATGCTGGAACTGAATTCCTTGAAACCAGCCACACACCGTTGCGGAAGCGAGAGAGAGCGAATTGTTTTAGGCACTACTTTTGTACAGGGATGACCAAAGATTTCCCGCCTTTTCCGAAGAACGGCGAAAGAAGACATTGATAAAACAAAAAACTTATCACATTCTCAGAGGGTAAATTTTGAAAAGGCGTCCCATAGTAAAGTATTCTTCTATGATGCTTTGATGGTAAGACTTCATCACGAAGACGACAAGCAAATGTAAATTTCTTTCGAACATGCACTTTTTCATTTGATTGCGCGCGTGCGTGTGTGTTTGTTTTCGTGAAAATCGCAGGTTTTCGAGAAGAATAAATCTCCTGTGCCAAAATAACGAAAATGTCATTATCTCTAGCAACCGAAGTTTACTGTTTGCTTGTTAGGAACAATTAGATTTGTACCTGCAGGACAGAAAACATTAGTTTGTTCGATTTTGCGAGTGGTGATTTATATTTTAATAGCGATTTGAGTTAGCATTCATCATTTATCACTCATCCATCGATTATCAATGAAAGGAGATGAATTCGGAGACAAAGAACGAAAAAGAAGATTTTCCGCTTTCCAAAAACATACACCAATACATATGTATATCAACGTCATACTGGTTTACTTCAATGTATGGGTATTGGTTTTTCCCTCAGTCATAATAAAGTTCATTCTTATGTTCTCTAACTTGCTTTTCTCTCTCTCTCGCTCTCCCAACGCACCTCTGTTTGCGATAAGTTGGAACATGTTGTTCATGGCAGTCTACACACACACACACACACACACACACAATTTGCGCAATAGTGCAACTGAGGTATGCGATTCACAAAATTGCTTGCTACTGAAAATTGCGGAAAAGAAAACACAAGACAAATTTTTTCAATTTTGTAGGCACAAGCGTTTTGAAACACGTACAATAACGGGAAGGTATCATATAAAGATTGGTTTTTACTTTTGTCGTTAAGTTTTTTTTTTCATGTACGTATTGTTTACCTCTCGGATGGTGGTAGGTAGAAACGAACAACCGTTTATACGACGCAAAGTCAAACCGATTTCCCATATCCCATCCATGAGCATGAGCAGAGGGAGAAAAAATACCGGTTAACCTGGACTACTTTTCACTTGAGAGTTTGAGAGATTTTTCACCATTTCAACCATTTTTCGTTCAGTTGCCATTTGTCATTGTTGCTAAGCTAACCTAACCATCCGAACAGCGAGAGTTCCGTTCACTGCGTTAGGATTGAGTAAGCCGCGTTCATCGTTTGATCATGTCAACGAAACTCAACAATCGATGCTAAATAAGCAACTTGCTATTGAGTAATCTTTCAGTAATTTCTTACATGGACCGTCGGAAAACAATTCGGAGTTCCTGTTTTCCAAGTAGATAGTCTTTCCAATAGGATATTCTAATGAGCAGCAGTTTTTATTTTTCCTGCTAGAATCGCACACCAATACACACTTACCAACCACTAAACTGCGGTTCGGTCTAGACAATTGGTGTACACTGTTGCCATAGTTGTTCGTCGGTTATTTTCATTCTCTCTTTCACGCCTCTCGCATTCTCGTAGTAGCCAATATTACTCTCCTTATTGTTTACGTTCGTGTCGCTATCGTATTTGTGGCATTCGTATTCGTTCGAAAATATATGTTAGTCGAATGGTCGAAACATCATCGGATTGATGAAAATATGTTCAAACAATCAAAATTATTCGCCAATCCAACAAAACTTTCATTGGCGAGAGTGTACTGTTTAATGAACTCTTCTCTCAATGTTTCAATATTCAGTTGCAATACTTAAAGCTCTAAACGTTTTCTCGAAAAATACCGACACAAGTTACCAAGCTAATTGGATTGGTGGTACTGACGATGCTTTTGGTTGTCAATAATAAACAATGCCACGTGTAGGGGCCGCTAATGTAATGTAAATGAATATACAGACACACACACACACACACACACACGCACGCGCGCGTTTATGCGACCTTGCCCTCCGGTTCTGAGACCGATGGCTGAACTTAGGTACAGCTTGATTTTCGTTTCCTCATATACACATTACATTACCATTTGTTTTTGGCCTGTGTGTGTGGCAGTGTTTATTCACCATCATGGTGGTAGCTACGATATCTTCTTCTTCTTCTTCTTTTTTTCTAGTCGGTCGTCACCATTCATGAGATGATGCCGACCGATGACACAGATACATGCGCTATATTGGATCGGTGTGTCGTCACGGATACGAACGAAAATTATTCTCTTATTTCTCGTGCGACACTTTCTCTAAGATTATATGATCAAGTTTGGATGTTTTAATGGCTGCATTTTCCGGTAAATCGATGGGAAAGATTTTCGCCATTGAACTCACATCGATCATTCTAAAATTCCGATTCGTCTGGTATGACCGATTTTGTCTTCTGTTTTCCAAACACTGAAAAAGCGGACATCATTTTCGCATCAGGTAGATACACCGATTCAGGGTAAAATTCCGAAAACGAAAATGAACAAAGGTCGCTATACTTGATTTGCGCATTATACTTTCCAGGCGTATCACAACTTTAGCAATCTTTAATTCAAAGCAATCTTAAATATTTCTTTATCACAGTGAGGTGGTCGTCCTGAAAAGGACGGGTTCTGTAAGGGGGGTAACACCAATATGTTCCGGAAATCGCAATTTAGGCCTTTTTCTCGGTTTTCTTCGGGAGCAGCACTGCCTGGATGTTTGGCAGTACACCGCCCTGTGCGATGGTAACTCCGGAGAGCAGTTTGTTCAACTCCTCGTCGTTACGGATGGCCAGCTGCAGATGGCGAGGGATGATTCTCGTTTTCTTGTTGTCACGGGCAGCGTTACCGGCCAATTCCAGCACTTCGGCGGCCAGGTATTCCATCACTGCCGCCAGATAGACCGGTGCACCGGCACCGACACGTTCGGCGTAGTTTCCCTTCCGGAGCAGACGGTGGATTCTGCCTACTGGGAACTGCAGACCAGCACGGTTTGAGCGGGACTTTGCCTTTCCCTTAACTTTTCCTCCTTTACCACGGCCAGACATTTTGTGTGTGCGTGTTTCTGCGTAAAAAATCCACGAGATGCTGTTAACGACTAGACAGCCAATTCAGTAATACTGGCTGCCGCCGTACTAACCCTCTGTTTTATATCGTCTCACTGTTTCCCGTTCTGCGAACAGGAAAAGGAATTCTAACAAAGGGGCAGTCCATGCGCCGCTCTCAATAGCAGGTATAAAACGAGCTGTCATATGGCAAATAGCGTCATTTAAGTTAAAGCAGTTACTCTGAACGTACGAGAACCGTCAAGCACGATGGCACCGAAAACCAGTGGAAAGGCAGCCAAAAAATCCGGCAAGGCCCAGAAAAACATCGCCAAGGGAGATAAGAAAAAGAAGAAGATCCGCAGGAAGGAAAGCTACGCTATCTACATCTACAAAGTGTTGAAGCAGGTCCACCCTGATACCGGAGTATCCTCGAAGGCGATGAGCATCATGAACAGTTTCGTCAATGACATCTTCGAACGCATTGCATCCGAGGCATCGCGTTTGGCCCATTACAACAAACGTTCGACGATTACCTCTCGCGAAATCCAGACCGCCGTTCGTCTGCTTTTGCCAGGAGAGTTGGCCAAGCACGCCGTTTCGGAAGGAACCAAAGCCGTCACCAAGTACACTAGCTCCAAGTAAACTGAGTGAGAACAACCAAACCCCCCCGATCGTGTGTGTGCATACGAATCGCCAAGCATAATCGGCCCTTTTAAGGGCCACAAACAAATCTACACAAAGTGTTAAGTTCGCATATTTCCCTCATTCAATCACCAAACACATTTTGTTCGTTGATGATTTTACTTTCATCAGCCAACAAACACCTAACGAGAAAAACAGAACAAATTATGAACAACACAGGTACAATTGTTCTCGCGTTTCGGAGTATTCATCCATGCCATATGGACAATATATTGTTCGGAGCAAAAATATGTTGGTTTCGAAATAAAGAAAAGTATCGATTACTTTTCGGACCAATCGACAGACTTGGTCGACCAACCAAATAATAAATTGCTACACATACACATGCATGCTACTGTAAACCAACCAATGACATATCAACAGCAATCGTTTTTCTATCCTAGGCGGCTTTGAGCAAATGCTGCATGTTGTATAGTCGAAATTCGAAGCCAACAGCATTGACAGTTGACCAGAACAGTTGAATGGGAATGAATGATTTCGAAAAGATAGTTCATGTTAAACAACATAACTAATTTCTTTTCTCAAATGTTACGTTTTTCAGCGGCGCGTTAAGTAGTACTCAAGTGTCAACAGCAGTTTGAAACTCACAACCGACCAGAAATAATAATGTCGTGTTTGCTTGATGCGAAACCGAAAACCAGTTTCCACCCTAACGACTGCTGGTTAAATTGTTTGTTTGAAAACCTAGTTGTTGGACTGAAAAATCTAGTCAGTTTCGAACCCGGTTGAATTCACACTACTCACTACTCTATTGCACACTTCTTACTATTCTCATATCATCACCACCACCACCACCATCATCATCATCATCATCATCATGATTATAGATTATAATGAATACCAGCAAATGCTAACTAATTCTTTGCGAAACATATTGGTGGCCCTGAAAAGGGCCTTTTATCCTTCCGTATTATGTTATGTGTGTTCTCGTTACGACGTTTAACCTCCGAAACCATACAGAGTGCGACCCTGTCGCTTCAGAGCATACACGACATCCATGGCGGTGACGGTCTTGCGCTTGGCGTGTTCAGTGTAGGTTACTGCATCTCGGATCACATTTTCCAGGAACACCTTCAGCACTCCACGAGTTTCCTCATAGATCAGACCGGAGATACGCTTGACACCACCACGACGAGCCAGACGACGGATAGCGGGCTTGGTAATTCCCTGGATGTTATCACGAAGCACTTTACGATGACGCTTGGCGCCTCCTTTTCCGAGTCCCTTTCCTCCTTTGCCGCGACCAGTCATTTTTCTCTGCTAGCTGCTTGTTCTTGCAAGTAAGACAGTACAAGTGAAACTAATGCCACTTCGCAGACCGGTGCTTTTTTTTATACCTACCGAGAGGGTCCGTTTCGTGCTTTGCTTTGTGCTGATTGGCTGCTTCAGAGCGGTCGGGCAGGTATAAAACAGCCAGCCAGGTCCGTTTTGAGCTCATTCTGTGTTTTGTTTTCAACGCGTACAGTACGGTGTAGAGAGAAAGGATAAGCAAAAGAAAGAAATAATGGCTCGTACCAAGCAGACCGCTCGTAAATCGACCGGAGGAAAGGCTCCTCGTAAGCAACTGGCGACAAAGGCTGCTCGCAAAAGTGCTCCTGCTACTGGCGGAGTGAAGAAACCCCATCGTTATCGGCCAGGAACAGTAGCCCTTCGGGAGATCCGTCGTTACCAGAAATCGACTGAGCTGTTGATTCGCAAGCTGCCGTTCCAGCGTTTAGTGCGTGAAATTGCCCAAGATTTCAAGACCGACCTTCGCTTCCAGAGTTCCGCCGTCATGGCACTGCAGGAGGCCAGCGAAGCCTATCTAGTCGGTTTGTTCGAGGACACCAATCTATGCGCGATCCACGCCAAGCGTGTTACCATCATGCCAAAGGACATCCAGCTGGCTCGTCGGATCCGTGGCGAACGTGCTTAAACAGGCTATCGGCTTTCGTTTGATCTCACAACATATACCCCAAAGGCCCTTTTCAGGGCCACCCAATCAATTACCAACGAGTTTACGAATTCGAATATTTTCCCTTAAACAATCACATACTCAGACACACACACACAAGTTGCGCGCGCACAGAAAATGACATCCGATCCGTTGCACAATTCATGCCCCCCATATGGAAAGTCAGTAATCTATAGGTGTTTGAAATGTTTTCCTTATTTTTTGGTCTTTCATTTTTGTTTCTGCTAAAGTAGCAGTTGAGAGGAGAATAGACGACCTGCTGACAGACAAGCAGCACAGACAATACACATTGCTTCCCTGTTACATAGTTCAGCAAAATTTGTAACCCAGCTTGCAACACATCGTGCACTCGCCGTGTCATGCCATGTGACTGACTGCCTGACAATTCTGACGGGATTCGGCCACCAGTTACTAGTATTACTCTGCTACTGCTACTCTCAATACACTATACTATACAATATTGGTTCAAAATCATGAAAATACCAATTTGTTTCGTTCCAAGACTACCCCGACAGACGCTTGCTTGCCGTTGACATAGTCAACGTCCCATCCCCAGACGACTGGTGGGGATGTTTCTGGCGAAAGAAATACACAGCAATTGCCAATCTTTGAATAGTAGGCTAATGTTCGGTTGGGTTCGGTGCTTTCTTCCGGTACGTGACAATTTTCGGCCAATATCTATCAAATATAAGCAACACTCAAATTCGGTATCAAATCAAATCACTGCTCGAGTTCTTTGTTGCCAATCGATTGAGACTGAGAGACTGACTATGTCTGGCACGCACGCTAGACAGATGGAGGTGTCGAAGGATTATTATTATTATTTAATGGTAATACTTGCACCGTATATTTTGCATGTAAAATCCTAAATGCGCTCCACAATTCCGGTATTCTGATTTGGGAAAGATTGTTTTTTGGTTATTGCTTCTGATGACAAATATTCTCAGCCCAGCCAGCCGTTTGTGGTACGTGAACAACACACCACACATTTGACTCGTTGTGTTAGAAAGGACTTCGGTTTGTTTGATTCTAATTTTTCACTGTCGAAATTTTTAAACATCCTCTCTCTTGGAATTGACCTGTCCTGATGTTCAGGTTTAATATTTGCAAGATGAACCAAATTCAAATGGCAAAACAAGTTCATTACAAAAAATAGTAACCAAAATGCTTTCAGAACAACCGACACGCCCGGGCGTTGGCGACGTTGGCCAGCATTATTCGTTGGCAGTGCCATCGTGTTCCAGATTTCGGAAGGCATGTTCGGAAATATTATGCTCACGTAACATATCTGTTAGTCAAATTGTTTAAAAATTGTATTTTCCAAATGCAGAACACGGAAAAATTGAAAAGCTTAGTCACCGGTTCGTACTGCGTTTTGGTCGTTTGATCGATTTGCGCCAGACAGCAGGTTCAAGTTTGACCGATTCAATCTCGTGCGCGTCGCAACCGTCATCGAACGGGTTGTGTTAGTTGTCAAGAGAAAATATTTCTCTTCCCAATGAACCATGTTTCGTTGGAGTCCGCATTGTTTAAATGGTACTGTTTTACTATTTTTGACAATTCGAAATAAGCATGTACCGTTTGTCCGATATTGAATGCATATTTCGCTATCATCACTGCCCGTCCGGCTGTTCGCGAATGGTGGAGCAGAAAGTTCAAACATCGTAGCAAACATAAAACCACTCTTTGGCGATACTTCCGCTGCTGTCGATTCATTGTTTACAATTTAAAAAACAATAGTCCAGAAAAATTACCTACACCTACCTAGCACCGAATGGTAACCGTCATGTGCGTATTCCCTAACAGGGCCGACGGATTCGGTGCCCGAACGTATCGCACGATTCTACTGCATTCACACACTCGTTTGTATTCGCTTAGTCGTTCGCTCGTTCTACCTGCTTTAGAAAAGTGCACATTAGAAAAAATGGCTGAAACCGCTGTTGACGTATCGGCCGCAGCTCCGGTTGCTGCTTCACCGGCCAAGGCACCGAAGAAAGCCAAAGCCGCCAAGGGAGAAGCCAAAAAACCGAAGAAGCCATCGACACATCCACCAGTCAATGACATGGTAGTGGCTGCCATCAAGACGCTGAAGGAACGCAACGGATCTTCGCTGCAGGCCATCAAGAAGTACATCGCCGCCAACTACAAGTGCGACGTCGCCAAGCTGGCCCCGTTCATCAAGAAGGCCCTGAAATCTGGCGTCGAGAAGGGAAAGCTCACCCAGACCAAGGGTTCCGGTGCATCCGGCTCGTTCAAAATCAAAGCCGGTGCCAAGCAACCGGCTGGCGAGAAGAAGCCGAAGAAGGCTGCTGCCAAAAAACCGAAGAAGGCTGCCGGAGAGAAGAAAAAGGTTGCCAAGAAACCCGCTGGCGAGAAGAAACCGAAGGCCAAAAAGCCTGCAGGTGAGAAAAAGCCGAAAGCCGCCGCTGCAAAGAAGGCTAAGGCAGCACCAGCCAAGGCCGCCAAGAAGGCTGCTGCACCGAAGCAGAAGGCCACCAAGCCATCGAAAGCCGCTGCCAACAAGCCCAAGACCCCGAAGCCAAAGAAGGCCGCGCCAGCCAAAAAAGCTGCCCCGAAGAAGGTGGCTGCCAAGAAGTAAATTGACCCATCGTCAGTCAGTCATCATCATCATGTCGAATTCTACCGTTCTTATTTCGACGGTGTTCAACAAAACAGTCCTTTTCAGGACTACCAAAAAATCCATGCAAAGAATTAATCGATATTTCCTACTTCGCTCGCTTTTGGGTAGTCCGCTTCAACAAAACTGCACAGTAAGAAAAAAAAAAAAAGTATGCTTTTATCCATCACAGCAGCACTACTTTCTGAGCGTGTGCTTCACCGACACGCTATAGTGGATAAATTGGTGCGCAGCCATAGAGCCGACCCCGCTGCTACGCGCATGCTTCTCTTGTAGTACAATCAAATATGTTCGTTCGCTCAGTCGGTAAGCAGCGACGAAAGGATCGGTAGGTGATCAAATGAAAATGCGGACGGATTATGCACGATGATTGATGAAGTCCGTTCGTAAAAATCTAGCTTGCGAAAATTCATCAATAAAAATGGTTGATGTTTTTGTTCCCAATTATATTTGTATTTTAAAACTATCCCAGTTTTCCTTTTCTTGGAAAATGAATGCCGTTATAGTTTCCATTTAGTGTAGAGCCAGTTCGGACACGGTATCGCTCTGTACGCGGTTTTTCGTATAATCATATTTAATTTAGTAGCTTGACTCTCCAGACGATTGTCGTTTTCATTCAACCAACCTTGCTTGATCGGTAAAAAAAAAATAAATCTATTCTCCAGCGCAATCGACCACCGACCATCGACTTTTCACTTGTAATGTGGGAAATTATCCTAGAAGCTATGGAAAAAAAAACAAGTCTTATGGCGCTTGCATGAGTAAATATGATTGATCGATAGTAAAATAGTAAATTTCTATAAGTTCTTTATCAGAAAATTGTGGTCGTCCTGAAAAGGACGTTTTTTCGATTGGTTTCAGTGCGAATCAAGTGCAATTTAGGCCTTCTTTTCGGTTTTCTTCGGGAGCAACACTGCCTGGATGTTTGGCAGTACACCGCCCTGTGCGATGGTAACTCCGGAGAGCAGTTTGTTCAACTCCTCGTCGTTACGGATGGCCAGCTGCAGATGACGAGGGATGATTCTCGTTTTCTTGTTGTCACGGGCAGCGTTACCGGCCAATTCCAGCACTTCGGCGGCCAGGTATTCCATCACTGCCGCCAGATAGACCGGTGCACCGGCACCGACACGTTCGGCGTAGTTTCCTTTCCGAAGCAGACGGTGGATTCTGCCTACTGGGAACTGCAGACCAGCACGGTTCGAGCGGGACTTTGCCTTTCCCTTAACTTTTCCTCCTTTGCCACGGCCAGACATTTTCTTTTATGTGTTTTGTTTTCGTAAAAAATCCACGAAACGATGCTAACAGCTAGGATGCTAACTCGGTAATACTGGCTGCCGCATTTTTTTTTTTTTACATTAAATATTTATTGTTTCTCTTTGGTTACATTTCTGTATGATATTACATGTCAAGTGATGTAGTAATGTTACTTTTCATCTTTTGATTTACGGTAATTTACTAGTTAATAATTTTGATTCAATTTTTTTTTTAACAGTTTAACTGATAGACAGTTTGATTTATATAACAAAACTACAACTAAAACTATAAACTATAAACAAATACTAAAATAGCGAACTAATTAGAGGATATTCTGAGATTGCACATTTTTCTTGGAATTTTCTATTGGCTGCAGTTATTTTCTCGTCGACGGTAGTGACGTCTGCTAGTTGATGAACTGTTGAAGTCCTGGTGAACCACGGAAGATCCAGAAACATTTTCAGGGCTCTGTTCTGCAGCACTTGGATTTTGTTCCGATGTGTAACGGCACACCTCCCCCACACAGGCAACGCGTACTGAAACACTGGAGCGATGATCTGGGTGTAAACAGCTAGCTTATTCTTGCGAATAAGAGATGACCTTCTCTTGATTAGCGGGTAGAGACATTTAATGAGCAAGGAGCATTTAGATTTTATCTTGTCGACATGCGAGCGGAAAAGTAGTTTACGATCAAAAGTGAGCCCCAAGTAGACCACCTCATTGGACCAGTCGATTGGAAGCCCATCAACCACGATCTTGCAATCAGCTGGAGGAGTGAGTCGCTGAGATAGACTGTATGGAAACAGGATCGCCTGAGTTTTGGAAGCGTTAATTTTTATCTTCCAGGTGTTCATGTAGCTGACAACGGAATCAAGGCAGTTTTGCAGCTTTTTGGTGAGATGTTTTGTGACCCTTCCTTTGCAAAGGATAGCTGTATCATCCGCGAAGAAGCAGAATTGGCAACCATCAGGAAGTCGAGGGAAATCCGAGGTGTAGACGTTGTACAATACTGGTCCGAGAATACTACCCTGAGGTACTCCGGCGGGTACAACAAACCCGTTCGATAGGGTTCCGTTCACGCTGACTTTGAAGCTTCTGCCACTGAGATAGTTTTGCACTATCTTGATGAGGTACACTGGGAAGTTGTAGCGATACATCTTGTAGATGAGACCTTCGTGCCAGACGTTGTCGAATGCCTTCTCGACGTCCAGTAGAGCCATAGCTGTAGATTTTGCGACGTGCTTGTTACGGTCGATGATGTTCACTACTCTTTGCAACTGATGAGTTGTGGAATGTCCCTTTCTGAATCCGAACTGTTCGGGCAAGAAAATGTTGTTGTTTTCGATGTGCAACAGAACACGATCTAAGATGAGTCTTTCGAAGAGCTTGCTTAGCGACGACAGAAGGCTAATGGGACGATAGCTAGAGGGATTCGTTGGATCTTTAGATGGTTTCAGTAACGGTACAACCTTGGCGATTTTCCACTCCGAGGGAAAGTAGTTTATATCGAGACATCTGTTGAAAACATTGGCAATAAAGGTGTAGGTCTGATGGCTGAGTTTCTTTAATGTAAGGTTAAAAATCGAGTCAAAGCCCGGCGCCTTCATGTTTTTGGATGCTTTTACTGTTGCGGCAACTTGTTCGGGTTTAACCTTAACATTTTCCGGAACGTAGCAGCGGGTGTTACGCAATGTGGACATCGTTTCTCGAACTGCGTCTTCCATGAGACTGACAACGGAATTACCCAGATTGTGAGAGCGCAAAATGTGTTCGCCGATTGCGGTCGCTTTTTCAAACGGTGTGACCAGAATGTCGTTGTTCTGAGTTAACGGAGGGATTTGTTTCGGTTTTGACTTTAATACCTTTGACACCTTCCAGAAAGGCCGCGAGAACGGGTCTAGCCTTCGGATCATTGACGAGAAGTTTTCGTTTTTCAAGTCATCAACTCGAGAACTGATCAGCTCTGACAATTTCGATGCAACGTATTTTTTCGATAAATCGCCTGACCTTTGAAATTGGCGCCGTACTTTGTTACGTTGACGGATAATTGCTTTGGTCATCGAGTCGATTTTAAGCAATACTCCGTGGATCGGAACCTGTCTAACGCAGTGGTTCTCAGCTACAGAGATAGCGGCCTTTAGCTCGGATAAAGCTTCATCTATATCGTCAGTGGAATTCAACGCTTTGGTTGCATCGATATGCCGATCAACAATCCGGGCGAATTCCACCCAGTTGACGTCGTGGTAGTTTTTTCTGGTTTGCGGTTCACCGCGCTGAATATCACCACCGATTTGAAATGAAACCGGAAAATGATCAGAGCTGAGATCGTTTGTTGTAACTGGTTGGCTCAGTAAGTCGAAGTTCGACAGAACTATATCCAAGGTGGACGAGATGCCGGCAGGCGAAAGATATGTCGGCTGATACGGAGCGTGGATAGTGTAATAACCCAGCTGTAGATCCTCGAAGAGAAGACACCCATTTTTATTCCTACGGATATTTCGCCATGTCTCGTGTTTCGCGTTTAAATCGCAAGCCAAGATAAACTTCTTGTCGGTTCTGGTTAGCTTCGCAAGATCATTTTTAAATTTCCTTGCCATCCCATTGCCGTCATAGCACTGTGTCGGACAATAAGCGGCAATAATAATAATTTTTCCAGTATCGGAAGACACCTCGATACCGACGGCTTCGATAACAGATGTTCGATAGTGTGGTTGAATGGTGAATTTAATGGTTTTCCTGATGGCTAGAGCGACACCTCCTCCGCCCGAGTGGGTTCGATCCAGCCTAACTATGTTAAACCCAGGAAGGTATAGGTTATTTCCGGGTTTTAAATGCGTTTCCGTGATAGCTACGATATCTGTTGATTGTTGCTCCAAGAGATCACACAACTCAACTCGTTTCCGCGACAATCCGCGGGCGTTCCATAAAACAATATTTAACGGGTTAACAGGCATATTGTATAATGAATTGCCCTAACACAGAAATCTGGTCAAATCTTGTTTGACATTTTTGCATTTTGTTGCACATCTCTGCGAAGATCGGCAAGAGTTGTTCTGTGGTAAATTTGGGCGGAAGATTTTGGTCCAAATGAGGGGTAGTTAAATGGGGACTCACCTGAGCTGGTTGACCGTTCACTCCAGCAAGTGGCATTCCGGATCCTGCCAACAACGATGACCAGAGAACCGTAGGATTTGGCTGCGGCGGCAGTTGCTGTGTGGAGGAAGTTCCAGCGCCGTTCTTCCGATTTGACGCCAGCAAAGGAAACTCGCCGTTATTGAAAACCGGACCCTTGTTGGGTTTTCTTCCAGGCTGATGATTCTGCGATGCACGTTTCCGTATTTGTTTGTACTCCTCCCTCTTGCGACACTGCTTGTCGGTAGACCGATGACCTTCACCGCAATGAATACATTTCAATACGGCGTCTCCTTCTGCAGGGCAGCTAGACGTTAAATGCACCTGACCGCAGTTGTTGCATCTCGGTTGAAGATGGCAGTTGCGTGTACCGTGTCCGAAGTTCAGACAGCGCATACACTGGGTGACGTCACGGTTTGTCCCACGGTACGGTTCCCAGCTCACGATCATACTGCTGATGGATCTAACAGCTTTCAAAGCGTTCAGTGTCACTGTACCTTTTTTAAAATGCACGAGGTACAGACAATCGCGATACTTGTTGGTGACATCCTTCCTAGTCATCGGGAAAACAGCAACCGGTTGGAGCTTGTATCGTTCGGCCAGCTCCGATGCGATGTCATTACCGCTCATCAGCGGTAAACCACGTACCACTGCTTTGAATGGCTTTTCCGTTGCCAAATCGTGCGAGAAATACTCTGCACCAGCACGATCGAGATAATTTTTTGCTTTCACGTACTCGGATTTGGTATGCAACATCACCTTGATGCCGATACCACACAGCTTGAATTCGGCTTGAATTCCATTTCGAATCAGTTCACGCTGTAACGTTGCGAGCGGAACTGATTTCACCATCAGCGGTGGAAGTTTCACTTTAGCTTCTTCTTCTTCTTCGGGCAGTTCATCGAGAGGGCCACCGAATCCGTTGACATCGCTTACGTTGGTTGCGGTACGGTTGCTTCTTATTTCCGAACGAGCGGAGTGCACTGACATCATATCACCAATTGTGGATTGATTCTGGTTCTGGGTTTGAATAACCACACGCGGACTGGGTGTGTTATTTTTGTTACGCTTAGGATTCGCCTTGGGACTAGCTTTTGAGCCTCCCGAGCGGCGTCTACGTTTCGCCATAAAAACTCGACAACGAACGAACAAACGCGAGAGAACGAAAACACGTCTGAACACGTTCAACTATCGACAAAGAATGACTCATGCCACTTCGCAGACCGGTGCTTTTTTTTATACCTACCGAGAGGGTCCGTTTCGTGCTTTGCTTTGTGCTGATTGGCTGCTTCAGAGCGGTCGGGCAGGTATAAAACAGCCAGCCAGGTCCGTTTTGAGCTCATTCTGTGTTTTGTTTTCAACGCGTACAGTACGGTGTAGAGAGAAAGGATAAGCAAAAGAAAGAAATAATGGCTCGTACCAAGCAGACCGCTCGTAAATCGACCGGAGGAAAGGCTCCTCGTAAGCAACTGGCGACAAAGGCTGCTCGCAAAAGTGCTCCTGCTACTGGCGGAGTGAAGAAACCCCATCGTTATCGGCCAGGAACAGTAGCCCTTCGGGAGATCCGTCGTTACCAGAAATCGACTGAGCTGTTGATTCGCAAGCTGCCGTTCCAGCGTTTAGTGCGTGAAATTGCCCAAGATTTCAAGACCGACCTTCGCTTCCAGAGTTCCGCCGTCATGGCACTGCAGGAGGCCAGCGAAGCCTATCTAGTCGGTTTGTTCGAGGACACCAATCTATGCGCGATCCACGCCAAGCGTGTTACCATCATGCCAAAGGACATCCAGCTGGCTCGTCGGATCCGTGGCGAACGTGCTTAAACAGGCTATCGGCTTTCGTTTGATCTCACAACATATACCCCAAAGGCCCTTTTCAGGGCCACCCAATCAATTACCAACGAGTTTACGAATTCGAATATTTTCCCTTAAACAATCATATACTCAGACACACACACACACACAAGTTGCGCGCGCACAGAAAATGACATCCGATCCGTTGCACAATTCATGCCCCATATGGAAAGTCAGTAATCTATAGGTGTTTGAAATGTTTTCCTTATTTTTTGGTCTTTCATTTTTGTTTCTGCTAAAGTAGCAGTTGAGAGGAGAATAGACGACCTGCTGACAGACAAGCAGCACAGACAATACACATTGCTTCCCTGTTACATAGTTCAGCAAAATTTGTAACCCAGCTTGCAACACATCGTGCACTCGCCGTGTCATGCCATGTGACTGACTGCCTGACAATTCTGACGGGATTCGGCCACCAGTTACTAGTATTACTCTGCTACTGCTACTCTCAATACACTATACTATACAATATTGGTTCAAAATCATGAAAATACCAATTTGTTTCGTTCCAAGACTACCCCGACAGACGCTTGCTTGCCGTTGACATAGTCAACGTCCCATCCCCAGACGACTGGTGGGGATGTTTCTGGCGAAAGAAATACACAGCAATTGCCAATCTTTGAATAGTAGGCTAATGTTCGGTTGGGTTCGGTGCTTTCTTCCGGTACGTGACAATTTTCGGCCAATATCTATCAAATATAAGCAACACTCAAATTCGGTATCAAATCAAATCACTGCTCGAGTTCTTTGTTGCCAATCGATTGAGACTGAGAGACTGACTATGTCTGGCACGCACGCTAGACAGATGGAGGTGTCGAAGGATTATTATTATTATTTAATGGTAATACTTGCACCGTATATTTTGCATGTAAAATCCTAAATGCGCTCCACAATTCCGGTATTCTGATTTGGGAAAGATTGTTTTTTGGTTTTTGCTTCTGATGACAAATATTCTCAGCCCAGCCAGCCGTTTGTGGTACGTGAACAACACACCACACATTTGACTCGTTGTGTTAGAAAGGACTTCGGTTTGTTTGATTCTAATTTTTCACTGTCGAAATTTTTAAACATCCTCTCTCTTGGAATTGACCTGTCCTGATGTTCAGGTTTAATATTTGCAAGATGAACCAAATTCAAATGGCAAAACAAGTTCATTACAAAAAATAGTAACCAAAATGCTTTCAGAACAACCGACACGCCCGGGCGTTGGCGACGTTGGCCAGCATTATTCGTTGGCAGTGCCATCGTGTTCCAGATTTCGGAAGGCATGTTCGGAAATATTATGCTCACGTAACATATCTGTTAGTCAAATTGTTTAAAAATTGTATTTTCCAAATGCAGAACACGGAAAAATTGAAAAGCTTAGTCACCGGTTCGTACTGCGTTTTGGTCGTTTGATCGATTTGCGCCAGACAGCAGGTTCAAGTTTGACCGATTCAATCTCGTGCGCGTCGCAACCGTCATCGAACGGGTTGTGTTAGTTGTCAAGAGAAAATATTTCTCTTCCCAATGAACCATGTTTCGTTGGAGTCCGCATTGTTTAAATGGTACTGTTTTACTATTTTTGACAATTCGAAATAAGCATGTACCGTTTGTCCGATATTGAATGCATATTTCGCTATCATCACTGCCCGTCCGGCTGTTCGCGAATGGTGGAGCAGAAAGTTCAAACATCGTAGCAAACATAAAACCACTCTTTGGCGATACTTCCGCTGCTGTCGATTCATTGTTTACAATTTAAAAACAATAGTCCAGAAAAATTACCTACACCTACCTAGCACCGAATGGTAACCGTCATGTGCGTATTCCCTAACAGGGCCGACGGATTCGGTGCCCGAACGTATCGCACGATTCTACTGCATTCACACACTCGTTTGTATTCGCTTAGTCGTTCGCTCGTTCTACCTGCTTTAGAAAAGTGCACATTAGAAAAAATGGCTGAAACCGCTGTTGACGTATCGGCCGCAGCTCCGGTTGCTGCTTCACCGGCCAAGGCACCGAAGAAAGCCAAAGCCGCCAAGGGAGAAGCCAAAAAACCGAAGAAGCCATCGACACATCCACCAGTCAATGACATGGTAGTGGCTGCCATCAAGACGCTGAAGGAACGCAACGGATCTTCGCTGCAGGCCATCAAGAAGTACATCGCCGCCAACTACAAGTGCGACGTCGCCAAGCTGGCCCCGTTCATCAAGAAGGCCCTGAAATCTGGCGTCGAGAAGGGAAAGCTCACCCAGACCAAGGGTTCCGGTGCATCCGGCTCGTTCAAAATCAAAGCCGGTGCCAAGCAACCGGCTGGCGAGAAGAAGCCGAAGAAGGCTGCTGCCAAAAAACCGAAGAAGGCTGCCGGAGAGAAGAAAAAGGTTGCCAAGAAACCCGCTGGCGAGAAGAAACCGAAGGCCAAAAAGCCTGCAGGTGAGAAAAAGCCGAAAGCCGCCGCTGCAAAGAAGGCTAAGGCAGCACCAGCCAAGGCCGCCAAGAAGGCTGCTGCACCGAAGCAGAAGGCTACCAAGCCATCGAAAGCCGCTGCCAACAAGCCCAAGACCCCGAAGCCAAAGAAGGCCGCGCCAGCCAAAAAAGCTGCCCCGAAGAAGGTGGCTGCCAAGAAGTAAATTGACCCATCGTCAGTCAGTCATCATCATCATGTCGAATTCTACCGTTCTTATTTCGACGGTGTTCAACAAAACAGTCCTTTTCAGGACTACCAAAAAATCCATGCAAAGAATTAATCGATATTTCCTACTTCGCTCGCTTTTGGGTAGTCCGCTTCAACAAAACTGCACAGTAAGAAAAAAAAAAAAAGTATGCTTTTATCCATCACAGCAGCACTACTTTCTGAGCGTGTGCTTCACCGACACGCTATAGTGGATAAATTGGTGCGCAGCCATAGAGCCGACCCCGCTGCTACGCGCATGCTTCTCTTGTAGTACAATCAAATATGTTCGTTCGCTCAGTCGGTAAGCAGCGACGAAAGGATCGGTAGGTGATCAAATGAAAATGCGGACGGTTTATGCACGATGATTGATGAAGTCCGTTCGTAAAAATCTAGCTTGCGAAAATTCATCAATAAAAATGGTTGATGTTTTTGTTCCCAATTATATTTGTATTTTAAAACTATCCCAGTTTTCCTTTTCTTGGAAAATGAATGCCGTTATAGTTTCCATTTAGTGTAGAGCCAGTTCGGACACGGTATCGCTCTGTACGCGGTTTTTCGTATAATCATATTTAATTTAGTAGCTTGACTCTCCAGACGATTGTCGTTTTCATTCAACCAACCTTGCTTGATCGGTAAAAAAAAAATAAATCTATTCTCCAGCGCAATCGACCACCGACCATCGACTTTTCACTTGTAATGTGGGAAATTATCCTAGAAGCTATGGAAAAAAAAACAAGTCTTATGGCGCTTGCATGAGTAAATATGATTGATCGATAGTAAAATAGTAAATTTCTATAAGTTCTTTATCAGAAAATTGTGGTCGTCCTGAAAAGGACGTTTTTTCGATTGGTTTCAGTGCGAATCAAGTGCAATTTAGGCCTTCTTTTCGGTTTTCTTCGGGAGCAACACTGCCTGGATGTTTGGCAGTACACCGCCCTGTGCGATGGTAACTCCGGAGAGCAGTTTGTTCAACTCCTCGTCGTTACGGATGGCCAGCTGCAGATGACGAGGGATGATTCTCGTTTTCTTGTTGTCACGGGCAGCGTTACCGGCCAATTCCAGCACTTCGGCGGCCAGGTATTCCATCACTGCCGCCAGATAGACCGGTGCACCGGCACCGACACGTTCGGCGTAGTTTCCTTTCCGAAGCAGACGGTGGATTCTGCCTACTGGGAACTGCAGACCAGCACGGTTCGAGCGGGACTTTGCCTTTCCCTTAACTTTTCCTCCTTTGCCACGGCCAGACATTTTCTTTTATGTGTTTTGTTTTCGTAAAAAATCCACGAAACGATGCTAACAGCTAGGATGCTAACTCGGTAATACTGGCTGCCGCAGTACTAACCCTCTGTTTTATACCATCTCGCTGTTTCTCGTTCTGCGAATAGGCAGAGCATAAAGCGCAAAAGAGGATCAAATTTTGACAAAGGGGCTGTCCCTACTGCGTTGCCTGTAGCAGGTATAAAACGGGGTTTCTTGGGCGAGCTAGCGTCATTTACGTGAAAACAGCTACTCTGAACGCACGTCAACGTTAGAACGATGGCACCGAAAACTAGTGGAAAGGCGGCCAAAAAATCCGGCAAGGCCCAGAAGAACATCGCCAAGGGTGATAAGAAGAAGAAGAAGATCCGCAGGAAGGAAAGCTACGCTATCTACATCTACAAAGTGTTGAAGCAGGTCCACCCTGATACCGGAGTATCCTCGAAGGCGATGAGCATCATGAACAGTTTCGTCAATGACATCTTCGAACGCATTGCATCCGAGGCATCGCGTTTGGCTCATTACAACAAACGTTCGACGATTACCTCTCGCGAAATTCAGACTGCCGTTCGTCTGCTTTTGCCAGGAGAGTTGGCCAAGCACGCCGTTTCTGAGGGAACCAAAGCCGTCACCAAGTACACCAGCTCCAAGTAAACTGAGAACAACACCGACCCCGTGTATGCGAGAACTAACAAACGGCCCTTTTAAGGGCCACAAACAAATCTACACAAAGTGTTAAATTCGAATTCTCGTGTGTTGTTTTGCTTGCTTCTTCTTTACTCGTTTCGATTGTGATGGTGGTGGCCGTTTGTGAAAGAAAGTGCAATAGAGGGAAGGTGCTGGGCAATTGGTTTGAGTGAGTTTAGTTGTTTTGAACAATCTCATCCAATTTGTGCATTACATTATGCTGGAACTGAATTCCTTGAAACCAGCCACACACCGTTGCGGAAGCGAGAGAGAGCGAATTGTTTTAGGCACTACTTTTGTACAGGGATGACCAAAGATTTCCCGCCTTTTCCGAAGAACGGCGAAAGAAGACATTGATAAAACAAAAAACTTATCACATTCTCAGAGGGTAAATTTTGAAAAGGCGTCCCATAGTAAAGTATTCTTCTATGATGCTTTGATGGTAAGACTTCATCACGAAGACGACAAGCAAATGTAAATTTCTTTCGAACATGCACTTTTTCATTTGATTGCGCGCGTGCGTGTGTGTTTGTTTTCGTGAAAATCGCAGGTTTTCGAGAAGAATAAATCTCCTGTGCCAAAATAACGAAAATGTCTCAAAATCGGACATCATCTCTAGCAACCGAAGTTTACTGTTTGCTTGTTAGGAACAATTAGATTTGTACCTGCAGGACAGAAAACATTAGTTTGTTCGATTTTGCGAGTGGTGATTTATATTTTAATAGCGATTTGAGTTAGCATTCATCATTTATCACTCATCCATCGATTATCAATGAAAGGAGATGAATTCGGAGACAAAGAACGAAAAAGAAGATTTTCCGCTTTCCAAAAACATACACCAATACATATGTATATCAACGTCATACTGGTTTACTTCAATGTATGGGTATTGGTTTTTCCCTCAGTCATAATAAAGTTCATTCTTATGTTCTCTAACTTGCTTTTCTCTCTCTCTCGCTCTCCCAACGCACCTCTGTTTGCGATAAGTTGGAACATGTTGTTCATGGCAGTCTACACACACACACACACACACACACACACACACACACACACACACACACACACACACACACACACACACACACACACACACACACACACAATTTGCGCAATAGTGCAACTGAGGTATGCGATTCACAAAATTGCTTGCTACTGAAAATTGCGGAAAAGAAAACACAAGACAAATTTTTTCAATTTTGTAGGCACAAGCGTTTTGAAACACGTACAATAACGGGAAGGTATCATATAAAGATTGGTTTTTACTTTTGTCGTTAAGTTTTTTTTTTTCATGTACGTATTGTTTACCTCTCGGATGGTGGTAGGTAGAAACGAACAACCGTTTATACGACGCAAAGTCAAACCGATTTCCCATATCCCATCCATGAGCATGAGCAGAGGGAGAAAAAATACCGGTTAACCTGGACTACTTTTCACTTGAGAGTTTGAGAGATTTTTCACCATTTCAACCATTTTTCGTTCAGTTGCCATTTGTCATTGTTGCTAAGCTAACCTAACCATCCGAACAGCGAGAGTTCCGTTCACTGCGTTAGGATTGAGTAAGCCGCGTTCATCGTTTGATCATGTCAACGAAACTCAACAATCGATGCTAAATAAGCAACTTGCTATTGAGTAATCTTTCAGTAATTTCTTACATGGACCGTCGGAAAACAATTCGGAGTTCCTGTTTTCCAAGTAGATAGTCTTTCCAATAGGATATTCTAATGAGCAGCAGTTTTTATTTTTCCTGCTAGAATCGCACACCAATACACACTTACCAACCACTAAACTGCGGTTCGGTCTAGACAATTGGTGTACACTGTTGCCATAGTTGTTCGTCGGTTATTTTCATTCTCTCTTTCACGCCTCTCGCATTCTCGTAGTAGCCAATATTACTCTCCTTATTGTTTACGTTCGTGTCGCTATCGTATTTGTGGCATTCGTATTCGTTCGAAAATATATGTTAGTCGAATGGTCGAAACATCATCGGATTGATGAAAATATGTTCAAACAATCAAAATTATTCGCCAATCCAACAAAACTTTCATTGGCGAGAGTGTACTGTTTAATGAACTCTTCTCTCAATGTTTCAATATTCAGTTGCAATACTTAAAGCTCTAAACGTTTTCTCGAAAAATACCGACACAAGTTACCAAGCTAATTGGATTGGTGGTACTGACGATGCTTTTGGTTGTCAATAATAAACAATGCCACGTGTAGGGGCCGCTAATGTAATGTAAATGAATATACAGACACACACACACACACACACACACACACGCACGCGCGCGTTTATGCGACCTTGCCCTCCGGTTCTGAGACCGATGGCTGAACTTAGGTACAGCTTGATTTTCGTTTCCTCATATACACATTACATTACCATTTGTTTTTGGCCTGTGTGTGTGGCAGTGTTTATTCACCATCATGGTGGTAGCTACGATATCTTCTTCTTCTTCTTCTTTTTTTCTAGTCGGTCGTCACCATTGATGAGATGATGCCGACCGATGACACAGATACATGCGCTATATTGGATCGGTGTGTCGTCACGGATACGAACGAAAATTATTCTCTTATTTCTCGTGCGACACTTTCTCTAAGATTATATGATCAAGTTTGGATGTTTTAATGGCTGCATTTTCCGGTAAATCGATGGGAAAGATTTTCGCCATTGAACTCACATCGATCATTCTAAAATTCCGATTCGTCTGGTATGACCGATTTTGTCTTCTGTTTTCCAAACACTGAAAAAGCGGACATCATTTTCGCATCAGGTAGATACACCGATTCAGGGTAAAATTCCGAAAACGAAAATGAACAAAGGTCGCTATACTTGATTTGCGCATTATACTTTCCAGGCGTATCACAACTTTAGCAATCTTTAATTCAAAGCAATCTTAAATATTTCTTTATCACAGTGAGGTGGTCGTCCTGAAAAGGACGGGTTCTGTAAGGGGGGTAACACCAATATGTTCCGGAAATCGCAATTTAGGCCTTTTTCTCGGTTTTCTTCGGGAGCAGCACTGCCTGGATGTTTGGCAGTACACCGCCCTGTGCGATGGTAACTCCGGAGAGCAGTTTGTTCAACTCCTCGTCGTTACGGATGGCCAGCTGCAGATGGCGAGGGATGATTCTCGTTTTCTTGTTGTCACGGGCAGCGTTACCGGCCAATTCCAGCACTTCGGCGGCCAGGTATTCCATCACTGCCGCCAGATAGACCGGTGCACCGGCACCGACACGTTCGGCGTAGTTTCCCTTCCGGAGCAGACGGTGGATTCTGCCTACTGGGAACTGCAGACCAGCACGGTTTGAGCGGGACTTTGCCTTTCCCTTAACTTTTCCTCCTTTACCACGGCCAGACATTTTGTGTGTGCGTGTTTCTGCGTAAAAAATCCACGAGATGCTGTTAACGACTAGACAGCCAATTCAGTAATACTGGCTGCCGCCGTACTAACCCTCTGTTTTATATCGTCTCACTGTTTCCCGTTCTGCGAACAGGAAAAGGAATTCTAACAAAGGGGCAGTCCATGCGCCGCTCTCAATAGCAGGTATAAAACGAGCTGTCATATGGCAAATAGCGTCATTTAAGTTAAAGCAGTTACTCTGAACGTACGAGAACCGTCAAGCACGATGGCACCGAAAACCAGTGGAAAGGCAGCCAAAAAATCCGGCAAGGCCCAGAAAAACATCGCCAAGGGAGATAAGAAAAAGAAGAAGATCCGCAGGAAGGAAAGCTACGCTATCTACATCTACAAAGTGTTGAAACAGGTCCACCCTGATACCGGAGTATCCTCGAAGGCGATGAGCATCATGAACAGTTTCGTCAATGACATCTTCGAACGCATTGCATCCGAGGCATCGCGTTTGGCCCATTACAACAAACGTTCGACGATTACCTCTCGCGAAATCCAGACCGCCGTTCGTCTGCTTTTGCCAGGAGAGTTGGCCAAGCACGCCGTTTCGGAAGGAACCAAAGCCGTCACCAAGTACACTAGCTCCAAGTAAACTGAGTGAGAACAACCAAACCCCCCCGATCGTGTGTGTGCATACGAATCGCCAAGCATAATCGGCCCTTTTAAGGGCCACAAACAAATCTACACAAAGTGTTAAGTTCGCATATTTCCCTCATTCAATCACCAAACACATTTTGTTCGTTGATGATTTTACTTTCATCAGCCAACAAACACCTAACGAGAAAAACAGAACAAATTATGAACAACACAGGTACAATTGTTCTCGCGTTTCGGAGTATTCATCCATGCCATATGGACAATATATTGTTCGGAGCAAAAATATGTTGGTTTCGAAATAAAGAAAAGTATCGATTACTTTTCGGACCAATCGACAGACTTGGTCGACCAACCAAATAACAAATTGCTACACATACACATGCATGCTACTGTAAACCAACCAATGACATATCAACAGCAATCGTTTTTCTATCCTAGGCGGCTTTGAGCAAATGCTGCATGTTGTATAGTCGAAATTCGAAGCCAACAGCATTGACAGTTGACCAGAACAGTTGAATGGGAATGAATGATTTCGAAAAGATAGTTCATGTTAAACAACATAACTAATTTCTTTTCTCAAATGTTACGTTTTTCAGCGGCGCGTTAAGTAGTACTCAAGTGTCAACAGCAGTTTGAAACTCACAACCGACCAGAAATAATAATGTCGTGTTTGCTTGATGCGAAACCGAAAACCAGTTTCCACCCTAACGACTGCTGGTTAAATTGTTTGTTTGAAAACCTAGTTGTTGGACTGAAAAATCTAGTCAGTTTCGAACCCGGTTGAATTCACACTACTCACTACTCTATTGCACACTTCTTACTATTCTCATATCATCACCACCACCACCATCATCATCATCATCATCATGATTATAGATTATAATGAATACCAGCAAATGCTAACTAATTCTTTGCGAAACATATTGGTGGCCCTGAAAAGGGCCTTTTATCCTTCCGTATTATGTTATGTGTGTTCTCGTTACGACGTTTAACCTCCGAAACCATACAGAGTGCGACCCTGTCGCTTCAGAGCATACACGACATCCATGGCGGTGACGGTCTTGCGCTTGGCGTGTTCAGTGTAGGTTACTGCATCTCGGATCACATTTTCCAGGAACACCTTCAGCACTCCACGAGTTTCCTCATAGATCAGACCGGAGATACGCTTGACACCACCACGACGAGCCAGACGACGGATAGCGGGCTTGGTAATTCCCTGGATGTTATCACGAAGCACTTTACGATGACGCTTGGCGCCTCCTTTTCCGAGTCCCTTTCCTCCTTTGCCGCGACCAGTCATTTTTCTCTGCTAGCTGCTTGTTCTTGCAAGTAAGACAGTACAAGTGAAACTAATGCCACTTCGCAGACCGGTGCTTTTTTTTATACCTACCGAGAGGGTCCGTTTCGTGCTTTGCTTTGTGCTGATTGGCTGCTTCAGAGCGGTCGGGCAGGTATAAAACAGCCAGCCAGGTCCGTTTTGAGCTCATTCTGTGTTTTGTTTTCAACGCGTACAGTACGGTGTAGAGAGAAAGGATAAGCAAAAGAAAGAAATAATGGCTCGTACCAAGCAGACCGCTCGTAAATCGACCGGAGGAAAGGCTCCTCGTAAGCAACTGGCGACAAAGGCTGCTCGCAAAAGTGCTCCTGCTACTGGCGGAGTGAAGAAACCCCATCGTTATCGGCCAGGAACAGTAGCCCTTCGGGAGATCCGTCGTTACCAGAAATCGACTGAGCTGTTGATTCGCAAGCTGCCGTTCCAGCGTTTAGTGCGTGAAATTGCCCAAGATTTCAAGACCGACCTTCGCTTCCAGAGTTCCGCCGTCATGGCACTGCAGGAGGCCAGCGAAGCCTATCTAGTCGGTTTGTTCGAGGACACCAATCTATGCGCGATCCACGCCAAGCGTGTTACCATCATGCCAAAGGACATCCAGCTGGCTCGTCGGATCCGTGGCGAACGTGCTTAAACAGGCTATCGGCTTTCGTTTGATCTCACAACATATACCCCAAAGGCCCTTTTCAGGGCCACCCAATCAATTACCAACGAGTTTACGAATTCGAATATTTTCCCTTAAACAATCACATACTCAGACACACACACACACAAGTTGCGCGCGCACAGAAAATGACATCCGATCCGTTGCACAATTCATGCCCCCCATATGGAAAGTCAGTAATCTATAGGTGTTTGAAATGTTTTCCTTATTTTTTGGTCTTTCATTTTTGTTTCTGCTAAAGTAGCAGTTGAGAGGAGAATAGACGACCTGCTGACAGACAAGCAGCACAGACAATACACATTGCTTCCCTGTTACATAGTTCAGCAAAATTTGTAACCCAGCTTGCAACACATCGTGCACTCGCCGTGTCATGCCATGTGACTGACTGCCTGACAATTCTGACGGGATTCGGCCACCAGTTACTAGTATTACTCTGCTACTGCTACTCTCAATACACTATACTATACAATATTGGTTCAAAATCATGAAAATACCAATTTGTTTCGTTCCAAGACTACCCCGACAGACGCTTGCTTGCCGTTGACATAGTCAACGTCCCATCCCCAGACGACTGGTGGGGATGTTTCTGGCGAAAGAAATACACAGCAATTGCCAATCTTTGAATAGTAGGCTAATGTTCGGTTGGGTTCGGTGCTTTCTTCCGGTACGTGACAATTTTCGGCCAATATCTATCAAATATAAGCAACACTCAAATTCGGTATCAAATCAAATCACTGCTCGAGTTCTTTGTTGCCAATCGATTGAGACTGAGAGACTGACTATGTCTGGCACGCACGCTAGACAGATGGAGGTGTCGAAGGATTATTATTATTATTTAATGGTAATACTTGCACCGTATATTTTGCATGTAAAATCCTAAATGCGCTCCACAATTCCGGTATTCTGATTTGGGAAAGATTGTTTTTTGGTTTTTGCTTCTGATGACAAATATTCTCAGCCCAGCCAGCCGTTTGTGGTACGTGAACAACACACCACACATTTGACTCGTTGTGTTAGAAAGGACTTCGGTTTGTTTGATTCTAATTTTTCACTGTCGAAATTTTTAAACATCCTCTCTCTTGGAATTGACCTGTCCTGATGTTCAGGTTTAATATTTGCAAGATGAACCAAATTCAAATGGCAAAACAAGTTCATTACAAAAAATAGTAACCAAAATGCTTTCAGAACAACCGACACGCCCGGGCGTTGGCGACGTTGGCCAGCATTATTCGTTGGCAGTGCCATCGTGTTCCAGATTTCGGAAGGCATGTTCGGAAATATTATGCTCACGTAACATATCTGTTAGTCAAATTGTTTAAAAATTGTATTTTCCAAATGCAGAACACGGAAAAATTGAAAAGCTTAGTCACCGGTTCGTACTGCGTTTTGGTCGTTTGATCGATTTGCGCCAGACAGCAGGTTCAAGTTTGACCGATTCAATCTTGTGCGCGTCGCAACCGTCATCGAACGGGTTGTGTTAGTTGTCAAGAGAAAATATTTCTCTTCCCAATGAACCATGTTTCGTTGGAGTCCGCATTGTTTAAATGGTACTGTTTTACTATTTTTGACAATTCGAAATAAGCATGTACCGTTTGTCCGATATTGAATGCATATTTCGCTATCATCACTGCCCGTCCGGCTGTTCGCGAATGGTGGAGCAGAAAGTTCAAACATCGTAGCAAACATAAAACCACTCTTTGGCGATACTTCCGCTGCTGTCGATTCATTGTTTACAATTTAAAAACAATAGTCCAGAAAAATTACCTACACCTACCTAGCACCGAATGGTAACCGTCATGTGCGTATTCCCTAACAGGGCCGACGGATTCGGTGCCCGAACGTATCGCACGATTCTACTGCATTCACACACTCGTTTGTATTCGCTTAGTCGTTCGCTCGTTCTACCTGCTTTAGAAAAGTGCACATTAGAAAAAATGGCTGAAACCGCTGTTGACGTATCGGCCGCAGCTCCGGTTGCTGCTTCACCGGCCAAGGCACCGAAGAAAGCCAAAGCCGCCAAGGGAGAAGCCAAAAAACCGAAGAAGCCATCGACACATCCACCAGTCAATGACATGGTAGTGGCTGCCATCAAGACGCTGAAGGAACGCAACGGATCTTCGCTGCAGGCCATCAAGAAGTACATCGCCGCCAACTACAAGTGCGACGTCGCCAAGCTGGCCCCGTTCATCAAGAAGGCCCTGAAATCTGGCGTCGAGAAGGGAAAGCTCACCCAGACCAAGGGTTCCGGTGCATCCGGCTCGTTCAAAATCAAAGCCGGTGCCAAGCAACCGGCTGGCGAGAAGAAGCCGAAGAAGGCTGCTGCCAAAAAACCGAAGAAGGCTGCCGGAGAGAAGAAAAAGGTTGCCAAGAAACCCGCTGGCGAGAAGAAACCGAAGGCCAAAAAGCCTGCAGGTGAGAAAAAGCCGAAAGCCGCCGCTGCAAAGAAGGCTAAGGCAGCACCAGCCAAGGCCGCCAAGAAGGCTGCTGCACCGAAGCAGAAGGCCACCAAGCCATCGAAAGCCGCTGCCAACAAGCCCAAGACCCCGAAGCCAAAGAAGGCCGCGCCAGCCAAAAAAGCTGCCCCGAAGAAGGTGGCTGCCAAGAAGTAAATTGACCCATCGTCAGTCAGTCATCATCATCATGTCGAATTCTACCGTTCTTATTTCGACGGTGTTCAACAAAACAGTCCTTTTCAGGACTACCAAAAAATCCATGCAAAGAATTAATCGATATTTCCTACTTCGCTCGCTTTTGGGTAGTCCGCTTCAACAAAACTGCACAGTAAGAAAAAAAAAAAAAAGTATGCTTTTATCCATCACAGCAGCACTACTTTCTGAGCGTGTGCTTCACCGACACGCTATAGTGGATAAATTGGTGCGCAGCCATAGAGCCGACCCCGCTGCTACGCGCATGCTTCTCTTGTAGTACAATCAAATATGTTCGTTCGCTCAGTCGGTAAGCAGCGACGAAAGGATCGGTAGGTGATCAAATGAAAATGCGGACGGTTTATGCACGATGATTGATGAAGTCCGTTCGTAAAAATCTAGCTTGCGAAAATTCATCAATAAAAATGGTTGATGTTTTTGTTCCCAATTATATTTGTATTTTAAAACTATCCCAGTTTTCCTTTTCTTGGAAAATGAATGCCGTTATAGTTTCCATTTAGTGTAGAGCCAGTTCGGACACGGTATCGCTCTGTACGCGGTTTTTCGTATAATCATATTTAATTTAGTAGCTTGACTCTCCAGACGATTGTCGTTTTCATTCAACCAACCTTGCTTGATCGGTAAAAAAAAAATAAATCTATTCTCCAGCGCAATCGACCACCGACCATCGACTTTTCACTTGTAATGTGGGAAATTATCCTAGAAGCTATGGAAAAAAAAAACAAGTCTTATGGCGCTTGCATGAGTAAATATGATTGATCGATAGTAAAATAGTAAATTTCTATAAGTTCTTTATCAGAAAATTGTGGTCGTCCTGAAAAGGACGTTTTTTCGATTGGTTTCAGTGCGAATCAAGTGCAATTTAGGCCTTCTTTTCGGTTTTCTTCGGGAGCAACACTGCCTGGATGTTTGGCAGTACACCGCCCTGTGCGATGGTAACTCCGGAGAGCAGTTTGTTCAACTCCTCGTCGTTACGGATGGCCAGCTGCAGATGACGAGGGATGATTCTCGTTTTCTTGTTGTCACGGGCAGCGTTACCGGCCAATTCCAGCACTTCGGCGGCCAGGTATTCCATCACTGCCGCCAGATAGACCGGTGCACCGGCACCGACACGTTCGGCGTAGTTTCCTTTCCGAAGCAGACGGTGGATTCTGCCTACTGGGAACTGCAGACCAGCACGGTTCGAGCGGGACTTTGCCTTTCCCTTAACTTTTCCTCCTTTGCCACGGCCAGACATTTTCTTTTATGTGTTTTGTTTTCGTAAAAAATCCACGAAACGATGCTAACAGCTAGGATGCTAACTCGGTAATACTGGCTGCCGCAGTACTAACCCTCTGTTTTATACCATCTCGCTGTTTCTCGTTCTGCGAATAGGCAGAGCATAAAGCGCAAAAGAGGATCAAATTTTGACAAAGGGGCTGTCCCTACTGCGTTGCCTGTAGCAGGTATAAAACGGGGTTTCTTGGGCGAGCTAGCGTCATTTACGTGAAAACAGCTACTCTGAACGCACGTCAACGTTAGAACGATGGCACCGAAAACTAGTGGAAAGGCGGCCAAAAAATCCGGCAAGGCCCAGAAGAACATCGCCAAGGGTGATAAGAAGAAGAAGAAGATCCGCAGGAAGGAAAGCTACGCTATCTACATCTACAAAGTGTTGAAGCAGGTCCACCCTGATACCGGAGTATCCTCGAAGGCGATGAGCATCATGAACAGTTTCGTCAATGACATCTTCGAACGCATTGCATCCGAGGCATCGCGTTTGGCTCATTACAACAAACGTTCGACGATTACCTCTCGCGAAATCCAGACTGCCGTTCGTCTGCTTTTGCCAGGAGAGTTGGCCAAGCACGCCGTTTCTGAGGGAACCAAAGCCGTCACCAAGTACACCAGCTCCAAGTAAACTGAGAACAACACCGACCCCGTGTATGCGAGAACTAACAAACGGCCCTTTTAAGGGCCACAAACAAATCTACACAAAGTGTTAAATTCGAATTCTCGTGTGTTGTTTTGCTTGCTTCTTCTTTACTCGTTTCGATTGTGATGGTGGTGGCCGTTTGTGAAAGAAAGTGCAATAGAGGGAAGGTGCTGGGCAATTGGTTTGAGTGAGTTTAGTTGTTTTGAACAATCTCATCCAATTTGTGCATTACATTATGCTGGAACTGAATTCCTTGAAACCAGCCACACACCGTTGCGGAAGCGAGAGAGAGCGAATTGTTTTAGGCACTACTTTTGTACAGGGATGACCAAAGATTTCCCGCCTTTTCCGAAGAACGGCGAAAGAAGACATTGATAAAACAAAAAACTTATCACATTCTCAGAGGGTAAATTTTGAAAAGGCGTCCCATAGTAAAGTATTCTTCTATGATGCTTTGATGGTAAGACTTCATCACGAAGACGACAAGCAAATGTAAATTTCTTTCGAACATGCACTTTTTCATTTGATTGCGCGCGTGCGTGTGTGTTTGTTTTCGTGAAAATCGCAGGTTTTCGAGAAGAATAAATCTCCTGTGCCAAAATAACGAAAATGTCTCAAAATCGGACATCATCTCTAGCAACCGAAGTTTACTGTTTGCTTGTTAGGAACAATTAGATTTGTACCTGCAGGACAGAAAACATTAGTTTGTTCGATTTTGCGAGTGGTGATTTATATTTTAATAGCGATTTGAGTTAGCATTCATCATTTATCACTCATCCATCGATTATCAATGAAAGGAGATGAATTCGGAGACAAAGAACGAAAAAGAAGATTTTCCGCTTTCCAAAAACATACACCAATACATATGTATATCAACGTCATATTGGTTTACTTCAATGTATGGGTATTGGTTTTTCCCTCAGTCATAATAAAGTTCATTCTTATGTTCTCTAACTTGCTTTTCTCTCTCTCTCGCTCTCCCAACGCACCTCTGTTTGCGATAAGTTGGAACATGTTGTTCATGGCAGTCTACACACACACACACACACACACACACACACAATTTGCGCAATAGTGCAACTGAGGTATGCGATTCACAAAATTGCTTGCTACTGAAAATTGCGGAAAAGAAAACACAAGACAAATTTCTTCAATTTTGTAGGCACAAGCGTTTTGAAACACGTACAATAACGGGAAGGTATCATATAAAGATTGGTTTTTACTTTTGTCGTTAAGTTTTTTTTTTTCATGTACGTATTGTTTACCTCTCGGATGGTGGTAGGTAGAAACGAACAACCGTTTATACGACGCAAAGTCAAACCGATTTCCCATATCCCATCCATGAGCATGAGCAGAGGGAGAAAAAATACCGGTTAACCTGGACTACTTTTCACTTGAGAGTTTGAGAGATTTTTCACCATTTCAACCATTTTTCGTTCAGTTGCCATTTGTCATTGTTGCTAAGCTAACCTAACCATCCGAACAGCGAGAGTTCCGTTCACTGCGTTAGGATTGAGTAAGCCGCGTTCATCGTTTGATCATGTCAACGAAACTCAACAATCGATGCTAAATAAGCAACTTGCTATTGAGTAATCTTTCAGTAATTTCTTACATGGACCGTCGGAAAACAATTCGGAGTTCCTGTTTTCCAAGTAGATAGTCTTTCCAATAGGATATTCTAATGAGCAGCAGTTTTTATTTTTCCTGCTAGAATCGCACACCAATACACACTTACCAACCACTAAACTGCGGTTCGGTCTAGACAATTGGTGTACACTGTTGCCATAGTTGTTCGTCGGTTATTTTCATTCTCTCTTTCACGCCTCTCGCATTCTCGTAGTAGCCAATATTACTCTCCTTATTGTTTACGTTCGTGTCGCTATCGTATTTGTGGCATTCGTATTCGTTCGAAAATATATGTTAGTCGAATGGTCGAAACATCATCGGATTGATGAAAATATGTTCAAACAATCAAAATTATTCGCCAATCCAACAAAACTTTCATTGGCGAGAGTGTACTGTTTAATGAACTCTTCTCTCAATGTTTCAATATTCAGTTGCAATACTTAAAGCTCTAAACGTTTTCTCGAAAAATACCGACACAAGTTACCAAGCTAATTGGATTGGTGGTACTGACGATGCTTTTGGTTGTCAATAATAAACAATGCCACGTGTAGGGGCCGCTAATGTAATGTAAATGAATATACAGACACACACACACACACACACACACACACACACACACACGCACGCGCGCGTTTATGCGACCTTGCCCTCCGGTTCTGAGACCGATGGCTGAACTTATTTTTCCGTATTTCCGTGCCGATGGCTGAATGGCTGCAGGAGGTTAAACATTGCAGTCGTGAACGGAATATCTTGGGTTTTTCCCTTACTGGATACACGCAATGCTTAGCAATCAACTTCTTTGATCATCGCTTCGGCGGGCCAGAGATTAGAAAGCTGAGTGTCTGTGGGTGTCCTCAAGGTGGTGTACTATCCCCACTTTTATGGAACCTAGTCGCTGATAGTTTGTTAAGGAAACTTAATAACCTTGGATTTCCGACTTATGGTTTTGCCGACGATTATCATATATTGATGACCGGTATAAGCATTAACACTCTCTTTGATTTAATGCAGCAAGCCCTGCGATCTGTTGAACAATGGTGTTGTCAGGTTTGGATTATCTGTAAATCCGGGCAAAACATCAATGGTGCTTTTCACTCATCGTAGGATAATTACAGGAGCTCGTCCGTTGCAGTTCTTTGCTTCAGGGGTCACTGTGGTCGATCAAGTTAAATACGTCGGGGTTATTCTTGACTCAAAACTGAATTGGTCTGCTCACATTGATTTCAGGATTAAAAGAGCTTGCATGGCTTTCGGCCAATGCAGACGAGCTTTTGGAAAATCATGGGGACTCAAACCCAGATATATTCATTGGATCTACACAACTATCGTTAGACCAATTTTAGCATATGGATGTCTTGTATGGTGGCAGAAAGGAGAAGTCGCAACAGTTCAGTCAAAGCTAAATCATCTCCAAAGGATGGTCCTAATGGCGATGACAGGAGCATTCACGACAACTCCTACTGCTGTGCATTAAACCACTATATGTGTTCCTAAAACAAGAAGCATTATCTTGTGCATACCGTCTTAGGGTTACAGGGCTTTGGAACAGTAACCCATTAGAATATGCTACCAGTCACACTCGCTTGTGGTCTCAAATGGTTCCGTGGGATGAGTATTTACTCGCTCCTAGTGACCTAACTCTCACATGCAGTTTTCCTTTTAAAACATTCAAAGTGAGCTATCCTCTTCGTTAGGAATGATTGTCTGGTTGTCTGGAACGACAACTTGATGAACACATAGTTTGTTTTACGGACGGTTCTCTGTTGAATGGTCGTGCTGGTGCTGGTATCTACTGTCGTGAAATAGGCTGGAGCAGTCTCATTCACTTGGTAGATACTGTACTGTGTTCCAAGCAGAAATCTACGCAATTCTGTGTGGAGTACAATCGGCACTTCAGCAGAGGATCTGTGGTAAACGTATTTATTTTTGTTCCGACAGTCAGGCAGCCTTAAAAGCACTCAGTTCGAATGACTCACGGTCGAATCTAGTGATCGCATGTCGAACTCAAATTGAAGACCTCAGCATTTCAAATGCTGTTTACTTCATATGGGTACCCGGCCATTCTGGTATTACTGGAAATGAATGGGCTGATGAGTTGGCTAGAGCTGGTGCAACGAATGATTTCGTTGGTCCTGAACCAGCTTTACCACTTTCAACTAGTTGGATAAAGCACAAGATACGTTCTTGGGCTGCATCCAAACATGCCAGCTACTGGCGCAGCTTGCAAACTTGCGCTCAGACAAAAGCATTTCTACCAGATTTAAATCTGAAAATGTCAAAGTGTCTACTGCATTTCTCCAAGTATCATTGAAGTATTCTGGTCAGAGCTCTGACTGGACATTGCAAACTCAATTATCACATGGCTACTATTCAACGTGCTGAGTATTATTCGTGTGATTTGTGTGAATGCGATTATGGTACTTCATATCATCTGATATGTAACTGTCCCGCATTGACGCAGCTACGTATCCGGGTTTTTGGTTCTCCATACATGGTTGAGTCTGTGTATGCGGAGCTAAAATTGAAGGATATTCTCTCGTTTCTCACCCAATGTGGTAAGGAGCTATAGTCAGAAGGGTTCATCGTTCTTCCTGGAGTGAATGAATCCCTTCTGTATTCACCTTAAATAGGGTTTGGCAGATTGTTTGGCATCCTCTGGGGGGTACCGCATTTACTTCTGCTCGTACATACTGCGAGTCGTTCTGCATTCTTCCGGGAGTGCAGAATGGTGTCGCTTTTGTAAGATCTCTAAATCCTCTCGGGGGTTGGAGGTTTTATTAACAGCAGACTGTTCGGGACCTCGTAGAGGTTCAGAATTTCCTTCTGCTTCCACTAAATGTGATCCTCAGCAGATTGTTCAGCATCCCTTAGGGGTGCAGAATTTACTTCTGCTTTTATGTGTTTTTGTGTCGTCAATTTTTCCCATCCTCCTAGTTCAACCCTTACCATTTCCTTTCAATCCTTCCCTCTTATATATCGGGAAAATGATGCTAAAAACAAATTGATGGCAAGGCACAAATCTCCAAATATCAAGGGGAACGTGCCATTTGAGCCAATTTGTTCTGATTCCTGATTATGCGACCTTGCCCTCCGGTTCTGAGACCGATGGCTGAACTTAGGTACAGCTTGATTTTCGTTTCCTCATATACACATTACATTACCATTTGTTTTTGGCCTGTGTGTGTGGCAGTGTTTATTCACCATCATGGTGGTAGCTACGATATCTTCTTCTTCTTCTTCTTTTTTTCTAGTCGGTCGTCACCATTCATGAGATGATGCCGACCGATGACACAGATACATGCGCTATATTGGATCGGTGTGTCGTCACGGATACGAACGAAAATTATTCTCTTATTTCTCGTGCGACACTTTCTCTAAGATTATATGATCAAGTTTGGATGTTTTAATGGCTGCATTTTCCGGTAAATCGATGGGAAAGATTTTCGCCATTGAACTCACATCGATCATTCTAAAATTCCGATTCGTCTGGTATGACCGATTTTGTCTTCTGTTTTCCAAACACTGAAAAAGCGGACATCATTTTCGCATCAGGTAGATACACCGATTCAGGGTAAAATTCCGAAAACGAAAATGAACAAAGGTCGCTATACTTGATTTGCGCATTATACTTTCCAGGCGTATCACAACTTTAGCAATCTTTAATTCAAAGCAATCTTAAATATTTCTTTATCACAGTGAGGTGGTCGTCCTGAAAAGGACGGGTTCTGTAAGGGGGGTAACACCAATATGTTCCGGAAATCGCAATTTAGGCCTTTTTCTCGGTTTTCTTCGGGAGCAGCACTGCCTGGATGTTTGGCAGTACACCGCCCTGTGCGATGGTAACTCCGGAGAGCAGTTTGTTCAACTCCTCGTCGTTACGGATGGCCAGCTGCAGATGGCGAGGGATGATTCTCGTTTTCTTGTTGTCACGGGCAGCGTTACCGGCCAATTCCAGCACTTCGGCGGCCAGGTATTCCATCACTGCCGCCAGATAGACCGGTGCACCGGCACCGACACGTTCGGCGTAGTTTCCCTTCCGGAGCAGACGGTGGATTCTGCCTACTGGGAACTGCAGACCAGCACGGTTTGAGCGGGACTTTGCCTTTCCCTTAACTTTTCCTCCTTTACCACGGCCAGACATTTTGTGTGTGCGTGTTTCTGCGTAAAAAATCCACGAGATGCTGTTAACGACTAGACAGCCAATTCAGTAATACTGGCTGCCGCCGTACTAACCCTCTGTTTTATATCGTCTCACTGTTTCCCGTTCTGCGAACAGGAAAAGGAATTCTAACAAAGGGGCAGTCCATGCGCCGCTCTCAATAGCAGGTATAAAACGAGCTGTCATATGGCAAATAGCGTCATTTAAGTTAAAGCAGTTACTCTGAACGTACGAGAACCGTCAAGCACGATGGCACCGAAAACCAGTGGAAAGGCAGCCAAAAAATCCGGCAAGGCCCAGAAAAACATCGCCAAGGGAGATAAGAAAAAGAAGAAGATCAGCAGGAAGGAAAGCTACGCTATCTACATCTACAAAGTGTTGAAACAGGTCCACCCTGATACCGGAGTATCCTCGAAGGCGATGAGCATCATGAACAGTTTCGTCAATGACATCTTCGAACGCATTGCATCCGAGGCATCGCGTTTGGCCCATTACAACAAACGGTCGACGATTACCTCTCGCGAAATCCAGACCGCCGTTCGTCTGCTTTTGCCAGGAGAGTTGGCCAAGCACGCCGTTTCGGAAGGAACCAAAGCCGTCACCAAGTACACTAGCTCCAAGTAAACTGAGTGAGAACAACCAAACCCCCCCGATCGTGTGTGTGCATACGAATCGCCAAGCATAATCGGCCCTTTTAAGGGCCACAAACAAATCTACACAAAGTGTTAAGTTCGCATATTTCCCTCATTCAATCACCAAACACATTTTGTTCGTTGATGATTTTACTTTCATCAGCCAACAAACACCTAACGAGAAAAACAGAACAAATTATGAACAACACAGGTACAATTGTTCTCGCGTTTCGGAGTATTCATCCATGCCATATGGACAATATATTGTTCGGAGCAAAAATATGTTGGTTTCGAAATAAAGAAAAGTATCGATTACTTTTCGGACCAATCGACAGACTTGGTCGACCAACCAAATAACAAATTGCTACACATACACATGCATGCTACTGTAAACCAACCAATGACATATCAACAGCAATCGTTTTTCTATCCTAGGCGGCTTTGAGCAAATGCTGCATGTTGTATAGTCGAAATTCGAAGCCAACAGCATTGACAGTTGACCAGAACAGTTGAATGGGAATGAATGATTTCGAAAAGATAGTTCATGTTAAACAACATAACTAATTTCTTTTCTCAAATGTTACGTTTTTCAGCGGCGCGTTAAGTAGTACTCAAGTGTCAACAGCAGTTTGAAACTCACAACCGACCAGAAATAATAATGTCGTGTTTGCTTGATGCGAAACCGAAAACCAGTTTCCACCCTAACGACTGCTGGTTAAATTGTTTGTTTGAAAACCTAGTTGTTGGACTGAAAAATCTAGTCAGTTTCGAACCCGGTTGAATTCACACTACTCACTACTCTATTGCACACTTCTTACTATTCTCATATCATCACCACCACCACCATCATCATCATCATCATCATGATTATAGATTATAATGAATACCAGCAAATGCTAACTAATTCTTTGCGAAACATATTGGTGGCCCTGAAAAGGGCCTTTTATCCTTCCGTATTATGTTATGTGTGTTCTCGTTACGACGTTTAACCTCCGAAACCATACAGAGTGCGACCCTGTCGCTTCAGAGCATACACGACATCCATGGCGGTGACGGTCTTGCGCTTGGCGTGTTCAGTGTAGGTTACTGCATCTCGGATCACATTTTCCAGGAACACCTTCAGCACTCCACGAGTTTCCTCATAGATCAGACCGGAGATACGCTTGACACCACCACGACGAGCCAGACGACGGATAGCGGGCTTGGTAATTCCCTGGATGTTATCACGAAGCACTTTACGATGACGCTTGGCGCCTCCTTTTCCGAGTCCCTTTCCTCCTTTGCCGCGACCAGTCATTTTTCTCTGCTAGCTGCTTGTTCTTGCAAGTAAGACAGTACAAGTGAAACTAATGCCACTTCGCAGACCGGTGCTTTTTTTTATACCTACCGAGAGGGTCCGTTTCGTGCTTTGCTTTGTGCTGATTGGCTGCTTCAGAGCGGTCGGGCAGGTATAAAACAGCCAGCCAGGTCCGTTTTGAGCTCATTCTGTGTTTTGTTTTCAACGCGTACAGTACGGTGTAGAGAGAAAGGATAAGCAAAAGAAAGAAATAATGGCTCGTACCAAGCAGACCGCTCGTAAATCGACCGGAGGAAAGGCTCCTCGTAAGCAACTGGCGACAAAGGCTGCTCGCAAAAGTGCTCCTGCTACTGGCGGAGTGAAGAAACCCCATCGTTATCGGCCAGGAACAGTAGCCCTTCGGGAGATCCGTCGTTACCAGAAATCGACTGAGCTGTTGATTCGCAAGCTGCCGTTCCAGCGTTTAGTGCGTGAAATTGCCCAAGATTTCAAGACCGACCTTCGCTTCCAGAGTTCCGCCGTCATGGCACTGCAGGAGGCCAGCGAAGCCTATCTAGTCGGTTTGTTCGAGGACACCAATCTATGCGCGATCCACGCCAAGCGTGTTACCATCATGCCAAAGGACATCCAGCTGGCTCGTCGGATCCGTGGCGAACGTGCTTAAACAGGCTATCGGCTTTCGTTTGATCTCACAACATATACCCCAAAGGCCCTTTTCAGGGCCACCCAATCAATTACCAACGAGTTTACGAATTCGAATATTTTCCCTTAAACAATCATATACTCAGACACACACACACACACAAGTTGCGCGCGCACAGAAAATGACATCCGATCCGTTGCACAATTCATGCCCCATATGGAAAGTCAGTAATCTATAGGTGTTTGAAATGTTTTCCTTATTTTTTGGTCTTTCATTTTTGTTTCTGCTAAAGTAGCAGTTGAGAGGAGAATAGACGACCTGCTGACAGACAAGCAGCACAGACAATACACATTGCTTCCCTGTTACATAGTTCAGCAAAATTTGTAACCCAGCTTGCAACACATCGTGCACTCGCCGTGTCATGCCATGTGACTGACTGCCTGACAATTCTGACGGGATTCGGCCACCAGTTACTAGTATTACTCTGCTACTGCTACTCTCAATACACTATACTATACAATATTGGTTCAAAATCATGAAAATACCAATTTGTTTCGTTCCAAGACTACCCCGACAGACGCTTGCTTGCCGTTGACATAGTCAACGTCCCATCCCCAGACGACTGGTGGGGATGTTTCTGGCGAAAGAAATACACAGCAATTGCCAATCTTTGAATAGTAGGCTAATGTTCGGTTGGGTTCGGTGCTTTCTTCCGGTACGTGACAATTTTCGGCCAATATCTATCAAATATAAGCAACACTCAAATTCGGTATCAAATCAAATCACTGCTCGAGTTCTTTGTTGCCAATCGATTGAGACTGAGAGACTGACTATGTCTGGCACGCACGCTAGACAGATGGAGGTGTCGAAGGATTATTATTATTATTTAATGGTAATACTTGCACCGTATATTTTGCATGTAAAATCCTAAATGCGCTCCACAATTCCGGTATTCTGATTTGGGAAAGATTGTTTTTTGGTTTTTGCTTCTGATGACAAATATTCTCAGCCCAGCCAGCCGTTTGTGGTACGTGAACAACACACCACACATTTGACTCGTTGTGTTAGAAAGGACTTCGGTTTGTTTGATTCTAATTTTTCACTGTCGAAATTTTTAAACATCCTCTCTCTTGGAATTGACCTGTCCTGATGTTCAGGTTTAATATTTGCAAGATGAACCAAATTCAAATGGCAAAACAAGTTCATTACAAAAAATAGTAACCAAAATGCTTTCAGAACAACCGACACGCCCGGGCGTTGGCGACGTTGGCCAGCATTATTCGTTGGCAGTGCCATCGTGTTCCAGATTTCGGAAGGCATGTTCGGAAATATTATGCTCACGTAACATATCTGTTAGTCAAATTGTTTAAAAATTGTATTTTCCAAATGCAGAACACGGAAAAATTGAAAAGCTTAGTCACCGGTTCGTACTGCGTTTTGGTCGTTTGATCGATTTGCGCCAGACAGCAGGTTCAAGTTTGACCGATTCAATCTCGTGCGCGTCGCAACCGTCATCGAACGGGTTGTGTTAGTTGTCAAGAGAAAATATTTCTCTTCCCAATGAACCATGTTTCGTTGGAGTCCGCATTGTTTAAATGGTACTGTTTTACTATTTTTGACAATTCGAAATAAGCATGTACCGTTTGTCCGATATTGAATGCATATTTCGCTATCATCACTGCCCGTCCGGCTGTTCGCGAATGGTGGAGCAGAAAGTTCAAACATCGTAGCAAACATAAAACCACTCTTTGGCGATACTTCCGCTGCTGTCGATTCATTGTTTACAATTTAAAAACAATAGTCCAGAAAAATTACCTACACCTACCTAGCACCGAATGGTAACCGTCATGTGCGTATTCCCTAACAGGGCCGACGGATTCGGTGCCCGAACGTATCGCACGATTCTACTGCATTCACACACTCGTTTGTATTCGCTTAGTCGTTCGCTCGTTCTACCTGCTTTAGAAAAGTGCACATTAGAAAAAATGGCTGAAACCGCTGTTGACGTATCGGCCGCAGCTCCGGTTGCTGCTTCACCGGCCAAGGCACCGAAGAAAGCCAAAGCCGCCAAGGGAGAAGCCAAAAAACCGAAGAAGCCATCGACACATCCACCAGTCAATGACATGGTAGTGGCTGCCATCAAGACGCTGAAGGAACGCAACGGATCTTCGCTGCAGGCCATCAAGAAGTACATCGCCGCCAACTACAAGTGCGACGTCGCCAAGCTGGCCCCGTTCATCAAGAAGGCCCTGAAATCTGGCGTCGAGAAGGGAAAGCTCACCCAGACCAAGGGTTCCGGTGCATCCGGCTCGTTCAAAATCAAAGCCGGTGCCAAGCAACCGGCTGGCGAGAAGAAGCCGAAGAAGGCTGCTGCCAAAAAACCGAAGAAGGCTGCCGGAGAGAAGAAAAAGGTTGCCAAGAAACCCGCTGGCGAGAAGAAACCGAAGGCCAAAAAGCCTGCAGGTGAGAAAAAGCCGAAAGCCGCCGCTGCAAAGAAGGCTAAGGCAGCACCAGCCAAGGCCGCCAAGAAGGCTGCTGCACCGAAGCAGAAGGCTACCAAGCCATCGAAAGCCGCTGCCAACAAGCCCAAGACCCCGAAGCCAAAGAAGGCCGCGCCAGCCAAAAAAGCTGCCCCGAAGAAGGTGGCTGCCAAGAAGTAAATTGACCCATCGTCAGTCAGTCATCATCATCATGTCGAATTCTACCGTTCTTATTTCGACGGTGTTCAACAAAACAGTCCTTTTCAGGACTACCAAAAAATCCATGCAAAGAATTAATCGATATTTCCTACTTCGCTCGCTTTTGGGTAGTCCGCTTCAACAAAACTGCACAGTAAGAAAAAAAAAAAAAGTATGCTTTTATCCATCACAGCAGCACTACTTTCTGAGCGTGTGCTTCACCGACACGCTATAGTGGATAAATTGGTGCGCAGCCATAGAGCCGACCCCGCTGCTACGCGCATGCTTCTCTTGTAGTACAATCAAATATGTTCGTTCGCTCAGTCGGTAAGCAGCGACGAAAGGATCGGTAGGTGATCAAATGAAAATGCGGACGGTTTATGCACGATGATTGATGAAGTCCGTTCGTAAAAATCTAGCTTGCGAAAATTCATCAATAAAAATGGTTGATGTTTTTGTTCCCAATTATATTTGTATTTTAAAACTATCCCAGTTTTCCTTTTCTTGGAAAATGAATGCCGTTATAGTTTCCATTTAGTGTAGAGCCAGTTCGGACACGGTATCGCTCTGTACGCGGTTTTTCGTATAATCATATTTAATTTAGTAGCTTGACTCTCCAGACGATTGTCGTTTTCATTCAACCAACCTTGCTTGATCGGTAAAAAAAAAATAAATCTATTCTCCAGCGCAATCGACCACCGACCATCGACTTTTCACTTGTAATGTGGGAAATTATCCTAGAAGCTATGGAAAAAAAAACAAGTCTTATGGCGCTTGCATGAGTAAATATGATTGATCGATAGTAAAATAGTAAATTTCTATAAGTTCTTTATCAGAAAATTGTGGTCGTCCTGAAAAGGACGTTTTTTCGATTGGTTTCAGTGCGAATCAAGTGCAATTTAGGCCTTCTTTTCGGTTTTCTTCGGGAGCAACACTGCCTGGATGTTTGGCAGTACACCGCCCTGTGCGATGGTAACTCCGGAGAGCAGTTTGTTCAACTCCTCGTCGTTACGGATGGCCAGCTGCAGATGACGAGGGATGATTCTCGTTTTCTTGTTGTCACGGGCAGCGTTACCGGCCAATTCCAGCACTTCGGCGGCCAGGTATTCCATCACTGCCGCCAGATAGACCGGTGCACCGGCACCGACACGTTCGGCGTAGTTTCCTTTCCGAAGCAGACGGTGGATTCTGCCTACTGGGAACTGCAGACCAGCACGGTTCGAGCGGGACTTTGCCTTTCCCTTAACTTTTCCTCCTTTGCCACGGCCAGACATTTTCTTTTATGTGTTTTGTTTTCGTAAAAAATCCACGAAACGATGCTAACAGCTAGGATGCTAACTCGGTAATACTGGCTGCCGCAGTACTAACCCTCTGTTTTATACCATCTCGCTGTTTCTCGTTCTGCGAATAGGCAGAGCATAAAGCGCAAAAGAGGATCAAATTTTGACAAAGGGGCTGTCCCTACTGCGTTGCCTGTAGCAGGTATAAAACGGGGTTTCTTGGGCGAGCTAGCGTCATTTACGTGAAAACAGCTACTCTGAACGCACGTCAACGTTAGAACGATGGCACCGAAAACTAGTGGAAAGGCGGCCAAAAAATCCGGCAAGGCCCAGAAGAACATCGCCAAGGGTGATAAGAAGAAGAAGAAGATCCGCAGGAAGGAAAGCTACGCTATCTACATCTACAAAGTGTTGAAGCAGGTCCACCCTGATACCGGAGTATCCTCGAAGGCGATGAGCATCATGAACAGTTTCGTCAATGACATCTTCGAACGCATTGCATCCGAGGCATCGCGTTTGGCTCATTACAACAAACGTTCGACGATTACCTCTCGCGAAATTCAGACTGCCGTTCGTCTGCTTTTGCCAGGAGAGTTGGCCAAGCACGCCGTTTCTGAGGGAACCAAAGCCGTCACCAAGTACACCAGCTCCAAGTAAACTGAGAACAACACCGACCCCGTGTATGCGAGAACTAACAAACGGCCCTTTTAAGGGCCACAAACAAATCTACACAAAGTGTTAAATTCGAATTCTCGTGTGTTGTTTTGCTTGCTTCTTCTTTACTCGTTTCGATTGTGATGGTGGTGGCCGTTTGTGAAAGAAAGTGCAATAGAGGGAAGGTGCTGGGCAATTGGTTTGAGTGAGTTTAGTTGTTTTGAACAATCTCATCCAATTTGTGCATTACATTATGCTGGAACTGAATTCCTTGAAACCAGCCACACACCGTTGCGGAAGCGAGAGAGAGCGAATTGTTTTAGGCACTACTTTTGTACAGGGATGACCAAAGATTTCCCGCCTTTTCCGAAGAACGGCGAAAGAAGACATTGATAAAACAAAAAACTTATCACATTCTCAGAGGGTAAATTTTGAAAAGGCGTCCCATAGTAAAGTATTCTTCTATGATGCTTTGATGGTAAGACTTCATCACGAAGACGACAAGCAAATGTAAATTTCTTTCGAACATGCACTTTTTCATTTGATTGCGCGCGTGCGTGTGTGTTTGTTTTCGTGAAAATCGCAGGTTTTCGAGAAGAATAAATCTCCTGTGCCAAAATAACGAAAATGTCTCAAAATCGGACATCATCTCTAGCAACCGAAGTTTACTGTTTGCTTGTTAGGAACAATTAGATTTGTACCTGCAGGACAGAAAACATTAGTTTGTTCGATTTTGCGAGTGGTGATTTATATTTTAATAGCGATTTGAGTTAGCATTCATCATTTATCACTCATCCATCGATTATCAATGAAAGGAGATGAATTCGGAGACAAAGAACGAAAAAGAAGATTTTCCGCTTTCCAAAAACATACACCAATACATATGTATATCAACGTCATACTGGTTTACTTCAATGTATGGGTATTGGTTTTTCCCTCAGTCATAATAAAGTTCATTCTTATGTTCTCTAACTTGCTTTTCTCTCTCTCTCGCTCTCCCAACGCACCTCTGTTTGCGATAAGTTGGAACATGTTGTTCATGGCAGTCTACACACACACACACACACACACACACACACACACACACACACACACACACACACACACACACACACACACACACACACACACACACACAATTTGCGCAATAGTGCAACTGAGGTATGCGATTCACAAAATTGCTTGCTACTGAAAATTGCGGAAAAGAAAACACAAGACAAATTTTTTCAATTTTGTAGGCACAAGCGTTTTGAAACACGTACAATAACGGGAAGGTATCATATAAAGATTGGTTTTTACTTTTGTCGTTAAGTTTTTTTTTTTCATGTACGTATTGTTTACCTCTCGGATGGTGGTAGGTAGAAACGAACAACCGTTTATACGACGCAAAGTCAAACCGATTTCCCATATCCCATCCATGAGCATGAGCAGAGGGAGAAAAAATACCGGTTAACCTGGACTACTTTTCACTTGAGAGTTTGAGAGATTTTTCACCATTTCAACCATTTTTCGTTCAGTTGCCATTTGTCATTGTTGCTAAGCTAACCTAACCATCCGAACAGCGAGAGTTCCGTTCACTGCGTTAGGATTGAGTAAGCCGCGTTCATCGTTTGATCATGTCAACGAAACTCAACAATCGATGCTAAATAAGCAACTTGCTATTGAGTAATCTTTCAGTAATTTCTTACATGGACCGTCGGAAAACAATTCGGAGTTCCTGTTTTCCAAGTAGATAGTCTTTCCAATAGGATATTCTAATGAGCAGCAGTTTTTATTTTTCCTGCTAGAATCGCACACCAATACACACTTACCAACCACTAAACTGCGGTTCGGTCTAGACAATTGGTGTACACTGTTGCCATAGTTGTTCGTCGGTTATTTTCATTCTCTCTTTCACGCCTCTCGCATTCTCGTAGTAGCCAATATTACTCTCCTTATTGTTTACGTTCGTGTCGCTATCGTATTTGTGGCATTCGTATTCGTTCGAAAATATATGTTAGTCGAATGGTCGAAACATCATCGGATTGATGAAAATATGTTCAAACAATCAAAATTATTCGCCAATCCAACAAAACTTTCATTGGCGAGAGTGTACTGTTTAATGAACTCTTCTCTCAATGTTTCAATATTCAGTTGCAATACTTAAAGCTCTAAACGTTTTCTCGAAAAATACCGACACAAGTTACCAAGCTAATTGGATTGGTGGTACTGACGATGCTTTTGGTTGTCAATAATAAACAATGCCACGTGTAGGGGCCGCTAATGTAATGTAAATGAATATACAGACACACACACACACACACACACACACACACACACACGCACGCGCGCGTTTATGCGACCTTGCCCTCCGGTTCTGAGACCGATGGCTGAACTTATTTTTCCGTATTTCCGTGCCGATGGCTGAATGGCTGCAGGAGGTTAAACATTGCAGTCGTGAACGGAATATCTTGGGTTTTTCCCTTACTGGATACACGCAATGCTTAGCAATCAACTTCTTTGATCATCGCTTCGGCGGGCCAGAGATTAGAAAGCTGAGTGTCTGTGGGTGTCCTCAAGGTGGTGTACTATCCCCACTTTTATGGAACCTAGTCGCTGATAGTTTGTTAAGGAAACTTAATAACCTTGGATTTCCGACTTATGGTTTTGCCGACGATTATCATATATTGATGACCGGTATAAGCATTAACACTCTCTTTGATTTAATGCAGCAAGCCCTGCGATCTGTTGAACAATGGTGTTGTCAGGTTTGGATTATCTGTAAATCCGGGCAAAACATCAATGGTGCTTTTCACTCATCGTAGGATAATTACAGGAGCTCGTCCGTTGCAGTTCTTTGCTTCAGGGGTCACTGTGGTCGATCAAGTTAAATACGTCGGGGTTATTCTTGACTCAAAACTGAATTGGTCTGCTCACATTGATTTCAGGATTAAAAGAGCTTGCATGGCTTTCGGCCAATGCAGACGAGCTTTTGGAAAATCATGGGGACTCAAACCCAGATATATTCATTGGATCTACACAACTATCGTTAGACCAATTTTAGCATATGGATGTCTTGTATGGTGGCAGAAAGGAGAAGTCGCAACAGTTCAGTCAAAGCTAAATCATCTCCAAAGGATGGTCCTAATGGCGATGACAGGAGCATTCACGACAACTCCTACTGCTGTGCATTAAACCACTATATGTGTTCCTAAAACAAGAAGCATTATCTTGTGCATACCGTCTTAGGGTTACAGGGCTTTGGAACAGTAACCCATTAGAATATGCTACCAGTCACACTCGCTTGTGGTCTCAAATGGTTCCGTGGGATGAGTATTTACTCGCTCCTAGTGACCTAACTCTCACATGCAGTTTTCCTTTTAAAACATTCAAAGTGAGCTATCCTCTTCGTTAGGAATGATTGTCTGGTTGTCTGGAACGACAACTTGATGAACACATAGTTTGTTTTACGGACGGTTCTCTGTTGAATGGTCGTGCTGGTGCTGGTATCTACTGTCGTGAAATAGGCTGGAGCAGTCTCATTCACTTGGTAGATACTGTACTGTGTTCCAAGCAGAAATCTACGCAATTCTGTGTGGAGTACAATCGGCACTTCAGCAGAGGATCTGTGGTAAACGTATTTATTTTTGTTCCGACAGTCAGGCAGCCTTAAAAGCACTCAGTTCGAATGACTCACGGTCGAATCTAGTGATCGCATGTCGAACTCAAATTGAAGACCTCAGCATTTCAAATGCTGTTTACTTCATATGGGTACCCGGCCATTCTGGTATTACTGGAAATGAATGGGCTGATGAGTTGGCTAGAGCTGGTGCAACGAATGATTTCGTTGGTCCTGAACCAGCTTTACCACTTTCAACTAGTTGGATAAAGCACAAGATACGTTCTTGGGCTGCATCCAAACATGCCAGCTACTGGCGCAGCTTGCAAACTTGCGCTCAGACAAAAGCATTTCTACCAGATTTAAATCTGAAAATGTCAAAGTGTCTACTGCATTTCTCCAAGTATCATTGAAGTATTCTGGTCAGAGCTCTGACTGGACATTGCAAACTCAATTATCACATGGCTACTATTCAACGTGCTGAGTATTATTCGTGTGATTTGTGTGAATGCGATTATGGTACTTCATATCATCTGATATGTAACTGTCCCGCATTGACGCAGCTACGTATCCGGGTTTTTGGTTCTCCATACATGGTTGAGTCTGTGTATGCGGAGCTAAAATTGAAGGATATTCTCTCGTTTCTCACCCAATGTGGTAAGGAGCTATAGTCAGAAGGGTTCATCGTTCTTCCTGGAGTGAATGAATCCCTTCTGTATTCACCTTAAATAGGGTTTGGCAGATTGTTTGGCATCCTCTGGGGGGTACCGCATTTACTTCTGCTCGTACATACTGCGAGTCGTTCTGCATTCTTCCGGGAGTGCAGAATGGTGTCGCTTTTGTAAGATCTCTAAATCCTCTCGGGGGTTGGAGGTTTTATTAACAGCAGACTGTTCGGGACCTCGTAGAGGTTCAGAATTTCCTTCTGCTTCCACTAAATGTGATCCTCAGCAGATTGTTCAGCATCCCTTAGGGGTGCAGAATTTACTTCTGCTTTTATGTGTTTTTGTGTCGTCAATTTTTCCCATCCTCCTAGTTCAACCCTTACCATTTCCTTTCAATCCTTCCCTCTTATATATCGGGAAAATGATGCTAAAAACAAATTGATGGCAAGGCACAAATCTCCAAATATCAAGGGGAACGTGCCATTTGAGCCAATTTGTTCTGATTCCTGATTATGCGACCTTGCCCTCCGGTTCTGAGACCGATGGCTGAACTTAGGTACAGCTTGATTTTCGTTTCCTCATATACACATTACATTACCATTTGTTTTTGGCCTGTGTGTGTGGCAGTGTTTATTCACCATCATGGTGGTAGCTACGATATCTTCTTCTTCTTCTTCTTTTTTTCTAGTCGGTCGTCACCATTCATGAGATGATGCCGACCGATGACACAGATACATGCGCTATATTGGATCGGTGTGTCGTCACGGATACGAACGAAAATTATTCTCTTATTTCTCGTGCGACACTTTCTCTAAGATTATATGATCAAGTTTGGATGTTTTAATGGCTGCATTTTCCGGTAAATCGATGGGAAAGATTTTCGCCATTGAACTCACATCGATCATTCTAAAATTCCGATTCGTCTGGTATGACCGATTTTGTCTTCTGTTTTCCAAACACTGAAAAAGCGGACATCATTTTCGCATCAGGTAGATACACCGATTCAGGGTAAAATTCCGAAAACGAAAATGAACAAAGGTCGCTATACTTGATTTGCGCATTATACTTTCCAGGCGTATCACAACTTTAGCAATCTTTAATTCAAAGCAATCTTAAATATTTCTTTATCACAGTGAGGTGGTCGTCCTGAAAAGGACGGGTTCTGTAAGGGGGGTAACACCAATATGTTCCGGAAATCGCAATTTAGGCCTTTTTCTCGGTTTTCTTCGGGAGCAGCACTGCCTGGATGTTTGGCAGTACACCGCCCTGTGCGATGGTAACTCCGGAGAGCAGTTTGTTCAACTCCTCGTCGTTACGGATGGCCAGCTGCAGATGGCGAGGGATGATTCTCGTTTTCTTGTTGTCACGGGCAGCGTTACCGGCCAATTCCAGCACTTCGGCGGCCAGGTATTCCATCACTGCCGCCAGATAGACCGGTGCACCGGCACCGACACGTTCGGCGTAGTTTCCCTTCCGGAGCAGACGGTGGATTCTGCCTACTGGGAACTGCAGACCAGCACGGTTTGAGCGGGACTTTGCCTTTCCCTTAACTTTTCCTCCTTTACCACGGCCAGACATTTTGTGTGTGCGTGTTTCTGCGTAAAAAATCCACGAGATGCTGTTAACGACTAGACAGCCAATTCAGTAATACTGGCTGCCGCCGTACTAACCCTCTGTTTTATATCGTCTCACTGTTTCCCGTTCTGCGAACAGGAAAAGGAATTCTAACAAAGGGGCAGTCCATGCGCCGCTCTCAATAGCAGGTATAAAACGAGCTGTCATATGGCAAATAGCGTCATTTAAGTTAAAGCAGTTACTCTGAACGTACGAGAACCGTCAAGCACGATGGCACCGAAAACCAGTGGAAAGGCAGCCAAAAAATCCGGCAAGGCCCAGAAAAACATCGCCAAGGGAGATAAGAAAAAGAAGAAGATCAGCAGGAAGGAAAGCTACGCTATCTACATCTACAAAGTGTTGAAACAGGTCCACCCTGATACCGGAGTATCCTCGAAGGCGATGAGCATCATGAACAGTTTCGTCAATGACATCTTCGAACGCATTGCATCCGAGGCATCGCGTTTGGCCCATTACAACAAACGGTCGACGATTACCTCTCGCGAAATCCAGACCGCCGTTCGTCTGCTTTTGCCAGGAGAGTTGGCCAAGCACGCCGTTTCGGAAGGAACCAAAGCCGTCACCAAGTACACTAGCTCCAAGTAAACTGAGTGAGAACAACCAAACCCCCCCGATCGTGTGTGTGCATACGAATCGCCAAGCATAATCGGCCCTTTTAAGGGCCACAAACAAATCTACACAAAGTGTTAAGTTCGCATATTTCCCTCATTCAATCACCAAACACATTTTGTTCGTTGATGATTTTACTTTCATCAGCCAACAAACACCTAACGAGAAAAACAGAACAAATTATGAACAACACAGGTACAATTGTTCTCGCGTTTCGGAGTATTCATCCATGCCATATGGACAATATATTGTTCGGAGCAAAAATATGTTGGTTTCGAAATAAAGAAAAGTATCGATTACTTTTCGGACCAATCGACAGACTTGGTCGACCAACCAAATAACAAATTGCTACACATACACATGCATGCTACTGTAAACCAACCAATGACATATCAACAGCAATCGTTTTTCTATCCTAGGCGGCTTTGAGCAAATGCTGCATGTTGTATAGTCGAAATTCGAAGCCAACAGCATTGACAGTTGACCAGAACAGTTGAATGGGAATGAATGATTTCGAAAAGATAGTTCATGTTAAACAACATAACTAATTTCTTTTCTCAAATGTTACGTTTTTCAGCGGCGCGTTAAGTAGTACTCAAGTGTCAACAGCAGTTTGAAACTCACAACCGACCAGAAATAATAATGTCGTGTTTGCTTGATGCGAAACCGAAAACCAGTTTCCACCCTAACGACTGCTGGTTAAATTGTTTGTTTGAAAACCTAGTTGTTGGACTGAAAAATCTAGTCAGTTTCGAACCCGGTTGAATTCACACTACTCACTACTCTATTGCACACTTCTTACTATTCTCATATCATCACCACCACCACCATCATCATCATCATCATCATGATTATAGATTATAATGAATACCAGCAAATGCTAACTAATTCTTTGCGAAACATATTGGTGGCCCTGAAAAGGGCCTTTTATCCTTCCGTATTATGTTATGTGTGTTCTCGTTACGACGTTTAACCTCCGAAACCATACAGAGTGCGACCCTGTCGCTTCAGAGCATACACGACATCCATGGCGGTGACGGTCTTGCGCTTGGCGTGTTCAGTGTAGGTTACTGCATCTCGGATCACATTTTCCAGGAACACCTTCAGCACTCCACGAGTTTCCTCATAGATCAGACCGGAGATACGCTTGACACCACCACGACGAGCCAGACGACGGATAGCGGGCTTGGTAATTCCCTGGATGTTATCACGAAGCACTTTACGATGACGCTTGGCGCCTCCTTTTCCGAGTCCCTTTCCTCCTTTGCCGCGACCAGTCATTTTTCTCTGCTAGCTGCTTGTTCTTGCAAGTAAGACAGTACAAGTGAAACTAATGCCACTTCGCAGACCGGTGCTTTTTTTTATACCTACCGAGAGGGTCCGTTTCGTGCTTTGCTTTGTGCTGATTGGCTGCTTCAGAGCGGTCGGGCAGGTATAAAACAGCCAGCCAGGTCCGTTTTGAGCTCATTCTGTGTTTTGTTTTCAACGCGTACAGTACGGTGTAGAGAGAAAGGATAAGCAAAAGAAAGAAATAATGGCTCGTACCAAGCAGACCGCTCGTAAATCGACCGGAGGAAAGGCTCCTCGTAAGCAACTGGCGACAAAGGCTGCTCGCAAAAGTGCTCCTGCTACTGGCGGAGTGAAGAAACCCCATCGTTATCGGCCAGGAACAGTAGCCCTTCGGGAGATCCGTCGTTACCAGAAATCGACTGAGCTGTTGATTCGCAAGCTGCCGTTCCAGCGTTTAGTGCGTGAAATTGCCCAAGATTTCAAGACCGACCTTCGCTTCCAGAGTTCCGCCGTCATGGCACTGCAGGAGGCCAGCGAAGCCTATCTAGTCGGTTTGTTCGAGGACACCAATCTATGCGCGATCCACGCCAAGCGTGTTACCATCATGCCAAAGGACATCCAGCTGGCTCGTCGGATCCGTGGCGAACGTGCTTAAACAGGCTATCGGCTTTCGTTTGATCTCACAACATATACCCCAAAGGCCCTTTTCAGGGCCACCCAATCAATTACCAACGAGTTTACGAATTCGAATATTTTCCCTTAAACAATCATATACTCAGACACACACACACACACAAGTTGCGCGCGCACAGAAAATGACATCCGATCCGTTGCACAATTCATGCCCCATATGGAAAGTCAGTAATCTATAGGTGTTTGAAATGTTTTCCTTATTTTTTGGTCTTTCATTTTTGTTTCTGCTAAAGTAGCAGTTGAGAGGAGAATAGACGACCTGCTGACAGACAAGCAGCACAGACAATACACATTGCTTCCCTGTTACATAGTTCAGCAAAATTTGTAACCCAGCTTGCAACACATCGTGCACTCGCCGTGTCATGCCATGTGACTGACTGCCTGACAATTCTGACGGGATTCGGCCACCAGTTACTAGTATTACTCTGCTACTGCTACTCTCAATACACTATACTATACAATATTGGTTCAAAATCATGAAAATACCAATTTGTTTCGTTCCAAGACTACCCCGACAGACGCTTGCTTGCCGTTGACATAGTCAACGTCCCATCCCCAGACGACTGGTGGGGATGTTTCTGGCGAAAGAAATACACAGCAATTGCCAATCTTTGAATAGTAGGCTAATGTTCGGTTGGGTTCGGTGCTTTCTTCCGGTACGTGACAATTTTCGGCCAATATCTATCAAATATAAGCAACACTCAAATTCGGTATCAAATCAAATCACTGCTCGAGTTCTTTGTTGCCAATCGATTGAGACTGAGAGACTGACTATGTCTGGCACGCACGCTAGACAGATGGAGGTGTCGAAGGATTATTATTATTATTTAATGGTAATACTTGCACCGTATATTTTGCATGTAAAATCCTAAATGCGCTCCACAATTCCGGTATTCTGATTTGGGAAAGATTGTTTTTTGGTTTTTGCTTCTGATGACAAATATTCTCAGCCCAGCCAGCCGTTTGTGGTACGTGAACAACACACCACACATTTGACTCGTTGTGTTAGAAAGGACTTCGGTTTGTTTGATTCTAATTTTTCACTGTCGAAATTTTTAAACATCCTCTCTCTTGGAATTGACCTGTCCTGATGTTCAGGTTTAATATTTGCAAGATGAACCAAATTCAAATGGCAAAACAAGTTCATTACAAAAAATAGTAACCAAAATGCTTTCAGAACAACCGACACGCCCGGGCGTTGGCGACGTTGGCCAGCATTATTCGTTGGCAGTGCCATCGTGTTCCAGATTTCGGAAGGCATGTTCGGAAATATTATGCTCACGTAACATATCTGTTAGTCAAATTGTTTAAAAATTGTATTTTCCAAATGCAGAACACGGAAAAATTGAAAAGCTTAGTCACCGGTTCGTACTGCGTTTTGGTCGTTTGATCGATTTGCGCCAGACAGCAGGTTCAAGTTTGACCGATTCAATCTCGTGCGCGTCGCAACCGTCATCGAACGGGTTGTGTTAGTTGTCAAGAGAAAATATTTCTCTTCCCAATGAACCATGTTTCGTTGGAGTCCGCATTGTTTAAATGGTACTGTTTTACTATTTTTGACAATTCGAAATAAGCATGTACCGTTTGTCCGATATTGAATGCATATTTCGCTATCATCACTGCCCGTCCGGCTGTTCGCGAATGGTGGAGCAGAAAGTTCAAACATCGTAGCAAACATAAAACCACTCTTTGGCGATACTTCCGCTGCTGTCGATTCATTGTTTACAATTTAAAAACAATAGTCCAGAAAAATTACCTACACCTACCTAGCACCGAATGGTAACCGTCATGTGCGTATTCCCTAACAGGGCCGACGGATTCGGTGCCCGAACGTATCGCACGATTCTACTGCATTCACACACTCGTTTGTATTCGCTTAGTCGTTCGCTCGTTCTACCTGCTTTAGAAAAGTGCACATTAGAAAAAATGGCTGAAACCGCTGTTGACGTATCGGCCGCAGCTCCGGTTGCTGCTTCACCGGCCAAGGCACCGAAGAAAGCCAAAGCCGCCAAGGGAGAAGCCAAAAAACCGAAGAAGCCATCGACACATCCACCAGTCAATGACATGGTAGTGGCTGCCATCAAGACGCTGAAGGAACGCAACGGATCTTCGCTGCAGGCCATCAAGAAGTACATCGCCGCCAACTACAAGTGCGACGTCGCCAAGCTGGCCCCGTTCATCAAGAAGGCCCTGAAATCTGGCGTCGAGAAGGGAAAGCTCACCCAGACCAAGGGTTCCGGTGCATCCGGCTCGTTCAAAATCAAAGCCGGTGCCAAGCAACCGGCTGGCGAGAAGAAGCCGAAGAAGGCTGCTGCCAAAAAACCGAAGAAGGCTGCCGGAGAGAAGAAAAAGGTTGCCAAGAAACCCGCTGGCGAGAAGAAACCGAAGGCCAAAAAGCCTGCAGGTGAGAAAAAGCCGAAAGCCGCCGCTGCAAAGAAGGCTAAGGCAGCACCAGCCAAGGCCGCCAAGAAGGCTGCTGCACCGAAGCAGAAGGCTACCAAGCCATCGAAAGCCGCTGCCAACAAGCCCAAGACCCCGAAGCCAAAGAAGGCCGCGCCAGCCAAAAAAGCTGCCCCGAAGAAGGTGGCTGCCAAGAAGTAAATTGACCCATCGTCAGTCAGTCATCATCATCATGTCGAATTCTACCGTTCTTATTTCGACGGTGTTCAACAAAACAGTCCTTTTCAGGACTACCAAAAAATCCATGCAAAGAATTAATCGATATTTCCTACTTCGCTCGCTTTTGGGTAGTCCGCTTCAACAAAACTGCACAGTAAGAAAAAAAAAAAAAGTATGCTTTTATCCATCACAGCAGCACTACTTTCTGAGCGTGTGCTTCACCGACACGCTATAGTGGATAAATTGGTGCGCAGCCATAGAGCCGACCCCGCTGCTACGCGCATGCTTCTCTTGTAGTACAATCAAATATGTTCGTTCGCTCAGTCGGTAAGCAGCGACGAAAGGATCGGTAGGTGATCAAATGAAAATGCGGACGGTTTATGCACGATGATTGATGAAGTCCGTTCGTAAAAATCTAGCTTGCGAAAATTCATCAATAAAAATGGTTGATGTTTTTGTTCCCAATTATATTTGTATTTTAAAACTATCCCAGTTTTCCTTTTCTTGGAAAATGAATGCCGTTATAGTTTCCATTTAGTGTAGAGCCAGTTCGGACACGGTATCGCTCTGTACGCGGTTTTTCGTATAATCATATTTAATTTAGTAGCTTGACTCTCCAGACGATTGTCGTTTTCATTCAACCAACCTTGCTTGATCGGTAAAAAAAAAATAAATCTATTCTCCAGCGCAATCGACCACCGACCATCGACTTTTCACTTGTAATGTGGGAAATTATCCTAGAAGCTATGGAAAAAAAAACAAGTCTTATGGCGCTTGCATGAGTAAATATGATTGATCGATAGTAAAATAGTAAATTTCTATAAGTTCTTTATCAGAAAATTGTGGTCGTCCTGAAAAGGACGTTTTTTCGATTGGTTTCAGTGCGAATCAAGTGCAATTTAGGCCTTCTTTTCGGTTTTCTTCGGGAGCAACACTGCCTGGATGTTTGGCAGTACACCGCCCTGTGCGATGGTAACTCCGGAGAGCAGTTTGTTCAACTCCTCGTCGTTACGGATGGCCAGCTGCAGATGACGAGGGATGATTCTCGTTTTCTTGTTGTCACGGGCAGCGTTACCGGCCAATTCCAGCACTTCGGCGGCCAGGTATTCCATCACTGCCGCCAGATAGACCGGTGCACCGGCACCGACACGTTCGGCGTAGTTTCCTTTCCGAAGCAGACGGTGGATTCTGCCTACTGGGAACTGCAGACCAGCACGGTTCGAGCGGGACTTTGCCTTTCCCTTAACTTTTCCTCCTTTGCCACGGCCAGACATTTTCTTTTATGTGTTTTGTTTTCGTAAAAAATCCACGAAACGATGCTAACAGCTAGGATGCTAACTCGGTAATACTGGCTGCCGCAGTACTAACCCTCTGTTTTATACCATCTCGCTGTTTCTCGTTCTGCGAATAGGCAGAGCATAAAGCGCAAAAGAGGATCAAATTTTGACAAAGGGGCTGTCCCTACTGCGTTGCCTGTAGCAGGTATAAAACGGGGTTTCTTGGGCGAGCTAGCGTCATTTACGTGAAAACAGCTACTCTGAACGCACGTCAACGTTAGAACGATGGCACCGAAAACTAGTGGAAAGGCGGCCAAAAAATCCGGCAAGGCCCAGAAGAACATCGCCAAGGGTGATAAGAAGAAGAAGAAGATCCGCAGGAAGGAAAGCTACGCTATCTACATCTACAAAGTGTTGAAGCAGGTCCACCCTGATACCGGAGTATCCTCGAAGGCGATGAGCATCATGAACAGTTTCGTCAATGACATCTTCGAACGCATTGCATCCGAGGCATCGCGTTTGGCTCATTACAACAAACGTTCGACGATTACCTCTCGCGAAATTCAGACTGCCGTTCGTCTGCTTTTGCCAGGAGAGTTGGCCAAGCACGCCGTTTCTGAGGGAACCAAAGCCGTCACCAAGTACACCAGCTCCAAGTAAACTGAGAACAACACCGACCCCGTGTATGCGAGAACTAACAAACGGCCCTTTTAAGGGCCACAAACAAATCTACACAAAGTGTTAAATTCGAATTCTCGTGTGTTGTTTTGCTTGCTTCTTCTTTACTCGTTTCGATTGTGATGGTGGTGGCCGTTTGTGAAAGAAAGTGCAATAGAGGGAAGGTGCTGGGCAATTGGTTTGAGTGAGTTTAGTTGTTTTGAACAATCTCATCCAATTTGTGCATTACATTATGCTGGAACTGAATTCCTTGAAACCAGCCACACACCGTTGCGGAAGCGAGAGAGAGCGAATTGTTTTAGGCACTACTTTTGTACAGGGATGACCAAAGATTTCCCGCCTTTTCCGAAGAACGGCGAAAGAAGACATTGATAAAACAAAAAACTTATCACATTCTCAGAGGGTAAATTTTGAAAAGGCGTCCCATAGTAAAGTATTCTTCTATGATGCTTTGATGGTAAGACTTCATCACGAAGACGACAAGCAAATGTAAATTTCTTTCGAACATGCACTTTTTCATTTGATTGCGCGCGTGCGTGTGTGTTTGTTTTCGTGAAAATCGCAGGTTTTCGAGAAGAATAAATCTCCTGTGCCAAAATAACGAAAATGTCTCAAAATCGGACATCATCTCTAGCAACCGAAGTTTACTGTTTGCTTGTTAGGAACAATTAGATTTGTACCTGCAGGACAGAAAACATTAGTTTGTTCGATTTTGCGAGTGGTGATTTATATTTTAATAGCGATTTGAGTTAGCATTCATCATTTATCACTCATCCATCGATTATCAATGAAAGGAGATGAATTCGGAGACAAAGAACGAAAAAGAAGATTTTCCGCTTTCCAAAAACATACACCAATACATATGTATATCAACGTCATACTGGTTTACTTCAATGTATGGGTATTGGTTTTTCCCTCAGTCATAATAAAGTTCATTCTTATGTTCTCTAACTTGCTTTTCTCTCTCTCTCGCTCTCCCAACGCACCTCTGTTTGCGATAAGTTGGAACATGTTGTTCATGGCAGTCTACACACACACACACACACACACACACACACACACACACACACACACACACACACACACACACACACACACACACACACACACAATTTGCGCAATAGTGCAACTGAGGTATGCGATTCACAAAATTGCTTGCTACTGAAAATTGCGGAAAAGAAAACACAAGACAAATTTTTTCAATTTTGTAGGCACAAGCGTTTTGAAACACGTACAATAACGGGAAGGTATCATATAAAGATTGGTTTTTACTTTTGTCGTTAAGTTTTTTTTTTTCATGTACGTATTGTTTACCTCTCGGATGGTGGTAGGTAGAAACGAACAACCGTTTATACGACGCAAAGTCAAACCGATTTCCCATATCCCATCCATGAGCATGAGCAGAGGGAGAAAAAATACCGGTTAACCTGGACTACTTTTCACTTGAGAGTTTGAGAGATTTTTCACCATTTCAACCATTTTTCGTTCAGTTGCCATTTGTCATTGTTGCTAAGCTAACCTAACCATCCGAACAGCGAGAGTTCCGTTCACTGCGTTAGGATTGAGTAAGCCGCGTTCATCGTTTGATCATGTCAACGAAACTCAACAATCGATGCTAAATAAGCAACTTGCTATTGAGTAATCTTTCAGTAATTTCTTACATGGACCGTCGGAAAACAATTCGGAGTTCCTGTTTTCCAAGTAGATAGTCTTTCCAATAGGATATTCTAATGAGCAGCAGTTTTTATTTTTCCTGCTAGAATCGCACACCAATACACACTTACCAACCACTAAACTGCGGTTCGGTCTAGACAATTGGTGTACACTGTTGCCATAGTTGTTCGTCGGTTATTTTCATTCTCTCTTTCACGCCTCTCGCATTCTCGTAGTAGCCAATATTACTCTCCTTATTGTTTACGTTCGTGTCGCTATCGTATTTGTGGCATTCGTATTCGTTCGAAAATATATGTTAGTCGAATGGTCGAAACATCATCGGATTGATGAAAATATGTTCAAACAATCAAAATTATTCGCCAATCCAACAAAACTTTCATTGGCGAGAGTGTACTGTTTAATGAACTCTTCTCTCAATGTTTCAATATTCAGTTGCAATACTTAAAGCTCTAAACGTTTTCTCGAAAAATACCGACACAAGTTACCAAGCTAATTGGATTGGTGGTACTGACGATGCTTTTGGTTGTCAATAATAAACAATGCCACGTGTAGGGGCCGCTAATGTAATGTAAATGAATATACAGACACACACACACACACACACACACACACACGCACGCGCGCGTTTATGCGACCTTGCCCTCCGGTTCTGAGACCGATGGCTGAACTTAGGTACAGCTTGATTTTCGTTTCCTCATATACACATTACATTACCATTTGTTTTTGGCCTGTGTGTGTGGCAGTGTTTATTCACCATCATGGTGGTAGCTACGATATCTTCTTCTTCTTCTTCTTTTTTTCTAGTCGGTCGTCACCATTGATGAGATGATGCCGACCGATGACACAGATACATGCGCTATATTGGATCGGTGTGTCGTCACGGATACGAACGAAAATTATTCTCTTATTTCTCGTGCGACACTTTCTCTAAGATTATATGATCAAGTTTGGATGTTTTAATGGCTGCATTTTCCGGTAAATCGATGGGAAAGATTTTCGCCATTGAACTCACATCGATCATTCTAAAATTCCGATTCGTCTGGTATGACCGATTTTGTCTTCTGTTTTCCAAACACTGAAAAAGCGGACATCATTTTCGCATCAGGTAGATACACCGATTCAGGGTAAAATTCCGAAAACGAAAATGAACAAAGGTCGCTATACTTGATTTGCGCATTATACTTTCCAGGCGTATCACAACTTTAGCAATCTTTAATTCAAAGCAATCTTAAATATTTCTTTATCACAGTGAGGTGGTCGTCCTGAAAAGGACGGGTTCTGTAAGGGGGGTAACACCAATATGTTCCGGAAATCGCAATTTAGGCCTTTTTCTCGGTTTTCTTCGGGAGCAGCACTGCCTGGATGTTTGGCAGTACACCGCCCTGTGCGATGGTAACTCCGGAGAGCAGTTTGTTCAACTCCTCGTCGTTACGGATGGCCAGCTGCAGATGGCGAGGGATGATTCTCGTTTTCTTGTTGTCACGGGCAGCGTTACCGGCCAATTCCAGCACTTCGGCGGCCAGGTATTCCATCACTGCCGCCAGATAGACCGGTGCACCGGCACCGACACGTTCGGCGTAGTTTCCCTTCCGGAGCAGACGGTGGATTCTGCCTACTGGGAACTGCAGACCAGCACGGTTTGAGCGGGACTTTGCCTTTCCCTTAACTTTTCCTCCTTTACCACGGCCAGACATTTTGTGTGTGCGTGTTTCTGCGTAAAAAATCCACGAGATGCTGTTAACGACTAGACAGCCAATTCAGTAATACTGGCTGCCGCCGTACTAACCCTCTGTTTTATATCGTCTCACTGTTTCCCGTTCTGCGAACAGGAAAAGGAATTCTAACAAAGGGGCAGTCCATGCGCCGCTCTCAATAGCAGGTATAAAACGAGCTGTCATATGGCAAATAGCGTCATTTAAGTTAAAGCAGTTACTCTGAACGTACGAGAACCGTCAAGCACGATGGCACCGAAAACCAGTGGAAAGGCAGCCAAAAAATCCGGCAAGGCCCAGAAAAACATCGCCAAGGGAGATAAGAAAAAGAAGAAGATCCGCAGGAAGGAAAGCTACGCTATCTACATCTACAAAGTGTTGAAACAGGTCCACCCTGATACCGGAGTATCCTCGAAGGCGATGAGCATCATGAACAGTTTCGTCAATGACATCTTCGAACGCATTGCATCCGAGGCATCGCGTTTGGCCCATTACAACAAACGTTCGACGATTACCTCTCGCGAAATCCAGACCGCCGTTCGTCTGCTTTTGCCAGGAGAGTTGGCCAAGCACGCCGTTTCGGAAGGAACCAAAGCCGTCACCAAGTACACTAGCTCCAAGTAAACTGAGTGAGAACAACCAAACCCCCCCGATCGTGTGTGTGCATACGAATCGCCAAGCATAATCGGCCCTTTTAAGGGCCACAAACAAATCTACACAAAGTGTTAAGTTCGCATATTTCCCTCATTCAATCACCAAACACATTTTGTTCGTTGATGATTTTACTTTCATCAGCCAACAAACACCTAACGAGAAAAACAGAACAAATTATGAACAACACAGGTACAATTGTTCTCGCGTTTCGGAGTATTCATCCATGCCATATGGACAATATATTGTTCGGAGCAAAAATATGTTGGTTTCGAAATAAAGAAAAGTATCGATTACTTTTCGGACCAATCGACAGACTTGGTCGACCAACCAAATAACAAATTGCTACACATACACATGCATGCTACTGTAAACCAACCAATGACATATCAACAGCAATCGTTTTTCTATCCTAGGCGGCTTTGAGCAAATGCTGCATGTTGTATAGTCGAAATTCGAAGCCAACAGCATTGACAGTTGACCAGAACAGTTGAATGGGAATGAATGATTTCGAAAAGATAGTTCATGTTAAACAACATAACTAATTTCTTTTCTCAAATGTTACGTTTTTCAGCGGCGCGTTAAGTAGTACTCAAGTGTCAACAGCAGTTTGAAACTCACAACCGACCAGAAATAATAATGTCGTGTTTGCTTGATGCGAAACCGAAAACCAGTTTCCACCCTAACGACTGCTGGTTAAATTGTTTGTTTGAAAACCTAGTTGTTGGACTGAAAAATCTAGTCAGTTTCGAACCCGGTTGAATTCACACTACTCACTACTCTATTGCACACTTCTTACTATTCTCATATCATCACCACCACCACCATCATCATCATCATCATCATGATTATAGATTATAATGAATACCAGCAAATGCTAACTAATTCTTTGCGAAACATATTGGTGGCCCTGAAAAGGGCCTTTTATCCTTCCGTATTATGTTATGTGTGTTCTCGTTACGACGTTTAACCTCCGAAACCATACAGAGTGCGACCCTGTCGCTTCAGAGCATACACGACATCCATGGCGGTGACGGTCTTGCGCTTGGCGTGTTCAGTGTAGGTTACTGCATCTCGGATCACATTTTCCAGGAACACCTTCAGCACTCCACGAGTTTCCTCATAGATCAGACCGGAGATACGCTTGACACCACCACGACGAGCCAGACGACGGATAGCGGGCTTGGTAATTCCCTGGATGTTATCACGAAGCACTTTACGATGACGCTTGGCGCCTCCTTTTCCGAGTCCCTTTCCTCCTTTGCCGCGACCAGTCATTTTTCTCTGCTAGCTGCTTGTTCTTGCAAGTAAGACAGTACAAGTGAAACTAATGCCACTTCGCAGACCGGTGCTTTTTTTTATACCTACCGAGAGGGTCCGTTTCGTGCTTTGCTTTGTGCTGATTGGCTGCTTCAGAGCGGTCGGGCAGGTATAAAACAGCCAGCCAGGTCCGTTTTGAGCTCATTCTGTGTTTTGTTTTCAACGCGTACAGTACGGTGTAGAGAGAAAGGATAAGCAAAAGAAAGAAATAATGGCTCGTACCAAGCAGACCGCTCGTAAATCGACCGGAGGAAAGGCTCCTCGTAAGCAACTGGCGACAAAGGCTGCTCGCAAAAGTGCTCCTGCTACTGGCGGAGTGAAGAAACCCCATCGTTATCGGCCAGGAACAGTAGCCCTTCGGGAGATCCGTCGTTACCAGAAATCGACTGAGCTGTTGATTCGCAAGCTGCCGTTCCAGCGTTTAGTGCGTGAAATTGCCCAAGATTTCAAGACCGACCTTCGCTTCCAGAGTTCCGCCGTCATGGCACTGCAGGAGGCCAGCGAAGCCTATCTAGTCGGTTTGTTCGAGGACACCAATCTATGCGCGATCCACGCCAAGCGTGTTACCATCATGCCAAAGGACATCCAGCTGGCTCGTCGGATCCGTGGCGAACGTGCTTAAACAGGCTATCGGCTTTCGTTTGATCTCACAACATATACCCCAAAGGCCCTTTTCAGGGCCACCCAATCAATTACCAACGAGTTTACGAATTCGAATATTTTCCCTTAAACAATCACATACTCAGACACACACACACACAAGTTGCGCGCGCACAGAAAATGACATCCGATCCGTTGCACAATTCATGCCCCCCATATGGAAAGTCAGTAATCTATAGGTGTTTGAAATGTTTTCCTTATTTTTTGGTCTTTCATTTTTGTTTCTGCTAAAGTAGCAGTTGAGAGGAGAATAGACGACCTGCTGACAGACAAGCAGCACAGACAATACACATTGCTTCCCTGTTACATAGTTCAGCAAAATTTGTAACCCAGCTTGCAACACATCGTGCACTCGCCGTGTCATGCCATGTGACTGACTGCCTGACAATTCTGACGGGATTCGGCCACCAGTTACTAGTATTACTCTGCTACTGCTACTCTCAATACACTATACTATACAATATTGGTTCAAAATCATGAAAATACCAATTTGTTTCGTTCCAAGACTACCCCGACAGACGCTTGCTTGCCGTTGACATAGTCAACGTCCCATCCCCAGACGACTGGTGGGGATGTTTCTGGCGAAAGAAATACACAGCAATTGCCAATCTTTGAATAGTAGGCTAATGTTCGGTTGGGTTCGGTGCTTTCTTCCGGTACGTGACAATTTTCGGCCAATATCTATCAAATATAAGCAACACTCAAATTCGGTATCAAATCAAATCACTGCTCGAGTTCTTTGTTGCCAATCGATTGAGACTGAGAGACTGACTATGTCTGGCACGCACGCTAGACAGATGGAGGTGTCGAAGGATTATTATTATTATTTAATGGTAATACTTGCACCGTATATTTTGCATGTAAAATCCTAAATGCGCTCCACAATTCCGGTATTCTGATTTGGGAAAGATTGTTTTTTGGTTTTTGCTTCTGATGACAAATATTCTCAGCCCAGCCAGCCGTTTGTGGTACGTGAACAACACACCACACATTTGACTCGTTGTGTTAGAAAGGACTTCGGTTTGTTTGATTCTAATTTTTCACTGTCGAAATTTTTAAACATCCTCTCTCTTGGAATTGACCTGTCCTGATGTTCAGGTTTAATATTTGCAAGATGAACCAAATTCAAATGGCAAAACAAGTTCATTACAAAAAATAGTAACCAAAATGCTTTCAGAACAACCGACACGCCCGGGCGTTGGCGACGTTGGCCAGCATTATTCGTTGGCAGTGCCATCGTGTTCCAGATTTCGGAAGGCATGTTCGGAAATATTATGCTCACGTAACATATCTGTTAGTCAAATTGTTTAAAAATTGTATTTTCCAAATGCAGAACACGGAAAAATTGAAAAGCTTAGTCACCGGTTCGTACTGCGTTTTGGTCGTTTGATCGATTTGCGCCAGACAGCAGGTTCAAGTTTGACCGATTCAATCTTGTGCGCGTCGCAACCGTCATCGAACGGGTTGTGTTAGTTGTCAAGAGAAAATATTTCTCTTCCCAATGAACCATGTTTCGTTGGAGTCCGCATTGTTTAAATGGTACTGTTTTACTATTTTTGACAATTCGAAATAAGCATGTACCGTTTGTCCGATATTGAATGCATATTTCGCTATCATCACTGCCCGTCCGGCTGTTCGCGAATGGTGGAGCAGAAAGTTCAAACATCGTAGCAAACATAAAACCACTCTTTGGCGATACTTCCGCTGCTGTCGATTCATTGTTTACAATTTAAAAACAATAGTCCAGAAAAATTACCTACACCTACCTAGCACCGAATGGTAACCGTCATGTGCGTATTCCCTAACAGGGCCGACGGATTCGGTGCCCGAACGTATCGCACGATTCTACTGCATTCACACACTCGTTTGTATTCGCTTAGTCGTTCGCTCGTTCTACCTGCTTTAGAAAAGTGCACATTAGAAAAAATGGCTGAAACCGCTGTTGACGTATCGGCCGCAGCTCCGGTTGCTGCTTCACCGGCCAAGGCACCGAAGAAAGCCAAAGCCGCCAAGGGAGAAGCCAAAAAACCGAAGAAGCCATCGACACATCCACCAGTCAATGACATGGTAGTGGCTGCCATCAAGACGCTGAAGGAACGCAACGGATCTTCGCTGCAGGCCATCAAGAAGTACATCGCCGCCAACTACAAGTGCGACGTCGCCAAGCTGGCCCCGTTCATCAAGAAGGCCCTGAAATCTGGCGTCGAGAAGGGAAAGCTCACCCAGACCAAGGGTTCCGGTGCATCCGGCTCGTTCAAAATCAAAGCCGGTGCCAAGCAACCGGCTGGCGAGAAGAAGCCGAAGAAGGCTGCTGCCAAAAAACCGAAGAAGGCTGCCGGAGAGAAGAAAAAGGTTGCCAAGAAACCCGCTGGCGAGAAGAAACCGAAGGCCAAAAAGCCTGCAGGTGAGAAAAAGCCGAAAGCCGCCGCTGCAAAGAAGGCTAAGGCAGCACCAGCCAAGGCCGCCAAGAAGGCTGCTGCACCGAAGCAGAAGGCCACCAAGCCATCGAAAGCCGCTGCCAACAAGCCCAAGACCCCGAAGCCAAAGAAGGCCGCGCCAGCCAAAAAAGCTGCCCCGAAGAAGGTGGCTGCCAAGAAGTAAATTGACCCATCGTCAGTCAGTCATCATCATCATGTCGAATTCTACCGTTCTTATTTCGACGGTGTTCAACAAAACAGTCCTTTTCAGGACTACCAAAAAATCCATGCAAAGAATTAATCGATATTTCCTACTTCGCTCGCTTTTGGGTAGTCCGCTTCAACAAAACTGCACAGTAAGAAAAAAAAAAAAAAGTATGCTTTTATCCATCACAGCAGCACTACTTTCTGAGCGTGTGCTTCACCGACACGCTATAGTGGATAAATTGGTGCGCAGCCATAGAGCCGACCCCGCTGCTACGCGCATGCTTCTCTTGTAGTACAATCAAATATGTTCGTTCGCTCAGTCGGTAAGCAGCGACGAAAGGATCGGTAGGTGATCAAATGAAAATGCGGACGGTTTATGCACGATGATTGATGAAGTCCGTTCGTAAAAATCTAGCTTGCGAAAATTCATCAATAAAAATGGTTGATGTTTTTGTTCCCAATTATATTTGTATTTTAAAACTATCCCAGTTTTCCTTTTCTTGGAAAATGAATGCCGTTATAGTTTCCATTTAGTGTAGAGCCAGTTCGGACACGGTATCGCTCTGTACGCGGTTTTTCGTATAATCATATTTAATTTAGTAGCTTGACTCTCCAGACGATTGTCGTTTTCATTCAACCAACCTTGCTTGATCGGTAAAAAAAAAATAAATCTATTCTCCAGCGCAATCGACCACCGACCATCGACTTTTCACTTGTAATGTGGGAAATTATCCTAGAAGCTATGGAAAAAAAAAAAACAAGTCTTATGGCGCTTGCATGAGTAAATATGATTGATCGATAGTAAAATAGTAAATTTCTATAAGTTCTTTATCAGAAAATTGTGGTCGTCCTGAAAAGGACGTTTTTTCGATTGGTTTCAGTGCGAATCAAGTGCAATTTAGGCCTTCTTTTCGGTTTTCTTCGGGAGCAACACTGCCTGGATGTTTGGCAGTACACCGCCCTGTGCGATGGTAACTCCGGAGAGCAGTTTGTTCAACTCCTCGTCGTTACGGATGGCCAGCTGCAGATGACGAGGGATGATTCTCGTTTTCTTGTTGTCACGGGCAGCGTTACCGGCCAATTCCAGCACTTCGGCGGCCAGGTATTCCATCACTGCCGCCAGATAGACCGGTGCACCGGCACCGACACGTTCGGCGTAGTTTCCTTTCCGAAGCAGACGGTGGATTCTGCCTACTGGGAACTGCAGACCAGCACGGTTCGAGCGGGACTTTGCCTTTCCCTTAACTTTTCCTCCTTTGCCACGGCCAGACATTTTCTTTTATGTGTTTTGTTTTCGTAAAAAATCCACGAAACGATGCTAACAGCTAGGATGCTAACTCGGTAATACTGGCTGCCGCAGTACTAACCCTCTGTTTTATACCATCTCGCTGTTTCTCGTTCTGCGAATAGGCAGAGCATAAAGCGCAAAAGAGGATCAAATTTTGACAAAGGGGCTGTCCCTACTGCGTTGCCTGTAGCAGGTATAAAACGGGGTTTCTTGGGCGAGCTAGCGTCATTTACGTGAAAACAGCTACTCTGAACGCACGTCAACGTTAGAACGATGGCACCGAAAACTAGTGGAAAGGCGGCCAAAAAATCCGGCAAGGCCCAGAAGAACATCGCCAAGGGTGATAAGAAGAAGAAGAAGATCCGCAGGAAGGAAAGCTACGCTATCTACATCTACAAAGTGTTGAAGCAGGTCCACCCTGATACCGGAGTATCCTCGAAGGCGATGAGCATCATGAACAGTTTCGTCAATGACATCTTCGAACGCATTGCATCCGAGGCATCGCGTTTGGCTCATTACAACAAACGTTCGACGATTACCTCTCGCGAAATCCAGACTGCCGTTCGTCTGCTTTTGCCAGGAGAGTTGGCCAAGCACGCCGTTTCTGAGGGAACCAAAGCCGTCACCAAGTACACCAGCTCCAAGTAAACTGAGAACAACACCGACCCCGTGTATGCGAGAACTAACAAACGGCCCTTTTAAGGGCCACAAACAAATCTACACAAAGTGTTAAATTCGAATTCTCGTGTGTTGTTTTGCTTGCTTCTTCTTTACTCGTTTCGATTGTGATGGTGGTGGCCGTTTGTGAAAGAAAGTGCAATAGAGGGAAGGTGCTGGGCAATTGGTTTGAGTGAGTTTAGTTGTTTTGAACAATCTCATCCAATTTGTGCATTACATTATGCTGGAACTGAATTCCTTGAAACCAGCCACACACCGTTGCGGAAGCGAGAGAGAGCGAATTGTTTTAGGCACTACTTTTGTACAGGGATGACCAAAGATTTCCCGCCTTTTCCGAAGAACGGCGAAAGAAGACATTGATAAAACAAAAAACTTATCACATTCTCAGAGGGTAAATTTTGAAAAGGCGTCCCATAGTAAAGTATTCTTCTATGATGCTTTGATGGTAAGACTTCATCACGAAGACGACAAGCAAATGTAAATTTCTTTCGAACATGCACTTTTTCATTTGATTGCGCGCGTGCGTGTGTGTTTGTTTTCGTGAAAATCGCAGGTTTTCGAGAAGAATAAATCTCCTGTGCCAAAATAACGAAAATGTCTCAAAATCGGACATCATCTCTAGCAACCGAAGTTTACTGTTTGCTTGTTAGGAACAATTAGATTTGTACCTGCAGGACAGAAAACATTAGTTTGTTCGATTTTGCGAGTGGTGATTTATATTTTAATAGCGATTTGAGTTAGCATTCATCATTTATCACTCATCCATCGATTATCAATGAAAGGAGATGAATTCGGAGACAAAGAACGAAAAAGAAGATTTTCCGCTTTCCAAAAACATACACCAATACATATGCATATCAACGTCATACTGGTTTACTTCAATGTATGGGTATTGGTTTTTCCCTCAGTCATAATAAAGTTCATTCTTATGTTCTCTAACTTGCTTTTCTCTCTCTCTCGCTCTCCCAACGCACCTCTGTTTGCGATAAGTTGGAACATGTTGTTCATGGCAGTCTACACACACACACACACACACACACACACACACACACACACACACACACACACACACACACACACACACACAATTTGCGCAATAGTGCAACTGAGGTATGCGATTCACAAAATTGCTTGCTACTGAAAATTGCGGAAAAGAAAACACAAGACAAATTTTTTCAATTTTGTAGGCACAAGCGTTTTGAAACACGTACAATAACGGGAAGGTATCATATAAAGATTGGTTTTTACTTTTGTCGTTAAGTTTTTTTTTTTCATGTACGTATTGTTTACCTCTCGGATGGTGGTAGGTAGAAACGAACAACCGTTTATACGACGCAAAGTCAAACCGATTTCCCATATCCCATCCATGAGCATGAGCAGAGGGAGAAAAAATACCGGTTAACCTGGACTACTTTTCACTTGAGAGTTTGAGAGATTTTTCACCATTTCAACCATTTTTCGTTCAGTTGCCATTTGTCATTGTTGCTAAGCTAACCTAACCATCCGAACAGCGAGAGTTCCGTTCACTGCGTTAGGATTGAGTAAGCCGCGTTCATCGTTTGATCATGTCAACGAAACTCAACAATCGATGCTAAATAAGCAACTTGCTATTGAGTAATCTTTCAGTAATTTCTTACATGGACCGTCGGAAAACAATTCGGAGTTCCTGTTTTCCAAGTAGATAGTCTTTCCAATAGGATATTCTAATGAGCAGCAGTTTTTATTTTTCCTGCTAGAATCGCACACCAATACACACTTACCAACCACTAAACTGCGGTTCGGTCTAGACAATTGGTGTACACTGTTGCCATAGTTGTTCGTCGGTTATTTTCATTCTCTCTTTCACGCCTCTCGCATTCTCGTAGTAGCCAATATTACTCTCCTTATTGTTTACGTTCGTGTCGCTATCGTATTTGTGGCATTCGTATTCGTTCGAAAATATATGTTAGTCGAATGGTCGAAACATCATCGGATTGATGAAAATATGTTCAAACAATCAAAATTATTCGCCAATCCAACAAAACTTTCATTGGCGAGAGTGTACTGTTTAATGAACTCTTCTCTCAATGTTTCAATATTCAGTTGCAATACTTAAAGCTCTAAACGTTTTCTCGAAAAATACCGACACAAGTTACCAAGCTAATTGGATTGGTGGTACTGACGATGCTTTTGGTTGTCAATAATAAACAATGCCACGTGTAGGGGCCGCTAATGTAATGTAAATGAATATACAGACACACACACACACACACACACACACACACACACACACACACACGCACGCGCGCGTTTATGCGACCTTGCCCTCCGGTTCTGAGACCGATGGCTGAACTTAGGTACAGCTTGATTTTCGTTTCCTCATATACACATTACATTACCATTTGTTTTTGGCCTGTGTGTGTGGCAGTGTTTATTCACCATCATGGTGGTAGCTACGATATCTTCTTCTTCTTCTTCTTTTTTTCTAGTCGGTCGTCACCATTCATGAGATGATGCCGACCGATGACACAGATACATGCGCTATATTGGATCGGTGTGTCGTCACGGATACGAACGAAAATTATTCTCTTATTTCTCGTGCGACACTTTCTCTAAGATTATATGATCAAGTTTGGATGTTTTAATGGCTGCATTTTCCGGTAAATCGATGGGAAAGATTTTCGCCATTGAACTCACATCGATCATTCTAAAATTCCGATTCGTCTGGTATGACCGATTTTGTCTTCTGTTTTCCAAACACTGAAAAAGCGGACATCATTTTCGCATCAGGTAGATACACCGATTCAGGGTAAAATTCCGAAAACGAAAATGAACAAAGGTCGCTATACTTGATTTGCGCATTATACTTTCCAGGCGTATCACAACTTTAGCAATCTTTAATTCAAAGCAATCTTAAATATTTCTTTATCACAGTGAGGTGGTCGTCCTGAAAAGGACGGGTTCTGTAAGGGGGGTAACACCAATATGTTCCGGAAATCGCAATTTAGGCCTTTTTCTCGGTTTTCTTCGGGAGCAGCACTGCCTGGATGTTTGGCAGTACACCGCCCTGTGCGATGGTAACTCCGGAGAGCAGTTTGTTCAACTCCTCGTCGTTACGGATGGCCAGCTGCAGATGGCGAGGGATGATTCTCGTTTTCTTGTTGTCACGGGCAGCGTTACCGGCCAATTCCAGCACTTCGGCGGCCAGGTATTCCATCACTGCCGCCAGATAGACCGGTGCACCGGCACCGACACGTTCGGCGTAGTTTCCCTTCCGGAGCAGACGGTGGATTCTGCCTACTGGGAACTGCAGACCAGCACGGTTTGAGCGGGACTTTGCCTTTCCCTTAACTTTTCCTCCTTTACCACGGCCAGACATTTTGTGTGTGCGTGTTTCTGCGTAAAAAATCCACGAGATGCTGTTAACGACTAGACAGCCAATTCAGTAATACTGGCTGCCGCCGTACTAACCCTCTGTTTTATATCGTCTCACTGTTTCCCGTTCTGCGAACAGGAAAAGGAATTCTAACAAAGGGGCAGTCCATGCGCCGCTCTCAATAGCAGGTATAAAACGAGCTGTCATATGGCAAATAGCGTCATTTAAGTTAAAGCAGTTACTCTGAACGTACGAGAACCGTCAAGCACGATGGCACCGAAAACCAGTGGAAAGGCAGCCAAAAAATCCGGCAAGGCCCAGAAAAACATCGCCAAGGGAGATAAGAAAAAGAAGAAGATCCGCAGGAAGGAAAGCTACGCTATCTACATCTACAAAGTGTTGAAACAGGTCCACCCTGATACCGGAGTATCCTCGAAGGCGATGAGCATCATGAACAGTTTCGTCAATGACATCTTCGAACGCATTGCATCCGAGGCATCGCGTTTGGCCCATTACAACAAACGTTCGACGATTACCTCTCGCGAAATCCAGACCGCCGTTCGTCTGCTTTTGCCAGGAGAGTTGGCCAAGCACGCCGTTTCGGAAGGAACCAAAGCCGTCACCAAGTACACTAGCTCCAAGTAAACTGAGTGAGAACAACCAAACCCCCCCGATCGTGTGTGTGCATACGAATCGCCAAGCATAATCGGCCCTTTTAAGGGCCACAAACAAATCTACACAAAGTGTTAAGTTCGCATATTTCCCTCATTCAATCACCAAACACATTTTGTTCGTTGATGATTTTACTTTCATCAGCCAACAAACACCTAACGAGAAAAACAGAACAAATTATGAACAACACAGGTACAATTGTTCTCGCGTTTCGGAGTATTCATCCATGCCATATGGACAATATATTGTTCGGAGCAAAAATATGTTGGTTTCGAAATAAAGAAAAGTATCGATTACTTTTCGGACCAATCGACAGACTTGGTCGACCAACCAAATAACAAATTGCTACACATACACATGCATGCTACTGTAAACCAACCAATGACATATCAACAGCAATCGTTTTTCTATCCTAGGCGGCTTTGAGCAAATGCTGCATGTTGTATAGTCGAAATTCGAAGCCAACAGCATTGACAGTTGACCAGAACAGTTGAATGGGAATGAAAGATTTCGAAAAGATAGTTCATGTTAAACAACATAACTAATTTCTTTTCTCAAATGTTACGTTTTTCAGCGGCGCGTTAAGTAGTACTCAAGTGTCAACAGCAGTTTGAAACTCACAACCGACCAGAAATAATAATGTCGTGTTTGCTTGATGCGAAACCGAAAACCAGTTTCCACCCTAACGACTGCTGGTTAAATTGTTTGTTTGAAAACCTAGTTGTTGGACTGAAAAATCTAGTCAGTTTCGAACCCGGTTGAATTCACACTACTCACTACTCTATTGCACACTTCTTACTATTCTCATATCATCACCACCACCACCATCATCATCATCATCATCATCATCATGATTATAGATTATAATGAATACCAGCAAATGCTAACTAATTCTTTGCGAAACATATTGGTGGCCCTGAAAAGGGCCTTTTATCCTTCCGTATTATGTTATGTGTGTTCTCGTTACGACGTTTAACCTCCGAAACCATACAGAGTGCGACCCTGTCGCTTCAGAGCATACACGACATCCATGGCGGTGACGGTCTTGCGCTTGGCGTGTTCAGTGTAGGTTACTGCATCTCGGATCACATTTTCCAGGAACACCTTCAGCACTCCACGAGTTTCCTCATAGATCAGACCGGAGATACGCTTGACACCACCACGACGAGCCAGACGACGGATAGCGGGCTTGGTAATTCCCTGGATGTTATCACGAAGCACTTTACGATGACGCTTGGCGCCTCCTTTTCCGAGTCCCTTTCCTCCTTTGCCGCGACCAGTCATTTTTCTCTGCTAGCTGCTTGTTCTTGCAAGTAAGACAGTACAAGTGAAACTAATGCCACTTCGCAGACCGGTGCTTTTTTTTATACCTACCGAGAGGGTCCGTTTCGTGCTTTGCTTTGTGCTGATTGGCTGCCTCAGACCGGTCGGGCAGGTATAAAACAGCCAGCCAGGTCCGTTTTGAGCTCATTCTGTGTTTTGTTTTCAACGCGTACAGTACGGTGTAGGGAGAAAGGATAAGCAAAAGAAAGAAATAATGGCTCGTACCAAGCAGACCGCTCGTAAATCGACCGGAGGAAAGGCTCCTCGTAAGCAACTGGCGACAAAGGCTGCTCGCAAAAGTGCTCCTGCTACTGGCGGAGTGAAGAAACCCCATCGTTATCGGCCAGGAACAGTAGCCCTTCGGGAGATCCGTCGTTACCAGAAATCGACTGAGCTGTTGATTCGCAAGCTGCCGTTCCAGCGTTTAGTGCGTGAAATTGCCCAAGATTTCAAGACCGACCTTCGCTTCCAGAGTTCCGCCGTCATGGCACTGCAGGAAGCCAGCGAAGCCTATCTCGTCGGTTTGTTCGAGGACACCAATCTATGCGCGATCCACGCCAAGCGTGTTACCATCATGCCAAAGGACATCCAGCTGGCTCGTCGGATCCGTGGCGAACGTGCTTAAACAGGCTATCGGCTTTCGTTTGATCTCACAACATATACCCCAAAGGCCCTTTTCAGGGCCACCCAATCAATTACCAACGAGTTTACGAATTCGAATATTTTCCCTTAAACAATCACATACTCAGACACACACACACAAGTTGCGCGCGCACAGAAAATGACATCCGATCCGTTGCACAATTCATGCCCCCCATATGGAAAGTCAGTAATCTATAGGTGTTTGAAATGTTTTCCTTATTTTTTGGTCTTTCATTTTTGTTTCTGCTAAAGTAGCAGTTGAGAGGAGAATAGACGACCTGCTGACAGACAAGCAGCACAGACAATACACATTGCTTCCCTGTTACATAGTTCAGCAATGTGTATTGTCCTGTTACCCAGCTTGCAACACATCGTGCACTCGCCGTGTCATGCCATGTGACTGACTGCCTGACAATTCTGACGGGATTCGGCCACCAGTTACTAGTATTACTCTGCTACTGCTACTCTCAATACACTATACTATACAATATTGGTTCAAAATCATGAAAATACCAATTTGTTTCGTTCCAAGACTACCCCGACAGACGCTTGCTTGCCGTTGACATAGTCAACGTCCCATCCCCAGACGACTGGTGGGGATGTTTCTGGCGAAAGAAATACACAGCAATTGCCAATCTTTGAATAGTAGGCTAATGTTCGGTTGGGTTCGGTGCTTTCTTCCGGTACGTGACAATTTTCGGCCAATATCTATCAAATATAAGCAACACTCAAATTCGGTATCAAATCAAATCACTGCTCGAGTTCTTTGTTGCCAATCGATTGAGACTGAGAGACTGACTATGTCTGGCACGCACGCTAGACAGATGGAGGTGTCGAAGGATTATTATTATTATTTAATGGTAATACTTGCACCGTATATTTTGCATGTAAAATCCTAAATGCGCTCCACAATTCCGGTATTCTGATTTGGGAAAGATTGTTTTTTGGTTTTTGCTTCTGATGACAAATATTCTCAGCCCAGCCAGCCGTTTGTGGTACGTGAACAACACACCACACATTTGACTCGTTGTGTTAGAAAGGACTTCGGTTTGTTTGATTCTAATTTTTCACTGTCGAAATTTTTAAACATCCTCTCTCTTGGAATTGACCTGTCCTGATGTTCAGGTTTAATATTTGCAAGATGAACCAAATTCAAATGGCAAAACAAGTTCATTACAAAAAATAGTAACCAAAATGCTTTCAGAACAACCGACACGCCCGGGCGTTGGCGACGTTGGCCAGCATTATTCGTTGGCAGTGCCATCGTGTTCCAGATTTCGGAAGGCATGTTCGGAAATATTATGCTCACGTAACATATCTGTTAGTCAAATTGTTTAAAAATTGTATTTTCCAAATGCAGAACACGGAAAAATTGAAAAGCTTAGTCACCGGTTCGTACTGCGTTTTGGTCGTTTGATCGATTTGCGCCAGACAGCAGGTTCAAGTTTGACCGATTCAATCTCGTGCGCGTCGCAACCGTCATCGAACGGGTTGTGTTAGTTGTCAAGAGAAAATATTTCTCTTCCCAATGAACCATGTTTCGTTGGAGTCCGCATTGTTTAAATGGTACTGTTTTACTATTTTTGACAATTCGAAATAAGCATGTACCGTTTGTCCGATATTGAATGCATATTTCGCTATCATCACTGCCCGTCCGGCTGTTCGCGAATGGTGGAGCAGAAAGTTCAAACATCGTAGCAAACATAAAACCACTCTTTGGCGATACTTCCGCTGCTGTCGATTCATTGTTTACAATTTAAAAACAATAGTCCAGAAAAATTACCTACACCTACCTAGCACCGAATGGTAACCGTCATGTGCGTATTCCCTAACAGGGCCGACGGATTCGGTGCCCGAACGTATCGCACGATTCTACTGCATTCACACACTCGTTTGTATTCGCTTAGTCGTTCGCTCGTTCTACCTGCTTTAGAAAAGTGCACATTAGAAAAAATGGCTGAAACCGCTGTTGACGTATCGGCCGCAGCTCCGGTTGCTGCTTCACCGGCCAAGGCACCGAAGAAAGCCAAAGCCGCCAAGGGAGAAGCCAAAAAACCGAAGAAGCCATCGACACATCCACCAGTCAATGACATGGTAGTGGCTGCCATCAAGACGCTGAAGGAACGCAACGGATCTTCGCTGCAGGCCATCAAGAAGTACATCGCCGCCAACTACAAGTGCGACGTCGCCAAGCTGGCCCCGTTCATCAAGAAGGCCCTGAAATCTGGCGTCGAGAAGGGAAAGCTCACCCAGACCAAGGGTTCCGGTGCATCCGGCTCGTTCAAAATCAAAGCCGGTGCCAAGCAACCGGCTGGCGAGAAGAAGCCGAAGAAGGCTGCTGCCAAAAAACCGAAGAAGGCTGCCGGAGAGAAGAAAAAGGTTGCCAAGAAACCCGCTGGCGAGAAGAAACCGAAGGCCAAAAAGCCTGCAGGTGAGAAAAAGCCGAAAGCCGCCGCTGCAAAGAAGGCTAAGGCAGCACCAGCCAAGGCCGCCAAGAAGGCTGCTGCACCGAAGCAGAAGGCCACCAAGCCATCGAAAGCCGCTGCCAACAAGCCCAAGACCCCGAAGCCAAAGAAGGCCGCGCCAGCCAAAAAAGCTGCCCCGAAGAAGGTGGCTGCCAAGAAGTAAATTGACCCATCGTCAGTCAGTCATCATCATCATGTCGAATTCTACCGTTCTTATTTCGACGGTGTTCAACAAAACAGTCCTTTTCAGGACTACCAAAAAATCCATGCAAAGAATTAATCGATATTTCCTACTTCGCTCGCTTTTGGGTAGTCCGCTTCAACAAAACTGCACAGTAAGAAAAAAAAAAAAAGTATGCTTTTATCCATCACAGCAGCACTACTTTCTGAGCGTGTGCTTCACCGACACGCTATAGTGGATAAATTGGTGCGCAGCCATAGAGCCGACCCCGCTGCTACGCGCATGCTTCTCTTGTAGTACAATCAAATATGTTCGTTCGCTCAGTCGGTAAGCAGCGACGAAAGGATCGGTAGGTGATCAAATGAAAATGCGGACGGATTATGCACGATGATTGATGAAGTCCGTTCGTAAAAATCTAGCTTGCGAAAATTCATCAATAAAAATGGTTGATGTTTTTGTTCCCAATTATATTTGTATTTTAAAACTATCCCAGTTTTCCTTTTCTTGGAAAATGAATGCCGTTATAGTTTCCATTTAGTGTAGAGCCAGTTCGGACACGGTATCGCTCTGTACGCGGTTTTTCGTATAATCATATTTAATTTAGTAGCTTGACTCTCCAGACGATTGTCGTTTTCATTCAACCAACCTTGCTTGATCGGTAAAAAAAAAATAAATCTATTCTCCAGCGCAATCGACCACCGACCATCGACTTTTCACTTGTAATGTGGGAAATTATCCTAGAAGCTATGGAAAAAAAAAAAACAAGTCTTATGGCGCTTGCATGAGTAAATATGATTGATCGATAGTAAAATAGTAAATTTCTATAAGTTCTTTATCAGAAAATTGTGGTCGTCCTGAAAAGGACGTTTTTTCGATTGGTTTCAGTGCGAATCAAGTGCAATTTAGGCCTTCTTTTCGGTTTTCTTCGGGAGCAACACTGCCTGGATGTTTGGCAGTACACCGCCCTGTGCGATGGTAACTCCGGAGAGCAGTTTGTTCAACTCCTCGTCGTTACGGATGGCCAGCTGCAGATGACGAGGGATGATTCTCGTTTTCTTGTTGTCACGGGCAGCGTTACCGGCCAATTCCAGCACTTCGGCGGCCAGGTATTCCATCACTGCCGCCAGATAGACCGGTGCACCGGCACCGACACGTTCGGCGTAGTTTCCTTTCCGAAGCAGACGGTGGATTCTGCCTACTGGGAACTGCAGACCAGCACGGTTCGAGCGGGACTTTGCCTTTCCCTTAACTTTTCCTCCTTTGCCACGGCCAGACATTTTCTTTTATGTGTTTTGTTTTCGTAAAAAATCCACGAAACGATGCTAACAGCTAGGATGCTAACTCGGTAATACTGGCTGCCGCAGTACTAACCCTCTGTTTTATACCATCTCGCTGTTTCTCGTTCTGCGAATAGGCAGAGCATAAAGCGCAAAAGAGGATCAAATTTTGACAAAGGGGCTGTCCCTACTGCGTTGCCTGTAGCAGGTATAAAACGGGGTTTCTTGGGCGAGCTAGCGTCATTTACGTGAAAACAGCTACTCTGAACGCACGTCAACGTTAGAACGATGGCACCGAAAACTAGTGGAAAGGCGGCCAAAAAATCCGGCAAGGCCCAGAAGAACATCGCCAAGGGTGATAAGAAGAAGAAGAAGATCCGCAGGAAGGAAAGCTACGCTATCTACATCTACAAAGTGTTGAAGCAGGTCCACCCTGATACCGGAGTATCCTCGAAGGCGATGAGCATCATGAACAGTTTCGTCAATGACATCTTCGAACGCATTGCATCCGAGGCATCGCGTTTGGCTCATTACAACAAACGTTCGACGATTACCTCTCGCGAAATCCAGACTGCCGTTCGTCTGCTTTTGCCAGGAGAGTTGGCCAAGCACGCCGTTTCTGAGGGAACCAAAGCCGTCACCAAGTACACCAGCTCCAAGTAAACTGAGAACAACACCGACCCCGTGTATGCGAGAACTAACAAACGGCCCTTTTAAGGGCCACAAACAAATCTACACAAAGTGTTAAATTCGAATTCTCGTGTGTTGTTTTGCTTGCTTCTTCTTTACTCGTTTCGATTGTGATGGTGGTGGCCGTTTGTGAAAGAAAGTGCAATAGAGGGAAGGTGCTGGGCAATTGGTTTGAGTGAGTTTAGTTGTTTTGAACAATCTCATCCAATTTGTGCATTACATTATGCTGGAACTGAATTCCTTGAAACCAGCCACACACCGTTGCGGAAGCGAGAGAGAGCGAATTGTTTTAGGCACTACTTTTGTACAGGGATGACCAAAGATTTCCCGCCTTTTCCGAAGAACGGCGAAAGAAGACATTGATAAAACAAAAAACTTATCACATTCTCAGAGGGTAAATTTTGAAAAGGCGTCCCATAGTAAAGTATTCTTCTATGATGCTTTGATGGTAAGACTTCATCACGAAGACGACAAGCAAATGTAAATTTCTTTCGAACATGCACTTTTTCATTTGATTGCGCGCGTGCGTGTGTGTTTGTTTTCGTGAAAATCGCAGGTTTTCGAGAAGAATAAATCTCCTGTGCCAAAATAACGAAAATGTCTCAAAATCGGACATCATCTCTAGCAACCGAAGTTTACTGTTTGCTTGTTAGGAACAATTAGATTTGTACCTGCAGGACAGAAAACATTAGTTTGTTCGATTTTGCGAGTGGTGATTTATATTTTAATAGCGATTTGAGTTAGCATTCATCATTTATCACTCATCCATCGATTATCAATGAAAGGAGATGAATTCGGAGACAAAGAACGAAAAAGAAGATTTTCCGCTTTCCAAAAACATACACCAATACATATGTATATCAACGTCATACTGGTTTACTTCAATGTATGGGTATTGGTTTTTCCCTCAGTCATAATAAAGTTCATTCTTATGTTCTCTAACTTGCTTTTCTCTCTCTCTCGCTCTCCCAACGCACCTCTGTTTGCGATAAGTTGGAACATGTTGTTCATGGCAGTCTACACACACACACACACACACACACACACACAATTTGCGCAATAGTGCAACTGAGGTATGCGATTCACAAAATTGCTTGCTACTGAAAATTGCGGAAAAGAAAACACAAGACAAATTTTTTCAATTTTGTAAGCACAAGCGTTTTGAAACACGTACAATAACGGGAAGGTATCATATAAAGATTGGTTTTTACTTTTGTCGTTAAGTTTTTTTTTTCATGTACGTATTGTTTACCTCTCGGATGGTGGTAGGTAGAAACGAACAACCGTTTATACGACGCAAAGTCAAACCGATTTCCCATATCCCATCCATGAGCATGAGCAGAGGGAGAAAAAATACCGGTTAACCTGGACTACTTTTCACTTGAGAGTTTGAGAGATTTTTCACCATTTCAACCATTTTTCGTTCAGTTGCCATTTGTCATTGTTGCTAAGCTAACCTAACCATCCGAACAGCGAGAGTTCCGTTCACTGCGTTAGGATTGAGTAAGCCGCGTTCATCGTTTGATCATGTCAACGAAACTCAACAATCGATGCTAAATAAGCAACTTGCTATTGAGTAATCTTTCAGTAATTTCTTACATGGACCGTCGGAAAACAATTCGGAGTTCCTGTTTTCCAAGTAGATAGTCTTTCCAATAGGATATTCTAATGAGCAGCAGTTTTTATTTTTCCTGCTAGAATCGCACACCAATACACACTTACCAACCACTAAACTGCGGTTCGGTCTAGACAATTGGTGTACACTGTTGCCATAGTTGTTCGTCGGTTATTTTCATTCTCTCTTTCACGCCTCTCGCATTCTCGTAGTAGCCAATATTACTCTCCTTATTGTTTACGTTCGTGTCGCTATCGTATTTGTGGCATTCGTATTCGTTCGAAAATATATGTTAGTCGAATGGTCGAAACATCATCGGATTGATGAAAATATGTTCAAACAATCAAAATTATTCATTCAGTAAAAACCATTCAAGCGAAGAGGTTGTGTTTCGATTGTACTGGCTCGTGAGTTAACGGCTGCTACCGAGACAATTCTAAGCTTCAGGTAGTTAAACTGCCCATAGCAAACGCAATATTCGGGGCGTTTCCCGACTGGAAAGCTAGCAACGAAGACCATCCCGTTCATACGCACAGAGGTGTAGAGACACAGAGGTGCGAGAGCATAGAAGTGACGAGTCACAGAGGTGCCATCGCATAAAGGTGCGAAGACGAAGGGGTGCAAAGGCACAGAGGTGCTAAAGCAACCCAGTGCTGATCTACCAGGTACCAGAATTTGTACGCTGCGTAGGATCAAAAGAGACGGCATATATCGCGAGGTGCTACACTGCAAGCATCGCATTTGATCGCCACCAAGAGCAAAAGCACTGTACCTGGGGTCAGGTACAGCAAGTGCAGTGGTGTTCACAACGACGGCAGAGCAACTGAGATAGCAGTAAACGACAGAAGACTGCCAATTGGAAACAGCAAAAGACTGCCAATTGGAAATCGTTGGAAGAGCTTCACGTCGTTCTTCACGATAAAGGAACAGAGACATCAGCTACAAGGTAGATTTAATTTAATTTATTTTTTATTTCTTATATCTGAAATTTTACTAAACATAAGTTTTTATTTTGGTATTATTAATTTACAAAAAAAATTTAATGTAATGGATGATCTCATGGAAGATCATCCGAATCCGATTCCGGATACTAGTAAAAGTTTAAATACTCCGAGGGCTAAACATTATCCACAGGGTACCACTGGGCCATGGATAGTCTATCTTCGAAAAAAAGAAAAGATTTTAAACTTGATGCAAATTACAAAGGATTTGACATCACATTTCTCTGAAGTTAAAGAAATCTGTAAGGTTAATAGAGATAAAATTCGAGTTGTAGTTAACGACTTGAAACAGGCAAACGATATTGTAACCTGTAAATTATTTGCTATTGAATATCGAGTTTACATTCCATCGAAGGAGGTAGAAATTGACGGTGTTGTGACTGAAGCAAGTCTGACAGCAGATGATTTACTTAAAAATGGAGTTGGCCGTTTTAAAAACTCCATGCTTGAGGGAGTTAAGATACTCGAGTGCAAACAATTGTACTCAGCATCTATTGTCGATGGAAAAAAGTCTTATCGTCCCTCAGATTCGTTTCGCGTAACATTTGCCGGATCTGCATTGCCTAGCCATGTCTATATCGATAAAATTCGTCTTCCTGTTCGGCTTTTCGTACCGCATGTTATGAATTGCACGAACTGTAAAAAATTCGGACATACAGCTACTTACTGTAGTAATAAGTCCAAATGTATCAAATGTCAAGGGCCTCATAAGGATAATCTTTGCGATAAAGATGTTGAAAAATGTGTTTATTGTGGGGAAAGCCCTCATGATGATCTTTCAGTGTGCGCTGCATTTAAGCTGCGTAAAGACAAAATGAAGCTTTCTTTAAAAGCACGGTCTAAGCGCACATATGCAGAAATGCTCAAAACGGTCATACATGTCTCCCCTTTGGAAACCGAAAACGGTTTTTCAAATCTTGCGGAGCCAGAGGAATCTGACTCTGACGGAAATAGTGAAGATACCTCGTTTGTCACTCCTCAAGGGTCTGTTAAGAGGAGATTAACAAACCACAAAATACCAAAAAAGACACCTAAAATTATACCTTCAAAAAAAGATCCCCGTGTTAAAGCTAAAAAGCCAAATTTAAAACCAAAAACTGTGCCTCCTGGTTTGTCAAATTCACAAACCAATCCAGGAACTAGCTCAAGAAAAGACAATAATCCAGTGGGCTCCATTTCACATTCACCAACAGGATTACTGAAATTTTCGGAAATTGTAGAATGGATTTTCGCTGCATTCAATATTTCTGAACCTCTAAAGACCATCATAACAGCATTCCTTCCAATAGCTAGAACTTTTTTGAAACAGTTATCAGCTCAATGGCCAGCTCTTTCAGGTTTTGTATCATTTGATGGATAATTTATCATCCGCCGCAAATGATTCAATCACTGTCCTGCAGTGGAATTGTCGAAGCATCATGCCAAAACTTGATTCATTTAAAGTTTTGTTGCATAGTCAAAAATGTGATGTATTTGCTTTGTGCGAAACATGGCTTACATCAAACATAGCCTTAAATTTTAATGACTTTAACATTATACGTCTCGACAGAGACTCCCCGTATGGTGGAGTGCTTTTAGGAATTAAGAAATGTTATTCCTTTTATAGATTAAACATTCCTTCGACTTCTAGTATAGAAGTTGTTGCTTGTCAAATAAACATTAAAGGAAAGGACATTTGCATTGCTTCGGTATATATTCCTCCAAGAGCTCAAGTTGGACAACGACAGCTTAATGAAATTGTCGAAGCCCTTCCTGCTCCACGTTTGATTTTAGGAGATTTCAATTCGCACGGAATGATGTGGGGTTCCGTTTACAATGATAGCAGATCATCTCTAATATATAATATTTGCGACAATTTTAGCATGACGGTACTAAATATGGGTAGCATGACACGGATCCCAAGACCTCCTGCACGTCCAAGTGCATTAGATTTATCTCTTTGTTCGACTTCAATTCGACTAGATTGCACCTGGAAAGTATTTCCTGATTTACATGGTAGCGATCATTTACCAATCATCATCTCAATTAGCAGTAACAAAGGCATTGCTAATTCAGTTAATATTCCATATGATTTGACAAAAAATATTGACTGGATTAAATACCAAAGTAATATTTCAAGTGTCTTAACTTCAATGGAAGAGCTTCCCCCACTTGAAGAATATGACTTCCTCGTTTGTTCGATTCTGGAGGCCGCAGAACAAGCCCAAACCAAACGATTTCTTGGTCCATCGTCTAACAGAAGACCTCCAAATCCTTGGTGGGACAAAGAGTGCTCAGATGCTAAACACGCGAAACAAAATGCTTTCAAGACGTTTTTAAAACGAGGAGGAGGAACTCCTCAGAATTTTGAAAAATTCTTGGTTTTAGAAACCAAGTACAAGAACATACTTCGGGTTAAGAAATGCAGCTATTGGAGACATTTTGTGGAAGGTTTGTCAAGAGAAACCTCAATGAGCACTCTTTGGAATACGGCCAGACGAATGAGGAATCGTAACGTAGGAAATGAGAGTGAGGAGTACTCGAATCGATGGATATTTGATTTTGCGAGGAAAGTTTGTCCAGATTCCGTTCCTACGCATAGCATTGTTAGGGAGTCTTCTTCAAATGATGATTCCATTGATAGCCCCTTTTCAATGATGGAATTTTCCATAGCACTCATGTCTTGTAACAATAACGCTCCTGGATTGGACAGAATTAAATTCAACTTGGTGAAGAATCTGCCCGACCTCGCAAAAAGACGTTTGTTGGAATTGTTCAACAAGTTTCTTGAGCAAAATATTGTTCCACCTGACTGGAGACAAGTGAAAGTTATCGCCATTCAAAAGCCGGGGAAACCAGCTTCCAATCACAACTCATATAGACCCATTGCGATGTTGTCCTGCATCAGAAAATTGTTCGAAAAAATTATTCTACGACGTCTCGACACTTGGGTCGAGACGAACGGTTTGTTGTCAGATACTCAGTTTGGCTTCCGTAGAAATAAAGGGACGAATGATTGCCTTGCATTACTTTCGTCTGACATCCAAATTGCCTTCGCTCAAAAGCAACAAATGGCATCTGTATTTTTAGACATTAAAGGAGCATTTGATTCAGTTTCCATTGATGTTCTTTCAGACAAGCTCCACCAACATGGACTCCCAGCGGTTATAAATAATTATTTGCACAACCTTTTGTCAGAGAAACGCATGCATTTTTCACATGGCGATTTGGCAACAATCAGAATTAGCTACATGGGTCTCCCGCAAGGCTCATGCCTCAGTCCGCTCCTCTATAATTTTTACGTGAATGACATTGACAGCTGTCTAGTAACCCCATGTACACTAAGACAATTGGCAGATGATGGCGTGGTTTCAGTTACTGGATCCAAAGCTATTGATCTGCAAAAACCATTGCAAGATACCTTAGATAAATTGTCCGTTTGGGCTGTTCATCTTGGTATCGAATTCTCTGCGGAGAAAACAGAGCTGGTCGTCTTTTCAAAAAAGCATGATCCCGCGCAACTTCAGCTTCATATGATGGGAAGAATAATCGAACAGGTTTTGTCTTTCAAATACCTCGGGGTGTGGTTTGATTCCAAATGCACGTGGGGAGGACACATTAGGTATCTGATAACGAAATGCCAACAAAGAGTAAATTTTCTTCGAACAATAACAGGGTCTTGGTGGGGTGCTCATCCGCAAGATCTAATAAAATTGTATCAGACAACGATACTTTCAGTGATGGAATATGGATGCGTTTGTTTTCGTTCCGCTGCAAATTCTCATATTATCAAACTTGAGCGAATTCAGTACCGTTGTTTGCGAATTGCTTTAGGCTGCATGCATTCGACACATACAATGAGTCTTGAAGTTCTGGCGGGAGTTCTTCCATTAAAAGATCGATTTTGGGAGCTTTCATCACGCCTGCTAATAAGATGTGATGTGCTGAATCCCATGGTAATTAATAATTTCGAACGACTAGTCGAGCTTCGATCTCAAACAAAATTCATGACAGTATATTTTAACCATATGTCACAGGAAATCAACCCTTCAAGATATATTCCTATCCGTGTCAGCCTCCTAAATGTACCTGACTCAACTTTATTTTTCGACACATCCATGCAGCGCGAAGTGCGTGGAATCCCGGACCACCTACGCTCTATGGAAATCCCAAAAATATTTTCAAGTAAGTTCAGGCATATTAACTCTGAGAAAATGTTTTACACGGACGGATCGCGAATGGAAGAAGCGACAGGGTTTGGTATGTTCAACAATAATGTTTCGGCCTCATTCAAGCTTCAAGAACCTGCATCTGTTTATATAGCAGAGTTAGCAGCAGTTCATTATAGCTTGAATGTAATCGTCACATTATCTCCAAACCATTATTTCCTCTTCACAGATAGTCTGAGTGCAATTGAAGCCATTCGCTCAAACGCTGCTGGCAAAAATGAACCGTTTTTCTTGGGTAAAATAAAACAGTGTCTGAACGACATATTGAATAATAATTATCTAATCACAATAGTTTGGGTTCCGGCTCATTGCTCCATTCCAGGCAATGAAAGAGCCGATATTTTAGCCAAACGTGGTGCTATTGAGGGTGAAATTTATGAGAGACCGATTGCTTTCAACGAATTCTATAGCGCGTCTCGCCAAAGAACACTTGCCAGCTGGCAAGCTTCTTGGGATAAAGATGATCTGGGTCGGTGGATGCACTCAATTATTCCTAAAATATCGACAAAGGCATGGTTCAGGGGACTGGATGTGAGTAGAGATTTCATTCGTGTGATGTCCAGACTCATGTCCAATCACTACACGTTAGATGCACATCTCCTTCGAATTGGACTTTCCGAGACTAATCATTGTGCTTGCGGCGAAGGTTACCGCGATATTGACCATGTTGTTTGGACATGCGTGGAGTTTCGTGATGTCAGATCTCAACTAATAAATTCCTTGCGTACCCAAGGTAGACTATCCAATGTCCCAGTTCGCGACATTCTTGCTTGTCGTGACCTTCCATACATGAAACTTCTTTATCATTTCATTAAATCCATTGGAGTTCCAATTTAAATTTTATTTTATGTTAAACTGTTTTCTCTTCCATGAGTTCAACCAATAGCCAACTATAGGATATTGAATATAAGTGGTGAACTGATACAAACAATCCTGAAATAGTTATAAGATCATGTACAAAATAAATGTATTTTATTTAATGTAATTTAAAATAGCAACTCGCTTGATAAAAACAGTGTTTAGATTAACTAATGAGTACCAACATACTAATATGATATTCGAAATGTATTAGGTTTAAACTACTATGTATTGTGGATGCCACGGCGAAGAAAAACTTATGTATATTGCCTATGAAATAAACGTATTTATGAAAAAAAAAAAAAAAAAAATCAAAATTATTCGCCAATCCAACAAAACTTTCATTGGCGAGAGTGTACTGTTTAATGAACTCTTCTCTCAATGTTTCAATATTCAGTTGCAATACTTAAAGCTCTAAACGTTTTCTCGAAAAATACCGACACAAGTTACCAAGCTAATTGGATTGGTGGTACTGACGATGCTTTTGGTTGTCAATAATAAACAATGCCACGTGTAGGGGCCGCTAATGTAATGTAAATGAATATACAGACACACACACACACACACACACACACACACACACACACACACACACACACACACACACACGCACGCGCGCGTTTATGCGACCTTGCCCTCCGGTTCTGAGACCGATGGCTGAACTTAGGTACAGCTTGATTTTCGTTTCCTCATATACACATTACATTACCATTTGTTTTTGGCCTGTGTGTGTGGCAGTGTTTATTCACCATCATGGTGGTAGCTACGATATCTTCTTCTTCTTCTTCTTTTTTTCTAGTCGGTCGTCACCATTCATGAGATGATGCCGACCGATGACACAGATACATGCGCTATATTGGATCGGTGTGTCGTCACGGATACGAACGAAAATTATTCTCTTATTTCTCGTGCGACACTTTCTCTAAGATTATATGATCAAGTTTGGATGTTTTAATGGCTGCATTTTCCGGTAAATCGATGGGAAAGATTTTCGCCATTGAACTCACATCGATCATTCTAAAATTCCGATTCGTCTGGTATGACCGATTTTGTCTTCTGTTTTCCAAACACTGAAAAAGCGGACATCATTTTCGCATCAGGTAGATACACCGATTCAGGGTAAAATTCCGAAAACGAAAATGAACAAAGGTCGCTATACTTGATTTGCGCATTATACTTTCCAGGCGTATCACAACTTTAGCAATCTTTAATTCAAAGCAATCTTAAATATTTCTTTATCACAGTGAGGTGGTCGTCCTGAAAAGGACGGGTTCTGTAAGGGGGGTAACACCAATATGTTCCGGAAATCGCAATTTAGGCCTTTTTCTCGGTTTTCTTCGGGAGCAGCACTGCCTGGATGTTTGGCAGTACACCGCCCTGTGCGATGGTAACTCCGGAGAGCAGTTTGTTCAACTCCTCGTCGTTACGGATGGCCAGCTGCAGATGGCGAGGGATGATTCTCGTTTTCTTGTTGTCACGGGCAGCGTTACCGGCCAATTCCAGCACTTCGGCGGCCAGGTATTCCATCACTGCCGCCAGATAGACCGGTGCACCGGCACCGACACGTTCGGCGTAGTTTCCCTTCCGGAGCAGACGGTGGATTCTGCCTACTGGGAACTGCAGACCAGCACGGTTTGAGCGGGACTTTGCCTTTCCCTTAACTTTTCCTCCTTTACCACGGCCAGACATTTTGTGTGTGCGTGTTTCTGCGTAAAAAATCCACGAGATGCTGTTAACGACTAGACAGCCAATTCAGTAATACTGGCTGCCGCCGTACTAACCCTCTGTTTTATATCGTCTCACTGTTTCCCGTTCTGCGAACAGGAAAAGGAATTCTAACAAAGGGGCAGTCCATGCGCCGCTCTCAATAGCAGGTATAAAACGAGCTGTCATATGGCAAATAGCGTCATTTAAGTTAAAGCAGTTACTCTGAACGTACGAGAACCGTCAAGCACGATGGCACCGAAAACCAGTGGAAAGGCAGCCAAAAAATCCGGCAAGGCCCAGAAAAACATCGCCAAGGGAGATAAGAAAAAGAAGAAGATCCGCAGGAAGGAAAGCTACGCTATCTACATCTACAAAGTGTTGAAACAGGTCCACCCTGATACCGGAGTATCCTCGAAGGCGATGAGCATCATGAACAGTTTCGTCAATGACATCTTCGAACGCATTGCATCCGAGGCATCGCGTTTGGCCCATTACAACAAACGTTCGACGATTACCTCTCGCGAAATCCAGACCGCCGTTCGTCTGCTTTTGCCAGGAGAGTTGGCCAAGCACGCCGTTTCGGAAGGAACCAAAGCCGTCACCAAGTACACTAGCTCCAAGTAAACTGAGTGAGAACAACCAAACCCCCCCGATCGTGTGTGTGCATACGAATCGCCAAGCATAATCGGCCCTTTTAAGGGCCACAAACAAATCTACACAAAGTGTTAAGTTCGCATATTTCCCTCATTCAATCACCAAACACATTTTGTTCGTTGATGATTTTACTTTCATCAGCCAACAAACACCTAACGAGAAAAACAGAACAAATTATGAACAACACAGGTACAATTGTTCTCGCGTTTCGGAGTATTCATCCATGCCATATGGACAATATATTGTTCGGAGCAAAAATATGTTGGTTTCGAAATAAAGAAAAGTATCGATTACTTTTCGGACCAATCGACAGACTTGGTCGACCAACCAAATAACAAATTGCTACACATACACATGCATGCTACTGTAAACCAACCAATGACATATCAACAGCAATCGTTTTTCTATCCTAGGCGGCTTTGAGCAAATGCTGCATGTTGTATAGTCGAAATTCGAAGCCAACAGCATTGACAGTTGACCAGAACAGTTGAATGGGAATGAATGATTTCGAAAAGATAGTTCATGTTAAACAACATAACTAATTTCTTTTCTCAAATGTTACGTTTTTCAGCGGCGCGTTAAGTAGTACTCAAGTGTCAACAGCAGTTTGAAACTCACAACCGACCAGAAATAATAATGTCGTGTTTGCTTGATGCGAAACCGAAAACCAGTTTCCACCCTAACGACTGCTGGTTAAATTGTTTGTTTGAAAACCTAGTTGTTGGACTGAAAAATCTAGTCAGTTTCGAACCCGGTTGAATTCACACTACTCACTCTATTGCACACTTCTTACTATTCTCATATCATCACCACCACCACCATCATCATCATCATCATCATGATTATAGATTATAATGAATACCAGCAAATGCTAACTAATTCTTTGCGAAACATATTGGTGGCCCTGAAAAGGGCCTTTTATCCTTCCGTATTATGTTATGTGTGTTCTCGTTACGACGTTTAACCTCCGAAACCATACAGAGTGCGACCCTGTCGCTTCAGAGCATACACGACATCCATGGCGGTGACGGTCTTGCGCTTGGCGTGTTCAGTGTAGGTTACTGCATCTCGGATCACATTTTCCAGGAACACCTTCAGCACTCCACGAGTTTCCTCATAGATCAGACCGGAGATACGCTTGACACCACCACGACGAGCCAGACGACGGATAGCGGGCTTGGTAATTCCCTGGATGTTATCACGAAGCACTTTACGATGACGCTTGGCGCCTCCTTTTCCGAGTCCCTTTCCTCCTTTGCCGCGACCAGTCATTTTTCTCTGCTAGCTGCTTGTTCTTGCAAGTAAGACAGTACAAGTGAAACTAATGCCACTTCGCAGCAGGGTTGCCACATTTAAATCTGCATTTTTCAGAAGAAAAATCTGTAAATCTGTATCGGGAGCTCAATAACCTGTATTGAAAATCTGTATATAGAAGTGCTAAGAAATCGAAGCACAACGGAATGAAAAAGTCGTTAGAACACAAATTTAAAGATACCAAAACTTTTCTTAGTCTGAAATTTATGATTTTGTAGTTGAAAAAACGCTGGAAGTTGTTTTTGTGTTGGAGCCTTTCGAACTAATGATTTGACGAAAATCTTTCAAAATCCAATCTGAAAGTGAAACTTAATCTGATTGATCAATTGGTAATCTTTCTTCTTTACTACCTTACGTTATGGCCATCTTTTTATCTTATCAGAAGCAATTTTTGAAAGCCTAAGCAATTTTTAATCCACGCTATCAAAAATCTGTACAAATCTGTATTTTTTGCCAAAAATCTGTAATCTGCATATACAGAATCTTGGTCACAAATTTATCTGAAAAATCTGTAAAATGCAGATTAATCTGTATATGTGGCAACCCTGCTTCGCAGACCGGTGCTTTTTTTTATACCTACCGAGAGGGTCCGTTTCGTGCTTTGCTTTGTGCTGATTGGCTGCTTCAGAGCGGTCGGGCAGGTATAAAACAGCCAGCCAGGTCCGTTTTGAGCTCATTCTGTGTTTTGTTTTCAACGCGTACAGTACGGTGTAGAGAGAAAGGATAAGCAAAAGAAAGAAATAATGGCTCGTACCAAGCAGACCGCTCGTAAATCGACCGGAGGAAAGGCTCCTCGTAAGCAACTGGCGACAAAGGCTGCTCGCAAAAGTGCTCCTGCTACTGGCGGAGTGAAGAAACCCCATCGTTATCGGCCAGGAACAGTAGCCCTTCGGGAGATCCGTCGTTACCAGAAATCGACTGAGCTGTTGATTCGCAAGCTGCCGTTCCAGCGTTTAGTGCGTGAAATTGCCCAAGATTTCAAGACCGACCTTCGCTTCCAGAGTTCCGCCGTCATGGCACTGCAGGAGGCCAGCGAAGCCTATCTAGTCGGTTTGTTCGAGGACACCAATCTATGCGCGATCCACGCCAAGCGTGTTACCATCATGCCAAAGGACATCCAGCTGGCTCGTCGGATCCGTGGCGAACGTGCTTAAACAGGCTATCGGCTTTCGTTTGATCTCACAACATATACCCCAAAGGCCCTTTTCAGGGCCACCCAATCAATTACCAACGAGTTTACGAATTCGAATATTTTCCCTTAAACAATCATATACTCAGACACACACACACACAAGTTGCGCGCGCACAGAAAATGACATCCGATCCGTTGCACAATTCATGCCCCATATGGAAAGTCAGTAATCTATAGGTGTTTGAAATGTTTTCCTTATTTTTTGGTCTTTCATTTTTGTTTCTGCTAAAGTAGCAGTTGAGAGGAGAATAGACGACCTGCTGACAGACAAGCAGCACAGACAATACACATTGCTTCCCTGTTACATAGTTCAGCAAAATTTGTAACCCAGCTTGCAACACATCGTGCACTCGCCGTGTCATGCCATGTGACTGACTGCCTGACAATTCTGACGGGATTCGGCCACCAGTTACTAGTATTACTCTGCTACTGCTACTCTCAATACACTATACTATACAATATTGGTTCAAAATCATGAAAATACCAATTTGTTTCGTTCCAAGACTACCCCGACAGACGCTTGCTTGCCGTTGACATAGTCAACGTCCCATCCCCAGACGACTGGTGGGGATGTTTCTGGCGAAAGAAATACACAGCAATTGCCAATCTTTGAATAGTAGGCTAATGTTCGGTTGGGTTCGGTGCTTTCTTCCGGTACGTGACAATTTTCGGCCAATATCTATCAAATATAAGCAACACTCAAATTCGGTATCAAATCAAATCACTGCTCGAGTTCTTTGTTGCCAATCGATTGAGACTGAGAGACTGACTATGTCTGGCACGCACGCTAGACAGATGGAGGTGTCGAAGGATTATTATTATTATTTAATGGTAATACTTGCACCGTATATTTTGCATGTAAAATCCTAAATGCGCTCCACAATTCCGGTATTCTGATTTGGGAAAGATTGTTTTTTGGTTTTTGCTTCTGATGACAAATATTCTCAGCCCAGCCAGCCGTTTGTGGTACGTGAACAACACACCACACATTTGACTCGTTGTGTTAGAAAGGACTTCGGTTTGTTTGATTCTAATTTTTCACTGTCGAAATTTTTAAACATCCTCTCTCTTGGAATTGACCTGTCCTGATGTTCAGGTTTAATATTTGCAAGATGAACCAAATTCAAAAGGCAAAACAAGTTCATTACAAAAAATAGTAACCAAAATGCTTTCAGAACAACCGACACGCCCGGGCGTTGGCGACGTTGGCCAGCATTATTCGTTGGCAGTGCCATCGTGTTCCAGATTTCGGAAGGCATGTTCGGAAATATTATGCTCACGTAACATATCTGTTAGTCAAATTGTTTAAAAATTGTATTTTCCAAATGCAGAACACGGAAAAATTGAAAAGCTTAGTCACCGGTTCGTACTGCGTTTTGGTCGTTTGATCGATTTGCGCCAGACAGCAGGTTCAAGTTTGACCGATTCAATCTCGTGCGCGTCGCAACCGTCATCGAACGGGTTGTGTTAGTTGTCAAGAGAAAATATTTCTCTTCCCAATGAACCATGTTTCGTTGGAGTCCGCATTGTTTAAATGGTACTGTTTTACTATTTTTGACAATTCGAAATAAGCATGTACCGTTTGTCCGATATTGAATGCATATTTCGCTATCATCACTGCCCGTCCGGCTGTTCGCGAATGGTGGAGCAGAAAGTTCAAACATCGTAGCAAACATAAAACCACTCTTTGGCGATACTTCCGCTGCTGTCGATTCATTGTTTACAATTTAAAAACAATAGTCCAGAAAAATTACCTACACCTACCTAGCACCGAATGGTAACCGTCATGTGCGTATTCCCTAACAGGGCCGACGGATTCGGTGCCCGAACGTATCGCACGATTCTACTGCATTCACACACTCGTTTGTATTCGCTTAGTCGTTCGCTCGTTCTACCTGCTTTAGAAAAGTGCACATTAGAAAAAATGGCTGAAACCGCTGTTGACGTATCGGCCGCAGCTCCGGTTGCTGCTTCACCGGCCAAGGCACCGAAGAAAGCCAAAGCCGCCAAGGGAGAAGCCAAAAAACCGAAGAAGCCATCGACACATCCACCAGTCAATGACATGGTAGTGGCTGCCATCAAGACGCTGAAGGAACGCAACGGATCTTCGCTGCAGGCCATCAAGAAGTACATCGCCGCCAACTACAAGTGCGACGTCGCCAAGCTGGCCCCGTTCATCAAGAAGGCCCTGAAATCTGGCGTCGAGAAGGGAAAGCTCACCCAGACCAAGGGTTCCGGTGCATCCGGCTCGTTCAAAATCAAAGCCGGTGCCAAGCAACCGGCTGGCGAGAAGAAGCCGAAGAAGGCTGCTGCCAAAAAACCGAAGAAGGCTGCCGGAGAGAAGAAAAAGGTTGCCAAGAAACCCGCTGGCGAGAAGAAACCGAAGGCCAAAAAGCCTGCAGGTGAGAAAAAGCCGAAAGCCGCCGCTGCAAAGAAGGCTAAGGCAGCACCAGCCAAGGCCGCCAAGAAGGCTGCTGCACCGAAGCAGAAGGCCACCAAGCCATCGAAAGCCGCTGCCAACAAGCCCAAGACCCCGAAGCCAAAGAAGGCCGCGCCAGCCAAAAAAGCTGCCCCGAAGAAGGTGGCTGCCAAGAAGTAAATTGACCCATCGTCAGTCAGTCATCATCATCATGTCGAATTCTACCGTTCTTATTTCGACGGTGTTCAACAAAACAGTCCTTTTCAGGACTACCAAAAAATCCATGCAAAGAATTAATCGATATTTCCTACTTCGCTCGCTTTTGGGTAGTCCGCTTCAACAAAACTGCACAGTAAGAAAAAAAAAAAAAGTATGCTTTTATCCATCACAGCAGCACTACTTTCTGAGCGTGTGCTTCACCGACACGCTATAGTGGATAAATTGGTGCGCAGCCATAGAGCCGACCCCGCTGCTACGCGCATGCTTCTCTTGTAGTACAATCAAATATGTTCGTTCGCTCAGTCGGTAAGCAGCGACGAAAGGATCGGTAGGTGATCAAATGAAAATGCGGACGGATTATGCACGATGATTGATGAAGTCCGTTCGTAAAAATCTAGCTTGCGAAAATTCATCAATAAAAATGGTTGATGTTTTTGTTCCCAATTATATTTGTATTTTAAAACTATCCCAGTTTTCCTTTTCTTGGAAAATGAATGCCGTTATAGTTTCCATTTAGTGTAGAGCCAGTTCGGACACGGTATCGCTCTGTACGCGGTTTTTCGTATAATCATATTTAATTTAGTAGCTTGACTCTCCAGACGATTGTCGTTTTCATTCAACCAACCTTGCTTGATCGGTAAAAAAAAAATAAATCTATTCTCCAGCGCAATCGACCACCGACCATCGACTTTTCACTTGTAATGTGGGAAATTATCCTAGAAGCTATGGAAAAAAAAAAAACAAGTCTTATGGCGCTTGCATGAGTAAATATGATTGATCGATAGTAAAATAGTAAATTTCTATAAGTTCTTTATCAGAAAATTGTGGTCGTCCTGAAAAGGACGTTTTTTCGATTGGTTTCAGTGCGAATCAAGTGCAATTTAGGCCTTCTTTTCGGTTTTCTTCGGGAGCAACACTGCCTGGATGTTTGGCAGTACACCGCCCTGTGCGATGGTAACTCCGGAGAGCAGTTTGTTCAACTCCTCGTCGTTACGGATGGCCAGCTGCAGATGACGAGGGATGATTCTCGTTTTCTTGTTGTCACGGGCAGCGTTACCGGCCAATTCCAGCACTTCGGCGGCCAGGTATTCCATCACTGCCGCCAGATAGACCGGTGCACCGGCACCGACACGTTCGGCGTAGTTTCCTTTCCGAAGCAGACGGTGGATTCTGCCTACTGGGAACTGCAGACCAGCACGGTTCGAGCGGGACTTTGCCTTTCCCTTAACTTTTCCTCCTTTGCCACGGCCAGACATTTTCTTTTATGTGTTTTGTTTTCGTAAAAAATCCACGAAACGATGCTAACAGCTAGGATGCTAACTCGGTAATACTGGCTGCCGCAGTACTAACCCTCTGTTTTATACCATCTCGCTGTTTCTCGTTCTGCGAATAGGCAGAGCATAAAGCGCAAAAGAGGATCAAATTTTGACAAAGGGGCTGTCCCTACTGCGTTGCCTGTAGCAGGTATAAAACGGGGTTTCTTGGGCGAGCTAGCGTCATTTACGTGAAAACAGCTACTCTGAACGCACGTCAACGTTAGAACGATGGCACCGAAAACTAGTGGAAAGGCGGCCAAAAAATCCGGCAAGGCCCAGAAGAACATCGCCAAGGGTGATAAGAAGAAGAAGAAGATCCGCAGGAAGGAAAGCTACGCTATCTACATCTACAAAGTGTTGAAGCAGGTCCACCCTGATACCGGAGTATCCTCGAAGGCGATGAGCATCATGAACAGTTTCGTCAATGACATCTTCGAACGCATTGCATCCGAGGCATCGCGTTTGGCTCATTACAACAAACGTTCGACGATTACCTCTCGCGAAATCCAGACTGCCGTTCGTCTGCTTTTGCCAGGAGAGTTGGCCAAGCACGCCGTTTCTGAGGGAACCAAAGCCGTCACCAAGTACACCAGCTCCAAGTAAACTGAGAACAACACCGACCCCGTGTATGCGAGAACTAACAAACGGCCCTTTTAAGGGCCACAAACAAATCTACACAAAGTGTTAAATTCGAATTCTCGTGTGTTGTTTTGCTTGCTTCTTCTTTACTCGTTTCGATTGTGATGGTGGTGGCCGTTTGTGAAAGAAAGTGCAATAGAGGGAAGGTGCTGGGCAATTGGTTTGAGTGAGTTTAGTTGTTTTGAACAATCTCATCCAATTTGTGCATTACATTATGCTGGAACTGAATTCCTTGAAACCAGCCACACACCGTTGCGGAAGCGAGAGAGAGCGAATTGTTTTAGGCACTACTTTTGTACAGGGATGACCAAAGATTTCCCGCCTTTTCCGAAGAACGGCGAAAGAAGACATTGATAAAACAAAAAACTTATCACATTCTCAGAGGGTAAATTTTGAAAAGGCGTCCCATAGTAAAGTATTCTTCTATGATGCTTTGATGGTAAGACTTCATCACGAAGACGACAAGCAAATGTAAATTTCTTTCGAACATGCACTTTTTCATTTGATTGCGCGCGTGCGTGTGTGTTTGTTTTCGTGAAAATCGCAGGTTTTCGAGAAGAATAAATCTCCTGTGCCAAAATAACGAAAATGTCTCAAAATCGGACATCATCTCTAGCAACCGAAGTTTACTGTTTGCTTGTTAGGAACAATTAGATTTGTACCTGCAGGACAGAAAACATTAGTTTGTTCGATTTTGCGAGTGGTGATTTATATTTTAATAGCGATTTGAGTTAGCATTCATCATTTATCACTCATCCATCGATTATCAATGAAAGGAGATGAATTCGGAGACAAAGAACGAAAAAGAAGATTTTCCGCTTTCCAAAAACATACACCAATACATATGTATATCAACGTCATACTGGTTTACTTCAATGTATGGGTATTGGTTTTTCCCTCAGTCATAATAAAGTTCATTCTTATGTTCTCTAACTTGCTTTTCTCTCTCTCTCGCTCTCCCAACGCACCTCTGTTTGCGATAAGTTGGAACATGTTGTTCATGGCAGTCTACACACACACACACACACACACACACACACACAATTTGCGCAATAGTGCAACTGAGGTATGCGATTCACAAAATTGCTTGCTACTGAAAATTGCGGAAAAGAAAACACAAGACAAATTTTTTCAATTTTGTAGGCACAAGCGTTTTGAAACACGTACAATAACGGGAAGGTATCATATAAAGATTGGTTTTTACTTTTGTCGTTAAGTTTTTTTTTTCATGTACGTATTGTTTACCTCTCGGATGGTGGTAGGTAGAAACGAACAACCGTTTATACGACGCAAAGTCAAACCGATTTCCCATATCCCATCCATGAGCATGAGCAGAGGGAGAAAAAATACCGGTTAACCTGGACTACTTTTCACTTGAGAGTTTGAGAGATTTTTCACCATTTCAACCATTTTTCGTTCAGTTGCCATTTGTCATTGTTGCCAAGCTAACCTAACCATCCGAACAGCGAGAGTTCCGTTCACTGCGTTAGGATTGAGTAAGCCGCGTTCATCGTTTGATCATGTCAACGAAACTCAACAATCGATGCTAAATAAGCAACTTGCTATTGAGTAATCTTTCAGTAATTTCTTACATGGACCGTCGGAAAACAATTCGGAGTTCCTGTTTTCCAAGTAGATAGTCTTTCCAATAGGATATTCTAATGAGCAGCAGTTTTTATTTTTCCTGCTAGAATCGCACACCAATACACACTTACCAACCACTAAACTGCGGTTCGGTCTAGACAATTGGTGTACACTGTTGCCATAGTTGTTCGTCGGTTATTTTCATTCTCTCTTTCACGCCTCTCGCATTCTCGTAGTAGCCAATATTACTCTCCTTATTGTTTACGTTCGTGTCGCTATCGTATTTGTGGCATTCGTATTCGTTCGAAAATATATGTTAGTCGAATGGTCGAAACATCATCGGATTGATGAAAATATGTTCAAACAATCAAAATTATTCGCCAATCCAACAAAACTTTCATTGGCGAGAGTGTACTGTTTAATGAACTCTTCTCTCAATGTTTCAATATTCAGTTGCAATACTTAAAGCTCTAAACGTTTTCTCGAAAAATACCGACACAAGTTACCAAGCTAATTGGATTGGTGGTACTGACGATGCTTTTGGTTGTCAATAATAAACAATGCCACGTGTAGGGGCCGCTAATGTAATGTAAATGAATATACAGACACACACACACACACACACACACACACACACACACACACACACACACACACACACACACACACACACACGCACGCGCGCGTTTATGCGACCTTGCCCTCCGGTTCTGAGACCGATGGCTGAACTTAGGTACAGCTTGATTTTCGTTTCCTCATATACACATTACATTACCATTTGTTTTTGGCCTGTGTGTGTGGCAGTGTTTATTCACCATCATGGTGGTAGCTACGATATCTTCTTCTTCTTCTTCTTTTTTTCTAGTCGGTCGTCACCATTCATGAGATGATGCCGACCGATGACACAGATACATGCGCTATATTGGATCGGTGTGTCGTCACGGATACGAACGAAAATTATTCTCTTATTTCTCGTGCGACACTTTCTCTAAGATTATATGATCAAGTTTGGATGTTTTAATGGCTGCATTTTCCGGTAAATCGATGGGAAAGATTTTCGCCATTGAACTCACATCGATCATTCTAAAATTCCGATTCGTCTGGTATGACCGATTTTGTCTTCTGTTTTCCAAACACTGAAAAAGCGGACATCATTTTCGCATCAGGTAGATACACCGATTCAGGGTAAAATTCCGAAAACGAAAATGAACAAAGGTCGCTATACTTGATTTGCGCATTATACTTTCCAGGCGTATCACAACTTTAGCAATCTTTAATTCAAAGCAATCTTAAATATTTCTTTATCACAGTGAGGTGGTCGTCCTGAAAAGGACGGGTTCTGTAAGGGGGGTAACACCAATATGTTCCGGAAATCGCAATTTAGGCCTTTTTCTCGGTTTTCTTCGGGAGCAGCACTGCCTGGATGTTTGGCAGTACACCGCCCTGTGCGATGGTAACTCCGGAGAGCAGTTTGTTCAACTCCTCGTCGTTACGGATGGCCAGCTGCAGATGGCGAGGGATGATTCTCGTTTTCTTGTTGTCACGGGCAGCGTTACCGGCCAATTCCAGCACTTCGGCGGCCAGGTATTCCATCACTGCCGCCAGATAGACCGGTGCACCGGCACCGACACGTTCGGCGTAGTTTCCCTTCCGGAGCAGACGGTGGATTCTGCCTACTGGGAACTGCAGACCAGCACGGTTTGAGCGGGACTTTGCCTTTCCCTTAACTTTTCCTCCTTTACCACGGCCAGACATTTTGTGTGTGCGTGTTTCTGCGTAAAAAATCCACGAGATGCTGTTAACGACTAGACAGCCAATTCAGTAATACTGGCTGCCGCCGTACTAACCCTCTGTTTTATATCGTCTCACTGTTTCCCGTTCTGCGAACAGGAAAAGGAATTCTAACAAAGGGGCAGTCCATGCGCCGCTCTCAATAGCAGGTATAAAACGAGCTGTCATATGGCAAATAGCGTCATTTAAGTTAAAGCAGTTACTCTGAACGTACGAGAACCGTCAAGCACGATGGCACCGAAAACCAGTGGAAAGGCAGCCAAAAAATCCGGCAAGGCCCAGAAAAACATCGCCAAGGGAGATAAGAAAAAGAAGAAGATCCGCAGGAAGGAAAGCTACGCTATCTACATCTACAAAGTGTTGAAACAGGTCCACCCTGATACCGGAGTATCCTCGAAGGCGATGAGCATCATGAACAGTTTCGTCAATGACATCTTCGAACGCATTGCATCCGAGGCATCGCGTTTGGCCCATTACAACAAACGTTCGACGATTACCTCTCGCGAAATCCAGACCGCCGTTCGTCTGCTTTTGCCAGGAGAGTTGGCCAAGCACGCCGTTTCGGAAGGAACCAAAGCCGTCACCAAGTACACTAGCTCCAAGTAAACTGAGTGAGAACAACCAAACCCCCCCGATCGTGTGTGTGCATACGAATCGCCAAGCATAATCGGCCCTTTTAAGGGCCACAAACAAATCTACACAAAGTGTTAAGTTCGCATATTTCCCTCATTCAATCACCAAACACATTTTGTTCGTTGATGATTTTACTTTCATCAGCCAACAAACACCTAACGAGAAAAACAGAACAAATTATGAACAACACAGGTACAATTGTTCTCGCGTTTCGGAGTATTCATCCATGCCATATGGACAATATATTGTTCGGAGCAAAAATATGTTGGTTTCGAAATAAAGAAAAGTATCGATTACTTTTCGGACCAATCGACAGACTTGGTCGACCAACCAAATAACAAATTGCTACACATACACATGCATGCTACTGTAAACCAACCAATGACATATCAACAGCAATCGTTTTTCTATCCTAGGCGGCTTTGAGCAAATGCTGCATGTTGTATAGTCGAAATTCGAAGCCAACAGCATTGACAGTTGACCAGAACAGTTGAATGGGAATGAATGATTTCGAAAAGATAGTTCATGTTAAACAACATAACTAATTTCTTTTCTCAAATGTTACGTTTTTCAGCGGCGCGTTAAGTAGTACTCAAGTGTCAACAGCAGTTTGAAACTCACAACCGACCAGAAATAATAATGTCGTGTTTGCTTGATGCGAAACCGAAAACCAGTTTCCACCCTAACGACTGCTGGTTAAATTGTTTGTTTGAAAACCTAGTTGTTGGACTGAAAAATCTAGTCAGTTTCGAACCCGGTTGAATTCACACTACTCACTCTATTGCACACTTCTTACTATTCTCATATCATCACCACCACCACCATCATCATCATCATCATCATGATTATAGATTATAATGAATACCAGCAAATGCTAACTAATTCTTTGCGAAACATATTGGTGGCCCTGAAAAGGGCCTTTTATCCTTCCGTATTATGTTATGTGTGTTCTCGTTACGACGTTTAACCTCCGAAACCATACAGAGTGCGACCCTGTCGCTTCAGAGCATACACGACATCCATGGCGGTGACGGTCTTGCGCTTGGCGTGTTCAGTGTAGGTTACTGCATCTCGGATCACATTTTCCAGGAACACCTTCAGCACTCCACGAGTTTCCTCATAGATCAGACCGGAGATACGCTTGACACCACCACGACGAGCCAGACGACGGATAGCGGGCTTGGTAATTCCCTGGATGTTATCACGAAGCACTTTACGATGACGCTTGGCGCCTCCTTTTCCGAGTCCCTTTCCTCCTTTGCCGCGACCAGTCATTTTTCTCTGCTAGCTGCTTGTTCTTGCAAGTAAGACAGTACAAGTGAAACTAATGCCACTTCGCAGCAGGGTTGCCACATTTAAATCTGCATTTTTCAGAAGAAAAATCTGTAAATCTGTATCGGGAGCTCAATAACCTGTATTGAAAATCTGTATATAGAAGTGCTAAGAAATCGAAGCACAACGGAATGAAAAAGTCGTTAGAACACAAATTTAAAGATACCAAAACTTTTCTTAGTCTGAAATTTATGATTTTGTAGTTGAAAAAACGCTGGAAGTTGTTTTTGTGTTGGAGCCTTTCGAACTAATGATTTGACGAAAATCTTTCAAAATCCAATCTGAAAGTGAAACTTAATCTGATTGATCAATTGGTAATCTTTCTTCTTTACTACCTTACGTTATGGCCATCTTTTTATCTTATCAGAAGCAATTTTTGAAAGCCTAAGCAATTTTTAATCCACGCTATCAAAAATCTGTACAAATCTGTATTTTTTGCCAAAAATCTGTAATCTGCATATACAGAATCTTGGTCACAAATTTATCTGAAAAATCTGTAAAATGCAGATTAATCTGTATATGTGGCAACCCTGCTTCGCAGACCGGTGCTTTTTTTTATACCTACCGAGAGGGTCCGTTTCGTGCTTTGCTTTGTGCTGATTGGCTGCTTCAGAGCGGTCGGGCAGGTATAAAACAGCCAGCCAGGTCCGTTTTGAGCTCATTCTGTGTTTTGTTTTCAACGCGTACAGTACGGTGTAGAGAGAAAGGATAAGCAAAAGAAAGAAATAATGGCTCGTACCAAGCAGACCGCTCGTAAATCGACCGGAGGAAAGGCTCCTCGTAAGCAACTGGCGACAAAGGCTGCTCGCAAAAGTGCTCCTGCTACTGGCGGAGTGAAGAAACCCCATCGTTATCGGCCAGGAACAGTAGCCCTTCGGGAGATCCGTCGTTACCAGAAATCGACTGAGCTGTTGATTCGCAAGCTGCCGTTCCAGCGTTTAGTGCGTGAAATTGCCCAAGATTTCAAGACCGACCTTCGCTTCCAGAGTTCCGCCGTCATGGCACTGCAGGAGGCCAGCGAAGCCTATCTAGTCGGTTTGTTCGAGGACACCAATCTATGCGCGATCCACGCCAAGCGTGTTACCATCATGCCAAAGGACATCCAGCTGGCTCGTCGGATCCGTGGCGAACGTGCTTAAACAGGCTATCGGCTTTCGTTTGATCTCACAACATATACCCCAAAGGCCCTTTTCAGGGCCACCCAATCAATTACCAACGAGTTTACGAATTCGAATATTTTCCCTTAAACAATCATATACTCAGACACACACACACACAAGTTGCGCGCGCACAGAAAATGACATCCGATCCGTTGCACAATTCATGCCCCATATGGAAAGTCAGTAATCTATAGGTGTTTGAAATGTTTTCCTTATTTTTTGGTCTTTCATTTTTGTTTCTGCTAAAGTAGCAGTTGAGAGGAGAATAGACGACCTGCTGACAGACAAGCAGCACAGACAATACACATTGCTTCCCTGTTACATAGTTCAGCAAAATTTGTAACCCAGCTTGCAACACATCGTGCACTCGCCGTGTCATGCCATGTGACTGACTGCCTGACAATTCTGACGGGATTCGGCCACCAGTTACTAGTATTACTCTGCTACTGCTACTCTCAATACACTATACTATACAATATTGGTTCAAAATCATGAAAATACCAATTTGTTTCGTTCCAAGACTACCCCGACAGACGCTTGCTTGCCGTTGACATAGTCAACGTCCCATCCCCAGACGACTGGTGGGGATGTTTCTGGCGAAAGAAATACACAGCAATTGCCAATCTTTGAATAGTAGGCTAATGTTCGGTTGGGTTCGGTGCTTTCTTCCGGTACGTGACAATTTTCGGCCAATATCTATCAAATATAAGCAACACTCAAATTCGGTATCAAATCAAATCACTGCTCGAGTTCTTTGTTGCCAATCGATTGAGACTGAGAGACTGACTATGTCTGGCACGCACGCTAGACAGATGGAGGTGTCGAAGGATTATTATTATTATTTAATGGTAATACTTGCACCGTATATTTTGCATGTAAAATCCTAAATGCGCTCCACAATTCCGGTATTCTGATTTGGGAAAGATTGTTTTTTGGTTTTTGCTTCTGATGACAAATATTCTCAGCCCAGCCAGCCGTTTGTGGTACGTGAACAACACACCACACATTTGACTCGTTGTGTTAGAAAGGACTTCGGTTTGTTTGATTCTAATTTTTCACTGTCGAAATTTTTAAACATCCTCTCTCTTGGAATTGACCTGTCCTGATGTTCAGGTTTAATATTTGCAAGATGAACCAAATTCAAAAGGCAAAACAAGTTCATTACAAAAAATAGTAACCAAAATGCTTTCAGAACAACCGACACGCCCGGGCGTTGGCGACGTTGGCCAGCATTATTCGTTGGCAGTGCCATCGTGTTCCAGATTTCGGAAGGCATGTTCGGAAATATTATGCTCACGTAACATATCTGTTAGTCAAATTGTTTAAAAATTGTATTTTCCAAATGCAGAACACGGAAAAATTGAAAAGCTTAGTCACCGGTTCGTACTGCGTTTTGGTCGTTTGATCGATTTGCGCCAGACAGCAGGTTCAAGTTTGACCGATTCAATCTCGTGCGCGTCGCAACCGTCATCGAACGGGTTGTGTTAGTTGTCAAGAGAAAATATTTCTCTTCCCAATGAACCATGTTTCGTTGGAGTCCGCATTGTTTAAATGGTACTGTTTTACTATTTTTGACAATTCGAAATAAGCATGTACCGTTTGTCCGATATTGAATGCATATTTCGCTATCATCACTGCCCGTCCGGCTGTTCGCGAATGGTGGAGCAGAAAGTTCAAACATCGTAGCAAACATAAAACCACTCTTTGGCGATACTTCCGCTGCTGTCGATTCATTGTTTACAATTTAAAAACAATAGTCCAGAAAAATTACCTACACCTACCTAGCACCGAATGGTAACCGTCATGTGCGTATTCCCTAACAGGGCCGACGGATTCGGTGCCCGAACGTATCGCACGATTCTACTGCATTCACACACTCGTTTGTATTCGCTTAGTCGTTCGCTCGTTCTACCTGCTTTAGAAAAGTGCACATTAGAAAAAATGGCTGAAACTAGAGGTGTGCAAAACAGCTCATTTTGGTGAACAGCTCCGAACCGATCAGCTCACCAAAGTGAATCGATTCGATGTATCAGCTCATCAGCTCTTTTGGTTTAAACTTAAGGTTCATTTTGTACGCCGTTTTTCTTATGCACCGGTTTTCTTTCATATGCATGATCGAAATTGAATCATTGATTTGCAATGAATGCAATGCGAATTAACTTATCTTTAATTGATGTCGACTAAATTGAATCTCTTAAAGAGCCGAAGATCCGATCAGCTCGTAGCGTGTTCCCTTCGTCATAATGCAGTGAACTGGGTAGCAAATGAGTGAGCTGGTGAGCTGCGGTTCTTTTGAAAAGAGCTGTGAGCTGTCAGCTCACTTCAATGATTCGATTCACTGGAACAGCTCAGGAGCGAATTGCCCATCTCTAGCTGAAACCGCTGTTGACGTATCGGCCGCAGCTCCGGTTGCTGCTTCACCGGCCAAGGCACCGAAGAAAGCCAAAGCCGCCAAGGGAGAAGCCAAAAAACCGAAGAAGCCATCGACACATCCACCAGTCAATGACATGGTAGTGGCTGCCATCAAGACGCTGAAGGAACGCAACGGATCTTCGCTGCAGGCCATCAAGAAGTACATCGCCGCCAACTACAAGTGCGACGTCGCCAAGCTGGCCCCGTTCATCAAGAAGGCCCTGAAATCTGGCGTCGAGAAGGGAAAGCTCACCCAGACCAAGGGTTCCGGTGCATCCGGCTCGTTCAAAATCAAAGCCGGTGCCAAGCAACCGGCTGGCGAGAAGAAGCCGAAGAAGGCTGCTGCCAAAAAACCGAAGAAGGCTGCCGGAGAGAAGAAAAAGGTTGCCAAGAAACCCGCTGGCGAGAAGAAACCGAAGGCCAAAAAGCCTGCAGGTGAGAAAAAGCCGAAAGCCGCCGCTGCAAAGAAGGCTAAGGCAGCACCAGCCAAGGCCGCCAAGAAGGCTGCTGCACCGAAGCAGAAGGCCACCAAGCCATCGAAAGCCGCTGCCAACAAGCCCAAGACCCCGAAGCCAAAGAAGGCCGCGCCAGCCAAAAAAGCTGCCCCGAAGAAGGTGGCTGCCAAGAAGTAAATTGACCCATCGTCAGTCAGTCATCATCATCATGTCGAATTCTACCGTTCTTATTTCGACGGTGTTCAACAAAACAGTCCTTTTCAGGACTACCAAAAAATCCATGCAAAGAATTAATCGATATTTCCTACTTCGCTCGCTTTTGGGTAGTCCGCTTCAACAAAACTGCACAGTAAGAAAAAAAAAAAAAGTATGCTTTTATCCATCACAGCAGCACTACTTTCTGAGCGTGTGCTTCACCGACACGCTATAGTGGATAAATTGGTGCGCAGCCATAGAGCCGACCCCGCTGCTACGCGCATGCTTCTCTTGTAGTACAATCAAATATGTTCGTTCGCTCAGTCGGTAAGCAGCGACGAAAGGATCGGTAGGTGATCAAATGAAAATGCGGACGGATTATGCACGATGATTGATGAAGTCCGTTCGTAAAAATCTAGCTTGCGAAAATTCATCAATAAAAATGGTTGATGTTTTTGTTCCCAATTATATTTGTATTTTAAAACTATCCCAGTTTTCCTTTTCTTGGAAAATGAATGCCGTTATAGTTTCCATTTAGTGTAGAGCCAGTTCGGACACGGTATCGCTCTGTACGCGGTTTTTCGTATAATCATATTTAATTTAGTAGCTTGACTCTCCAGACGATTGTCGTTTTCATTCAACCAACCTTGCTTGATCGGTAAAAAAAAAATAAATCTATTCTCCAGCGCAATCGACCACCGACCATCGACTTTTCACTTGTAATGTGGGAAATTATCCTAGAAGCTATGGAAAAAAAAAAAACAAGTCTTATGGCGCTTGCATGAGTAAATATGATTGATCGATAGTAAAATAGTAAATTTCTATAAGTTCTTTATCAGAAAATTGTGGTCGTCCTGAAAAGGACGTTTTTTCGATTGGTTTCAGTGCGAATCAAGTGCAATTTAGGCCTTCTTTTCGGTTTTCTTCGGGAGCAACACTGCCTGGATGTTTGGCAGTACACCGCCCTGTGCGATGGTAACTCCGGAGAGCAGTTTGTTCAACTCCTCGTCGTTACGGATGGCCAGCTGCAGATGACGAGGGATGATTCTCGTTTTCTTGTTGTCACGGGCAGCGTTACCGGCCAATTCCAGCACTTCGGCGGCCAGGTATTCCATCACTGCCGCCAGATAGACCGGTGCACCGGCACCGACACGTTCGGCGTAGTTTCCTTTCCGAAGCAGACGGTGGATTCTGCCTACTGGGAACTGCAGACCAGCACGGTTCGAGCGGGACTTTGCCTTTCCCTTAACTTTTCCTCCTTTGCCACGGCCAGACATTTTCTTTTATGTGTTTTGTTTTCGTAAAAAATCCACGAAACGATGCTAACAGCTAGGATGCTAACTCGGTAATACTGGCTGCCGCAGTACTAACCCTCTGTTTTATACCATCTCGCTGTTTCTCGTTCTGCGAATAGGCAGAGCATAAAGCGCAAAAGAGGATCAAATTTTGACAAAGGGGCTGTCCCTACTGCGTTGCCTGTAGCAGGTATAAAACGGGGTTTCTTGGGCGAGCTAGCGTCATTTACGTGAAAACAGCTACTCTGAACGCACGTCAACGTTAGAACGATGGCACCGAAAACTAGTGGAAAGGCGGCCAAAAAATCCGGCAAGGCCCAGAAGAACATCGCCAAGGGTGATAAGAAGAAGAAGAAGATCCGCAGGAAGGAAAGCTACGCTATCTACATCTACAAAGTGTTGAAGCAGGTCCACCCTGATACCGGAGTATCCTCGAAGGCGATGAGCATCATGAACAGTTTCGTCAATGACATCTTCGAACGCATTGCATCCGAGGCATCGCGTTTGGCTCATTACAACAAACGTTCGACGATTACCTCTCGCGAAATCCAGACTGCCGTTCGTCTGCTTTTGCCAGGAGAGTTGGCCAAGCACGCCGTTTCTGAGGGAACCAAAGCCGTCACCAAGTACACCAGCTCCAAGTAAACTGAGAACAACACCGACCCCGTGTATGCGAGAACTAACAAACGGCCCTTTTAAGGGCCACAAACAAATCTACACAAAGTGTTAAATTCGAATTCTCGTGTGTTGTTTTGCTTGCTTCTTCTTTACTCGTTTCGATTGTGATGGTGGTGGCCGTTTGTGAAAGAAAGTGCAATAGAGGGAAGGTGCTGGGCAATTGGTTTGAGTGAGTTTAGTTGTTTTGAACAATCTCATCCAATTTGTGCATTACATTATGCTGGAACTGAATTCCTTGAAACCAGCCACACACCGTTGCGGAAGCGAGAGAGAGCGAATTGTTTTAGGCACTACTTTTGTACAGGGATGACCAAAGATTTCCCGCCTTTTCCGAAGAACGGCGAAAGAAGACATTGATAAAACAAAAAACTTATCACATTCTCAGAGGGTAAATTTTGAAAAGGCGTCCCATAGTAAAGTATTCTTCTATGATGCTTTGATGGTAAGACTTCATCACGAAGACGACAAGCAAATGTAAATTTCTTTCGAACATGCACTTTTTCATTTGATTGCGCGCGTGCGTGTGTGTTTGTTTTCGTGAAAATCGCAGGTTTTCGAGAAGAATAAATCTCCTGTGCCAAAATAACGAAAATGTCTCAAAATCGGACATCATCTCTAGCAACCGAAGTTTACTGTTTGCTTGTTAGGAACAATTAGATTTGTACCTGCAGGACAGAAAACATTAGTTTGTTCGATTTTGCGAGTGGTGATTTATATTTTAATAGCGATTTGAGTTAGCATTCATCATTTATCACTCATCCATCGATTATCAATGAAAGGAGATGAATTCGGAGACAAAGAACGAAAAAGAAGATTTTCCGCTTTCCAAAAACATACACCAATACATATGTATATCAACGTCATACTGGTTTACTTCAATGTATGGGTATTGGTTTTTCCCTCAGTCATAATAAAGTTCATTCTTATGTTCTCTAACTTGCTTTTCTCTCTCTCTCGCTCTCCCAACGCACCTCTGTTTGCGATAAGTTGGAACATGTTGTTCATGGCAGTCTACACACACACACACACACACACACACACACACACACACAATTTGCGCAATAGTGCAACTGAGGTATGCGATTCACAAAATTGCTTGCTACTGAAAATTGCGGAAAAGAAAACACAAGACAAATTTTTTCAATTTTGTAGGCACAAGCGTTTTGAAACACGTACAATAACGGGAAGGTATCATATAAAGATTGGTTTTTACTTTTGTCGTTAAGTTTTTTTTTTCATGTACGTATTGTTTACCTCTCGGATGGTGGTAGGTAGAAACGAACAACCGTTTATACGACGCAAAGTCAAACCGATTTCCCATATCCCATCCATGAGCATGAGCAGAGGGAGAAAAAATACCGGTTAACCTGGACTACTTTTCACTTGAGAGTTTGAGAGATTTTTCACCATTTCAACCATTTTTCGTTCAGTTGCCATTTGTCATTGTTGCTAAGCTAACCTAACCATCCGAACAGCGAGAGTTCCGTTCACTGCGTTAGGATTGAGTAAGCCGCGTTCATCGTTTGATCATGTCAACGAAACTCAACAATCGATGCTAAATAAGCAACTTGCTATTGAGTAATCTTTCAGTAATTTCTTACATGGACCGTCGGAAAACAATTCGGAGTTCCTGTTTTCCAAGTAGATAGTCTTTCCAATAGGATATTCTAATGAGCAGCAGTTTTTATTTTTCCTGCTAGAATCGCACACCAATACACACTTACCAACCACTAAACTGCGGTTCGGTCTAGACAATTGGTGTACACTGTTGCCATAGTTGTTCGTCGGTTATTTTCATTCTCTCTTTCACGCCTCTCGCATTCTCGTAGTAGCCAATATTACTCTCCTTATTGTTTACGTTCGTGTCGCTATCGTATTTGTGGCATTCGTATTCGTTCGAAAATATATGTTAGTCGAATGGTCGAAACATCATCGGATTGATGAAAATATGTTCAAACAATCAAAATTATTCGCCAATCCAACAAAACTTTCATTGGCGAGAGTGTACTGTTTAATGAACTCTTCTCTCAATGTTTCAATATTCAGTTGCAATACTTAAAGCTCTAAACGTTTTCTCGAAAAATACCGACACAAGTTACCAAGCTAATTGGATTGGTGGTACTGACGATGCTTTTGGTTGTCAATAATAAACAATGCCACGTGTAGGGGCCGCTAATGTAATGTAAATGAATATACAGACACACACACACACACACACACACACACACACACACACACACACACGCACGCGCGCGTTTATGCGACCTTGCCCTCCGGTTCTGAGACCGATGGCTGAACTTAGGTACAGCTTGATTTTCGTTTCCTCATATACACATTACATTACCATTTGTTTTTGGCCTGTGTGTGTGGCAGTGTTTATTCACCATCATGGTGGTAGCTACGATATCTTCTTCTTCTTCTTCTTTTTTTCTAGTCGGTCGTCACCATTCATGAGATGATGCCGACCGATGACACAGATACATGCGCTATATTGGATCGGTGTGTCGTCACGGATACGAACGAAAATTATTCTCTTATTTCTCGTGCGACACTTTCTCTAAGATTATATGATCAAGTTTGGATGTTTTAATGGCTGCATTTTCCGGTAAATCGATGGGAAAGATTTTCGCCATTGAACTCACATCGATCATTCTAAAATTCCGATTCGTCTGGTATGACCGATTTTGTCTTCTGTTTTCCAAACACTGAAAAAGCGGACATCATTTTCGCATCAGGTAGATACACCGATTCAGGGTAAAATTCCGAAAACGAAAATGAACAAAGGTCGCTATACTTGATTTGCGCATTATACTTTCCAGGCGTATCACAACTTTAGCAATCTTTAATTCAAAGCAATCTTAAATATTTCTTTATCACAGTGAGGTGGTCGTCCTGAAAAGGACGGGTTCTGTAAGGGGGGTAACACCAATATGTTCCGGAAATCGCAATTTAGGCCTTTTTCTCGGTTTTCTTCGGGAGCAGCACTGCCTGGATGTTTGGCAGTACACCGCCCTGTGCGATGGTAACTCCGGAGAGCAGTTTGTTCAACTCCTCGTCGTTACGGATGGCCAGCTGCAGATGGCGAGGGATGATTCTCGTTTTCTTGTTGTCACGGGCAGCGTTACCGGCCAATTCCAGCACTTCGGCGGCCAGGTATTCCATCACTGCCGCCAGATAGACCGGTGCACCGGCACCGACACGTTCGGCGTAGTTTCCCTTCCGGAGCAGACGGTGGATTCTGCCTACTGGGAACTGCAGACCAGCACGGTTTGAGCGGGACTTTGCCTTTCCCTTAACTTTTCCTCCTTTACCACGGCCAGACATTTTGTGTGTGCGTGTTTCTGCGTAAAAAATCCACGAGATGCTGTTAACGACTAGACAGCCAATTCAGTAATACTGGCTGCCGCCGTACTAACCCTCTGTTTTATATCGTCTCACTGTTTCCCGTTCTGCGAACAGGAAAAGGAATTCTAACAAAGGGGCAGTCCATGCGCCGCTCTCAATAGCAGGTATAAAACGAGCTGTCATATGGCAAATAGCGTCATTTAAGTTAAAGCAGTTACTCTGAACGTACGAGAACCGTCAAGCACGATGGCACCGAAAACCAGTGGAAAGGCAGCCAAAAAATCCGGCAAGGCCCAGAAAAACATCGCCAAGGGAGATAAGAAAAAGAAGAAGATCCGCAGGAAGGAAAGCTACGCTATCTACATCTACAAAGTGTTGAAACAGGTCCACCCTGATACCGGAGTATCCTCGAAGGCGATGAGCATCATGAACAGTTTCGTCAATGACATCTTCGAACGCATTGCATCCGAGGCATCGCGTTTGGCCCATTACAACAAACGTTCGACGATTACCTCTCGCGAAATCCAGACCGCCGTTCGTCTGCTTTTGCCAGGAGAGTTGGCCAAGCACGCCGTTTCGGAAGGAACCAAAGCCGTCACCAAGTACACTAGCTCCAAGTAAACTGAGTGAGAACAACCAAACCCCCCCGATCGTGTGTGTGCATACGAATCGCCAAGCATAATCGGCCCTTTTAAGGGCCACAAACAAATCTACACAAAGTGTTAAGTTCGCATATTTCCCTCATTCAATCACCAAACACATTTTGTTCGTTGATGATTTTACTTTCATCAGCCAACAAACACCTAACGAGAAAAACAGAACAAATTATGAACAACACAGGTACAATTGTTCTCGCGTTTCGGAGTATTCATCCATGCCATATGGACAATATATTGTTCGGAGCAAAAATATGTTGGTTTCGAAATAAAGAAAAGTATCGATTACTTTTCGGACCAATCGACAGACTTGGTCGACCAACCAAATAACAAATTGCTACACATACACATGCATGCTACTGTAAACCAACCAATGACATATCAACAGCAATCGTTTTTCTATCCTAGGCGGCTTTGAGCAAATGCTGCATGTTGTATAGTCGAAATTCGAAGCCAACAGCATTGACAGTTGACCAGAACAGTTGAATGGGAATGAATGATTTCGAAAAGATAGTTCATGTTAAACAACATAACTAATTTCTTTTCTCAAATGTTACGTTTTTCAGCGGCGCGTTAAGTAGTACTCAAGTGTCAACAGCAGTTTGAAACTCACAACCGACCAGAAATAATAATGTCGTGTTTGCTTGATGCGAAACCGAAAACCAGTTTCCACCCTAACGACTGCTGGTTAAATTGTTTGTTTGAAAACCTAGTTGTTGGACTGAAAAATCTAGTCAGTTTCGAACCCGGTTGAATTCACACTACTCACTCTATTGCACACTTCTTACTATTCTCATATCATCACCACCACCACCACCATCATCATCATCATCATCATGATTATAGATTATAATGAATACCAGCAAATGCTAACTAATTCTTTGCGAAACATATTGGTGGCCCTGAAAAGGGCCTTTTATCCTTCCGTATTATGTTATGTGTGTTCTCGTTACGACGTTTAACCTCCGAAACCATACAGAGTGCGACCCTGTCGCTTCAGAGCATACACGACATCCATGGCGGTGACGGTCTTGCGCTTGGCGTGTTCAGTGTAGGTTACTGCATCTCGGATCACATTTTCCAGGAACACCTTCAGCACTCCACGAGTTTCCTCATAGATCAGACCGGAGATACGCTTGACACCACCACGACGAGCCAGACGACGGATAGCGGGCTTGGTAATTCCCTGGATGTTATCACGAAGCACTTTACGATGACGCTTGGCGCCTCCTTTTCCGAGTCCCTTTCCTCCTTTGCCGCGACCAGTCATTTTTCTCTGCTAGCTGCTTGTTCTTGCAAGTAAGACAGTACAAGTGAAACTAATGCCACTTCGCAGCAGGGTTGCCACATTTAAATCTGCATTTTTCAGAAGAAAAATCTGTAAATCTGTATCGGGAGCTCAATAACCTGTATTGAAAATCTGTATATAGAAGTGCTAAGAAATCGAAGCACAACGGAATGAAAAAGTCGTTAGAACACAAATTTAAAGATACCAAAACTTTTCTTAGTCTGAAATTTATGATTTTGTAGTTGAAAAAACGCTGGAAGTTGTTTTTGTGTTGGAGCCTTTCGAACTAATGATTTGACGAAAATCTTTCAAAATCCAATCTGAAAGTGAAACTTAATCTGATTGATCAATTGGTAATCTTTCTTCTTTACTACCTTACGTTATGGCCATCTTTTTATCTTATCAGAAGCAATTTTTGAAAGCCTAAGCAATTTTTAATCCACGCTATCAAAAATCTGTACAAATCTGTATTTTTTGCCAAAAATCTGTAATCTGCATATACAGAATCTTGGTCACAAATTTATCTGAAAAATCTGTAAAATGCAGATTAATCTGTATATGTGGCAACCCTGCTTCGCAGACCGGTGCTTTTTTTTATACCTACCGAGAGGGTCCGTTTCGTGCTTTGCTTTGTGCTGATTGGCTGCTTCAGAGCGGTCGGGCAGGTATAAAACAGCCAGCCAGGTCCGTTTTGAGCTCATTCTGTGTTTTGTTTTCAACGCGTACAGTACGGTGTAGAGAGAAAGGATAAGCAAAAGAAAGAAATAATGGCTCGTACCAAGCAGACCGCTCGTAAATCGACCGGAGGAAAGGCTCCTCGTAAGCAACTGGCGACAAAGGCTGCTCGCAAAAGTGCTCCTGCTACTGGCGGAGTGAAGAAACCCCATCGTTATCGGCCAGGAACAGTAGCCCTTCGGGAGATCCGTCGTTACCAGAAATCGACTGAGCTGTTGATTCGCAAGCTGCCGTTCCAGCGTTTAGTGCGTGAAATTGCCCAAGATTTCAAGACCGACCTTCGCTTCCAGAGTTCCGCCGTCATGGCACTGCAGGAGGCCAGCGAAGCCTATCTAGTCGGTTTGTTCGAGGACACCAATCTATGCGCGATCCACGCCAAGCGTGTTACCATCATGCCAAAGGACATCCAGCTGGCTCGTCGGATCCGTGGCGAACGTGCTTAAACAGGCTATCGGCTTTCGTTTGATCTCACAACATATACCCCAAAGGCCCTTTTCAGGGCCACCCAATCAATTACCAACGAGTTTACGAATTCGAATATTTTCCCTTAAACAATCATATACTCAGACACACACACACACAAGTTGCGCGCGCACAGAAAATGACATCCGATCCGTTGCACAATTCATGCCCCATATGGAAAGTCAGTAATCTATAGGTGTTTGAAATGTTTTCCTTATTTTTTGGTCTTTCATTTTTGTTTCTGCTAAAGTAGCAGTTGAGAGGAGAATAGACGACCTGCTGACAGACAAGCAGCACAGACAATACACATTGCTTCCCTGTTACATAGTTCAGCAAAATTTGTAACCCAGCTTGCAACACATCGTGCACTCGCCGTGTCATGCCATGTGACTGACTGCCTGACAATTCTGACGGGATTCGGCCACCAGTTACTAGTATTACTCTGCTACTGCTACTCTCAATACACTATACTATACAATATTGGTTCAAAATCATGAAAATACCAATTTGTTTCGTTCCAAGACTACCCCGACAGACGCTTGCTTGCCGTTGACATAGTCAACGTCCCATCCCCAGACGACTGGTGGGGATGTTTCTGGCGAAAGAAATACACAGCAATTGCCAATCTTTGAATAGTAGGCTAATGTTCGGTTGGGTTCGGTGCTTTCTTCCGGTACGTGACAATTTTCGGCCAATATCTATCAAATATAAGCAACACTCAAATTCGGTATCAAATCAAATCACTGCTCGAGTTCTTTGTTGCCAATCGATTGAGACTGAGAGACTGACTATGTCTGGCACGCACGCTAGACAGATGGAGGTGTCGAAGGATTATTATTATTATTTAATGGTAATACTTGCACCGTATATTTTGCATGTAAAATCCTAAATGCGCTCCACAATTCCGGTATTCTGATTTGGGAAAGATTGTTTTTTGGTTTTTGCTTCTGATGACAAATATTCTCAGCCCAGCCAGCCGTTTGTGGTACGTGAACAACACACCACACATTTGACTCGTTGTGTTAGAAAGGACTTCGGTTTGTTTGATTCTAATTTTTCACTGTCGAAATTTTTAAACATCCTCTCTCTTGGAATTGACCTGTCCTGATGTTCAGGTTTAATATTTGCAAGATGAACCAAATTCAAATGGCAAAACAAGTTCATTACAAAAAATAGTAACCAAAATGCTTTCAGAACAACCGACACGCCCGGGCGTTGGCGACGTTGGCCAGCATTATTCGTTGGCAGTGCCATCGTGTTCCAGATTTCGGAAGGCATGTTCGGAAATATTATGCTCACGTAACATATCTGTTAGTCAAATTGTTTAAAAATTGTATTTTCCAAATGCAGAACACGGAAAAATTGAAAAGCTTAGTCACCGGTTCGTACTGCGTTTTGGTCGTTTGATCGATTTGCGCCAGACAGCAGGTTCAAGTTTGACCGATTCAATCTCGTGCGCGTCGCAACCGTCATCGAACGGGTTGTGTTAGTTGTCAAGAGAAAATATTTCTCTTCCCAATGAACCATGTTTCGTTGGAGTCCGCATTGTTTAAATGGTACTGTTTTACTATTTTTGACAATTCGAAATAAGCATGTACCGTTTGTCCGATATTGAATGCATATTTCGCTATCATCACTGCCCGTCCGGCTGTTCGCGAATGGTGGAGCAGAAAGTTCAAACATCGTAGCAAACATAAAACCACTCTTTGGCGATACTTCCGCTGCTGTCGATTCATTGTTTACAATTTAAAAACAATAGTCCAGAAAAATTACCTACACCTACCTAGCACCGAATGGTAACCGTCATGTGCGTATTCCCTAACAGGGCCGACGGATTCGGTGCCCGAACGTATCGCACGATTCTACTGCATTCACACACTCGTTTGTATTCGCTTAGTCGTTCGCTCGTTCTACCTGCTTTAGAAAAGTGCACATTAGAAAAAATGGCTGAAACCGCTGTTGACGTATCGGCCGCAGCTCCGGTTGCTGCTTCACCGGCCAAGGCACCGAAGAAAGCCAAAGCCGCCAAGGGAGAAGCCAAAAAACCGAAGAAGCCATCGACACATCCACCAGTCAATGACATGGTAGTGGCTGCCATCAAGACGCTGAAGGAACGCAACGGATCTTCGCTGCAGGCCATCAAGAAGTACATCGCCGCCAACTACAAGTGCGACGTCGCCAAGCTGGCCCCGTTCATCAAGAAGGCCCTGAAATCTGGCGTCGAGAAGGGAAAGCTCACCCAGACCAAGGGTTCCGGTGCATCCGGCTCGTTCAAAATCAAAGCCGGTGCCAAGCAACCGGCTGGCGAGAAGAAGCCGAAGAAGGCTGCTGCCAAAAAACCGAAGAAGGCTGCCGGAGAGAAGAAAAAGGTTGCCAAGAAACCCGCTGGCGAGAAGAAACCGAAGGCCAAAAAGCCTGCAGGTGAGAAAAAGCCGAAAGCCGCCGCTGCAAAGAAGGCTAAGGCAGCACCAGCCAAGGCCGCCAAGAAGGCTGCTGCACCGAAGCAGAAGGCCACCAAGCCATCGAAAGCCGCTGCCAACAAGCCCAAGACCCCGAAGCCAAAGAAGGCCGCGCCAGCCAAAAAAGCTGCCCCGAAGAAGGTGGCTGCCAAGAAGTAAATTGACCCATCGTCAGTCAGTCATCATCATCATGTCGAATTCTACCGTTCTTATTTCGACGGTGTTCAACAAAACAGTCCTTTTCAGGACTACCAAAAAATCCATGCAAAGAATTAATCGATATTTCCTACTTCGCTCGCTTTTGGGTAGTCCGCTTCAACAAAACTGCACAGTAAGAAAAAAAAAAAAAGTATGCTTTTATCCATCACAGCAGCACTACTTTCTGAGCGTGTGCTTCACCGACACGCTATAGTGGATAAATTGGTGCGCAGCCATAGAGCCGACCCCGCTGCTACGCGCATGCTTCTCTTGTAGTACAATCAAATATGTTCGTTCGCTCAGTCGGTAAGCAGCGACGAAAGGATCGGTAGGTGATCAAATGAAAATGCGGACGGATTATGCACGATGATTGATGAAGTCCGTTCGTAAAAATCTAGCTTGCGAAAATTCATCAATAAAAATGGTTGATGTTTTTGTTCCCAATTATATTTGTATTTTAAAACTATCCCAGTTTTCCTTTTCTTGGAAAATGAATGCCGTTATAGTTTCCATTTAGTGTAGAGCCAGTTCGGACACGGTATCGCTCTGTACGCGGTTTTTCGTATAATCATATTTAATTTAGTAGCTTGACTCTCCAGACGATTGTCGTTTTCATTCAACCAACCTTGCTTGATCGGTAAAAAAAAAATAAATCTATTCTCCAGCGCAATCGACCACCGACCATCGACTTTTCACTTGTAATGTGGGAAATTATCCTAGAAGCTATGGAAAAAAAAAAAACAAGTCTTATGGCGCTTGCATGAGTAAATATGATTGATCGATAGTAAAATAGTAAATTTCTATAAGTTCTTTATCAGAAAATTGTGGTCGTCCTGAAAAGGACGTTTTTTCGATTGGTTTCAGTGCGAATCAAGTGCAATTTAGGCCTTCTTTTCGGTTTTCTTCGGGAGCAACACTGCCTGGATGTTTGGCAGTACACCGCCCTGTGCGATGGTAACTCCGGAGAGCAGTTTGTTCAACTCCTCGTCGTTACGGATGGCCAGCTGCAGATGACGAGGGATGATTCTCGTTTTCTTGTTGTCACGGGCAGCGTTACCGGCCAATTCCAGCACTTCGGCGGCCAGGTATTCCATCACTGCCGCCAGATAGACCGGTGCACCGGCACCGACACGTTCGGCGTAGTTTCCTTTCCGAAGCAGACGGTGGATTCTGCCTACTGGGAACTGCAGACCAGCACGGTTCGAGCGGGACTTTGCCTTTCCCTTAACTTTTCCTCCTTTGCCACGGCCAGACATTTTCTTTTATGTGTTTTGTTTTCGTAAAAAATCCACGAAACGATGCTAACAGCTAGGATGCTAACTCGGTAATACTGGCTGCCGCAGTACTAACCCTCTGTTTTATACCATCTCGCTGTTTCTCGTTCTGCGAATAGGCAGAGCATAAAGCGCAAAAGAGGATCAAATTTTGACAAAGGGGCTGTCCCTACTGCGTTGCCTGTAGCAGGTATAAAACGGGGTTTCTTGGGCGAGCTAGCGTCATTTACGTGAAAACAGCTACTCTGAACGCACGTCAACGTTAGAACGATGGCACCGAAAACTAGTGGAAAGGCGGCCAAAAAATCCGGCAAGGCCCAGAAGAACATCGCCAAGGGTGATAAGAAGAAGAAGAAGATCCGCAGGAAGGAAAGCTACGCTATCTACATCTACAAAGTGTTGAAGCAGGTCCACCCTGATACCGGAGTATCCTCGAAGGCGATGAGCATCATGAACAGTTTCGTCAATGACATCTTCGAACGCATTGCATCCGAGGCATCGCGTTTGGCTCATTACAACAAACGTTCGACGATTACCTCTCGCGAAATCCAGACTGCCGTTCGTCTGCTTTTGCCAGGAGAGTTGGCCAAGCACGCCGTTTCTGAGGGAACCAAAGCCGTCACCAAGTACACCAGCTCCAAGTAAACTGAGAACAACACCGACCCCGTGTATGCGAGAACTAACAAACGGCCCTTTTAAGGGCCACAAACAAATCTACACAAAGTGTTAAATTCGAATTCTCGTGTGTTGTTTTGCTTGCTTCTTCTTTACTCGTTTCGATTGTGATGGTGGTGGCCGTTTGTGAAAGAAAGTGCAATAGAGGGAAGGTGCTGGGCAATTGGTTTGAGTGAGTTTAGTTGTTTTGAACAATCTCATCCAATTTGTGCATTACATTATGCTGGAACTGAATTCCTTGAAACCAGCCACACACCGTTGCGGAAGCGAGAGAGAGCGAATTGTTTTAGGCACTACTTTTGTACAGGGATGACCAAAGATTTCCCGCCTTTTCCGAAGAACGGCGAAAGAAGACATTGATAAAACAAAAAACTTATCACATTCTCAGAGGGTAAATTTTGAAAAGGCGTCCCATAGTAAAGTATTCTTCTATGATGCTTTGATGGTAAGACTTCATCACGAAGACGACAAGCAAATGTAAATTTCTTTCGAACATGCACTTTTTCATTTGATTGCGCGCGTGCGTGTGTGTTTGTTTTCGTGAAAATCGCAGGTTTTCGAGAAGAATAAATCTCCTGTGCCAAAATAACGAAAATGTCTCAAAATCGGACATCATCTCTAGCAACCGAAGTTTACTGTTTGCTTGTTAGGAACAATTAGATTTGTACCTGCAGGACAGAAAACATTAGTTTGTTCGATTTTGCGAGTGGTGATTTATATTTTAATAGCGATTTGAGTTAGCATTCATCATTTATCACTCATCCATCGATTATCAATGAAAGGAGATGAATTCGGAGACAAAGAACGAAAAAGAAGATTTTCCGCTTTCCAAAAACATACACCAATACATATGTATATCAACGTCATACTGGTTTACTTCAATGTATGGGTATTGGTTTTTCCCTCAGTCATAATAAAGTTCATTCTTATGTTCTCTAACTTGCTTTTCTCTCTCTCTCGCTCTCCCAACGCACCTCTGTTTGCGATAAGTTGGAACATGTTGTTCATGGCAGTCTACACACACACACACACACACACACACACACACACACACACACACACACAATTTGCGCAATAGTGCAACTGAGGTATGCGATTCACAAAATTGCTTGCTACTGAAAATTGCGGAAAAGAAAACACAAGACAAATTTTTTCAATTTTGTAGGCACAAGCGTTTTGAAACACGTACAATAACGGGAAGGTATCATATAAAGATTGGTTTTTACTTTTGTCGTTAAGTTTTTTTTTTTCATGTACGTATTGTTTACCTCTCGGATGGTGGTAGGTAGAAACGAACAACCGTTTATACGACGCAAAGTCAAACCGATTTCCCATATCCCATCCATGAGCATGAGCAGAGGGAGAAAAAATACCGGTTAACCTGGACTACTTTTCACTTGAGAGTTTGAGAGATTTTTCACCATTTCAACCATTTTTCGTTCAGTTGCCATTTGTCATTGTTGCTAAGCTAACCTAACCATCCGAACAGCGAGAGTTCCGTTCACTGCGTTAGGATTGAGTAAGCCGCGTTCATCGTTTGATCATGTCAACGAAACTCAACAATCGATGCTAAATAAGCAACTTGCTATTGAGTAATCTTTCAGTAATTTCTTACATGGACCGTCGGAAAACAATTCGGAGTTCCTGTTTTCCAAGTAGATAGTCTTTCCAATAGGATATTCTAATGAGCAGCAGTTTTTATTTTTCCTGCTAGAATCGCACACCAATACACACTTACCAACCACTAAACTGCGGTTCGGTCTAGACAATTGGTGTACACTGTTGCCATAGTTGTTCGTCGGTTATTTTCATTCTCTCTTTCACGCCTCTCGCATTCTCGTAGTAGCCAATATTACTCTCCTTATTGTTTACGTTCGTGTCGCTATCGTATTTGTGGCATTCGTATTCGTTCGAAAATATATGTTAGTCGAATGGTCGAAACATCATCGGATTGATGAAAATATGTTCAAACAATCAAAATTATTCGCCAATCCAACAAAACTTTCATTGGCGAGAGTGTACTGTTTAATGAACTCTTCTCTCAATGTTTCAATATTCAGTTGCAATACTTAAAGCTCTAAACGTTTTCTCGAAAAATACCGACACAAGTTACCAAGCTAATTGGATTGGTGGTACTGACGATGCTTTTGGTTGTCAATAATAAACAATGCCACGTGTAGGGGCCGCTAATGTAATGTAAATGAATATACAGACACACACACACACACACACACACACACACACACACACACGCACGCGCGCGTTTATGCGACCTTGCCCTCCGGTTCTGAGACCGATGGCTGAACTTAGGTACAGCTTGATTTTCGTTTCCTCATATACACATTACATTACCATTTGTTTTTGGCCTGTGTGTGTGGCAGTGTTTATTCACCATCATGGTGGTAGCTACGATATCTTCTTCTTCTTCTTCTTTTTTTCTAGTCGGTCGTCACCATTCATGAGATGATGCCGACCGATGACACAGATACATGCGCTATATTGGATCGGTGTGTCGTCACGGATACGAACGAAAATTATTCTCTTATTTCTCGTGCGACACTTTCTCTAAGATTATATGATCAAGTTTGGATGTTTTAATGGCTGCATTTTCCGGTAAATCGATGGGAAAGATTTTCGCCATTGAACTCACATCGATCATTCTAAAATTCCGATTCGTCTGGTATGACCGATTTTGTCTTCTGTTTTCCAAACACTGAAAAAGCGGACATCATTTTCGCATCAGGTAGATACACCGATTCAGGGTAAAATTCCGAAAACGAAAATGAACAAAGGTCGCTATACTTGATTTGCGCATTATACTTTCCAGGCGTATCACAACTTTAGCAATCTTTAATTCAAAGCAATCTTAAATATTTCTTTATCACAGTGAGGTGGTCGTCCTGAAAAGGACGGGTTCTGTAAGGGGGGTAACACCAATATGTTCCGGAAATCGCAATTTAGGCCTTTTTCTCGGTTTTCTTCGGGAGCAGCACTGCCTGGATGTTTGGCAGTACACCGCCCTGTGCGATGGTAACTCCGGAGAGCAGTTTGTTCAACTCCTCGTCGTTACGGATGGCCAGCTGCAGATGGCGAGGGATGATTCTCGTTTTCTTGTTGTCACGGGCAGCGTTACCGGCCAATTCCAGCACTTCGGCGGCCAGGTATTCCATCACTGCCGCCAGATAGACCGGTGCACCGGCACCGACACGTTCGGCGTAGTTTCCCTTCCGGAGCAGACGGTGGATTCTGCCTACTGGGAACTGCAGACCAGCACGGTTTGAGCGGGACTTTGCCTTTCCCTTAACTTTTCCTCCTTTACCACGGCCAGACATTTTGTGTGTGCGTGTTTCTGCGTAAAAAATCCACGAGATGCTGTTAACGACTAGACAGCCAATTCAGTAATACTGGCTGCCGCCGTACTAACCCTCTGTTTTATATCGTCTCACTGTTTCCCGTTCTGCGAACAGGAAAAGGAATTCTAACAAAGGGGCAGTCCATGCGCCGCTCTCAATAGCAGGTATAAAACGAGCTGTCATATGGCAAATAGCGTCATTTAAGTTAAAGCAGTTACTCTGAACGTACGAGAACCGTCAAGCACGATGGCACCGAAAACCAGTGGAAAGGCAGCCAAAAAATCCGGCAAGGCCCAGAAAAACATCGCCAAGGGAGATAAGAAAAAGAAGAAGATCCGCAGGAAGGAAAGCTACGCTATCTACATCTACAAAGTGTTGAAACAGGTCCACCCTGATACCGGAGTATCCTCGAAGGCGATGAGCATCATGAACAGTTTCGTCAATGACATCTTCGAACGCATTGCATCCGAGGCATCGCGTTTGGCCCATTACAACAAACGTTCGACGATTACCTCTCGCGAAATCCAGACCGCCGTTCGTCTGCTTTTGCCAGGAGAGTTGGCCAAGCACGCCGTTTCGGAAGGAACCAAAGCCGTCACCAAGTACACTAGCTCCAAGTAAACTGAGTGAGAACAACCAAACCCCCCCGATCGTGTGTGTGCATACGAATCGCCAAGCATAATCGGCCCTTTTAAGGGCCACAAACAAATCTACACAAAGTGTTAAGTTCGCATATTTCCCTCATTCAATCACCAAACACATTTTGTTCGTTGATGATTTTACTTTCATCAGCCAACAAACACCTAACGAGAAAAACAGAACAAATTATGAACAACACAGGTACAATTGTTCTCGCGTTTCGGAGTATTCATCCATGCCATATGGACAATATATTGTTCGGAGCAAAAATATGTTGGTTTCGAAATAAAGAAAAGTATCGATTACTTTTCGGACCAATCGACAGACTTGGTCGACCAACCAAATAACAAATTGCTACACATACACATGCATGCTACTGTAAACCAACCAATGACATATCAACAGCAATCGTTTTTCTATCCTAGGCGGCTTTGAGCAAATGCTGCATGTTGTATAGTCGAAATTCGAAGCCAACAGCATTGACAGTTGACCAGAACAGTTGAATGGGAATGAATGATTTCGAAAAGATAGTTCATGTTAAACAACATAACTAATTTCTTTTCTCAAATGTTACGTTTTTCAGCGGCGCGTTAAGTAGTACTCAAGTGTCAACAGCAGTTTGAAACTCACAACCGACCAGAAATAATAATGTCGTGTTTGCTTGATGCGAAACCGAAAACCAGTTTCCACCCTAACGACTGCTGGTTAAATTGTTTGTTTGAAAACCTAGTTGTTGGACTGAAAAATCTAGTCAGTTTCGAACCCGGTTGAATTCACACTACTCACTCTATTGCACACTTCTTACTATTCTCATATCATCACCACCACCACCATCATCATCATCATCATCATGATTATAGATTATAATGAATACCAGCAAATGCTAACTAATTCTTTGCGAAACATATTGGTGGCCCTGAAAAGGGCCTTTTATCCTTCCGTATTATGTTATGTGTGTTCTCGTTACGACGTTTAACCTCCGAAACCATACAGAGTGCGACCCTGTCGCTTCAGAGCATACACGACATCCATGGCGGTGACGGTCTTGCGCTTGGCGTGTTCAGTGTAGGTTACTGCATCTCGGATCACATTTTCCAGGAACACCTTCAGCACTCCACGAGTTTCCTCATAGATCAGACCGGAGATACGCTTGACACCACCACGACGAGCCAGACGACGGATAGCGGGCTTGGTAATTCCCTGGATGTTATCACGAAGCACTTTACGATGACGCTTGGCGCCTCCTTTTCCGAGTCCCTTTCCTCCTTTGCCGCGACCAGTCATTTTTCTCTGCTAGCTGCTTGTTCTTGCAAGTAAGACAGTACAAGTGAAACTAATGCCACTTCGCAGCAGGGTTGCCACATTTAAATCTGCATTTTTCAGAAGAAAAATCTGTAAATCTGTATCGGGAGCTCAATAACCTGTATTGAAAATCTGTATATAGAAGTGCTAAGAAATCGAAGCACAACGGAATGAAAAAGTCGTTAGAACACAAATTTAAAGATACCAAAACTTTTCTTAGTCTGAAATTTATGATTTTGTAGTTGAAAAAACGCTGGAAGTTGTTTTTGTGTTGGAGCCTTTCGAACTAATGATTTGACGAAAATCTTTCAAAATCCAATCTGAAAGTGAAACTTAATCTGATTGATCAATTGGTAATCTTTCTTCTTTACTACCTTACGTTATGGCCATCTTTTTATCTTATCAGAAGCAATTTTTGAAAGCCTAAGCAATTTTTAATCCACGCTATCAAAAATCTGTACAAATCTGTATTTTTTGCCAAAAATCTGTAATCTGCATATACAGAATCTTGGTCACAAATTTATCTGAAAAATCTGTAAAATGCAGATTAATCTGTATATGTGGCAACCCTGCTTCGCAGACCGGTGCTTTTTTTTATACCTACCGAGAGGGTCCGTTTCGTGCTTTGCTTTGTGCTGATTGGCTGCTTCAGAGCGGTCGGGCAGGTATAAAACAGCCAGCCAGGTCCGTTTTGAGCTCATTCTGTGTTTTGTTTTCAACGCGTACAGTACGGTGTAGAGAGAAAGGATAAGCAAAAGAAAGAAATAATGGCTCGTACCAAGCAGACCGCTCGTAAATCGACCGGAGGAAAGGCTCCTCGTAAGCAACTGGCGACAAAGGCTGCTCGCAAAAGTGCTCCTGCTACTGGCGGAGTGAAGAAACCCCATCGTTATCGGCCAGGAACAGTAGCCCTTCGGGAGATCCGTCGTTACCAGAAATCGACTGAGCTGTTGATTCGCAAGCTGCCGTTCCAGCGTTTAGTGCGTGAAATTGCCCAAGATTTCAAGACCGACCTTCGCTTCCAGAGTTCCGCCGTCATGGCACTGCAGGAGGCCAGCGAAGCCTATCTAGTCGGTTTGTTCGAGGACACCAATCTATGCGCGATCCACGCCAAGCGTGTTACCATCATGCCAAAGGACATCCAGCTGGCTCGTCGGATCCGTGGCGAACGTGCTTAAACAGGCTATCGGCTTTCGTTTGATCTCACAACATATACCCCAAAGGCCCTTTTCAGGGCCACCCAATCAATTACCAACGAGTTTACGAATTCGAATATTTTCCCTTAAACAATCATATACTCAGACACACACACACACAAGTTGCGCGCGCACAGAAAATGACATCCGATCCGTTGCACAATTCATGCCCCATATGGAAAGTCAGTAATCTATAGGTGTTTGAAATGTTTTCCTTATTTTTTGGTCTTTCATTTTTGTTTCTGCTAAAGTAGCAGTTGAGAGGAGAATAGACGACCTGCTGACAGACAAGCAGCACAGACAATACACATTGCTTCCCTGTTACATAGTTCAGCAAAATTTGTAACCCAGCTTGCAACACATCGTGCACTCGCCGTGTCATGCCATGTGACTGACTGCCTGACAATTCTGACGGGATTCGGCCACCAGTTACTAGTATTACTCTGCTACTGCTACTCTCAATACACTATACTATACAATATTGGTTCAAAATCATGAAAATACCAATTTGTTTCGTTCCAAGACTACCCCGACAGACGCTTGCTTGCCGTTGACATAGTCAACGTCCCATCCCCAGACGACTGGTGGGGATGTTTCTGGCGAAAGAAATACACAGCAATTGCCAATCTTTGAATAGTAGGCTAATGTTCGGTTGGGTTCGGTGCTTTCTTCCGGTACGTGACAATTTTCGGCCAATATCTATCAAATATAAGCAACACTCAAATTCGGTATCAAATCAAATCACTGCTCGAGTTCTTTGTTGCCAATCGATTGAGACTGAGAGACTGACTATGTCTGGCACGCACGCTAGACAGATGGAGGTGTCGAAGGATTATTATTATTATTTAATGGTAATACTTGCACCGTATATTTTGCATGTAAAATCCTAAATGCGCTCCACAATTCCGGTATTCTGATTTGGGAAAGATTGTTTTTTGGTTTTTGCTTCTGATGACAAATATTCTCAGCCCAGCCAGCCGTTTGTGGTACGTGAACAACACACCACACATTTGACTCGTTGTGTTAGAAAGGACTTCGGTTTGTTTGATTCTAATTTTTCACTGTCGAAATTTTTAAACATCCTCTCTCTTGGAATTGACCTGTCCTGATGTTCAGGTTTAATATTTGCAAGATGAACCAAATTCAAAAGGCAAAACAAGTTCATTACAAAAAATAGTAACCAAAATGCTTTCAGAACAACCGACACGCCCGGGCGTTGGCGACGTTGGCCAGCATTATTCGTTGGCAGTGCCATCGTGTTCCAGATTTCGGAAGGCATGTTCGGAAATATTATGCTCACGTAACATATCTGTTAGTCAAATTGTTTAAAAATTGTATTTTCCAAATGCAGAACACGGAAAAATTGAAAAGCTTAGTCACCGGTTCGTACTGCGTTTTGGTCGTTTGATCGATTTGCGCCAGACAGCAGGTTCAAGTTTGACCGATTCAATCTCGTGCGCGTCGCAACCGTCATCGAACGGGTTGTGTTAGTTGTCAAGAGAAAATATTTCTCTTCCCAATGAACCATGTTTCGTTGGAGTCCGCATTGTTTAAATGGTACTGTTTTACTATTTTTGACAATTCGAAATAAGCATGTACCGTTTGTCCGATATTGAATGCATATTTCGCTATCATCACTGCCCGTCCGGCTGTTCGCGAATGGTGGAGCAGAAAGTTCAAACATCGTAGCAAACATAAAACCACTCTTTGGCGATACTTCCGCTGCTGTCGATTCATTGTTTACAATTTAAAAACAATAGTCCAGAAAAATTACCTACACCTACCTAGCACCGAATGGTAACCGTCATGTGCGTATTCCCTAACAGGGCCGACGGATTCGGTGCCCGAACGTATCGCACGATTCTACTGCATTCACACACTCGTTTGTATTCGCTTAGTCGTTCGCTCGTTCTACCTGCTTTAGAAAAGTGCACATTAGAAAAAATGGCTGAAACCGCTGTTGACGTATCGGCCGCAGCTCCGGTTGCTGCTTCACCGGCCAAGGCACCGAAGAAAGCCAAAGCCGCCAAGGGAGAAGCCAAAAAACCGAAGAAGCCATCGACACATCCACCAGTCAATGACATGGTAGTGGCTGCCATCAAGACGCTGAAGGAACGCAACGGATCTTCGCTGCAGGCCATCAAGAAGTACATCGCCGCCAACTACAAGTGCGACGTCGCCAAGCTGGCCCCGTTCATCAAGAAGGCCCTGAAATCTGGCGTCGAGAAGGGAAAGCTCACCCAGACCAAGGGTTCCGGTGCATCCGGCTCGTTCAAAATCAAAGCCGGTGCCAAGCAACCGGCTGGCGAGAAGAAGCCGAAGAAGGCTGCTGCCAAAAAACCGAAGAAGGCTGCCGGAGAGAAGAAAAAGGTTGCCAAGAAACCCGCTGGCGAGAAGAAACCGAAGGCCAAAAAGCCTGCAGGTGAGAAAAAGCCGAAAGCCGCCGCTGCAAAGAAGGCTAAGGCAGCACCAGCCAAGGCCGCCAAGAAGGCTGCTGCACCGAAGCAGAAGGCCACCAAGCCATCGAAAGCCGCTGCCAACAAGCCCAAGACCCCGAAGCCAAAGAAGGCCGCGCCAGCCAAAAAAGCTGCCCCGAAGAAGGTGGCTGCCAAGAAGTAAATTGACCCATCGTCAGTCAGTCATCATCATCATGTCGAATTCTACCGTTCTTATTTCGACGGTGTTCAACAAAACAGTCCTTTTCAGGACTACCAAAAAATCCATGCAAAGAATTAATCGATATTTCCTACTTCGCTCGCTTTTGGGTAGTCCGCTTCAACAAAACTGCACAGTAAGAAAAAAAAAAAAAGTATGCTTTTATCCATCACAGCAGCACTACTTTCTGAGCGTGTGCTTCACCGACACGCTATAGTGGATAAATTGGTGCGCAGCCATAGAGCCGACCCCGCTGCTACGCGCATGCTTCTCTTGTAGTACAATCAAATATGTTCGTTCGCTCAGTCGGTAAGCAGCGACGAAAGGATCGGTAGGTGATCAAATGAAAATGCGGACGGATTATGCACGATGATTGATGAAGTCCGTTCGTAAAAATCTAGCTTGCGAAAATTCATCAATAAAAATGGTTGATGTTTTTGTTCCCAATTATATTTGTATTTTAAAACTATCCCAGTTTTCCTTTTCTTGGAAAATGAATGCCGTTATAGTTTCCATTTAGTGTAGAGCCAGTTCGGACACGGTATCGCTCTGTACGCGGTTTTTCGTATAATCATATTTAATTTAGTAGCTTGACTCTCCAGACGATTGTCGTTTTCATTCAACCAACCTTGCTTGATCGGTAAAAAAAAAATAAATCTATTCTCCAGCGCAATCGACCACCGACCATCGACTTTTCACTTGTAATGTGGGAAATTATCCTAGAAGCTATGGAAAAAAAAAAAACAAGTCTTATGGCGCTTGCATGAGTAAATATGATTGATCGATAGTAAAATAGTAAATTTCTATAAGTTCTTTATCAGAAAATTGTGGTCGTCCTGAAAAGGACGTTTTTTCGATTGGTTTCAGTGCGAATCAAGTGCAATTTAGGCCTTCTTTTCGGTTTTCTTCGGGAGCAACACTGCCTGGATGTTTGGCAGTACACCGCCCTGTGCGATGGTAACTCCGGAGAGCAGTTTGTTCAACTCCTCGTCGTTACGGATGGCCAGCTGCAGATGACGAGGGATGATTCTCGTTTTCTTGTTGTCACGGGCAGCGTTACCGGCCAATTCCAGCACTTCGGCGGCCAGGTATTCCATCACTGCCGCCAGATAGACCGGTGCACCGGCACCGACACGTTCGGCGTAGTTTCCTTTCCGAAGCAGACGGTGGATTCTGCCTACTGGGAACTGCAGACCAGCACGGTTCGAGCGGGACTTTGCCTTTCCCTTAACTTTTCCTCCTTTGCCACGGCCAGACATTTTCTTTTATGTGTTTTGTTTTCGTAAAAAATCCACGAAACGATGCTAACAGCTAGGATGCTAACTCGGTAATACTGGCTGCCGCAGTACTAACCCTCTGTTTTATACCATCTCGCTGTTTCTCGTTCTGCGAATAGGCAGAGCATAAAGCGCAAAAGAGGATCAAATTTTGACAAAGGGGCTGTCCCTACTGCGTTGCCTGTAGCAGGTATAAAACGGGGTTTCTTGGGCGAGCTAGCGTCATTTACGTGAAAACAGCTACTCTGAACGCACGTCAACGTTAGAACGATGGCACCGAAAACTAGTGGAAAGGCGGCCAAAAAATCCGGCAAGGCCCAGAAGAACATCGCCAAGGGTGATAAGAAGAAGAAGAAGATCCGCAGGAAGGAAAGCTACGCTATCTACATCTACAAAGTGTTGAAGCAGGTCCACCCTGATACCGGAGTATCCTCGAAGGCGATAAGCATCATGAACAGTTTCGTCAATGACATCTTCGAACGCATTGCATCCGAGGCATCGCGTTTGGCTCATTACAACAAACGTTCGACGATTACCTCTCGCGAAATCCAGACTGCCGTTCGTCTGCTTTTGCCAGGAGAGTTGGCCAAGCACGCCGTTTCTGAGGGAACCAAAGCCGTCACCAAGTACACCAGCTCCAAGTAAACTGAGAACAACACCGACCCCGTGTATGCGAGAACTAACAAACGGCCCTTTTAAGGGCCACAAACAAATCTACACAAAGTGTTAAATTCGAATTCTCGTGTGTTGTTTTGCTTGCTTCTTCTTTACTCGTTTCGATTGTGATGGTGGTGGCCGTTTGTGAAAGAAAGTGCAATAGAGGGAAGGTGCTGGGCAATTGGTTTGAGTGAGTTTAGTTGTTTTGAACAATCTCATCCAATTTGTGCATTACATTATGCTGGAACTGAATTCCTTGAAACCAGCCACACACCGTTGCGGAAGCGAGAGAGAGCGAATTGTTTTAGGCACTACTTTTGTACAGGGATGACCAAAGATTTCCCGCCTTTTCCGAAGAACGGCGAAAGAAGACATTGATAAAACAAAAAACTTATCACATTCTCAGAGGGTAAATTTTGAAAAGGCGTCCCATAGTAAAGTATTCTTCTATGATGCTTTGATGGTAAGACTTCATCACGAAGACGACAAGCAAATGTAAATTTCTTTCGAACATGCACTTTTTCATTTGATTGCGCGCGTGCGTGTGTGTTTGTTTTCGTGAAAATCGCAGGTTTTCGAGAAGAATAAATCTCCTGTGCCAAAATAACGAAAATGTCTCAAAATCGGACATCATCTCTAGCAACCGAAGTTTACTGTTTGCTTGTTAGGAACAATTAGATTTGTACCTGCAGGACAGAAAACATTAGTTTGTTCGATTTTGCGAGTGGTGATTTATATTTTAATAGCGATTTGAGTTAGCATTCATCATTTATCACTCATCCATCGATTATCAATGAAAGGAGATGAATTCGGAGACAAAGAACGAAAAAGAAGATTTTCCGCTTTCCAAAAACATACACCAATACATATGTATATCAACGTCATACTGGTTTACTTCAATGTATGGGTATTGGTTTTTCCCTCAGTCATAATAAAGTTCATTCTTATGTTCTCTAACTTGCTTTTCTCTCTCTCTCGCTCTCCCAACGCACCTCTGTTTGCGATAAGTTGGAACATGTTGTTCATGGCAGTCTACACACACACACACACACACACACACACACACACACACACACACACACAATTTGCGCAATAGTGCAACTGAGGTATGCGATTCACAAAATTGCTTGCTACTGAAAATTGCGGAAAAGAAAACACAAGACAAATTTTTTCAATTTTGTAGGCACAAGCGTTTTGAAACACGTACAATAACGGGAAGGTATCATATAAAGATTGGTTTTTACTTTTGTCGTTAAGTTTTTTTTTTCATGTACGTATTGTTTACCTCTCGGATGGTGGTAGGTAGAAACGAACAACCGTTTATACGACGCAAAGTCAAACCGATTTCCCATATCCCATCCATGAGCATGAGCAGAGGGAGAAAAAATACCGGTTAACCTGGACTACTTTTCACTTGAGAGTTTGAGAGATTTTTCACCATTTCAACCATTTTTCGTTCAGTTGCCATTTGTCATTGTTGCTAAGCTAACCTAACCATCCGAACAGCGAGAGTTCCGTTCACTGCGTTAGGATTGAGTAAGCCGCGTTCATCGTTTGATCATGTCAACGAAACTCAACAATCGATGCTAAATAAGCAACTTGCTATTGAGTAATCTTTCAGTAATTTCTTACATGGACCGTCGGAAAACAATTCGGAGTTCCTGTTTTCCAAGTAGATAGTCTTTCCAATAGGATATTCTAATGAGCAGCAGTTTTTATTTTTCCTGCTAGAATCGCACACCAATACACACTTACCAACCACTAAACTGCGGTTCGGTCTAGACAATTGGTGTACACTGTTGCCATAGTTGTTCGTCGGTTATTTTCATTCTCTCTTTCACGCCTCTCGCATTCTCGTAGTAGCCAATATTACTCTCCTTATTGTTTACGTTCGTGTCGCTATCGTATTTGTGGCATTCGTATTCGTTCGAAAATATATGTTAGTCGAATGGTCGAAACATCATCGGATTGATGAAAATATGTTCAAACAATCAAAATTATTCGCCAATCCAACAAAACTTTCATTGGCGAGAGTGTACTGTTTAATGAACTCTTCTCTCAATGTTTCAATATTCAGTTGCAATACTTAAAGCTCTAAACGTTTTCTCGAAAAATACCGACACAAGTTACCAAGCTAATTGGATTGGTGGTACTGACGATGCTTTTGGTTGTCAATAATAAACAATGCCACGTGTAGGGGCCGCTAATGTAATGTAAATGAATATACAGACACACACACACACACACACACACACACACACACACACACACACACACACGCACGCGCGCGTTTATGCGACCTTGCCCTCCGGTTCTGAGACCGATGGCTGAACTTAGGTACAGCTTGATTTTCGTTTCCTCATATACACATTACATTACCATTTGTTTTTGGCCTGTGTGTGTGGCAGTGTTTATTCACCATCATGGTGGTAGCTACGATATCTTCTTCTTCTTCTTCTTTTTTTCTAGTCGGTCGTCACCATTCATGAGATGATGCCGACCGATGACACAGATACATGCGCTATATTGGATCGGTGTGTCGTCACGGATACGAACGAAAATTATTCTCTTATTTCTCGTGCGACACTTTCTCTAAGATTATATGATCAAGTTTGGATGTTTTAATGGCTGCATTTTCCGGTAAATCGATGGGAAAGATTTTCGCCATTGAACTCACATCGATCATTCTAAAATTCCGATTCGTCTGGTATGACCGATTTTGTCTTCTGTTTTCCAAACACTGAAAAAGCGGACATCATTTTCGCATCAGGTAGATACACCGATTCAGGGTAAAATTCCGAAAACGAAAATGAACAAAGGTCGCTATACTTGATTTGCGCATTATACTTTCCAGGCGTATCACAACTTTAGCAATCTTTAATTCAAAGCAATCTTAAATATTTCTTTATCACAGTGAGGTGGTCGTCCTGAAAAGGACGGGTTCTGTAAGGGGGGTAACACCAATATGTTCCGGAAATCGCAATTTAGGCCTTTTTCTCGGTTTTCTTCGGGAGCAGCACTGCCTGGATGTTTGGCAGTACACCGCCCTGTGCGATGGTAACTCCGGAGAGCAGTTTGTTCAACTCCTCGTCGTTACGGATGGCCAGCTGCAGATGGCGAGGGATGATTCTCGTTTTCTTGTTGTCACGGGCAGCGTTACCGGCCAATTCCAGCACTTCGGCGGCCAGGTATTCCATCACTGCCGCCAGATAGACCGGTGCACCGGCACCGACACGTTCGGCGTAGTTTCCCTTCCGGAGCAGACGGTGGATTCTGCCTACTGGGAACTGCAGACCAGCACGGTTTGAGCGGGACTTTGCCTTTCCCTTAACTTTTCCTCCTTTACCACGGCCAGACATTTTGTGTGTGCGTGTTTCTGCGTAAAAAATCCACGAGATGCTGTTAACGACTAGACAGCCAATTCAGTAATACTGGCTGCCGCCGTACTAACCCTCTGTTTTATATCGTCTCACTGTTTCCCGTTCTGCGAACAGGAAAAGGAATTCTAACAAAGGGGCAGTCCATGCGCCGCTCTCAATAGCAGGTATAAAACGAGCTGTCATATGGCAAATAGCGTCATTTAAGTTAAAGCAGTTACTCTGAACGTACGAGAACCGTCAAGCACGATGGCACCGAAAACCAGTGGAAAGGCAGCCAAAAAATCCGGCAAGGCCCAGAAAAACATCGCCAAGGGAGATAAGAAAAAGAAGAAGATCCGCAGGAAGGAAAGCTACGCTATCTACATCTACAAAGTGTTGAAACAGGTCCACCCTGATACCGGAGTATCCTCGAAGGCGATGAGCATCATGAACAGTTTCGTCAATGACATCTTCGAACGCATTGCATCCGAGGCATCGCGTTTGGCCCATTACAACAAACGTTCGACGATTACCTCTCGCGAAATCCAGACCGCCGTTCGTCTGCTTTTGCCAGGAGAGTTGGCCAAGCACGCCGTTTCGGAAGGAACCAAAGCCGTCACCAAGTACACTAGCTCCAAGTAAACTGAGTGAGAACAACCAAACCCCCCCGATCGTGTGTGTGCATACGAATCGCCAAGCATAATCGGCCCTTTTAAGGGCCACAAACAAATCTACACAAAGTGTTAAGTTCGCATATTTCCCTCATTCAATCACCAAACACATTTTGTTCGTTGATGATTTTACCTTCATCAGCCAACAAACACCTAACGAGAAAAACAGAACAAATTATGAACAACACAGGTACAATTGTTCTCGCGTTTCGGAGTATTCATCCATGCCATATGGACAATATATTGTTCGGAGCAAAAATATGTTGGTTTCGAAATAAAGAAAAGTATCGATTACTTTTCGGACCAATCGACAGACTTGGTCGACCAACCAAATAATAAATTGCTACACATACACATGCATGCTACTGTAAACCAACCAATGACATATCAACAGCAATCGTTTTTCTATCCTAGGCGGCTTTGAGCAAATGCTGCATGTTGTATAGTCGAAATTCGAAGCCAACAGCATTGACAGTTGACCAGAACAGTTGAATGGGAATGAATGATTTCGAAAAGATAGTTCATGTTAAACAACATAACTAATTTCTTTTCTCAAATGTTACGTTTTTCAGCGGCGCGTTGAGTAGTACTCAAGTGTCAACAGCAGTTTGAAACTCACAACCGACCAGAAATAATAATGTCGTGTTTGCTTGATGCGAAACCGAAAACCAGTTTCCACCCTAACGACTGCTGGTTAAATTGTTTGTTTGAAAACCTAGTTGTTGGACTGAAAAATCTAGTCAGTTTCGAACCCGGTTGAATTCACACTACTCACTACTCTATTGCACACTTCTTACTATTCTCATATCATCACCACCACCACCACCATCATCATCATCATCATCATCATGATTATAGATTATAATGAATACCAGCAAATGCTAACTAATTCTTTGCGAAACATATTGGTGGCCCTGAAAAGGGCCTTTTATCCTTCCGTATTATGTTATGTGTGTTCTCGTTACGACGTTTAACCTCCGAAACCATACAGAGTGCGACCCTGTCGCTTCAGAGCATACACGACATCCATGGCGGTGACGGTCTTGCGCTTGGCGTGTTCAGTGTAGGTTACTGCATCTCGGATCACATTTTCCAGGAACACCTTCAGCACTCCACGAGTTTCCTCATAGATCAGACCGGAGATACGCTTGACACCACCACGACGAGCCAGACGACGGATAGCGGGCTTGGTAATTCCCTGGATGTTATCACGAAGCACTTTACGATGACGCTTGGCGCCTCCTTTTCCGAGTCCCTTTCCTCCTTTGCCGCGACCAGTCATTTTTCTCTGCTAGCTGCTTGTTCTTGCAAGTAAGACAGTACAAGTGAAACTAATGCCACTTCGCAGACCGGTGCTTTTTTTTATACCTACCGAGAGGGTCCGTTTCGTGCTTTGCTTTGTGCTGATTGGCTGCTTCAGAGCGGTCGGGCAGGTATAAAACAGCCAGCCAGGTCCGTTTTGAGCTCATTCTCAGGGTTGCCACATATACAGATTAATCTGCATTTTACAGATTTTTCGGATAAATTTGTGACCAAGATTCTGTATATGCAGTTTACAGATTTTTGGCAAAAAATACAGATTTGTACAGATTTTTGATAGCGTGGATTAAAAATTGAAAAAAGATCAAGTTAAAATATATTAAATGATGGTATTGATTATTATTTCAAAGTGAAAACATTATCCTGATTGTGTGTTAATTCTAAAAAGAGGTTTTTTCAACTACAAAATCATAAAATTCAGACTAAGAAAAGTTTTGGTTTCTTTAAATTTGGGTTCTAAAGACTTTTTCATTCCGTTGTGCTTCGATTTCTTATAACTTTTACATACAGATTTTCAATACAGGTTTTTGAGCTCCCGATACAGATTTACAGATTTTTCTTCTGAAAAATGCAGATTTAAATGTGGCAACCCTGCTCATTCTGTGTTTTGTTTTCAACGCGTACAGTACGGTGTAGAGAGAAAGGATAAGCAAAAGAAAGAAATAATGGCTCGTACCAAGCAGACCGCTCGTAAATCGACCGGAGGAAAGGCTCCTCGTAAGCAACTGGCGACAAAGGCTGCTCGCAAAAGTGCTCCTGCTACTGGCGGAGTGAAGAAACCCCATCGTTATCGGCCAGGAACAGTAGCCCTTCGGGAGATCCGTCGTTACCAGAAATCGACTGAGCTGTTGATTCGCAAGCTGCCGTTCCAGCGTTTAGTGCGTGAAATTGCCCAAGATTTCAAGACCGACCTTCGCTTCCAGAGTTCCGCCGTCATGGCACTGCAGGAGGCCAGCGAAGCCTATCTAGTCGGTTTGTTCGAGGACACCAATCTATGCGCGATCCACGCCAAGCGTGTTACCATCATGCCAAAGGACATCCAGCTGGCTCGTCGGATCCGTGGCGAACGTGCTTAAACAGGCTATCGGCTTTCGTTTGATCTCACAACATATACCCCAAAGGCCCTTTTCAGGGCCACCCAATCAATTACCAACGAGTTTACGAATTCGAATATTTTCCCTTAAACAATCACATACTCAGACACACACACACACAAGTTGCGCGCGCACAGAAAATGACATCCGATCCGTTGCACAATTCATGCCCCATATGGAAAGTCAGTAATCTATAGGTGTTTGAAATGTTTTCCTTATTTTTTGGTCTTTCATTTTTGTTTCTGCTAAAGTAGCAGTTGAGAGGAGAATAGACGACCTGCTGACAGACAAGCAGCACAGACAATACACATTGCTTCCCTGTTACATAGTTCAGCAAAATTTGTAACCCAGCTTGCAACACATCGTGCACTCGCCGTGTCATGCCATGTGACTGACTGCCTGACAATTCTGACGGGATTCGGCCACCAGTTACTAGTATTACTCTGCTACTGCTACTCTCAATACACTATACTATACAATATTGGTTCAAAATCATGAAAATACCAATTTGTTTCGTTCCAAGACTACCCCGACAGACGCTTGCTTGCCGTTGACATAGTCAACGTCCCATCCCCAGACGACTGGTGGGGATGTTTCTGGCGAAAGAAATACACAGCAATTGCCAATCTTTGAATAGTAGGCTAATGTTCGGTTGGGTTCGGTGCTTTCTTCCGGTACGTGACAATTTTCGGCCAATATCTATCAAATATAAGCAACACTCAAATTCGGTATCAAATCAAATCACTGCTCGAGTTCTTTGTTGCCAATCGATTGAGACTGAGAGACTGACTATGTCTGGCACGCACGCTAGACAGATGGAGGTGTCGAAGGATTATTATTATTATTTAATGGTAATACTTGCACCGTATATTTTGCATGTAAAATCCTAAATGCGCTCCACAATTCCGGTATTCTGATTTGGGAAAGATTGTTTTTTGGTTTTTGCTTCTGATGACAAATATTCTCAGCCCAGCCAGCCGTTTGTGGTACGTGAACAACACACCACACATTTGACTCGTTGTGTTAGAAAGGACTTCGGTTTGTTTGATTCTAATTTTTCACTGTCGAAATTTTTAAACATCCTCTCTCTTGGAATTGACCTGTCCTGATGTTCAGGTTTAATATTTGCAAGATGAACCAAATTCAAATGGCAAAACAAGTTCATTACAAAAAATAGTAACCAAAATGCTTTCAGAACAACCGACACGCCCGGGCGTTGGCGACGTTGGCCAGCATTATTCGTTGGCAGTGCCATCGTGTTCCAGATTTCGGAAGGCATGTTCGGAAATATTATGCTCACGTAACATATCTGTTAGTCAAATTGTTTAAAAATTGTATTTTCCAAATGCAGAACACGGAAAAATTGAAAAGCTTAGTCACCGGTTCGTACTGCGTTTTGGTCGTTTGATCGATTTGCGCCAGACAGCAGGTTCAAGTTTGACCGATTCAATCTCGTGCGCGTCGCAACCGTCATCGAACGGGTTGTGTTAGTTGTCAAGAGAAAATATTTCTCTTCCCAATGAACCATGTTTCGTTGGAGTCCGCATTGTTTAAATGGTACTGTTTTACTATTTTTGACAATTCGAAATAAGCATGTACCGTTTGTCCGATATTGAATGCATATTTCGCTATCATCACTGCCCGTCCGGCTGTTCGCGAATGGTGGAGCAGAAAGTTCAAACATCGTAGCAAACATAAAACCACTCTTTGGCGATACTTCCGCTGCTGTCGATTCATTGTTTACAATTTAAAAACAATAGTCCAGAAAAATTACCTACACCTACCTAGCACCGAATGGTAACCGTCATGTGCGTATTCCCTAACAGGGCCGACGGATTCGGTGCCCGAACGTATCGCACGATTCTACTGCATTCACACACTCGTTTGTATTCGCTTAGTCGTTCGCTCGTTCTACCTGCTTTAGAAAAGTGCACATTAGAAAAAATGGCTGAAACCGCTGTTGACGTATCGGCCGCAGCTCCGGTTGCTGCTTCACCGGCCAAGGCACCGAAGAAAGCCAAAGCCGCCAAGGGAGAAGCCAAAAAACCGAAGAAGCCATCGACACATCCACCAGTCAATGACATGGTAGTGGCTGCCATCAAGACGCTGAAGGAACGCAACGGATCTTCGCTGCAGGCCATCAAGAAGTACATCGCCGCCAACTACAAGTGCGACGTCGCCAAGCTGGCCCCGTTCATCAAGAAGGCCCTGAAATCTGGCGTCGAGAAGGGAAAGCTCACCCAGACCAAGGGTTCCGGTGCATCCGGCTCGTTCAAAATCAAAGCCGGTGCCAAGCAACCGGCTGGCGAGAAGAAGCCGAAGAAGGCTGCTGCCAAAAAACCGAAGAAGGCTGCCGGAGAGAAGAAAAAGGTTGCCAAGAAACCCGCTGGCGAGAAGAAACCGAAGGCCAAAAAGCCTGCAGGTGAGAAAAAGCCGAAAGCCGCCGCTGCAAAGAAGGCTAAGGCAGCACCAGCCAAGGCCGCCAAGAAGGCTGCTGCACCGAAGCAGAAGGCCACCAAGCCATCGAAAGCCGCTGCCAACAAGCCCAAGACCCCGAAGCCAAAGAAGGCCGCGCCAGCCAAAAAAGCTGCCCCGAAGAAGGTGGCTGCCAAGAAGTAAATTGACCCATCGTCAGTCAGTCATCATCATCATGTCGAATTCTACCGTTCTTATTTCGACGGTGTTCAACAAAACAGTCCTTTTCAGGACTACCAAAAAATCCATGCAAAGAATTAATCGATATTTCCTACTTCGCTCGCTTTTGGGTAGTCCGCTTCAACAAAACTGCACAGTAAGAAAAAAAAAAAAAGTATGCTTTTATCCATCACAGCAGCACTACTTTCTGAGCGTGTGCTTCACCGACACGCTATAGTGGATAAATTGGTGCGCAGCCATAGAGCCGACCCCGCTGCTACGCGCATGCTTCTCTTGTAGTACAATCAAATATGTTCGTTCGCTCAGTCGGTAAGCAGCGACGAAAGGATCGGTAGGTGATCAAATGAAAATGCGGACGGATTATGCACGATGATTGATGAAGTCCGTTCGTAAAAATCTAGCTTGCGAAAATTCATCAATAAAAATGGTTGATGTTTTTGTTCCCAATTATATTTGTATTTTAAAACTATCCCAGTTTTCCTTTTCTTGGAAAATGAATGCCGTTATAGTTTCCATTTAGTGTAGAGCCAGTTCGGACACGGTATCGCTCTGTACGCGGTTTTTCGTATAATCATATTTAATTTAGTAGCTTGACTCTCCAGACGATTGTCGTTTTCATTCAACCAACCTTGCTTGATCGGTAAAAAAAAAATAAATCTATTCTCCAGCGCAATCGACCACCGACCATCGACTTTTCACTTGTAATGTGGGAAATTATCCTAGAAGCTATGGAAAAAAAAAAAACAAGTCTTATGGCGCTTGCATGAGTAAATATGATTGATCGATAGTAAAATAGTAAATTTCTATAAGTTCTTTATCAGAAAATTGTGGTCGTCCTGAAAAGGACGTTTGTTCGATTGGTTTCAGTGCGAATCAAGTGCAATTTAGGCCTTCTTTTCGGTTTTCTTCGGGAGCAACACTGCCTGGATGTTTGGCAGTACACCGCCCTGTGCGATGGTAACTCCGGAGAGCAGTTTGTTCAACTCCTCGTCGTTACGGATGGCCAGCTGCAGATGACGAGGGATGATTCTCGTTTTCTTGTTGTCACGGGCAGCGTTACCGGCCAATTCCAGCACTTCGGCGGCCAGGTATTCCATCACTGCCGCCAGATAGACCGGTGCACCGGCACCGACACGTTCGGCGTAGTTTCCTTTCCGAAGCAGACGGTGGATTCTGCCTACTGGGAACTGCAGACCAGCACGGTTCGAGCGGGACTTTGCCTTTCCCTCAACTTTTCCTCCTTTGCCACGGCCAGACATTTTCTTTTATGTGTTTTGTTTTCGTAAAAAATCCACGAAACGATGCTAACAGCTAGGATGCTAACTCGGTAATACTGGCTGCCGCAGTACTAACCCTCTGTTTTATACCATCTCGCTGTTTCTCGTTCTGCGAATAGGCAGAGCATTGAAGTCTACGTGATGGCTTTCTCAATACTTAGCAGAGAACTGACTGTTGAGTCGATGACTGACGTTTTACAAAAAGAGTTTATTCAATTAAGTCGAGTGCTTTTATAGCGACTGAAATCTGGCAACTCATTCGAGGTTTATATCTTTTTACCGTATCATTTAAGCCGACTGAAAAGGTGCTATTTACATATTACGAACTACTACAATTCTTCCCTCTTCAGTTAATTAATACAATCCTAAACTTTTAATACATTATGTACATTATATATAAAACAATTCATTTTATATACAAAATTTGATAATATGAATTCATTGGTAAATAAAATTTTTATCTTTTTTTCTTAACTTTTAATCTACTCGAACGCCTAATGTTAGGCAATGAGTTTTGATTACTGGATAAGCAGTTCTTCTACTGGCCATGTTCGACCTCAACTGGAACTTGTGATTTCCGAGTTTCGATGATTTCCTCCGACGAATCAAATCCATCAAAAATGAACGAATCCATAAAAATCTTCATCATTTTGCTTGTTGCGCTGCTTTGCGTTGTGTTGGTTGATATCGTCATCCTCACGTCTTCGCTTGCTCAGACGGACTGGCGGAAAATCGCCAAAAATAACTGACGCTCTCGACCGATGCTTTCCTTCCGCCAAACGGAGTTGATGCCTGTGAGCTGTCACCAAACGACCACCGAGCGAGATCTTAAACAAAATTTTGCGCAATCCAGACAAAAAAAAATTTCCTCAAAAAAAATATCTCAGCTCGGGGTAGCAGCGAAAACGGCACCGCAGCAGCAGCAACCAACAAGCAGATTGTCGTGTATCCAAAATCTGGCTTTGGGAACGGTTTTTCCCAGTATCCAAAAATCAGAATATTTCCAGAGCAATTTGCGCTCAAAATCCTCCAATGCCGGTCACGCAGACAAATCCGCAACGCAGCGGCCAAATTTCCGCGCTCTGCCTGGTGACAAAAGAACAAACAATAAGTTCTTTGAATTTGATACAATTGTGAATAAAATACGTTTACAGATATCACAAACAAATTTAGCGATATTATAAAATTCAACAGAACAAAGAAAATCTACCTCTTTGTATTAAAAATTTTAAATAAAAAAATTGATTTCCAATATAATTTGCCAACTGGTATAATGGAATCCAAAATGGCTTACAAAAGAGGCAAATAAAACCGACGCCACCGACTCACCTGCAAACAAAATGTCCAGCACCCCAAGCGTTTTAAACACTATTTTATCACCAGCGCACTACCGGGCAAAATTATACCCCCGGATTTTATATATCTTTTTCGCTTACTCACTACCGGGTAAAAACTCCCCCCGGATTTTATTAAAAAATTACTTTTTCTCGTCGCCACTGAAGTCTACGTGATGGCTTTCTCAATACTTAGCAGAGAACTGACTGTTGAGTCGATGACTGACGTTTTACAAAAAGAGTTTATTCAATTAAGTCGAGTGCTTTTATAGCGACTGAAATCTGGCAACTCATTCGAGGTTTATATCTTTTTACCGTATCATTTAAGCCGACTGAAAAGGTGCTATTTACATATTACGAACTACTACAAGCATAAAGCGCAAAAGAGGATCAAATTTTGACAAAGGGGCTGTCCCTACTGCGTTGCCTGTAGCAGGTATAAAACGGGGTTTCTTGGGCGAGCTAGCGTCATTTACGTGAAAACAGCTACTCTGAACGCACGTCAACGTTAGAACGATGGCACCGAAAACTAGTGGAAAGGCGGCCAAAAAATCCGGCAAGGCCCAGAAGAACATCGCCAAGGGTGATAAGAAGAAGAAGAAGATCCGCAGGAAGGAAAGCTACGCTATCTACATCTACAAAGTGTTGAAGCAGGTCCACCCTGATACCGGAGTATCCTCGAAGGCGATGAGCATCATGAACAGTTTCGTCAATGACATCTTCGAACGCATTGCATCCGAGGCATCGCGTTTGGCTCATTACAACAAACGTTCGACGATTACCTCTCGCGAAATCCAGACTGCCGTTCGTCTGCTTTTGCCAGGAGAGTTGGCCAAGCACGCCGTTTCTGAGGGAACCAAAGCCGTCACCAAGTACACCAGCTCCAAGTAAACTGAGAACAACACCGACCCCGTGTATGCGAGAACTAACAAACGGCCCTTTTAAGGGCCACAAACAAATCTACACAAAGTGTTAAATTCGAATTCTCGTGTGTTGTTTTGCTTGCTTCTTCTTTACTCGTTTCGATTGTGATGGTGGTGGCCGTTTGTGAAAGAAAGTGCAATAGAGGGAAGGTGCTGGGCAATTGGTTTGAGTGAGTTTAGTTGTTTTGAACAATCTCATCCAATTTGTGCATTACATTATGCTGGAACTGAATTCCTTGAAACCAGCCACACACCGTTGCGGAAGCGAGAGAGAGCGAATTGTTTTAGGCACTACTTTTGTACAGGGATGACCAAAGATTTCCCGCCTTTTCCGAAGAACGGCGAAAGAAGACATTGATAAAACAAAAAAAAGTACGGGTGTGTAATGTCAGAGACATAACTGGATGTCGTGAATACGAATATGACACGCTTTATTTATACTTCCGAATTCGAATTGGTAGTTGATCGATTGTTTGAATTGTGCAACTTCCCCCTCTTTCATTACTAGAATTTTAAACGATGCGCCTAGACTAGATTACAGATTAGTTACATTAATCATTCTGAAACGCAATTAAATATTATGAAATAAGCAGTATAGTTCTTTATAATAAAATAATGGTGGCTCTGAAAAGAACCTTTTATGAAAGCGTTCGTGATGGAGAGTGACGAGTTGAGTTCGAATTCCGATGGATACCGTTGACTTTCGATGGATACCGCTGACTTCCTTCATCTGTTTCCAGGCTGACCAGGCTGTTGTCCGTGGGTGCGATACTGATATGGTTTGTGTAGGTATAGCGTTCACAATCGATTACAATCTTTCAGTAAAGGAAACTTCAAGTTGCTGGATTGATCAATGATACAATAGGCCTGTGATATGAAAAGTATGAAATATATCTACGGCTTTCTACATTGATGTTCCTAGCAAAAACAAGATCGATACATGTGCCTCCAATCGTAGTAGCTTGTGAAGGATCAGATTCCATATCCAGCTTCATATACTTGCTCATGAAATCAATGAATTTAATATTATCTTGTTTTGAGGCATCTATATTGAAATCCCCCACAACGATCATCGGTGTAATTTTACGAGAATATAAAAATAAATTACGCGTGATGAAAAATTGCTTCTCTTTGTAAGTTGTATCTGGCGAAATATATAGAACAGCTAACAGTGTTTTTATACCATTTAGCATAATATCGATTGCACATATGTCGCCGAAATTGTCAGCCAACAACAAATTTTCATCATATTGCTCACTAAGTTGTTCGAGTTTATGAACAGTAGCAATCAAAGACGCAGTGTCCTTTAGGTAAATTGCAACACCACCAGCTCTACAATTAGAACGTTTATATTCGGCGATGCAATTATAGCCTGTTATACTCACTGCAGAACAATTGTCCAACCAAGTTTCACTAAATGCTAAAATATCAACTTTGGTTAGTATATTGTCAGTGAAAATATCTGAAGCATGAGCATTTAAGCTTTGAACATTGAAACTGATTAAGCTTAAACCTTGATTTGTCATAGCGATAAAATCCAACAGTGCGTCACTGATTGTGGATAGTTTATGACTGGATAGTCGGTTTAACTCTGTTCTCAGTTCCGTCATTCTGGGCGAATCACTACCCTTTGAGTGCCAAAATTTGAAGAAGTTCTTTTGGTTAGTTAAGTAAAGCCCATCCATTGTTGTCACCCGTGACAATCCAACATATACTAGTTGTTGTTCCAAAGATTTATCGTAGTCAAGTACAATTTCAGAAAATGTACCTCCCTGCGATTTATGGACCGTGAGTGCACATGCACTAACTATCGGAAATTGAATTCTTTTACAGTTGATGCTACCAAGCTTAATATTGGCTGATCGTTTTAATATAGGTACCCAATCAAATTGCAGTTGACCTGGGTTAGAATACACTAAAGGTCTAGATTTGACCTTTAAGCTGGCACCGATAATATTACTCTCAAATTTTAGCCATAATCGAATAATGCGCTCTTCGGGATTATCATCATCATGTTCGATAAATTTAAGCTCTCCTATGGCCCCGTTAACTAGCCCATCTTCGACATCAATGTTAGTTGAGATCATATAGGGCATTCCAAGCGTCAACCGTAATAGATAAGGTAGACCGCCTGTTTCCACTACGCTCATCTTATGCATCTTTAATCTAGCACTAGCTAGTTGTTCCGCATTTCGATAACCTGTGAAAACATCGTTGACAATAAAATCATAGCCCTCTCGTTCACGCAATGCTTCCGTATTATATCTTTCAACATCCATATTGCGATGGAAGAGACGTATAGCATTCGGAACATTTTGTTTACACCACTCAGCTGTTCGAAAGCGGCTTTCAATACGCTCATTTTCAGAATCAGTAAGTGGCATACCATTACCTATTTTAGTAAGTATGGAAGAAAATTCAATGTCAGCTTGTCGCATAACTTGAACTAATGGGAAGAAATTAAGTGATTGCCAGAGTACAGGTCCAAGAATAGAGTTTTTACATGGCTTGAAAACTGGCCGTGCGTTCACAGGTGGCAGTTGGCGAAGATCACCACAGAATATTATATGAATTCCGCCAAAAGGATCATCATAGTTCCCAGTGATGTCTTGCAACCGAGTGTGAATAATATTAAGCATATCTGCGCCAATCATGCTTACTTCGTCGATAATAATCGCTTTAACGCCTGCAAAAGCATTGCGATACAGTTGAAGTGCTTCGAACCCAAGTTTTGAACTACTTCTACGTGCCATTGAAATTCGAAAAGCAGAATGAACTGTAGTGCCTCCAATAGCTACCGCTGCTTTCCCTGTTGATGCACAGGCGACATATGCGTTTTTAAGTAAATTGTGTGCTTGACTAAAACGATTATAAGTCTCCATCAATATTTTCAGAGTAAACGTTTTACCACATCCTGCGGGGCCAGTGAAGAATATCTGCAAAGGCGTGTTCATACCGTCGAACGCATGCAAAATATCAATCAAATGTAAAATCAATTTTCTTTGATCTACATTTGTGGCCCTGACCATAGCACAATAATCCTGTTTGCTCATGACATTGGTACGTTTTTTGATGACAGCTGACAGAGCACCAGTAGGCAACTGTTCTATATCATCATCGTTGGGCTCCATAGTTATGGCCCGTACGTACTCATTGTGTTTATCGTTGGATTTTTGTTGATCATCACTTTCATTTTCTTCTGCAACACGAAGATATTCTTCGACGATCTGTTCCAACTTAATATCACAATCATATTCTTTTAACTTGTCGAATATGATAGTTTTATTTTGATCATACAAATCTATGAACTTGTTACGATCAAGAATATCACAAGCTTCATTTCGAAATGGTAGAAACAGAAGAACCATTTCACGCTTGTAATCGTTTAATTCAGACATTTTATATTTCAACCATCGCACTATGCGAGGTGCATTTCGCTTCTTATACGAATTCGTGTTACTGTTATCCTTCGTGTAACACGCTACGAAGTCAGCTAAACAAATGTCATCGAGATCTGCACGCTTTTCATATTTTTGTACTATGTTCAGCGTCCAAACATCGGTAGAATCATCATCAATTCCTTCCTCGTCCATTTGTTTAGTATGCTTTCTAGACTTTATACGTTCATGTGGCCACATGGTGGGTATAAATTGTACTTTCCGGCTGGCTTCTGACATTGGTTGACGTAGTAAGTACCAAGCAGCTTCTTGGGCACACATTTCTACTGAATTTAGCATTTTAATACTAACTTTTTTCAGTAATGAAGCATAATCTTGATCAGGGTATTCTTCTTGTAACTTAACTAATTCGAGATGTAAGTTACTAATACCTCTGTTCGTTTTATTAACATATTCAACAACATACGCAGCACATGAATATTCATCTAGAATAAATTGAAGATCCATGTTTGACAGTAATTTGTTTGCAACCCATTTATTATACGGGTTGGTCCAAAGTTCTTCCATGGAACGTTTCAAAAGAATTATAGGTCTTGGTGTGGAGGCACGAATTACATCCAAGTAGTCATCGTATGAACAATTACAATCGCAAAGGTATTCATCTAATGTCGCATAAATTTTTATATTCAAATTTTCGCGCATTTCTTCACCTTTTGTCGTGAATACGACTTACTTTACTATGGGGTGCCTTTTCAAAATTAGCCATATGGAAGAATGGGCAGAACTTAATCGTGAATATCTCGACTTGTATTAAAGGCAGCAACATAATTCTTTCACCATTTCATCAAAAATATGATCAGGAATTTAGGATAATATTTTGAACAGTGTGAGATAACCACAAACAACTCAAATATTAAGTTTTCTCAAACTTTGAAAACAACGCGGAAAACTTTTTATTTTTGCTTGGCTTTTTCGCGCAAGGACGACGATTTTGAGGTAGTCAGGCACATATCTTCAACTGACTGCGTATAAAAGAGGAAACGTGGTCGAAATTCGGTCATTTCTTCTTGTGCGTTGGATGCAAGCAGACGTCGTGGGACCAGCAGCTTCGGAGAGCAGACCTTTTGCGTGGTGCCAAACCTCAAACGCTCAGGTCGTGCTCTCATTTGGACTTCAGCCGTCAGGTGGAGCAGTCGGCAATGAAAGCAGACCTTTTGCGTGGTATAAAACCTCAAACGCTTAGGTCGTGCTTTCATTTGGACTTCAATCGTCGGGAGCAGCGGTCATCGATAATGAGAGCAGGCCTTTTGCGTGGTGCCAAACCTCAAACGCTCAGGTCATGCTCTCATTTGGACTTCAGTCGTCAGGTGGAGCAGTCGTCAATGAAAGCAGACCTTTTGCGTGGTATAAAACCTCAAACGCTTAGGTCGTGCTTTCATTTGGACTTCAATCGTCGGGAGCAGCGGTCATCGATAATGAGAGCAGGCCTTTTGCGTGGTGCCAAACCTCAAACGCTCAGGTCGTGCTCTCATTTGGACTTCAGCCGTCAGGTGGAGCAGTCGGCAATGAAAGCAGACCTTTTGCGTGGTATAAAACCTCAAACGCTTAGGTCGTGCTTTCATTTGGACTTCAATCGTCGGGAGCAGCGGTCATCGATAATGAGAGCAGGCCTTTTGCGTGGTGCCAAACTTCAAACGCTCAGGTCATGCTCTCATTCGGACTTCAGTCGTCAGGTGAAGCAGTCGTCAATGAAAGCAGACCTTTTGCGTGGTATAAAACCTCAAACGCTTAGGTCGTGCTTTCATTTGGACTTCAATCGTCGGGAGCAGCGGTCATCGATAATGAGAGCAGGCCTTTTGCGTGGTGCCAAACCTCAAACGCTCAGGTTCGTGCTCTCATTTGGACTTCAGTCGTCAGGTGGAGCAGTCGGCAATGAAAGCAGATCTTTTGCGTGGTATAAAGCCTCAAACGCTTAGGTCGTGCTTTCATTTGGACTTCAATTGTCGAGAGAAACAGTCATCGATAATGAGAGCAGACCTTTTGCGTGGTGCCAAACCTCAAACGCTCAGGTCGTGCTCCCATTTGGACTTCATCCGTCAGGTGGAGCAGTCGGCAATGAAAGCAGACCTTTTGCGTGGTATAAAACCTCAAACGCTTAGGTCGTGCTTTCATTTGGACTTCAATCGTCGGGAGCAGCGGTCATCGATAATGAGAGCAGGCCTTTTGCGTGGTGCCAAACCTCAAACGCTCAGGTCGTGCTCTCATTTGGACTTCAGCCGTCAGGTGGAGCAGTCGGCAATGAAAGCAGACCTTTTGCGGTATAAAGCCTCAAACGCTTAGGTCGTGCTTTCATTTGGACTTCAATCGTCGGGAGCAGCGGTCATCGATAATGAGAGCAGGCCTTTTGCGTGGTGCCAAACCTCAAACGCTCAGGTCATGCTCTCATTCGGACTTCAGTCGTCAGGTGGAGCAGTCGGCAATGAAAGCAGACCTTTTGCGTGGTATAAAGCCTCAAACGCTTAGGTCGTGCTTTCATTTGGACTTCAATCGTTGGGAGCAGCGGTCATCGATAATGAGAGCAGACCTTTTGCGAGGTGCCAAACCTCAAACGCTTAGGTCAAGCACTCATTAGGACTTCAGCCGTCAGGTGGAGCAGTCGGCAATGAAAGCAGACCTTTTCTGAATTTAATTCTTGAACTCAGATCCAGTTCCTAATTTCAGAATTCTTCAAATCGGTTCTTTTTAGAACCATAATAATACTCCCAAAGAATTATGCGAAATTTTACTTTTCTGTACTCTATACAACCCATTTTTAAATTGGTTGCAGTTTGTAGAACTTCCTTCTGATTTGCTATATAAAATGCATAGCACCGACTCAGAAGCCATTCATTTCGAATTTGGCTGTCGTTGTCAACGTATCGATTATGGCGCGATCGAGGCATCTCCAGGCGAAATACAAAGCTTGCTACCGCAAGCGGAAGAAGCAGGAGGCTTCAACAGAACTCGCAGAAGGAGAGCCGAGTCGGCTGTTGAGACGCGTTGAGCAGACAGTAGCAGAGCCGAGTGATGGAGGTGGTTCGTTGAGTTCGCAACCGAGTGGAGTACAAGATGAGCACTCGAATGGAATCCGATCAGGTATGTTATTATCACTTATTCTGAATAGTGACGTATTGATTTTCCGATCGGATCCAAGCTACCCTGGATTTCGACAGCGTTTTTAGAAATATCAATAATATTCGTTCGAAGTTCTAGTGATAATATTACGGATAGCAGAATAACGGTTCTTGATATTTTCCAATAATCTTACATCCTGTTGATTAACCTTAATGCGCGCTGAATAATCGATATTTCATATGATTGATTTTATTACTTCAAAACTTTTAATGTCATTTAGTAATTTGTTCATTACGATTAGTATGATTATTATTATTATTATAATTATTATTATTATTATTTATTATTATTATTATTATTATATTATTATTATTATTATTATTATTATTATTATTATTATTTATTATTATTATTATTATTATATTATTATTATTATTATTATTATTATTATTATTTTATTATCAAAATTATAATTGCACAACGGAAGTACACATTTCAAAACGGACCATTGCAATTGTCTCTTAATGAAATCTTCGTACTTGAAAGTTTTCATTGAAATTACTTCAGAAATTTGTTGTACCCAGCCTATATTAGTATATTAAAAATGAATTGTTTTACGCTTAGAATATATAGTTTTGCATTCCATTACCAGCTGCCGAGAATGAAATGTATGAATGGTTTTTTATTTCTTCATAGATATGATGTGTGTTTATGAAAGGGCTGATCGCGAGTTCAAAAAGCGGTTTACTGATAATGAGTTTGGTGTAGTGTGTAGCGTTTGCGATCGATTATGGTTTCAAAATGATTTGAAAACGATTAACAGAGAAGAGGAAAATTTGCTTATTACATTAGCTTCTTTTGAATCCACAAATAACTTTAGAGCATGTCAAACATGCCGAAGCAGTTTGAGACGTGGGGTTGTACCTAAGCTAGCAAAAACGAATGGTTTTGTATATCCCAATCGTCCGCTAGGTCTACCTCCACTTGATCCCATAAGTGAGAGACTCATCTCACCAAGAATACCTTTTATGCAGATTCGCCGTTTGCGTCATGCTGCAGGTAGTCATTCAATTATGGGACAAATTATTAATGTACCAGTAGATGTTTCTGAGATGGTTCGCGTGCTTCCTAGAAACATTGATGATGATTATTCATTCAATGTTAGCATTAAGAAGCATTCGATTCACAAATCATCCTATTTGAATGGATTCGTTAAAAAAGCTACTGTGAAAAAGTGGCTTATGTACCTTGTTGATACTCCATTATACCGTCGTTATAATATAGTCATCAATCAAGATCAACTAAACCAGTTTGACCACTCATCGTCAACATTACTTGATCCTGACAACGAGCCGGAATGTATTGATTCTGAGAGTGATTTTGAGCTTTTAATTGGACAACAACAAACGCTCCTTTGGAATGAAGACCAGTGTTTGGAAATTGCGCCCGCTCAGAATAGAATTCCTCTGTCAATAATATATGACGAATTTGCGGAAGAACTCTCATTTCCAGATATTTATTTCGGGCATCCACGCACTTATAGAACTGATGTTCATGTTACACCATTTATGATGGCTACAAGTGAGCTCAGGCGCCAGGATAGGCGAGGTGCCAAACCGAAACACCTGTTGTATATGGCAGCAAAAATAATGCGACTTCGTGTTTCAGAAGGTTTGCACAGCACTTTTAAGTGTATGGGAACTGCGAATATAACTCGCGAAATGTTAAAGAACCGAGAGTTCTTGGAGACTTGCATTGAGCGTAATTTATCGTTTCTCAAATCTATCCCAAATTCAGTTCAATATTGGCAACAACGTAAGCATGATGTTTTCGCTATGATTAGACAACTTGGAAGACCAACAATATTCATGACTTTGAGTGCCAATGAAACTCGATGGCCCGAATTGTTAAAAATTTTACATAGACTTTCTGATGAACATATCGCTAATTTAGCAAACCCAGTAGATCAACTGACTGCTTTGCAGCGAGCTACACTCGTTAGTGAGGATCCAGTCACTTGTTGCATTTATTTCAATAAACTCGTGGATACCTTGCTCAACATATTATCTTCGTCAAGATTTAGTCCCTTTGGTGAATATTATGTGGTCGATTATTTCAAAAGAATAGAGTTTCAGCATCGTGGCAGTCCACATGCACACATTTTGCTGTGGTTAAACAATGATCCTAAAGAAACAATTTCAGAGGACATGCCCGCTACAATTGAACTTATTAATAGACTTTGTTCCATCAATTCTAACAGTAATCAGGTACATAAGCATACATTTACCTGTTACAAACGGAACGAAAAGCGATGTCGGTTTAATATCCCATATTGGCCCATGGATCAAACAAGAATTATTTTGCCAATGCCATCGAATGACTCCCGTCGTAATCGGTTGATGAAAAAAGGTGAAGAAATGCGCGAAAATTTGAATATAAAAATTTATGCGACATTAGATGAATACCTTTGCGATTGTAATTGTTCATACGATGACTACTTGGATGTAATTCGTGCCTCCACACCAAGACCTATAATTCTTTTGAAACGTTCCATGGAAGAACTTTGGACCAACCCGTATAATAAATGGGTTGCAAACAAATTACTGTCAAACATGGATCTTCAATTTATTCTAGATGAATATTCATGTGCTGCGTATGTTGTTGAATATGTTAATAAAACGAACAGAGGTATTAGTAACTTACATCTCGAATTAGTTAAGTTACAAGAAGAATACCCTGATCAAGATTATGCTTCATTACTGAAAAAAGTTAGTATTAAAATGCTAAATTCAGTAGAAATGTGTGCCCAAGAAGCTGCTTGGTACTTACTACGTCAACCAATGTCAGAAGCCAGCCGGAAAGTACAATTTATACCCACCATGTGGCCACATGAACGTATAAAGTCTAGAAAGCATACTAAACAAATGGACGAGGAAGGAATTGATGATGATTCTACCGATGTTTGGACGCTGAACATAGTACAAAAATATGAAAAGCGTGCAGATCTCGATGACATTTGTTTAGCTGACTTCGTAGCGTGTTACACGAAGGATAACAGTAACACGAATTCGTATAAGAAGCGAAATGCACCTCGCATAGTGCGATGGTTGAAATATAAAATGTCTGAATTAAACGATTACAAGCGTGAAATGGTTCTTCTGTTTCTACCATTTCGAAATGAAGCTTGTGATATTCTTGATCGTAACAAGTTCATAGATTTGTATGATCAAAATAAAACTATCATATTCGACAAGTTAAAAGAATATGATTGTGATATTAAGTTGGAACAGATCGTCGAAGAATATCTTCGTGTTGCAGAAGAAAATGAAAGTGATGATCAACAAAAATCCAACGATAAACACAATGAGTACGTACGGGCCATAACTATGGAGCCCAACGATGATGATATAGAACAGTTGCCTACTGGTGCTCTGTCAGCTGTCATCAAAAAACGTACCAATGTCATGAGCAAACAGGATTATTGTGCTATGGTCAGGGCCACAAATGTAGATCAAAGAAAATTGATTTTACATTTGATTGATATTTTGCATGCGTTCGACGGTATGAACACGCCTTTGCAGATATTCTTCACTGGCCCCGCAGGATGTGGTAAAACGTTTACTCTGAAAATATTGATGGAGACTTATAATCGTTTTAGTCAAGCACACAATTTACTTAAAAACGCATATGTCGCCTGTGCATCAACAGGGAAAGCAGCGGTAGCTATTGGAGGCACTACAGTTCATTCTGCTTTTCGAATTTCAATGGCACGTAGAAGTAGTTCAAAACTTGGGTTCGAAGCACTTCAACTGTATCGCAATGCTTTTGCAGGCGTTAAAGCGATTATTATCGACGAAGTAAGCATGATTGGCGCAGATATGCTTAATATTATTCACACTCGGTTGCAAGACATCACTGGGAACTATGATGATCCTTTTGGCGGAATTCATATAATATTCTGTGGTGATCTTCGCCAACTGCCACCTGTGAACGCACGGACAGTTTTCAAGCCATGTAAAAACTCTATTCTTGGACCTGTACTCTGGCAATCACTTAATTTCTTCCCATTAGTTCAAGTTATGCGACAAGCTGACATTGAATTTTCTTCCATACTTACTAAAATAGGTAATGGTATGCCACTTACTGATTCTGAAAATGAGCGTATTGAAAGCCGCTTTCGAACAGCTGAGTGGTGTAAACAAAATGTTCCGAATGCTATACGTCTCTTCCATCGCAATATGGATGTTGAAAGATATAATACGGAAGCATTGCGTGAACGAGAGGGCTATGATTTTATTGTCAACGATGTTTTCACAGGTTATCGAAATGCGGAACAACTAGCTAGTGCTAGATTAAAGATGCATAAGATGAGCGTAGTGGAAACAGGCGGTCTACCTTATCTATTACGGTTGACGCTTGGAATGCCCTATATGATCTCAACTAACATTGATGTCGAAGATGGGCTAGTTAACGGGGCCATAGGAGAGCTTAAATTTATCGAACATGATGATGATAATCCCGAAGAGCGCATTATTCGATTATGGCTAAAATTTGAGAGTAATATTATCGGTGCCAGCTTAAAGGTCAAATCTAGACCTTTAGTGTATTCTAACCCAGGTCAACTGCAATTTGATTGGGTACCTATATTAAAACGATCAGCCAATATTAAGCTTGGTAGCATCAACTGTAAAAGAATTCAATTTCCGATAGTTAGTGCATGTGCACTCACGGTCCATAAATCGCAGGGAGGTACATTTTCTGAAATTGTACTTGACTACGATAAATCTTTGGAACAACAACTAGTATATGTTGGATTGTCACGGGTGACAACAATGGATGGGCTTTACTTAACTAACCAAAAGAACTTCTTCAAATTTTGGCACTCAAAGGGTAGTGATTCGCCCAGAATGACGGAACTGAGAACAGAGTTAAACCGACTATCCAGTCATAAACTATCCACAATCAGTGACGCACTGTTGGATTTTATCGCTATGACAAATCAAGGTTTAAGCTTAATCAGTTTCAATGTTCAAAGCTTAAATGCTCATGCTTCAGATATTTTCACTGACAATATACTAACCAAAGTTGATATTTTAGCATTTAGTGAAACTTGGTTGGACAATTGTTCTGCAGTGAGTATAACAGGCTATAATTGCATCGCCGAATATAAACGTTCTAATTGTAGAGCTGGTGGTGTTGCAATTTACCTAAAGGACACTGCGTCTTTGATTGCTACTGTTCATAAACTCGAACAACTTAGTGAGCAATATGATGAAAATTTGTTGTTGGCTGACAATTTCGGCGACATATGTGCAATCGATATTATGCTAAATGGTATAAAAACACTGTTAGCTGTTCTATATATTTCGCCAGATACAACTTACAAAGAGAAGCAATTTTTCATCACGCGTAATTTATTTTTATATTCTCGTAAAATTACACCGATGATCGTTGTGGGGGATTTCAATATAGATGCCTCAAAACAAGATAATATTAAATTCATTGATTTCATGAGCAAGTATATGAAGCTGGATATGGAATCTGATCCTTCACAAGCTACTACGATTGGAGGCACATGTATCGATCTTGTTTTTGCTAGGAACATCAATGTAGAAAGCCGTAGATATATTTCATACTTTTCATATCACAGGCCTATTGTATCATTGATCAATCCAGCAACTTGAAGTTTCCTTTACTGAAAGATTGTAATCGATTGTGAACGCTATACCTACACAAACCATATCAGTATCGCACCCACGGACAACAGCCTGGTCAGCCTGGAAACAGATGAAGGAAGTCAGCGGTATCCATCGAAAGTCAACGGTATCCATCGGAATTCGAACTCAACTCGTCACTCTCCATCACGAACGCTTTCATAAAAGGTTCTTTTCAGAGCCACCATTATTTTATTATAAAGAACTATACTGCTTATTTCATAATATTTAATTGCGTTTCAGAATGATTAATGTAACTAATCTGTAATCTAGTCTAGGCGCATCGTTTAAAATTCTAGTAATGAAAGAGGGGGAAGTTGCACAATTCAAACAATCGATCAACTACCAATTCGAATTCGGAAGTATAAATAAAGCGTGTCATATTCGTATTCACGACATCCAGTTATGTCTCTGACATTACACACCCGTACTTTTGTCGTGAATACGACTTACTTTACTATGGGGTGCCTTTTCAAAATTAGCCATATGGAAGAATGGGCAGAACTTAATCGTGAATATCTCGACTTGTATTAAAGGCAGCAACATAATTCTTTCACCATTTCATCAAAAATATGATCAGGAATTTAGGATAATATTTTGAACAGTGTGAGATAACCACAAACAACTCAAATATTAAGTTTTCTCAAACTTTGAAAACAACGCGGAAAACTTTTTATTTTTGCTTGGCTTTTTCGCGCAAGGACGACGATTTTGAGGTAGTCAGGCACATATCTTCAACTGACTGCGTATAAAAGAGGAAACGTGGTCGAAATTCGGTCATTTCTTCTTGTGCGTTGGATGCAAGCAGACGTCGTGGGACCAGCAGCTTCGGAGAGCAGACCTTTTGCGTGGTGCCAAACCTCAAACGCTCAGGTCGTGCTCTCATTTGGACTTCAGCCGTCAGGTGGAGCAGTCGGCAATGAAAGCAGACCTTTTGCGTGGTATAAAACCTCAAACGCTTAGGTCGTGCTTTCATTTGGACTTCAATCGTCGGGAGCAGCGGTCATCGATAATGAGAGCAGGCCTTTTGCGTGGTGCCAAACCTCAAACGCTCAGGTCATGCTCTCATTTGGACTTCAGTCGTCAGGTGGAGCAGTCGTCAATGAAAGCAGACCTTTTGCGTGGTATAAAACCTCAAACGCTTAGGTCGTGCTTTCATTTGGACTTCAATCGTCGGGAGCAGCGGTCATCGATAATGAGAGCAGGCCTTTTGCGTGGTGCCAAACCTCAAACGCTCAGGTCGTGCTCTCATTTGGACTTCAGCCGTCAGGTGGAGCAGTCGGCAATGAAAGCAGACCTTTTGCGTGGTATAAAACCTCAAACGCTTAGGTCGTGCTTTCATTTGGACTTCAATCGTCGGGAGCAGCGGTCATCGATAATGAGAGCAGGCCTTTTGCGTGGTGCCAAACTTCAAACGCTCAGGTCATGCTCTCATTCGGACTTCAGTCGTCAGGTGAAGCAGTCGTCAATGAAAGCAGACCTTTTGCGTGGTATAAAACCTCAAACGCTTAGGTCGTGCTTTCATTTGGACTTCAATCGTCGGGAGCAGCGGTCATCGATAATGAGAGCAGGCCTTTTGCGTGGTGCCAAACCTCAAACGCTCAGGTTCGTGCTCTCATTTGGACTTCAGTCGTCAGGTGGAGCAGTCGGCAATGAAAGCAGATCTTTTGCGTGGTATAAAGCCTCAAACGCTTAGGTCGTGCTTTCATTTGGACTTCAATTGTCGAGAGAAACAGTCATCGATAATGAGAGCAGACCTTTTGCGTGGTGCCAAACCTCAAACGCTCAGGTCGTGCTCCCATTTGGACTTCATCCGTCAGGTGGAGCAGTCGGCAATGAAAGCAGACCTTTTGCGTGGTATAAAACCTCAAACGCTTAGGTCGTGCTTTCATTTGGACTTCAATCGTCGGGAGCAGCGGTCATCGATAATGAGAGCAGGCCTTTTGCGTGGTGCCAAACCTCAAACGCTCAGGTCGTGCTCTCATTTGGACTTCAGCCGTCAGGTGGAGCAGTCGGCAATGAAAGCAGACCTTTTGCGGTATAAAGCCTCAAACGCTTAGGTCGTGCTTTCATTTGGACTTCAATCGTCGGGAGCAGCGGTCATCGATAATGAGAGCAGGCCTTTTGCGTGGTGCCAAACCTCAAACGCTCAGGTCATGCTCTCATTCGGACTTCAGTCGTCAGGTGGAGCAGTCGGCAATGAAAGCAGACCTTTTGCGTGGTATAAAGCCTCAAACGCTTAGGTCGTGCTTTCATTTGGACTTCAATCGTTGGGAGCAGCGGTCATCGATAATGAGAGCAGACCTTTTGCGAGGTGCCAAACCTCAAACGCTTAGGTCAAGCACTCATTAGGACTTCAGCCGTCAGGTGGAGCAGTCGGCAATGAAAGCAGACCTTTTCTGAATTTAATTCTTGAACTCAGATCCAGTTCCTAATTTCAGAATTCTTCAAATCGGTTCTTTTTAGAACCATAATAATACTCCCAAAGAATTATGCGAAATTTTACTTTTCTGTACTCTATACAACCCATTTTTAAATTGGTTGCAGTTTGTAGAACTTCCTTCTGATTTGCTATATAAAATGCATAGCACCGACTCAGAAGCCATTCATTTCGAATTTGGCTGTCGTTGTCAACGTATCGATTATGGCGCGATCGAGGCATCTCCAGGCGAAATACAAAGCTTGCTACCGCAAGCGGAAGAAGCAGGAGGCTTCAACAGAACTCGCAGAAGGAGAGCCGAGTCGGCTGTTGAGACGCGTTGAGCAGACAGTAGCAGAGCCGAGTGATGGAGGTGGTTCGTTGAGTTCGCAACCGAGTGGAGTACAAGATGAGCACTCGAATGGAATCCGATCAGGTATGTTATTATCACTTATTCTGAATAGTGACGTATTGATTTTCCGATCGGATCCAAGCTACCCTGGATTTCGACAGCGTTTTTAGAAATATCAATAATATTCGTTCGAAGTTCTAGTGATAATATTACGGATAGCAGAATAACGGTTCTTGATATTTTCCAATAATCTTACATCCTGTTGATTAACCTTAATGCGCGCTGAATAATCGATATTTCATATGATTGATTTTATTACTTCAAAACTTTTAATGTCATTTAGTAATTTGTTCATTACGATTAGTATGATTATTATTATTATTATAATTATTATTATTATTATTTATTATTATTATTATTATTATATTATTATTATTATTATTATTATTATTATTATTATTATTTATTATTATTATTATTATTATATTATTATTATTATTATTATTATTATTATTATTTTATTATCAAAATTATAATTGCACAACGGAAGTACACATTTCAAAACGGACCATTGCAATTGTCTCTTAATGAAATCTTCGTACTTGAAAGTTTTCATTGAAATTACTTCAGAAATTTGTTGTACCCAGCCTATATTAGTATATTAAAAATGAATTGTTTTACGCTTAGAATATATAGTTTTGCATTCCATTACCAGCTGCCGAGAATGAAATGTATGAATGGTTTTTTATTTCTTCATAGATATGATGTGTGTTTATGAAAGGGCTGATCGCGAGTTCAAAAAGCGGTTTACTGATAATGAGTTTGGTGTAGTGTGTAGCGTTTGCGATCGATTATGGTTTCAAAATGATTTGAAAACGATTAACAGAGAAGAGGAAAATTTGCTTATTACATTAGCTTCTTTTGAATCCACAAATAACTTTAGAGCATGTCAAACATGCCGAAGCAGTTTGAGACGTGGGGTTGTACCTAAGCTAGCAAAAACGAATGGTTTTGTATATCCCAATCGTCCGCTAGGTCTACCTCCACTTGATCCCATAAGTGAGAGACTCATCTCACCAAGAATACCTTTTATGCAGATTCGCCGTTTGCGTCATGCTGCAGGTAGTCATTCAATTATGGGACAAATTATTAATGTACCAGTAGATGTTTCTGAGATGGTTCGCGTGCTTCCTAGAAACATTGATGATGATTATTCATTCAATGTTAGCATTAAGAAGCATTCGATTCACAAATCATCCTATTTGAATGGATTCGTTAAAAAAGCTACTGTGAAAAAGTGGCTTATGTACCTTGTTGATACTCCATTATACCGTCGTTATAATATAGTCATCAATCAAGATCAACTAAACCAGTTTGACCACTCATCGTCAACATTACTTGATCCTGACAACGAGCCGGAATGTATTGATTCTGAGAGTGATTTTGAGCTTTTAATTGGACAACAACAAACGCTCCTTTGGAATGAAGACCAGTGTTTGGAAATTGCGCCCGCTCAGAATAGAATTCCTCTGTCAATAATATATGACGAATTTGCGGAAGAACTCTCATTTCCAGATATTTATTTCGGGCATCCACGCACTTATAGAACTGATGTTCATGTTACACCATTTATGATGGCTACAAGTGAGCTCAGGCGCCAGGATAGGCGAGGTGCCAAACCGAAACACCTGTTGTATATGGCAGCAAAAATAATGCGACTTCGTGTTTCAGAAGGTTTGCACAGCACTTTTAAGTGTATGGGAACTGCGAATATAACTCGCGAAATGTTAAAGAACCGAGAGTTCTTGGAGACTTGCATTGAGCGTAATTTATCGTTTCTCAAATCTATCCCAAATTCAGTTCAATATTGGCAACAACGTAAGCATGATGTTTTCGCTATGATTAGACAACTTGGAAGACCAACAATATTCATGACTTTGAGTGCCAATGAAACTCGATGGCCCGAATTGTTAAAAATTTTACATAGACTTTCTGATGAACATATCGCTAATTTAGCAAACCCAGTAGATCAACTGACTGCTTTGCAGCGAGCTACACTCGTTAGTGAGGATCCAGTCACTTGTTGCATTTATTTCAATAAACTCGTGGATACCTTGCTCAACATATTATCTTCGTCAAGATTTAGTCCCTTTGGTGAATATTATGTGGTCGATTATTTCAAAAGAATAGAGTTTCAGCATCGTGGCAGTCCACATGCACACATTTTGCTGTGGTTAAACAATGATCCTAAAGAAACAATTTCAGAGGACATGCCCGCTACAATTGAACTTATTAATAGACTTTGTTCCATCAATTCTAACAGTAATCAGGTACATAAGCATACATTTACCTGTTACAAACGGAACGAAAAGCGATGTCGGTTTAATATCCCATATTGGCCCATGGATCAAACAAGAATTATTTTGCCAATGCCATCGAATGACTCCCGTCGTAATCGGTTGATGAAAAAAGGTGAAGAAATGCGCGAAAATTTGAATATAAAAATTTATGCGACATTAGATGAATACCTTTGCGATTGTAATTGTTCATACGATGACTACTTGGATGTAATTCGTGCCTCCACACCAAGACCTATAATTCTTTTGAAACGTTCCATGGAAGAACTTTGGACCAACCCGTATAATAAATGGGTTGCAAACAAATTACTGTCAAACATGGATCTTCAATTTATTCTAGATGAATATTCATGTGCTGCGTATGTTGTTGAATATGTTAATAAAACGAACAGAGGTATTAGTAACTTACATCTCGAATTAGTTAAGTTACAAGAAGAATACCCTGATCAAGATTATGCTTCATTACTGAAAAAAGTTAGTATTAAAATGCTAAATTCAGTAGAAATGTGTGCCCAAGAAGCTGCTTGGTACTTACTACGTCAACCAATGTCAGAAGCCAGCCGGAAAGTACAATTTATACCCACCATGTGGCCACATGAACGTATAAAGTCTAGAAAGCATACTAAACAAATGGACGAGGAAGGAATTGATGATGATTCTACCGATGTTTGGACGCTGAACATAGTACAAAAATATGAAAAGCGTGCAGATCTCGATGACATTTGTTTAGCTGACTTCGTAGCGTGTTACACGAAGGATAACAGTAACACGAATTCGTATAAGAAGCGAAATGCACCTCGCATAGTGCGATGGTTGAAATATAAAATGTCTGAATTAAACGATTACAAGCGTGAAATGGTTCTTCTGTTTCTACCATTTCGAAATGAAGCTTGTGATATTCTTGATCGTAACAAGTTCATAGATTTGTATGATCAAAATAAAACTATCATATTCGACAAGTTAAAAGAATATGATTGTGATATTAAGTTGGAACAGATCGTCGAAGAATATCTTCGTGTTGCAGAAGAAAATGAAAGTGATGATCAACAAAAATCCAACGATAAACACAATGAGTACGTACGGGCCATAACTATGGAGCCCAACGATGATGATATAGAACAGTTGCCTACTGGTGCTCTGTCAGCTGTCATCAAAAAACGTACCAATGTCATGAGCAAACAGGATTATTGTGCTATGGTCAGGGCCACAAATGTAGATCAAAGAAAATTGATTTTACATTTGATTGATATTTTGCATGCGTTCGACGGTATGAACACGCCTTTGCAGATATTCTTCACTGGCCCCGCAGGATGTGGTAAAACGTTTACTCTGAAAATATTGATGGAGACTTATAATCGTTTTAGTCAAGCACACAATTTACTTAAAAACGCATATGTCGCCTGTGCATCAACAGGGAAAGCAGCGGTAGCTATTGGAGGCACTACAGTTCATTCTGCTTTTCGAATTTCAATGGCACGTAGAAGTAGTTCAAAACTTGGGTTCGAAGCACTTCAACTGTATCGCAATGCTTTTGCAGGCGTTAAAGCGATTATTATCGACGAAGTAAGCATGATTGGCGCAGATATGCTTAATATTATTCACACTCGGTTGCAAGACATCACTGGGAACTATGATGATCCTTTTGGCGGAATTCATATAATATTCTGTGGTGATCTTCGCCAACTGCCACCTGTGAACGCACGGACAGTTTTCAAGCCATGTAAAAACTCTATTCTTGGACCTGTACTCTGGCAATCACTTAATTTCTTCCCATTAGTTCAAGTTATGCGACAAGCTGACATTGAATTTTCTTCCATACTTACTAAAATAGGTAATGGTATGCCACTTACTGATTCTGAAAATGAGCGTATTGAAAGCCGCTTTCGAACAGCTGAGTGGTGTAAACAAAATGTTCCGAATGCTATACGTCTCTTCCATCGCAATATGGATGTTGAAAGATATAATACGGAAGCATTGCGTGAACGAGAGGGCTATGATTTTATTGTCAACGATGTTTTCACAGGTTATCGAAATGCGGAACAACTAGCTAGTGCTAGATTAAAGATGCATAAGATGAGCGTAGTGGAAACAGGCGGTCTACCTTATCTATTACGGTTGACGCTTGGAATGCCCTATATGATCTCAACTAACATTGATGTCGAAGATGGGCTAGTTAACGGGGCCATAGGAGAGCTTAAATTTATCGAACATGATGATGATAATCCCGAAGAGCGCATTATTCGATTATGGCTAAAATTTGAGAGTAATATTATCGGTGCCAGCTTAAAGGTCAAATCTAGACCTTTAGTGTATTCTAACCCAGGTCAACTGCAATTTGATTGGGTACCTATATTAAAACGATCAGCCAATATTAAGCTTGGTAGCATCAACTGTAAAAGAATTCAATTTCCGATAGTTAGTGCATGTGCACTCACGGTCCATAAATCGCAGGGAGGTACATTTTCTGAAATTGTACTTGACTACGATAAATCTTTGGAACAACAACTAGTATATGTTGGATTGTCACGGGTGACAACAATGGATGGGCTTTACTTAACTAACCAAAAGAACTTCTTCAAATTTTGGCACTCAAAGGGTAGTGATTCGCCCAGAATGACGGAACTGAGAACAGAGTTAAACCGACTATCCAGTCATAAACTATCCACAATCAGTGACGCACTGTTGGATTTTATCGCTATGACAAATCAAGGTTTAAGCTTAATCAGTTTCAATGTTCAAAGCTTAAATGCTCATGCTTCAGATATTTTCACTGACAATATACTAACCAAAGTTGATATTTTAGCATTTAGTGAAACTTGGTTGGACAATTGTTCTGCAGTGAGTATAACAGGCTATAATTGCATCGCCGAATATAAACGTTCTAATTGTAGAGCTGGTGGTGTTGCAATTTACCTAAAGGACACTGCGTCTTTGATTGCTACTGTTCATAAACTCGAACAACTTAGTGAGCAATATGATGAAAATTTGTTGTTGGCTGACAATTTCGGCGACATATGTGCAATCGATATTATGCTAAATGGTATAAAAACACTGTTAGCTGTTCTATATATTTCGCCAGATACAACTTACAAAGAGAAGCAATTTTTCATCACGCGTAATTTATTTTTATATTCTCGTAAAATTACACCGATGATCGTTGTGGGGGATTTCAATATAGATGCCTCAAAACAAGATAATATTAAATTCATTGATTTCATGAGCAAGTATATGAAGCTGGATATGGAATCTGATCCTTCACAAGCTACTACGATTGGAGGCACATGTATCGATCTTGTTTTTGCTAGGAACATCAATGTAGAAAGCCGTAGATATATTTCATACTTTTCATATCACAGGCCTATTGTATCATTGATCAATCCAGCAACTTGAAGTTTCCTTTACTGAAAGATTGTAATCGATTGTGAACGCTATACCTACACAAACCATATCAGTATCGCACCCACGGACAACAGCCTGGTCAGCCTGGAAACAGATGAAGGAAGTCAGCGGTATCCATCGAAAGTCAACGGTATCCATCGGAATTCGAACTCAACTCGTCACTCTCCATCACGAACGCTTTCATAAAAGGTTCTTTTCAGAGCCACCATTATTTTATTATAAAGAACTATACTGCTTATTTCATAATATTTAATTGCGTTTCAGAATGATTAATGTAACTAATCTGTAATCTAGTCTAGGCGCATCGTTTAAAATTCTAGTAATGAAAGAGGGGGAAGTTGCACAATTCAAACAATCGATCAACTACCAATTCGAATTCGGAAGTATAAATAAAGCGTGTCATATTCGTATTCACGACATCCAGTTATGTCTCTGACATTACACACCCGTACTTTTTTTTTTCATCAACCGATTACGACGGGAGTCATTCGATGGCATTGGCAAAATAATTCTTGTTTGATCCATGGGCCAATATGGGATATTAAACCGACATCGCTTTTCGTTCCGTTTGTAACAGGTAAATGTATGCTTATGTACCTGATTACTGTTAGAATTGATGGAACAAAGTCTATTAATAAGTTCAATTGTAGCGGGCATGTCCTCTGAAATTGTTTCTTTAGGATCATTGTTTAACCACAGCAAAATGTGTGCATGTGGACTGCCACGATGCTGAAACTCTATTCTTTTGAAATAATCGACCACATAATATTCACCAAAGGGACTAAATCTTGACGAAGATAATATGTTGAGCAAGGTATCCACGAGTTTATTGAAATAAATGCAACAAGTGACTGGATCCTCACTAACGAGTGTAGCTCGCTGCAAAGCAGTCAGTTGATCTACTGGGTTTGCTAAATTAGCGATATGTTCATCAGAAAGTCTATGTAAAATTTTTAACAATTCGGGCCATCGAGTTTCATTGGCACTCAAAGTCATGAATATTGTTGGTCTTCCAAGTTGTCTAATCATAGCGAAAACATCATGCTTACGTTGTTGCCAATATTGAACTGAATTTGGGATAGATTTGAGAAACGATAAATTACGCTCAATGCAAGTCTCCAAGAACTCTCGGTTCTTTAACATTTCGCGAGTTATATTCGCAGTTCCCATACACTTAAAAGTGCTGTGCAAACCTTCTGAAACACGAAGTCGCATTATTTTTGCTGCCATATACAACAGGTGTTTCGGTTTGGCACCTCGCCTATCCTGGCGCCTGAGCTCACTTGTAGCCATCATAAATGGTGTAACATGAACATCAGTTCTATAAGTGCGTGGATGCCCGAAATAAATATCTGGAAATGAGAGTTCTTCCGCAAATTCGTCATATATTATTGACAGAGGAATTCTATTCTGAGCGGGCGCAATTTCCAAACACTGGTCTTCATTCCAAAGGAGCGTTTGTTGTTGTCCAATTAAAAGCTCAAAATCACTCTCAGAATCAATACATTCCGGCTCGTTGTCAGGATCAAGTAATGTTGACGATGAGTGGTCAAACTGGTTTAGTTGATCTTGATTGATGACTATATTATAACGACGGTATAATGGAGTATCAACAAGGTACATAAGCCACTTTTTCACAGTAGCTTTTTTAACGAATCCATTCAAATAGGATGATTTGTGAATCGAATGCTTCTTAATGCTAACATTGAATGAATAATCATCATCAATGTTTCTAGGAAGCACGCGAACCATCTCAGAAACATCTACTGGTACATTAATAATTTGTCCCATAATTGAATGACTACCTGCAGCATGACGCAAACGGCGAATCTGCATAAAAGGTATTCTTGGTGAGATGAGTCTCTCACTTATGGGATCAAGTGGAGGTAGACCTAGCGGACGATTGGGATATACAAAACCATTCGTTTTTGCTAGCTTAGGTACAACCCCACGTCTCAAACTGCTTCGGCATGTTTGACATGCTCTAAAGTTATTTGTGGATTCAAAAGAAGCTAATGTAATAAGCAAATTTTCCTCTTCTCTGTTAATCGTTTTCAAATCATTTTGAAACCATAATCGATCGCAAACGCTACACACTACACCAAACTCATTATCAGTAAACCGCTTTTTGAACTCGCGATCAGCCCTTTCATAAACACACATCATATCTATGAAGAAATAAAAAACCATTCATACATTTCATTCTCGGCAGCTGGTAATGGAATGCAAAACTATATATTCTAAGCGTAAAACAATTCATTTTTAATATACTAATATAGGCTGGGTACAACAAATTTCTGAAGTAATTTCAATGAAAACTTTCAAGTACGAAGATTTCATTAAGAGACAATTGCAATGGTCCGTTTTGAAATGTGTACTTCCGTTGTGCAATTATAATTTTGATAATAAAATAATAATAATAATAATAATAATAATAATAATATAATAATAATAATAATAATAAATAATAATAATAATAATAATAATAATAATAATAATAATATAATAATAATAATAATAATAAATAATAATAATAATAATTATAATAATAATAATAATCATACTAATCGTAATGAACAAATTACTAAATGACATTAAAAGTTTTGAAGTAATAAAATCAATCATATGAAATATCGATTATTCAGCGCGCATTAAGGTTAATCAACAGGATGTAAGATTATTGGAAAATATCAAGAACCGTTATTCTGCTATCCGTAATATTATCACTAGAACTTCGAACGAATATTATTGATATTTCTAAAAACGCTGTCGAAATCCAGGGTAGCTTGGATCCGATCGGAAAATCAATACGTCACTATTCAGAATAAGTGATAATAACATACCTGATCGGATTCCATTCGAGTGCTCATCTTGTACTCCACTCGGTTGCGAACTCAACGAACCACCTCCATCACTCGGCTCTGCTACTGTCTGCTCAACGCGTCTCAACAGCCGACTCGGCTCTCCTTCTGCGAGTTCTGTTGAAGCCTCCTGCTTCTTCCGCTTGCGGTAGCAAGCTTTGTATTTCGCCTGGAGATGCCTCGATCGCGCCATAATCGATACGTTGACAACGACAGCCAAATTCGAAATGAATGGCTTCTGAGTCGGTGCTATGCATTTTATATAGCAAATCAGAAGGAAGTTCTACAAACTGCAACCAATTTAAAAATGGGTTGTATAGAGTACAGAAAAGTAAAATTTCGCATAATTCTTTGGGAGTATTATTATGGTTCTAAAAAGAACCGATTTGAAGAATTCTGAAATTAGGAACTGGATCTGAGTTCAAGAATTAAATTCAGAAAAGGTCTGCTTTCATTGCCGACTGCTCCACCTGACGGCTGAAGTCCTAATGAGTGCTTGACCTAAGCGTTTGAGGTTTGGCACCTCGCAAAAGGTCTGCTCTCATTATCGATGACCGCTGCTCCCAACGATTGAAGTCCAAATGAAAGCACGACCTAAGCGTTTGAGGCTTTATACCACGCAAAAGGTCTGCTTTCATTGCCGACTGCTCCACCTGACGACTGAAGTCCGAATGAGAGCATGACCTGAGCGTTTGAGGTTTGGCACCACGCAAAAGGCCTGCTCTCATTATCGATGACCGCTGCTCCCGACGATTGAAGTCCAAATGAAAGCACGACCTAAGCGTTTGAGGCTTTATACCGCAAAAGGTCTGCTTTCATTGCCGACTGCTCCACCTGACGGCTGAAGTCCAAATGAGAGCACGACCTGAGCGTTTGAGGTTTGGCACCACGCAAAAGGCCTGCTCTCATTATCGATGACCGCTGCTCCCGACGATTGAAGTCCAAATGAAAGCACGACCTAAGCGTTTGAGGTTTTATACCACGCAAAAGGTCTGCTTTCATTGCCGACTGCTCCACCTGACGGATGAAGTCCAAATGGGAGCACGACCTGAGCGTTTGAGGTTTGGCACCACGCAAAAGGTCTGCTCTCATTATCGATGACTGTTTCTCTCGACAATTGAAGTCCAAATGAAAGCACGACCTAAGCGTTTGAGGCTTTATACCACGCAAAAGATCTGCTTTCATTGCCGACTGCTCCACCTGACGACTGAAGTCCAAATGAGAGCACGAACCTGAGCGTTTGAGGTTTGGCACCACGCAAAAGGCCTGCTCTCATTATCGATGACCGCTGCTCCCGACGATTGAAGTCCAAATGAAAGCACGACCTAAGCGTTTGAGGTTTTATACCACGCAAAAGGTCTGCTTTCATTGACGACTGCTTCACCTGACGACTGAAGTCCGAATGAGAGCATGACCTGAGCGTTTGAAGTTTGGCACCACGCAAAAGGCCTGCTCTCATTATCGATGACCGCTGCTCCCGACGATTGAAGTCCAAATGAAAGCACGACCTAAGCGTTTGAGGTTTTATACCACGCAAAAGGTCTGCTTTCATTGCCGACTGCTCCACCTGACGGCTGAAGTCCAAATGAGAGCACGACCTGAGCGTTTGAGGTTTGGCACCACGCAAAAGGCCTGCTCTCATTATCGATGACCGCTGCTCCCGACGATTGAAGTCCAAATGAAAGCACGACCTAAGCGTTTGAGGTTTTATACCACGCAAAAGGTCTGCTTTCATTGACGACTGCTCCACCTGACGACTGAAGTCCAAATGAGAGCATGACCTGAGCGTTTGAGGTTTGGCACCACGCAAAAGGCCTGCTCTCATTATCGATGACCGCTGCTCCCGACGATTGAAGTCCAAATGAAAGCACGACCTAAGCGTTTGAGGCTTTATACCACGCAAAAGGTCTGCTTTCATTGCCGACTGCTCCACCTGACGGCTGAAGTCCAAATGAGAGCACGACCTGAGCGTTTGAGGTTTGGCACCACGCAAAAGGTCTGCTCTCCGAAGCTGCTGGTCCCACGACGTCTGCTTGCATCCAACGCACAAGAAGAAATGACCGAATTTCGACCACGTTTCCTCTTTTATACGCAGTCAGTTGAAGATATGTGCCTGACTACCTCAAAATCGTCGTCCTTGCGCGAAAAAGCCAAGCAAAAATAAAAAGTTTTCCGCGTTGTTTTCAAAGTTTGAGAAAACTTAATATTTGAGTTGTTTGTGGTTATCTCACACTGTTCAAAATATTATCCTAAATTCCTGATCATATTTTTGATGAAATGGTGAAAGAATTATGTTGCTGCCTTTAATACAAGTCGAGATATTCACGATTAAGTTCTGCCCATTCTTCCATATGGCTAATTTTGAAAAGGCACCCCATAGTAAAGTAAGTCGTATTCACGACAAAACTTATCACATTCTCAGAGGGTAAATTTTGAAAAGGCGTCCCATAGTAAAGTATTCTTCTATGATGCTTTGATGGTAAGACTTCATCACGAAGACGACAAGCAAATGTAAATTTCTTTCGAACATGCACTTTTTCATTTGATTGCGCGCGTGCGTGTGTGTTTGTTTTCGTGAAAATCGCAGGTTTTCGAGAAGAATAAATCTCCTGTGCCAAAATAACGAAAATGTCTCAAAATCGGACATCATCTCTAGCAACCGAAGTTTACTGTTTGCTTGTTAGGAACAATTAGATTTGTACCTGCAGGACAGAAAACATTAGTTTGTTCGATTTTGCGAGTGGTGATTTATATTTTAATAGCGATTTGAGTTAGCATTCATCATTTATCACTCATCCATCGATTATCAATGAAAGGAGATGAATTCGGAGACAAAGAACGAAAAAGAAGATTTTCCGCTTTCCAAAAACATACACCAATACATATGTATATCAACGTCATACTGGTTTACTTCAATGTATGGGTATTGGTTTTTCCCTCAGTCATAATAAAGTTCATTCTTATGTTCTCTAACTTGCTTTTCTCTCTCTCTCTCGCTCTCCCAACGCACCTCTGTTTGCGATAAGTTGGAACATGTTGTTCATGGCAGTCTACACACACACACACACACACACACACACAATTTGCGCAATAGTGCAACTGAGGTATGCGATTCACAAAATTGCTTGCTACTGAAAATTGCGGAAAAGAAAACACAAGACAAATTTTTTCAATTTTGTAGGCACAAGCGTTTTGAAACACGTACAATAACGGGAAGGTATCATATAAAGATTGGTTTTTACTTTTGTCGTTAAGTTTTTTTTTTCATGTACGTATTGTTTACCTCTCGGATGGTGGTAGGTAGAAACGAACAACAGTTTATACGACGCAAAGTCAAACCGATTTCCCATATCCCATCCATGAGCATGAGCAGAGGGAGAAAAAATACCGGTTAACCTGGACTACTTTTCACTTGAGAGTTTGAGAGATTTTTCACCATTTCAACCATTTTTCGTTCAGTTGCCATTTGTCATTGTTGCTAAGCTAACCTAACCATCCGAACAGCGAGAGTTCCGTTCACTGCGTTAGGATTGAGTAAGCCGCGTTCATCGTTTGATCATGTCAACGAAACTCAACAATCGATGCTAAATAAGCAACTTGCTATTGAGTAATCTTTCAGTAATTTCTTACATGGACCGTCGGAAAACAATTCGGAGTTCCTGTTTTCCAAGTAGATAGTCTTTCCAATAGGATATTCTAATGAGCAGCAGTTTTTATTTTTCCTGCTAGAATCGCACACCAATACACACTTACCAACCACTAAACTGCGGTTCGGTCTAGACAATTGGTGTACACTGTTGCCATAGTTGTTCGTCGGTTATTTTCATTCTCTCTTTCACGCCTCTCGCATTCTCGTAGTAGCCAATATTACTCTCCTTATTGTTTACGTTCGTGTCGCTATCGTATTTGTGGCATTCGTATTCGTTCGAAAATATATGTTAGTCGAATGGTCGAAACATCATCGGATTGATGAAAATATGTTCAAACAATCAAAATTATTCGCCAATCCAACAAAACTTTCATTGGCGAGAGTGTACTGTTTAATGAACTCTTCTCTCAATGTTTCAATATTCAGTTGCAATACTTAAAGCTCTAAACGTTTTCTCGAAAAATACCGACACAAGTTACCAAGCTAATTGGATTGGTGGTACTGACGATGCTTTTGGTTGTCAATAATAAACAATGCCACGTGTAGGGGCCGCTAATGTAATGTAAATGAATATACAGACACACACACACACACACACACACACACACACACACACACACACACACACACACGCACGCGCGCGTTTATGCGACCTTGCCCTCCGGTTCTGAGACCGATGGCTGAACTTAGGTACAGCTTGATTTTCGTTTCCTCATATACACATTACATTACCATTTGTTTTTGGCCTGTGTGTGTGTGGCAGTGTTTATTCACCATCATGGTGGTAGCTACGATATCTTCTTCTTCTTCTTCTTTTTTTCTAGTCGGTCGTCACCATTCATGAGATGATGCCGACCGATGACACAGATACATGCGCTATATTGGATCGGTGTGTCGTCACGGATACGAACGAAAATTATTCTCTTATTTCTCGTGCGACACTTTCTCTAAGATTATATGATCAAGTTTGGATGTTTTAATGGCTGCATTTTCCGGTAAATCGATGGGAAAGATTTTCGCCATTGAACTCACATCGATCATTCTAAAATTCCGATTCGTCTGGTATGACCGATTTTGTCTTCTGTTTTCCAAACACTGAAAAAGCGGACATCATTTTCGCATCAGGTAGATACACCGATTCAGGGTAAAATTCCGAAAACGAAAATGAACAAAGGTCGCTATACTTGATTTGCGCATTATACTTTCCAGGCGTATCACAACTTTAGCAATCTTTAATTCAAAGCAATCTTAAATATTTCTTTATCACAGTGAGGTGGTCGTCCTGAAAAGGACGGGTTCTGTAAGGGGGGTAACACCAATATGTTCCGGAAATCGCAATTTAGGCCTTTTTCTCGGTTTTCTTCGGGAGCAGCACTGCCTGGATGTTTGGCAGTACACCGCCCTGTGCGATGGTAACTCCGGAGAGCAGTTTGTTCAACTCCTCGTCGTTACGGATGGCCAGCTGCAGATGGCGAGGGATGATTCTCGTTTTCTTGTTGTCACGGGCAGCGTTACCGGCCAATTCCAGCACTTCGGCGGCCAGGTATTCCATCACTGCCGCCAGATAGACCGGTGCACCGGCACCGACACGTTCGGCGTAGTTTCCCTTCCGGAGCAGACGGTGGATTCTGCCTACTGGGAACTGCAGACCAGCACGGTTTGAGCGGGACTTTGCCTTTCCCTTAACTTTTCCTCCTTTACCACGGCCAGACATTTTGTGTGTGCGTGTTTCTGCGTAAAAAATCCACGAGATGCTGTTAACGACTAGACAGCCAATTCAGTAATACTGGCTGCCGCCGTACTAACCCTCTGTTTTATATCGTCTCACTGTTTCCCGTTCTGCGAACAGGAAAAGGAATTCTAACAAAGGGGCAGTCCATGCGCCGCTCTCAATAGCAGGTATAAAACGAGCTGTCATATGGCAAATAGCGTCATTTAAGTTAAAGCAGTTACTCTGAACGTACGAGAACCGTCAAGCACGATGGCACCGAAAACCAGTGGAAAGGCAGCCAAAAAATCCGGCAAGGCCCAGAAAAACATCGCCAAGGGAGATAAGAAAAAGAAGAAGATCCGCAGGAAGGAAAGCTACGCTATCTACATCTACAAAGTGTTGAAGCAGGTCCACCCTGATACCGGAGTATCCTCGAAGGCGATGAGCATCATGAACAGTTTCGTCAATGACATCTTCGAACGCATTGCATCCGAGGCATCGCGTTTGGCCCATTACAACAAACGTTCGACGATTACCTCTCGCGAAATCCAGACCGCCGTTCGTCTGCTTTTGCCAGGAGAGTTGGCCAAGCACGCCGTTTCGGAAGGAACCAAAGCCGTCACCAAGTACACTAGCTCCAAGTAAACTGAGTGAGAACAACCAAACCCCCCCGATCGTGTGTGTGCATACGAATCGCCAAGCATAATCGGCCCTTTTAAGGGCCACAAACAAATCTACACAAAGTGTTAAGTTCGCATATTTCCCTCATTCAATCACCAAACACATTTTGTTCGTTGATGATTTTACTTTCATCAGCCAACAAACACCTAACGAGAAAAACAGAACAAATTATGAACAACACAGGTACAATTGTTCTCGCGTTTCGGAGTATTCATCCATGCCATATGGACAATATATTGTTCGGAGCAAAAATATGTTGGTTTCGAAATAAAGAAAAGTATCGATTACTTTTCGGACCAATCGACAGACTTGGTCGACCAACCAAATAATAAATTGCTACACATACACATGCATGCTACTGTAAACCAACCAATGACATATCAACAGCAATCGTTTTTCTATCCTAGGCGGCTTTGAGCAAATGCTGCATGTTGTATAGTCGAAATTCGAAGCCAACAGCATTGACAGTTGACCAGAACAGTTGAATGGGAATGAATGATTTCGAAAAGATAGTTCATGTTAAACAACATAACTAATTTCTTTTCTCAAATGTTACGTTTTTCAGCGGCGCGTTGAGTAGTACTCAAGTGTCAACAGCAGTTTGAAACTCACAACCGACCAGAAATAATAATGTCGTGTTTGCTTGATGCGAAACCGAAAACCGACTGCTGGTTAAATTGTTTGTTTGAAAACCTAGTTGTTGGACTGAAAAATCTAGTCAGTTTCGAACCCGGTTGAATTCACACTACTCACTACTCTATTGCACACTTCTTACTATTCTCATATCATCACCACCACCACCATCATCATCATCATCATCATCATCATGATTATAGATTATAATGAATACCAGCAAATGCTAACTAATTCTTTGCGAAACATATTGGTGGCCCTGAAAAGGGCCTTTTATCCTTCCGTATTATGTTATGTGTGTTCTCGTTACGACGTTTAACCTCCGAAACCATACAGAGTGCGACCCTGTCGCTTCAGAGCATACACGACATCCATGGCGGTGACGGTCTTGCGCTTGGCGTGTTCAGTGTAGGTTACTGCATCTCGGATCACATTTTCCAGGAACACCTTCAGCACTCCACGAGTTTCCTCATAGATCAGACCGGAGATACGCTTGACACCACCACGACGAGCCAGACGACGGATAGCGGGCTTGGTAATTCCCTGGATGTTATCACGAAGCACTTTACGATGACGCTTGGCGCCTCCTTTTCCGAGTCCCTTTCCTCCTTTGCCGCGACCAGTCATTTTTCTCTGCTAGCTGCTTGTTCTTGCAAGTAAGACAGTACAAGTGAAACTAATGCCACTTCGCAGACCGGTGCTTTTTTTTATACCTACCGAGAGGGTCCGTTTCGTGCTTTGCTTTGTGCTGATTGGCTGCTTCAGAGCGGTCGGGCAGGTATAAAACAGCCAGCCAGGTCCGTTTTGAGCTCATTCTGTGTTTTGTTTTCAACGCGTACAGTACGGTGTAGAGAGAAAGGATAAGCAAAAGAAAGAAATAATGGCTCGTACCAAGCAGACCGCTCGTAAATCGACCGGAGGAAAGGCTCCTCGTAAGCAACTGGCGACAAAGGCTGCTCGCAAAAGTGCTCCTGCTACTGGCGGAGTGAAGAAACCCCATCGTTATCGGCCAGGAACAGTAGCCCTTCGGGAGATCCGTCGTTACCAGAAATCGACTGAGCTGTTGATTCGCAAGCTGCCGTTCCAGCGTTTAGTGCGTGAAATTGCCCAAGATTTCAAGACCGACCTTCGCTTCCAGAGTTCCGCCGTCATGGCACTGCAGGAGGCCAGCGAAGCCTATCTAGTCGGTTTGTTCGAGGACACCAATCTATGCGCGATCCACGCCAAGCGTGTTACCATCATGCCAAAGGACATCCAGCTGGCTCGTCGGATCCGTGGCGAACGTGCTTAAACAGGCTATCGGCTTTCGTTTGATCTCACAACATATACCCCAAAGGCCCTTTTCAGGGCCACCCAATCAATTACCAACGAGTTTACGAATTCGAATATTTTCCCTTAAACAATCACATACTCAGACACACACACACAAGTTGCGCGCGCACAGAAAATGACATCCGATCCGTTGCACAATTCATGCCCCATATGGAAAGTCAGTAATCTATAGGTGTTTGAAATGTTTTCCTTATTTTTTGGTCTTTCATTTTTGTTTCTGCTAAAGTAGCAGTTGAGAGGAGAATAGACGACCTGCTGACAGACAAGCAGCACAGACAATACACATTGCTTCCCTGTTACATAGTTCAGCAAAATTTGTAACCCAGCTTGCAACACATCGTGCACTCGCCGTGTCATGCCATGTGACTGACTGCCTGACAATTCTGACGGGATTCGGCCACCAGTTACTAGTATTACTCTGCTACTGCTACTCTCAATACACTATACTATACAATATTGGTTCAAAATCATGAAAATACCAATTTGTTTCGTTCCAAGACTACCCCGACAGACGCTTGCTTGCCGTTGACATAGTCAACGTCCCATCCCCAGACGACTGGTGGGGATGTTTCTGGCGAAAGAAATACACAGCAATTGCCAATCTTTGAATAGTAGGCTAATGTTCGGTTGGGTTCGGTGCTTTCTTCCGGTACGTGACAATTTTCGGCCAATATCTATCAAATATAAGCAACACTCAAATTCGGTATCAAATCAAATCACTGCTCGAGTTCTTTGTTGCCAATCGATTGAGACTGAGAGACTGACTATGTCTGGCACGCACGCTAGACAGATGGAGGTGTCGAAGGATTATTATTATTATTTAATGGTAATACTTGCACCGTATATTTTGCATGTAAAATCCTAAATGCGCTCCACAATTCCGGTATTCTGATTTGGGAAAGATTGTTTTTTGGTTATTGCTTCTGATGACAAATATTCTCAGCCCAGCCAGCCGTTTGTGGTACGTGAACAACACACCACACATTTGACTCGTTGTGTTAGAAAGGACTTCGGTTTGTTTGATTCTAATTTTTCACTGTCGAAATTTTTAAACATCCTCTCTCTTGGAATTGACCTGTCCTGATGTTCAGGTTTAATATTTGCAAGATGAACCAAATTCAAATGGCAAAACAAGTTCATTACAAAAAATAGTAACCAAAATGCTTTCAGAACAACCGACACGCCCGGGCGTTGGCGACGTTGGCCAGCATTATTCGTTGGCAGTGCCATCGTGTTCCAGATTTCGGAAGGCATGTTCGGAAATATTATGCTCACGTAACATATCTGTTAGTCAAATTGTTTAAAAATTGTATTTTCCAAATGCAGAACACGGAAAAATTGAAAAGCTTAGTCACCGGTTCGTACTGCGTTTTGGTCGTTTGATCGATTTGCGCCAGACAGCAGGTTCAAGTTTGACCGATTCAATCTCGTGCGCGTCGCAACCGTCATCGAACGGGTTGTGTTAGTTGTCAAGAGAAAATATTTCTCTTCCCAATGAACCATGTTTCGTTGGAGTCCGCATTGTTTAAATGGTACTGTTTTACTATTTTTGACAATTCGAAATAAGCATGTACCGTTTGTCCGATATTGAATGCATATTTCGCTATCATCACTGCCCGTCCGGCTGTTCGCGAATGGTGGAGCAGAAAGTTCAAACATCGTAGCAAACATAAAACCACTCTTTGGCGATACTTCCGCTGCTGTCGATTCATTGTTTACAATTTAAAAAACAATAGTCCAGAAAAATTACCTACACCTACCTAGCACCGAATGGTAACCGTCATGTGCGTATTCCCTAACAGGGCCGACGGATTCGGTGCCCGAACGTATCGCACGATTCTACTGCATTCACACACTCGTTTGTATTCGCTTAGTCGTTCGCTCGTTCTACCTGCTTTAGAAAAGTGCACATTAGAAAAAATGGCTGAAACCGCTGTTGACGTATCGGCCGCAGCTCCGGTTGCTGCTTCACCGGCCAAGGCACCGAAGAAAGCCAAAGCCGCCAAGGGAGAAGCCAAAAAACCGAAGAAGCCATCGACACATCCACCAGTCAATGACATGGTAGTGGCTGCCATCAAGACGCTGAAGGAACGCAACGGATCTTCGCTGCAGGCCATCAAGAAGTACATCGCCGCCAACTACAAGTGCGACGTCGCCAAGCTGGCCCCGTTCATCAAGAAGGCCCTGAAATCTGGCGTCGAGAAGGGAAAGCTCACCCAGACCAAGGGTTCCGGTGCATCCGGCTCGTTCAAAATCAAAGCCGGTGCCAAGCAACCGGCTGGCGAGAAGAAGCCGAAGAAGGCTGCTGCCAAAAAACCGAAGAAGGCTGCCGGAGAGAAGAAAAAGGTTGCCAAGAAACCCGCTGGCGAGAAGAAACCGAAGGCCAAAAAGCCTGCAGGTGAGAAAAAGCCGAAAGCCGCCGCTGCAAAGAAGGCTAAGGCAGCACCAGCCAAGGCCGCCAAGAAGGCTGCTGCACCGAAGCAGAAGGCCACCAAGCCATCGAAAGCCGCTGCCAACAAGCCCAAGACCCCGAAGCCAAAGAAGGCCGCGCCAGCCAAAAAAGCTGCCCCGAAGAAGGTGGCTGCCAAGAAGTAAATTGACCCATCGTCAGTCAGTCATCATCATCATGTCGAATTCTACCGTTCTTATTTCGACGGTGTTCAACAAAACAGTCCTTTTCAGGACTACCAAAAAATCCATGCAAAGAATTAATCGATATTTCCTACTTCGCTCGCTTTTGGGTAGTCCGCTTCAACAAAACTGCACAGTAAGAAAAAAAAAAAAGTATGCTTTTATCCATCACAGCAGCACTACTTTCTGAGCGTGTGCTTCACCGACACGCTATAGTGGATAAATTGGTGCGCAGCCATAGAGCCGACCCCGCTGCTACGCGCATGCTTCTCTTGTAGTACAATCAAATATGTTCGTTCGCTCAGTCGGTAAGCAGCGACGAAAGGATCGGTAGGTGATCAAATGAAAATGCGGACGGATTATGCACGATGATTGATGAAGTCCGTTCGTAAAAATCTAGCTTGCGAAAATTCATCAATAAAAATGGTTGATGTTTTTGTTCCCAATTATATTTGTATTTTAAAACTATCCCAGTTTTCCTTTTCTTGGAAAATGAATGCCGTTATAGTTTCCATTTAGTGTAGAGCCAGTTCGGACACGGTATCGCTCTGTACGCGGTTTTTCGTATAATCATATTTAATTTAGTAGCTTGACTCTCCAGACGATTGTCGTTTTCATTCAACCAACCTTGCTTGATCGGTAAAAAAAAAATAAATCTATTCTCCAGCGCAATCGACCACCGACCATCGACTTTTCACTTGTAATGTGGGAAATTATCCTAGAAGCTATGGAAAAAAAAAAACAAGTCTTATGGCGCTTGCATGAGTAAATATGATTGATCGATAGTAAAATAGTAAATTTCTATAAGTTCTTTATCAGAAAATTGTGGTCGTCCTGAAAAGGACGTTTTTTCGATTGGTTTCAGTGCGAATCAAGTGCAATTTAGGCCTTCTTTTCGGTTTTCTTCGGGAGCAACACTGCCTGGATGTTTGGCAGTACACCGCCCTGTGCGATGGTAACTCCGGAGAGCAGTTTGTTCAACTCCTCGTCGTTACGGATGGCCAGCTGCAGATGACGAGGGATGATTCTCGTTTTCTTGTTGTCACGGGCAGCGTTACCGGCCAATTCCAGCACTTCGGCGGCCAGGTATTCCATCACTGCCGCCAGATAGACCGGTGCACCGGCACCGACACGTTCGGCGTAGTTTCCTTTCCGAAGCAGACGGTGGATTCTGCCTACTGGGAACTGCAGACCAGCACGGTTCGAGCGGGACTTTGCCTTTCCCTTAACTTTTCCTCCTTTGCCACGGCCAGACATTTTCTTTTATGTGTTTTGTTTTCGTAAAAAATCCACGAAACGATGCTAACAGCTAGGATGCTAACTCGGTAATACTGGCTGCCGCAGTACTAACCCTCTGTTTTATACCATCTCGCTGTTTCTCGTTCTGCGAATAGGCAGAGCATAAAGCGCAAAAGAGGATCAAATTTTGACAAAGGGGCTGTCCCTACTGCGTTGCCTGTAGCAGGTATAAAACGGGGTTTCTTGGGCGAGCTAGCGTCATTTACGTGAAAACAGCTACTCTGAACGCACGTCAACGTTAGAACGATGGCACCGAAAACTAGTGGAAAGGCGGCCAAAAAATCCGGCAAGGCCCAGAAGAACATCGCCAAGGGTGATAAGAAGAAGAAGAAGATCCGCAGGAAGGAAAGCTACGCTATCTACATCTACAAAGTGTTGAAGCAGGTCCACCCTGATACCGGAGTATCCTCGAAGGCGATGAGCATCATGAACAGTTTCGTCAATGACATCTTCGAACGCATTGCATCCGAGGCATCGCGTTTGGCTCATTACAACAAACGTTCGACGATTACCTCTCGCGAAATCCAGACTGCCGTTCGTCTGCTTTTGCCAGGAGAGTTGGCCAAGCACGCCGTTTCTGAGGGAACCAAAGCCGTCACCAAGTACACCAGCTCCAAGTAAACTGAGAACAACACCGACCCCGTGTATGCGAGAACTAACAAACGGCCCTTTTAAGGGCCACAAACAAATCTACACAAAGTGTTAAATTCGAATTCTCGTGTGTTGTTTTGCTTGCTTCTTCTTTACTCGTTTCGATTGTGATGGTGGTGGCCGTTTGTGAAAGAAAGTGCAATAGAGGGAAGGTGCTGGGCAATTGGTTTGAGTGAGTTTAGTTGTTTTGAACAATCTCATCCAATTTGTGCATTACATTATGCTGGAACTGAATTCCTTGAAACCAGCCACACACCGTTGCGGAAGCGAGAGAGAGCGAATTGTTTTAGGCACTACTTTTGTACAGGGATGACCAAAGATTTCCCGCCTTTTCCGAAGAACGGCGAAAGAAGACATTGATAAAACAAAAAACTTATCACATTCTCAGAGGGTAAATTTTGAAAAGGCGTCCCATAGTAAAGTATTCTTCTATGATGCTTTGATGGTAAGACTTCATCACGAAGACGACAAGCAAATGTAAATTTCTTTCGAACATGCACTTTTGTCGTGAATACGACTTACTTTACTATGGGGTGCCTTTTCAAAATTAGCCATATGGAAGAATGGGCAGAACTTAATCGTGAATATCTCGACTTGTATTAAAGGCAGCAACATAATTCTTTCACCATTTCATCAAAAATATGATCAGGAATTTAGGATAATATTTTGAACAGTGTGAGATAACCACAAACAACTCAAATATTAAGTTTTCTCAAACTTTGAAAACAACGCGGAAAACTTTTTATTTTTGCTTGGCTTTTTCGCGCAAGGACGACGATTTTGAGGTAGTCAGGCACATATCTTCAACTGACTGCGTATAAAAGAGGAAACGTGGTCGAAATTCGGTCATTTCTTCTTGTGCGTTGGATGCAAGCAGACGTCGTGGGACCAGCAGCTTCGGAGAGCAGACCTTTTGCGTGGTGCCAAACCTCAAACGCTCAGGTCGTGCTCTCATTTGGACTTCAGCCGTCAGGTGGAGCAGTCGGCAATGAAAGCAGACCTTTTGCGTGGTATAAAGCCTCAAACGCTTAGGTCGTGCTTTCATTTGGACTTCAATCGTCGGGAGCAGCGGTCATCGATAATGAGAGCAGGCCTTTTGCGTGGTGCCAAACCTCAAACGCTCAGGTCATGCTCTCATTTGGACTTCAGTCGTCAGGTGGAGCAGTCGTCAATGAAAGCAGACCTTTTGCGTGGTATAAAACCTCAAACGCTTAGGTCGTGCTTTCATTTGGACTTCAATCGTCGGGAGCAGCGGTCATCGATAATGAGAGCAGGCCTTTTGCGTGGTGCCAAACCTCAAACGCTCAGGTCGTGCTCTCATTTGGACTTCAGCCGTCAGGTGGAGCAGTCGGCAATGAAAGCAGACCTTTTGCGTGGTATAAAACCTCAAACGCTTAGGTCGTGCTTTCATTTGGACTTCAATCGTCGGGAGCAGCGGTCATCGATAATGAGAGCAGGCCTTTTGCGTGGTGCCAAACTTCAAACGCTCAGGTCATGCTCTCATTCGGACTTCAGTCGTCAGGTGAAGCAGTCGTCAATGAAAGCAGACCTTTTGCGTGGTATAAAACCTCAAACGCTTAGGTCGTGCTTTCATTTGGACTTCAATCGTCGGGAGCAGCGGTCATCGATAATGAGAGCAGGCCTTTTGCGTGGTGCCAAACCTCAAACGCTCAGGTTCGTGCTCTCATTTGGACTTCAGTCGTCAGGTGGAGCAGTCGGCAATGAAAGCAGATCTTTTGCGTGGTATAAAGCCTCAAACGCTTAGGTCGTGCTTTCATTTGGACTTCAATTGTCGAGAGAAACAGTCATCGATAATGAGAGCAGACCTTTTGCGTGGTGCCAAACCTCAAACGCTCAGGTCGTGCTCCCATTTGGACTTCATCCGTCAGGTGGAGCAGTCGGCAATGAAAGCAGACCTTTTGCGTGGTATAAAACCTCAAACGCTTAGGTCGTGCTTTCATTTGGACTTCAATCGTCGGGAGCAGCGGTCATCGATAATGAGAGCAGGCCTTTTGCGTGGTGCCAAACCTCAAACGCTCAGGTCGTGCTCTCATTTGGACTTCAGCCGTCAGGTGGAGCAGTCGGCAATGAAAGCAGACCTTTTGCGGTATAAAGCCTCAAACGCTTAGGTCGTGCTTTCATTTGGACTTCAATCGTCGGGAGCAGCGGTCATCGATAATGAGAGCAGGCCTTTTGCGTGGTGCCAAACCTCAAACGCTCAGGTCATGCTCTCATTCGGACTTCAGTCGTCAGGTGGAGCAGTCGGCAATGAAAGCAGACCTTTTGCGTGGTATAAAGCCTCAAACGCTTAGGTCGTGCTTTCATTTGGACTTCAATCGTTGGGAGCAGCGGTCATCGATAATGAGAGCAGACCTTTTGCGAGGTGCCAAACCTCAAACGCTTAGGTCAAGCACTCATTAGGACTTCAGCCGTCAGGTGGAGCAGTCGGCAATGAAAGCAGACCTTTTCTGAATTTAATTCTTGAACTCAGATCCAGTTCCTAATTTCAGAATTCTTCAAATCGGTTCTTTTTAGAACCATAATAATACTCCCAAAGAATTATGCGAAATTTTACTTTTCTGTACTCTATACAACCCATTTTTAAATTGGTTGCAGTTTGTAGAACTTCCTTCTGATTTGCTATATAAAATGCATAGCACCGACTCAGAAGCCATTCATTTCGAATTTGGCTGTCGTTGTCAACGTATCGATTATGGCGCGATCGAGGCATCTCCAGGCGAAATACAAAGCTTGCTACCGCAAGCGGAAGAAGCAGGAGGCTTCAACAGAACTCGCAGAAGGAGAGCCGAGTCGGCTGTTGAGACGCGTTGAGCAGACAGTAGCAGAGCCGAGTGATGGAGGTGGTTCGTTGAGTTCGCAACCGAGTGGAGTACAAGATGAGCACTCGAATGGAATCCGATCAGGTATGTTATTATCACTTATTCTGAATAGTGACGTATTGATTTTCCGATCGGATCCAAGCTACCCTGGATTTCGACAGCGTTTTTAGAAATATCAATAATATTCGTTCGAAGTTCTAGTGATAATATTACGGATAGCAGAATAACGGTTCTTGATATTTTCCAATAATCTTACATCCTGTTGATTAACCTTAATGCGCGCTGAATAATCGATATTTCATATGATTGATTTTATTACTTCAAAACTTTTAATGTCATTTAGTAATTTGTTCATTACGATTAGTATGATTATTATTATTATTATAATTATTATTATTATTATTTATTATTATTATTATTATTATATTATTATTATTATTATTATTATTATTATTATTATTATTTATTATTATTATTATTATTATATTATTATTATTATTATTATTATTATTATTATTTTATTATCAAAATTATAATTGCACAACGGAAGTACACATTTCAAAACGGACCATTGCAATTGTCTCTTAATGAAATCTTCGTACTTGAAAGTTTTCATTGAAATTACTTCAGAAATTTGTTGTACCCAGCCTATATTAGTATATTAAAAATGAATTGTTTTACGCTTAGAATATATAGTTTTGCATTCCATTACCAGCTGCCGAGAATGAAATGTATGAATGGTTTTTTATTTCTTCATAGATATGATGTGTGTTTATGAAAGGGCTGATCGCGAGTTCAAAAAGCGGTTTACTGATAATGAGTTTGGTGTAGTGTGTAGCGTTTGCGATCGATTATGGTTTCAAAATGATTTGAAAACGATTAACAGAGAAGAGGAAAATTTGCTTATTACATTAGCTTCTTTTGAATCCACAAATAACTTTAGAGCATGTCAAACATGCCGAAGCAGTTTGAGACGTGGGGTTGTACCTAAGCTAGCAAAAACGAATGGTTTTGTATATCCCAATCGTCCGCTAGGTCTACCTCCACTTGATCCCATAAGTGAGAGACTCATCTCACCAAGAATACCTTTTATGCAGATTCGCCGTTTGCGTCATGCTGCAGGTAGTCATTCAATTATGGGACAAATTATTAATGTACCAGTAGATGTTTCTGAGATGGTTCGCGTGCTTCCTAGAAACATTGATGATGATTATTCATTCAATGTTAGCATTAAGAAGCATTCGATTCACAAATCATCCTATTTGAATGGATTCGTTAAAAAAGCTACTGTGAAAAAGTGGCTTATGTACCTTGTTGATACTCCATTATACCGTCGTTATAATATAGTCATCAATCAAGATCAACTAAACCAGTTTGACCACTCATCGTCAACATTACTTGATCCTGACAACGAGCCGGAATGTATTGATTCTGAGAGTGATTTTGAGCTTTTAATTGGACAACAACAAACGCTCCTTTGGAATGAAGACCAGTGTTTGGAAATTGCGCCCGCTCAGAATAGAATTCCTCTGTCAATAATATATGACGAATTTGCGGAAGAACTCTCATTTCCAGATATTTATTTCGGGCATCCACGCACTTATAGAACTGATGTTCATGTTACACCATTTATGATGGCTACAAGTGAGCTCAGGCGCCAGGATAGGCGAGGTGCCAAACCGAAACACCTGTTGTATATGGCAGCAAAAATAATGCGACTTCGTGTTTCAGAAGGTTTGCACAGCACTTTTAAGTGTATGGGAACTGCGAATATAACTCGCGAAATGTTAAAGAACCGAGAGTTCTTGGAGACTTGCATTGAGCGTAATTTATCGTTTCTCAAATCTATCCCAAATTCAGTTCAATATTGGCAACAACGTAAGCATGATGTTTTCGCTATGATTAGACAACTTGGAAGACCAACAATATTCATGACTTTGAGTGCCAATGAAACTCGATGGCCCGAATTGTTAAAAATTTTACATAGACTTTCTGATGAACATATCGCTAATTTAGCAAACCCAGTAGATCAACTGACTGCTTTGCAGCGAGCTACACTCGTTAGTGAGGATCCAGTCACTTGTTGCATTTATTTCAATAAACTCGTGGATACCTTGCTCAACATATTATCTTCGTCAAGATTTAGTCCCTTTGGTGAATATTATGTGGTCGATTATTTCAAAAGAATAGAGTTTCAGCATCGTGGCAGTCCACATGCACACATTTTGCTGTGGTTAAACAATGATCCTAAAGAAACAATTTCAGAGGACATGCCCGCTACAATTGAACTTATTAATAGACTTTGTTCCATCAATTCTAACAGTAATCAGGTACATAAGCATACATTTACCTGTTACAAACGGAACGAAAAGCGATGTCGGTTTAATATCCCATATTGGCCCATGGATCAAACAAGAATTATTTTGCCAATGCCATCGAATGACTCCCGTCGTAATCGGTTGATGAAAAAAGGTGAAGAAATGCGCGAAAATTTGAATATAAAAATTTATGCGACATTAGATGAATACCTTTGCGATTGTAATTGTTCATACGATGACTACTTGGATGTAATTCGTGCCTCCACACCAAGACCTATAATTCTTTTGAAACGTTCCATGGAAGAACTTTGGACCAACCCGTATAATAAATGGGTTGCAAACAAATTACTGTCAAACATGGATCTTCAATTTATTCTAGATGAATATTCATGTGCTGCGTATGTTGTTGAATATGTTAATAAAACGAACAGAGGTATTAGTAACTTACATCTCGAATTAGTTAAGTTACAAGAAGAATACCCTGATCAAGATTATGCTTCATTACTGAAAAAAGTTAGTATTAAAATGCTAAATTCAGTAGAAATGTGTGCCCAAGAAGCTGCTTGGTACTTACTACGTCAACCAATGTCAGAAGCCAGCCGGAAAGTACAATTTATACCCACCATGTGGCCACATGAACGTATAAAGTCTAGAAAGCATACTAAACAAATGGACGAGGAAGGAATTGATGATGATTCTACCGATGTTTGGACGCTGAACATAGTACAAAAATATGAAAAGCGTGCAGATCTCGATGACATTTGTTTAGCTGACTTCGTAGCGTGTTACACGAAGGATAACAGTAACACGAATTCGTATAAGAAGCGAAATGCACCTCGCATAGTGCGATGGTTGAAATATAAAATGTCTGAATTAAACGATTACAAGCGTGAAATGGTTCTTCTGTTTCTACCATTTCGAAATGAAGCTTGTGATATTCTTGATCGTAACAAGTTCATAGATTTGTATGATCAAAATAAAACTATCATATTCGACAAGTTAAAAGAATATGATTGTGATATTAAGTTGGAACAGATCGTCGAAGAATATCTTCGTGTTGCAGAAGAAAATGAAAGTGATGATCAACAAAAATCCAACGATAAACACAATGAGTACGTACGGGCCATAACTATGGAGCCCAACGATGATGATATAGAACAGTTGCCTACTGGTGCTCTGTCAGCTGTCATCAAAAAACGTACCAATGTCATGAGCAAACAGGATTATTGTGCTATGGTCAGGGCCACAAATGTAGATCAAAGAAAATTGATTTTACATTTGATTGATATTTTGCATGCGTTCGACGGTATGAACACGCCTTTGCAGATATTCTTCACTGGCCCCGCAGGATGTGGTAAAACGTTTACTCTGAAAATATTGATGGAGACTTATAATCGTTTTAGTCAAGCACACAATTTACTTAAAAACGCATATGTCGCCTGTGCATCAACAGGGAAAGCAGCGGTAGCTATTGGAGGCACTACAGTTCATTCTGCTTTTCGAATTTCAATGGCACGTAGAAGTAGTTCAAAACTTGGGTTCGAAGCACTTCAACTGTATCGCAATGCTTTTGCAGGCGTTAAAGCGATTATTATCGACGAAGTAAGCATGATTGGCGCAGATATGCTTAATATTATTCACACTCGGTTGCAAGACATCACTGGGAACTATGATGATCCTTTTGGCGGAATTCATATAATATTCTGTGGTGATCTTCGCCAACTGCCACCTGTGAACGCACGGCCAGTTTTCAAGCCATGTAAAAACTCTATTCTTGGACCTGTACTCTGGCAATCACTTAATTTCTTCCCATTAGTTCAAGTTATGCGACAAGCTGACATTGAATTTTCTTCCATACTTACTAAAATAGGTAATGGTATGCCACTTACTGATTCTGAAAATGAGCGTATTGAAAGCCGCTTTCGAACAGCTGAGTGGTGTAAACAAAATGTTCCGAATGCTATACGTCTCTTCCATCGCAATATGGATGTTGAAAGATATAATACGGAAGCATTGCGTGAACGAGAGGGCTATGATTTTATTGTCAACGATGTTTTCACAGGTTATCGAAATGCGGAACAACTAGCTAGTGCTAGATTAAAGATGCATAAGATGAGCGTAGTGGAAACAGGCGGTCTACCTTATCTATTACGGTTGACGCTTGGAATGCCCTATATGATCTCAACTAACATTGATGTCGAAGATGGGCTAGTTAACGGGGCCATAGGAGAGCTTAAATTTATCGAACATGATGATGATAATCCCGAAGAGCGCATTATTCGATTATGGCTAAAATTTGAGAGTAATATTATCGGTGCCAGCTTAAAGGTCAAATCTAGACCTTTAGTGTATTCTAACCCAGGTCAACTGCAATTTGATTGGGTACCTATATTAAAACGATCAGCCAATATTAAGCTTGGTAGCATCAACTGTAAAAGAATTCAATTTCCGATAGTTAGTGCATGTGCACTCACGGTCCATAAATCGCAGGGAGGTACATTTTCTGAAATTGTACTTGACTACGATAAATCTTTGGAACAACAACTAGTATATGTTGGATTGTCACGGGTGACAACAATGGATGGGCTTTACTTAACTAACCAAAAGAACTTCTTCAAATTTTGGCACTCAAAGGGTAGTGATTCGCCCAGAATGACGGAACTGAGAACAGAGTTAAACCGACTATCCAGTCATAAACTATCCACAATCAGTGACGCACTGTTGGATTTTATCGCTATGACAAATCAAGGTTTAAGCTTAATCAGTTTCAATGTTCAAAGCTTAAATGCTCATGCTTCAGATATTTTCACTGACAATATACTAACCAAAGTTGATATTTTAGCATTTAGTGAAACTTGGTTGGACAATTGTTCTGCAGTGAGTATAACAGGCTATAATTGCATCGCCGAATATAAACGTTCTAATTGTAGAGCTGGTGGTGTTGCAATTTACCTAAAGGACACTGCGTCTTTGATTGCTACTGTTCATAAACTCGAACAACTTAGTGAGCAATATGATGAAAATTTGTTGTTGGCTGACAATTTCGGCGACATATGTGCAATCGATATTATGCTAAATGGTATAAAAACACTGTTAGCTGTTCTATATATTTCGCCAGATACAACTTACAAAGAGAAGCAATTTTTCATCACGCGTAATTTATTTTTATATTCTCGTAAAATTACACCGATGATCGTTGTGGGGGATTTCAATATAGATGCCTCAAAACAAGATAATATTAAATTCATTGATTTCATGAGCAAGTATATGAAGCTGGATATGGAATCTGATCCTTCACAAGCTACTACGATTGGAGGCACATGTATCGATCTTGTTTTTGCTAGGAACATCAATGTAGAAAGCCGTAGATATATTTCATACTTTTCATATCACAGGCCTATTGTATCATTGATCAATCCAGCAACTTGAAGTTTCCTTTACTGAAAGATTGTAATCGATTGTGAACGCTATACCTACACAAACCATATCAGTATCGCACCCACGGACAACAGCCTGGTCAGCCTGGAAACAGATGAAGGAAGTCAGCGGTATCCATCGAAAGTCAACGGTATCCATCGGAATTCGAACTCAACTCGTCACTCTCCATCACGAACGCTTTCATAAAAGGTTCTTTTCAGAGCCACCATTATTTTATTATAAAGAACTATACTGCTTATTTCATAATATTTAATTGCGTTTCAGAATGATTAATGTAACTAATCTGTAATCTAGTCTAGGCGCATCGTTTAAAATTCTAGTAATGAAAGAGGGGGAAGTTGCACAATTCAAACAATCGATCAACTACCAATTCGAATTCGGAAGTATAAATAAAGCGTGTCATATTCGTATTCACGACATCCAGTTATGTCTCTGACATTACACACCCGTACTTTTTTTCTAGTCGGTCGTCACCATTCATGAGATGATGCCGACCGATGACACAGATACATGCGCTATATTGGATCGGTGTGTCGTCACGGATACGAACGAAAATTATTCTCTTATTTCTCGTGCGACACTTTCTCTAAGATTATATGATCAAGTTTGGATGTTTTAATGGCTGCATTTTCCGGTAAATCGATGGGAAAGATTTTCGCCATTGAACTCACATCGATCATTCTAAAATTCCGATTCGTCTGGTATGACCGATTTTGTCTTCTGTTTTCCAAACACTGAAAAAGCGGACATCATTTTCGCATCAGGTAGATACACCGATTCAGGGTAAAATTCCGAAAACGAAAATGAACAAAGGTCGCTATACTTGATTTGCGCATTATACTTTCCAGGCGTATCACAACTTTAGCAATCTTTAATTCAAAGCAATCTTAAATATTTCTTTATCACAGTGAGGTGGTCGTCCTGAAAAGGACGGGTTCTGTAAGGGGGGTAACACCAATATGTTCCGGAAATCGCAATTTAGGCCTTTTTCTCGGTTTTCTTCGGGAGCAGCACTGCCTGGATGTTTGGCAGTACACCGCCCTGTGCGATGGTAACTCCGGAGAGCAGTTTGTTCAACTCCTCGTCGTTACGGATGGCCAGCTGCAGATGGCGAGGGATGATTCTCGTTTTCTTGTTGTCACGGGCAGCGTTACCGGCCAATTCCAGCACTTCGGCGGCCAGGTATTCCATCACTGCCGCCAGATAGACCGGTGCACCGGCACCGACACGTTCGGCGTAGTTTCCCTTCCGGAGCAGACGGTGGATTCTGCCTACTGGGAACTGCAGACCAGCACGGTTTGAGCGGGACTTTGCCTTTCCCTTAACTTTTCCTCCTTTACCACGGCCAGACATTTTGTGTGTGCGTGTTTCTGCGTAAAAAATCCACGAGATGCTGTTAACGACTAGACAGCCAATTCAGTAATACTGGCTGCCGCCGTACTAACCCTCTGTTTTATATCGTCTCACTGTTTCCCGTTCTGCGAACAGGAAAAGGAATTCTAACAAAGGGGCAGTCCATGCGCCGCTCTCAATAGCAGGTATAAAACGAGCTGTCATATGGCAAATAGCGTCATTTAAGTTAAAGCAGTTACTCTGAACGTACGAGAACCGTCAAGCACGATGGCACCGAAAACCAGTGGAAAGGCAGCCAAAAAATCCGGCAAGGCCCAGAAAAACATCGCCAAGGGAGATAAGAAAAAGAAGAAGATCCGCAGGAAGGAAAGCTACGCTATCTACATCTACAAAGTGTTGAAACAGGTCCACCCTGATACCGGAGTATCCTCGAAGGCGATGAGCATCATGAACAGTTTCGTCAATGACATCTTCGAACGCATTGCATCCGAGGCATCGCGTTTGGCTCATTACAACAAACGTTCGACGATTACCTCTCGCGAAATCCAGACTGCCGTTCGTCTGCTTTTGCCAGGAGAGTTGGCCAAGCACGCCGTTTCGGAAGGAACCAAAGCCGTCACCAAGTACACTAGCTCCAAGTAAACTGAGTGAGAACAACCAAACCCCCCCGATCGTGTGTGTGCATACGAATCGCCAAGCATAATCGGCCCTTTTAAGGGCCACAAACAAATCTACACAAAGTGTTAAGTTCGCATATTTCCCTCATTCAATCACCAAACACATTTTGTTCGTTGATGATTTTACTTTCATCAGCCAACAAACACCTAACGAGAAAAACAGAACAAATTATGAACAACACAGGTACAATTGTTCTCGCGTTTCGGAGTATTCATCCATGCCATATGGACAATATATTGTTCGGAGCAAAAATATGTTGGTTTCGAAATAAAGAAAAGTATCGATTACTTTTCGGACCAATCGACAGACTTGGTCGACCAACCAAATAATAAATTGCTACACATACACATGCATGCTACTGTAAACCAACCAATGACATATCAACAGCAATCGTTTTTCTATCCTAGGCGGCTTTGAGCAAATGCTGCATGTTGTATAGTCGAAATTCGAAGCCAACAGCATTGACAGTTGACCAGAACAGTTGAATGGGAATGAATGATTTCGAAAAGATAGTTCATGTTAAACAACATAACTAATTTCTTTTCTCAAATGTTACGTTTTTCAGCGGCGCGTTAAGTAGTACTCAAGTGTCAACAGCAGTTTGAAACTCACAACCGACCAGAAATAATAATGTCGTGTTTGCTTGATGCGAAACCGAAAACCAGTTTCCACCCTAACGACTGCTGGTTAAATTGTTTGTTTGAAAACCTAGTTGTTGGACTGAAAAATCTAGTCAGTTTCGAACCCGGTTGAATTCACACTACTCACTACTCTATTGCACACTTCTTACTATTCTCATATCATCACCACCACCACCATCATCATCATCATCATCATGATTATAGATTATAATGAATACCAGCAAATGCTAACTAATTCTTTGCGAAACATATTGGTGGCCCTGAAAAGGGCCTTTTATCCTTCCGTATTATGTTATGTGTGTTCTCGTTACGACGTTTAACCTCCGAAACCATACAGAGTGCGACCCTGTCGCTTCAGAGCATACACGACATCCATGGCGGTGACGGTCTTGCGCTTGGCGTGTTCAGTGTAGGTTACTGCATCTCGGATCACATTTTCCAGGAACACCTTCAGCACTCCACGAGTTTCCTCATAGATCAGACCGGAGATACGCTTGACACCACCACGACGAGCCAGACGACGGATAGCGGGCTTGGTAATTCCCTGGATGTTATCACGAAGCACTTTACGATGACGCTTGGCGCCTCCTTTTCCGAGTCCCTTTCCTCCTTTGCCGCGACCAGTCATTTTTCTCTGCTAGCTGCTTGTTCTTGCAAGTAAGACAGTACAAGTGAAACTAATGCCACTTCGCTTTTTTTGTTTTGTTTAAATTGAACTTTATTTCTTTCATTTAACCCTGGTTACATATTTTTCTCTTAAGTGATACAGTATGACACTTTTCATCTTTGGTAAATTTTTCCTGTCTTGCTCATGTTACAATGTTTCCAATGGTCATTGGATTTGTTACGGATTACCGATTAGTCGGAATTGTTTCGTTTTTGATTTCTTAACCTAACTATATCTACTACTAAACCTACTATTTACACCTAAATCTACTATGTACACAATTTTATGGAGCGTATAGCTCTTTGATCAATCTATGATCGGATACAGTGCATTTTTCTCTGAATTTTGTTATTATTTTATCAAAGTGAACCTGTAGCAAGTCGCAATTTGCCATCTGGTGGACTTCTGAAGTCCTGGTATCATAAGGAACATCCAAGATCATTCGGAGAGTTCTGTTCTGAAGACATTGCAGTTTTTTCTTATGAGTGACTGCACAGGAGTTCCACACCGGAACAGCATAGTCAATGACTGGACTGATTATTTGTTTATAGACCGCTAATTTATTCTTCTTAGTTAGTTTTGACCGCCGTTTTATCAACGGGTAAAGACGCTTCACTAGTAGAGAGCATTTGGTTTTTGTTTTTTCAACGTGTTGGCGAAAAAGAAGTTTAGAATCCAGATTGAGACCAAGATAAACGGCTTCGAGTGACCAATCGATAAGGTGGCCATCGAGTTCGATCTTGCAGTCTTCTGGAGGGTCTAGTCGATAGGTTTGACGATGTTTAAAGATTATTGCTTGGGTTTTTGGCAAGTTTAGTTTAATTTTCCATTTATTCATGTATTCAACATAGATGTTCAAGCAACGCTGTAGTTTACTTTTAATTTCACGCGGTTGTCTGCCTCCCACCAGAATGGCTGTATCGTCAGCGAATAAGGAGAGAAAGCAACCTGCGGGCAACTGGGGAATGTCCGAAGTAAATATATTGTACAGTATTGGTCCCAACAAGCTGCCTTGTGGAACACCGGCTGGGATTTGGAAAGTTTCTGAAACAGCACCTTGCAACGATACTTGAAAGGATCTTTGATGCAGATAGCTGCGAATGATTTTTGATAAGTAGATTGGTACATTCAGCTCACACAGTTTGTACAATAGTCCGTCGTGCCAGACATTATCAAAAGCTTTTTCCACATCGAGAAGTGCCATTCCGGTGGATTTCGATACTGTTTTGTGCTTTTTGACAATATTCACCACCCTCAACAGTTGATGGGTAGTAGCGTGGCCTTTACGGAAACCGAACTGTTCCGGAAGAATTATATTATTTTCATCAATAAAGGCTAGTAAGCGGTCCAGTACCAGCCTTTCAAAAATTTTACTGAGCGAAGCGAGCAAGCTTATGGGACGATAGCTTGTCGGGGAAGTTGGATCTTTGCCAGGTTTCAGGATGGGTATGATTTTAGCACGTTTCCAGATGTTTGGGAAGTAATTTAGCTCTAAACATTTGTTAAATAAGACACAGATTGCAGATATTACCCTAGGACTCAGCTTTTTTAGGATTAGATTAAATATACCGTCAAATCCTGGTGCTTTCATATTTTTCGTCGTTTTTATGGCCGACTGTACTTGCTCGACTGTGATTTTCTTATTGTCTGGAACTATACACGGAGTATTATCCAGCGCGAGGATTCTATCAGAAACTTGAACTTCTAGAGGGCTGTGGATTGTGCTACCTAAGTTGTGGGATTTTATGAAGTGTTCGCCAATTGCATTGGCTTTTTCTATAGGGGCAATTAAAATGTTGTTGGCTATTTTTAAAGGTGGTACTGGTTTAGGTTTGGTTTTAAGAATCTTGGCGACTTTCCAGAAGGGTTGTGAGTGGTCTTTTAAAGTTTGAATGTTTTTGGAAAAGCTATCATTTTTCAAAAATTCTACCCTAGTTCGGATCATGCTGTTTAAAACGTTAACGCTTTCTTTTTTTCTAAGGTCACTTGTTCTCTGAAACTGCCTTCTGCGAATGTTCCTCAACCTAATCAGCATTTTCGTGTAGTTGTCTAAATGAATGAACTTACCCCTAACAGGTACTTTTCTTACGCAGGTTCTGTCCGCTTCATCAATGGCTGAGCCGATGATATCCAGCGCCCGGTCGATGTCTGCTGGGGATTGCAGCTGGAGGTTTTCGCCGACCCGAGAATCGACTATCCGTTGAAATTGAATCCAGTTTACGTTGTGATAGTTCTTCCGTTGATGTTTTGGTGCTGTTGAGATCTGCTCACTAAGTTCGCATACCACCGGGTAGTGGTCGGAACTCAGTTCTTGGTACGTTATCGGCTTACCAATGTTGATGTTCGTCAGGAAGATGTCGAGCGTTGAGGTGATACCAGCGGGAGAGAGATAGGTCGGTTCATCCGGATGATGTACAGTGTAGTAGCCTAGCTGCATGTCGTCGTACAGGATCGATCCGTTCTTATTTTGGTGATTATTTCTCCAAAGATCGTGTCTGGCGTTGAGGTCACCTCCGATTATAAACTGGGAGCGATTTCGTGTCAGTTTGGCCAAGTCGTTCTTGAACCGCCGCGTTGAACCGTTGCTGTCCCTGGCTTGTAACGGGCAGTAAACAGCAAACACTTTGATGCTTCTCGAAGTTGTTGCTAATTCAACCCCCAGTGCTTCGATGACGGATGTGGTAGGATGAGGAAGTGTTGAAAATTTAACGCCTTTTCGAATGATGATAGCTACTCCGCCACCTTGTGATGCAGTGCGGTCCAGTCTTATGGTTGAATAGTCCGGAATTGAGAATGTTACCGATGGGGAGAGATGTGTTTCGGTAACAAGTGCGATGTCAATTTCACGATTGCGCATGAAATCCACTAACTCTATTTTTTTCGTTCTAAGAGAACGAGCGTTCCAGTTGAGGATTTTTAACGGTTTAGCAGCCATATCTGATGACGAGAAGACCCAAAGCGTAGATCTGGTCACGACGTGTTCGGCATTGCTGGAGATTGCCGCACATCTCGGTGAAGATGCTCATCAGTTGTTCTGGCGAAAAAAGCTGTTCTGTAGGATTCATCGGGTGTCCATTGTTCCAGACTGAACCGCCTGGAGGGTTTCCGTTCATTACAGAGGGTCCATTAGGAGGGGTCCTAGTACCAGCGCCAGGTAGAGGAGGAAAGTCCGCCTTCGATAATGGAGGGGTTTGTTGTTTCTTATTTACTTGTTGGGGTTTCGAAGAAGCTTGTTTTCGAATATATTTGTATTCCTCCCGCTTCGGACAGGAGCGCTCTGATCCCCGATGATTACCACCGCAATTGGCACAGCGGTAATTGATTGCACCTTCAAGCAAACAGTCACTAGTTGCATGTGACTGCGCACAGTTTCCGCATCGTGGGTTTACATTGCAGTTTCTGGTGCCATGTCCAAAATTTAAGCACCGCTGGCACTGTGTGACGTCTCGATTTGTGCCCCGATACGGTTCCCATCGAACGACCACTGAGCAAATGGTTCTTATAGCCTGCAGTGCATTGAGCGAGACAGTGCCCTTTGCAAAGTGGACCAGGTAAAGAGAGTCCCGGAACGATTGGCTTTTATCTCGGCGAGACATTTGGAATATCCCCACTGGAGATAGCTTGTAGTGTGAACGGAGCTCGTCATCAATTTCCTGCACACTCATCTGTGGAAGTCCTCTTACTACAGCCTTGAACGGTTTATCACCAGAGATGTCGTGGGTGAAAAACTCAGTTTTCGACTTTTTCAGATATGTTGTAACTTTGAAATATTCATTCTTAGATTGCACTATCACTTTTATGCCGATCTGGCAGATTTTATACTGCGCACAGATTCCGAGAGCTTTGAGTGTTTTCATTAATTTATCCAGGGGAATTGCCTTCACCATGATGGGGGGAAGCTTGATTTTGACTGGTAGCGGTTGATTATTTGGTGGAAAATCTGGATTCAAATCACCAAACCCATCTAGTTCACTGTTATTTGTCACGGTTTTAGCAACACTAGCTATGCTCGCGTGACGTGAAGAACGATTAGAAACGATGCCTGCATCTGATCGCAGACGTTTGCCATCTGGTTCCTTGGGACTAACCAGCACACCGGTACTGGTTTTCTGTTTCGGGCTAGATTTCGAACCGGCGCCCGAACGCCGCCTTCGTTTCGTCATAAGCGAAGAACGAGAGAAAAAACACGAGAGAAAAACGCGCACGCAAGAGAAAACACGTCTGGACTTGTTCACACTTGAATACCCAATCCAATGCCACTTCGCAGACCGGTGCTTTTTTTTTATACCTACCGAGAGGGTCCGTTTCGTGCTTTGCTTTGTGCTGATTGGCTGCTTCAGAGCGGTCGGGCAGGTATAAAACAGCCAGCCAGGTCCGTTTTGAGCTCATTCTGTGTTTTGTTTTCAACGCGTACAGTACGGTGTAGAGAGAAAGGATAAGCAAAAGAAAGAAATAATGGCTCGTACCAAGCAGACCGCTCGTAAATCGACCGGAGGAAAGGCTCCTCGTAAGCAACTGGCGACAAAGGCTGCTCGCAAAAGTGCTCCTGCTACTGGCGGAGTGAAGAAACCCCATCGTTATCGGCCAGGAACAGTAGCCCTTCGGGAGATCCGTCGTTACCAGAAATCGACTGAGCTGTTGATTCGCAAGCTGCCGTTCCAGCGTTTAGTGCGTGAAATTGCCCAAGATTTCAAGACCGACCTTCGCTTCCAGAGTTCCGCCGTCATGGCACTGCAGGAGGCCAGCGAAGCCTATCTAGTCGGTTTGTTCGAGGACACCAATCTATGCGCGATCCACGCCAAGCGTGTTACCATCATGCCAAAGGACATCCAGCTGGCTCGTCGGATCCGTGGCGAACGTGCTTAAACAGGCTATCGGCTTTCGTTTGATCTCACAACATATACCCCAAAGGCCCTTTTCAGGGCCACCCAATCAATTACCAACGAGTTTACGAATTCGAATATTTTCCCTTAAACAATCACATACTCAGACACACACACACACAAGTTGCGCGCGCACAGAAAATGACATCCGATCCGTTGCACAATTCATGCCCCATATGGAAAGTCAGTAATCTATAGGTGTTTGAAATGTTTTCCTTATTTTTTGGTCTTTCATTTTTGTTTCTGCTAAAGTAGCAGTTGAGAGGAGAATAGACGACCTGCTGACAGACAAGCAGCACAGACAATACACATTGCTTCCCTGTTACATAGTTCAGCAAAATTTGTAACCCAGCTTGCAACACATCGTGCACTCGCCGTGTCATGCCATGTGACTGACTGCCTGACAATTCTGACGGGATTCGGCCACCAGTTACTAGTATTACTCTGCTACTGCTACTCTCAATACACTATACTATACAATATTGGTTCAAAATCATGAAAATACCAATTTGTTTCGTTCCAAGACTACCCCGACAGACGCTTGCTTGCCGTTGACATAGTCAACGTCCCATCCCCAGACGACTGGTGGGGATGTTTCTGGCGAAAGAAATACACAGCAATTGCCAATCTTTGAATAGTAGGCTAATGTTCGGTTGGGTTCGGTGCTTTCTTCCGGTACGTGACAATTTTCGGCCAATATCTATCAAATATAAGCAACACTCAAATTCGGTATCAAATCAAATCACTGCTCGAGTTCTTTGTTGCCAATCGATTGAGACTGAGAGACTGACTATGTCTGGCACGCACGCTAGACAGATGGAGGTGTCGAAGGATTATTATTATTATTTAATGGTAATACTTGCACCGTATATTTTGTCGTGAATACGACTTACTTTACTATGGGGTGCCTTTTCAAAATTAGCCATATGGAAGAATGGGCAGAACTTAATCGTGAATATCTCGACTTGTATTAAAGGCAGCAACATAATTCTTTCACCATTTCATCAAAAATATGATCAGGAATTTAGGATAATATTTTGAACAGTGTGAGATAACCACAAACAACTCAAATATTAAGTTTTCTCAAACTTTGAAAACAACGCGGAAAACTTTTTATTTTTGCTTGGCTTTTTCGCGCAAGGACGACGATTTTGAGGTAGTCAGGCACATATCTTCAACTGACTGCGTATAAAAGAGGAAACGTGGTCGAAATTCGGTCATTTCTTCTTGTGCGTTGGATGCAAGCAGACGTCGTGGGACCAGCAGCTTCGGAGAGCAGACCTTTTGCGTGGTGCCAAACCTCAAACGCTCAGGTCGTGCTCTCATTTGGACTTCAGCCGTCAGGTGGAGCAGTCGGCAATGAAAGCAGACCTTTTGCGTGGTATAAAGCCTCAAACGCTTAGGTCGTGCTTTCATTTGGACTTCAATCGTCGGGAGCAGCGGTCATCGATAATGAGAGCAGGCCTTTTGCGTGGTGCCAAACCTCAAACGCTCAGGTCATGCTCTCATTTGGACTTCAGTCGTCAGGTGGAGCAGTCGTCAATGAAAGCAGACCTTTTGCGTGGTATAAAACCTCAAACGCTTAGGTCGTGCTTTCATTTGGACTTCAATCGTCGGGAGCAGCGGTCATCGATAATGAGAGCAGGCCTTTTGCGTGGTGCCAAACCTCAAACGCTCAGGTCGTGCTCTCATTTGGACTTCAGCCGTCAGGTGAAGCAGTCGGCAATGAAAGCAGACCTTTTGCGTGGTATAAAACCTCAAACGCTTAGGTCGTGCTTTCATTTGGACTTCAATCGTCGGGAGCAGCGGTCATCGATAATGAGAGCAGGCCTTTTGCGTGGTGCCAAACTTCAAACGCTCAGGTCATGCTCTCATTCGGACTTCAGTCGTCAGGTGGAGCAGTCGTCAATGAAAGCAGACCTTTTGCGTGGTATAAAACCTCAAACGCTTAGGTCGTGCTTTCATTTGGACTTCAATCGTCGGGAGCAGCGGTCATCGATAATGAGAGCAGGCCTTTTGCGTGGTGCCAAACCTCAAACGCTCAGGTTCGTGCTCTCATTTGGACTTCAGTCGTCAGGTGGAGCAGTCGGCAATGAAAGCAGATCTTTTGCGTGGTATAAAGCCTCAAACGCTTAGGTCGTGCTTTCATTTGGACTTCAATTGTCGAGAGAAACAGTCATCGATAATGAGAGCAGACCTTTTGCGTGGTGCCAAACCTCAAACGCTCAGGTCGTGCTCCCATTTGGACTTCATCCGTCAGGTGGAGCAGTCGGCAATGAAAGCAGACCTTTTGCGTGGTATAAAACCTCAAACGCTTAGGTCGTGCTTTCATTTGGACTTCAATCGTCGGGAGCAGCGGTCATCGATAATGAGAGCAGGCCTTTTGCGTGGTGCCAAACCTCAAACGCTCAGGTCGTGCTCTCATTTGGACTTCAGCCGTCAGGTGGAGCAGTCGGCAATGAAAGCAGACCTTTTGCGGTATAAAGCCTCAAACGCTTAGGTCGTGCTTTCATTTGGACTTCAATCGTCGGGAGCAGCGGTCATCGATAATGAGAGCAGGCCTTTTGCGTGGTGCCAAACCTCAAACGCTCAGGTCATGCTCTCATTCGGACTTCAGTCGTCAGGTGGAGCAGTCGGCAATGAAAGCAGACCTTTTGCGTGGTATAAAGCCTCAAACGCTTAGGTCGTGCTTTCATTTGGACTTCAATCGTTGGGAGCAGCGGTCATCGATAATGAGAGCAGACCTTTTGCGAGGTGCCAAACCTCAAACGCTTAGGTCAAGCACTCATTAGGACTTCAGCCGTCAGGTGGAGCAGTCGGCAATGAAAGCAGACCTTTTCTGAATTTAATTCTTGAACTCAGATCCAGTTCCTAATTTCAGAATTCTTCAAATCGGTTCTTTTTAGAACCATAATAATACTCCCAAAGAATTATGCGAAATTTTACTTTTCTGTACTCTATACAACCCATTTTTAAATTGGTTGCAGTTTGTAGAACTTCCTTCTGATTTGCTATATAAAATGCATAGCACCGACTCAGAAGCCATTCATTTCGAATTTGGCTGTCGTTGTCAACGTATCGATTATGGCGCGATCGAGGCATCTCCAGGCGAAATACAAAGCTTGCTACCGCAAGCGGAAGAAGCAGGAGGCTTCAACAGAACTCGCAGAAGGAGAGCCGAGTCGGCTGTTGAGACGCGTTGAGCAGACAGTAGCAGAGCCGAGTGATGGAGGTGGTTCGTTGAGTTCGCAACCGAGTGGAGTACAAGATGAGCACTCGAATGGAATCCGATCAGGTATGTTATTATCACTTATTCTGAATAGTGACGTATTGATTTTCCGATCGGATCCAAGCTACCCTGGATTTCGACAGCGTTTTTAGAAATATCAATAATATTCGTTCGAAGTTCTAGTGATAATATTACGGATAGCAGAATAACGGTTCTTGATATTTTCCAATAATCTTACATCCTGTTGATTAACCTTAATGCGCGCTGAATAATCGATATTTCATATGATTGATTTTATTACTTCAAAACTTTTAATGTCATTTAGTAATTTGTTCATTACGATTAGTATGATTATTATTATTATTATAATTATTATTATTATTATTTATTATTATTATTATTATTATATTATTATTATTATTATTATTATTATTATTATTATTATTTATTATTATTATTATTATTATATTATTATTATTATTATTATTATTATTATTATTTTATTATCAAAATTATAATTGCACAACGGAAGTACACATTTCAAAACGGACCATTGCAATTGTCTCTTAATGAAATCTTCGTACTTGAAAGTTTTCATTGAAATTACTTCAGAAATTTGTTGTACCCAGCCTATATTAGTATATTAAAAATGAATTGTTTTACGCTTAGAATATATAGTTTTGCATTCCATTACCAGCTGCCGAGAATGAAATGTATGAATGGTTTTTTATTTCTTCATAGATATGATGTGTGTTTATGAAAGGGCTGATCGCGAGTTCAAAAAGCGGTTTACTGATAATGAGTTTGGTGTAGTGTGTAGCGTTTGCGATCGATTATGGTTTCAAAATGATTTGAAAACGATTAACAGAGAAGAGGAAAATTTGCTTATTACATTAGCTTCTTTTGAATCCACAAATAACTTTAGAGCATGTCAAACATGCCGAAGCAGTTTGAGACGTGGGGTTGTACCTAAGCTAGCAAAAACGAATGGTTTTGTATATCCCAATCGTCCGCTAGGTCTACCTCCACTTGATCCCATAAGTGAGAGACTCATCTCACCAAGAATACCTTTTATGCAGATTCGCCGTTTGCGTCATGCTGCAGGTAGTCATTCAATTATGGGACAAATTATTAATGTACCAGTAGATGTTTCTGAGATGGTTCGCGTGCTTCCTAGAAACATTGATGATGATTATTCATTCAATGTTAGCATTAAGAAGCATTCGATTCACAAATCATCCTATTTGAATGGATTCGTTAAAAAAGCTACTGTGAAAAAGTGGCTTATGTACCTTGTTGATACTCCATTATACCGTCGTTATAATATAGTCATCAATCAAGATCAACTAAACCAGTTTGACCACTCATCGTCAACATTACTTGATCCTGACAACGAGCCGGAATGTATTGATTCTGAGAGTGATTTTGAGCTTTTAATTGGACAACAACAAACGCTCCTTTGGAATGAAGACCAGTGTTTGGAAATTGCGCCCGCTCAGAATAGAATTCCTCTGTCAATAATATATGACGAATTTGCGGAAGAACTCTCATTTCCAGATATTTATTTCGGGCATCCACGCACTTATAGAACTGATGTTCATGTTACACCATTTATGATGGCTACAAGTGAGCTCAGGCGCCAGGATAGGCGAGGTGCCAAACCGAAACACCTGTTGTATATGGCAGCAAAAATAATGCGACTTCGTGTTTCAGAAGGTTTGCACAGCACTTTTAAGTGTATGGGAACTGCGAATATAACTCGCGAAATGTTAAAGAACCGAGAGTTCTTGGAGACTTGCATTGAGCGTAATTTATCGTTTCTCAAATCTATCCCAAATTCAGTTCAATATTGGCAACAACGTAAGCATGATGTTTTCGCTATGATTAGACAACTTGGAAGACCAACAATATTCATGACTTTGAGTGCCAATGAAACTCGATGGCCCGAATTGTTAAAAATTTTACATAGACTTTCTGATGAACATATCGCTAATTTAGCAAACCCAGTAGATCAACTGACTGCTTTGCAGCGAGCTACACTCGTTAGTGAGGATCCAGTCACTTGTTGCATTTATTTCAATAAACTCGTGGATACCTTGCTCAACATATTATCTTCGTCAAGATTTAGTCCCTTTGGTGAATATTATGTGGTCGATTATTTCAAAAGAATAGAGTTTCAGCATCGTGGCAGTCCACATGCACACATTTTGCTGTGGTTAAACAATGATCCTAAAGAAACAATTTCAGAGGACATGCCCGCTACAATTGAACTTATTAATAGACTTTGTTCCATCAATTCTAACAGTAATCAGGTACATAAGCATACATTTACCTGTTACAAACGGAACGAAAAGCGATGTCGGTTTAATATCCCATATTGGCCCATGGATCAAACAAGAATTATTTTGCCAATGCCATCGAATGACTCCCGTCGTAATCGGTTGATGAAAAAAGGTGAAGAAATGCGCGAAAATTTGAATATAAAAATTTATGCGACATTAGATGAATACCTTTGCGATTGTAATTGTTCATACGATGACTACTTGGATGTAATTCGTGCCTCCACACCAAGACCTATAATTCTTTTGAAACGTTCCATGGAAGAACTTTGGACCAACCCGTATAATAAATGGGTTGCAAACAAATTACTGTCAAACATGGATCTTCAATTTATTCTAGATGAATATTCATGTGCTGCGTATGTTGTTGAATATGTTAATAAAACGAACAGAGGTATTAGTAACTTACATCTCGAATTAGTTAAGTTACAAGAAGAATACCCTGATCAAGATTATGCTTCATTACTGAAAAAAGTTAGTATTAAAATGCTAAATTCAGTAGAAATGTGTGCCCAAGAAGCTGCTTGGTACTTACTACGTCAACCAATGTCAGAAGCCAGCCGGAAAGTACAATTTATACCCACCATGTGGCCACATGAACGTATAAAGTCTAGAAAGCATACTAAACAAATGGACGAGGAAGGAATTGATGATGATTCTACCGATGTTTGGACGCTGAACATAGTACAAAAATATGAAAAGCGTGCAGATCTCGATGACATTTGTTTAGCTGACTTCGTAGCGTGTTACACGAAGGATAACAGTAACACGAATTCGTATAAGAAGCGAAATGCACCTCGCATAGTGCGATGGTTGAAATATAAAATGTCTGAATTAAACGATTACAAGCGTGAAATGGTTCTTCTGTTTCTACCATTTCGAAATGAAGCTTGTGATATTCTTGATCGTAACAAGTTCATAGATTTGTATGATCAAAATAAAACTATCATATTCGACAAGTTAAAAGAATATGATTGTGATATTAAGTTGGAACAGATCGTCGAAGAATATCTTCGTGTTGCAGAAGAAAATGAAAGTGATGATCAACAAAAATCCAACGATAAACACAATGAGTACGTACGGGCCATAACTATGGAGCCCAACGATGATGATATAGAACAGTTGCCTACTGGTGCTCTGTCAGCTGTCATCAAAAAACGTACCAATGTCATGAGCAAACAGGATTATTGTGCTATGGTCAGGGCCACAAATGTAGATCAAAGAAAATTGATTTTACATTTGATTGATATTTTGCATGCGTTCGACGGTATGAACACGCCTTTGCAGATATTCTTCACTGGCCCCGCAGGATGTGGTAAAACGTTTACTCTGAAAATATTGATGGAGACTTATAATCGTTTTAGTCAAGCACACAATTTACTTAAAAACGCATATGTCGCCTGTGCATCAACAGGGAAAGCAGCGGTAGCTATTGGAGGCACTACAGTTCATTCTGCTTTTCGAATTTCAATGGCACGTAGAAGTAGTTCAAAACTTGGGTTCGAAGCACTTCAACTGTATCGCAATGCTTTTGCAGGCGTTAAAGCGATTATTATCGACGAAGTAAGCATGATTGGCGCAGATATGCTTAATATTATTCACACTCGGTTGCAAGACATCACTGGGAACTATGATGATCCTTTTGGCGGAATTCATATAATATTCTGTGGTGATCTTCGCCAACTGCCACCTGTGAACGCACGGCCAGTTTTCAAGCCATGTAAAAACTCTATTCTTGGACCTGTACTCTGGCAATCACTTAATTTCTTCCCATTAGTTCAAGTTATGCGACAAGCTGACATTGAATTTTCTTCCATACTTACTAAAATAGGTAATGGTATGCCACTTACTGATTCTGAAAATGAGCGTATTGAAAGCCGCTTTCGAACAGCTGAGTGGTGTAAACAAAATGTTCCGAATGCTATACGTCTCTTCCATCGCAATATGGATGTTGAAAGATATAATACGGAAGCATTGCGTGAACGAGAGGGCTATGATTTTATTGTCAACGATGTTTTCACAGGTTATCGAAATGCGGAACAACTAGCTAGTGCTAGATTAAAGATGCATAAGATGAGCGTAGTGGAAACAGGCGGTCTACCTTATCTATTACGGTTGACGCTTGGAATGCCCTATATGATCTCAACTAACATTGATGTCGAAGATGGGCTAGTTAACGGGGCCATAGGAGAGCTTAAATTTATCGAACATGATGATGATAATCCCGAAGAGCGCATTATTCGATTATGGCTAAAATTTGAGAGTAATATTATCGGTGCCAGCTTAAAGGTCAAATCTAGACCTTTAGTGTATTCTAACCCAGGTCAACTGCAATTTGATTGGGTACCTATATTAAAACGATCAGCCAATATTAAGCTTGGTAGCATCAACTGTAAAAGAATTCAATTTCCGATAGTTAGTGCATGTGCACTCACGGTCCATAAATCGCAGGGAGGTACATTTTCTGAAATTGTACTTGACTACGATAAATCTTTGGAACAACAACTAGTATATGTTGGATTGTCACGGGTGACAACAATGGATGGGCTTTACTTAACTAACCAAAAGAACTTCTTCAAATTTTGGCACTCAAAGGGTAGTGATTCGCCCAGAATGACGGAACTGAGAACAGAGTTAAACCGACTATCCAGTCATAAACTATCCACAATCAGTGACGCACTGTTGGATTTTATCGCTATGACAAATCAAGGTTTAAGCTTAATCAGTTTCAATGTTCAAAGCTTAAATGCTCATGCTTCAGATATTTTCACTGACAATATACTAACCAAAGTTGATATTTTAGCATTTAGTGAAACTTGGTTGGACAATTGTTCTGCAGTGAGTATAACAGGCTATAATTGCATCGCCGAATATAAACGTTCTAATTGTAGAGCTGGTGGTGTTGCAATTTACCTAAAGGACACTGCGTCTTTGATTGCTACTGTTCATAAACTCGAACAACTTAGTGAGCAATATGATGAAAATTTGTTGTTGGCTGACAATTTCGGCGACATATGTGCAATCGATATTATGCTAAATGGTATAAAAACACTGTTAGCTGTTCTATATATTTCGCCAGATACAACTTACAAAGAGAAGCAATTTTTCATCACGCGTAATTTATTTTTATATTCTCGTAAAATTACACCGATGATCGTTGTGGGGGATTTCAATATAGATGCCTCAAAACAAGATAATATTAAATTCATTGATTTCATGAGCAAGTATATGAAGCTGGATATGGAATCTGATCCTTCACAAGCTACTACGATTGGAGGCACATGTATCGATCTTGTTTTTGCTAGGAACATCAATGTAGAAAGCCGTAGATATATTTCATACTTTTCATATCACAGGCCTATTGTATCATTGATCAATCCAGCAACTTGAAGTTTCCTTTACTGAAAGATTGTAATCGATTGTGAACGCTATACCTACACAAACCATATCAGTATCGCACCCACGGACAACAGCCTGGTCAGCCTGGAAACAGATGAAGGAAGTCAGCGGTATCCATCGAAAGTCAACGGTATCCATCGGAATTCGAACTCAACTCGTCACTCTCCATCACGAACGCTTTCATAAAAGGTTCTTTTCAGAGCCACCATTATTTTATTATAAAGAACTATACTGCTTATTTCATAATATTTAATTGCGTTTCAGAATGATTAATGTAACTAATCTGTAATCTAGTCTAGGCGCATCGTTTAAAATTCTAGTAATGAAAGAGGGGGAAGTTGCACAATTCAAACAATCGATCAACTACCAATTCGAATTCGGAAGTATAAATAAAGCGTGTCATATTCGTATTCACGACATCCAGTTATGTCTCTGACATTACACACCCGTACTTTTGCATGTAAAATCCTAAATGCGCTCCACAATTCCGGTATTCTGATTTGGGAAAGATTGTTTTTTGGTTTTTGCTTCTGATGACAAATATTCTCAGCCCAGCCAGCCGTTTGTGGTACGTGAACAACACACCACACATTTGACTCGTTGTGTTAGAAAGGACTTCGGTTTGTTTGATTCTAATTTTTCACTGTCGAAATTTTTAAACATCCTCTCTCTTGGAATTGACCTGTCCTGATGTTCAGGTTTAATATTTGCAAGATGAACCAAATTCAAATGGCAAAACAAGTTCATTACAAAAAATAGTAACCAAAATGCTTTCAGAACAACCGACACGCCCGGGCGTTGGCGACGTTGGCCAGCATTATTCGTTGGCAGTGCCATCGTGTTCCAGATTTCGGAAGGCATGTTCGGAAATATTATGCTCACGTAACATATCTGTTAGTCAAATTGTTTAAAAATTGTATTTTCCAAATGCAGAACACGGAAAAATTGAAAAGCTTAGTCACCGGTTCGTACTGCGTTTTGGTCGTTTGATCGATTTGCGCCAGACAGCAGGTTCAAGTTTGACCGATTCAATCTCGTGCGCGTCGCAACCGTCATCGAACGGGTTGTGTTAGTTGTCAAGAGAAAATATTTCTCTTCCCAATGAACCATGTTTCGTTGGAGTCCGCATTGTTTAAATGATACTGTTTTACTATTTTTGACAATTCGAAATAAGCATGTACCGTTTGTCCGATATTGAATGCATATTTCGCTATCATCACTGCCCGTCCGGCTGTTCGCGAATGGTGGAGCAGAAAGTTCAAACATCGTAGCAAACATAAAACCACTCTTTGGCGATACTTCCGCTGCTGTCGATTCATTGTTTACAATTTAAAAACAATAGTCCAGAAAAATTACCTACACCTACCTAGCACCGAATGGTAACCGTCATGTGCGTATTCCCTAACAGGGCCGACGGATTCGGTGCCCGAACGTATCGCACGATTCTACTGCATTCACACACTCGTTTGTATTCGCTTAGTCGTTCGCTCGTTCTACCTGCTTTAGAAAAGTGCACATTAGAAAAAATGGCTGAAACCGCTGTTGACGTATCGGCCGCAGCTCCGGTTGCTGCTTCACCGGCCAAGGCACCGAAGAAAGCCAAAGCCGCCAAGGGAGAAGCCAAAAAACCGAAGAAGCCATCGACACATCCACCAGTCAATGACATGGTAGTGGCTGCCATCAAGACGCTGAAGGAACGCAACGGATCTTCGCTGCAGGCCATCAAGAAGTACATCGCCGCCAACTACAAGTGCGACGTCGCCAAGCTGGCCCCGTTCATCAAGAAGGCCCTGAAATCTGGCGTCGAGAAGGGAAAGCTCACCCAGACCAAGGGTTCCGGTGCATCCGGCTCGTTCAAAATCAAAGCCGGTGCCAAGCAACCGGCTGGCGAGAAGAAGCCGAAGAAGGCTGCTGCCAAAAAACCGAAGAAGGCTGCCGGAGAGAAGAAAAAGGTTGCCAAGAAACCCGCTGGCGAGAAGAAACCGAAGGCCAAAAAGCCTGCAGGTGAGAAAAAGCCGAAAGCCGCCGCTGCAAAGAAGGCTAAGGCAGCACCAGCCAAGGCCGCCAAGAAGGCTGCTGCACCGAAGCAGAAGGCCACCAAGCCATCGAAAGCCGCTGCCAACAAGCCCAAGACCCCGAAGCCAAAGAAGGCCGCGCCAGCCAAAAAAGCTGCCCCGAAGAAGGTGGCTGCCAAGAAGTAAATTGACCCATCGTCAGTCAGTCATCATCATCATGTCGAATTCTACCGTTCTTATTTCGACGGTGTTCAACAAAACAGTCCTTTTCAGGACTACCAAAAAATCCATGCAAAGAATTAATCGATATTTCCTACTTCGCTCGCTTTTGGGTAGTCCGCTTCAACAAAACTGCACAGTAAGAAAAAAAAAAAAAAGTATGCTTTTATCCATCACAGCAGCACTACTTTCTGAGCGTGTGCTTCACCGACACGCTATAGTGGATAAATTGGTGCGCAGCCATAGAGCCGACCCCGCTGCTACGCGCATGCTTCTCTTGTAGTACAATCAAATATGTTCGTTCGCTCAGTCGGTAAGCAGCGACGAAAGGATCGGTAGGTGATCAAATGAAAATGCGGACGGATTATGCACGATGATTGATGAAGTCCGTTCGTAAAAATCTAGCTTGCGAAAATTCATCAATAAAAATGGTTGATGTTTTTGTTCCCAATTATATTTGTATTTTAAAACTATCCCAGTTTTCCTTTTCTTGGAAAATGAATGCCGTTATAGTTTCCATTTAGTGTAGAGCCAGTTCGGACACGGTATCGCTCTGTACGCGGTTTTTCGTATAATCATATTTAATTTAGTAGCTTGACTCTCCAGACGATTGTCGTTTTCATTCAACCAACCTTGCTTGATCGGTAAAAAAAAAATAAATCTATTCTCCAGCGCAATCGACCACCGACCATCGACTTTTCACTTGTAATGTGGGAAATTATCCTAGAAGCTATGGAAAAAAAAACAAGTCTTATGGCGCTTGCATGAGTAAATATGATTGATCGATAGTAAAATAGTAAATTTCTATAAGTTCTTTATCAGAAAATTGTGGTCGTCCTGAAAAGGACGTTTTTTCGATTGGTTTCAGTGCGAATCAAGTGCAATTTAGGCCTTCTTTTCGGTTTTCTTCGGGAGCAACACTGCCTGGATGTTTGGCAGTACACCGCCCTGTGCGATGGTAACTCCGGAGAGCAGTTTGTTCAACTCCTCGTCGTTACGGATGGCCAGCTGCAGATGACGAGGGATGATTCTCGTTTTCTTGTTGTCACGGGCAGCGTTACCGGCCAATTCCAGCACTTCGGCGGCCAGGTATTCCATCACTGCCGCCAGATAGACCGGTGCACCGGCACCGACACGTTCGGCGTAGTTTCCTTTCCGAAGCAGACGGTGGATTCTGCCTACTGGGAACTGCAGACCAGCACGGTTCGAGCGGGACTTTGCCTTTCCCTTAACTTTTCCTCCTTTGCCACGGCCAGACATTTTCTTTTATGTGTTTTGTTTTCGTAAAAAATCCACGAAACGATGCTAACAGCTAGGATGCTAACTCGGTAATACTGGCTGCCGCAGTACTAACCCTCTGTTTTATACCATCTCGCTGTTTCTCGTTCTGCGAATAGGCAGAGCATAAAGCGCAAAAGAGGATCAAATTTTGACAAAGGGGCTGTCCCTACTGCGTTGCCTGTAGCAGGTATAAAACGGGGTTTCTTGGGCGAGCTAGCGTCATTTACGTGAAAACAGCTACTCTGAACGCACGTCAACGTTAGAACGATGGCACCGAAAACTAGTGGAAAGGCGGCCAAAAAATCCGGCAAGGCCCAGAAGAACATCGCCAAGGGTGATAAGAAGAAGAAGAAGATCCGCAGGAAGGAAAGCTACGCTATCTACATCTACAAAGTGTTGAAGCAGGTCCACCCTGATACCGGAGTATCCTCGAAGGCGATGAGCATCATGAACAGTTTCGTCAATGACATCTTCGAACGCATTGCATCCGAGGCATCGCGTTTGGCTCATTACAACAAACGTTCGACGATTACCTCTCGCGAAATCCAGACTGCCGTTCGTCTGCTTTTGCCAGGAGAGTTGGCCAAGCACGCCGTTTCTGAGGGAACCAAAGCCGTCACCAAGTACACCAGCTCCAAGTAAACTGAGAACAACACCGACCCCGTGTATGCGAGAACTAACAAACGGCCCTTTTAAGGGCCACAAACAAATCTACACAAAGTGTTAAATTCGAATTCTCGTGTGTTGTTTTGCTTGCTTCTTCTTTACTCGTTTCGATTGTGATGGTGGTGGCCGTTTGTGAAAGAAAGTGCAATAGAGGGAAGGTGCTGGGCAATTGGTTTGAGTGAGTTTAGTTGTTTTGAACAATCTCATCCAATTTGTGCATTACATTATGCTGGAACTGAATTCCTTGAAACCAGCCACACACCGTTGCGGAAGCGAGAGAGAGCGAATTGTTTTAGGCACTACTTTTGTACAGGGATGACCAAAGATTTCCCGCCTTTTCCGAAGAACGGCGAAAGAAGACATTGATAAAACAAAAAAAAGTACGGGTGTGTAATGTCAGAGACATAACTGGATGTCGTGAATACGAATATGACACGCTTTATTTATACTTCCGAATTCGAATTGGTAGTTGATCGATTGTTTGAATTGTGCAACTTCCCCCTCTTTCATTACTAGAATTTTAAACGATGCGCCTAGACTAGATTACAGATTAGTTACATTAATCATTCTGAAACGCAATTAAATATTATGAAATAAGCAGTATAGTTCTTTATAATAAAATAATGGTGGCTCTGAAAAGAACCTTTTATGAAAGCGTTCGTGATGGAGAGTGACGAGTTGAGTTCGAATTCCGATGGATACCGTTGACTTTCGATGGATACCGCTGACTTCCTTCATCTGTTTCCAGGCTGACCAGGCTGTTGTCCGTGGGTGCGATACTGATATGGTTTGTGTAGGTATAGCGTTCACAATCGATTACAATCTTTCAGTAAAGGAAACTTCAAGTTGCTGGATTGATCAATGATACAATAGGCCTGTGATATGAAAAGTATGAAATATATCTACGGCTTTCTACATTGATGTTCCTAGCAAAAACAAGATCGATACATGTGCCTCCAATCGTAGTAGCTTGTGAAGGATCAGATTCCATATCCAGCTTCATATACTTGCTCATGAAATCAATGAATTTAATATTATCTTGTTTTGAGGCATCTATATTGAAATCCCCCACAACGATCATCGGTGTAATTTTACGAGAATATAAAAATAAATTACGCGTGATGAAAAATTGCTTCTCTTTGTAAGTTGTATCTGGCGAAATATATAGAACAGCTAACAGTGTTTTTATACCATTTAGCATAATATCGATTGCACATATGTCGCCGAAATTGTCAGCCAACAACAAATTTTCATCATATTGCTCACTAAGTTGTTCGAGTTTATGAACAGTAGCAATCAAAGACGCAGTGTCCTTTAGGTAAATTGCAACACCACCAGCTCTACAATTAGAACGTTTATATTCGGCGATGCAATTATAGCCTGTTATACTCACTGCAGAACAATTGTCCAACCAAGTTTCACTAAATGCTAAAATATCAACTTTGGTTAGTATATTGTCAGTGAAAATATCTGAAGCATGAGCATTTAAGCTTTGAACATTGAAACTGATTAAGCTTAAACCTTGATTTGTCATAGCGATAAAATCCAACAGTGCGTCACTGATTGTGGATAGTTTATGACTGGATAGTCGGTTTAACTCTGTTCTCAGTTCCGTCATTCTGGGCGAATCACTACCCTTTGAGTGCCAAAATTTGAAGAAGTTCTTTTGGTTAGTTAAGTAAAGCCCATCCATTGTTGTCACCCGTGACAATCCAACATATACTAGTTGTTGTTCCAAAGATTTATCGTAGTCAAGTACAATTTCAGAAAATGTACCTCCCTGCGATTTATGGACCGTGAGTGCACATGCACTAACTATCGGAAATTGAATTCTTTTACAGTTGATGCTACCAAGCTTAATATTGGCTGATCGTTTTAATATAGGTACCCAATCAAATTGCAGTTGACCTGGGTTAGAATACACTAAAGGTCTAGATTTGACCTTTAAGCTGGCACCGATAATATTACTCTCAAATTTTAGCCATAATCGAATAATGCGCTCTTCGGGATTATCATCATCATGTTCGATAAATTTAAGCTCTCCTATGGCCCCGTTAACTAGCCCATCTTCGACATCAATGTTAGTTGAGATCATATAGGGCATTCCAAGCGTCAACCGTAATAGATAAGGTAGACCGCCTGTTTCCACTACGCTCATCTTATGCATCTTTAATCTAGCACTAGCTAGTTGTTCCGCATTTCGATAACCTGTGAAAACATCGTTGACAATAAAATCATAGCCCTCTCGTTCACGCAATGCTTCCGTATTATATCTTTCAACATCCATATTGCGATGGAAGAGACGTATAGCATTCGGAACATTTTGTTTACACCACTCAGCTGTTCGAAAGCGGCTTTCAATACGCTCATTTTCAGAATCAGTAAGTGGCATACCATTACCTATTTTAGTAAGTATGGAAGAAAATTCAATGTCAGCTTGTCGCATAACTTGAACTAATGGGAAGAAATTAAGTGATTGCCAGAGTACAGGTCCAAGAATAGAGTTTTTACATGGCTTGAAAACTGGCCGTGCGTTCACAGGTGGCAGTTGGCGAAGATCACCACAGAATATTATATGAATTCCGCCAAAAGGATCATCATAGTTCCCAGTGATGTCTTGCAACCGAGTGTGAATAATATTAAGCATATCTGCGCCAATCATGCTTACTTCGTCGATAATAATCGCTTTAACGCCTGCAAAAGCATTGCGATACAGTTGAAGTGCTTCGAACCCAAGTTTTGAACTACTTCTACGTGCCATTGAAATTCGAAAAGCAGAATGAACTGTAGTGCCTCCAATAGCTACCGCTGCTTTCCCTGTTGATGCACAGGCGACATATGCGTTTTTAAGTAAATTGTGTGCTTGACTAAAACGATTATAAGTCTCCATCAATATTTTCAGAGTAAACGTTTTACCACATCCTGCGGGGCCAGTGAAGAATATCTGCAAAGGCGTGTTCATACCGTCGAACGCATGCAAAATATCAATCAAATGTAAAATCAATTTTCTTTGATCTACATTTGTGGCCCTGACCATAGCACAATAATCCTGTTTGCTCATGACATTGGTACGTTTTTTGATGACAGCTGACAGAGCACCAGTAGGCAACTGTTCTATATCATCATCGTTGGGCTCCATAGTTATGGCCCGTACGTACTCATTGTGTTTATCGTTGGATTTTTGTTGATCATCACTTTCATTTTCTTCTGCAACACGAAGATATTCTTCGACGATCTGTTCCAACTTAATATCACAATCATATTCTTTTAACTTGTCGAATATGATAGTTTTATTTTGATCATACAAATCTATGAACTTGTTACGATCAAGAATATCACAAGCTTCATTTCGAAATGGTAGAAACAGAAGAACCATTTCACGCTTGTAATCGTTTAATTCAGACATTTTATATTTCAACCATCGCACTATGCGAGGTGCATTTCGCTTCTTATACGAATTCGTGTTACTGTTATCCTTCGTGTAACACGCTACGAAGTCAGCTAAACAAATGTCATCGAGATCTGCACGCTTTTCATATTTTTGTACTATGTTCAGCGTCCAAACATCGGTAGAATCATCATCAATTCCTTCCTCGTCCATTTGTTTAGTATGCTTTCTAGACTTTATACGTTCATGTGGCCACATGGTGGGTATAAATTGTACTTTCCGGCTGGCTTCTGACATTGGTTGACGTAGTAAGTACCAAGCAGCTTCTTGGGCACACATTTCTACTGAATTTAGCATTTTAATACTAACTTTTTTCAGTAATGAAGCATAATCTTGATCAGGGTATTCTTCTTGTAACTTAACTAATTCGAGATGTAAGTTACTAATACCTCTGTTCGTTTTATTAACATATTCAACAACATACGCAGCACATGAATATTCATCTAGAATAAATTGAAGATCCATGTTTGACAGTAATTTGTTTGCAACCCATTTATTATACGGGTTGGTCCAAAGTTCTTCCATGGAACGTTTCAAAAGAATTATAGGTCTTGGTGTGGAGGCACGAATTACATCCAAGTAGTCATCGTATGAACAATTACAATCGCAAAGGTATTCATCTAATGTCGCATAAATTTTTATATTCAAATTTTCGCGCATTTCTTCACCTTTTTTCATCAACCGATTACGACGGGAGTCATTCGATGGCATTGGCAAAATAATTCTTGTTTGATCCATGGGCCAATATGGGATATTAAACCGACATCGCTTTTCGTTCCGTTTGTAACAGGTAAATGTATGCTTATGTACCTGATTACTGTTAGAATTGATGGAACAAAGTCTATTAATAAGTTCAATTGTAGCGGGCATGTCCTCTGAAATTGTTTCTTTAGGATCATTGTTTAACCACAGCAAAATGTGTGCATGTGGACTGCCACGATGCTGAAACTCTATTCTTTTGAAATAATCGACCACATAATATTCACCAAAGGGACTAAATCTTGACGAAGATAATATGTTGAGCAAGGTATCCACGAGTTTATTGAAATAAATGCAACAAGTGACTGGATCCTCACTAACGAGTGTAGCTCGCTGCAAAGCAGTCAGTTGATCTACTGGGTTTGCTAAATTAGCGATATGTTCATCAGAAAGTCTATGTAAAATTTTTAACAATTCGGGCCATCGAGTTTCATTGGCACTCAAAGTCATGAATATTGTTGGTCTTCCAAGTTGTCTAATCATAGCGAAAACATCATGCTTACGTTGTTGCCAATATTGAACTGAATTTGGGATAGATTTGAGAAACGATAAATTACGCTCAATGCAAGTCTCCAAGAACTCTCGGTTCTTTAACATTTCGCGAGTTATATTCGCAGTTCCCATACACTTAAAAGTGCTGTGCAAACCTTCTGAAACACGAAGTCGCATTATTTTTGCTGCCATATACAACAGGTGTTTCGGTTTGGCACCTCGCCTATCCTGGCGCCTGAGCTCACTTGTAGCCATCATAAATGGTGTAACATGAACATCAGTTCTATAAGTGCGTGGATGCCCGAAATAAATATCTGGAAATGAGAGTTCTTCCGCAAATTCGTCATATATTATTGACAGAGGAATTCTATTCTGAGCGGGCGCAATTTCCAAACACTGGTCTTCATTCCAAAGGAGCGTTTGTTGTTGTCCAATTAAAAGCTCAAAATCACTCTCAGAATCAATACATTCCGGCTCGTTGTCAGGATCAAGTAATGTTGACGATGAGTGGTCAAACTGGTTTAGTTGATCTTGATTGATGACTATATTATAACGACGGTATAATGGAGTATCAACAAGGTACATAAGCCACTTTTTCACAGTAGCTTTTTTAACGAATCCATTCAAATAGGATGATTTGTGAATCGAATGCTTCTTAATGCTAACATTGAATGAATAATCATCATCAATGTTTCTAGGAAGCACGCGAACCATCTCAGAAACATCTACTGGTACATTAATAATTTGTCCCATAATTGAATGACTACCTGCAGCATGACGCAAACGGCGAATCTGCATAAAAGGTATTCTTGGTGAGATGAGTCTCTCACTTATGGGATCAAGTGGAGGTAGACCTAGCGGACGATTGGGATATACAAAACCATTCGTTTTTGCTAGCTTAGGTACAACCCCACGTCTCAAACTGCTTCGGCATGTTTGACATGCTCTAAAGTTATTTGTGGATTCAAAAGAAGCTAATGTAATAAGCAAATTTTCCTCTTCTCTGTTAATCGTTTTCAAATCATTTTGAAACCATAATCGATCGCAAACGCTACACACTACACCAAACTCATTATCAGTAAACCGCTTTTTGAACTCGCGATCAGCCCTTTCATAAACACACATCATATCTATGAAGAAATAAAAAACCATTCATACATTTCATTCTCGGCAGCTGGTAATGGAATGCAAAACTATATATTCTAAGCGTAAAACAATTCATTTTTAATATACTAATATAGGCTGGGTACAACAAATTTCTGAAGTAATTTCAATGAAAACTTTCAAGTACGAAGATTTCATTAAGAGACAATTGCAATGGTCCGTTTTGAAATGTGTACTTCCGTTGTGCAATTATAATTTTGATAATAAAATAATAATAATAATAATAATAATAATAATAATATAATAATAATAATAATAATAAATAATAATAATAATAATAATAATAATAATAATAATAATATAATAATAATAATAATAATAAATAATAATAATAATAATTATAATAATAATAATAATCATACTAATCGTAATGAACAAATTACTAAATGACATTAAAAGTTTTGAAGTAATAAAATCAATCATATGAAATATCGATTATTCAGCGCGCATTAAGGTTAATCAACAGGATGTAAGATTATTGGAAAATATCAAGAACCGTTATTCTGCTATCCGTAATATTATCACTAGAACTTCGAACGAATATTATTGATATTTCTAAAAACGCTGTCGAAATCCAGGGTAGCTTGGATCCGATCGGAAAATCAATACGTCACTATTCAGAATAAGTGATAATAACATACCTGATCGGATTCCATTCGAGTGCTCATCTTGTACTCCACTCGGTTGCGAACTCAACGAACCACCTCCATCACTCGGCTCTGCTACTGTCTGCTCAACGCGTCTCAACAGCCGACTCGGCTCTCCTTCTGCGAGTTCTGTTGAAGCCTCCTGCTTCTTCCGCTTGCGGTAGCAAGCTTTGTATTTCGCCTGGAGATGCCTCGATCGCGCCATAATCGATACGTTGACAACGACAGCCAAATTCGAAATGAATGGCTTCTGAGTCGGTGCTATGCATTTTATATAGCAAATCAGAAGGAAGTTCTACAAACTGCAACCAATTTAAAAATGGGTTGTATAGAGTACAGAAAAGTAAAATTTCGCATAATTCTTTGGGAGTATTATTATGGTTCTAAAAAGAACCGATTTGAAGAATTCTGAAATTAGGAACTGGATCTGAGTTCAAGAATTAAATTCAGAAAAGGTCTGCTTTCATTGCCGACTGCTCCACCTGACGGCTGAAGTCCTAATGAGTGCTTGACCTAAGCGTTTGAGGTTTGGCACCTCGCAAAAGGTCTGCTCTCATTATCGATGACCGCTGCTCCCAACGATTGAAGTCCAAATGAAAGCACGACCTAAGCGTTTGAGGTTTTATACCACGCAAAAGGTCTGCTTTCATTGACGACTGCTCCACCTGACGACTGAAGTCCAAATGAGAGCATGACCTGAGCGTTTGAGGTTTGGCACCACGCAAAAGGCCTGCTCTCATTATCGATGACCGCTGCTCCCGACGATTGAAGTCCAAATGAAAGCACGACCTAAGCGTTTGAGGCTTTATACCACGCAAAAGGTCTGCTTTCATTGCCGACTGCTCCACCTGACGGCTGAAGTCCAAATGAGAGCACGACCTGAGCGTTTGAGGTTTGGCACCACGCAAAAGGTCTGCTCTCCGAAGCTGCTGGTCCCACGACGTCTGCTTGCATCCAACGCACAAGAAGAAATGACCGAATTTCGACCACGTTTCCTCTTTTATACGCAGTCAGTTGAAGATATGTGCCTGACTACCTCAAAATCGTCGTCCTTGCGCGAAAAAGCCAAGCAAAAATAAAAAGTTTTCCGCGTTGTTTTCAAAGTTTGAGAAAACTTAATATTTGAGTTGTTTGTGGTTATCTCACACTGTTCAAAATATTATCCTAAATTCCTGATCATATTTTTGATGAAATGGTGAAAGAATTATGTTGCTGCCTTTAATACAAGTCGAGATATTCACGATTAAGTTCTGCCCATTCTTCCATATGGCTAATTTTGAAAAGGCACCCCATAGTAAAGTAAGTCGTATTCACGACAAAATCCACGAAACGATGCTAACAGCTAGGATGCTAACTCGGTAATACTGGCTGCCGCAGTACTAACCCTCTGTTTTATACCATCTCGCTGTTTCTCGTTCTGCGAATAGGCAGAGCATAAAGCGCAAAAGAGGATCAAATTTTGACAAAGGGGCTGTCCCTACTGCGTTGCCTGTAGCAGGTATAAAACGGGGTTTCTTGGGCGAGCTAGCGTCATTTACGTGAAAACAGCTACTCTGAACGCACGTCAACGTTAGAACGATGGCACCGAAAACTAGTGGAAAGGCGGCCAAAAAATCCGGCAAGGCCCAGAAGAACATCGCCAAGGGTGATAAGAAGAAGAAGAAGATCCGCAGGAAGGAAAGCTACGCTATCTACATCTACAAAGTGTTGAAGCAGGTCCACCCTGATACCGGAGTATCCTCGAAGGCGATGAGCATCATGAACAGTTTCGTCAATGACATCTTCGAACGCATTGCATCCGAGGCATCGCGTTTGGCTCATTACAACAAACGTTCGACGATTACCTCTCGCGAAATCCAGACTGCCGTTCGTCTGCTTTTGCCAGGAGAGTTGGCCAAGCACGCCGTTTCTGAGGGAACCAAAGCCGTCACCAAGTACACCAGCTCCAAGTAAACTGAGAACAACACCGACCCCGTGTATGCGAGAACTAACAAACGGCCCTTTTAAGGGCCACAAACAAATCTACACAAAGTGTTAAATTCGAATTCTCGTGTGTTGTTTTGCTTGCTTCTTCTTTACTCGTTTCGATTGTGATGGTGGTGGCCGTTTGTGAAAGAAAGTGCAATAGAGGGAAGGTGCTGGGCAATTGGTTTGAGTGAGTTTAGTTGTTTTGAACAATCTCATCCAATTTGTGCATTACATTATGCTGGAACTGAATTCCTTGAAACCAGCCACACACCGTTGCGGAAGCGAGAGAGAGCGAATTGTTTTAGGCACTACTTTTGTACAGGGATGACCAAAGATTTCCCGCCTTTTCCGAAGAACGGCGAAAGAAGACATTGATAAAACAAAAAACTTATCACATTCTCAGAGGGTAAATTTTGAAAAGGCGTTCCATAGTAAAGTATTCTTCTATGATGCTTTGATGGTAAGACTTCATCACGAAGACGACAAGCAAATGTAAATTTCTTTCGAACATGCACTTTTTCATTTGATTGCGCGCGTGCGTGTGTGTTTGTTTTCGTGAAAATCGCAGGTTTTCGAGAAGAATAAATCTCCTGTGCCAAAATAACGAAAATGTCGAAAAATCGGACATCATCTCTAGCAACCGAAGTTTACTGTTTGCTTGTTAGGAACAATTAGATTTGTACCTGCAGGACAGAAAACATTAGTTTGTTCGATTTTGCGAGTGGTGATTTATATTTTAATAGCGATTTGAGTTAGCATTCATCATTTATCACTCATCCATCGATTATCAATGAAAGGAGATGAATTCGGAGACAAAGAACGAAAAAGATTTTCCGCTTTCCAAAAACATACACCAATACATATGTATATCAACGTCATACTGGTTTACTTCAATGTATGGGTATTGGTTTTTCCCTCAGTCATAATAAAGTTCATTCTTATGTTCTCTAACTTGCTTTTCTCTCTCTCTCGCTCTCCCAACGCACCTCTGTTTGCGATAAGTTGGAACATGTTGTTCATGGCAGTCTACACACACACACACACACACACACACACACACACACACACACACACACACACACACACACACACACACACAATTTGCGCAATAGTGCAACTGAGGTATGCGATTCACAAAATTGCTTGCTACTGAAAATTGCGGAAAAGAAAACACAAGACAAATTTTTTCAATTTTGTAGGCACAAGCGTTTTGAAACACGTACAATAACGGGAAGGTATCATATAAAGATTGGTTTTTACTTTTGTCGTTAAGTTTTTTTTTTCATGTACGTATTGTTTACCTCTCGGATGGTGGTAGGTAGAAACGAACAACCGTTTATACGACGCAAAGTCAAACCGATTTCCCATATCCCATCCATGAGCATGAGCAGAGGGAGAAAAAATACCGGTTAACCTGGACTACTTTTCACTTGAGAGTTTGAGAGATTTTTCACCATTTCAACCATTTTTCGTTCAGTTGCCATTTGTCATTGTTGCTAAGCTAACCTAACCATCCGAACAGCGAGAGTTCCGTTCACTGCGTTAGGATTGAGTAAGCCGCGTTCATCGTTTGATCATGTCAACGAAACTCAACAATCGATGCTAAATAAGCAACTTGCTATTGAGTAATCTTTCAGTAATTTCTTACATGGACCGTCGGAAAACAATTCGGAGTTCCTGTTTTCCAAGTAGATAGTCTTTCCAATAGGATATTCTAATGAGCAGCAGTTTTTATTTTTCCTGCTAGAATCGCACACCAATACACACTTACCAACCACTAAACTGCGGTTCGGTCTAGACAATTGGTGTACACTGTTGCCATAGTTGTTCGTCGGTTATTTTCATTCTCTCTTTCACGCCTCTCGCATTCTCGTAGTAGCCAATATTACTCTCCTTATTGTTTACGTTCGTGTCGCTATCGTATTTGTGGCATTCGTATTCGTTCGAAAATATATGTTAGTCGAATGGTCGAAACATCATCGGATTGATGAGAATATGTTCAAACAATCAAAATTATTCGCCAATCCAACAAAACTTTCATTGGCGAGAGTGTACTGTTTAATGAACTCTTCTCTCAATGTTTCAATATTCAGTTGCAATACTTAAAGCTCTAAACGTTTTCTCGAAAAATACCGACACAAGTTACCAAGCTAATTGGATTGGTGGTACTGACGATGCTTTTGGTTGTCAATAATAAACAATGCCACGTGTAGGGGCCGCTAATGTAATGTAAATGAATATACAGACACACACACACACACACACACACACGCACGCGCGCGTTTATGCGACCTTGCCCTCCGGTTCTGAGACCGATGGCTGAACTTAGGTACAGCTTGATTTTCGTTTCCTCATATACACATTACATTACCATTTGTTTTTGGCCTGTGTGTGTGGCAGTGTTTATTCACCATCATGGTGGTAGCTACGATATCTTCTTCTTCTTCTTCTTTTTTTCTAGTCGGTCGTCACCATTCATGAGATGATGCCGACCGATGACACAGATACATGCGCTATATTGGATCGGTGTGTCGTCACGGATACGAACGAAAATTATTCTCTTATTTCTCGTGCGACACTTTCTCTAAGATTATATGATCAAGTTTGGATGTTTTAATGGCTGCATTTTCCGGTAAATCGATGGGAAAGATTTTCGCCATTGAACTCACATCGATCATTCTAAAATTCCGATTCGTCTGGTATGACCGATTTTGTCTTCTGTTTTCCAAACACTGAAAAAGCGGACATCATTTTCGCATCAGGTAGATACACCGATTCAGGGTAAAATTCCGAAAACGAAAATGAACAAAGGTCGCTATACTTGATTTGCGCATTATACTTTCCAGGCGTATCACAACTTTAGCAATCTTTAATTCAAAGCAATCTTAAATATTTCTTTATCACAGTGAGGTGGTCGTCCTGAAAAGGACGGGTTCTGTAAGGGGGGTAACACCAATATGTTCCGGAAATCGCAATTTAGGCCTTTTTCTCGGTTTTCTTCGGGAGCAGCACTGCCTGGATGTTTGGCAGTACACCGCCCTGTGCGATGGTAACTCCGGAGAGCAGTTTGTTCAACTCCTCGTCGTTACGGATGGCCAGCTGCAGATGGCGAGGGATGATTCTCGTTTTCTTGTTGTCACGGGCAGCGTTACCGGCCAATTCCAGCACTTCGGCGGCCAGGTATTCCATCACTGCCGCCAGATAGACCGGTGCACCGGCACCGACACGTTCGGCGTAGTTTCCCTTCCGGAGCAGACGGTGGATTCTGCCTACTGGGAACTGCAGACCAGCACGGTTTGAGCGGGACTTTGCCTTTCCCTTAACTTTTCCTCCTTTACCACGGCCAGACATTTTGTGTGTGCGTGTTTCTGCGTAAAAAATCCACGAGATGCTGTTAACGACTAGACAGCCAATTCAGCAATACTGGCTGCCGCCGTACTAACCCTCTGTTTTATATCGTCTCACTGTTTCCCGTTCTGCGAACAGGAAAAGGAATTCTAACAAAGGGGCAGTCCATGCGCCGCTCTCAATAGCAGGTATAAAACGAGCTGTCATATGGCAAATAGCGTCATTTAAGTTAAAGCAGTTACTCTGAACGTACGAGAACCGTCAAGCACGATGGCACCGAAAACCAGTGGAAAGGCAGCCAAAAAATCCGGCAAGGCCCAGAAAAACATCGCCAAGGGAGATAAGAAAAAGAAGAAGATCCGCAGGAAGGAAAGCTACGCTATCTACATCTACAAAGTGTTGAAACAGGTCCACCCTGATACCGGAGTATCCTCGAAGGCGATGAGCATCATGAACAGTTTCGTCAATGACATCTTCGAACGCATTGCATCCGAGGCATCGCGTTTGGCCCATTACAACAAACGTTCGACGATTACCTCTCGCGAAATCCAGACCGCCGTTCGTCTGCTTTTGCCAGGAGAGTTGGCCAAGCACGCCGTTTCGGAAGGAACCAAAGCCGTCACCAAGTACACTAGCTCCAAGTAAACTGAGTGAGAACAACCAAACCCCCCCGATCGTGTGTGTGCATACGAATCGCCAAGCATAATCGGCCCTTTTAAGGGCCACAAACAAATCTACACAAAGTGTTAAGTTCGCATATTTCCCTCATTCAATCACCAAACACATTTTGTTCGTTGATGATTTTACTTTCATCAGCCAACAAACACCTAACGAGAAAAACAGAACAAATTATGAACAACACAGGTACAATTGTTCTCGCGTTTCGGAGTATTCATCCATGCCATATGGACAATATATTGTTCGGAGCAAAAATATGTTGGTTTCGAAATAAAGAAAAGTATCGATTACTTTTCGGACCAATCGACAGACTTGGTCGACCAACCAAATAATAAATTGCTACACATACACATGCATGCTACTGTAAACCAACCAATGACATATCAACAGCAATCGTTTTTCTATCCTAGGCGGCTTTGAGCAAATGCTGCATGTTGTATAGTCGAAATTCGAAGCCAACAGCATTGACAGTTGACCAGAACAGTTGAATGGGAATGAATGATTTCGAAAAGATAGTTCATGTTAAACAACATAACTAATTTCTTTTCTCAAATGTTACGTTTTTCAGCGGCGCGTTAAGTAGTACTCAAGTGTCAACAGCAGTTTGAAACTCACAACCGACCAGAAATAATAATGTCGTGTTTGCTTGATGCGAAACCGAAAACCAGTTTCCACCCTAACGACTGCTGGTTAAATTGTTTGTTTGAAAACCTAGTTGTTGGACTGAAAAATCTAGTCAGTTTCGAACCCGGTTGAATTCACACTACTCACTACTCTATTGCACACTTCTTACTATTCTCATATCATCACCACCACCACCACCATCATCATCATCATCATCATCATGATTATAGATTATAATGAATACCAGCAAATGCTAACTAATTCTTTGCGAAACATATTGGTGGCCCTGAAAAGGGCCTTTTATCCTTCCGTATTATGTTATGTGTGTTCTCGTTACGACGTTTAACCTCCGAAACCATACAGAGTGCGACCCTGTCGCTTCAGAGCATACACGACATCCATGGCGGTGACGGTCTTGCGCTTGGCGTGTTCAGTGTAGGTTACTGCATCTCGGATCACATTTTCCAGGAACACCTTCAGCACTCCACGAGTTTCCTCATAGATCAGACCGGAGATACGCTTGACACCACCACGACGAGCCAGACGACGGATAGCGGGCTTGGTAATTCCCTGGATGTTATCACGAAGCACTTTACGATGACGCTTGGCGCCTCCTTTTCCGAGTCCCTTTCCTCCTTTGCCGCGACCAGTCATTTTTCTCTGCTAGCTGCTTGTTCTTGCAAGTAAGACAGTACAAGTGAAACTAATGCCACTTCGCAGACCGGTGCTTTTTTTTATACCTACCGAGAGGGTCCGTTTCGTGCTTTGCTTTGTGCTGATTGGCTGCTTCAGAGCGGTCGGGCAGGTATAAAACAGCCAGCCAGGTCCGTTTTGAGCTCATTCTGTGTTTTGTTTTCAACTAGAGGCGTGCAAAACAGCTCATTTTGGTGAACAGCTCCGAACCGATCAGCTCACCAAAGTGAATCGATTCGATGTATCAGCTCATCAGCTCTTTTAGTTTGAACTTAAAGTTCATTTTGTGCGCCGTTTTTCTTATGCACCGGTTTTCTTTCATATGCATGATAGAAATTGAATCATTGATTTGCAATGATGCAATGAATGCAATGCGAATTAGTTTATCTTTAATTGATGTCGACTAAATTGAATCTCTTAAAGAGCCGAAGATCCGATCAGCTCGTAGCGTGTTCCCTTCGTCATAATGCAGTGAACTGGGTAGCAAATGAGTGAGCTGATGAGCTGCGGTTCTTTTGAAAAGAGCTGTGAGCTGTCAGCTCACTTCAATGATTCGATTCACTGGAACAGCTCAGGAGCGAATTGCCCATCTCTATTTTCAACGCGTACAGTACGGTGTAGAGAGAAAGGATAAGCAAAAGAAAGAAATAATGGCTCGTACCAAGCAGACCGCTCGTAAATCGACCGGAGGAAAGGCTCCTCGTAAGCAACTGGCGACAAAGGCTGCTCGCAAAAGTGCTCCTGCTACTGGCGGAGTGAAGAAACCCCATCGTTATCGGCCAGGAACAGTAGCCCTTCGGGAGATCCGTCGTTACCAGAAATCGACTGAGCTGTTGATTCGCAAGCTGCCGTTCCAGCGTTTAGTGCGTGAAATTGCCCAAGATTTCAAGACCGACCTTCGCTTCCAGAGTTCCGCCGTCATGGCACTGCAGGAGGCCAGCGAAGCCTATCTAGTCGGTTTGTTCGAGGACACCAATCTATGCGCGATCCACGCCAAGCGTGTTACCATCATGCCAAAGGACATCCAGCTGGCTCGTCGGATCCGTGGCGAACGTGCTTAAACAGGCTATCGGCTTTCGTTTGATCTCACAACATATACCCCAAAGGCCCTTTTCAGGGCCACCCAATCAATTACCAACGAGTTTACGAATTCGAATATTTTCCCTTAAACAATCACATACTCAGACACACACACACAAGTTGCGCGCGCACAGAAAATGACATCCGATCCGTTGCACAATTCATGCCCCATATGGAAAGTCAGTAATCTATAGGTGTTTGAAATGTTTTCCTTATTTTTTGGTCTTTCATTTTTGTTTCTGCTAAAGTAGCAGTTGAGAGGAGAATAGACGACCTGCTGACAGACAAGCAGCACAGACAATACACATTGCTTCCCTGTTACATAGTTCAGCAAAATTTGTAACCCAGCTTGCAACACATCGTGCACTCGCCGTGTCATGCCATGTGACTGACTGCCTGACAATTCTGACGGGATTCGGCCACCAGTTACTAGTATTACTCTGCTACTGCTACTCTCAATACACTATACTATACAATATTGGTTCAAAATCATGAAAATACCAATTTGTTTCGTTCCAAGACTACCCCGACAGACGCTTGCTTGCCGTTGACATAGTCAACGTCCCATCCCCAGACGACTGGTGGGGATGTTTCTGGCGAAAGAAATACACAGCAATTGCCAATCTTTGAATAGTAGGCTAATGTTCGGTTGGGTTCGGTGCTTTCTTCCGGTACGTGACAATTTTCGGCCAATATCTATCAAATATAAGCAACACTCAAATTCGGTATCAAATCAAATCACTGCTCGAGTTCTTTGTTGCCAATCGATTGAGACTGAGAGACTGACTATGTCTGGCACGCACGCTAGACAGATGGAGGTGTCGAAGGATTATTATTATTATTTAATGGTAATACTTGCACCGTATATTTTGCATGTAAAATCCTAAATGCGCTCCACAATTCCGGTATTCTGATTTGGGAAAGATTGTTTTTTGGTTTTTGCTTCTGATGACAAATATTCTCAGCCCAGCCAGCCGTTTGTGGTACGTGAACAACACACCACACATTTGACTCGTTGTGTTAGAAAGGACTTCGGTTTGTTTGATTCTAATTTTTCACTGTCGAAATTTTTAAACATCCTCTCTCTTGGAATTGACCTGTCCTGATGTTCAGGTTTAATATTTGCAAGATGAACCAAATTCAAATGGCAAAACAAGTTCATTACAAAAAATAGTAACCAAAATGCTTTCAGAACAACCGACACGCCCGGGCGTTGGCGACGTTGGCCAGCATTATTCGTTGGCAGTGCCATCGTGTTCCAGATTTCGGAAGGCATGTTCGGAAATATTATGCTCACGTAACATATCTGTTAGTCAAATTGTTTAAAAATTGTATTTTCCAAATGCAGAACACGGAAAAATTGAAAAGCTTAGTCACCGGTTCGTACTGCGTTTTGGTCGTTTGATCGATTTGCGCCAGACAGCAGGTTCAAGTTTGACCGATTCAATCTCGTGCGCGTCGCAACCGTCATCGAACGGGTTGTGTTAGTTGTCAAGAGAAAATATTTCTCTTCCCAATGAACCATGTTTCGTTGGAGTCCGCATTGTTTAAATGGTACTGTTTTACTATTTTTGACAATTCGAAATAAGCATGTACCGTTTGTCCGATATTGAATGCATATTTCGCTATCATCACTGCCCGTCCGGCTGTTCGCGAATGGTGGAGCAGAAAGTTCAAACATCGTAGCAAACATAAAACCACTCTTTGGCGATACTTCCGCTGCTGTCGATTCATTGTTTACAATTTAAAAACAATAGTCCAGAAAAATTACCTACACCTACCTAGCACCGAATGGTAACCGTCATGTGCGTATTCCCTAACAGGGCCGACGGATTCGGTGCCCGAACGTATCGCACGATTCTACTGCATTCACACACTCGTTTGTATTCGCTTAGTCGTTCGCTCGTTCTACCTGCTTTAGAAAAGTGCACATTAGAAAAAATGGCTGAAACCGCTGTTGACGTATCGGCCGCAGCTCCGGTTGCTGCTTCACCGGCCAAGGCACCGAAGAAAGCCAAAGCCGCCAAGGGAGAAGCCAAAAAACCGAAGAAGCCATCGACACATCCACCAGTCAATGACATGGTAGTGGCTGCCATCAAGACGCTGAAGGAACGCAACGGATCTTCGCTGCAGGCCATCAAGAAGTACATCGCCGCCAACTACAAGTGCGACGTCGCCAAGCTGGCCCCGTTCATCAAGAAGGCCCTGAAATCTGGCGTCGAGAAGGGAAAGCTCACCCAGACCAAGGGTTCCGGTGCATCCGGCTCGTTCAAAATCAAAGCCGGTGCCAAGCAACCGGCTGGCGAGAAGAAGCCGAAGAAGGCTGCTGCCAAAAAACCGAAGAAGGCTGCCGGAGAGAAGAAAAAGGTTGCCAAGAAACCCGCTGGCGAGAAGAAACCGAAGGCCAAAAAGCCTGCAGGTGAGAAAAAGCCGAAAGCCGCCGCTGCAAAGAAGGCTAAGGCAGCACCAGCCAAGGCCGCCAAGAAGGCTGCTGCACCGAAGCAGAAGGCCACCAAGCCATCGAAAGCCGCTGCCAACAAGCCCAAGACCCCGAAGCCAAAGAAGGCCGCGCCAGCCAAAAAAGCTGCCCCGAAGAAGGTGGCTGCCAAGAAGTAAATTGACCCATCGTCAGTCAGTCATCATCATCATGTCGAATTCTACCGTTCTTATTTCGACGGTGTTCAACAAAACAGTCCTTTTCAGGACTACCAAAAAATCCATGCAAAGAATTAATCGATATTTCCTACTTCGCTCGCTTTTGGGTAGTCCGCTTCAACAAAACTGCACAGTAAGAAAAAAAAAAAAAGTATGCTTTTATCCATCACAGCAGCACTACTTTCTGAGCGTGTGCTTCACCGACACGCTATAGTGGATAAATTGGTGCGCAGCCATAGAGCCGACCCCGCTGCTACGCGCATGCTTCTCTTGTAGTACAATCAAATATGTTCGTTCGCTCAGTCGGTAAGCAGCGACGAAAGGATCGGTAGGTGATCAAATGAAAATGCGGACGGATTATGCACGATGATTGATGAAGTCCGTTCGTAAAAATCTAGCTTGCGAAAATTCATCAATAAAAATGGTTGATGTTTTTGTTCCCAATTATATTTGTATTTTAAAACTATCCCAGTTTTCCTTTTCTTGGAAAATGAATGCCGTTATAGTTTCCATTTAGTGTAGAGCCAGTTCGGACACGGTATCGCTCTGTACGCGGTTTTTCGTATAATCATATTTAATTTAGTAGCTTGACTCTCCAGACGATTGTCGTTTTCATTCAACCAACCTTGCTTGATCGGTAAAAAAAAAAATAAATCTATTCTCCAGCGCAATCGACCACCGACCATCGACTTTTCACTTGTAATGTGGGAAATTATCCTAGAAGCTATGGAAAAAAAAACAAGTCTTATGGCGCTTGCATGAGTAAATATGATTGATCGATAGTAAAATAGTAAATTTCTATAAGTTCTTTATCAGAAAATTGTGGTCGTCCTGAAAAGGACGTTTTTTCGATTGGTTTCAGTGCGAATCAAGTGCAATTTAGGCCTTCTTTTCGGTTTTCTTCGGGAGCAACACTGCCTGGATGTTTGGCAGTACACCGCCCTGTGCGATGGTAACTCCGGAGAGCAGTTTGTTCAACTCCTCGTCGTTACGGATGGCCAGCTGCAGATGACGAGGGATGATTCTCGTTTTCTTGTTGTCACGGGCAGCGTTACCGGCCAATTCCAGCACTTCGGCGGCCAGGTATTCCATCACTGCCGCCAGATAGACCGGTGCACCGGCACCGACACGTTCGGCGTAGTTTCCTTTCCGAAGCAGACGGTGGATTCTGCCTACTGGGAACTGCAGACCAGCACGGTTTAAGCGGGACTTTGCCTTTCCCTTGACTTTTCCTCCTTTACCACGGCCAGACATTTTGTGTGTGCGTGTTTCTGCGTGGACTTATCAAGTTCTCAGATATTGTGGACTGGATTTTCAAAAATTTCAACATATCTGACCCTCTTAAAAGCATTTTAATTGCATTCATGCCTACAGTGAAAACATATTTGAAGCAGATGACTGCAAATTGGCCCCTCTTTTCAGCGATCGTATCCTTCGATGGCTAAGTCACCCACTGAGGTTAAGGATTCAAACACTGTTTTACAGTGGAATTGTAGAAGTATCATTCCGAAAATAGATTCTTTCAAAATTCTAGCGAATAATCTGAAATGTGACGCATTTGCATTGTGCGAAACTTGGCTAACTTCTGATGTACCCCTAAACTTCCACGATTTTAGCATTATACGTCTGGATCGTGATGATCCCTATGGAGGAGTACTTTTGGGGATCAAAAAGTGCTATTCTTTCTATTGAATTACCCTCCCCTCGATACCAGGCATTGAAGTTGTCGCATGTCAAATAACAATAAAAGGCAAGGACCTTTGCATTGCTTCAATCTATATTCCTCCAAGAGCCTCGATTGGGCATCGGCGGTTCAGCGATATCATGGAACTCCTTCCCGCACCGACGTTAGTTTTAGGAGACTTTAACTCACACGGTATGGGTTGGGGTTGTCTTCACGATGATAACAGATCAGCTATGATTTATGATATTTGCGACAACTTCAATATGACACTCTTGAATACGGGAGAAATGACACGAATTCCTGCACCACCAGCAAGACCAAGTGCGCTAGATCTATCCCTTTGCTCGACATCGCTACGGTTGGACTGCACGTGGAAGGTAATCCCTGATCCCCACGGTAGCGATCATCTGCCTATCGTAATTTCAATCGCCAGCGGATTAAGACCATCGGAAACAATCAATGTTTTGTATGACCTCACACGAAATATTGATTGGAAAGACTACGTAAATTCGATATCTGAGAAACTCAAAACAACACAAGAACTTCCTCCGGAGGAAGAGTACACGTTTATGGCTGGCTTGATTCTCGATACTGCGATTCAAGCTCAGACGAAACGTGTACCCGGCGCGAAAACTAACATCCGTCCTCCCAATCCATGGTGGGATAAAGAGTGCTCATCACTAAACGCGGATAGAGCCTCCGCGTTCAAACAGTTTAGAGCCAATGGAACACCTGAATATTATCGTAATTACGCAACGTTAGACACGCAAATGAAAAACTTAATTAAAGCAAAAAAACGCGGTTACTGGCGCCGGTTTATTGACGTATTAGAAAAAGAAACATCTATGAGCACTCTTTGGAACACAGCCCGACGAATGCGCAACAAAAACACCACAAACGAAAGCGAGGAATATTCTAGCCGCTGGATGTTCGATTTCGCTAAAAAAGTATGCCCAGACTCTGCTCCGGACCAGAGGATCTCCCGCACCGCGACGTCAAATGCACACGAAATACCTTTTTCGATGGTAGAGTTCTCACTTGCGCTCTTATCGTGTAACAATAAAGCTCCGGGGTTAGACAAAATCAAATTTAACTTGTTGAAAAATTTGCCTGATTCTGCCAAAAGACGTTTATTGAATTTATTCAATAAGTTTCTTGAGAATAATATTGTCCCACATAACTGGAGACAAGTAAGAGTTATCGCTATTCAAAAACCAGGGAAACCAGCCTTCGATTACAATTCGTATCGACCGATTGCTATGCTTTCCTGTATCCGGAAATTGTTCGAAAAAATGATTCTGTTTCGTCTAGACAATTGGGTCGAGACTAATGGCTTCCTTTCAGATACACAATTTGGTTTCCGCAGGGGCAAAGGAACGAACGATTGTCTTGCGTTGCTCTCAACCGAAATTCAAATGGCATTTGCCCGTAAAGAACAAATGGCATCAGTTTTCCTTGACATCAAGGGGGCTTTTGACTCAGTTTCTATAAACATCCTATCTGAGAAGTTGCATCAGCATGGTCTTTCACCGATTTTGAACAACTTTTTGTATAATCTATTGTCTGAGAAACACATGTATTTCGAGCATGATGATTTGACAACAATACGATTCAGTTACATGGGTCTTCCTCAGGGCTCATGCTTGAGCCCCCTTCTATACATTTTTTACGTAAACAACATTGATGAATGTATTAATACATCTTGCATGCTAAGACAACTTGCCGATGACAGCGTTGTGTCTGTTATAGGACCCAAAGCTGCCGATCTCCAAGGACCACTACAAGATACCCTCGACAACTTGTCGACTTGGGCTCTTCAAATGGGTATCGAGTTCTCTACGGAGAAAACTGAGCTGGTTGTATTTTCAAGGAAGCGAGAACCAGCACAATTACAGCTTCAACTAGGGGGTGGAACCATAGCTCAGGTCTTCACATTTAAATATCTCGGGGTCTGGTTTGACTCCAAAGGCACCTGGGGATGTCACATTAGGTATCTGAAACAAAAATGTCAGCAGAGAATCAATTTTCTTCGCACAATAACCGGAACTTGGTGGGGTGCTCATCCAGGAGACCTGATCAGGCTGTACCAAACAACGATATTGTCCGTAATGGAATATGGATGCTTCTGCTTCCGATCCGCCGCGAACACCCATTTCATTAAACTGGAAAGAATTCAGTAACGTTGTTTGCGTATTGCCTTGGGTTGCATGCAATCGACTCATACGATGAGTCTCAAAGTGTTCGCGGGCGTCTTACCGTTGAAAAATCGACTCTGGGATCTTTCATATCGATTGCTAATCCGATGCGACATCTTGAATCCGATGGTGATTGAAAACTTCGAAAGGCTTGTCGAGCTCAATTCTCAGACCCGTTTCATGTCGTTGTATTTTGATTACATGGCTCAGAATATCAACCCTTAGAACAGTCAACTGTGAAAAGGTGTTTTACACTGATGGATCAAACATCAACAAGTCCACAGGCTTCGGCATCTTCAATCAAAACATCACCGCTTCTTACAAACTCAGTGATCCAGCTTCAGTTTACGTCGCAGAATTAGCTGCTATTCAGTACACCCTCGAGATCATTGAAACCTTGCCCAAGGACCATTACTTCATTGTCACGGACAGTCTAAGTTCAATAGAGGCTCTCCGGACGATGAAGCCAGGAAAGTATCCCCCATATTTCCTGGGGAAAATACGGGAATACTTGAGAACTTTATCTGGACGGTCTTATTCAATATCGTTAGTCTGGGTCCCTTCGCATTGTTCCATTCCGGGAAATGTCAAATCACTATATATTCAACGCACATCTTCGGCGTATTGGGCTCGTGGAGAGCAATTTCTGCACCTGTGGCAACGGTTACCAGGACATCGAGCATGTCGTGTGGTCGTGCGTAGAGTATCGTGACGCCAGGTCGAAGCTACTGGAATCCCTTAGGGCCCGAGGTAGACCGCCTGAGGTTCCGGTTCGGGATGTGTTGGCGAGTCGGGATAGTTCATACATGCTTCTCATGTACCAATTCCTTAAACACATCCATATACAAGTGTAATCTATTATATCTTGCAGAGAAAGTTCCTCCCATTCCTCGACGATATTTTAACTATGTCTAAGAATAATCTCCAACTGCAGGTTCGACACTAACATCCGCCCGATTATATCGACCCCTCGTCCTGTCCACCATCTTCATTGGAACTAACTAGATCTTTTTGTTGTCACTAACTTTTCTGTTCTCCCTATCCCCGTCTCTTCACCATCTCGTTGTCAACTAATTAGATCTCTGTCGTTTTCTAGGCATTTCGTTCCCATATCCCCTTTTTACCCTGTTTTTCTACAATATTTACTAGTCTATGTCTCTTTAATTCTCTTCCGTAACATAACCATCAACCCCAATGGAAAATCGCTCCAATCGATGACCAGCATGCGGGCCACCCGCCGGGTCTTCGTAGCCTGGGGGTGTTTCCCGCGGTCCCACATGGACCAAAGGATGCGGCCAGCATAAATATTTCCCAACGTCATCTGGAAGACTCACGCTATATTCAGTTCATCGACCACTGCGGATTGCCAGCTGTAGGCTGAATCCTGGAGAATCGACAATTTCAACACCAATACAATATTACAGTTTTATGTTAGTCGTTAACTAAAATTAGAAAATGCCGGCATCTTAGAGCTTAAGCAGTGTGCCTGAAAAATTATATTATATTATTGAATAAAAAAAAAGGGGCAGTCCGTTCACCGCTGTCAATAGCAGGTATAAAATGAGCTGTCATGTGGCAAATAGCGTCGGTCATTCATTTGTTTGCGTGTTTTTTAGTCGCTGTTAGTTTTTCATTCGCTCTATTCCGTCAATGGGTAAACGGAAGAAATCTGGTTCCAGTCCCAAAATGCGACGCAGAAAATCTGCTAACGTTTCAGCCAGTACAGTAAAGTCTGCTAATGTCACTGTTAGTACACCGGGCGTCCCGGCAAAGAAAATTCGAACGAACGATGAAGCTTCGCTACTGTCTGCAAACAGATTCAGTGTTCTCAGTGAAAATAGTACAGCCATTAATGGCAGTGAATTGGACGGATTCGGTCAAGAGGAAGAAGTAGAAAACCCTCCTGTCGTCGTAGCCACAAAACTACCACCGCTGATAGTGAAGTCGATTCCCCTGATGAAATTGCAGCTGGATCTCAAGTCGAAAGGCATCAGTGCGCAGTTTAAACTTACCAGAGTTGGTACAAAAGTGATGATACAGTCAAAGGACGAATATGTGAAAACTAAATCATATCTGAATGAACAAAAAGCACAGTATTTTACCCACGACATGATGTCGGAAAAAACGTTTAAAGCAGTGTTGAGAGGTTTACCGATAATGCAAACAGCCGACATCAAGGCCGAGCTGGAGGAAAAATACAAACTAAATTCTCTAGCAGTGTTTGTCATCGCAAGAAAGCAACAAGTGCACCAGCAGTTTAGAGACTGTCTCTACCTCGTTCATTTCCGTAAGGGAACAGTAACCCTTGGTGCTTTAAAAGCCATGAAAGTGATCTGCAACGTCGTTATTTCGTGGGAACCGTACCGTCAGTCTCCTAACCCGCTTCCCCCAGGATTCCAAGGAGGTAATGATTCTTTCTCTGCTTGGCGTATTCCTGGAAAATCAAATTCAAACCCTCAAGAAGGTAACCATTCTACCCCCAAATATACCGCTGCAGAGCTTCTGCCGATCTTTACCACTATGTGGACCCAGCTACATCGATGTAACACTCGCTCTGAGCAAATACGTACCCTAGGAGAATTCATCATTACTTATGGACAATAGGATAAAAATTATGCTCTGGAACGCCCACGCTGTCAAAAACAAAGCTGTGGAACTAGTCGACTTGGCGGTTAGTGAAGCAGTGGATGTAATCGTCATTACCGAAACACATCTGAAGCCCGGTGATAAATTCAGTCTCCCAGGATACATTGTTACCAGACTCGATCATCTACACTCGAATGGGGAGGTGTAGCCATCGCAATGAAATGCCCGCTAAAGTTCACGAAACATTCGTACTACCGTACAAAAATCATCGAAGCATTGGGAATCGAACTCATCACTAACAATGGATCACTGTTAATTATTGCTGCCTACTGTCCACGGCAATGTTATGAAACACAAGGAAGAGCGCAACAATTCAAAAACGACCTGGTGAAACTGACTCGGCATAGGAAAAAAGGCGGGTGAGTAATGTCAGAGACATAACTGGATGTCGTGAATACGAAAAAACTGACACGCTCCCATCACTTTTCCGAATATCAGTTAGTTGATTGATTGTATGAATTGTGCAAGCTTTCCTCTTTTTCACTAATAGAATTTGAAGCGATACACCTACATTAAAGTACAGTTTAGTTACATTAAACAGCTACTATTCTACAACTATATATTATAAACTTGAAACAATTCCTTTTTAATTTGCTAATATAGGAAGCTAGGTACGACAAATTTGTAGTTTATTTTTATTGAAGCTATGAAGTTCGAAGATATCTGATTCTTCTCGAAATTTCAGTACGAGACAATTGCAATGGCCTGGTCTGAAATGTATCTACGATCTTCGGTATGCAAGAGTGATTCTAATAATAATAATAATAATGATAATAATAATAATAATAATGATAATAATAATAATAATAATAATGATAATACAGATTAATCTGTATATATGGCAACCCTGTTTCGCAAGGCATATTTTCACACGACCCCATACTAGTATAAAGATGTGTTCAACATCATCATTTTCGCTTTCGCATTGCCGTTCGTAATTGAATGTGTTAGTGACGGTACAAATCTGCTTTTCTACCTGTCTTCGGAGCCATCGTTCTGACGGTGTCTCGTACGTACAGAGTAGCTGCTTTAACTTAAATGACGCTATTAGGGATGTCGTAATATTGATCGATTAATCGAGTAATCGATTAATAACCCAGATAATCGAGTAATATTTAATCGAATAGCTTAAAACTAATATTCGATTATTGAGCTAATCGAATAATTAAAAAAATCCCATAGTAATAATCGAATGAATAATCGAGTAATCGATTAATAACCCAAATAATCGAATAAATTTCAATCGATTAGTTTCAAAATCATACTCGATTATTGAATAATCGAGTAATTCGAATTTTCCGACATCCCTAGACGCTATTTCTCACATCACATTTCCTTTTATACGTGCTAGTGGTAGCACGGTAGGACGTCCCCTTTGTTAGAATTCCTTTCCTATACGCAGAACGGGAAACAGTGAAACGATATAAAAGAGAGAGTTAGCAGAGCGGCAGCCAGTAATACTGAATGGGTCGTCGAGCTGTGGAGGAACAATTAAGGGCAAGGCAAAGTCCCGCTCAAACTGTGCTGGTCTGAAGTGCCCAGTTGGCGGCAGAATCCATCGTTTGCCTCGGAAGGGGAACTACGCCGAGCGTGTCAGTGCTGGTGCATCGGTCTATCTGGCGGCAGTGATGGAGTACTTGGTTGCCGAAGTGTTGGAGTTGACCGGTAACGCTGCCCATGACAACGAAAACGAAAATCATTCCTCGCCATCTGCAGCTGGCCATCCGTTGAAAACCCCGTCCTTTTCAGGATGACCACATCACTGTGATAAAGAAATATTTAGAATTGCTTTAAGTTTAGCCAGTTCTGATACGCCTGGAAAGTAGAATGCGCAAATCAAGTGGAAACATTTGTTCTAACAATTTTTGTTTTCGGCCGCATACTAAAGTACTCGCGACAAAAATACATATTGATCTGTGGCAACTCTGTTTCGCACGGCATATTTGTAAACTAGTATAAAGATGTGTTCAAAATCATCACTTTCGCTTTCGCATTGCCGTTCGTAATTGAATGTGTTAGTGACGGTGCAAATTATTTTAACTCCCATCTTGATGAATCTTTTGGTAGGAAATATTGAGATCTGAGATGGTTCTCGTGTGTGTCTTGTTTCGGTAATGGGCCTTGCTGGACTTTTTGGCTGCCTTTTTCGGTGGCATTGTGCTGACGGTGTCTCGTGCATTCATATCGGGAAACAATGAGACGACAGGTCCTCGATGTTGCTGTCGTGTGTCTTGTTTCGAGAAGAGTTGCTCAGCAAATGATAGGAAAAGTGAACCATTCAACTTTTATATGGATGCTCTTGTATAGATACAGACATCTCGCGTTCTGATTGGCTGGTGCTGTCATGGGTTAAATCAAACAGGTTTTTCAATAGTGTACTATTGAAAAACTTCAATATTGTTGTAATACACGTTCAAGTAGAATATTTTCGATTCTATTGGTAGTTAGATTATATAAGTCCTTCTACAGATCACTGAGCTATGAGCTTTCAAAATACGAGAAAGGCAAACGCGCCATATGAATTATCCTCTTTGATACTCGTTTATACCAAACATTTCAGAAAAGTTTAATTGTGAACTATTTAAGAATATGTCACACAACTGAAAGTTTTATCATAAAATTGTGATCATATTTCCGATGGCATGTAGCAAGAATTATGTTGATTCGTTAGATATAACAGGAGATATTCACGATCAAAAACTTATCACTCTCTCAGAGGGTAAATTTTGAAAAGGCGCCCCATAGTAAAGTAAGTCGTATTCACGACAAAATTCATACTGGCATGTGATCTAAACGCACGACATGAGGCATGGAATAACCATCTACGGAACAAAAATGGAAACCTTCTCTTCAGTGAATCGGAATTGTGATACTTCACCGTACAAGCACCCAACGAACCAACGTATCTATCGCCAGCGGAAGTGCCTTCTACTTTCGACTTCTTCCTCACGAATGTTCCTGTGTCAACACCAACGTCGATCAACGATTTAAGCTCCGACCATCTACCAGTTGTTGTACACGTTGATTCCTGTTGCAAGTAAACAACTTCAATTAGATCCTTTAACAAAAAGCAGCATACGAGCAAGAAATGTCTTTAGGCGACAGTTTCAACGCACCGGCGATTTGTTAAAAAAGTCGGCAGCAAATTACCTTACAAAACTTATAGCTTTCCATATTCAGGAACTTAAAAACAAAAATTTCAGAAAAGATATCCGTAAAATGAACCCCTATTCAAGACCCTTTTGGAAAGTAGCAAAAGTGCTAAAAAAGCAAACCACAGCAGATCCCACCACTCAAGTGCAATGATAGTCTTCTTGTATCTCCATCTGAAAAAGTTCAAGCAATAGCAACTCACTTTGGTCAGTCACATTTGATTGGTAGAGATATAATCAGCCCGATGGAACAAATAGTTAACGACACCGTAGCAGTTTTAAATAATACTCCATGCTATGTCTCCGAAAACAAGAAAATCACAACAGATCAAGTGGAGGTAGCACTTAATGGTTCCAAAAACATGAAAGCCCCAGGCTTTGATTCAACTTTTAATCTTGTACTGAAAAAGCTAAGCACATCATCCATCTCTCACATAGCCAAAATCTTCAACAAATGCTTAGATCTAAATTACTTCCCATCAAGTTGGAAAATTGCCAAAATTATTCCAATTTTGAAACCCGACAAAGACCCTACCAGTCCAAAAAGTTATAGGAAAAAATTAGTTGATTTTCTGATTTTAGTTAGTTATTTTTTGAGACAACTAAAAAATTCTTACTTTTGCTAATTAAAATTTTTTAATTCTCACACCCTTAATAATAATAATAAAATATTTGTTGAAATGGCTATTTTTTAGTTGAATTCACCAATTAAACGTGCTGTCATTTCTTAGCTAAGGCAAACTTCATATCCATTCAACTAATTTTTTAGTTGAATTAGAGAAATAAAACGTTGTTTTCAACCAACGTAAATGGTTGAATTGGTTTCTGCAATTTGCAGCTATATGGCGCTCTGTCACCGAAAAAAACATTAACACCGTAATGACTACTAGCCACTAGATGGCACTACTACCGAAAAAAAATTATCTAGCCACTAGATGGCACTACTACCGAAAGCGATTATCTTTTCTATATTGGCAGGTATAAATACGATGTTGTATTGGAGAAAGAGACATAAGCGAAACAAAAACTTCTTTTTTAAAATTTTTCTTCTAAATCGCTGTTTTGCTTTGACACTTCTTATGAGTTTTTGGCTAATAAACTTGTTAATAAAACCAATTTCATTTTTGTTTTCTTTGTGCTGTCCTTCAGTAATGATGGTGATAGATAAATAGAAACAAATTTTCTGATTTTAATAACAAAATTAGTTGTCAATGAGAATTTCGTGTTGGATTGAAATATTGCTGGCTTGTGTCCAGAATATTTGCCAACTAAACACATTCTCTAAAAATAAGATTTTTTTTCTCAGCAAAGTAAATTCTAAATTTTAACTAATTTTATAGTTATTTTGGAAATTTTGTTGTTAAAATCAACTAATTCAAAAACAGTAATACGAATTAGGCGCAAAGCTAATTTCGGTCGTTCCGTGAGCTAAATGCCGCTAAAACGCAAACTATTATTTTTCCATACAGCCGTTCTCCAAGGCTCAAGCCACCAGATGACTGTAAGATAGCCATGGAAAACACGCCTGTCGAATGGTCTCCTGAAGTAATTTATTTAGGTATCACTTCTGACAAAAAATTGCTCTTCCGTTCTCATCTCGAAAAAATGAAAACAAAATGCAATAAAATAGTTCGATCACTCTATCTCTTGCTCAATAGAAACTGCAAAATTAACAGTCTACAAACAAATAATATTGCCTGTTATTTGTTATGCGGTTCCAATATGGCAATCGGTAACGATGTCATATAAAAACAGATTGCAGGTGTTTCAAAATAGAATAGTTTTACACAGTTTAACTAAACTTCGAACCATTGATCAAACAATAACTGAATCATGTTATAAATTTAGACAGAACTGTATCCATTGGGAATACGAAATAAATTTTGAGTGCTTAATATTAATTTCTAACTTATATAAGATGAACTCGATTAATAATGAAAAAAAGTTCATCGCTCAACCGACATCGTAGAATGGTAAAGAAATTTAACGCTATAAAATTAACTGCTTCCATACAAAACTTGAACGCAAGCTTGGTGAAGAGAAGCTTAAATATTGAAATCGCAAGTATGTACGAAGATATAATTGCATACATTTGGGATATTGGTGTAATTTCGTCGGCTATAAAACAAACACGAATCATGACAAACAACGATCGGTGTTGGTTCCTAAGTTTATTATCTTTATGGCTAACTTTAATATAGCCAAAGCACTGTTAAACTTACCAGTTAGCAAAGTACTAGCCACAGGTAAATGCTTTTCTCTGTAACAGGTCGATGAACTCAGATGCCAAAGGTTAGAGAACGATAAAGAGCAAACAGGGATTTTTCTTTTAACCAAATGTACAACCGAACTACTTGAATACTCAGAATAGAATGCTCAGCTTCTAGCTGGTTATATTTTCATTATGCTTCAGAATGTGTTATGACACGTTACGTGTTATTAATCCTATTTACACTGTACAAAATTATCATAGTAAAAACCTGCTTTACATTACAACTCTTCCTTCTATAGTTAATAATTCAACATCAATTCATTATTCGAAAGATTAATCATAAATCCATTCTAAATATTTCGATTGGCCTTAGCCAGAAAAAAAAACAATTCGAATTTAATTTATGGAAAGTTCAGATGGGTTTTTTAACCACTGTATAGCAACTCGTTTCCGTACAAAAAATCTGGATCAGCCTTTGCCAAACGAAGGCGTTTTGAACGCCTCGGCACAACCGTTGTCGTCTCAGCTTTACGTTTCCTGCTTCTTCTTGATTCATTTTCCGGGAATCCGAAAAATGGTTCACCATCGCTTTCATCGTCTGCATTTCCCTTAGGAAACTTCCACGACATCGTGACATTTGGCCGTGGAGCGTTATCCTTATCCACTGTCCTAATTTGCCTTCGATGAGCAGTGAAGGTTGCGTTTCCAATTGCCACCTGAAATATATTTTGAGAATGCTTTTTAATAAAAGTTGCTTTCAACCACCGGAACTGATTTTGGGGGTTGTGGTTTTTGTACCAAACCACATCTCCCGCCATCAGTTTATCCAAAGGATCATTGCCATTAGCTAAATCCTTTGGGTTGTAAACATCATCTGAAGGAGTTTTTTGTGGAAGCATATTTTGTTTGTAACATTTTTTTGGATTTATTAGATCAATCAAAGTTTTTGGCATGAACGAGAAAATGTTCTCCGACGGAAATTTACCGCTCTTTGTCAAACAATTATTTCTATAATTAATCAAAAATAAATTTACTAGATCCTCTATATCCAATCCATTAAATGCAGGTTCCAATAAGAATTTTTTTAACACCTCCTTCACCGTTCTAACTAATCTTTCTGCTTGTCCGTTACTCGGAGGGTTATACGGCGGGCTATTCAATACTTTTATACCCTGCCTTTCCAGAAACTGTTTAAATAAATATGAATTGAATGGTGGACCATTGTCTGACACTAAAACATCTGGCAACCCAAAGCGAGCGAAAAATGCTACTAATTTCTTTATGACTTTAGCACAATCCGTGCCTCCTTTCATTAATTCCACCTCTACCCACTTTGAGTAACTGTCTACAATTAATAAAAATGTGTTATGTGAGAAATAGAAAAAATCTATATGCACCCTACTAAATGGTTTAATAGTAGGTGTCCATTGAGACCTAAACTCTGGTTTATGCACTATGGCCATACTATTGCAAACGTCGCAACCAGAAACAAATTTTTCAATGCTGAAGTTAATACCAAACCAGTAAACTGTCCGTCTTGCCAACTGTTTCATTCTAACTATTCCTGCATGATTGGCATGTAATATTTTCAAAATCTCGCTTTGTAATATATGCGGTATAATAACTCTGTTACGGTACAATAAACAATCATTTACTAACTCAATTTCATGTTGGTTTGCAAAAATGTCAACAAGGCTTTTATCAAGTTTTTTTGGCCAACCATTTTTTATATAATATATAATTTTTTGTAAAAACTCGTCATTTTTAGTCATTTTAGCAATTTCCTTATAATCCAGTGGAAATTCCGTACCAAAATTTATGCTTTTAATTATCTCACTATCTAATTCTTTAGGGACGGACTGTTCTAAAGGGAATCTCGAACAAAAATCCGCATTTCCCATTTTTGTCGATGGCCTATAATGTATTTCAAAATCATATATTGAAAGTTCCAGAATGTATCTCTGTAATCTTGTGACGTAAATCGGGTTTTTACCCTCTTTCCCAAAAATTCCTACCAAAGGTTTATGATCAGTGAAAACAAAAAACTTCTTCCCATAGATATATTTATGAAATTTCTTAATCGTGCAAACCAGAGCCAGCGCTTCAAGATGTAATATAGGGTAATTTTTTTGAGCATCATTTAATGAAAAAGAGGTAAAACAAATTGGCTTTTCAACTCCATCAACGATATGGGCAATTACTCCTCCTAAGCCATAGCCTGACGCGTCCGATACAACTACAAGAGGTTTCAAAGGGTCATAGAACTCTAAAAACTTTGTTTCCGTAAGAAGCTTCTTACTTTCACCAAACACTTTCTCGCAATTTTTATCCCAAACATATTTAACTCCCTTTTTTAATAAATTATACAAATAATATAATTTCGTTGATAGCAATGGTATAAATTTGTGATAGTAATTTATCAAGCCTAAAAAGGATTTAAGCTCTGTCACATTTCGTGGTACATGTGCTCGTTGTATCGTTGAAATTTTATCCGGACATGGTAAAAGTCCTTTTTCACTAATAACATGTCCCAAATATGGGAGCTCCGTCACAAAAAATTTGCATTTTTCCCAATTCACCTTCAAGTTGGCTGAAGACAATCTCTCTAACACCAAAATCAGTTTTTTATTACAGTCTTCCAGATCTTTACCCGCTATTAACACGTCATCTAGGTAGCAGTACACATGTTCAATTCCCTTTAGGACTTGGTCCATGACTTGCTGGAAAATTGAAGCACTTGAAGAAGCCCCTTGTGGTAACCTATTGTATGTAAACAAACCCCTTGAAGTATTTATCACCATGAACTTCCTGGATCTTTCCGAAAGAGATAGTTGCGTATATGCCCCTTCTAAATCAAGTGCACAAAACACCCTGCATCCGGCCAAACCTGCAAACAAATCTTGTGCAGTTGGCAAGGGATACGCATTAGGGATTAAGGCTTTATTTATTGATACCTTACAATCTATTACCAAGCGTATTTCGTTATTTTTTTTCATTACTATCACAACTGGTGAAGCCCATTCACTTGTTTTTATAGGAGTGATAACATTTTCCTTTTGAAGTTTGTCTAAATATTCCGAAACCTTATCCCTTAACCGAAAGGGCACGTCGTAAGCCTTTCTAAAAATCGGAGCATCACTTTTCAAAACTAAGTCTGCTTCAAATCCCACAATGGGAGATGAAAAATCTTTCCTAAAAACATTTGCATATTTTTGCTTTATCTCTTCTATCATTCTATTATTTGTTGATAAGTTCATACTATTTATATTCCAAGAATTTGTGAAATATTGTCTCCAATCTTTGAAGAACACGTCCAGCCACGTTCGCCCAAACAATGGAATGAATTCGTGTTCACAATCTAATATTAAAAGCTTTAACATAGCATGCATGCCATTAACCCATATTGAAACATTTGCTTCACCCTCGATTTTCAGTTCATCACCATTCACAACAATTAATTTTTTGCTACTATGGAAGAGAGGTTTAATAAAATTTGCAAAATATTGCTTCTTACTCATAACTGAGACGGACGACCCACAGTCAATCTCCATTCGAATTATTTTTCCTTCCATTGTCAAATTTATTAAACAAGGATTATTTATATTATTTACAGACGCCACTTGCATACATTCAACATTACCCATATCACGTTCGTCGTCGCTATCCGAATCCTCTGCACGCATCTTGCTGAAAGCTTCACTCAATCCGCTACTTTTGCTAGGTCCAGGCTGCTCCCAATTGTCGACGAACTGTACCGTGTCACGTTTCAAATTTTTTAATTTAAAGCATTTTCGTTTTATATGCCCCTTCAAACCACAGAAATCGCAAATATAATCCGAATAATCAGGTCTTTTCCTATATTGACTTTCGCGCCATTCAGCGGGATTTCTACCCTCTCTTTGAAAAGTTTTATTTTTAAACCCAAGTCTGGATTTCACGGGGCCCCTATGCTCACCTTGTCGTTTCCCCTTAGTATCTTGTTGGGCTAAGTTGTAAGCCGCTATTAATTTATCGAAATGAGAACCTGTTTTGATTGGATGACTAACTGACGCTATCTGATCATTATCCTGGTTAGTATTTGTAACTAAGGTCCTAGCATTAGCACCCGCCATTTCCCACGTCGTAATGATTTTTTCGACTGCTTCTAATGTCAACGTTTCTTCATTCAAAAGTCTTTGTTGTAGAGCTCGATCTCGCACCCCCGCGATGATACGATCTCTAACAGCAGCTTCCTTAAAATTTCCAAATTGGCAAAATTCGGCCTGCAATTTTATTGATAAAACGAAATCTTCAACCGATTCATCCGGTAATTGTACCCGGTTATTGAATTTAAAACGTTGAATCAGATCTGATTCCGTTTTATCAAATCTAGCTTTTAACTTTTGAATCATTTGATCATAGTCAACTGTCTCCAAATTACCATTTGGGAATAATAGTTTCAATTCTGTGTAAACTGCCGGACCACTCAAAGTTATAAAGTGCGCCTTTTTGTCGTGAATACGACTTACTTTACTATGGGGCGCCTTTTCAAAATTACCCATATGGAAGAATGGGCAGAACTTAATCGTGAATATCTCGACTTGTATTAATGGTAGCAACATAATTCTTTCACCATTTCATCAAAAATATGATCAGGAATTCAGGATAATATTTTGAACAGTGTGCGATAACCACAAACAACTCAAAAATTAAGTTTTCTTAAAATTTGAAAACAACGCGGAAAACACCTTACTTTTGCTTGGGTTTTTCGCGCAGGGACGACGATTTTGAGGTAGTCAGGCACATATCTTCAACTGAATGCGTATAAAAGGGGAACCGTGATCGAAAATCGATCATTTCTTTTCGTGCGTTCGATGGAAGCAGACGTCGTGGGAGTGGAATCATCAACCAGCAGCGACGGACCACATTGAGTTCCTCAATTTGGTCCTTGTGAATGCTAGAACCGAATCCCTACAGCATATTAATAATTTCTTTCAATAAATTATGCAAATCCGAAATGAAATAATCGACAATAAAATTCTGTATGCGGCTATTTTTATAGCCGTTAGGACCGCCCATTAGTGAAAAAGCTACAAACGAAATCACATAAAAGGAAATCTCTTAACAAAAATTCAATCAGTTTGGATTGTATCGCCACTGCGAGCAGATGTGTTTTGTGTCGTCTGCACGCTTTCGACAAGAGCGATTACGTCACAGCTGCCAGTCATTAGCATTGGGAAAAAAAAACAACGGTGGAGAGCATTACACAATATCAGCCGTTCTAATGGCTCTAAAAGTTTTCTAAAGAACTATTAGGATTTGTTGTTCGCAAATCGTAGGGAAATATCCTCAGTTTACTGCAAATCAAGAACAGTTTGCTTAGATTTGTGCACTTTTCGCTGTGTGAAATTCACAGTAATCGAGATCAAGTGAAGCCTTTTTTTGCGAAAAATGTTCCAGAGTTTAATGTCGTAGAGAATTACGCAATTTGACTCTTCTGAATGCTGGAAACGAATCCCTACAGCATATTGATAGTTTCTTTCAATAAAATATGCAAATCCGAAATGAAATAATCGACATTAAAATTCTGTATGCGGCTATTTTTATAGCCGTTAGGACCGCCTATTAGTGAAAAAGCTACAAACGAAATCAGGTAGAAACAAGCCTCTCAACAAAACTTGAATCAGTTTGGATTGTATCGCCACTGCGAGCAGATGTGTTTTGTGTCGTCTGCACGCTTTCGACAAGAGCGATTACGTCACAGCTGCCAGTCATTAGCATTGGAAAAAAAACAACGGTGGAAAGCATAGCACAATATCAGCCGTTCTAATGGCTCTAAAAGTTTTCTAAAGAACTATTAGGATTTGTTGTTTGCAAATCGTAGGGAAATATCCTCAGTTTACTGCAAATCAAGAATAGTTTGCTTAGATTTGTGCACTTTTCGCTGTGTGAAATTCACAGTAATCGAGATCAAGTGAAGCCTTTTTTTTGCAAAAAATGTTTTAGAGTTTAATGTCGTAGAGAACTACGCAATTTGACTCTTCTGAATGTTGGAAACGAATCCCTACAGCATATTGATAGTTTCTTTCAATAAATTATGCAAATCCGAAATGAAATAATCGACAATAAAATTCTGTATGCGGCTAATTTTATAGCCGTTAGGACCGCCCATTAGTGAAAAAGCTACAAACGAAATCACATAAAAGGAAATCTCTTAACAAAAATTCAATCAGTTTGGATTGTATCGCCACTGCGAGCAGATGTGTTTTGTGTCGTCTGCACGCTTTCGGCAAGAGGAATTACTTCACAGCTGCCAGTCATTAGCATTGGAAAAAAAACAACGGTGGAAAGCATAGCACAATATCAGCCGTTCTAATGGCTCTAAAAGTTTTCTAAAGAACTATTAGGATTTGTTGTTTGCAAATCGTAGGGAAATATCCTCAGTTTACTGCAAATCAAGAATAGTTTGTTTAGATTTGTGCACTTTTCGCTGTGTGAAATTCACAGTAATCGAGATCAAGTGAAGCCTTTTTTTTGCAAAAAATGTTTTAGAGTTTAATGTCGTAGAGAACTACGCAATTTGACTCTTCTGAATGCTGGAAACGAATCCCTACAGCATATTGATAGTTTCTTTCAATAAATTATGCAAATCCGAAATGAAATAATCGACAATAAAATTCTGTATGCGGCTAATTTTATAGCCGTTAGGACCGCCCATTAGTGAAAAAGCTACAAACGAAATCACATAAAAGGAAATCTCTTAACAAAAATTCAATCAGTTTGGATTGTATCGCCACTGCGAGCAGATGTGTTTTGTGTCGTCTGCACGCTTTCGACAAGAGCGATTACGTCACAGCTGCCAGTCATTAGCATTGGGAAAAAAACAACGGTGGAGAGCATTGCACAATATCAGCCGTTCTAATGGCTCTAAAAGTTTTCTAAAGAACTATTAGGATTTGTTGTTTGCAAATCGTAGGGAAATATCCTCAGTTTACTGCAAATCAAGAATAGTTTGCTTAGATTTGTGCACTTTTCGCTGTGTGAAATTCACAGTAATCGAGATCAAGTGAAGCTTTCTTTGTTTTTGCGAAAAATGTGAAAAAGGGGAATGCGTGCATAATTCATACAATTGATATTCGCAAGTGTTAAGGAACATGTCAGTTGTTTTCGTATTCACGACATCCAGTTATGTCTCTGACATTACCCACCCGCCTTTTTGTCTCAACAGGTACGTTATTTACTATAAAGAAATAACCTAACCGTTCTACCCATTCCGTAAATGAACACCCCTTACGATAGGGTTCAATTGTCGTACTGACATTCACTTGAGCCATTTGAATTATGTATATATATTTGTAGCAAATAAAGAAAGAAAAACGGTTGGGCTCTTGGATAATTCAGAAAAAACTGCCGTATAAATACAAGAAAACCGTCCAGTAAGTAAAACCAAAAGGGAAAAAATTAAGCGGCTTACCTTAATCTGCGACTTAACCTTGACCTCTCTCGAATGTTTCCTTAGTAATTAATTTTGCTTTTTCTTTTTTTTTTTTTTCCAGCCAATTTAGCTTCCGAAGATGTGCCACCCTTTAGCGACCACTAATTTCCGTTTCAATAAAATTTAGCACCACTGCCTGTATTAACGAAAGAAAAGAAAACTCTCTTAGAATTCTAGATATCAGACAATTGAAACAAAGGAACTGAAAGCACAATGTCATCCGACGCGCTTAGACAAAATGGCACTTTTCCAAGGAATTAATTTTTATATTTCATTTTTTTCCTTTTATATCATAAGCAAACTGTCAGTATCGTTTAACAGAAATAACCTTTTTTTTTTTATATGTATCACCTACTTACGGGCATTAACCTTTTGTACCAGAACACTTCACTGCCGAATATATATGTGACGCCAATGTCAAACAATGGAATAATGGAACAAAAGAATGCAAAAGAAAATTATTTTCCGGCGAAAACCACCGCGTTAGTTCAATTTATTTATTTTTTTTTTTTTTTTTTTTTTTTTTTACTCGTCGCCACTTTATTATCTTTATGGCTAACTTTAATATAGCCAAAGCACTGTTAAACTTACCAGTTAGCAAAGTACTAGCCACAGGTAAATGCTTTTCTCTGTAACAGGTCGATGAACTCAGATGCCAAAGGTTAGAGAACGATAAAGAGCAAACAGGGATTTTTCTTTTAACCAAATGTACAACCGAACTACTTGAATACTCAGAATAGAATGCTCAGCTTCTAGCTGGTTATATTTTCATTATGCTTCAGAATGTGTTATGACACGTTACGTGTTATTAATCCTATTTACACTGTACAAAATTATCATGGTAAAAACCTGCTTTACATTACACTAAGCAAGATCAATCTAAGCAGATTTCAGTTACAACGCGAAATCAACATGCGCCAACAGGCTTGCAGACGCAACTATCATCAAGTAAACTAGCCTCTGCTGCAACGTTTCGTCGAAGATAAACTTCCGGATTGACAATGCTCTCCAGCACCTGACCAACACTATCATCGAACACAATTCTAAAGAACAAAAAATATTCTCAGCAAAGTGCTTTATAAAAAAAAGGTGGGAGGGTAATGTCAGAGACATAACTGGATGTCGTGAATACGAAAAAACTGATACGCTCCCATCACTTTTCCGAATATCAGTTAGTTGATTGATTGTATGAATTGTGCAAGCTTTCCTCTTTTTCACTAATAGAGTTTAAGCGATGCACCTACATTAAAATACAGATTAGTTACATTAAACAGCTACTATTCTACAACTATATATTCCAAACTTGAAACAATTCTTTTATAATTTGCTAATATAGCAGGCTAGGTACGACAAATTTGTAGTTTATTTTTATTGATGCTACAAAGTTCGAAGATATCTGATTGTTCTCGAAATTTCAGTACGAGACAATTGCAATGGGCTGGTCTGAAATGTATCGACGATCTTCGGTATGCAAGAGTTATTCTAATAATAATAATGATAGTAATAATAATAATAATAATAAAAATAATAATAATAATAATAATAATAATAATAATAATAATAATAATAATAGAGATTAACCTGTTTATATGGCAACCCTGTTTCGCATGGCATATTTTTACACGGTCCCATACTAGTATAAAAATGTGTTCAACATTCGCTTTCGCATTGCCGTTCGTAATTGAATGTGTTAGTGACGGTACAAATCTGCTTTTCTACCTGTTTACGGTGCCATCGTTCTGACGGTGTCTCGTACGTACAGAGTAGCTGCTTTAACTCAAATGACGCTATTTCTCACATCACATTTCAATTTATACTGGTAGCGGTGTACGGACCTCCCCTTCACAGAACGGGAAACAGTGAGACGATATAAAAGAGAGAGTTAGTAGAGCGGCAGTCAGTAATACTGAACTGGCTGTCTAACGGTTAACAGCTTTTTGTGGAATTTTCACGCGGAAACACGCACACAGGAGGAACAATTAAGGGCAAGGCAAAGTCCCGCTCGAACCGTGCTGGTCTGCAGTTCCCAGTTGGCAAAATCTCCATCGTCTGCTCCGGAAGGGAAACTACGCAGAGCGTGTCGGTGCCGGTGCACCGGTCTATCTGGCGACAGTGATGGAGTACTTGGCTGCCGAAGTGTTGGAATTGGCTGGTAATGCTGCCCGCGACAACAAGAAAACGAAAATCATCCCTCGCCATCTGCAGCTGTCCATCCGTAACGACGAGGAGTTGAAAACCCCGTCCTTTTCAGGACGACCACATAACTGTGATAAAGAAATATTTAGGATTGCTTTAAATTTAGCCAGTTCTGATACGCCTAGAAAGTAGAATGCGCAAATCAAGTGAAAACATTTGTTCTAATAATTTGTATAAAGTATACTAGTATAAAGATGTTTCTAAATCAAAATGTTCTGTTTCGTATTGCGAGACAGCGTTACTGTCTTGTCGTAATTGAATGTGTTAGATATCATGATCAAAAAGCGCCCCATACTAAAGAATTCACGACAAAAAAAAATACATATTGATCTGTACGTGGCAACTCTTTCGCACGGCATATTTGTGTACTAGTATAAAGATGTATTCAACATCATCACTTCCTCTTTCGCATTGCCGTTCGTAATTGAATGTGTTAGTGACGGTGCAAATTAATTTAACTTCTTGGGTGTGCCTTGTTTCGGCAACACTTGCTCGGAAAATGGTAGGAAAGCGATAAAATTCAACTAATTCTTTATGATTATTTTTAGCACTTAAAAGTGCTATTTGAATTTGCTGGAATTTTCGGCTGCCTTTCAGAATTCCTTTCCTGTACGCAGAACGGGAAATAGTGAGACGACAGGTCCACGATGTTGCTCTCGTGTGTCTTGTTTCGGGAACAGATGCTCAGCAAATGGTAGGAAAAATGAAGCACTCAACTTTTATATGGATCCTCTTGTATAGATGCAGACATCTCGCGTTCTGATTGGCTGGTGCTGTCATGGGTTAAATCAAACAGGTTTTTCAATAGTATACTATTGAAAAACTTCAATGTTGTTGCAATACACGTTCAAGTTGAAAATTTTCGATTCTATTGGTAGTTAGATTATATAAATCCTTCTACAGATCACTGAGCTATGAGCTTCCAAAATACGAGAAAGGCAAACGCGCCATATGAATTATCCTCTTTGACACTCGTTTGTACCAAACATTTGAGAAAAGTTTAATTTTGAACTATTTAAGATTATGTCACACAACTGAAAATTTTATCATAAAATTGTGATCATATTTCCGATGGCATGTAGCAAGAATTATGTTGATTCATTAGATACAACAGAAGATATTCACGATTAAAAAAAGTACGGGTGTGTAATGTCAGAGACATAACTGGATGTCGTGAATACGAATATGACACGCTTTATTTATACTTCCGAATTCGAATTGGTAGTTGATCGATTGTTTGAATTGTGCAACTTCCCCCTCTTTCATTACTAGAATTTTAAACGATGCGCCTAGACTAGATTACAGATTAGTTACATTAATCATTCTGAAACGCAATTAAATATTATGAAATAAGCAGTATAGTTCTTTATAATAAAATAATGGTGGCTCTGAAAAGAACCTTTTATGAAAGCGTTCGTGATGGAGAGTGACGAGTTGAGTTCGAATTCCGATGGATACCGTTGACTTTCGATGGATACCGCTGACTTCCTTCATCTGTTTCCAGGCTGACCAGGCTGTTGTCCGTGGGTGCGATACTGATATGGTTTGTGTAGGTATAGCGTTCACAATCGATTACAATCTTTCAGTAAAGGAAACTTCAAGTTGCTGGATTGATCAATGATACAATAGGCCTGTGATATGAAAAGTATGAAATATATCTACGGCTTTCTACATTGATGTTCCTAGCAAAAACAAGATCGATACATGTGCCTCCAATCGTAGTAGCTTGTGAAGGATCAGATTCCATATCCAGCTTCATATACTTGCTCATGAAATCAATGAATTTAATATTATCTTGTTTTGAGGCATCTATATTGAAATCCCCCACAACGATCATCGGTGTAATTTTACGAGAATATAAAAATAAATTACGCGTGATGAAAAATTGCTTCTCTTTGTAAGTTGTATCTGGCGAAATATATAGAACAGCTAACAGTGTTTTTATACCATTTAGCATAATATCGATTGCACATATGTCGCCGAAATTGTCAGCCAACAACAAATTTTCATCATATTGCTCACTAAGTTGTTCGAGTTTATGAACAGTAGCAATCAAAGACGCAGTGTCCTTTAGGTAAATTGCAACACCACCAGCTCTACAATTAGAACGTTTATATTCGGCGATGCAATTATAGCCTGTTATACTCACTGCAGAACAATTGTCCAACCAAGTTTCACTAAATGCTAAAATATCAACTTTGGTTAGTATATTGTCAGTGAAAATATCTGAAGCATGAGCATTTAAGCTTTGAACATTGAAACTGATTAAGCTTAAACCTTGATTTGTCATAGCGATAAAATCCAACAGTGCGTCACTGATTGTGGATAGTTTATGACTGGATAGTCGGTTTAACTCTGTTCTCAGTTCCGTCATTCTGGGCGAATCACTACCCTTTGAGTGCCAAAATTTGAAGAAGTTCTTTTGGTTAGTTAAGTAAAGCCCATCCATTGTTGTCACCCGTGACAATCCAACATATACTAGTTGTTGTTCCAAAGATTTATCGTAGTCAAGTACAATTTCAGAAAATGTACCTCCCTGCGATTTATGGACCGTGAGTGCACATGCACTAACTATCGGAAATTGAATTCTTTTACAGTTGATGCTACCAAGCTTAATATTGGCTGATCGTTTTAATATAGGTACCCAATCAAATTGCAGTTGACCTGGGTTAGAATACACTAAAGGTCTAGATTTGACCTTTAAGCTGGCACCGATAATATTACTCTCAAATTTTAGCCATAATCGAATAATGCGCTCTTCGGGATTATCATCATCATGTTCGATAAATTTAAGCTCTCCTATGGCCCCGTTAACTAGCCCATCTTCGACATCAATGTTAGTTGAGATCATATAGGGCATTCCAAGCGTCAACCGTAATAGATAAGGTAGACCGCCTGTTTCCACTACGCTCATCTTATGCATCTTTAATCTAGCACTAGCTAGTTGTTCCGCATTTCGATAACCTGTGAAAACATCGTTGACAATAAAATCATAGCCCTCTCGTTCACGCAATGCTTCCGTATTATATCTTTCAACATCCATATTGCGATGGAAGAGACGTATAGCATTCGGAACATTTTGTTTACACCACTCAGCTGTTCGAAAGCGGCTTTCAATACGCTCATTTTCAGAATCAGTAAGTGGCATACCATTACCTATTTTAGTAAGTATGGAAGAAAATTCAATGTCAGCTTGTCGCATAACTTGAACTAATGGGAAGAAATTAAGTGATTGCCAGAGTACAGGTCCAAGAATAGAGTTTTTACATGGCTTGAAAACTGGCCGTGCGTTCACAGGTGGCAGTTGGCGAAGATCACCACAGAATATTATATGAATTCCGCCAAAAGGATCATCATAGTTCCCAGTGATGTCTTGCAACCGAGTGTGAATAATATTAAGCATATCTGCGCCAATCATGCTTACTTCGTCGATAATAATCGCTTTAACGCCTGCAAAAGCATTGCGATACAGTTGAAGTGCTTCGAACCCAAGTTTTGAACTACTTCTACGTGCCATTGAAATTCGAAAAGCAGAATGAACTGTAGTGCCTCCAATAGCTACCGCTGCTTTCCCTGTTGATGCACAGGCGACATATGCGTTTTTAAGTAAATTGTGTGCTTGACTAAAACGATTATAAGTCTCCATCAATATTTTCAGAGTAAACGTTTTACCACATCCTGCGGGGCCAGTGAAGAATATCTGCAAAGGCGTGTTCATACCGTCGAACGCATGCAAAATATCAATCAAATGTAAAATCAATTTTCTTTGATCTACATTTGTGGCCCTGACCATAGCACAATAATCCTGTTTGCTCATGACATTGGTACGTTTTTTGATGACAGCTGACAGAGCACCAGTAGGCAACTGTTCTATATCATCATCGTTGGGCTCCATAGTTATGGCCCGTACGTACTCATTGTGTTTATCGTTGGATTTTTGTTGATCATCACTTTCATTTTCTTCTGCAACACGAAGATATTCTTCGACGATCTGTTCCAACTTAATATCACAATCATATTCTTTTAACTTGTCGAATATGATAGTTTTATTTTGATCATACAAATCTATGAACTTGTTACGATCAAGAATATCACAAGCTTCATTTCGAAATGGTAGAAACAGAAGAACCATTTCACGCTTGTAATCGTTTAATTCAGACATTTTATATTTCAACCATCGCACTATGCGAGGTGCATTTCGCTTCTTATACGAATTCGTGTTACTGTTATCCTTCGTGTAACACGCTACGAAGTCAGCTAAACAAATGTCATCGAGATCTGCACGCTTTTCATATTTTTGTACTATGTTCAGCGTCCAAACATCGGTAGAATCATCATCAATTCCTTCCTCGTCCATTTGTTTAGTATGCTTTCTAGACTTTATACGTTCATGTGGCCACATGGTGGGTATAAATTGTACTTTCCGGCTGGCTTCTGACATTGGTTGACGTAGTAAGTACCAAGCAGCTTCTTGGGCACACATTTCTACTGAATTTAGCATTTTAATACTAACTTTTTTCAGTAATGAAGCATAATCTTGATCAGGGTATTCTTCTTGTAACTTAACTAATTCGAGATGTAAGTTACTAATACCTCTGTTCGTTTTATTAACATATTCAACAACATACGCAGCACATGAATATTCATCTAGAATAAATTGAAGATCCATGTTTGACAGTAATTTGTTTGCAACCCATTTATTATACGGGTTGGTCCAAAGTTCTTCCATGGAACGTTTCAAAAGAATTATAGGTCTTGGTGTGGAGGCACGAATTACATCCAAGTAGTCATCGTATGAACAATTACAATCGCAAAGGTATTCATCTAATGTCGCATAAATTTTTATATTCAAATTTTCGCGCATTTCTTCACCTTTTTTCATCAACCGATTACGACGGGAGTCATTCGATGGCATTGGCAAAATAATTCTTGTTTGATCCATGGGCCAATATGGGATATTAAACCGACATCGCTTTTCGTTCCGTTTGTAACAGGTAAATGTATGCTTATGTACCTGATTACTGTTAGAATTGATGGAACAAAGTCTATTAATAAGTTCAATTGTAGCGGGCATGTCCTCTGAAATTGTTTCTTTAGGATCATTGTTTAACCACAGCAAAATGTGTGCATGTGGACTGCCACGATGCTGAAACTCTATTCTTTTGAAATAATCGACCACATAATATTCACCAAAGGGACTAAATCTTGACGAAGATAATATGTTGAGCAAGGTATCCACGAGTTTATTGAAATAAATGCAACAAGTGACTGGATCCTCACTAACGAGTGTAGCTCGCTGCAAAGCAGTCAGTTGATCTACTGGGTTTGCTAAATTAGCGATATGTTCATCAGAAAGTCTATGTAAAATTTTTAACAATTCGGGCCATCGAGTTTCATTGGCACTCAAAGTCATGAATATTGTTGGTCTTCCAAGTTGTCTAATCATAGCGAAAACATCATGCTTACGTTGTTGCCAATATTGAACTGAATTTGGGATAGATTTGAGAAACGATAAATTACGCTCAATGCAAGTCTCCAAGAACTCTCGGTTCTTTAACATTTCGCGAGTTATATTCGCAGTTCCCATACACTTAAAAGTGCTGTGCAAACCTTCTGAAACACGAAGTCGCATTATTTTTGCTGCCATATACAACAGGTGTTTCGGTTTGGCACCTCGCCTATCCTGGCGCCTGAGCTCACTTGTAGCCATCATAAATGGTGTAACATGAACATCAGTTCTATAAGTGCGTGGATGCCCGAAATAAATATCTGGAAATGAGAGTTCTTCCGCAAATTCGTCATATATTATTGACAGAGGAATTCTATTCTGAGCGGGCGCAATTTCCAAACACTGGTCTTCATTCCAAAGGAGCGTTTGTTGTTGTCCAATTAAAAGCTCAAAATCACTCTCAGAATCAATACATTCCGGCTCGTTGTCAGGATCAAGTAATGTTGACGATGAGTGGTCAAACTGGTTTAGTTGATCTTGATTGATGACTATATTATAACGACGGTATAATGGAGTATCAACAAGGTACATAAGCCACTTTTTCACAGTAGCTTTTTTAACGAATCCATTCAAATAGGATGATTTGTGAATCGAATGCTTCTTAATGCTAACATTGAATGAATAATCATCATCAATGTTTCTAGGAAGCACGCGAACCATCTCAGAAACATCTACTGGTACATTAATAATTTGTCCCATAATTGAATGACTACCTGCAGCATGACGCAAACGGCGAATCTGCATAAAAGGTATTCTTGGTGAGATGAGTCTCTCACTTATGGGATCAAGTGGAGGTAGACCTAGCGGACGATTGGGATATACAAAACCATTCGTTTTTGCTAGCTTAGGTACAACCCCACGTCTCAAACTGCTTCGGCATGTTTGACATGCTCTAAAGTTATTTGTGGATTCAAAAGAAGCTAATGTAATAAGCAAATTTTCCTCTTCTCTGTTAATCGTTTTCAAATCATTTTGAAACCATAATCGATCGCAAACGCTACACACTACACCAAACTCATTATCAGTAAACCGCTTTTTGAACTCGCGATCAGCCCTTTCATAAACACACATCATATCTATGAAGAAATAAAAAACCATTCATACATTTCATTCTCGGCAGCTGGTAATGGAATGCAAAACTATATATTCTAAGCGTAAAACAATTCATTTTTAATATACTAATATAGGCTGGGTACAACAAATTTCTGAAGTAATTTCAATGAAAACTTTCAAGTACGAAGATTTCATTAAGAGACAATTGCAATGGTCCGTTTTGAAATGTGTACTTCCGTTGTGCAATTATAATTTTGATAATAAAATAATAATAATAATAATAATAATAATATAATAATAATAATAATAATAAATAATAATAATAATAATAATAATAATAATAATAATAATATAATAATAATAATAATAATAAATAATAATAATAATAATTATAATAATAATAATAATCATACTAATCGTAATGAACAAATTACTAAATGACATTAAAAGTTTTGAAGTAATAAAATCAATCATATGAAATATCGATTATTCAGCGCGCATTAAGGTTAATCAACAGGATGTAAGATTATTGGAAAATATCAAGAACCGTTATTCTGCTATCCGTAATATTATCACTAGAACTTCGAACGAATATTATTGATATTTCTAAAAACGCTGTCGAAATCCAGGGTAGCTTGGATCCGATCGGAAAATCAATACGTCACTATTCAGAATAAGTGATAATAACATACCTGATCGGATTCCATTCGAGTGCTCATCTTGTACTCCACTCGGTTGCGAACTCAACGAACCACCTCCATCACTCGGCTCTGCTACTGTCTGCTCAACGCGTCTCAACAGCCGACTCGGCTCTCCTTCTGCGAGTTCTGTTGAAGCCTCCTGCTTCTTCCGCTTGCGGTAGCAAGCTTTGTATTTCGCCTGGAGATGCCTCGATCGCGCCATAATCGATACGTTGACAACGACAGCCAAATTCGAAATGAATGGCTTCTGAGTCGGTGCTATGCATTTTATATAGCAAATCAGAAGGAAGTTCTACAAACTGCAACCAATTTAAAAATGGGTTGTATAGAGTACAGAAAAGTAAAATTTCGCATAATTCTTTGGGAGTATTATTATGGTTCTAAAAAGAACCGATTTGAAGAATTCTGAAATTAGGAACTGGATCTGAGTTCAAGAATTAAATTCAGAAAAGGTCTGCTTTCATTGCCGACTGCTCCACCTGACGGCTGAAGTCCTAATGAGTGCTTGACCTAAGCGTTTGAGGTTTGGCACCTCGCAAAAGGTCTGCTCTCATTATCGATGACCGCTGCTCCCAACGATTGAAGTCCAAATGAAAGCACGACCTAAGCGTTTGAGGCTTTATACCACGCAAAAGGTCTGCTTTCATTGCCGACTGCTCCACCTGACGACTGAAGTCCGAATGAGAGCATGACCTGAGCGTTTGAGGTTTGGCACCACGCAAAAGGCCTGCTCTCATTATCGATGACCGCTGCTCCCGACGATTGAAGTCCAAATGAAAGCACGACCTAAGCGTTTGAGGCTTTATACCGCAAAAGGTCTGCTTTCATTGCCGACTGCTCCACCTGACGGCTGAAGTCCAAATGAGAGCACGACCTGAGCGTTTGAGGTTTGGCACCACGCAAAAGGCCTGCTCTCATTATCGATGACCGCTGCTCCCGACGATTGAAGTCCAAATGAAAGCACGACCTAAGCGTTTGAGGTTTTATACCACGCAAAAGGTCTGCTTTCATTGCCGACTGCTCCACCTGACGGATGAAGTCCAAATGGGAGCACGACCTGAGCGTTTGAGGTTTGGCACCACGCAAAAGGTCTGCTCTCATTATCGATGACTGTTTCTCTCGACAATTGAAGTCCAAATGAAAGCACGACCTAAGCGTTTGAGGCTTTATACCACGCAAAAGATCTGCTTTCATTGCCGACTGCTCCACCTGACGACTGAAGTCCAAATGAGAGCACGAACCTGAGCGTTTGAGGTTTGGCACCACGCAAAAGGCCTGCTCTCATTATCGATGACCGCTGCTCCCGACGATTGAAGTCCAAATGAAAGCACGACCTAAGCGTTTGAGGTTTTATACCACGCAAAAGGTCTGCTTTCATTGACGACTGCTTCACCTGACGACTGAAGTCCGAATGAGAGCATGACCTGAGCGTTTGAAGTTTGGCACCACGCAAAAGGCCTGCTCTCATTATCGATGACCGCTGCTCCCGACGATTGAAGTCCAAATGAAAGCACGACCTAAGCGTTTGAGGTTTTATACCACGCAAAAGGTCTGCTTTCATTGCCGACTGCTCCACCTGACGGCTGAAGTCCAAATGAGAGCACGACCTGAGCGTTTGAGGTTTGGCACCACGCAAAAGGCCTGCTCTCATTATCGATGACCGCTGCTCCCGACGATTGAAGTCCAAATGAAAGCACGACCTAAGCGTTTGAGGTTTTATACCACGCAAAAGGTCTGCTTTCATTGACGACTGCTCCACCTGACGACTGAAGTCCAAATGAGAGCATGACCTGAGCGTTTGAGGTTTGGCACCACGCAAAAGGCCTGCTCTCATTATCGATGACCGCTGCTCCCGACGATTGAAGTCCAAATGAAAGCACGACCTAAGCGTTTGAGGCTTTATACCACGCAAAAGGTCTGCTTTCATTGCCGACTGCTCCACCTGACGGCTGAAGTCCAAATGAGAGCACGACCTGAGCGTTTGAGGTTTGGCACCACGCAAAAGGTCTGCTCTCCGAAGCTGCTGGTCCCACGACGTCTGCTTGCATCCAACGCACAAGAAGAAATGACCGAATTTCGACCACGTTTCCTCTTTTATACGCAGTCAGTTGAAGATATGTGCCTGACTACCTCAAAATCGTCGTCCTTGCGCGAAAAAGCCAAGCAAAAATAAAAAGTTTTCCGCGTTGTTTTCAAAGTTTGAGAAAACTTAATATTTGAGTTGTTTGTGGTTATCTCACACTGTTCAAAATATTATCCTAAATTCCTGATCATATTTTTGATGAAATGGTGAAAGAATTATGTTGCTGCCTTTAATACAAGTCGAGATATTCACGATTAAGTTCTGCCCATTCTTCCATATGGCTAATTTTGAAAAGGCACCCCATAGTAAAGTAAGTCGTATTCACGACAAAACTTATCACTCTCTCAGAGGGTAAATTTTGAAAAGGCGCCCCATAGTAAAGTAAGTCGTATTCACGACAAAACTCAACAGAATTATTGCAACTAGGGTTAAAAAACTTCACAACATAAAGTTCAGTAATGATATAAAAAAAAGGCGGGTGGGTAATGTCAGAGACATAACTGGATGTCGTGAATACGAAAACAAATGACATGTTCCTTAACACTTCCGAATATCAAATAGTTGATCAATTGTATGAATTATGCAAGCATTCCCCTTTTCCACATTTTTCGCAAAAACAAAGAAGGCTTCACTTGATCTCGATTACTGTGAATTTCACACAGCGAAAAGTGCAAGAATCTAACCAAACTGTTCTACATTTGCACTAAACTGAGGATATTTTCTTTCGATTTGCGAACAACACATCCTAATAGTTCTTCAGAAAACTTTTAGAGCCATTAGAACGGCTGATTTTTTATAATGCTTTTCAACGATGCTTATTCATCCATCGAAATGACTGGCAGCTGTGACGTAATCACTCTTATCGGAAGCGAAACTAGCTTTGCAAACGGCACAAAATACATCTGCTCGCATTGGCGATAGAATCCAAACTGATTAGATTTTTGTTAGGAGCTTTCTTTTACGTGATTTCGTTTGTAGCATTTTCACTAATGGGCGGTCCTAACGGCTATAAAAATAGTCGCATACAGAATATTAATGTCGATTATTTTATTTCGCATTTGCAAATTTATTGAAAAAAAAAAAACTATCAATATGCTGTAGGGATTCATTTCCAGCATTCAGAAGGGACAAATTGCGTAATTCTCTACGATATTAAACTCGGAACATTTTCGCAAAAAAAAGCTTCACTTGATCTCGATTACTGTGAATTTCACACAGCGAAAAGTGCACAAATCTAACCAAATTGTTCTTGATTTGCACTAAACTGAGGATAATTACCTGCGGTTTGCGAAAAACAAATCCTAATAGTTCTTTAGAAAAATTTTAGAGCCATTAGAACGGCTGATTTTTTATAATGCTTTCCAACGATGCTTATTTATCCATCGAAATGACTGGCAGCTGTGACGTAATCACTCTTATCGGAAGCGAAACTAGCTTTGCAAACGGCACAAAATACATCTGCTCGCATTGGCGATAGAATCCAAACTGATTCAATTTTTGTTAAGAGTTTCCTTTATGTGATTTCGTTTGTAGCTTTTTCACTAATGGGCGGTCCTAACGGCTATAAAAATAGCCGCATACAGAATTTTTATGTCGATTATTTCATTTCGGATTTGCATAATTTATTGAAAAAAAACTATCAATATGCTGTAGGGATTCATTTCCAGCATTCAGAAGGGTCAAATTGCGTAATTCTCTACGATATTAAACTCGGAACATTTTTCGCAAAAAAAGGCTTCACTTGATCTCGATTACTGTGAATTTCACACAGCGAAAAGTGCACAAATCTAACCAAATTGTTCTTGATTTGCACTAAACTGAGGATAATTACCTGCTATTTGCGAAAAACAAATCCTAATAGTTCTTTAGAAAAATTTTAGAGCCATTAGAACGGCTGATTTTTTATAATGCTCTCCAACGTTGCTTTTTCATCCATCGAAATGACTGGCAGCTGTGACGTAATCGCTCTTGTCGAAAGCGAAACTAGCTGTGCAGACGACACAAAACACATCTGCTCGCAGTGGCGATAGAATCCAAACTGATTCAATTTTTGTTAAGAGATTTCCTTTTGTGTGATTTCGTTTGTAGCTTTTTCACTAATGGGCGGTCCTAACGGCTATAAAAATAGCCGCATATAGAATTTCAATGTCGATTATTTCATTTCGGATTTGCATAATTTATTGAAAAAAAACTATCAATATGCTGTAGGGATTCATTTCCAACATTCAGAAGGGTCAAATTGCGTAATTCTCTACGATATTAAACTCGGAACATTTTTCGCAAAAAAAGGCTTCACTTGATCTCGATTACTGTGAATTTCACACAGCGAAAAGTGCACAAATCTAACCAAATTGTTCTTGATTTGCACTAAACTGAGGATAATTACCTGCTATTTGCGAAAAACAAATCCTAATAGTTCTTTAGAAAAATTTTAGAGCCATTAGAACGGCTGATTTTTTATAATGCTCTCCAACGTTGCTTTTTCATCCATCGAAATGACTGGCAGCTGTGACGTAATCGCTCTTGTCGAAAGCGAAACTAGCTGTGCAGACGACACAAAACACATCTGCTCGCAGTGGCGATAGAATCCAAACTGATTCAATTTTGTCGTGAATACGACTTACTTTACTATGGGGCGCCTTTTCAAAATTACCCATATGGAAGAATGGGCAGAACTTAATCGTGAATATCTCGACTTGTATTAATGGTAGCAACATAATTCTTTCACCATTTCATCAAAAATATGATCAGGAATTCAGGATAATATTTTGAACAGTGTGCGATAACCACAAACAACTCAAAAATTAAGTTTTCTTAAAATTTGAAAACAACGCGGAAAACACCTTACTTTTGCTTGGGTTTTTCGCGCAGGGACGACGATTTTGAGGTAGTCAGGCACATATCTTCAACTGAATGCGTATAAAAGGGGAACCGTGATCGAAAATCGATCATTTCTTTTCGTGCGTTCGATGGAAGCAGACGTCGTGGAAGTGGAATCATCAACCAGCAGCGACGGACCAAATTGAGTTCCTCAATTTGGTCCTTGTGAATGCTAGAACCGAATCCCTACAGCATATTAATAATTTCTTTCAATAAATTATGCAAATCCGAAATGAAATAATCGACAATAAAATTCTGTATGCGGCTATTTTTATAGCCGTTAGGACCGCCCATTAGTGAAAAAGCTACAAACGAAATCACATAAAAGGAAATCTCTTAACAAAAATTCAATCAGTTTGGATTGTATCGCCACTGCGAGCAGATGTGTTTTGTGTCGTCTGCACGCTTTCGACAAGAGCGATTACGTCACAGCTGCCAGTCATTAGCATTGGGAAAAAAAAACAACGGTGGAGAGCATTACACAATATCAGCCGTTCTAATGGCTCTAAAAGTTTTCTAAAGAACTATTAGGATTTGTTGTTCGCAAATCGTAGGGAAATATCCTCAGTTTACTGCAAATCAAGAACAGTTTGCTTAGATTTGTGCACTTTTCGCTGTGTGAAATTCACAGTAATCGAGATCAAGTGAAGCCTTTTTTTGCGAAAAATGTTCCAGAGTTTAATGTCGTAGAGAATTACGCAATTTGACTCTTCTGAATGCTGGAAACGAATCCCTACAGCATATTGATAGTTTCTTTCAATAAAATATGCAAATCCGAAATGAAATAATCGACATTAAAATTCTGTATGCGGCTATTTTTATAGCCGTTAGGACCGCCTATTAGTGAAAAAGCTACAAACGAAATCAGGTAGAAACAAGCCTCTCAACAAAACTTGAATCAGTTTGGATTGTATCGCCACTGCGAGCAGATGTGTTTTGTGTCGTCTGCACGCTTTCGACAAGAGCGATTACGTCACAGCTGCCAGTCATTAGCATTGGAAAAAAAACAACGGTGGAAAGCATAGCACAATATCAGCCGTTCTAATGGCTCTAAAAGTTTTCTAAAGAACTATTAGGATTTGTTGTTTGCAAATCGTAGGGAAATATCCTCAGTTTACTGCAAATCAAGAATAGTTTGCTTAGATTTGTGCACTTTTCGCTGTGTGAAATTCACAGTAATCGAGATCAAGTGAAGCCTTTTTTTTGCAAAAAATGTTTTAGAGTTTAATGTCGTAGAGAACTACGCAATTTGACTCTTCTGAATGTTGGAAACGAATCCCTACAGCATATTGATAGTTTCTTTCAATAAATTATGCAAATCCGAAATGAAATAATCGACAATAAAATTCTGTATGCGGCTAATTTTATAGCCGTTAGGACCGCCCATTAGTGAAAAAGCTACAAACGAAATCACATTAAAGGAAATCTCTTAACAAAAATTCAATCAGTTTGGATTGTATCGCCACTGCGAGCAGATGTGTTTTGTGTCGTCTGCACGCTTTCGGCAAGAGGAATTACTTCACAGCTGCCAGTCATTAGCATTGGAAAAAAAACAACGGTGGAAAGCATAGCACAATATCAGCCGTTCTAATGGCTCTAAAAGTTTTCTAAAGAACTATTAGGATTTGTTGTTTGCAAATCGTAGGGAAATATCCTCAGTTTACTGCAAATCAAGAATAGTTTGCTTAGATTTGTGCACTTTTCGCTGTGTGAAATTCACAGTAATCGAGATCAAGTGAAGCCTTTTTTTTGCAAAAAATGTTTTAGAGTTTAATGTCGTAGAGAACTACGCAATTTGACTCTTCTGAATGCTGGAAACGAATCCCTACAGCATATTGATAGTTTCTTTCAATAAATTATGCAAATCCGAAATGAAATAATCGACAATAAAATTCTGTATGCGGCTAATTTTATAGCCGTTAGGACCGCCCATTAGTGAAAAAGCTACAAACGAAATCACATAAAAGGAAATCTCTTAACAAAAATTCAATCAGTTTGGATTGTATCGCCACTGCGAGCAGATGTGTTTTGTGTCGTCTGCACGCTTTCGACAAGAGCGATTACGTCACAGCTGCCAGTCATTAGCATTGGGAAAAAAACAACGGTGGAGAGCATTGCACAATATCAGCCGTTCTAATGGCTCTAAAAGTTTTCTAAAGAACTATTAGGATTTGTTGTTTGCAAATCGTAGGGAAATATCCTCAGTTTACTGCAAATCAAGAATAGTTTGCTTAGATTTGTGCACTTTTCGCTGTGTGAAATTCACAGTAATCGAGATCAAGTGAAGCTTTCTTTGTTTTTGCGAAAAATGTGAAAAAGGGGAATGCGTGCATAATTCATACAATTGATATTCGCAAGTGTTAAGGAACATGTCAGTTGTTTTCGTATTCACGACATCCAGTTATGTCTCTGACATTACCCACCCGCCTTTTTGTTAAGAGATTTCCTTTTGTGTGATTTCGTTTGTAGCTTTTTCACTAATGGGCGGTCCTAACGGCTATAAAAATAGCCGCATATAGAATTTCAATGTCGATTATTTCATTTCGGATTTGCATAATTTATTGAAAAAAAACTATCAATATGCTGTAGGGATTCATTTCCAACATTCAGAAGGGTCAAATTGCGTAATTCTCTACGATATTAAACTCGGAACATTTTTCGCAAAAAAAGGCTTCACTTGATCTCGATTACTGTGAATTTCACACAGCGAAAAGTGCACAAATCTAACCAAATTGTTCTTGATTTGCACTAAACTGAGGATAATTACCTGCGATTTGCGAAAAACAAATCCTAATAGTTCTTTAGAAAAATTTTAGAGCCATTAGAACGGCTGATTTTTTATAATGCTCTCCAACGTTGCTTTTTCATCCATCGAAATGACTGGCAGCTGTGACGTAATCGCTCTTGTCGAAAGCGAAACTAGCTGTGCAGACGACACAAAACACATCTGCTCGCAGTGGCGATAGAATCCAAACTGATTCAATTTTTGTTAAGAGATTTCCTTTTATGTGATTTCGTTTGTAGCTTTTTCACTAATGGGCGGTCCTAACGGCTATAAAAATAGCCGCATATAGAATTTCAATGTCGATTATTTCATTTCGGATTTGCATAATTTATTGAAAGAGACTATCAATATGCTGTAGGGATTCGTTTCTAGCATTCAGAAGGACCAAATTGAGGAACTCACTACGATATTCACCACTTTTGGAAACATTTTTCTTGAACGATTTGTTGTACAGCAGCAGCTATTTTCTTCTCTTCCTCAGAACGCGTTCTGATTGGCTGGTGTTGACATGGGTCAAATGAGATAGGTTTTTCAATAGTGTACTATTGAAATACTTCAATGCTCTTGCTATACACGTTTAAGTTGAAAAATTTCGATTCTATTGGTAGTTAGATTATATAAATCCTTCCACAGATCACTGAGCTATGAGCTTTCAAAATACGAGAAAGGCAAACGCGCCATATGAATTATCCTCTTTGATACTCGTTTATACCAAACATTTCAGAAAAGTTTAATTTTGAACTATTTGAGATTATGTCACACAACTGAAAATTTTATCATAAAATTGTGATCATATTTCCGATGGCATGTAGCAAAAATTATGTTGATTCGTTAGATACAACAAGAGATATTCACGATCAAAAACTTATCACTCTCTCAGAGGGTAAATTTTGAAAAGGCACCCCATAGTAAAGTAAGTCGTATTCACGACAATAAAAATAGCTAACGTTTCAGTCTTACGTGTATCATACCAGAGGTAGGTTGTTGTTAGACAGCAAGACAATAAGTGCCATAAAACGATTCGAAGCTTTACTTGGTATACTCTGATCTTGTGTGATGCGAGTTCGGATGAAATTCCATGTTATGTCGTTTTCGTCTGAGAAATTTGCAACTACTTTAAGGTCAATTTTGAGTGTTTGAGATTAATTCCTAATTTATATTTAATAAGATAAACTCGATTAATAATGAGAAAATGTTTATCGCTTCAACCGAAATCGCAGAATGGTAGAGAAAATTACCGCTATAAAAAAATCTGCTCGCATACAAAACTTGAACACAAGCTTGGCGAAAGGAAGCTTAATATCGAAATCCGTATTGCAAGTATGTACAAATTATAATTGCATACATTTGGGATATTGATGTAATCACGTTGGCTGCAAAACAAATACAAATCAAGACAAATAGAGTCTATATTTTGGGTTCGCGTGTTTGGTGTTGGTTCCTAATATAGATCATACATAGCATACTCTCGTGCAGTTGCGGATTCAAAAGTGATTGATTGAACTGTTTGATTGAAAGTCGATCAATTGAAATTTTTGTTCCCTTGTTCCACATCAATGACTCGAACAACCCCATGGGGCTGATCCTTGTAGTTTTTTCATATATTCGACGTAGATGTTCAAGCATCGCTGCAGCTTACTTTTAATTTTACCCGGTTGTCTGCCTCCCACCAGAATGGCTGTATCGTCAGCGAATAAGGAGAGAAAGCAACCTGCGGGCAACTGGGGAATGTCCGAGGTAAATATATTGTACAGTATTGGTCCCAACAAGCTACCTTGTGGAACACCGGCTGGGATTTGGAAAGTTTCTGAAACAGTACCTTGCAACGATACTTGAAAGGATCTTTGCTGCACATAGTTTGTACAATAGTCCGTCGTGCCAGACATTGTCAAAAGCTTTTTCCACATCGAGAAGTGCCATTCCGGTGGATTTCGATACTGTTTTGTGCTTTTTGACAATATTCACCACCCTCAACAGTTGATGGATTGTAGCGTGGCCTTTACGGAAACCGAACTGTTCCGGAAGTATGACATTATTTTCATCAATAAAGGCTAGTAAGCGGTCCAGTACCAGCCTTTCAAAAATTTTACTGAGCGAAGCGAGCAAGCTTATGGGACGATAGCTTGTCGGGGAAGTTGGATCTCTGCCAGGTTTCAGGATAGGTATGATTTTAGAACGTTTCCAGATGTTTGGGAAATAATTTAGTTCCAAACATTTGTTGAATAAGACACAGATTGCAGATATTACCATAGGACTCAGCTTTTTAGGATTAGATTGAATATACCGTCGAATCCTGGTGCTTTCATATGGCCAACTGTACTTGCTCGACCGTGATTTTCTTTTCGTTTGGTACAGAATATTATCCAGCGTGATGATTCTATCAGAGACTTGGGTTGTGCTACCTAAGTTGTGGGATTTTATAAAATGTTCGCAAATTAATTGCATTGGCTTTTTCGATGGGGGCAATTAAAATGTTGTTGGCTATTTTTAAAGGTGGTACTGGTTTAGGTTTGGTTTTGAGAATTTTTGTGACTTTCCAGATGGGTTGCGAGTGTTCTTTTATAGTTTGAATGTCTTTGGAAAAACTATCATTTTCCAAAAATTCTACTCTAGTTGGGATCATACTGTTTAAAAAGTTAACGCTTTCTTTCTTTCTAAGATCACTTGTTCTCTGAAACTGTCTTCTGCGAATGTTCCTCAACCTAATCAACATTTTCGTCTAGTGGTCTAATGGAATGAACTTACCCCTAACAGGTACTTTTCTTACGCAGGTTCTGTCCGCTTCTTCAATGGCTGAGCCGATGATATCCAGCGCCCGGTCGATGTTTTCTGGGGATTGCAGCTGGAGGTTTTCGCCAACCCGAGAGTCGACTATCCGTTGTAATTGAATCCAGTTTACGTTGTGGTAGTTCTTCCGTTGATGTTTTGGTGCTGTTGAGATCTGCTTACTAAGTTCACATACCACCGGGTAGTGGTCGGAACTCAGTTCTTGGTACGTTATCGGCTTACCGATGTTGATGTTCGTCAGGAAGATGTCGAGCGCTGAGGTAATACCAGCGGAAGAGAGATAGGTCGTTTCATCCGGATAATGCAGTGTAGTAGCCAAGCTGCATGTCGTCGAACAGGATCGATCCATTCTTATTTTGGTGATTATTTCTCCAAAGATCATGTCTAGTCCGATTATAAATTGGGAACGATTTCTTGTCAGTTTGGCTGGATCGTTCTTAAACCGCCGCGATGAGCCATTACTGTCCTTGGTTTGCGTCGGACAGTAGACAACAAACACTTTAATGCTTCTCGAAGCTGTTTCTATTTCCACCCCCCCAGTGCCTGGATGATGGATGTGGCAGGGTGAGGAAGAGTTGAAAATTAAACGCCTTTACGAATGATGATAGCAACTCCGCCACCTTTTGATGCAGTGCGGTCCAGCCTTATGGTTGAATAGTCCGGAATTGAGAATGTTACCGATGAGGAGAGATGTGTTTCGGTAACAAGTGCGATGTCAATTTCACGACTGCGCATGAAATCCACTAACTCTATCTTTTTCGTTTTAACCGAACGAGCATTCCAATTTGATATTTTTAGCGAGTTAACAGCCACGTTGAATGATAAACTCGCCAAGACACAGGATCTGGTCTGCACGTGTTCGATACGGTTTAATTTTTGCCCACATGGCACTGAAAATTGGTAACAATTCCTCAGGTGTAAGCAAGGGTGCTGTTCCGGTTTCTTCTGGTCGGTTTCGGAAAGAGTCAGGTGAATGATGAGCCCAGTAGGAACCAGGATGTAGCGGAATGTTCCAGTTCGGGACAGGTCCTTTGTTTTGATTTCCATTCGAGGGGAGCGATGGAAAGTTTTCTTCATTCAGCTAGGGAACTTTACGTGGGTGACGTCCAGGTTGAGGTTTGATTGGAGCCTCTCTTCGAAAATATTTGTACTCTTCTCTTTTTGGACAAGAACGGTCAGTAGCTCGATGATTTCCAAGACAGTTACCACACATTTATAAGCATCAGTTTCTCCGATTGGGCACTCTTTAGTTTCATGTTGCTGGGCGCAGACATTACATCGTGTTTCTATTCTGTAGTTTCTTGCTCCATGTCCAAACTTTAGGCAACGCGTACACTGAGTAACTTCGTTACGGGCACCTCTATGAGCCTCCCATGAGACTACGATATTGAATAACGATTGCACAGCTTTCAAAGCTCCGAGGGTAACAGTGCCTTTTTTGAAATGTACAAGATAAAGCCTATCTTTGAATGTACGGATTTCCGCTTTTCTTGTGATGGTGTATATTGCCAGTGGTTGCAGTTTAAATCTCTCTTCCACTTCCGTTTTTATGTATTCGAGTTTCATGTTTGGTAGACCCCGGATAACTACTTTGAACGGTTTATCCGATTGAACATCATGGGTGAAATATTCTGTGTTTTGTGTGTTAAGATACTCCATAACTTTGGTATAATCTTCTCGGGATTCGGTCAATATTTTGATCCCAATTCTCGTTAGTTTGTATTTCGCATCAATTTGCATGGATCGCATATCGTTTGACAGTTTTTCGAGCCGGATGGACTGCACAACAATTGGGGGAAGTATAAGTTTCCGTGAGATGGGACATCATCTCCGAAACCATTGAGGTCGCTCGTATTTCCTACTGTTTTCTCGCTGAGAACGATGAACCGATTTTGCGATATAATTATAAAATAATATAATGCACTGATTTGCCATCGTCGCCCTGACGCTGCTTTTTCTTTATTTGTTCAGGAGTACTCGCTGTAACATCTGCTGAATTCGGGATGACACCCGGATTCTTCTTCCTGCGTTTGGTCATACGGCCGAACTGGTTTTCCGAATCTACTAAACACTAACAAACTTGCGGCCAAATTAAAACACGTCCGATCAAAACAATTAAAACATGTTCGTTCGCTCAGTCGGTAAGCGAAAGAATCGGTAGGTGATTACTAAAAATGTAGACGGATTATACACGTATTGATGAAGTCCGTTCGTTAAAATCTAGGTTGCGACAATTCATCAAGAAACATGGTTGATGTTTTTATTCCAAATGCATTATAAAGCTATCCCAGTTTTTTCTTTTTTTCCGGAAAATAAATGCCGTTATACTTTCCATTTAGTGTAGAGTAGAGATGGTCGGGTATATAAATTCTTATACCCGAACCCGACCCGTACCCGAGTGATCAGCAAAAAAATTTACCCGTACCCGACCCGTACCCGATCAAAAATTAAAAAAATTACCCGTACCCGACCCGTACCCGATCAATGATTAAAAAAAATTACCCGTACCCGACCCGTACCCGAAAAAAAATAAAAAATTTTACCCGTACCCGACCCGTACCCGATTAAAAATTACCTGTACCCGTACCCGACCCGAATGAGTAGTAAAAATTTTACCAAAATTCAGTATGGAAAAATTAAAGTGTTTTAGATATCGAGCCGTATCAGGCTCTAGTTGGTAAGTAAAATACATTAAAATGCTTGTTTACATTTAAAAATATAAATACAATATGAAACATGAATACAGGGTCCGCCATGTAACTTTTTTTTTAAACATGCAATAAAACACAAACGGTTCATCCGATTTCAAAATTTATTTTTTTTTTTCATATTAAAGTACAATTCTTCGGTTAATTGTGGAATATAATTTCATTCAAATGGCTGCCTCGGCTGGCCTTGCAGTACGCCATACGGTCGGTCCAGTTTTTTAGTACATTTTTGATTGTATGCAGCTTTATTTCAGCTATGGCTGCACGAATGTTGTCCTTCAAGGCTTGAATTGTCTCAAAGATAATAGTCTAACGGCGGCAAATCACAGCTCCGAGGCGGCCAAACGACATTCGAATTTCGACTGATAATTCGATCTTCGAGGACTGTGCGCAAAAGATCGATCGTAGCGTTAGCTGTGTGGTTCGGAGCGCCGTCTTGTTGGAACCAAATGGTGTCCAAGTCTTCCTCTTCAAGTAACAGGAAGAACCAATCGCTAATCATGGTGCGGTAGCTCTCGCTATTGACCGTGGCGACGGCTTCTGCCTCATTTACGAAGATAAATGGGCCAATGATGCACCAAACCGTCACTCTCTGAGGATGCATCGACTTCTCCACGATAACATGCGGGTTTTCCGTCCCCCAGATGCGACAATTTTGCTTATTAACAGACCCGCCGAGATGAAAATGCGCCTCATCCGAAAAGATGATTTTTTTGCACACATTCCGCAACATTACCATGATTTTCAAAGTAAAACTGCACTTTTTTCACGCGTTTCTCAAGCGGAAGGATACAACTAAGTTTCTGTCAAATCAGAAGTGACATTTAGGTTACTAATGTCGAAATAACCGCTAGTTCAAAAATAAATGTTAGATGGCGGACCCTGTAGATTTCCAATGTCTTTGGTACTTTATACTCATTTACAAATGTCAACAAAAGAGAGTAATATCTACTCAAATTTTTCAAGAAGCATATTTAGCCAAAATGTCGTAATACCCGTTGTATTCAATTTTGGGTAGGTATGGTTTTTACGAAATAGTGTGACTTTTGATTCGATTCTTTAGAGCCACAAGTAAGCGTTCTCATTATCTTGACACACAAATCAAAATTCACATTCAAATCACTTGAAAAATCACGTTAAATGGTTCCAAATGTCTAATTGAATATTATACGTGACGAAAATTAATGTTATGCGAGGATTCCCTAAAATGAATAGAGTATCATCAGTTCGTTTACGTGTATTGACCAAACATCAAACAATGTACGTGTATTCGATTTTGAAAATGGTGAACAGTGAGTCCTTCAAGTGTAAGTAGTTTAAACATTCGCAGGAAATTTGTTTTGGTTAAAATTTTTTACTACAAAGCAAAATGAATTATGATTTTGGCTCACAAACCCACACCCACTATGTTAACGGTAGCTGGTGGTTTTTACAGCAATTGAACTTTTTTGCCACCTCCGGTGGAACCCTCAACGAGTGAACGCGGTGAAAATTTGAGTATTTCGCGAGAAAAGATTCTCACCCGTACTTTTGCGACTCCACGTTGTCACGTATCGAGATTTTCACTTGTAGTCCAGTGAAAAGAAACGAAAATTAACTGGCAATATAGCCCAACTTGCTGTGCCATCAATCGGTGTCATTTCAAGTGAGGTGACACCACCCAGAAGTGAAGAATAAGAAGAACTTCTATGCAGATTTTCTGAAATAAATGTTCATGTTTTTATGGTAAAAACCCTAATGATTTATATGAAAATTTTGAAAATCTCCAACCAATATTTAAAACAACCGTTTTCTTGTATCTGAATGTGTATTACATAACTTTTCACGTAACTATGATTGATCGCTTTTTTTAAATGAAGAAAAGAAATGTTTTTTTTCTGGAAATGTCAAAACCCCTTGAATCAAATTGTTTATTTTTCGGAAGAACTGTTTTGCAATAAAAAATTCTCGTCAACGTATAAACATATTTATGTGAAGTACAAATGGTCGGGTAATCGATCAGAAAAAAAAATTTACCCGTACCCGACCCGTACCCGAGTGAGCAGTAAATTTTTTTACCCGTACCCGACCCGTACCCGAGTGAGCAGTAAAATTTTTTACCCGTACCCGACCCGTACCCGATTGGAAATAAAAATTTTTACCCGTACCCGACCAAAAACCCGTCGGGTACGGGTACGGGTCGGGTTTCGGGTAAAATACCCGATACCCGACCATCTCTAGTGTAGAGCCGTTCCAGAACTACCAAACGATGTTGCAGTGACTCCGTCCGATTTTCTATCTGTAGATAGTCATGTTCAATTTAGTAGCTTGATTCTCGAGATAATTCTCGTTTTCATTCAACCAAGCATAACCAACTTTGATCGATACAAAAAATTATATGTTTATTTTGAAACTCTTTCAACAGATCTTAATTTGAAAAATAGACCAATAATTGTGAAACACTATCTAATTTACGGCTAATTTTCGGAAGTTAGAACCTTCAATTACTAATATATCAACGTCAAGTGTGTTTAAGAAGTATTATAAATGATATTCATAACAAAAGCGTTTTTGAAAATTTTCGCTTCCGTTCGTAAATAGAGATTTCTGTAAACGAAAAGCCCCACCGGTGATTTGTCGTACGTGAAGTCCGCAACGGATTGGTGTTTCGGACATGCCTAATGAGAGACTTGCGTTTCTAGAGGGCTACGAATTTCACTGCCCAAGTTGTGAGATCTGAGTAAATGTTCACCAATTGCATTAGCTTTTTCGATGGGGGAGATTAATACACTAATGGCTAATTTTAGAGGATGTAACGGTTGAGGTTTGGATTTAGGGATCTTAGAAACCTTCCAGAATGGTTTCTAATAGTTTTTAAGCGCTTTAATGTCTCTGAAAAAGCTGTCATTTTTCATGGTTTCTACCCTATATTGGATCATTTTGTTCAAATAGCTAACAATTTCATTCTGTCTAATTGTCTCCTGTGTACTGATTGATTCGCACACCACCGGGTAGTTATAGGAACTTAGCTGGTGTTGAGGAGATTCCAGCAGTGGAGAGGAAAATAGGCTCATAGAAAATCCTGTTCCTATGTCGCTGGTTGTTCCTCCAGAGGTCATGGCGAGCGTTGAAATCTCCTCCAATGATGAATTTGGTCTTGGTTCTGGTGAGTTTAAACAAGTCGTTCTGGAACTTTCTTGCTAAACCTTTACCATCGTAGCATTGCCTGGGGCAGTGCACAGCAATATGTGTTGGGATGTGGAAGGACTTGAAATTGCAGACCTTGTTTAACTATGATGGCTACGCCTACACCACGAGTGTTGTGTCTATCCAATCGCAGAAGTTTTGGATGAAGGATCCTACTACCAGCGCCAGGTAGATGAGGGAAATTCGCCTTTGATTGTGGAGAGGTTCTTGATTCTTTTTCCCCGCTTGGGGTTTCGTAGATGCTTGCTTCCGAGTATGTTTATATTCCGCACGCTTCAGACAGACACGCCCACCGCAACTTGCACAGCGGTATTTGATAGCACCTTCTACGAAACAGTCACTGGTTTCATGTGACTGCGCGCAGTTTCCACATCGTGGTTAAACGTTTCAGTTTTTGGTGCCATGTCCGAAATTTAGACACCGCTGGCACTGTGTGATGTCTCGATTAGCGCCCCGATACGCTGCAACGTCGTTATTTCTTGCGACTCGACTTACGAAGAACGGAATATGGTCAAAACGAACCGATTAGGGCAGTGTGCAATGTTTTCAATAGTGTGTACGACCTTTTTGACTTTTGTGTATCTAGTGTTGTTTTCAAGAATAGGCTTAAGAGACTCAAATAGATTATAAGTAGAACTTATTTATTTTATAGCACTGGACAATGTTTGTACCTCTATTCGTTAGGCTAATGTTTTTGAATTGTAATTATGTAAACAAATATGTAAAATGTTAAAAAGATGATGGGTTTTTACGCGCATGTGATGAATTTCAAATGGGCTATTCCCACTCCACCAAAAACTCCATTGAGATCAATCCAGGTCAGATGGAAAGAAATAGATTAATAAATAAATAAATTTTCTGGGAATAGTACCGTGGAATGCACCGTGATGTTACGCAGTGTATTGCAATCAAAGCAACTACTCAGTTCAAGTGTGCCAACTGCAGTGAGCAACATTGTGCTACCGATCGAACGTGCGGGGCACGTGAAACGTACAGACGTATCCGTAAAGAAGCATCCACGAAAAACCAGCCAGGACGTCGACCGAACAAATTTCCAGCGTTCACTCCAGAAAATTTCCAAGAGCTACCACCAGGTGGACTGGATAATGGCATTCAAGGAATTCAGTCTTCCGACCCGCTTCCCCTAGGACTCTAAGAAGGTAACAACGATAGTTCCTCTCCTTGGCGAATTCCTGGACAATCAAATTCAAACCCTGAAGAAGGTAATCAATATACCCCCAAATATACTGCTGCAGAGCTTCTGCCAATCTTTACCGCTATGTGGACCCAGCTACAGTGCTGCAACACGCGTGCTGAGCAAGTATTAGTACTGGGAGAATTTGTTATTAAATATGGATGCTAGACTATTGAAAATACTGCTGTGGAACGCCCATGCCATCAAACCAAAGTGCATGGTATTGCTTGAATTAGCATCACGTGAAGAGATTGATATAATAGTGATAACGGAAACGTTTCTGAAACCGAATATAAACTTCATTCTTCCTGAATACGGCCTGGTACGATCAAAAGACCAATAAATTGATCGTTCAACCGCACTATTCAACTTCTAGCAATAGGCGTGGAAATTTCAACAAACACCGGGACTCCACTAGTGATAGCTGCCTACTGTCCTCGGCAATGCTACGACAGTAACGGTATGACCAGGAAGATCCGCAACGATCAAGTGAAATTAACTCGACGTCAGAACAGGTCCTGGGCAACGTGATCGTTCGACATCAATCCCTCCAGGTTTCAAGTGGAAACAACCGAATGTCAACCGTTTCCGGATCCAAATACCCACGGTTTTCCCCCTGAAATGGGAACTGCTGATACTACCATTTCGAACACTTTTGCTTATGGTCATGAGCTTCAATATTCACTGCTGCGATTGCAGCTTACTGTCCAACACAGTGAGGGAAGAAGGTAACAAGAAGACGAGAAAAGTTAATGTTTTTTGGCTATCTCAATGCCCGCCGCTCGCTATGGGCGAACACGAGGAACAACAGCAACGATGTAGTGTTAGCAAACGACCTTCAAGCAGGTCACTATTACTTCATCCGGAATCACCAACCTTCTACATGCCGGCCGGACTCGGCACCATACTTGATCTTGCGCTGACCAATATGGTGGATAGCTGCTCAATCCCCAGTGTGATTGCTGATCTATCATCCGACTACCAGCCGGTGGTATTCGAAGTACAACGAGAAATCAACATGCGCCAACCGATTCATAGGCGCAATTATCATCGAGTAAACTGGCCCAGACTGAAACGCTTCGTCGAAGATCAACTAGGCTAACCCTCCGTTGGTATCTGCAGCTGACATCGATAGTGCTCTCTAGCATCGGACCAACATCATCGCCGAGGCGGAATCAAGATACGTCCTAACAAGATGGGGGTGGTAGATGAGTTTCTCCACATTGATGACAGTACTAAGACAATTATATCCTTGCGTAATCGTATAAGTTCATCGTTGAATCGCTGAGTAGACGCACAGGTTCATACAATTTATATGACACTTTAAGGATATTTCACTAGGTGTGGTATCCTATTTGACGTCTCGGGGGAAAACGTGTGACGACTTTGCGTCTGCTTAGCGATTCAAATTGAACTGTTAGGCAGAGATGGCGGTTGAATTTGAACTACCTTAAGCACTAATGAGCCGAAGGAGAAACGGGAAGGAGTCGAAACAAAATATGTAATTTTTGTACAAATCGAAAACCCCTAAATGATAACAGATTATTGCCGCTAGGGTTGGAAACTTTCGTAGTTGGTTCAGTAACGATATAAAAGTACTAGCATCAGCCCCATGGGGTTTTTCGAGCTTTCGATGTGCAACAAGTCAACCAAAATTTCTAATGATCGATATTTTCAACTAAACAGTTTAATCAATCGCCATGCTTTCGATTGCTTGAGAGTCTCCTTTGAATAATCTATTACACGCGGACTTTACGAATCTATTACACGCGGATTTTACGAGGGTTTTCGAAGCTACGCGGTTTTTAAGCGAATTCCCGAAGTAACGCGATACGTATCGCGTAAAACAACTTCCTCAGTGTATGGAGAACCAACATCGAACACGTGAACTCAGACTCTGTTTGTCTTGATTCGTATTTGTCTTATATCCGACGAAATTACATCAATAGCCCAAATATATGCAATTATACCCATATGCGTTCTAGCGTAACGGATTTTGATATTTAAGCTTTTCTTCGCCAATCTTGTATTCATGTTTTGCATGCATGGTGTTATTTTTATAGCGCTAAGTTCTCTACCATTACTATCATTATGCGATTTCGATCATTGATCGAGTTCGTCTTATTTAAATTAGAAATTAATCTTCAACACTTAAAATTTATCATGGGATATTTGCAGATTTCTCAGATAAAAATGACATAACAAAGCATTTCATCCAAACTCGCATGACACGTGATCAAAGCAAACCAGTTAAAGCTTCAAGTAGTTCTATAGCGCTTTCTTTGATACTTGTTGTCTAGCAACTACCTTATTCCTTCAAAACTACTGACAAAATAGTACACTGCTCGTTATTATTCAAAATTTCAGTCATATATAATTGAAAATACATGGCTTGATACCTTAAAATCGGAAATTGGAAATATTTAAAAATCAAATATGAAATGATATTAATAATTCATACAAAATTGACTGAGCTGTAAGTGTTACAAACCTAATTTCTAATTTGCACCCCTAAATAGAAAACTAAGACGTGTTCCACATCAAAAATGCAAACTCTTCAGTTTCACATGAAATATGTTAGAGAAAGGTCGCTGATAGACAGCAAGCATCCCACAAAGCGCTATACACCGATTTGTAGTTCTAGCAGAACGAAAGCAGGACAAACGGCAGCCGGGTAATAAGCAACAGCATGGTAATCGCCACAAAAGGCAGCAGCAAAACCAACAACTTTATAATTCAGCGTCAAATATAGTAAGTATTTTAATTTAAAAGTAATAAGTACGTTTTTCCTTTTTTTTCTATTCCAAAGAGGAATGATTCAAAACTTAAGATCATTAAAAAGACAATTTACGGCGTTGGCGCGGGCGATACGGAAGCGTATCGACGTGACCCGCAACGTGCCGGGACAAGGTAAATACAATTAATTTGCATAATTCAATTCAAGCAATAAATTTTTGTTTTAATTTTGTCGTGAATACGACTTACTTTACTATGCGGTGCCTTTTCAAAATTTACCCTCTGAGAGAGTGATAAGTTTTTGATCGTGAATACCTATTGTTGTATCTAATGAATCAACATAATTCTTGCGACATGCCATCGGAAATATGATCACAATTTTATGATAAAATTTTCAGTTTTGTGACATAGTCTCAAATAATTCAAAATTAAACTTTTCTGAAATGTTTGGTATAAACGAGTATCGAAGAGGATAATTCATATGGCGCGTTTGCCTTTCTCGTATTTTTAAAGCTCATAGCTCAGTGGTCTGTGAAAGGATTTATAAAATCTAACTACCAATAGAATCGAAATTTTTCAATTTAAACGTGTATAGCAAAAGCATTGAAGTATTTCAATAGTACACTATTGAAAAACTTGTCTCATTTGATCCATGTCAACACCAGCCAATCAGAACGCGTTCTAAGGAAGAGAACGAAATATCTGCTGCTGTACAACAAATCGTCCGGGAAAAATGTTCCGAGAAGTGGTGAATATCGCAGTGAGGTCCTCAATTTGGTCCTTGTGAATGCTAGAAACGAATCCCTACAACATATTGATAGTTTCTTTCAATAAATTATGCAAATCCGAAATGAAATAATCGACATTAAAATTCTATATGCGGTTATTTTTATAGCCGTTAGGACCGCCCATTAGTGAAAAAGCTACAAACGAAATCACATAAAAGGAAATCTCTTAACAAAAATTCAATCCCAAAACGACTGCCATGGCAATATTGGATATTGAAAAGGCATTCGATAATGTGTGGCACGATGGACTGGTGTTCAAACTGCATCGGTATAATTTTCCCATGTATCTTATTAAAATTATCAAAAATTATCTTGCAGATAGAGCATTCCAGGTTTCTCTGAATAATGCACTTTCAGAAAGATTTACTATTCCTGCTGGTGTACCCCAGGGAAGTATCCTAGGCCCCATTCTATACAACATTTTCACATCAGACATCCCACCTCTTCCAGGTGGTGGTGTTCTGTCACAATTTGCTGATGATACTGCCATTCTTTACAAAGGTCGTGTCATTAATGCTCTGAAGAATAAACTACAGACAGGTCTGGACGCTTTAACGAAATATTTTACAAGCTGGAAAATTGTGATCAATGCAGCAAAAACTCAGGTCATCTTGTTTCCACATTCAAGATCTCCAAAACTTGTTCCATCAGACGAATGCAGAATACGATTCGGTGATGAGGTCATTCAATGGTCCGATGAAGTTATCTATCTAGGACTCACCTTTGACAGACATCTGATATTCAGGTCACATGTTGACAAAATCGTTCAAAAATGCAGCATACTCATTAGGTCTCTGTATCCGCTGATTTGTAGAACATCTAAACTATGCCTGAAGAATCAGATGGCTGTCTATAAACAAATCATCTACCCCGCAATTGAATACGCAGTCCCTGTTTGGCGGGGCTGTGCACGAACACACAAACTTAGGCTTCAGCGCATTCAAAGTAAGATCTTAAAGATGATTCTAAATCTACCCCCTTGGACAAGAACTAGTGAAGTACATGAGATGGCCTCACTGGATATACTAGAACAAAAATTCGAACAATACTGCACGAAATTTGAAGAGAGGTGCTCAATCTCTGAAATACAAATAATTCAAAATTTGTACGTATTAGGTTAAGCATAGTTATAAGTAGGTAGACATTTTATAAATAATTAAAATAAATATTATGATTAAACATTAGCATGTAAAACAAGAGTAACTAAAACACCTAATATTAATAACGAATCGTATGAACAACAAAGATGAAAGGCCAAAGGGTCAAAACACTTGTACTGTAAAATGTTGATGTAATACACAAAAATAAGATTAATAAACAGATATTTATGCAAAAAAAAAAAAAATTCAATCAGTTTGGATTCTATCGCCACTGCGAGCAGATGTGTTTTGTGTCGTCTGCACAGCTAGTTTCGCTTTCGACAAGAGCGATTACGTCACAGCTGCCAGTCATTTCGATGGATGAAAAAGCAACGTTGGAGAGCATTATAAAAAATCAGCCGTTCTAATGGCTCTAAAAATTTTTTAAAGAACTATTAGGATTTGTTTTTCGCAAATCGCAGGTAATTATCCTCAGTTTAGTGCAAATCAAGAACAATTTGGTTAGATTTGTGCACTTTTCGCTGTGTGAAATTCACAGTAATCGAGATCAAGTGAAGCCTTTTTTTGAGAAAAATGTTCCGAGTTTAATATCGTAGTGAGTTCCTCAATTTGGTCCTTCTGAATGCTAGAAACGAATCCCTACAGCATATTGATAGTTTCTTTCAATAAATTATGCAAATCCGAAATGAAATAATCGACATTAAAATTCTATATGCGGCTATTTTTATAGCCGTTAGGACCGCCCATTAGTGGAAAAGCTACAAACGAAATCACACAAAAGGAAATCTCTTAACAAAAATTGAATCAGTTTGGATTCTATCGCCACTGCGAGCAGATGTGTTTTGTGTCGTCTGCACAGCTAGTTTCGCTTTCGACAAGAGCGATTACGTCACAGCTGCCAGTCATTAGCATTGGAAAAAAAAACAACGGTGGAGAGCATTGCACAAAATCAGCCGTTCTAATGGCTCTAAAAGTTTTCTAAAGAACTATTAGGATTTGTTGTTCGCAAATCGTAGGGAAATATCCTCAGTTTACTGCAAATCTAGAACAGTTTGGTTAGATTTGTGCACATTTCGCTGTGTGAAACTCACAGTAAACGAGATCAAGTGAAGCCTTCTTTGTTTTTGCGAAAAATGTTCCAGAGTTTAATGTCGTAGAGAATTACGCAATTTGACCTTTCTGAATGCTAGAAACGAGTCCCTTCAGCATATTGATAGTTTCTTTCAATAAATTATGCAAATCCGAAATGAAATAATCAACATTAAAATTCTGAATGCTGATATTTTTATAGCCGTTAGGACCGCCCATTAGTGAAAAAGCTACAAACGAAATCAGGTAGAAACAAGCCTCTCAATAAAAAGTGAAGCCTTCTTTGTTTTTGCGCAAAATGTGCAAAGGGGAATGCTTGCATAATTCATACAATTGATCAACTAATTGATATTCGGAAGTGTTAAGGAACATGTCAGTTGTTTTCGTATTCACGACATCCAGTTATGTCTCTGACATTACCCACCCGCCTTTTTATTACACTGAAGTGTAATGTGCAAACTGACGTCTCGGACGAAGCTGACTTCGGCTATCTAGCCGTACAGATTTGGATAATTTGAAGGGGAAAACAACTTTTTTTAACGCCCAAATTTATGCACCTTGCTTTTAGCAAAACACAAAACATGCAGGCACAGATGTTTATTATATAGCAAGCGTCTCTTTGAAAAAAGCTCTCAACTCAACTCAGTAGATTATCACCAAACTTGGCATAGGTACTTTTGATTGGAACACATCTTTGTTTTCTATATAAGGGTGCAAATTTGAAATTCTAGAATAAATACAAGTAGAAATGTGGTCAGCTTTTGAACACTTACAACTCAGTCAGTTCAGTTTCAATCAGTGTTATTTCACCAATTCATTGGAAATATTTCTACGTATTGATTTGAATGTTCATAGCCATGTATTTTCAATTATATATCATTGAAATGTTGATTATTAGCTAACAGTATCCTGTTTTGCCTGCTAAACATCCCCGGTTTACCGGATTTCATAAAACAACGCTTGTGTCGTTCGCTATAAATTTGAAGCTTGTGTCATGCGAGTTTGGATGAAATTCCTTGTTATGTTGCTTTCGTCTTAGAAATTTGCAACTACCCCATGGTAAATGTTGAGTGCTTAAGATTAATTTCTAATTTATATAAGATGAACTCGATTAAGGAGAAAAAATTTATCGCTTCAATCGAATTCGCAGAATGGTAGTACCCAGTGAAATTTGTAGACCCGTATCGGTCCGATCATCGGCCCGATTATCGGACCGATTGAGCACGATATGGGGCCGATCGTAGCGCTTCGATCGGCCCGTCATCGGACAATTCTGCACCATTTGCATCAACCGCGTCGACTTAAGAAAGCTTTATTTTTACATAATGTATCGCTAGAGAAACAGAGCGAAGGAAAATCAAACTAGGCATATTCGGGCCGCCGTCTCCCCGATTGTGTGTGAAGGAGTGTTAAACGCTGTTTTGTTTTGATCATAGAGGCTTTACCGTTAAGGTCATTCGCCTCTTAGGGCCAGAAAAACTCTTGCCCTATGTTCGGGGTTGGAAATCCAAACCCCGATATATCGCATCTCTCCTGAGTATCAGACATCCGCTCTCTGCTTTAGTACATCTTCACTCTTTTGTTCTACCGATACACTACGTAAGTTCGAAACGCAATCAAAAGCTTTCGTGCACGATGCGTCCGATGCTCGGATTTACTGGGTAATGATAGAGAAACTTAATGCTATAAAAATAACAGCGTGCATACCAAACTTGAATACAAGCTTGGCGAAGAGAAGTTTAAATATTAAAATCCGTATCTATATAATTAATATACAAATAATTGCATACATTTGGGTAATTTCGTCGGCTACAAATAAAAATACAAATCGAGGCAAACAAAGTCTATATTCTAGGTTTGCGTCTTCGGTGTTGGTTCCTAATAAAGAACAATCTAAACAGATTCTCGTGCAATTGCGGATTCCAAAGTGTGCCGATTGATTGAAAATGTCGATCATTAGAATTTTTGGTTGCCTTGTTCCACATCAATGGTTCGAGCAACTCTAAGAGGTCTGTGGTCTCTATGATCCTTGTAGTTTTTGCAGTTCAGAGATGGTAATAAGGGTATTTTTCATTTTTCTTGGTGAGATCAGATATTCATTCGGCGAACAACCGCAACTAGGTAAAAACAGAAAATAAATAAATGATACACAAAAAAAGATATTCATTACACAGGTGAACAAAATGGTGGAGTTTGTAACAAGTGCCTTAAAATTGTGGATTTAGACTAGAAGAAGGAGGTCTTGACAATCAATTTTCATTTCGCCCCATCGAGCACAGAAACTTTCTACACTACTCAGAGGGCAAAGAGCAGTACTGAGTTCACTAACAAAAGGGGATTCCAATGATTTGACGAGATTTGTTTTTTTTTGTGACGAGAAACGATACTTCTTGACTAATACAGATACCAATGCATATTTCTAGCAACTAAGAAAGAATCACGAAAATATTAACAAGAGGGAGGTAGAATAAATATTCATATCAAAGGGAGGTAACATTGATCTGAAATGACGAGAAATCATACAATCAATGTGCATTTTTTATGTAAATTGTCGACCCAAGGTGATCGAAATAAGTTAACGATAACATTAAATTCTACTAGTTAAATTTAAAATAAACTTTTATTCATGAATCGACATCAGTTTTGGTTCCTGGCTTGACGCTTTGTATTATTGAGACATAGGTAGCGCTAAAAATCAGGAACCATTTTTCTGGATTTGGGTTTATGGCTTGTTATAAGCTCTCTTATGTCGTTTTTGCTTCATAAATCAGGAACTGAGCCAGGGTAGATATACAACTATCATACAAATAATATAAATTCGTTTTATAATAAGAAAAACTATCGCGACAACGCAAGTGAAACCTAACGCTATAAAACAACTGCATGCAAGTAAAACTTGAACACAAAGTTGGCGAAAAAAAGCTTAGATATCAGAATCTGTAACACAAGTAAGCACATAGATATTATTGCATATATTTGGGCTATTGATATAATTTCGTCAAATACTAGATAAATATAAGTCAAGGCGAACAGAGTCTATGTTTTTGGTTCCGCTTACTTCTAAAAGGCTTTATGTTGATAATAAGAATCGATATAATGACGCTCAATTGCTCATTGAAAATGAAATAATAAGACGGTTGGTTAAAAATATCATCATGTACCAGGTTCTATCCGGCATTCGCAACAAAACAATCGTAATCGAGCAGAAGAAACCGAAACTGCACCCATGTTTACACCAGAGGAATTGCTACCAATCTTCAGTGCTATGTGTCGCACACGTGCGTGCCAGATCCTGTATCTTGGAGAGTTCATAATTCAATATGGTTATGAACTCACTAAGATTACTAAATTGGAATGTTCATTCAATCAATACAAAAAGGCTAGAGCTAGAGTAGATTTTATGCGCTCTCATGAAATTTACATATCACTTTCTATCAGCTTTCAACACTTCCTCACTCTGCTTCATTTGTCATCGAGGCACTGGGTGTGGAAATAGTTTCAACATCGAGAAGCATTGGGATGTTTGCTGTCTACTGTTCGACGCAACGCAAGGACAGTGATGCAATCTTGGAGGACTTGCCCCGAAGCATCAACGGAAGGACTACCACAATGTGAACTGGGGTCACTTTCAACGTCTTATCGACTCTCGTGTTGGCGAAAATCTTCAGCTGCGGGCACCAGAAGACATCCAGAGAGCACTGATGGAGTACTACTTCACCCATGACATTGCATTCAGTAAACCCTGCAAGGTTATTTTTTCGTGGCCTATCGGATATGGTTATCAAAGAGCTTTAGATAGAGCTGGTTGACAATAAACGGAAGCCATCGGTAGTTTATAAGATAGAACAACACAACCAGAATGTGAAGTACGGGTATCAACTCTATTTTGTGCATTTGGAAAGAGGTTCCACTACGTTGAACGAATTGAAGAATATTAAAGCTCTTTTTGACATTGTCGTCGAGTGGGAACGCTACAAGCCCGCAAGTAATTAAAGCAATGCTTAAACTTCCTTATATATGGACACGGAGCTATTAATTGTCATATCCGAATCCATTGCTCGACCTGCGCCGGTAATCACCAAACGGATGATTGCGAGCCAATGAAAGAACCGGTAATTATATGTGCAAATTGTGAAGGCGAACATCACGCGGCTCCGTCTTCTGGAAACTATCAGGATCGTGATTGAAACCCATAGAGGACCCATCATTATCATCGCAGCAAACTGTCCGAAGCAAACCAGCACTCGGAATAGTACAGCCGCAACGTTGAAAAACGACCCGACGGAATGGCAAATACATCATCGGCGGTGATCTGAACGCGCGTCACGAGAGATGGGAAAACGGAAACCGAAACAGGAATGGAGTCGTCCTTGCAGATCACCAAGAAGATGATCAGTATAACATCGTCGCCTCGAACAGCCCAACGAGACTGTCCAAATCGGAAGTTCATTCCCTTTTGGACTAATTTCTCAGCAATATTGCCGTCGAAAGCTCTCCGGTCTTTAACATCGAGCTGAAGCATTTGAGCACTTGCTCATTTGTCTTCCTAGTTCAAATCTCTAAACGGTGCTGGGACTTTCGTCTGTACAAAAAGTATATGTTTATGTAAGTATATGTGAGCCGCAAAGCAGACACAAATTAGACAGTTTATGGATATTGCATCGCAGTGCAATATTCATTCCGACGTCTCGAACGTAAACGAGTGACGACTGATTACTGGTCGGCACAATGTAAACATTTAGGGTTTTTTTAGTTCGTACAAAAACCACATATTTAATTTGCATTCGCAGTTAAAACTTCGGTGCCATATCCATAATGGGTAAATTTTGCGTCTGCTTAGCGGTTTAAATTGAACTGCTTTTAGGCACTGATAAGCCGAAGGCTAAACGTGAAGAAATAAAACATTATTAAAGTCCACTGGTATGGCTTTGCAAGGGGTAGAGAAAGCCTTCGACAATGTTTGATACGAGATTTTGCGGCACAAACTATGCGAGTAAAATTAACCAGCCTTATCTATTTAACAAAAACTATTTGCCGCTTTGCGAGTATCGGTGCAAGGTCCCATATCAGAAAATTTTAAAATTCTATTCGGTGTCATACAGTGTAAGTTTGTTGAGACCAATCCTTTACAATATTTTTACCTCAGACATTCCCCCTGCCGACACAGCCATCCTGACAGGAGGTAGACAACCATTTGACGCTTAGGAGATCAAAACAGTGCTGTTTATTATATCTTTTGATAATATCGTAATGTTGCCAATATTATTTCTCCGATGTTTAGCACTGTTCCGTGAATTTCCCTCATCTGCCAAGGATCAGAAGCTGAAAGTCGGAATGAAAATTGTTCCGCAGTAGAACTGCTCTCAGTGTGGATTGATACAATAGTGATGTGATTTTCGCAAGGGGCTCTCATGCAATGAGGTTTCCTCTTCATTCTAATCAAAACCGGCGCGCCTAACGACAGCAAAAAGCATTGAACGAAATATTGTTGATTATATTAGCATCTTAATGTTGGGTTTATTTGTACTCGATTGATGCGAAGTTCGCTGCGAATTGCGAACAGTTCACCAAACTGATTACTCTTCCCCATTCATTTAGTAAAAGAAAGACCATATCTAAACAATTAAAACATTATTAGGAAAGCAAATCTTAATAATTCGTTACACTCCAGAAATGCCGGCTGAAAATTACAATTATCTTCAGGCAGGGTTGAAAACTCTGGAAACTTCTAAAAAGTCTGCGAACTTTAATTTCTCTATAGAGGATGATGCATGAAATCGGTTTAGCGTGCTAAAACAGGCCGTGTTGATTATTTTAAATCTGTAAATTTAAACGAATGTCTACGAAAAACATGATTTTCAAAAGTCTGCAGCAAAAACATGTCTGCAGCTTATTTACGAAATCTACCGATTTACAGACAAATCTGCAGGCCTGGGACCTGACATCTCTGTTACACTCTCAAAATGTGAAATTTTGAAAATGCACCCAGGTGAGTATCGTGAATATAGTATGGCAAAACGAAGTCATACGTCAAAACAATTCTGAGTCGATATTAGCAATTTTGCAACGCTAGTCTTTCAAATTTACTTCCAAACCATCGGTGGTATGAACTCATTTGTCGAGTATTTGTTGGCAAGTTCAGACAATTGTTTCGACATCAACGCTCTTACAAAAACTTGGCTCAGTGAAACCACGCTATCCGTGCAAGTTTTGTGCCAGTTTCGAAATTTTTCGCACCGATCGCAGTCTTCTTAACAGTCTCAAAACTATCGGAGGCGGAGTGCTAGTTGCAGTCCACAGACGTTTCGAAGCGCAGTGTATCGAATCTACGCCTGGGATTCGTGTCGAACAATCGTGGATCAGTATTAAGCTTGCCGAACTCACATTTTTCCTCTGCGTAGTATATTTTCCACCTGATCGATGTCGCGATCTTCCTCTGATCAATGCACGCGTAGAATCACTACTAGAAATTTCAAGTCACCCGCGTCCCATTGATGACATTTTAGTTGTTAGATACTAATATTCCCGGAACTAAATGGCAAGGAACTTCCGGTGGATTCCTTTTCGCTGATCCGACGCTTTCAACATTCCGTGTTGGCATTACGATCTTGCTTGTCGGTTACAATGTCAACTTACTGCGTCAATCGAATCTTATTGGAAACGAAAACGATCGAATGTTGGATCTATGCTTCTTCCCTTTGGTCAAATCTGTTCGACATCACCCGCTACTTCATATTATGCTCAACTCTAATCTTCTACCGGATGGCTACAACACGACCGACATTATCAGCTATAATTTTAATAAAGCCAACTACACTAAAATGACCGACTTTCTAATGCATATTGACTGGGAAGAAATTCTGATCATGTCAACACTGCTGAAGAGACGTTCTCTAACGTCATGATCTACGCGATCGACTTTTCTGTACCAAAACGATCCAACCAGCTGTCACGGCATCCATCATGGCACCTCTTTGTGGACTATTTCGGATGTCACTTTCTGGAATTTTTTTTTTCCAAACTTATGGAAGTCTTTATGTTCCCAGTGTATAAGAAAGGCGACAAACCCAATTTGAATAATTACCGTGGAATCCCATCGCTTAGTGCAGTTCCTGAACTGTTTGAAAACGTTGGTCTGACACCGATTTTCAACCACTGCAACCAAAATATTATCGATACTCAACATGGTTTTATGCCACAACCACCAACCTATCGTCATTCATGTCCTACGTGACTGATGGTATGACAAAAGATTTAGACTCTTTTTTTAAAATTGAACCCTGATAAATACTTGACAATTTCGCTCTCGAAGAAAAAAAATGCGTGCAAAGTCGTGCGCAACGGTGATTTTGAACGGTGTTGTACTGCTTCTCTTCCAGAATTGTAACGGTGCAAAGCTTGACTTATTGGCAACAAATATTCTACCACACAATTGAATAACGCGGAACAAATGAGAATAAACAAATTTTGCTCGAACGCGAATCAGTCAAATGCTGGCTTTATTCGCACACGTTTAGTGTAAATTTTTTCACAACGAAAAGTGCACAAAGCTAATCAAACTATTCTATATTTGCACTAAACTGATGGTTTCTATCTCCGATTTGCAAAGAAGCAACCTTCAAAATTATTTAGATAACAACCAGGAGCCACCAAAAAAGCCTGATTTTGCATAATGTTTCCCGCTTTACTTCCTGCTCAGTCAATTGTGAGCTGCAACTGCAAATATACCAAGTGTCGGCCTTCTGTACCTACCCAGGTACGAAAAAGGCGTCGTGAGTTTTATTCTTTGATACTCGTTGATACCCAACATTTCAGAAAACTTTAATTTTGAATTGTTCGTGATAATGTCATACAACTGAAAATGTTATCATAAATTGATGATCATATTTCCGATGGCATAAAGTAATCGTATACGTAAATTTTATTGATACGTTAGATACAGCAAGAGATATTCACGATCATAAACTTATCACTACTCTCTCAGGGGGTCAAAATTATGGACATCGAATATTCCGTAATTCTAATTACGTTTAAACAATGCATGAAAAAATTCTGTATCCCAGAACAAACGTGTCATAAATGTACCTTAAAACCATAACATTTGTTATGAGTGAAAATGTCATTCGATGAACACTTACATACAAAACTAGTTGAATAATTCAGAGAGGCATTGAATATATCTGTCATGAATCAGTTACTAGGAATACACTTCTATCCGTAAATATTTTTGGTTTCTATATTATCGATCATCGGAGTTGGGAAATCAAGCTAAGTTTTGAGTTGTTTCGTTTCTCTGTACATTGAGGTCTTTTTTTATGCGGTCTTTTTTTATGCGTTTTTTTACGCGACTTTTTTTATGAGAATTTTCAGAGTTATGTGGTTTTTTTTATGCAAAGTTTCAGAGTTATGCGGTTTTTTATGCGAATTTTCAGAGTTATGCGTTTTCCCTTCTGCGGTCTTTTTTATGCGAAGTTTCAGAGTTACGCGGTTTTTTTATGCGAAGTTTCAGAGTTATGCGGTTTTTTTTATGTGAATTTTTAGAGTTATGCGGTTTTTTTAAGCGGTTGCGGTTCGCATAAAAAAAGACTTCAGTGTATATTCTTTCTGGGCGCAAAACATGTATGTCACCTCATCGTTTTACGCGTACAGCGTCTTGCAGAAATCATTATACGGAAATCACATGTCTGTCAGCGGTATTAGATGCACATATCCTTTTTTTTTTTTTTTTAAATAATTATTTATTGGAATATGAGTTAAAATTAAATTATTAAGATTCAAATTGGGTGTTCAGCCACAAGTGGTGACTTTTCAGCCCTATTATATATATGATTTGGTTATTACCATGAGGACATTATTTGCTTCCGCAATTCTGAGATTTTTGTGTAGGGAAAATTCTAAACCTACTTGTATTGTGTAATGGGGAAAAGGAACTTATATACTAACTTACTAACTAATACAGAGAGCGAATCGATTCAATTGAAGATTGGATCGATTTTTGTCGGAATTTGCTTATAAGCTTGATCAGACCATGTCAATTCCAAGCCATTCAATTTTAGAATGTGATTATTGTTTGGTTTGAGAAATAAAGCTCTTGGCTTATGAGGAAAGATAATTAATTGCGTTTTTTCTGCATTTGGTTTAATTTTCCATTTTGACAGATAATCACTGAAAATATTTAAACTTCTTTGTAGGCGACTGCAGATCACTCTTAGATTTTTACCTGTGGCTACCAGACTTGTGTCGTCACAGAATAGCGATTTCTGACAACCAACGGGTAGATTTGGAAGATCAGAAGTGAAAATATTATACAAGATTGGAGCTACACTCGAACCCTGCGGAACACCGGCTCGTACGGGTAGCAATTCAGATTTACAATTCTGATAGCTAACCTGGAGAGTACGATCAGTTAAATAATTTTGAATCATTTTGATCAAATAAATAGGAAACTGGAAATCAGACATTTTTGCTATTAAACCTTTGTGCCAAACACTGTCGAATGCTTTTTCTATGTCTAGAAGAGCAACTCCAGTGGATAATCCAGAAGATTTATTTGATTTTATCATGTTCGGTACTCTTACAAGTTGATGAGTAGTTGAATGTTCATGACGAAATCCAAACTGCTCTGGTAAAAAATGAATTCTCATTTCTATGAGACATCATTCTCAACAAGATAATTTAAAAAAAAAGTTTACTGATAGAAGAAAGTAAACTAATTGGTCGATAACTTGATGCTTCTGTTGGATTTTTATCAGGTTCGAGGATATGAATTACTTAGCGTTTTTCCATCGTTTTGGGAAGTAAGCTAATGAAAAACACTTGTTGAAAATTTTAACCAGGAGTCTCAAGGCAACATGGGGAAGATTTTTAATAAGAATATTAAAAATTCCATCATTACCAGGAGCCTTCATGTTTTTGAGTTTCCTAATAATTGGTTTAATTTCATCAAAATTCGTCTCAATAATGTCATCGTGTGATAACACTTGGGTTGAAATATGATCATATTTCAGTGAGACTTCATTTTCAATAGGACTCATAACGTTCAAATTAAAATTGTGGACACTCTCGAATTGCTGAGCAAGTTTTTGAGCTTTTTCGCCATTTGTAAGAAGTATTTGATTTCCTTCCTTGAGAGTAGGAATTGGTTTCTGAGGTTTCTTAAGAACCTTAGAAAGTTTCCAGAAAGGTTTAGAATATGGTTTAATTTGTTCAACTTCTTTAGCGAAATTTTCATTTCGCAAAAGAGTAAATCTATGTTTAATTTCTTTTTGTAAATCTTTAACTATGTTTTTCATAGCAGGATCACGAGAACGTTGATATTGTCGGCGACGAACATTCTTCAACCGAATGAACAGTTGAAGATTGTCATCGATGATAGGAGAATTTAATTTAGTTTGAGCTTTGGGAACTGAAAGATTTCTAGCTTCGATAATATAATGATTCAAATTATCTATTGCTGTGTCGATGTCCGCAGAATTTTCTAAAACAGTTTCATGATCCACATGATTTTCAATGTGAGATCTGTAATCCAACCAATTAGCTCTATGATAGTTGATAATAGAACTAATTGGATTAATTATAGCTTCGTTGGAAAGTCTGAATGTTACTGGAAGATGATCTGAGTCAAAGTCAGCATGAGTAATCGGTTCACTACAAATGTGACTTTGATCTGTTAGAACCAGATCAATTGTAGACGGGTTTTTCACGGAAGAGAAACAAGTAGGATTACTGGGATGAAGAACTGTGAAGTAACCAGCTGAGAGTTGATTATGAAGTATTTTACCATTACTGTTATTTTGCCTACAATTCCACTGGACATGCTTAGCATTTAAGTCCCCTATTACGAAAAATTTCGATCGATATCTTGTAAGTTTTTGCAAGTCGCCTTTAAAGAAATTTAATTGTTCGCCGGTGCATTGGAATGGCAAATATGCTCCAGCGATGAAATAAATTCCATGAATGGTTTCAACTTCGATTCCCAAGCTTTCAATAACTTTAGTATTGAAAGAAGGTAAAATTCGATGTTTAATTTGCCGTTGGACAAAAATGGCAACTCCACCACCCATTCCAGTAAACCTGTCAAATCGATGAACCACATAATGTGGATTACTTTTCAATTTGACATTTGGTTTAAGAAAAGTTTCTGTCACAATGGCAATATGGATTTTGTGAACTTCGAGAAAATTATAAAAATCATCTTCACTCGATTTCAAAGATCGAGCATTCCAATTTAAAATATTCAAATATTTATTTAACATCACTGTTAAATTTTAAATTCATTATAATATTATTTGCAAATTGCCATCCGATTTGAAATGCTTCAAAAAGAGATGAAGTCGAATTCATTTGGATGATCATTTGAAAAAGTTGATCTTGTAGGTAGATCATTTTATTTTCAGTTATATCGCCTAAATCGACTTCATTTAAAGAAGCGAATGGCATTGAAGGAATATTGGTAGGTAGACTGCCATTAGAAGAAGGTGATTTGGCCGGTCTACCTATTAATAAATTGTTTTCGTTAGAATTATTTACATTAGAAGAAATAGGTGGTAGTTTTCTACCTAATATACCAGCATAACTGACATTAGAAGAAGATGATGACGAGGTCGATCTACCTGTCAATAAATTGTTTTCGTTAGAAGACGAATTGGCAGGCGTACCTGTTTTATGTTTTAAATTCGAAGAAATAGGTGCCTTAGAAAAATTAGGCGTGGCATTTGTAACGGCCTTTTGATTTTCAGGTATGTTCTGTAAATTTAAGGTCGTTGATTTGACTTGTTGTCTAAGCGAACGAGCGTTTAAAATTTTTTCCCTGACAGGACATTTCAAATAATTGGATTTATGATTTCCATTGCAATTTGAACATGAAAATTTATCAGTGGTTTCATTCACTGGACAAACGTCTTTCGAATGCGATTTACCACAATTCAAACACCGTATATCCATATGACAATTTTTGGTTTCATGACCGAAGCCTTGGCAACGACGACATTGCGTTAAGTTTGCAATACGATTATGCCGTTTATAATGTTCCCAATGAATTTTAATGTGGGAAATGAAACGTACTTTTTCTAAAGTTTTCAAATTGTTTACATCACTTCGATTGAAGTGTATTAGGTAAAGTTCATGCGAAATTCCAGAGCGTGGTTTAGAAGTACCATTCGCTCTTTTTTTCATAAGTATTACTTGGGAAGGGGCAAAACCAAGCAATTCTTTTAGTTCATTTTTAATTTCATCAATACTTTGATCATTTGATAATCCTTTCAAGACAGCCTTGAAGGGTCTGTCTGATTTTATATCATATGAATAAAATTTATGAAGTTTCTCGGTCAAATATCGAATAAGACGTTCGTAATCTTCCAATCCATCCACCAAGACTCGACATTCTCCTCTTCGTCCGATTTGAAATGAGACTTTTACTTCCGGGAGAAAAGTAGAAAGCTCAGTACGGAATGCTTTGAAGTCGGAAATCATCACCGTCACTGGTGGCATAGATTGTTGTTTCTTCCCAGAACGACAAGCGTCCATTTTGGGAATTTTTGAAGAATTTTCTTCTATGTCGCTACAATCGGATTCAGGAAGAATCTCGTAAATATTGTTAGACGGCATAGGATCAGCGGAAGGGAAATCCGTCCGTTGTCTTTTATTTTTACATTCAGATTCTATAATATCGTGAATGTTATTAGAAAAATGTTGAATAACGGATTGTGATTTATTCCGTATTGAATTATTTTTAGCCTTAGGCTTGTTGCCTTTCCGGTTGGACGCAGGCATTTTTGAAATAAATGAAATTTTAAATTAAATTAACTAGGCTAAATTAGTCTTCGATTAGACTCCTAGCTAGCCTTAAAAAAGGCTGATTAATTTCTTAGTCACTCTAATATCACTCTTTGTATCACTTAGTCACTCTAATATCACTTAGTCACTTAGTTAGTGATTCAGGTAGTCTTGAAAAAGACTGAAGCCTTGAATCAATGAAACTCTAGGTAGCCAGAAAAAAATTCCAGGAGCCAAGAGCTATACGCGTGCGGTGCGAACGACTGTTCAACACCGACTGATGCACATATCCTTCGAATTGGACTCTCCGAGACTAATCATTGTGCTTGTTGCGAAGGTTATCGGAATATTGATCATGTCGTTTGGACATGCGTGGAGTATCGTGATGTCAGATCTCAATTAATAAATTCTTTGCGCACCAAAAAAAGACTGTCCAATGTTCCAGTTCGAGACATTCTTGCTTGTCGTGATCTTCCTTACATGAAACTTCTTTATCATTTCATAAAGACAATTGGAGTTTCAATTTAATAATTCGCCCTTTTAAGACTTAGTTCTGACTCCAACAGCGTCCATTAGTCCAACCAATAGCTAAATTTAAATGGAAATGATGTAATGATACAAACAAACTTTAAATAGTTTTTGAAATTATCAACAAAATGTATAAAAAATACAGCTTATTTTATAATTTATAACAGGTAATTTGGTTCAAAAAATATTCTTGAGTAAATTTATGAAATAAATGACGAAATGCCTAATATGATATTTAAAAAATAAATGGAATATGTTTTATTAAATTCAAATCGTTGTGACCATATTATAATTAAATTAGGTTAAGAATTCTATGTAAAAGTGATGCTACGGCGAAGAAAAACTTATGTTAACTGCCTTAAGAAATAAACGTATTTATGGAAAAAAGAGCCATTTCATTCCGAAAACTTTCTGGGAAGATCCCCGATAAACAGTACGACATGTGTTCAAGATGTTCGATGAGCAACTGACATTCAAGCAACACATCAGCTATATCGTTTCTAAAGCTTTTCGCAACTTAGAATTTGTAATGAGGATGGCTAAACATTTTACAGATGTATACTGCTTGAAATCTCTGCACTGCTCATTTGTTCGTTCAACCCTGGTTCAACCTGCTCTCTCATTTGGAATCCTCACTATTCAACCCAAACGGTGCTCATAGAATCCAATCGATACAACGCAGATTCATTCGCTTCGCTCTTCGGGACTTACGAAAGTCGCGGGTTACTAATCGGTCTCGATACACTACAAGTGCGACTAGATGTTCCTTGTGCTTTATTAATAGCAGATGTTTTGAAAGATTAGATTAACTGACTCGCTTTGCTTCGCAACATACGACTCTGTGCCCTCCGCAACAGTACATTTCTTCGACTTTCTTTACGACGAACTAACTACGGCGCTAACAATGCTATTATTGTCTTGCAGAGATCATTCAATTGCGTATCGTTAGGATTTTACTTCAATCTATCACGCAGTTGGATACTTGACGAACTGCTTCGATTGCTAGCATACTAAGATTTACGACCATGTGGATTGTTTGTCCCCATAATGTGAAATACCACTACACCAAAAACGCTAATTGGCACTGCTGCCCTTTGTTGTATGTCTAAACTGAACTCTTTATTATTATATTACGATATTTTCGCTGTCGCAAATTACGATTACCGAAACAGTACTTACCGAAATTATCCTACTTTACTGTTAAAACTATGTGGTACTGGGTGGTGGTTTGTAGTATTTGGCAGCAACTGCTTCGGCCCACTGTTCCGGATGAGCTGTCTTCTTGTGGGTATACATGTTTGAACTGGAGTTGCACATTCTTGGACAGAAGGGACATCTGTACAGTACGTCTCCGGTGTGGTTGGCTTCGTGTTCCTGAAATTAGAACCAGTCATAAAATCGTTCTTCGGAATACGTAATAATGGTTCTTACCTTGCAGCGCAGTTGTTTCTTAAATTCTTTTCCGCAGAAGGTGCATGCATACTTTGGACGATTGGAATGATGTAACCGAACATGTGACCTCAAGGCCGTTTCATTGACGGATATCAAACCGCATACTTCACACTTAACTGGCCCACTGGTATTGAAACAACGTCGCTTGTGGCGTTGGTAGTTACGATGATTTGTTAACCTTTTTTGTAATGAAAAATAACGGTCAATTAAAACAACATATAAAATAACATTTCCTAAATTAATACCATCTGTTGCACTTTTCACACTGTTTCCTTAGACTAGCCAAACCCTCTTCAGAATGTGTCAGTCGGTGTTGCTCCAACAGGGCCCGGTGGGTGAATCCTTTGGCACACACATCGCATACCCAGTCACTCAAGGCACCGTGCTGTGTTTGCATATGGGTTTTCAGTTGCAAACCAGTAGTATAGGTCCGTCCGCACTGATCACATGTATGCGTTTTACGTTCCTTCTCCATGTGTCGCTCCATATGTTGTTTCAGTAGATAATCTTTGACAAACGCATCTCCACAAACGTCACACTTGAACGGTCGCTCCGAGACCGGTGTATGGATCCACCATTTATGATGCTGCAGCCCATAACTATCGGTAAAGGTCTTTCCACACATATCGCATTTGAAGTAATCCGGATTTAGATGACGCAGACAATGCTCGTACAAGCGCAAGCGCTTTCCGAAACGTCGTTCACAACAAATCACTGCCCCACTTGCCGTTTTATGTTCCTTTTTACAGTGCGATGTCAACATTGTGAACGTATCAGCTATAAAATCACATCGATTACAGTTAAACGACACGAATTGTCGTATTAATGCTTCCTGTTCCGCATATTCTTCCGGAGTTCCCCGTTTTCTTCTCAGCGGAAATTCCAATGCTTCCTTGCCGTACGTTTTGCCCGGTACTCTCTCCAAAGACTCGGGATTGCTGTCTTCGTCGTCGTCATCGTCATTATCATCTGCCACCATGTTCGATTTGGTTGCAGCCACTTCCTTTTCTGATGCTTTGAGGTTGCTATGATGGCTTATGTTATGGTTCTGCAAATTTCCTGCACCCATGAAATAACGATTACAAAGCGGACAGTGATGGTTTCGTTGTTCAACTTCATCGTGCCATTTGATATGACTATTGAGAAGTTCTTCTTCAGCGAATGCCTTCGTACAGCGGACACATTTGAATTGCTTGGCTTCCTCAGGTGTGTGCACCAGAAACATGTGATGTGCAAAAGAACCCTGATCTTTAAACCAACGTTTGCAGTCCAAGCAACGCAGGCTACTGGTCTTTGTTTTTGTGTTTCCGCTATGATAGGTGATGTGTAGATTGTAACTTCTTGTCGTTGGCCACTTTTTATTGCAGCAAAATATATAGCAGGGCGAGTCGTGTACCTTCTTGAAATGCTGTTTTAACCAATAGAACGATTTGAACGTTTCACCCTTATCCTTACGTGATTCAATGCACTTGTGACAGGTAAAGCTTTCATTACGTTCAATTTTTTTGGTTAACGATCGTTTTATTCCCTTTCGCCGTGTAACAGCACGTCTTGCCAACGGAACATTCGACTCAGATTCCGACTCCGATAGATTTGCCTCAGCGTTCGGTTTGTAGTCAAGATCATCACTCTCGTCATCGTCATCATCACTTGGCTCACCATCATTTGGATCAACCTTTTTTTTATCGAGCTTCTCGTGTGCCGTTTTAGGATCCTCGGTTTTCAAGGGCTTCTGTTCTTCCGAATGATAAACTGCTTCAACAAATAGTTGACTGAAAAAAGGTACAGAAGCGGAGTTTAAAAACCATGTGCAAGGTAGATTTTTACACTAGTTAATACACACCTGCCAACATCTTCAGCTTCATGGCAATTCAAAGCACTTTTCTCATAGTTTTTATCTATCATGACATCTTCCGGAGAATCCTCTCCGGGTTCTAACTTTATTTCCACAATCATATCCGGAGCATGAACTTTTTCAACTTCACAGTAAAATTTATGAAATTCGTCAATCTTCTCCCAGCAGCTGGTGCAAATAATTCGGTTTTTATAATCATCTTTCTGCGAATGAAATAAACACAGCTTTAAAACAGGTGCGATGTCTTCCTGCCGCAACAACTTACGCTAAACCAAAAATGTTTGGAAAATATAGCCTCAACATTTTCGCCGCTCACTGTGTCTTGTTCGGCGATACAACGAAAGTTTTCTGTTTTTCGAAAGCAAGTAAAACAGTTTTTCAATCCGATTGTGGTCATATCGCATTTAAATTTCGGATAAATGATGCGAAAAAATATATTTTCCAGTTCTAGTGAAAAAAGAACGGTACTGACAGAAGTTTTCAGTGACGTATTTTCTTACTCGACTAATTAATCGATTGATGATCAAACATAACCAGGTTTTTGTTATCGATTATTGACACATCGACGTTGAAATGAAATGCAGAGGCGCTACTCGAGTGTAGAAATGATACAGCAGAAATTTAAAAAAAAAATGGGGGGAAAAGTCTAAGTTTTTTGCTTTAAGAATGACCTACAGATTGATAATACTAACTTTACTTGTCGACACCGTTCTGAAATAATTGGTCTGGACGTTTATTCCACCATTTCATTTTTTTGAACCTCTAATTTCACGCAGAAAAATGGAACTTGTTTGAAATAACAAAACAGTTAGTAGATTTTTAAATTTGATTCTTGATAATTTCTATCTAGAATATGATTGTTTCAAACCAATTTCCCCTTTCAACATCACCAATATGATATCTGTTTGATGTGAATCAACATTTTGGTCTAACTCAACGAAAAAAATGCTTATCCAGCTGATTTTATTGTTGAAATATACTTCCAATTTTTTGCTTATCATCAAAAGTTGAGTTGATTTTATTGGCAAAATCTTTGTTGATTAAATTCTAAATTATCTTTATGTTAATGAAAAATTTGATTTCTTTCATCTATGATCTAATTTGTTTGATGATACAACAGAGTTTATTGTTTAAATGAACCGTGTCAGTTATATTTCCTTTAAACCAGAGAAACTTTTTCTACTGTGAATAAACAAAATAATTTGTAACATACGTGTTTCAAAAAGTGAAATTCCATCTGCTCATTTCATTTACGTGGAGCATTTCAACAATTCAAGCGTAAGTATTGATAATCAATAATACAAGAAACCTCATAATATTGAATAACACGTTTTCTTCACAAAAAAGAAAATGTTACAGAATATCTCTATTTTAACCGATCTCCAAAGGCGTCGCGCCATGATTTTAGGTAAACTAAAATAAATCGACAAAAAATATACCAAAAATAACCCTCGAAATTATTTTGAAAGAAATCATTTTACTCTTAACAGCAAAAAAAAGGATTGTAATAAACAAAACACTTAAGTAGAAATAATAATCATTTTAGTTTATATTTTATTATTTATTTCAACTGCCAAGTTTATTAATTCAAAGCACTATGAAAATTACCTTCATCTAATATTAATTCATTGTAAATTGATTTTGCAATTTAAATTTACTATGACATTGTTTGTTAAGAAACTGACAGGAATCAGACCCTGTCAGCTTGGAGCGATCTCAATCTTCAGTTCAGCAACGCCATCGCACGGCGTCTCATTCAACATGTCATGTCAATTGTATAGGTGCGCAGTGCTGCTATTTTTTTTTTCGATGAACGTTTTGACTTTGGTTTCAATTTCAATTTTGAAATTATCGTATATTCTCAAATCAATTTTTGATAAATCGATGAACTGTGGGTCTATATATTAAAAAGGCTCGCAATTTTTTTCACTTTTACTCTATATCCACTAAATAAAATAACATAAAATGAGTTTAGACCTTTTCCGATTTGTTTACTTCTATCAGATCCTGTCAGCTTGGAGCGAAATCAATCTTCAGTTCAGCAACGCCATCGTACGGCATCACATTCAACGTATCTTGTCAATTGTATGGGTGCGCAGTGCTGCTATTTTGGCGCGCACGAATTTGACTTTTCTTCCCCCTACTTCTATGTACGAGATTCGATGCGGACTCGTCTGAGGGCGCCATGTTCGCAAAAAAGGACGTTGCTAATTATTTGTTTGGGAAATGTGAGAGCTGGATATCTTGTTAATATGATGTCTTTGTTTGAACCCAAGTTTGTAAAAATCGGTTACGTCATCTCTGATAAAAATTAACAAGTAGTTTGAAATTGAAAGTTACATAATACATGCATGCAAAATCATATGTAATGGTTATTATTAGCGATTTTTTACTTGTATGCTTTACACCTTTTTTAAAAAAGTTTGTACTACAGTGATGAAAGTACACTTGACAGATTCATGTGAAGTAAACTTTCAATCTATTTTTTCGTGTGTAAATTCATTATAATGCGGCCTCCTGTCACGACACCATCTTGTTGAGATCTAAATCGGAACTTCAAAATCAGCTGATTGCAACGTAAACAAGGAATTAGTAATGCAATTGTTTCACGGTTTACCTTGTTTATTGCACGAAAATTAAAGAATTTTGGGTCGATTCTCTCACAATAACTTGTCGGTTTACCTAAAATACAGCAGATAGTGTAGTAATTTTCACAATTTGAGAGTCGCGATGAGTATCAAAACATCGCAGTGTTTGCTCAAAACGCGAGGGGCTCAACGTAATCGGTGTACTTTCAAATGGCTGGTGCTAACATACCGGTGTCAGATGGCTGCCTTAATTCTAGTTTCCTTGCTTCTACATTCAGCTAAGGTATGAGTTCTACATGTGTTTAACACATCTCACGTAGAAATTGATATGCGACGTATTTATATAAAATACACGTGGTTTGAAAAATCGTGAATAGTTTTTACACTTATGTTGTAATCAAAAATTTTCCACCTGTCCATTTACCATCGTGATCGCAATTATCATTATCGCAAACGAACGCCTCTAGTAGTGAAAAACAACGTTAGATCAACCAAGAGGACTCTTTTTAATTTGTTCTGGCAACCCTGCAGAAATCGTAAACAAAAGAAACAAAAAGAAGTGCGAAAGCATTTTTCTTGCTTGGTTGATTTCAGTACATTGTAAAATTTGTGCGGAAAAATGAACTCTCAACAACGGGACACGTTGAAAGCCATTAAAATACAAGTACGTGTAAAGAAATCGGACGTAAGACAGTGTCGACTATGTCTACGAGTAGTTTCTCAGGCCGATGTTCGATGCGTAAGAAACGGGGTGGATCTTCGGCGTAAAGTATTAGACGCTGTCTCGATCAAGATAACAGCGTTTGATCGGACAACTGCAGTATGCATTAATTGTCTTCGGTTAGTGGACATAATCTACACCTTCCAGAAGACATGTCGGAAGACCGATTTGATACAAACCCACACATCTCTGATGCTACACGAGGGCAACTGGTTAAATGAAGAAAATCAGGAATCGTTAGAGAACTGCCAGGAGATGGTTCGGAAGCACCGTTCAGAAATCGAGAAAGTATTTCAATATTCAGAAATAAATTATGGACAGCCCAACCAAGAAACTGTCAGAACAAAAGATGATGTTGTTCTGGAATCTGCTGAGGATCTAGCTATACAAGCAGACGAAATGACCGATAGCGAACCTGAAATGAGTATGGAATGTGCTAAACAATTGGACACTCCTGTGGTGGATAAGAAAAAGGTGGCCAACGGTATTCCCAGTCACAAGTACATTTGCGAAATTTGTGGGGATTTAGTAGATAAAACAGAAAGTGAATACCATCACAACAGACACTTAAACAACAAGCCGTTCGTTTGCTCCTACAACGAATGTGATGTTGCATTCTTCTCCGAGCGAGCGAGGGGCCGTCATGAGAAAGCTATGCATTCGGATAACGGTCAACGTCACGAATGTCCTATATGCCATAAAATGATAAAAAAACAATTCACTCTATCGAGACATATGCTGTTACACAAAAACAAAGATCATTTTAAGGTACCTTGTCGGATATGTGGAAACAAATTTTATCCGTACGTACATATATAATAACCTATGAAATCATAATTATGTTATTAATTTCGTTTTTGTTTTCAGATCATACATAAAAGATCATATGGCAGTTCATACGGGGGAATTGAATTACGACTGTGAAAAATGTGGACGAAAATTTGCAGCTAAAACTAACTTAACTTCACATAGAAGAAAATGTTCTTAGATATTGAAGGACTTATTACCACATATTAAATAAACTTATGTAAGTCTTCTGTTCAAATAAATAATATCTACATGATGAAACAACTTCGACTTATATATATGCATGATAAATATATAGTTTGACAAAAGAATTGACATCTTGATTAGTATTCTAACGCTAAGAGCAAATTCAGCAGCTGCAAAATTCATATGGGTGGTCTATAACCAGTGATGCCACTTTTCCTTGAGGTCAAATCCGTAGATTTGGTTTCAAGTATACTTATGCTCGTACATTTACATAAACTGAACAGCTCCAATCCATAAAGGCAGGCTTCCAACAATGACTGATCAGTGGCTTATATAGAGACATCATTACTATTCTAATCGGACAAGCAAAAAAAAGGAGATTTTTATTATTTATTATTTTCCATTGATATCTACACTCAAAATAATAATCATGTTATAGTTATGTGAGATGTTATATGAATATTTTCCACCCTACTTTCCACGTAGGTTTTAATAGACTGGCATTTAAAAGCTGTTTAATGCATAATCCAGTAAAAGTTACGTGTAAAATATAATGTACTGCTTATATCACATTTATCTATCAGTTCATATCAAATTTAGATACCAAAGAATCACTATTTTATATATTGGTTGAAGTCAAAAGGGAGATTTCAGATTTTTTAAAATCTAAAAAATGAAAAATGCCATGAAAAATAAAACATTTATTCTAGAAAATCAGCATACAATTTTAAATAAAAATAAAAAGCAACTAATAACGTCGTGTGATCTCGAATCGACAAGCCTCCAGAAGTCGTTATGTTGTCACTGCCACCCAGCCGAAGCCGAAGTCGAGATCCGAGAACCCCCACAACATTACCGATGCAGGTTGAGGTCCCATTACATGGGTCCAATGTCTCTAGCTTCATACCGATTTTGAACTCGTTTTTCGGTGAACCAACGGCCTGTTTGAAGCATTCGGCAGGAGCGTGCACACTTCCGGACTCACGCAGGCACTCGGTCCAGTCGAACACATGGAAACTTTCATACTGGAATGAACCGATCGATGTAGTAAAAAATTTCAATTAAATAACATTTCTCGCAAATATTTACACTACTCACACTTTGAGGGCCACTGTTCGCCATTTTCAAAATCGAGTTTTTCACACTGGAAATTCACGTAGATTGTTTGACGTTTGGTCAATTCACGTAAACGTTATGTGATGACTCTATTTATTTTAGAGGATGTTCGTATAACATTCATTTTCGTCACGTAAAATATTCAATTTGACATTTGAAACCAGTTTACGTGATTTTTCAAGTGAATCGAATCACAATGACCACTTCTTTGATGTTTTTGTCAAGTTACTTAGCTGTCGAAAATATTCATTCATTTCGGCTGAGTTGATACAACTGATGTTCTGCTGAAATAGTTAAAATTTTTTTAGGAATTGATAAAAAGGTTGAGTAATTAGAAATTTTCCTGCCGATTTGACAGCACTTGCTGGAAGAACCATCTCTAAAGAAGCAGCGCCTCTACATTTCAGTTTTGCGACAATATGCCAATAGACATTGATTTGTTTTGAAGAAAATACACGAAATATTTTGTAATAATTCTCGGTTAATTTTTCAAAAGAGCGTATAAGCACGTGACAGTTTCTCTTTGTTTACTTTCTCTTCTATTAATTACCAAGCGGTTTCCACGTTTATCACTGAACTCTTTGCATGAAATGATACCCGAAACTTTCGACTTTCAAGCAGAATAGTGATATCAAAGAAAATCTTTTTAATCACATCACAATAATCGAAAGAGAGAGTGATTAAAGAGAAACTGTCACTTGCTTATACGCCCTATTGAAAAATCAACCGAGAATTATAAGGCGAGATGGATCAACTATTATTTTTTTAGCCGAATATTGCTCACGTATCCGATGTTAAAATGTTCCGTGAACTTGACGTAGTGTCCTTTCATATGAATTGCTTACAATTAATGTTGTTGTTCCGTAATCGTTCCATGCAGGTGATAGTCGCTTGATGTTGCGTGTGAATCGCTTTTACATATTGTTTTGTCTCATCAGAAAACGTGTTGGCAACCCATTTTTCAGTAGGGCCGCCGTTCATTTTTCACCGGGCATAGAAATCTCAATTAGGCTCTCAAGTTACTTACAACCACAAATGCAAATGAGATTGGTTTGTTTTCATCAGGAAACGCATTCATTAAACACGATTCAGACGATCAATCAACTTCCGTCGACGTCCAGATTATTTTTATTATTTTTTTTAGCCGATATTGCTCACGTATCCGACGTTAAAATTTTCCGTGAACTTGACGTAGTGTCATTTCATATGAATTGCTTACAATTAATGTTGTTGTTCCGTAATCGTTCCATGCAGGCGATAGTCGCTTGATGCTGAGGTTTCTATGCCCGGTGAAAAATGAACGGCGGCCCTACTGAAAAATGGGTGGCCTACACGTTTCCTGATGAAAACAAAACAATATGTGAAAGCGATTCACACGCAGCATCAAGCGACTATCGCCTGCATGGAACGATTACGGAACAACAACATTAATTGTAAGCAATTCATATGAAATGACACTACGTCAAGTTCACGGAAAATTTTAACGTCGGATACGTGAGCAATATCGGCTAAAAAAATTAATAAAAATAATCTGGACGTCGACGGAAGTTGATTGATCGTCTGAATCGTGTTTAATGAATGCGTTTCCTGATGAAAACAAACCAATCTCATTTGCATTTGTGGTTGTAAGTGAGCTGTCAGAGAGCCTAATAGCCTGTCGATAAGACAACACAAACAAAAAAAAATAATTATAAGAGAAAGTGTACAAAGGAACTGTCATCTACAAATAAATAAATATTGTTTATGAAACGTTGTACGAAACTATACACTTCCGGTGAAACTCTCAACGGGTGAGCACGTTGCATCGTGTTAGTCCGGGGAAAATTATATTTCGCAAGAAAGAAAGGATTTTCAGCCGTACTTTGACGATTCGACGCAGCCACACAGCGAGATTTTCGCTTGTAGTCAAGTGAAAAGAAAATCCACTGGACTATAAACGAAAATTAACTGGCAATATAGCCTTAGTTGCTGTGCCATCAATTCGGCGTCATCTCAAGTGAGGTGACGCCAACCAGAAAGGAAGAAGAAGAAGAAGTACGAAACTATATCAGCGATATATGTGTCCAGAAACTAATAAGCTATAACAATAAACATAGCCTTTGTAGAATGATGTCATCGGAAAACAGTTTCGAATGTGACACGGAACTATTAAAAAAATGCTATGTGAGGAGGAATCCACTTTGCCGATTGTGCCTGCAGCAGTATCCAAAAGATCAACTAGTGGAGATTTTTGTTCGAGGCTCCAATTGCAAACGCATAATATTTAGTGCGGTGGGAATTAAGGTATTTTCATATCAAATCCCAATTTGTTTTATTTTCGTCATGTTTATATTTTCAACTCCACACAAAAATACAACTAACACAAAATTTGCAGCCTCGTCGAAAAGATCGTTCGACAGGAGTGTGCCTCAACTGTAACACAATGCTGGACGTAATTGTAAATTTTCAGCAGATATGCCAACGAACCAATCAACTTTTAAACCAGAAAGTGAACGTGCAGAGTAGTGACTGGAAAGAAGCTTTCGAAGCGATTGATACAATAAATAAAGCCGTGAAACGATATCATAGTAAAATATTCAATAGCGACTATAGCTTCAACAATGCTATTAAACCAGACATATCGGATTTAATCGAGACTCAAAAAGATGAGTTAAACTATGGCGAAAAAAACGATGATGGTGAATGCCAGGTCCAGCCGGTTTCAATAGAGATGAACACGATGTACGAAGATGCTGATTACCAAAATTACGATCTTATAACGGAGATTTTAGATGAAAGCAAACACAAGAAATGCAAAAGCCGCCGCCAAAAACCTAATATAGTGAAATCAAATGATAAGGTGATGTGTGATAACTGCGGTAAACTGATCTCTCAGGTGTGCCTTGAAGGGCACCTGAATCGTCATCTTGGAGTTAAGCCATTTGTTTGTGAGATTGAAGGTTGTGGACGCCGATTGCATTCAAAATATAGCTTACAACAACATCGTCATTTGCATAAATCAATAATGCGTTTCTATGACTGTCAGTACTGTGGCAAACGTATCAAGGGAACGAGTAGCTGGCTGCGACACAAGAAAATGCACACTGAAGATCCAAAATTTTGCTGTGAGGTCTGCGGAAAAAAGTTCCGACGGAGGTAGCTGTCACTTTTTGTTCATGCTGAAAAATAAAATAATTTTGGTCCGATTCTTTTACTTCACTTAGATCAAACTTGAAGCTTCATTCTGTTGTGCACACCGGAGTTGCATTATACCCATGCGAAATTTGCGGCAAACGATTTACCGTCAAACACAATCTCGGCGCTCACTATAAAATGCATAAAAGGAATGGAACCTACACACAGGGTTGTCAACCACAGCAACAGTCAGTGGAAATTGATTTAGATGTGCCACTTTCTTAGAAGCAAGGTTAGCTTGGAACCAGGAAGTTGACCTAATGACGTCATTTTAATTTAAGATCTCGAATGTACTAGTGTATACTTTTCATTACGTACTATTATTAAAAGCAATAAATCTCGAAGAAATATCCTACAATAAATTCGAATGCTCGTTGAAACAGCTTATTTCGGTTTGGTCTCCGCTTCGCTCACATATCGCACGTATAGTGTTGGTTCTGGCAATGGTTCCGGTGGAATTTCCGCTTCATCCAGGTAGGAGCATGCTATGGCAAGAGTACTACCATCGTAACTGAACGCCAAAGAAGAAATCGAACTGTCATACAGATGGAACTGACAAAGCCGTTTTTTGTTGAAACCATCCCAAATGTTGACATATCCGTCGGAACCGCCGGTTGCAAATGTATTGAACATGTTGTGGAAGCTGATTGCGTTTACAGGGTAGATCAGTTCCATATTGTTTTCCTTTGAGCGGTGACATTTGAAGGCAAATTTCTTCTTCTGTACTTCCGGATCCATATCGAAGTACTCAACTGCCACACGACCCTCGATAGAACTCATAACGTATCCTTCTTTGTTCGGGAAACACCGTATCGCCCTTGTTTGAAATTTAAGTGATGATTCCCGTCGTGTCAAATATTGGCCCATGTTGCGTAGATCCCAGACCAGTACTTTGCGCTCCGAGGTGGCCACAACCAATTTTTCATCTATGCAACTCATTGAGTAAACTTTTCCATTGCTCTGTTCGTATTTTCCGACGCAGTCTTTATCGCGAACGTCCCACATTTTAATGGTTTTATCCCAGCTTCCGGTAAGGATTCCGTTCACTTTAGATGAATATTCAACGCATTTCACACCAGCGTCGTGACTTCCAAGAATGCTTTCGGCGTGTGTGTTTAGATCATATAATTTGACGAGATTGTCTAATCCAGCACTGACCGTTCGTACTGAATCCTGAAATACAAATTCAGCGTTGGGAAAATTTACCAGAATTGACACCATGAACTTACATGAAACGCACAATCCAGAACAGGCGCATCGTGATAGTATTTTTGCCTTAGGGTATTGTTGACAACATCGTACAGTCGAACACTGGAATCCCAACTCGATACAAGCAGGAACTGATTAGTGTTTGGAGAAAATTTCACCGACGAAATAATATCGCTTGGAGCATTTTGAATTTGAGTTTCCGGTTTGCGTTCCATCGGTGAAAGGCGTTTCGAGACGATCAATATTATACAAAGAACTATTTTCACCTGAACAAATAATACTCTCTATAGCAAACTAGACGGACGCTTGTTTCGTTACTTTTGTGGTTATCTGTTTGAAAGGTTATGAACAATTAATTTCAAACTAACTGTCAGTCGAGCTTGCGATGAGGCGATGAAAAGACAACTTCAAATGTCAGTGATGTCAGAAGTATTTTCTAAGATAATCGGATATTTTACTTACAGTGCTTTAATTCATAGCCTCTTGGTGTGGATCTGAAATGTTCTGGTTTTCAATAAATCCAGCCTAGTTTTAATGTATTACATCCGTTTTTTATAACAAGAAACTTTAGATTATGAATTTTTGGAAAAAAATTCATAATCTAAAGTTCTTGCAAAATTATATGAGTTTGTTATTCTGGCATCTTTGAATTGACGATGTTTTTACACATTTAACGAAAGAACACTAAACTCGAGTTGCATAGTTTGGCTTTTACTCCAGGATTCTAAGCGAAAGGGCGAAACATACATAGGTAAATAAACGGAAGTGAGTACTTTATTTTCATTTGTATGTACGTTAATACGTACTACTATGGAACGCGCACCAAATAATCTGACCACTTCTCACGAAGATGATGTCTCACACTGAATGTTTTCCTGTCAAAACATGAATTGGGTATCCTTATAGTGGAGAGTGGTTGTCAGGCGTTATCAGGATATTTGGAGCAACAACATAATGAATACAGTTTTATACACGGACGGAACTTTGATGGATAGTTGTGCTGATGCTGGTGTGAAATGTGATTATAACAATTTTATTCTTACGGGAACACTGTACTGTTGTCCAAACAGAAATCTATCTATATAAGCAAAGACATCATATTAACAAGATATCCAGCTCTCCCATTTCCCAAACAAATCATTGGCAACATCCTTTTTTGCGAGCATGTCGCCCTCCGGTGAGTCCGCATCGAATCTCATACATAGAAGTAGAGGAGAGTAATGTCAAATTCGTGCGCACCAAAATAGCAGTGCTGCGCACACATACAATTGACATGATATGTTGAATGTGATGCCGTGCGATGGCGTTGCCGAACTGAAGATTGATTTCGCTCCAAGCTGACAGGGTCTGATAAAAGGTAGCTAGAGTTCTGTGTGATTCATCAGAGGATCTGCGGTGAACGATTTTTTCTTCCACCGGTCGAGACAGATTATGTTAGGTGCCTAGAGTTAGAGCAAACAACCCATTTTTTTATCAGAGTCATATTTACCACTCCCAACTAGTTGGATAAAATAATACATTCATTCTTGGGCTATAATATTGCAATATTGTAAAAAAGGTTCTACTGAAGTTTGTTTTGCCGCTTTTACAAAACCCTGCGAATGCCCCCTTTTACCCCCCCCCCCCTCCCTTCACCGCACATAGTCGAGTATGTGCATGGGGAGCTAGAATTGAGAGATCATATTGCGAAGTCTTTCGGGAATATTGTGAGCCACTTGCTACCGCGCCTCCTCTAGGAGGTCTGTCGCATGCACGAGTCCCGACCTAGAAGGGTTCTGAGTGTCAGTAGGATCATAGCATCGGTGCAATGGTTCTGTATACTCTGAATCGGATGCGAAGTCTGTTGAAACAAAAATCAAATTCTTCATTCAACAAAAGGAATGTAATACCCAGGCATTGCTTCGCTTTTACCCTTGAATGAAAACAAATAAAATTGTTTAGACTTCAACTGATAGAACCTATGAATTTTGAATAGTTTTGAAACAATTTTCGGAAAATCCGTAAATTTTTACCTTATCATAGGAAAGAATCTGCAATCACTGTGAAAACCGACCGAGGCTCGGAAGGCCGAGTGTCAAATAACATACGACTCAGCTCGTTGAGTTCGCAAAATGTCTATGTGTGTAATGCTAATATGCACTCAATTTTCTTGCATATGGCTGACATATACACCAAACCGGTAATGAAATGCATGGTTAAAATAAACTATCTATCTATGTGTATTATCAGCCCCATTTCCGATAAAACTGGGATATCCAACCCCGATATATACCGTCCCCTGAGTATCAGGCATTCATCGTACTTCTTGCTTTTACGATGCGTACGATGTTCGGATTCACTGGGCTATTTTGAACATTTTATTTTATGCATATTTTTAAACAGTTCAAATTAAACGAACGGATATTTTTTCAACCGTGCGCTACAATTTAGTATCAACTCGCACTTTAAACGAGAAAGTTTAACTTGAAGAGAATCGAACTTCTAAAAATTCAGTCGTACGGTCTGCAATTTCCAGTTCCGTAAATACTAGTAATGGGGATAAAAAATTCCGATTCCTCAAAACAATCCCTTATGTTCTCAAATATTTAGTAGATCTTACCTTAGTTCAAAAGGTGCCTACCAAATCTGTCAAACCGTTGTTATAAGTAACGATGCAAAGATTTGATAGTTCATAGTCAAACCAACGGACGTTGGCTGTATCCATGGTCCTACAGTACATCTTACAATATAAAACAGTTCCAAGTTTGTGGAAGTCGGCTTAGCCGTTTCTGATAAATCGAAGAGAGTTCCATTATAAATTTCCGATATTTCAGGAACCAAAAACAGAGAACCGGTATAACTAAATCGAGATTTTTGGTCATCTGGTACCAGAATCAAAAAAAATATAAAATTTTTAAACCTACTTTAAGAAAATTGCTGCTCTTTGAATGGTCCTTTCTGAAAAAAAAAACAAACATAAAATTAAAACTTTCATTATTCACTCTGTAGTTCTGGAACCGAAAGTCGGATACAAATGAAACTCAAGAATTTTGTATAGGGTCTTACGACCTTTCATTCTCCGAGAAAAGTTAGAGCACACGTTTTGCAATATTGCTCTGTAATTCTAGAACCGGAAGTCATATTTGAATAAACCTCAGGAATTATATATGGAATCATTTGAATCAAGGTATGTGTCTTTGAGAAATTGAGGTTAGAGAAAAACGGATTTTTAATTTTCTGGTACTTTTTCCTCGATACTATTTCGAAATCGGAAACTGAGACCCGGTATAACTAAATCGAAATCTTTTTGTTATCTGGTAGCAAGAGAGGAAATTAGAGAAATTTTTAAATCTATTTTATAGAATTTGCTGCTCTACAACTTTTTGAAAAAAAAACACTTCAAAATGAAAATTTTACACTTATCCCCCAATGATTCCGGAACCGAAGGTCAGATCAAAATGAAATTCAGGAATTTTCTTTGGGGTCTTACGACCTTTCGGTTGAATCTAAGTTTGTCAAAATTTTCCGGACCTCGGTTCAGTGATTGCATAACCTTTCTATTTATATGAGAAAGTCAAAAACGATTATTTTGATAATACATTTCATTTGAACTTTTCTATAATTATGAAGCCATATTCTGAGTCATTGTATAGGAGCCTCTTTTGTCTCCAGATCTGTTATTTATATCAAATGTATGAGAAAGCCTTTATTAGTCTAAAAGAAGGATTAAAATAGGGTTTTTATTTTATTTAAAATGCACTTGTTTTCGCAGAGCACCCGGAGCCACAAAGGATTGCCTCTTCAGTATCGATTTTATAGTACAATCTTCCTCACTTCGGGTTAACAACACTTGCTTCTCGAGTGTTTCAATATTAGCCTCCAATTCTTCCAAACTATTAGCGGATTTATGAACTGCTTCCTGGAGAAGCCGAATAGTTTTCTCGTTTGGTTCCATCTCCTGCTCCATTCGATTCAGTTCAACTTCCTTTTCCGAAAGCATCTCAATTTCAAGATCAATCTCTAGTTGTTTGGATGTAATTGGGCTAATCACAATGTCAGATTTATTTAGTTCAGGATTTGATGGATTAGACCTAACGGGCGCTAGATCGGAGGGCTTCATGGCTGCTAATGTTTTCTCTAATGAAAAATCCTTACAGAATTGCGAGGAAATCTCACAAAACATCTCTCGGTCTTGCCAAATTTTAAACCGCGCATCAAAAGCCTCGTGATGCTTGTTGACCAATTCTTCTTCTAGCTTCTCGTGCAAATGCATCCACGTTTCGAGGTGCAAATCGAGAACCGACTCTTGTGCCTTCATCGAGTAGAACTCCGTCAATTTGTATTCGTACTCGGTTTTTAGTTTTCCGAGAATAGCTATGTTTTTGTCCAGTATGTTTTGCAGTAGAACGACATTTTGGTTAGCTATAGAAAAATAATATTCAAATGCGATCAAATTTAGATACGGATAATTTATAAACCTTCTGTTTTATCCTCGGCATGATCCTCCAACCGTTTAAGATCCATTTTTTGGTGTTATTTGTTGGAAATTAAACGTATTCACTTCACTTTGAATTATTATTAGTATGGGAAATTACAAGTTTCAACTATTCATAAAAGTACAAGATGCTTCACGTGCTTAATAGTTCACTAGCAGAGTTTTCACGAATTAATTGATTTTTGGTTCGATTGAATGGAATTATTTACAAAACATTGTACTACAGAACTTCCAACAATTTCAGGATTAAGTTTGATTTTGATGGTAAGAAAAAACGTGGAAAGCGGTGAGTGAACATGTGATTTCAAATCTAGTGAGCATTTGATTTCAAATCCACTAATACGGTGTCAAAATTCGATAAGTGTAAGTGTAGCACTGCATGGCTTAAATAAGCACGTGTTTGCAGTTTGAAAACATAAAAAATTTTCTCCGCCGCAGTTCTTCTTCAACGTGTACTCGTTTTGTTTACATGAACTAGGATTTTGTCGGAGATGATTCGGTTGAAATCAAAGCAAGCGCAAATGCTTTCGGAGTTCATGTTAACAGTACTTACATACTCTTAGGTCATATTCAGTAGTGTTCTAGTTCTAGATGCATAATTTATGTCAGTTACAAAATTTAAATCTGGATTCTATAACAAGAAAAACGGGTAGCCTCAGCAGTGTTTTACTCGAGTTTCAAATATACAAAAAAAAGAACGGTATCGTAGACCAGTTTTAAATTTGACAGAAGAACTGGTCGAATAAATAAAACTAGAACGGCTTGCTGGGGATACGTTTGTTCCAGTTTCAATTTCTTCATAGATCTCTCATAAAAAACATCTAGCTGCTGAATTTGCTCTTAAGGGTAGACAAGTGCGAAATTTTTTGACATATCGATTAAACATCCTATAACATAAATTGAAAACTCGGATGAACTTCGTTACAAGTAACCTCAATTTTCGGTCACAATTCGGCTCAGTTCACATGTCAAAAATATGGCTTTCGATCGATAAAATGACCTATCTGCAAATGAAAGCTTCGCTTTGCTGACTGTCTGGTCATTCTTGAAATTCGTGAACTTCGCTGCGCTGCTCTGTCCAACGAATGAGAATCTCTCATTGTTTACCTTCTCTTTTGATGCTCTGTCCAGCGAATGAGAACCTCTCATTGTCTACCTTCTCTTTTGATTATTACGGAGCCATTGTTGTAGTTTTTTGATAACTTCCAATATAAATCTAAAGCTTGTGGTTTTAACTTGAAAGTTTTGCGAAGCATAAGGCGTCAAATATAAAATCAATTTTGTAAATCATGACAGAATGAGTAAACAAAGAGAAACTTTTATTTACAGTTAGGCTCTTTTGTTGTAGGACTATCGAATAGTTTTAGTTTGAGGCGAAAATTACATTAGATCCATTAAAACGCCATAATATTAAGAAGATTTTCGAAATTAAAGACTGTCCCAGAAAGTATGGACGCAATCAAAAACCGCTGCCATTTCGCAATGGTTCAGAATCTGTAAATTTTTAAGGCTACGTCCTGTTGTTTACACTCTTCTCTAACCACTTGTGCAGTTGTTTATTCGTTTTCATTAGTTTGTTTTGAAATGCGTGGACTTTCAGCAGAACAACGTCGAAAAATTGTGTAGAACGCGAACTGTCATAGAGAAAGATAGCATAAATGGAAGGAGTAAGTGAAAAAGCCGTGCGAAATGCAATCAGAAAGTTCGGTGAGGATAACACCTTTGAGGATAAACCGAAAACAGGCCGAAAAAAGGTCCTGCTTACCCTCAGTTGGATAAACGTATACTGCGAGTGCGAGAAGCGCAAGTGTTAAACCAGTTCGAGACATCGATTGAAGTCGAAAAATTTGGTAAGAAAGCTATCGTCTACCAAGCAATTTGTAGCTGCGGTAAGATTTCGAAACCCTTCATCACCACTGCTTCAATGAACAGTGAAATATACATCAAGGAATGTTTACAAAAACGATGATTCGAAGCCACAAGGATCCTGTTGTCTTCTGACTAGATCTTGCTTCTTGCCACTACTCGATATCAACGGTAAAATGGTATACTACCAAAAATGTCACTTTCGTCCCCAAAAGACATGAATCTACCAAATTGCCCACAACTTCGACCAATTGAGGAATTTTGGGCATTAACGAAGACACATCTTAGGAAACTTGCCTTGGCAGCCGAAACCGTTCAACAGTTCGAAAAAGATTGGAAAAAAGTGTCAAAACTTGTCGCCAAGAATTCAGTACGGAATTTAATGAGGAACGTTCGCAAGAAGGTGCGCCAGCAAGTCTACAATGGCTAAGTAGCAAATGTTGAGAATAATATTCTGTTGTTGTAGTCTAACATTATCAGTATATCGAATAACATTTTAATATCTAACACTTGTGAATTATTTACAGCGAAATCAAGGTGCGTCCATACTTTCTGGGACAGTCTTTATGGAAAAAAATAATTTAAAGGGTGTTTTTCTGTAAGCGACAGTGAAGTGAATTTTTCGAAACAAATTAGTAAATTCTTTCGTTTCAAAGATCTTACTCAGTGATAGTCAAAAACCATTATACGTTATTCGGCACACGTACGATTCACACGTTATATCAGGTGATCGTTACCGACAAGGAATGGCAATGGGAAGAAGCTTTTTGTAAAACTTATTAACACACTATGTCAACCTCACGGAACGGTTTAAATAATGAAATCTCTAAACTAATGTAAACTACCGGTGAAGCCCCGGTGACGTTAACGAGAGTTGACTGATCGTCTGAATTGCACTTAAAATTGTTTGATGGTAGATGTGTCGTAATGAAAACAAGTATGCGAAAATCGACGACTCTGAGAAAAAGAAGAACCGCAACTTCCGGTGAAACTCTCAACGGGTGAGCACGTTGCATCGCGTTAGTCCGGAGAAAATTCGAGTATTTCGCCAGAAAGAAAGGATTTTCAGTCGTACTTTGACGATTCGACGCAGCCACACAGCGAGATTTTCGCTTGTAGTCAAGTGAAAATAAAGTCCATTGGACTATAAACGAAAATTAACTGGCAATATAGCCTTAGTTGCTGTGCCATCAATTCGGCGTCATCTCAAGTGAGGTGACGCCAACCAAAAGGAGGAGAAGAAGAAAGAAGAACCGTGAAATTCCTGGTACTTCCGGAACCGGGAACCGATATAGCCGAAATCATTTTTTGGCCAGTAACTAACATAAACTACAATTTTAAACAGTTTGGATTCTAATTCCGTTTTTGCACTGTCACTCCAAATGACAGTATGAGATTATGCAACTTTGTTCAACCTCGGCTCCTGAGAAAATTCAATTCGGCTCGTGACAAAATTCAATTCATGTGATCGTAAGACCTTTCATTTGAGCCTAAGCTTGAGAAGAACGGTTCAGGTACCTATGAGAAAATGAAGTATTCATTTTAGAGTTTTTGACTACTATACCCGATACTTCCGCAACCGGAAACTGAGAATCGATATATCATAAAACAAAATTTTTGGCCATCAACAAACAAGACATGCGCAATAAACGTATTACGTATATATGACTAGTTCAAAGGATTTTATTGGTTGTATATGAACATGCCCTTGCATGATTTTTTTTACTTATCGCCCGGAACTGGAAGTCGTATCAAGATGAAATTCAATAGCGTTCTATAGCACTATGAGACCTTTCATTTGAATTTAAATTTGTAAATATCGGTTCAGCTATATCCCATAAAATTGAGAGCCGGTAAGTGAAGGAACAAACTTTTATGAAAAGCTCGTGAGCGAACATTAATGTTTATTTTATGAAGAAGCGCGGAACAATCGATCCTTTTTCCAATTTTAGGTGACGAGTGATGACCTCAAAATTTAGGTAAATGTAAGTTTACCCGAAGTGTAATGCCATGGAAAATCACGCTACCCACTTTTTACGATCAAGTCAAAGTTTGATAACGACCTAATTTTGGATAGCTCATAACAGTTCGGCTTAAAAGTTCGTATCGTTTAATAGTAACACACATTTTTTTGCCAAAATTCGTTTTTATTATTCAACATAATTGCCATCAGAGGCGATACAGCGATTATTGCGATCTTCCAACTTTTCGATACTATATCTGTAGTACGATTTGTCCTTTGCCTCAAAATAGGCCTCAGTTTCAGCGATTACCTCTTCATTGCTTCTAAATTTTTTACCAGCGAGCATTCTCTTGAGGTCTGAGAACAGGAAAAAGTCACTGGGGGCCAAATCTGGAGAATACGGTGGATGAGGGAGAAATTCGAAGCCCAATTCGTTTAATTTCAGCATGGTTTTTCGTTGTTGTTTTTGATAGATTGTGAGCTCACGCGGCACCCATTTTGCACAAAGCTTTCTCATATCCAAATATTCGTGAATAATATGTCCAACACGTTCCTTTGATATCTTTAGAGTGTCAGCTATCTCGATCAGCTTCACTTTACGGTCATTGAAAATCATTTTGTGGATTTTTTTCACGTTTTCATCGGTAACAGCCTCTTTTGGACGTCCACTGCGTTCATCGTCTTCGGTGCTCATATGACCAGTACGAAATTTTGCAAACCACTCACGAATTGTTGCTTCGCCCGGTGCAGAGTCTGGATAACACTCATCAAGCCATTTTTTGGTATCGGCGGCACTTTTGTCGTGAATACGACTTACTTTACTATGGGGCGCCTTTTCAAAATTTACCCTCTGAGAGAGTGATAAGTTTTTGATCGTGAATATCTCATGTTATATCTAATGAATCAAAATAATTCTTGCTACACGCCATCGGAAATATGATCACAATTTTATAATAAAATTTTCAGCTCTGTGACATATTCTCAAATAGTTCAAAATTAAACTTTTTTGAAATGTTTGGTATAAACGAGTATCAAAGAAGATAATTCATAAGGTGCGTTTGCCTTTCTCGTATTTTGAAAGTTCATAGCTCAGTGATCTGTGGAAGGATTTATATAATTAGTACACTATTGAAAAACCTGTTTGATTTAACCCATGAAAGCACCAGCCAATCAGAACGCGAGATGTCTGAATCTATACAAGAGCATTCATATAAAAGATGAGTGGTTCATTTTTCCTACCATTTGCTGAGCAACTGTTCCCGAAACAAGACACACGAGAACAACATCGAGGACCTGTCGTCTCACTGTTTCCCGATCTGAATGCACGAGACACAATGACACCGAAAATCGGTAGAAAGGCAGCCAAAAAGTCCAGCAAGGCCCATTGCTGAAACAAGACACACACGAGAACCATATCAGATCTCAATATTTCCTACCAAAAGATTCATCAAGATGGAAGCTAAATTAATTTGCACCGTCACTAACACATTCAATTACGAACGGCAATGCGAAAGCGAAAGTGATGATTTTGGACACATCTTTATACTAGTATACAAATATGCCGTGCGAAACAGAGTTGAACAAATTGAACAAATGTTTCCACTTGATTTGCGCATTCTACTTTCCAGGCGTATCAGAACTGGCTAAACTTAAAGCAATCCTAAATATTTCTTTATCACAGTGGTGTGGTCGTCCTGAAAAGGACGGGATTTTCAACTCCTCATCGTTACGGATGGCCAGCTGCAGATGGCGAGGGATGATTTTCGTTTTCTTGTTGTCACGGGCAGCATTACCGGCCAATTCCAACACTTCGTCAGATAGACCGATGCACCGGCACCGACACGCTCTGCGTAGTTTCCCTTTCGGAGCAGACGATGGATTTTGCCAACTGGGAACTGCAGACCAGCACGGTTCGAGCGGGACTTTGCCTTGCCCTTAACTCTTCCTCCTGTGTGCGTGTTTCTGCGTAAAAATTCCACAAATGTTGTTAGCTCGACAGCCAATTCTGTATTACTGGCTGCTGCTAGTTCAGTTAATTGTGTTTATTTAATAGTTTATGTGCTTTACATTACATCAAGTGTTTCAGCCTGATGGCTCTTCATCTTTAATTTTTCTTCTTACAGTAATTTGTACCGATGTGAATTTTTCAATAAGTTGTAATTTACATTGCAAAGCTTGAACTTTCGTTTGTTTTATATATTATAAAATCCTACCTACTTATGTCTAACCCTAATCTAATACATTCAAAGTTTGAATTATACCAATTTCTGAGGCTGAGCACCTCTCTCCAAATTTTCTGCACTGATGTTCAAATTTTGTTTCTAGGGTATCCAGGGAAGCCAGTTCATGTACCTCCGTGGTTCTCGTCCGAGGGGGCAGTTTGAGGATCATTTTCAAGATTTTATTTTGAACTCGCTGGAGCTTTAGCTTGTGTGTTCGAGCACAACCCCGCCAAACGGGGACTGCGTATTCGATTGCGGGGTAGATGATTTGTTTGTAGGCAGCAGTAGATTCTTCAGGCACAGTTTTGATGTTCTACATATCAACGGGTACAGAGACCTGATGAGTATGTTACATTTGGTGATTATTTTTTCAACATGTGACCTGAAGATCAGATGTCTGTCATACGTTAGTCCTAGATAGACCACTTCGTCGGACCACTGCACGTCAGCGCCACCGAACCGAATTCTGCATTCGTCAGACGGAACAAGTCTAGTCGATCTCGAATGCGGAAACAGGATGACCTGAGTTTTCGCCGCATTGATTACAATTTTCCAGTTCGTGAAATATTCATTTAGAGCATCCAGACCCCTCTGCAGCTCTTCAGAATACTGACGACTCGCCCATCATAAAGGATGGCCGTATCGTCAGCAAACTGTGACAAGACACCACCCCCTGGAAGAGGTGGGATGTCTGATGTGAAGATGTTATACAGGATGGGACCCAGGATACTTCCTTGGGGCACACCTGCAGGGATGGAAAATTTGTTCGATTGAACATTTTGCAGAGAAACCTGAAAAGCTCTATTTGAAAGATAACTTTTGATGATCTTAATCAGATACATCGGAAAATTGTATCGATGCAGCTTGAACACCAGTCCATCGTGCCACACATTGTCGAACGCTTTTTCGATGTCCAAAATCGCCATTGCTGTCGACTTGGATACCGACTTATTCCGTCGAATGATGTTGGTAACTCTCGTGAGTTGATGAATGGTAGATCTTCCTTTCCGGAACCCAAACTGTTCCTCCAGGAAGACCCCATGTTGATCGGCGAATGCAAGGATTCGGCTTTGAATTGATTTCTCAAACAGCTTAGACAGGGCAGAGAGTAAGCTGATGGGTCGATAGCCTTTGGATAGGGAAGGATCTTTCCCCGGTTTCAGTACTGGGATGACTTTAGCTAACTTCCACATTGAAGGGAAGTAGCCAAGGTCCCAGCACCGGTTGAATATTTTTGCAATAAAGTCAAAAGAGCGGAAACTCAATTGCGTTAGTTCGATGTTGAAAATGTTGTCGAAACCGGGGGCCTTCATGTTTTTGGACTTTTTCACAAAAGCCATCAACTCATCTGCAGTAACTCTTGTTTCTTCTGGAACTAAGCTGTCTGATAGCTCAATCTCGGCCACGCCATCGGCAACGGCCCTTTCGTGTGGACTAACAATGTTGAGTCCCAGATTGTGTGAACACACAAACTGCCGCCCCAGTTCGTTAGCCTTCTCGGCAGGTGTTACTAAAATGATTCCCTCATCTGCGCCCTCAGGCGGAACCAGTGGAGGGATTGGTTTTGATTTTTTGTTCAACACCTTCCCCATCGACCAGAACGGTTTCGAATGGGGAAGGATTTGTTGAATTTTTTGTTCGAAATTTTTATTTTTAATTTCCACCAACCTTCCCTGGATAACCCTAGTCAAGTTGGTGTAGGTGGTCTTTTTATCAAGACCACCTGTACGTTGGTACTGTCTCCGGTAAATATTCCGGGGACGAATAAGCTGTTTAGTAGTGCAGTCAATTTGGAGAGAAGTACTCACCCTCTGAACAGTTGGTATTGATCTTTCTCTGGCGATCGTGATTGCCTCCTCGATGTTTCTAATGGCCATGTCGATTTCCACCGGAGTGTCCAGTGGCATATCGACATTGATGTTCTCTTCGGCTAGTTGCTGGAAAAGTGGCCAGTTTGCCCGGTGGTAGTTGTTTCTGCGAACGGTTGGTGATGACACTGGTGCTGTTCCGAAGGACAAAACCACTGGATAGTGGTCTGATGACAGTTCACTGAAGACGGCCGGAACGTTGTCTATGCTGATGTTGGTGATGAAAATGTCTAGAACGGAATGGACTCCCGATCTAGACAGTCTCGTTGGAGAATCCGGTGCCAGGATGTTGTACTGGCCTGCTTCCTGGTGTTCGGCGAGGACAACACCGTTCCGGTTACGCCTTCTGTTGCCCCATCTTTCGTGGCGCGCATTCAGGTCACCACCGATGATGTACTTGGCCTGCCGTCGGGTGAGCGTTGACAGATCATTGTGTAGTATTGCAGTAGTACCATCCCGGGTGCTGAACTGCTTGGGACAGTATACTGCAATGATGTTGATGGGGCCTCTCGTGCTCTGGATCTCAACCCCGACGGCCTCTAGTAGTCGCAGTTTGAATGCTGGTAGGATCTTGTGCTTGATGTTTCTTTTGATGGCGATGGCAACTCCTCCTCCACCAGAAGTTGCCCTATCAAGCCGATGGATGCGATGTTCGGGGAGATACACCGAGATGTTTGGTTTTAGGTGTGTCTCCGTGATGATGGCTATGTCTATTTCCTTTTCGTGAAGGAACTCGTTCAGTTCGATGGTCTTGCTCCTTAGTGAGCAAGCGTTCCAGTTTAGCAAATTTATTATTTCACAGGGCATATTCAATAATAAATTTGCCTAGAATATTTATTTGCTCGAACCGTGTTTTACAGCTCCTAAGTTTCGTTGTCATCGTTTCGAAGATTGTGAATAACTGTTCGGCAGTGAAGAGGTCCTTATTAACTGGCCCTTTATTGAGGTTGCCCCATCCAGGTGGAGGAAGTGAGGATGGGCCCGGTTCGGTTCGTGTGTCTCCGCCGGAATTTCCCGGTAGGGGTGGGAAGTTTTCGTCGTCCATCTTAGGAGCTGTTTTTCGGTTTGGTTGTTTACGGGTGGTAGCTTGCTGCCGAATCTTTAGGAACTCCGTTCGTTTCGGGCACGATTTACTCGTAGCGGGATGTCCACCTCCGCAGTTGGCGCACTTCGGTTCTGCAGCTTCTTCTGCGAGGCATTCATCTGTGTTGTGAGCCCCGGCACATTTCAAGCAGCGACTTTTGATGTGACAGTTTCTGGCACCATGTCCATATTGAAGACAGTTTGTGCACTGTGTTACTTCACGATGAACTGGTTTATATTTGTCCCATTCTATTACAATGTAGAATAGCGTTTTAATCATCTTCAATTGGCTCATAGTTGCGGAGCCTTTCTCGAGATGGATTAAATAGAGTTGGTCACGGTATTTGTGTTCTTTATTGTGTCTTCTCATTTTGTAGACGTTAATTGGCTTTAGCTTAGCCTCCAACAGTGCCAGTTTCAGCTCCTCCTCCAACATATCCGGCAGTCCGCGAAGAATAACTTTCATCGGTTTGTTAGCAGCAATATCATGCGTAAAAAATTGCGCCTTTGTTTGTTTTAAATAACACTCTACTGCCTTGTAGTGGTTTATTGCCGGTACAACAATTTTGTACCCATCCGAGCATAAGCGAATTGTTGCTTGTAAACCTTTGCTTATCAAGGTGTTAAAATCCGATCGAAGGGTCGGCGGGAATCCTTTAACGTAAAAGGGCGGTAATTTTTCCTTCTTCTCTACCCCCTCTTCCGGGAGTAACGCGTACGGATTATTACCAAGCAGCTTCTTGGCACTACTGTCGTTAGTTTTCCCATCATTGGGACGTTTTTTCGAATGGCCGTTAGAAAGACCTTTTTTACCCATATCGGGTTCCACAGCTTCGCGAGACAACGCGACAACAACTAAAACGAATTAACGGTTAAAGAAAAACTTGTGGTGATAAGACCGGGAAAAGCACGTCCGAACGTAACGGTGGTTCGATCGAGAATCCTGGCTATACTAACTCTCTCTTTTATATCGTCTCACCAGCGATGCCAGATAGTAGTAGTGTCATTTCCGTAGATTGGCATTTTTCTCGGAAACTCTCGCGGTGAAAACCTTTTTTTTTTTGCTCTTCAGACCAAACTAGTTTCCGTAGTTCTCCGTTGATAAATTTAGATTTCCGTAGAAAAAATCCAATTTGCGTAGATTTTGTCTACGGATCCGTAGATCCGTAGAAAATGGTCGAATCCGTAGATCTACGGAGATTTCCGTAGATCTGACATCGCTGCGTCTCACTGTTTCCCATTCTGCGAAGGGGAGGTCCTTACACCGTTACCAGTAGAGGTATAAAAAGAAATGTGATGTGAGAAATAGCGTCATTTAAGTTAAAGCAGCTACTCTGAACGTACGAGACACCGTCAGCTGTTAGATGGCACCGAAAACCGGAAAAAAGGCTGATTTGTACCATCACTAACACATTCAATTACGAACGGCAATGCGAAAGCGAATGTGATGATGTTGAACACATCTTTATACTAGTATGGGGTCGTGTGAAAATATGCCATGTGATACAGTGTTGCCATATATACAGGTTAATCTGTTTTTTATTTAAGCATACATATATGTACAGATTATTGTGTATTATTATTATTATTATTATCATTATTATTACTATCATTATTATTATTAAAATGACTTGCATACCGAAGATCGTCGATACATTTCAGACAAGGCCATTCCAATTGTTTCGTACTGAAATTTCGAGAAGAATCAGATATCTTCAAACTTCATAGCTTCAATAAAAATAAACTACAAATTTGTCGTACCTAGCTTCCTATATTGGCAAATTAAAAAGGAATTGTTTCAAGTTTGGAATATATAGCTGTAGAATAGTAGCTGTTTAATGTAACTAATCTGTACTTTAATGTAGGTGCATCGCTTCAAACTCTATTAGTGAAAAAGGGGAAAGCTTGCACAATTAATATAATCAATCAACTAACTGATATTCGGAAAAGTGATGGGAGCGTGCCAGTTTTCTCGTATTCACGACATCCAGTTATGTCTGACATTACCCACCCGCTTTTTTTTCATCAAAAAGTAGTGTTTCATCAACACACGAAATTCCTTTTTTCCATTTTTTTCACAATAACAAAAGTAGCTTCACTCAAAATGCAATATCTCACAAACTAATAATCAGACAGCTGTCAAATTTATACACGTATCTTTTGAAGGTTGGTACTAACTGAAAATGGTATGGATTTAATTCTAGTGGCGCCCTCTCATAGAAACGATACGAACTTTTCAGCCGATCTGTTAGAAGAGCTCGACAATGAGTGATTTCTCCTCAAGAAATAGGTAAACATGATTTTCAGTGCAGTGCATAACGAGTAAGGTCTATTCGCACTTAGCCGATCAGATCACTGAAACCGACCCGACATTCCCTCGTCGGTTTTGACCGAGCTGCCGGTCGGAACCGACCAACAATTCAGATCGTTGCAAAGATATTTCCTCTCCAACTTTTTGCAACGTGTCAAAAGTCGCTAATTGAGATTGCGTTCTTACGCCGGAGCTCGGTCAAAGCCGAAGAGGGAAAAAATGAATGTCGGGTCGGTCTGATCGCCCAAGTGCGAATAGACCTTAAATGTCCGAGTACTTCTGTACCGACTTTTGATGTGGAATACATCTTCGATCTCTATATATGTTAGATGGCAAATTAGAAAGTGAAGGAAATAAACGTACAGAAAAGTGATCAGGTTTTGAACGCATACAGCTCAGTCAATTTTATTTCGATTTGTAATATTATTTCACCAACTAATAGGAAATTATTTTACGCATCGATTCGAATGGATACAGCCACGTATTTTCATGTACATATGAATGAAATTGTTATCTATAGCGAGCAGTGTCTTATTTTACCTGCTAAACATCCAAACACTATGCTGGTAGACTGGCTTTCCCTAACGGAGACGATGGAGTAAGCGACATATCAGACACTTAATGCAGCAGTGGAACTGCGAAAGAAATCAAATCTCTAAATATAATGTTTCACATGTTTGCGCTTGGATGTTATTCCGAGCGAACGTTTTCGATATTTGTTCCCGTGTAGTTTTAGTCATAGTCTTTTTCATCGTCTTTCTCGTCTCTGATGGGTAAGCGAAAGAAATCGGGACGTAGTCAGGGTTACCATTTTCACAGATTTTTCTATAAATATATTATGTATTTGACGTAACCCGGTGCATGCGATGTCTTCATTTTGGGCATGGTACCCGAAAGTGTTTTATGTCACCGAGATGCAACGTCTGTGCTGGCAAGCACGAAACCAATAGTTGTCCAATTCAAAGAGCAGTGGAAGTGAAATGTGGTAACTGTGGCGAGCAGCATAGTGCATCAACACGTACGTGTAAAGCGCGTAAATGTTATAAAAGTATACAGAAGGAAGCTTCGACGAAGGACCAGCCCGGACAAAAACAGAACAAAGTGAAACTGTTCAATAACGTTAATTTTCCAATTTACCGGATGGAAACAACCAGAATGGCTCATCACCTGGCAATGGACAACAGCCTGGATTTCAACCAGTTTGGCCGAATTTACCTGATTCCCGTTCCCCCGGGTGAACCGCTTCAGCAGTGTAATACTCGCACTGAACAAGTACGGATCATGGGAGAATTTACCTTTTTTTTGGACGATAACACGGTAAAAATTATGCTCTGTAATGCCCACACTGTCGAAACCAAAGCTGTGGAACTAACTAAGTGTAATATCAAAACTAACGTCTCGGACGAAACGAGTTACAGATTTAGAAAAAAACTGTATCCATTCAGAATACGAAATCATATACTCACTTTTTGATTAGTTAGCTTCTAGGATTCGTTTAGTTTGTAAGTAGTTTTAAGTCAACCCACAAAATCAACGCTTGCTTTGTTTAATTTATTTTATATATGTTTTTCAGTATATATAAAATAAATTAAAACAGAACGAATGTTAAAAATTGAAACAGAGTAGAACAGAGGTAGAGATACTATATCACTTGAACTGTGAAACATTGTAAAACTACGAAAAAGCTATAAATACAGAATAAAGTGAAAAAAGCGAATGCTTTGATCTCGCTCGTGCTTCTGTTGAGTTCTGATGTGTATTTCCCGTGTTTACCACCGCTAGTTTACAAATCGTTATTATTACGTGGTCGTTCTCGTCACCCAATGTTCAAATTCTTAATCTTTGGATACGGAACCAGGAACAGCCATATTCGCCTTTGATGTTTGAAATGCAGCGCCGACCACAAACAGAATTAAATGACATGGAAGAAGAAGACGAAGAAGAAGTGAAGTGAAATCCACTAACCGTACATATCCCCAACGGAAGGAAATTATCGAATTTCGCAAGCGCACTTCCAATTAGAACCAACCGAAACGCAAAAAGGCGATGGATGGTCAATGATTTTTTCACTTTGAATCCTGTATTCCTGGGTCTACCACCAGCTCCGGGACCAACAAAACCAAATCCGATGAATCCTACCCCTCCAGGATTTCGTACATACGCCCAAGTGACTGGGGCTACCTAAATCATGTATTCAATGGATCAACTTGCTTTTCTTTTCCTTGAGTTGGATAATCAAACCCGTGCTTGCCGTACAGCCCAGGATTCAATCCGAATCCTTAATTGAAAAGCCCAGAGTGTGGCACCCAAGAAAAACTGGAATTCAACGTGTTCGTAGAAACCGAAAGAATCGATTAAGCTGCTATCACAGAGACGCCTCTAAAGCCAAAATGTCACCTTCAATCTACCTGATTTCACAGGAATGCTTTAAACTACTGCCAAGTTTAAATACAAAGGTTGAAAAGTTTCACCAAGCTAGTTCAGGAGTATGAAGATCTTCATGTTCCGGTGGTGCCGATTACAAGTAAGTTCATCCAGCTTGATCAGAAAACCAAACAGATAATTGCTCTGAAGAATGCGTCGAGGCGTCAGTATCAGCGAACACTGAACAACCGTAGAAAAGTCATTTTCAAAGCCTTATCTCGAATCGTTAAAATTATACTGGAAAAAGCGGGTGGGTAATGTCAGAGACTTAACTGGATGACGTAAATACGAGGTACATGTTTCTTCATACTTCTGAATATCTAAAATCATTCTTATAAGTTGATATATTGTGTAAATGGTGCAAGGTTTAATTTCTTTACTTCCAGAATTGTTAAGTGCGCCTATACTAAAGTACCATGAATTCACGAGGCTCTTATTCTAACACACAAATTAATAAGACAGGACAATAGAGAGTAAAAAATTGTTCGCCTGCAGAAGTACACCAGTACGAATTATAATAATTTCAATGGAAGATAGTATCGAAAAGTTGTATTATAATTAAATATTTTTTTACTGCTACTAATAGTCAAATTTCGACATGATATTCCTACATAGTAGGTATCACGAGAATGCAATTTCGCTCACTGCATCGAAACCGTCGTCCGAGCACGAGAAAGACAAACATGAGCGTCATGATTTTTTCTCTTTGATACTCGTTGGTTCCAATCATTCGAGGAAACTATAATTTGGAGTTATTTGTGGTTATTTCAGACTACTCTTCTTACGGATTTCAACACCTTGAAAGGTCTATCCGCCTATGTTCGAAACGGTAATTTTTTTTGCAGCCTAGGCCTTGGTATTACATTCCTGTAGTGGAATTTGACCTTCTGTTTCACAAACTTCGCAGCCGATTCAGAGAGTATTGCATGGCATGGCTAGTGCTACGATTCTACTGACACTACGAATCCTTCCAAGTCGGGGCTCGAACATACGACAACTGGTTTGTAAGACCAGCGCCCTATGCATTGAACCGCCAACCTGGGGTTTTTTTGTACCAACAATAAATCATTCTAAGGCAGTACAAGGATATTTGAAACAAACGAAGGAGCGAAATTCTTCACAAATGACATCACTGCTAACAAAGCACTGAAAGTGGTTCTCCGCGGGCTGCCGGATGTGTCAAAGGAGGAACTGAAACTAGCACTATATGAGGTCAAATTGAAGCCGTTGAACGTCTCAAAGATGAAACGGTATAACAAGGAACACCGATATCGTGACCAGCTGTACCTAATCCACCTGAAGAAGGGCTCTTCAAGTACGAGCCAAATGAAGACAATAAAATGGCTATTCCATATCATCGTATAATGGGAAAAATATAAACCAGTGCACCGAGAAGTTACCCAACGTATGAACTCTCTTCAATATGATATGGTCATGGTGCTACAAACTGTCATATTTGGAGTCGATGTATGAAGTGTGCTGGGTCGAATTGCGCCAACTGCGGAGGTGGTTATCCCGCAACAAGCAAATCGTTTCCCAAACAGAATTTTTGAAACCCATCACTCTAGGCAAATTCATAATAGAATATGCTCTGTAATGTGTTGAGTTTACTCAATTGGAACGCTTGCTCACTGAAGAGCAAAACAGCGGAGCTGATCGAATTCCTCCAAGAGAAGGAAATCGACATCGCACCCATCACGGAGACCTCATATGAAACCAAACGTCTCAGTGTTTCTCCCAGACCATTGGATTCAACGGCTTGATAGGGAAACTTCAAGTGGAGTTGCCATCGCCATCAAAAGAAACATCCAGCACAATATCCTGCCTGCATTCAAGCTGAGACTACTGGAGGCCGTCGGGGTGGAAATACAAAGAAAGAAAGGCCCCGTCAACAACGTTGCAGTTTACTGTCCCAAGCAAACCAGCACTCGGGATGACGCTCAACCTACGGCAGGTCAAGTATATTATCGGTGGTGACCTGAAAGCACGCCACGAAAGTTGGGGCAATAGGAATCGGAACGGTGTCGTACTCGCCGAACATCAGGAAACAGACCAGTACAATATCCTATCACCGGACTGCCCAACGCGACTGTCCACATCGGAAGTTCATTCCGTACTGGACATTTTTATCAGCAACATCACCATAGAAAATGTTTCGACCGTTTTCAGGGAGCTCTCATCGGACCACTATCCGGTTGTATTGTTCTTGGAAGCAACATCAGTGTCATTTCCATCGAGACGTAGAAGAAATTATCGGGACTATTTAAGCGAGTAGCCGATCAAAACATCAATGTCGATGTGCCACTGGACACTCTGGTGAAAATCGACACGGCAATCAGCAACATCGAAAAGGCCGAGACATAGAAGTGCCTGCAGATCAGCGGGTGAGTGCATCTCTCCATATTGACAGTACAATCAAACATCTTATTCGTCTCCGGAATATTTACCGGCGACGGTACCAACGTACAGGTGGTCTTGATGAAAAGACTACCTACACCAACTTGACTAGGGTTATCCAGTGAATGTTGGTAGTAATAAAAAACAAAAATTTTGAACAGAAACTTCGACAAATCGTTCCCCATTTGAAACCGTTCTGGTCGATGACGAAGGTATTGAACAAAAAGCCGAAACCAATCCCTCCACTGGTTTTCCTTCTGATGGCGCAGATGAAAGGATCCTACTAGTAACACCTGTTGAGAAGGCAAACGAACTGGAGCGGCAGTTTGTTCTCACAATTTTGGCCTAAGCATACTAAGTCCACACGAAAGGGCTGTTGTCAACGGCGAATTTGATCTATCACACTGCAGCTACTGCAATCTGCGGTGGGTGGTGAATACCGACCAAACGAGAACTGCTACTGTATAGATTGGCTGGTGTGAGACAGCGGTCTAAACTGTCGGCCGTGTGAGAGAAATCAAACGGATGACATAGTTACGGTATGGCTCGTGTCATAGGTCAATTCAAATCGATTTTTCAATAGAACACTATTGATGTGCTAAAACGACATTGCCATACGTGTTTAAGTTAAGTGTTTCTGAATCGATTGCTTACTAAAATATATTAATTCATCAACAAATGACTGAGTTATAAGCAATCGAAATTATGACAGAAAAAGGATACACGGCTAGTTTTGAATTTTTTAATTAATACCCGGCCCCGTATAGTTTAGAGTAAGGCATTTTTAACGCCAAAAGTGTTCACTATTAGTATGGTAAGATAATTAAATGACCTAATAGTAGGTTTCAAACGTGTCTAAGACTTTGGTGTGCCTTACAAAAAAACATTACGAATTGTCGGTTACGTTACCTATAAAATTACATTTCTGTTTCGTTTGATGTACTAATTCCGAATTTGATCAATGATCTCATTTTAACTTTTAAATAAGAATAGGTGTTTTCAAAATTCGTTCAGGCATCTTCGAGAAAATTGAGCCGATAAAATAGTGCGGTCAGTCGGTTACATCACATATGATATTATATTTCCGGAATCAGAAGTGCCAGTCATTTGATCTTTGAACTTGATCAATGACCTAATGGCAGCTTTCGAACACGCCTAAGCTGGTTGAAATTTGCTTACTCATCTCCGATAAAACTGAACGGTACAATATCAGAAGAGTAGCACACACATTCATACACATACAGACATTTTCCGATCTAGTCGAGCTGAGCTCTGAGGCTCCAGCGATTATAAATCCTTAATGCATTTCAACCAGATGAATGATAAATGTACATATGTACTTTGTCTAATGTTATTAGCATAATTTTAGGGAGTTCCAAATACTTGCTTCAAGATTAAAGCTGTTAAATTGTATACATTTAAACTTCCTTCCTAATTGCATACTTTAAGGCGAGTTTCAAACGGCTACAAAGTATTTCGTCTGTTTGCTCTTCGATGGTCTGCCTTGGTTGAATCGTTCTCAATTACTATGTTACGAGAATCGCTCTCATCGATCTACACACTATATAAAATAAAGGAGTGTTAATACAACGAATCTTCGTGTACGTTACGTTGCGTTTTAATTACTGATAATACGATTGCTTCGAGGTTTTAGAAAGAATTAAAGATAACGTTCAGGAGTGGACTTTTGTCGCAGTTTCAATTCCAATCTATATCACTATTCACTTAAATTGCTAATTGTTGTCTCTGCGATTTAGCAAGCTCTCGTAAATTTATGTGTACTTTTGAAGGCTTTGTTCCAAGAAACAAAAATTACTAAAGGCGCACCGAGAATTGTACTCCATATGGTTACGAAGCATGGAATTTATTGTGATGTTCACATGTGCCGTACGGCAAGATGTTTCGTGACGGTGACGTTGTGTGCGAATGTCGCCAGAAGAAATTCATTATGACGGAACGTAACTGATCCTTCGAGCCGTACTTAATCAGCCTCTTTCTACATGAACGGACTGAGGACACATCAACGCTGTACTCCTAGGAGTAACTCGCATCATTATTTCAACAAGATCAGATTCATCTTTTGTCGTAAGTCGAACGTGTCAGGCGCGTTGTTTATTATTTCGTGATCGTTCGTTCTTGTGTGAATATGGCGTAAGGTAAATGCCGTTCGGGTGGCTCGAATGCAAGTCCCAAGACGAACTCAAAACAATACAAAAATACTACACATAAGCGATAATCCAGAACATAGACTCTGTTTGCCTTGGTTTGATTTGTCATATCCCACGAAATTTTATCAAAACCCGAAATGTATGCAATTATATGCACTTGCTTATTAGTGTAACGGGTTTCGATATTTAAGCTTTTCTTCGCCAAGTTTGTGTTCAAGTTTTGCATGCATGCAGTTATTTTTATAGCTTTAAGTTTATCTTGTCAATGTGTGACATAGCGATTTGTAGTCGCTCTATGGTACTACCATTTTCGCATTATTATTCGAGTTCATCGTATTTAAATTAGAAATTAATCTAAAGCACTAAAAATTTACCCTGGGGTGGTTGCAGATTTTTCATACGAAAACGTCATAACAACATTCCATCCAAACTCGCATGACACTTAAGATCGAAGCAAACCAGTTAAAGCTTCAAATCGTTTTATAGCACTTTGTGTGAAACTTGCTGTCTAGCAGCAACCTTCTACTGACATGTTTCATGTGAAACTAAAACTATAGAAATTCATTTCGTTTAAATTCATATTTATTTTTGTACTCTTTACATCTTTGTATGATTTACATTTCAAGTGATTCTATACTAACATATTTCATCTTTGTTACAGTGCTTGGTTTGTTTTGTTTCTTATTTCGTATTTATATCTTCACGGAGAGAAATCCGTTACTGCTGTCATGATTAGAAAATCACGAAACCAATCATTTCAACTTCTCATGAAACCATGAGCAATAAGTCTTCTCTCATGAAAGTTAATCATGGTCCGGAAATGCGTTACTTGAAGAATGTATTTCTTTCAAAACTCGTAACTCCAATTTTCTCCCCGGATATCACTTTGAACCCTTTGTTTTAAGTGATGTGATGGATTGCTCAATAGATTAAAGGCAAAAAAAAGTCATTGCAAATTGACATTATAGGAGACTAAGCACGGTTACGCTTTCCATTTGGCAAACTTAAATGTTACATTTTAAATGAATATGTCTGAATGTATTCCCACAAATTTAATGTGACTATTGTTGTTAGAATAATATTACAAAAGCAAGCGTAAACCAAAAATTGAATTGGACTGTGAATTTAGAACGCCAACTAACGAAACTCAGAAAACTTTTTGTTCAACCACATTGATTAATTTGTTTCATATAAATAGCAACATAAGCTGTATTGATTCACCTAAATATTTTAAATAAGACGATTTTGCATATGATGTTTTGAAAAAGTAAAAGGAAATATCAATGAAATGTGTTTTCATGCAGTACGTTTAAGTGTTTAAATTCAGTTCAGTTCAGTTGCATCTTCTCAACGCGTGCTTGAAAAAGGAGGTCAGACCCTGATAAATTGCTTCTTCGGACCAGTTCAGTGGAGTATCATTTAATTTTGTTTTGCAATCATTCCATGGTACCAGGCGAGTAGGTTTCGAATACGGAAATAGGATGACTTGAGTTTATCATGATTTTCCACTCATCAAAGTATTTAGCAAAGAAGGTAAGATAATTTTCGTCACACGATGAGTTACTCTGCCTTTAACTAATACCGCAGCGTCGTCTGCGAAAAAAGATAATATCTGGGAAAATAGAAACATCTGCGATGAATATGTAGTGCAAGATAGGCCCAAGAATGCTACCTTGGGGCACTCCCGCTGGAATCGAACGCGGGTTTGATACGATGCCATTGATTGCTACTCGGAAGGATCGGTCTGATAAATAACTAATAACTATCTGGATTATGTAGCTGGGAAAATTGTAGCGGTACAATTTGTGCAAGAGCCCTTTATGCCACACATTATCGAAAGCTTTCTCGATACCAAGAAGTGCCATAGTTGTCAAATTGGCAACGAATTGGTTTCGCCATATTGTTTTCGCTACGAGAAGCAGCTGGTGGATTGTGGAGTGACCACGATGGAATCCGAACTGTTCTTTCGGTATGATATTGTTTCTCTATACGTGAGCTAACATCCGAGCGTAAATGAGCCTCCTAAAACACTTTTTTCAACACTGATAGAAGGTCGATAACAACTTGGAGCTGTAGAATCTTTGCCAGGCTTTAATATCGGTACAACTTTTGCAGATTTCCACTCTGAAGCGAAGTAGTGGAGATCTAAACAGCGATTGAATACTTTTTTTAATGTGAGTTAGAGTACGCTCGCTCAAATTTTTCAGTTCGAGATTGAATAGACTGTCAAATCCCGGAGCCTTCGTATTTTTCGTGTTTTGGATTGCTGAACGGACCTGAAGCAGTGTGATTTTTTGGTTGTCAGGTACATAACAACGGGTGTCGTTTAATGTTCTGATTGTTTGCTCTACTCTCACTTCGTGTGGACTGGTCATATGAGCTCCAATCTTATGGGAAGATACAAACTGTTAGCCTATGGCGTGGGGTGTTGAGTATCTCATTATTGACATTAAGAGGAGGGATGGGTCGGGGTATTGTTTTCAATATTTTTGTTACTTTCCAGAAGGGACGAGAATAGGAATTCATTTTTGCAATATCTTTGCTAAACCTGTCATTTTAATAAATTTTGTGGCCAAAAGTTTCTTAATGCGGTTACCAGAGTGCTGGTATTGTCTACGATAGATGTTTCTCTCAGTCTGATGATATTTAGTGTAACATTATCTAGTTGGAACAGTTTACTTACACACTCCACTGTTCTGACGGAGTCTTCCTCCGCTACACGGATGGCACGGGTTAACGCTGTGATCTCACGGTCAATATCATCGGTTGTCACTAGCTCCGCATCGGCGTTGATGTGTCGATCCACTATGCGCTGGAATTGTATCCAGTTTACTCTAGTGAAGTCTGGACGAGTCTTCTTTTGCCTTGTTTTCGCTGTTTCACCCACTTCCACCACCACAGGATAGTGGTCGGAACTGAGTTCGGTAATGGTTACAGGAACCGAGATGTTTGGGTAGTTACTTATACAGATGTCCAATGTGAAGTGAATTCCGGAACTTGACAGCAACGTATGTTCGTCGGGTGCACTGATGACATTGTGACCCGATTGCGAGTCTCCGAAGAGCAGTTTCCCGTTGGTTTTGTCACGTTGCTCATTCCACATTCGAAGTTCGATTTCCACTCCAATCGCTTCAATTATGGTGGTGCCGTAATGAGGTAACGATCGGAATTTGATGTCACAGCAACACCGCCTCCTTTCGTTGCAATTTCATCCAGTCGTACCGTCGTATATTCAGGAATTCGGAAATTGTTGTCAGGCTTGAGATGAGTTTTACACAAAGTCACGATATCGATGTCTTCTTGTTGAAGCATATGAGCCAGCTCTTCGCGTTTGCGAAACACTGAGCGGGCGTTCCACTGTACAATTTTCACTGGTTTGTCGTCCATATTGAATGAATGCTTGTAGATGTCTACCCCTCGTTGGAAACCTCTTGCTGCCCAGCACCATTGATGCGCGTGATTTATCGTTTGAGGTTGGACTGGGACGCAACATAGTTAGCATCATGGAAGCCCCCGATACGTTCCCCACAGTCGAGCCACTGCCGCCAGCGATCGTCAGCCGTCCCGGTCCTGTGTGCGGAAACGAAAAGGGGGTCTTCCAAACCACCACAAATGGCAAGTACTCATCTGCATTGAACGGTTCTAGCACTGATCCGATCCCAGTTTCCAGCCTTCCATCGCAAGTCCGATCAAGTAACTCCAATCTGCAGATTTACTACCAAAACGTCGGTGGTATGAACTCATGTGTCGACGAGTATTTGTTAGCAAGTTCAGACGATTGTTTTGACATTATCGCTCTTACCGAAACTTGGCTCCGAGAAAACACGCTGTCTGTCCAGGGGTTTGGTGCCAGTTACGAAGTTTTTCGAACCGATCGCAGTACTCTTAACAGTCCCAAATCTACCGGAGGCGGGGTGCTCGTTGCGGTACATAGACGTTTCGAAGCGCAGTTGATCGAATCAACGCCTGGTAGTCGTGTCGAGCAATTGTGGATCAGTGTCAAGCTAGCCGAGTTCACACTCTTCCTCTGCGTGGTCTATCTTCCACCTGATCGATGTCGCGATCTTGCTCTAATCAATGCTCACTTAGAGTCCCTTCATGAAATTTTTTCAACTCACGCGCGTCCAATCGACGAAATTTTAATTGTTGGAGACTTCAATTTTCCCGGAATCAAATGGCAAGGAACTTCCGGTGGATTCTTTTTCGCTGATCCGACGCTTTCAACATTCCATGTTGGCATTACGACCTTGCTCGACGGTTATAGTGTGAACTTACTTCGCCAATCGAATCCTGTTGCCAACGAAAACGACCGAATGCTGGATCTATGCTTCTCGAGCAGAGCAGATGTTGCACCTATAATTAGTGCCTCACCGTTTCCTTTGGTCAAATCTGTTCGACATCACCCGCCACTTCATATTGTGCTCAACTCTAATCTTCCACCAGATGGCTACAGCACGACCGACATCATCAGCTATAATTTTAATAAAGCTGACTACACTAAAATGACCGACTTTCTAATACATATTGACTGGGAGGAAATTCTCGACAATGATGATGTCAACGCTGCTGTACAAACGTTCTCTAACGTCATGAGCTACGCGATTGACTTCTTTGTACCAAAACGATCCAAACGGCTGTCCCTGCATCCACCATGGCAGACCACCGTAGTGAGACAACTGAAAACGACTAAAAGAGCCGTCCTAAAACGGTATTCAAAACATGGCGGATACACACTGCGTAATCAATATGTCCAGATCAATCAATTATATAAGAAAACTGTCAAGCGTTGTCATGTCAGCTACTTGAAAAATGTACAACGGAAATTGAAATCCAATCCGAAGTCTTTTTGGAAACACGTGAACGAGCAAAGGAAGGAGTCTGAGTTACCTTCTGTAATGAAGTTTGGAGAGTTTACTGGTTCGTGTAAGCGGGAAATCTGCCAGCTTTTTTCGGAAAAATTTTCTCGTGTCTTTACAAACGAAACTTTAAGCCCGCAACAAATTACACTCGCCGCGCTCAACGTTCCAGAATCTAATAATTCTTTAAATCTCATTCATATTGACGAGGATTCGATTCGGACGGCAATCGCTTGCATGAAGTCGTCTACCTCCTCTGGCCCTGACGGTTTACCGGCAGTTATATTGAAAAATTGCTCGGCTGGTGTAATTGCTCCCCTTTGTCGACTATTTCGGATGTCACTCTCTAAAGAAGTTTTTCCCAACTTATGGAAATCTTCTTTTATGTTCCCAGTGTATAAGAAAGGTGACAAAAAAGACGTGAACAATTACCGTGGCATCACATCGCTTAGTGCAGTTCCTAAACTGTTTGAAAAGGTTATTCTGGCACCGATTTTCAACCACTGCAAGCAATATATTGTTGACACTCAACATGGTTTTATGCCCAAGCGCTCCACAACCACCAACCTATTGTCATTCATGTGCTACGTGACTGATGGTATGTCAAAAGGCTTACAAACAGACGCTATTTACACCGATCTCTCTGCTGCCTTTGATATAATAAATCACAATATAACAATTGCTAAATTGGAAAGACTTGGATTCGGCTCTAGCATCCTTCGGTGGCTGCAGTCATATCTTGTAGATCGTCGTTTAGCAGTGAAAATCGGTGATCACGTTTCCAATGAGTTTATCGCTTCGTCCGGAATTCCGCAGGGTAGTCATCTCGGGCCTTTAATATTTTTACTGTATTTCAACGACGTCAACTTTACTCTAGAGGGCCCTCGTCTATCGTTTGCCGATGACGTTAAGATCTACTATTACATTCGAAGCCCAGAAGATGCAGGTTTTCTTCAACGACAGTTGTTGAGCTTCGCCGAGTGGTGTAAAGTAAACCGTATGAAATTGAATCCTGACAAATGCTCGACCATCACATTCTCGAAGAAGAAAGAGCCATTTCATTTTGATTACTTTCTGGAAGGATCCCCGATAGTCAGAACGACGTGTGTTAAAGACCTTGGTGTCTTTCTCGATGAGCAACTGACATTCAAGCAACACATCAGCTATATCGTTTCTAAAGCTTCTCGCAACCTAGGATTTGTTATGAGGATGGCTAAACATTTTACAGACGTGCACTGTTTAAAATCTCTGTTTTGCTCGCTTGTTCGTTCATCCTTGGAGCACTGTTCTGTCGTTTGGAACCCTCACTACATAAACGGAGCTCATAGAATCGAATCGATACAACGCAGATTCATTCGCTTCGCCCTACGGCGCTTACCGTGGAACAATCCTCACCAACTACCAAGCTACGAAAGTCGCGGGTTATTAATCGGTCTCGATACACTACAAGTTCGTCGAGATGTGGCACGTGCTTCACTGATAGCGGATGTTTTGACCGATAGGATTGACTGCCCTGCTTTGCTCCGCGAAATTAATATCAACGTCCGACCCCGGGCTCTTCGCAACAGTGCATTTCTTCGACTTCCTTTACGACGAACTAACTACGGTGCTAACAATGCTATTATTGGCTTGCAGAGATCATTCAACCGCGTTTCATCAGGATTTGACTTCAATCTATCACGCAGTAGGATACTTGGAAATTTTTTATATATTACTAGAAATTATCATTAGGACCATATTGTGTCTGTTGATTATACCTAAATAAATAAATAAATAAATAAATATTTGTGCTAACTGTAGCATTTGTACTTGGCACTGTTGAAGTTTAACACACTTGTCTGTAAACATAGCATGGAGGTTTTCTAACGATACTGCTGGTTGATTTTGCTCTTGGATACGATTGGTGGTGCACTGGTTCTCATAAATCCCGGGGGGATTCGAGGATTTTCTCCTGATTAACAGCGTGTTTGGTTCAAGTTCCAACCCCATGGTTGCATGTTCAGAAATTGCTGGTGGAAAGTTTTCGGGTGTAACGGCAGGGACTTTATCCTTCTTCCTTCCCGGCTGGTTCGATGATGATGCTTGTTTTCTGATTTGTTAACATTCGTTACGTTTCGGGCACTAACATTTCGGGTGACATTGGAAACACAGCGATTGGATCCAGCTTGTCGTGGTTCCGAAGTTCAGCTGCTATTTCATCTTTGTTCATACTAGGCAAGCCGCGGATTACGGCTTTGAATGGTTTTTCTGCTTGCACATCGTGTGTGAAAAACACTGCTTGTAATTGTTTCAGATATGTCATAGTGCGATCATAATCACTCTTCGTTTTTGTTACCACTTTGATACCAATTCAGCACAGTTTAAAATCTGCTGCAATATTTGTTAACTTGAGATCCTTAGCCAGCTTTTCAAGTGAAACCGATTTCACCATCAGCGGGAGCATCTTTTGATTGACCACTTCTGTCTCTCTCTCTCGTCGATTTCATCGATATTTCCACCGAAGCCATTCATTTCCCTATTATTTGTAGCAGTTTGGTTCTGTTCACTTAGTGCTTCAATAATAGATTCCGGTTTTCCCTGTTTTTGCTGTCGTTTCGGTTCAGCTTGTCGCGGACTTATCGAAAAATGTTTATTGTTCGACCGGTTGCTCGATCTTCGGTTGCGTTTTTACTTCATCGGGGCGTTGCGCTAATCAAACTCTTTGCTTTAACTTCGCAACACTCGTTGTGTGATTACTGCGTGCTTTTCGTTTCACAGCTCATACTCAACTGAAGCTATAGAAATAATTTGGCTTATTTTTATGGAATTACTTGCTTCCATAGTTTCGCTTTTGTATTGACTTTTGCTGACTGACGCTTTTGCATTGACTGACCAGAAAGCCAAGGAGTATCTCAATCGCTATTGTAGCTAATTTTCCAACTTGTTTGCTTCGGAAAAGCCATTCAGAGCCGTTGTTCGTGGTTTATCTTTGATCAATGGTTACGACATCGCATCGGAGCTGTTCGATCGCTACCGATTGCTGTTTTTCCAATGACCAAGATGGATGTCAACAAGTTTCAAGATTGCTTGTATCTTGTTCACTTCACGTAAGGTACAGTGGCACTGAACGCATTGAAAGGCGTTATATCTATCTACAGCATAATTGGCACTACGTACGCGTTGTTTGACACGGTTTATTTCAAATCAAGATGCAGGAACTGCGTCCATTTACATGTAGCTGCCTTGTTGAAGGAGCCGTCGCATGAAAGTGCATCCACTGTGGGGAAGAACATCGAGCAACTGATGAGCAGTGTCGTAAGCGTAAGGACTACGAACATATTCGCAAATTGGTTCGCAAAACCATCAACCTGGTAGAAAACCGAACAAGGGGCCGGCCTTCAACAACAACGATTTTCCTTCGCTGCAGTCAAACCAGTCAGCACAGAAACTTCCGTCTCAGTTCAATCCTGTGAATCCTTGGTCATCGAGGTTCCAAACAAGATAAGGCCATGGAATGCCCCCGGATTAATGCAGAAAAACCTCGAGTTGAGCGAATTTTTAGAACAACAAGCAATCGACCAGGTAGTTCGCATCAAAAAACATCTAAACCACGGAATCAATTTCAGTCTTTCTGGGTTGAACATCGTTAGACTAGATCGAACCCACTAGGTGGAGGAGGTGTCGAACTAGCAATCAGAAAAGCGATTAAATACGTGATTCCGCCGCATTTTCGAAGCTATTAGTATCGAGGTATCATCCGATGCTGGGAAAGTTCTATTTATTGCTCAATGCTCGTGACGAATGAATCCAATTTAAAGTCACGTAAATCTCTGACTCATTGCTACGACGGCGATTGGATGGCTAGAATATTCAAAAATAATCTCGCAAAGTTAACTAGGAGTGGCATGAAGTTCGCCTTAGCTTGCGATTTGAACACTAGTCGTGGAGAAACAGTCGCAGAAATTAAAACAGCTGCCTTCTGTTTGATGACTTGTAGCTGGATTAACCGTTCACGCTCCATACCAATCGACATACCTTTCACCTGCTAATATTTCTCCTACCTTGGACATCCTCCTATTAAATATTGATTTTCTCAGTCAGCAAAAAACAATCAGTGATTCCAGTTCAGATCACTTTCCAGTTGCTTTCCAAATCGGTGACGGATTTAATTCGGGTTCACGGGGAACACTTTCAACAACCAACTGACCAGCACATCCACGCACCGCTGGATTCCCCCGTGGAAATCGACATAACCATCTCCAAACCCCAAGAATCACTTAACATTGAGCAATTCCTACCGACCAGCGGGTAGGAACCTCTCTCCAAATTGATAATTCTACGAAATATCTTATTCGTCTCTGGAGACAATGTCAACGAACAGTTGGTCTTGTCAAAAAGATCATCTATAACAATTTCACTAGGGTTATTCAGGCTACGCTGGTTGACCTGATAACTAGTGATTTTGATAAAAAAATTCAAAAAAATCTCTCCTAATTCAAAGCCCTTCTAATAAAATGGCGAGGTGCTTTAGAAAAAATCAAATCGAATCCCTTCTCTGGTTCCGCCCGAGTGTGTAGATGATAAGAAAATTGTATTGATAATACCTGCAGACAAGGCAAACGAACTGAGGCGTCAGTTTGTGTGTTCTCACAACTTGAGACTCAACCTCGTTAGCCCAAACGAAAGAGTCGTTGACGACGGCGTGGCCGAAGTTGATGTATTGGACAGTTAAGTCCCAGAAGAAAACATAGGTCAGATGAGTTGAAATCTGTTATGATAAATTCTTAAAACATTTCCAACTTCAAACTAAAGCAATTGAGTTTTCGCTCTTTGGAACATCGAGAAACCGTTAAACAATGTGGGACACGATGGCCTGGTGTTTAAGCTGGATCGATATAATTGAAATGAAATAGATGAGCTTCGGAATTGGAAGGATTTCAAAATAGTTTTTGACTACTTAACATGAATCTGGCAATTTAATTAGTGAAACTCGTTTTATGATGAAAGTAATTTTAGGGGACACTTAAGGAAAAATCGAGTTTTGTCTTTCTCTATAGAAAGGTATTAGAATTGCTGGAAAAACCGACTTTCGAACGGACCCTCGGAGACCCATAGTGTTGTATACCATTCGAATTCGAATGGAATAAGTGATGTAACCGATAAAACGCGTTGATTTTTTACCGCGCAAGTTTCTCAGTGATGGCTGAACCGATTTTAACAAACTTATGCTCGTTTGAAAGCTACTATTGAGCCATTGATCAAGTTCGAATATCAAATGGCTGTGGCTTTTGGTTTCGGAGATATGGTATACGTGACGTAACCGACAAAACGCGTTGTTTTTTACCGGTCTAATGTATATAAAGGTGCTAATCTTTTGGGATCACCTCTAATTTCGTAAAGTGCTATTGTTCAAAAGTTTAAGCACCTCGAAAAAAGTCCTCATGCCAAATCCTCATGATCTAAATCGGACATTGGTAAGGGGTGCTACCCAGCGGTTAAAGTTTGAAAATTTTCGATCTTCAAAAAGCACCATAGGGGAGTACATGAAATTTCCGAAATCGAAAATTTTTTTTTATGCCGAAAATCTTAAATTTGCATGAAACGTCGAGATTTATTGTTATCTTAAATTTTTTTTTTAAATCGACTTTCTGGGACTTTGATAGTCTCAGAAAGTCCCAGAAATTTTGATAGTCCCAGAAAGTCGACTTAAAAAAAAATTTTTTTTCGAGGTTACACTAAATCTTGACGTTTCATGCAATTCTAAGACTTTTTTACCTTTTTACATATATATAAAAAATAGGTATAGAATTCGCTCAAACTTTTGAAAATTTTTCCGAGGCCCGGAGGGCCGAATGACATATACCAATCGATTCAGCTCGACGAACTGAGCAAATGTCTGTGTGTGTATGTGTGTGTCTGTATGTGTGTTGTCAACTAAGAGGCCGAGATCTCAGAGATGGCTGGATCGATTTTGATCAAACTAGTCGCAAATGAAAGGTCTCCTCATCACCCAAAACGCTATTGAATGGTTTTGAGATCGGATGTTTACTTTTTGAGTTATTCGAAGTTTTATGTCAAAATTTTCAGTTTTTTGACAGTATCTGTCACAATTGACCTTGAAAACAGAATATGTTTTCAGACTTAGATTCCGCACGATAATACCTATTCAACAAGCCATAGATTGTTAAAATCCGTCCATTTTTAACGGAGACATCGAAATTTTTGTGTAAACGGCTTTTCCCCCTATTCCAGCAGTAGGAGTTTTGAGCGCTGTATGACAAAGCAATGCTTGGGAGCAACGGAAAACACGAGTTTTTATTTTGTTACATACAATTGTTTCTAAGTACAAAAAGACTGTGTACAGCATCCTTTTTCATGACAATTTGCCTCGGACCGATTTTAGCACGGATCGTTTTTGGCAACATAATCGTTCGAATATGACATATATAAACCAGATGATGGCAGATTTTTTTTAATTATATTGTTTTGAACTACTTACAGCAATAAAAGCTGGAAGAACATAACATCCATATACCATTCGAATCAGTTCGTCGAGATCAGCAAATGCGTGTGTGACAAATAATTTCACTCAATTTTCTCTGAAAATTTCTTTTCTAAAAATTCAGATTCATACGAAAATTCGTATGCTCCCAAACAAAGTTCCTGAATTATGTTTGGTTCCGACCTCTGGTTCCGGAACTACAGGATGATATATGAAACGAAATCAAAATTGTGTAACTCATTCTTCTCGTAGATGGCTGAACCGATCTAAGATTCAAATGAAATCTAAGAATCATCTAAAATGCAAATGAAAAGTTTCAAGATTCTTTAAAACATCTTGCTCTTCAGTCAGATCCAACTTCCGGTTTCGGGGATACAGGGTGATTAGTATAAAAATGTCTATTCCACATAAATTAATCAGGTTTATCGGGTTAGCAGATTTGGATAGTCGATAAAAAAATTAACTTTTTTCAGTTTTAGTGGTATTCAGTTGTCGATTCAGAAGGCACCTAAAAATTTAATTCGTGCTATGATTTCTCAAAGGTGTCTTCACTGATTTTCAAATATTTTGAAACAAATGTAAACTATACAGCTATTCAGGTGAATTTATCTGACTTCGGCCATACCGATTTTAGAATTCCGGTTCCAGTATAAAATCGTTTCTCAAAGCTCAATCGTTTTCTCAAAAAAGCCTAATCAAATTTCAGAAACAAAAATTCAAATTGAATTAAACTTATATACAAAATTAATTAGTTTTATACATACATACAAAAATTGATGAATTTTATCCAATTAAGCTTCAAAGTTGTACTCAAAACTGTAATTTATTCGTCATATGGCCATACGAATCGGTTTGGTTTATGCTGGTTCCTGAATACCGGCTCTGGAAGTACCTTAAATTACCGTAAACTCTAAAGTAAAACTTACATATCATGGCATGTTTAATCGATTATCACACTTCTAGATTTAAATTCGATTGTATTTGCAGTTTCGACATTACAGAGTAATGAGTGATTACAATCTCAAATTGTCGCTTAAAACGACGGTCATTAAAATAATGTAATATTCATGCAAAAAACACATGCGGATTGATAAAAAAGGTATCATCTCACTGCTAGGTGGATTAATCACGTTTTGCCTTTCTCATATAGAAAGGTTATGCAATCACTTGAAAAACCGACTAGTGAAAATTGGCCCGGAGGGCCAAGTGTCATATACCATTCGACTCAGTTCATAGAGCTGAGCAATGTCTGTGTGTGTGTGTGTGTGTGTGTGTGTGTGTGTGTGTGTGTGTGTGTGTGTGTGTGTGTGTGTGTGTGTGTGTGTGTGTGTGTGTGTGTGTGTGTGTGTGTGTGTGTGTGTGTGTGTGTGTGTGTGTGTGTGTGTGTGTGTGTGTGTGTGTGTGTGTGTGTGTGTGTGTGTGTGTGTGTGTGTGTGTGTGTGTGTGTGTGTGTGTGTGTGTGTGTGTGTGTGTGTGTGTGTGTGTGTGTGTGTGTGTGTGTGTGTGTGTGTGTGTGTGTGTGTGTGTGTGTGTGTGTGTGTGTGTGTGTGTGTGTATGTATGTGTGTGTGTGTGTATGTGTCAAATAATCTCACTAGGTTTTCTCGGAAATGGCTAAACCGATTTTGACAAACTAGGATTCAAATGAAAGGTCTCGTAGTCCCATACGGAATTCCTGAATTTCATCCGGATCCGACTTCCGGTTCCGAAATTATAGGGTAAAGTGTGTTCAATATTGTACACCGTCACTTAAACCGGCGAAGCAAAAAACGTGAAAATTTTTCTAAACTGGTCTCAAAACTACACAAATCGATAGTCATTATCACTAGGCAACTAAACAAACCGATTCCGGCTATCCTGGTTCCCGGTATCCGGTTCCGGAAGTTCCGGAAATAGTGGCCATATATACCAAAATGGTTCTCACTCACTTTTCTCAGCGATGGTTTGACCGATTTTCACAAACTTAGATTCAAATGAAAGGTCTTCCGGTCCCATACGAAATTCCTGAATTTCATCCGGATCCGACTTCCGGTTCCGGAATTATAGGGTAAAGCGTGTTCAATATTGTACACCGTCACTTAAACCGGCGAAGCAAACAACGTGAAATTTTTTCTAAACTGGTCTCAAAACTACACAAATCGATAGTCATTACCATTAGGCAACTAAACAAACCGATTCCGGCTATCCTGGTTCCCGGTATCCGGTTCCGGAAGTTCCGGAAATAGTGGCCATATATACCAAAATGGTTCTCACTCACTTTTCTCAGCGATGGTTTGACCGATTTTCACAAACTTAGATTCAAATGAAAGGTCTTCCGGTCCCATACGAAATTCCTGAATTTCATCCGGATCCGACTTCCGGTTCCGGAATTATAGGGTAAAGCGTGTTCAATATTGTACACCGTCACTTAAACCGGCGAAGCAAAAAACGTGAAAATTTATCTAAACTGGTCTCAAAACTACACAAATCGATAGTCATTATCACTAGGCAACTAAACAAACCGATTCCGGCTATCCTGGTTCCCGGTATCCGGTTCCGGAAGTTCCGGAAATAGTGGCCATATATACCAAAATGGTTCTCACTCACTTTTCTCAGCGATGGTTTGACCGATTTTCACAAACTTAGATTCAAATGAAAGGTCTTCCGGTCCCATACGAAATTCCTGAATTTCATCCGGATCCGACTTCCGGTTCCGGAATTATAGGGTAAAGCGTGTTCAATATTGTACACCGTCACTTAAACCGGCGAAGCAAACAACGTGAAATTTTTTCTAAACTGGTCTCAAAACTACACAAATCGATAGTCATTACCATTAGGCAACTAAACAAACCGATTCCGGCTATCCTGGTTCCCGGTATCCGGTTCCGGAAGTTCCGGAAATAGTGGCCATATATACCAAAATGGTTCTCACTCACTTTTCTCAGCGATGGTTTGACCGATTTTCACAAACTTAGATTCAAATGAAAGGTCTTCCGGTCCCATACGAAATTCCTGAATTTCATCCGGATCCGACTTCCGGTTCCGGAATTATAGGGTAAAGCGTGTTCAATATTGTACACCGTCACTTAAACCGGCGAAGCAAAAAACGTGAAAATTTATCTAAACTGGTCTCAAAACTACACAAATCGATAGTCATTACCATTAGGCAACTAAACAAACCGATTCCGGCTATCCTGGTTCCCGGTATCCGGTTCCGGAAGTTCCGGAAATAGTGGCCATATATACCAAAATGGTTCTCACTCACTTTTCTCAGCGATGGTTTGACCGATTTTCACAAACTTAGATTCAAATGAAAGGTCTTCCGGTCCCATACGAAATTCCTGAATTTCATCCGGATCCGACTTCCGGTTCCGGAATTATAGGGTAAAGCGTGTTCAATATTGTACACCGTCACTTAAACCGGCGAAGCAAAAAACGTGAAAATTTTTCTAAACTGGTCTCAAAACTACACAAATCGATAGTCATTTCCATTAGGCAACTAAACAAACCGATTCCGGCTATCCTGGTTCCCGGTATCCGGTTCCGGAAGTTCCGGAAATAGTGGTCATATATACCAAAATGGTTCTCACTCACTTTTCTCAGCGATGGTTTGACCGATTTCCACAAACTTAGAGTCAAATGAAAGGTCTTCCGGTCCCATACGGAATTCCTGAATTTCATCCGGATCCGACTTCCGGTTCCGGAATTATAGGGTAAAGCGTGTTCAATATTGTACACCGTCACTTAAACCGGCGAAGCAAAAAACGTGAAAATTTTTCTAAACTGGTCTCAAAACTACACAAATCGATAGTCATTACCATTAGGCAACTAAACAAACCGATTTCGGCTATCCTGGTTCCCGGTATCCGGTTCCGGAAGTTCCGGAAATAGTGGTCATATATACCAAAACGGTTCTCACTCACTTTTCTCAGCGATGATTTGACCGATTTCCACAAACTTAGAGTCAAATGAAAGGTCTCCCGGTCCCATACGGAATTCCTGAATTTCATCCGGATCCGACTTCCGGTTCCGAAATTATAGGGTAAAGTGTGTTCAATATTGTACACCGTCACTTAAACCGGCGAAGCAAAAAACGTGAAAATTTTTCTAAACTGGTCTCAAAACTACACAAATCGATAGTCATTATCACTAGGCAACTAAACAAACCGATTCCGGCTATTCTGGTTCCCGGTATCCGGTTCCGGAAGTTCCGGAAATAGTGGTCATATATACCAAAATGGTTCTCACTCACTTTTCTCAGCGATGGTTTGACCGATTTCCACAAACTTAGATTCAAATGAAAGGTCTCCCGGTCCCATACGGAATTCCTGAATTTCATCCGGATCCGACTTCCGGTTCCGAAATTATAGGGTAAAGTGTGTTCAATATTGTACACCGTCACTTAAACCGGCGAAGCAAAAAACGTGAAAATTTTTCTAAACTGGTCTCAAAACTACACAAATCGATAGTCATTATCACTAGGCAACTAAACAAACCGATTCCGGCTATCCTGGTTCCCGGTATCCGGTTCCGGAAGTTCCGGAAATAGTGGTCATATATACCAAAATGGTTCTCACTCATTTTTCTCAGCGATGGTTTGACCGATTGCCACAAACTAGGAAAAAAAATGAAAGGTCTTCCGGTCCCATACGGAATTCCTGAATTTCATCCGGATCCGACTTCCGGTTCCGAAATTATAGGGTAAAGTGTGTTCAATATTGTACACCGTCACTTAAACCGGCGAAGCAAAAAACGTGAAAATTTTTCTAAACTGGTCTCAAAACTACACAAATCGATAGTCATTATCAGTAGGCAACTAAACAAACCGATTCCGGCTATCCTGGTTCACGGTATCCGGTTCCGGAAGTATCGGAAATAGTGGTCATATATACCAAAATGGTTCTCACTCACTTTTCTCAGCGATGGTTTGACCGATTTCCACAAACTTAGATTCAAATGAAAGGTCTCCCGGTCCCATACGGAATTCCTGAATTTCATCCGGATCCGACTTCCGGTTCCGAAATTATAGGGTAAAGTGTGTTCAATATTGTACACCGTCACTTAAACCGGCGAAGCAAAAAACGTGAAAATTTTTCTAAACTGGTCTCAAAACTACACAAATCGATAGTCATTATCACTAGGCAACTAAACAAACCGATTCTGGCTATCCTGGTTCCCGGTATCCGGTTCCGGAAGTTCCGGAAATAGTGGCCATATATAACAAAATGGTTCTCACTCACTTTTCTCAGCGATGGTTTGACCGATTTTTCACAAAGATTCAAATGAAAGGTCTCCCGGTCCCATACGGAATTCCTGAATTTCATCCAGATCCGACTTCCGGTTCCGGAATTATAGGGTAAAGCGTGTTCAATATTGTACACCGTCACTTAAACCGGCGAAGCAAAAAACGTGAAAATTTTTCTAAACTGGTCTCAAAACTACACAAATCGATAGTCATTATCAGTAGGCAACTAAACAAACCGATTCCGGCTATCCTGGTTCACGGTATCCGGTTCCGGAAGTATCGGAAATAGTGGTCATATATACCAAAATGGTTCTCACTCACTTTTCTCAGCGATGGTTTGACCGATTTCCACAAACTTAGATTCAAATGAAAGGTCTCCCGGTCCCATACGGAATTCCTGAATTTCATCCGGATCCGACTTCCGGTTCCGAAATTATAGGGTAAAGTGTGTTCAATATTGTACACCGTCACTTAAACCGGCGAAGCAAAAAACGTGAAAATTTTTCTAAACTGGTCTCAAAACTACACAAATCGATAGTCATTATCACTAGGCAACTAAACAAACCGATTCTGGCTATCCTGGTTCCCGGTATCCGGTTCCGGAAGTTCCGGAAATAGTGGCCATATATAACAAAATGGTTCTCACTCACTTTTCTCAGCGATGGTTTGACCGATTGCCACAAACTAGGAAAAAAAATGAAAGGTCTTCCGGTCCCATACGGAATTCCTGAATTTCATCCGGATCCGACTTCCGGTTCCGAAATTATAGGGTAAAGTGTGTTCAATATTGTACACCGTCACTTAAACCGGCGAAGCAAAAAACGTGAAAATTTTTCTAAACTGGTCTCAAAACTACACAAATCGATAGTCATTATCAGTAGGCAACTAAACAAACCGATTCCGGCTATCCTGGTTCACGGTATCCGGTTCCGGAAGTATCGGAAATAGTGGTCATATATACCAAAATGGTTCTCACTCACTTTTCTCAGCGATGGTTTGACCGATTTCCACAAACTTAGATTCAAATGAAAGGTCTCCCGGTCCCATACGGAATTCCTGAATTTCATCCGGATCCGACTTCCGGTTCCGAAATTATAGGGTAAAGCGTGTTCAATATTGTACACCGTCACTTAAACCGGCGAAGCAAAAAACGTGAAAATTTTTCTAAACTGGTCTCAAAACTACACAAATCGATAGTCATTATCAGTAGGCAACTAAACAAACCGATTCCGGCTATCCTGGTTCACGGTATCCGGTTCCGGAAGTATCGGAAATAGTGGTCATATATACCAAAATGGTTCTCACTCACTTTTCTCAGCGATGGTTTGACCGATTTCCACAAACTTAGATTCAAATGAAAGGTCTCCCGGTCCCATACGGAATTCCTGAATTTCATCCGGATCCGACTTCCGGTTCCGAAATTATAGGGTAAAGTGTGTTCAATATTGTACACCGTCACTTAAACCGGCGAAGCAAAAAACGTGAAAATTTTTCTAAACTGGTCTCAAAACTACACAAATCGATAGTCATTATCACTAGGCAACTAAACAAACCGATTCTGGCTATCCTGGTTCCCGGTATCCGGTTCCGGAAGTTCCGGAAATAGTGGCCATATATAACAAAATGGTTCTCACTCACTTTTCTCAGCGATGGTTTGACCGATTTTTCACAAAGATTCAAATGAAAGGTCTCCCGGTCCCATACGGAATTCCTGAATTTCATCCAGATCCGACTTCCGGTTCCGGAATTATAGGGTAAAGCGTGTTCAATATTGTACACCGTCACTTAAACCGGCGAAGCAAAAAACGTGAAAATTTTTCTAAACTGGTCTCAAAACTACACAAATCGATAGTCATTATCAGTAGGCAACTAAACAAACCGATTCCGGCTATCCTGGTTCATGGTATCCGGTTCCGGAAGTATCGGAAATAGTGGTCATATATACCAAAATGGTTCTCACTCACTTTTCTCAGCGATGGTTTGACCGATTTCCACAAACTTAGATTCAAATGAAAGGTCTCCCGGTCCCATACGGAATTCCTGAATTTCATCCGGATCCGACTTCCGGTTCCGAAATTATAGGGTAAAGTGTGTTCAATATTGTACACCGTCACTTAAACCGGCGAAGCAAAAAACGTGAAAATTTTTCTAAACTGGTCTCAAAACTACACAAATCGATAGTCATTATCACTAGGCAACTAAACAAACCGATTCTGGCTATCCTGGTTCCCGGTATCCGGTTCCGGAAGTTCCGGAAATAGTGGTCATATATACCAAAATGGTTCTCACTCACTTTTCTCAGCGATGGTTTGACCGATTGCCACAAACTAGGAAAAAAAATGAAAGGTCTTCCGGTCCCATACGGAATTCCTGAATTTCATCCGGATCCGACTTCCGGTTCCGAAATTATAGGGTAAAGTGTGTTCAATATTGTACACCGTCACTTAAACCGGCGAAGCAAAAAACGTGAAAATTTTTCTAAACTGGTCTCAAAACTACACAAATCGATAGTCATTATCAGTAGGCAACTAAACAAACCGATTCCGGCTATCCTGGTTCACGGTATCCGGTTCCGGAAGTATCGGAAATAGTGGCCATATATACCAAAATGGTTCTCACTCATTTTTCTCAGCGATGGTTTGACCGATTGCCACAAACTAGGAAAAAAAATGAAAGGTCTTCCGGTCCCATACGGAATTCCTGAATTTCATCCGGATCCGACTTCCGGTTCCGAAATTATAGGGTAAAGTGTGTTCAATATTGTAAACCGTCACTTAAACCGGCGAAGCAAAAAACGTGAAAATTTTTCTAAACTGGTCTCAAAACTACACAAATCGATAGTCATTATCACTAGGCAACTAAACAAACCGATTCCGGCTATCCTGGTTCCCGGTATCCGGTTCCGGAAGTTCCGGAAATAGTGGTCATATATACCAAAATGGATCTTACTCACTTTTCTCAGCGATGGTTTGACCGATTTTTCACAAAGATTCAAATGAAAGGTCTCCCGGTGCCATACGGAATTCCTGAATTTCATCCAGATCCGACTTCCGGTTCCGGAATTATAGGGTAAAGCGTGTTCAATATTGTACACCGTCACTTAAACCGGCGAAGCAAAAAACGTGAAAATTTTTCTAAACTGGTCTCAAAACTACACAAATCGATAGTCATTATCACTAGGCAACTAAACAAACCGATTCTGGCTATCCTGGTTCCCGGTATCCGGTTCCGGAAGTTCCGGAAATAGTGGTCATATATACCAAAATGGTTCTCACTCACTTTTCTCAGCGATGGTTTGACCGATTGCCACAAACTAGGAAAAAAAATGAAAGGTCTTCCGGTCCCATACGGAATTCCTGAATTTCATCCGGATCCGACTTCCGGTTCCGAAATTATAGGGTAAAGTGTGTTCAATATTGTACACCGTCACTTAAACCGGCGAAGCAAAAAACGTGAAAATTTTTCTAAACTGGTCTCAAAACTACACAAATCGATAGTCATTATCACTAGGCAACTAAACAAACCGATTCCGGCTATCCTGGTTCCCGGTATCCGGTTCCGGAAGTTCCGGAAATAGTGGTCATATATACCAAAATGGTTCTCACTCATTTTTCTCAGCGATGGTTTGACCGATTGCCACAAACTAGGAAAAAAAATGAAAGGTCTTCCGGTCCCATACGGAATTCCTGAATTTCATCCGGATCCGACTTCCGGTTCCGAAATTATAGGGTAAAGTGTGTTCAATATTGTAAACCGTCACTTAAACCGGCGAAGCAAAAAACGTGAAAATTTTTCTAAACTGGTCTCAAAACTACACAAATCGATAGTCATTATCACTAGGCAACTAAACAAACCGATTCCGGCTATCCTGGTTCCCGGTATCCGGTTCCGGAAGTTCCGGAAATAGTGGTCATATATACCAAAATGGATCTTACTCACTTTTCTCAGCGATGGTTTGACCGATTTTTCACAAAGATTCAAATGAAAGGTCTCCCGGTGCCATACGGAATTCCTGAATTTCATCCAGATCCGACTTCCGGTTCCGGAATTATAGGGTAAAGCGTGTTCAATATTGTACACCGTCACTTAAACCGGCGAAGCAAAAAACGTGAAAATTTTTCTAAACTGGTCTCAAAACTACACAAATCGATAGTCATTATCAGTAGGCAACTAAACAAACCGATTCCGGCTATCCTGGTTCCCGGTATCCGGTTCCGGAAGTTCCGGAAATAGTGGTCATATATACCAAAATGGTTCTCACTCACTTTTCTCAGCGATGGTTTGACCGATTTCCACAAACTTAGAGTCAAATGAAAGGTCTTCCAGTCCCATACGGAATTCCTGAATTTCATCCGGATCCGACTTCCGGTTCTGGAATTATATTGTAAAGTGTGTTCAATATTGTAAACCATCACTTAAACCGGCGAAGCAAAAAACGTGAAAATTTTTCTAAACTGGTCTCAAAACTACACAAATCGATAGTCATTATCACTAGGTAACTAAACAAACCGATTCCGACTATCCTGGTTCCCGGTATCCGATTCCGGAAGTACCGGAAATAGTGGTCATATATACCAAAATGGTTCTCACTCACTTTTCTCAGCGATGGTTTGACCGATTTCCACAAACTTAGATTCAAATGAAAGGTCTCCTGGTCCCATACGGAATTCCTGAATTTCATCCGGATCCGACTTCCGGTTCCGAAATTATAGGGTAAAGTGTGTTCAATATTGTACACCGTCACTTAAACCGGCGAAGCAAAAAACGTGAAAATTTTTCTAAACTGGTCTCAAAACTACACAAATCGATAGTCATTATCACTAGGCAACTAAACAAACCGATTCCGGCTATCCTGGTTCCCGGTATCCGGTTCCGGAAGTTCCGGAAATAGTGGCCATATATACCAAAATGGTTCTCACTCACTTTTCTCAGCGATGGTTTGACCGATTTTCACAAACTTAGATTCAAATGAAAGGTCTTCCGGTCCCATACGAAATTCCTGAATTTCATCCGGATCCGACTTCCGGTTCCGGAATTATAGGGTAAAGCGTGTTCAATATTGTACACCGTCACTTAAACCGGCGAAGCAAACAACGTGAAATTTTTTCTAAACTGGTCTCAAAACTACACAAATCGATAGTCATTACCATTAGGCAACTAAACAAACCGATTCCGGCTATCCTGGTTCCCGGTATCCGGTTCCGGAAGTTCCGGAAATAGTGGCCATATATACCAAAATGGTTCTCACTCACTTTTCTCAGCGATGGTTTGACCGATTTTCACAAACTTAGATTCAAATGAAAGGTCTTCCGGTCCTTTACGAAATTCCTGAATTTCATCCGGATCCGACTTCCGGTTCCGGAATTATAGGGTAAAGCGTGTTCAATATTGTACACCGTCACTTAAACCGGCGAAGCAAAAAACGTGAAAATTTATCTAAACTGGTCTCAAAACTACACAAATCGATAGTCATTACCATTAGGCAACTAAACAAACCGATTCCGGCTATCCTGGTTCCCGGTATCCGGTTCCGGAAGTTCCGGAAATAGTGGCCATATATACCAAAATGGTTCTCACTCACTTTTCTCAGCGATGGTTTGACCGATTTTCACAAACTTAGATTCAAATGAAAGGTCTTCCGGTCCCATACGAAATTCCTGAATTTCATCCGGATCCGACTTCCGGTTCCGGAATTATAGGGTAAAGCGTGTTCAATATTGTACACCGTCACTTAAACCGGCGAAGCAAAAAACGTGAAAATTTTTCTAAACTGGTCTCAAAACTACACAAATCGATAGTCATTTCCATTAGGCAACTAAACAAACCGATTCCGGCTATCCTGGTTCCCGGTATCCGGTTCCGGAAGTTCCGGAAATAGTGGTCATATATACCAAAATGGTTCTCACTCACTTTTCTCAGCGATGGTTTGACCGATTTCCACAAACTTAGAGTCAAATGAAAGGTCTTCCGGTCCCATACGGAATTCCTGAATTTCATCCGGATCCGACTTCCGGTTCCGGAATTATAGGGTAAAGCGTGTTCAATATTGTACACCGTCACTTAAACCGGCGAAGCAAAAAACGTGAAAATTTTTCTAAACTGGTCTCAAAACTACACAAATCGATAGTCATTACCATTAGGCAACTAAACAAACCGATTTCGGCTATCCTGGTTCCCGGTATCCGGTTCCGGAAGTTCCGGAAATAGTGGTCATATATACCAAAACGGTTCTCACTCACTTTTCTCAGCGATGATTTGACCGATTTCCACAAACTTAGAGTCAAATGAAAGGTCTCCCGGTCCCATACGGAATTCCTGAATTTCATCCGGATCCGACTTCCGGTTCCGAAATTATAGGGTAAAGTGTGTTCAATATTGTACACCGTCACTTAAACCGGCGAAGCAAAAAACGTGAAAATTTTTCTAAACTGGTCTCAAAACTACACAAATCGATAGTCATTATCACTAGGCAACTAAACAAACCGATTCCGGCTATTCTGGTTCCCGGTATCCGGTTCCGGAAGTTCCGGAAATAGTGGTCATATATACCAAAATGGTTCTCACTCACTTTTCTCAGCGATGGTTTGACCGATTTCCACAAACTTAGATTCAAATGAAAGGTCTCCCGGTCCCATACGGAATTCCTGAATTTCATCCGGATCCGACTTCCGGTTCCGAAATTATAGGGTAAAGTGTGTTCAATATTGTACACCGTCACTTAAACCGGCGAAGCAAAAAACGTGAAAATTTTTCTAAACTGGTCTCAAAACTACACAAATCGATAGTCATTATCACTAGGCAACTAAACAAACCGATTCCGGCTATCCTGGTTCCCGGTATCCGGTTCCGGAAGTTCCGGAAATAGTGGTCATATATACCAAAATGGTTCTCACTCATTTTTCTCAGCGATGGTTTGACCGATTGCCACAAACTAGGAAAAAAAATGAAAGGTCTTCCGGTCCCATACGGAATTCCTGAATTTCATCCGGATCCGACTTCCGGTTCCGAAATTATAGGGTAAAGTGTGTTCAATATTGTACACCGTCACTTAAACCGGCGAAGCAAAAAACGTGAAAATTTTTCTAAACTGGTCTCAAAACTACACAAATCGATAGTCATTATCAGTAGGCAACTAAACAAACCGATTCCGGCTATCCTGGTTCACGGTATCCGGTTCCGGAAGTATCGGAAATAGTGGTCATATATACCAAAATGGTTCTCACTCACTTTTCTCAGCGATGGTTTGACCGATTTCCACAAACTTAGATTCAAATGAAAGGTCTCCCGGTCCCATACGGAATTCCTGAATTTCATCCGGATCCGACTTCCGGTTCCGAAATTATAGGGTAAAGTGTGTTCAATATTGTACACCGTCACTTAAACCGGCGAAGCAAAAAACGTGAAAATTTTTCTAAACTGGTCTCAAAACTACACAAATCGATAGTCATTATCACTAGGCAACTAAACAAACCGATTCTGGCTATCCTGGTTCCCGGTATCCGGTTCCGGAAGTTCCGGAAATAGTGGCCATATATAACAAAATGGTTCTCACTCACTTTTCTCAGCGATGGTTTGACCGATTTTTCACAAAGATTCAAATGAAAGGTCTCCCGGTCCCATACGGAATTCCTGAATTTCATCCAGATCCGACTTCCGGTTCCGGAATTATAGGGTAAAGCGTGTTCAATATTGTACACCGTCACTTAAACCGGCGAAGCAAAAAACGTGAAAATTTTTCTAAACTGGTCTCAAAACTACACAAATCGATAGTCATTATCAGTAGGCAACTAAACAAACCGATTCCGGCTATCCTGGTTCACGGTATCCGGTTCCGGAAGTATCGGAAATAGTGGTCATATATACCAAAATGGTTCTCACTCACTTTTCTCAGCGATGGTTTGACCGATTTCCACAAACTTAGATTCAAATGAAAGGTCTCCCGGTCCCATACGGAATTCCTGAATTTCATCCGGATCCGACTTCCGGTTCCGAAATTATAGGGTAAAGTGTGTTCAATATTGTACACCGTCACTTAAACCGGCGAAGCAAAAAACGTGAAAATTTTTCTAAACTGGTCTCAAAACTACACAAATCGATAGTCATTATCACTAGGCAACTAAACAAACCGATTCTGGCTATCCTGGTTCCCGGTATCCGGTTCCGGAAGTTCCGGAAATAGTGGCCATATATAACAAAATGGTTCTCACTCACTTTTCTCAGCGATGGTTTGACCGATTGCCACAAACTAGGAAAAAAAATGAAAGGTCTTCCGGTCCCATACGGAATTCCTGAATTTCATCCGGATCCGACTTCCGGTTCCGAAATTATAGGGTAAAGTGTGTTCAATATTGTACACCGTCACTTAAACCGGCGAAGCAAAAAACGTGAAAATTTTTCTAAACTGGTCTCAAAACTACACAAATCGATAGTCATTATCAGTAGGCAACTAAACAAACCGATTCCGGCTATCCTGGTTCACGGTATCCGGTTCCGGAAGTATCGGAAATAGTGGTCATATATACCAAAATGGTTCTCACTCACTTTTCTCAGCGATGGTTTGACCGATTTCCACAAACTTAGATTCAAATGAAAGGTCTCCCGGTCCCATACGGAATTCCTGAATTTCATCCGGATCCGACTTCCGGTTCCGAAATTATAGGGTAAAGCGTGTTCAATATTGTACACCGTCACTTAAACCGGCGAAGCAAAAAACGTGAAAATTTTTCTAAACTGGTCTCAAAACTACACAAATCGATAGTCATTATCAGTAGGCAACTAAACAAACCGATTCCGGCTATCCTGGTTCACGGTATCCGGTTCCGGAAGTATCGGAAATAGTGGTCATATATACCAAAATGGTTCTCACTCACTTTTCTCAGCGATGGTTTGACCGATTTCCACAAACTTAGATTCAAATGAAAGGTCTCCCGGTCCCATACGGAATTCCTGAATTTCATCCGGATCCGACTTCCGGTTCCGAAATTATAGGGTAAAGTGTGTTCAATATTGTACACCGTCACTTAAACCGGCGAAGCAAAAAACGTGAAAATTTTTCTAAACTGGTCTCAAAACTACACAAATCGATAGTCATTATCACTAGGCAACTAAACAAACCGATTCTGGCTATCCTGGTTCCCGGTATCCGGTTCCGGAAGTTCCGGAAATAGTGGCCATATATAACAAAATGGTTCTCACTCACTTTTCTCAGCGATGGTTTGACCGATTTTTCACAAAGATTCAAATGAAAGGTCTCCCGGTCCCATACGGAATTCCTGAATTTCATCCAGATCCGACTTCCGGTTCCGGAATTATAGGGTAAAGCGTGTTCAATATTGTACACCGTCACTTAAACCGGCGAAGCAAAAAACGTGAAAATTTTTCTAAACTGGTCTCAAAACTACACAAATCGATAGTCATTATCAGTAGGCAACTAAACAAACCGATTCCGGCTATCCTGGTTCATGGTATCCGGTTCCGGAAGTATCGGAAATAGTGGTCATATATACCAAAATGGTTCTCACTCACTTTTCTCAGCGATGGTTTGACCGATTTCCACAAACTTAGATTCAAATGAAAGGTCTCCCGGTCCCATACGGAATTCCTGAATTTCATCCGGATCCGACTTCCGGTTCCGAAATTATAGGGTAAAGTGTGTTCAATATTGTACACCGTCACTTAAACCGGCGAAGCAAAAAACGTGAAAATTTTTCTAAACTGGTCTCAAAACTACACAAATCGATAGTCATTATCACTAGGCAACTAAACAAACCGATTCTGGCTATCCTGGTTCCCGGTATCCGGTTCCGGAAGTTCCGGAAATAGTGGTCATATATACCAAAATGGTTCTCACTCACTTTTCTCAGCGATGGTTTGACCGATTGCCACAAACTAGGAAAAAAAATGAAAGGTCTTCCGGTCCCATACGGAATTCCTGAATTTCATCCGGATCCGACTTCCGGTTCCGAAATTATAGGGTAAAGTGTGTTCAATATTGTACACCGTCACTTAAACCGGCGAAGCAAAAAACGTGAAAATTTTTCTAAACTGGTCTCAAAACTACACAAATCGATAGTCATTATCAGTAGGCAACTAAACAAACCGATTCCGGCTATCCTGGTTCACGGTATCCGGTTCCGGAAGTATCGGAAATAGTGGCCATATATACCAAAATGGTTCTCACTCATTTTTCTCAGCGATGGTTTGACCGATTGCCACAAACTAGGAAAAAAAATGAAAGGTCTTCCGGTCCCATACGGAATTCCTGAATTTCATCCGGATCCGACTTCCGGTTCCGAAATTATAGGGTAAAGTGTGTTCAATATTGTAAACCGTCACTTAAACCGGCGAAGCAAAAAACGTGAAAATTTTTCTAAACTGGTCTCAAAACTACACAAATCGATAGTCATTATCACTAGGCAACTAAACAAACCGATTCCGGCTATCCTGGTTCCCGGTATCCGGTTCCGGAAGTTCCGGAAATAGTGGTCATATATACCAAAATGGATCTTACTCACTTTTCTCAGCGATGGTTTGACCGATTTTTCACAAAGATTCAAATGAAAGGTCTCCCGGTGCCATACGGAATTCCTGAATTTCATCCAGATCCGACTTCCGGTTCCGGAATTATAGGGTAAAGCGTGTTCAATATTGTACACCGTCACTTAAACCGGCGAAGCAAAAAACGTGAAAATTTTTCTAAACTGGTCTCAAAACTACACAAATCGATAGTCATTATCACTAGGCAACTAAACAAACCGATTCTGGCTATCCTGGTTCCCGGTATCCGGTTCCGGAAGTTCCGGAAATAGTGGTCATATATACCAAAATGGTTCTCACTCACTTTTCTCAGCGATGGTTTGACCGATTGCCACAAACTAGGAAAAAAAATGAAAGGTCTTCCGGTCCCATACGGAATTCCTGAATTTCATCCGGATCCGACTTCCGGTTCCGAAATTATAGGGTAAAGTGTGTTCAATATTGTACACCGTCACTTAAACCGGCGAAGCAAAAAACGTGAAAATTTTTCTAAACTGGTCTCAAAACTACACAAATCGATAGTCATTATCACTAGGCAACTAAACAAACCGATTCCGGCTATCCTGGTTCCCGGTATCCGGTTCCGGAAGTTCCGGAAATAGTGGTCATATATACCAAAATGGTTCTCACTCATTTTTCTCAGCGATGGTTTGACCGATTGCCACAAACTAGGAAAAAAAATGAAAGGTCTTCCGGTCCCATACGGAATTCCTGAATTTCATCCGGATCCGACTTCCGGTTCCGAAATTATAGGGTAAAGTGTGTTCAATATTGTAAACCGTCACTTAAACCGGCGAAGCAAAAAACGTGAAAATTTTTCTAAACTGGTCTCAAAACTACACAAATCGATAGTCATTATCACTAGGCAACTAAACAAACCGATTCCGGCTATCCTGGTTCCCGGTATCCGGTTCCGGAAGTTCCGGAAATAGTGGTCATATATACCAAAATGGATCTTACTCACTTTTCTCAGCGATGGTTTGACCGATTTTTCACAAAGATTCAAATGAAAGGTCTCCCGGTGCCATACGGAATTCCTGAATTTCATCCAGATCCGACTTCCGGTTCCGGAATTATAGGGTAAAGCGTGTTCAATATTGTACACCGTCACTTAAACCGGCGAAGCAAAAAACGTGAAAATTTTTCTAAACTGGTCTCAAAACTACACAAATCGATAGTCATTATCAGTAGGCAACTAAACAAACCGATTCCGGCTATCCTGGTTCCCGGTATCCGGTTCCGGAAGTTCCGGAAATAGTGGTCATATATACCAAAATGGTTCTCACTCACTTTTCTCAGCGATGGTTTGACCGATTTCCACAAACTTAGAGTCAAATGAAAGGTCTTCCAGTCCCATACGGAATTCCTGAATTTCATCCGGATCCGACTTCCGGTTCTGGAATTATATTGTAAAGTGTGTTCAATATTGTAAACCATCACTTAAACCGGCGAAGCAAAAAACGTGAAAATTTTTCTAAACTGGTCTCAAAACTACACAAATCGATAGTCATTATCACTAGGTAACTAAACAAACCGATTCCGACTATCCTGGTTCCCGGTATCCGATTCCGGAAGTACCGGAAATAGTGGTCATATATACCAAAATGGTTCTCACTCACTTTTCTCAGCGATGGTTTGACCGATTTCCACAAACTTAGATTCAAATGAAAGGTCTCCTGGTCCCATACGGAATTCCTGAATTTCATCCGGATCCGACTTCCGGTTCCGAAATTATAGGGTAAAGTGTGTTCAATATTGTACACCGTCACTTAAACCGGCGAAGCAAAAAACGTGAAAATTTTTCTAAACTGGTCTCAAAACTACACAAATCGATAGTCATTATCACTAGGCAACTAAACAAACCGATTCCGGCTATCCTGGTTCCCGGTATCCGGTTCCGGAAGTTCCGGAAATAGTGGTCATATATACCAAAATGGATCTCACTCACTTTTCTCAGCGATGGTTTGACCGATTGCCACAAACTAGGATTCAAATGAAAGGTCTTCCGGTCCCATACGAAATTCCTGAATTTCATCCGGATCCGACTTCCGGTTCCGAAATTATAGGGTAAAGTGTGTTCAATATTGTACACCGTCACTTAAACCGGCGAAGCAAAAAACGTGAAAATTTTTCTAAACTGGTCTCAAAACTACACAAATCGATAGTCATTATCACTAGGCAACTAAACAAACCGATTCCGGCTATCCTGGTTCCCGGTATCCGGTTCCGGAAGTTCCGGAAATAGTGGTCATATATACCAAAATGGATCTCACTCACTTTTCTCAGCGATGGTTTGACCGATTGCCACAAACTAGGATTCAAATGAAAGGTCTTCCGGTCCCATATAAAATTCCTGAATTTCATCCGGATCCGACTTCCGGTTCCGGAATTATAGGGTAAAGTGTGTTCAATATTGTAAACCATCACTTAAACCGGCGAAGCAAAAAACGTGAAAATTTTTCTAAACTGGTCTCAAAACTACACAAATCGATAGTCATTATCACTAGGCAACTAAACAAACCGATTCCGGCTATCCTGGTTCCCGGTATCCGATTCCGGAAGTACCGGAAATAGTGGTCATATATACCAAAATGGTTCTCACTCACTTTTCTCAGCGATGGTTTGACCGATTTCCACAAACTTAGAGTCAAATGAAAGGTCTTCCGGTCCCATATGGAATTCCTGAATTTCATCCGGATCCGACTTCCGGTTCCGAAATTATAGGGTAAAGTGTGTTCAATATTGTACACCGTCACTTAAACCGGCGAAGCAAAAAACGTGAAAATTTTTCTAAACTGGTCTCAAAACTACACAAATCGATAGTCATTATCACTAGGCAACTAAACAAACCGATTCCGGCTATCCTGGTTCCCGGTATCCGGTTCCGGAAGTTCCGGAAATAGTGGTCATATATACCAAAATGGATCTCACTCACTTTTCTCAGCGATGGTTTGACCGATTGCCACAAACTAGGATTCAAATGAAAGGTCTTCCGGTCCCATACGGAATTCCTGAATTTCATCCGGATCCGACTTCCGGTTCCGGAATTATAGGGTAAAGTGTGTTCAATATTGTACACCGTCACTTAAACCGGCGAAGCAAAAAACGTGAAAATTTTTCTAAACTGGTCTCAAAACTACACAAATCGATAGTCATTATCAGTAGGCAACTAAACAAACCGATTCCGGCTATCCTGGTTCCCGGTATCCGGTTCCGGAAGTACCGGAAATAGTGGTCATATATACCAAAATTTTTCTCACTCACTTTTCTCAGCGATGGTTAGACCGATTTCCACAAACTAATACGCAAATGAAAGGTTTCTGGTCCCATACGGAATTCCTGAATTTCATTCGGATCCGACTTCCGGTTCCGGAATTATAGGGTAAAGTGTGTTCAATATTGTACACCGTCACTTAAACCGGCGAAGCAAAAAACGTGAAAATTTTTCTAAACTGGTCTCAAAACTACACAAATCGATAGTCATTATCAGTAGGCAACTAAACAAACCGATTCCGGCTATCCTGGTTCCCGGTATCCGGTTCCGGAAGTACCGGAAATAGTGGTCATATATACCAAAATTTTTCTCACTCACTTTTCTCAGCGATGGTTAGACCGATTTCCACAAACTAATACGCAAATGAAAGGTCTTCTGGTCCCATACGGAATTCCTGAATTTCATTCGGATCCGACTTCCGAATCCGGAGTTATAGAGTGCGTACTAGAAGAGTTTGTGTGTCATGTTAGTTGGTTGCCGTACGAAGCGACTTTGACTATACCGGTTCTCGGGTTCCGGTGCCGGAAGTGCATATAATAGTGAACCCATTTCGTTCTCTTAAGGATGGCTTACGCAATCAAAGCACTGTTTTATTCTGTATGTTATGCATAAACAATCACTTGGTTTCTTTCAAAAATCGAAGAGAAAATTTTTGAATAGAATACCACAATATTATATGTACATGAGAAAGGCATCATTACACCACTAGGTGGATTAAGACAGGTTTTTTAGATTAGTGTCACTCTTCTCATACAAATAGGCAGCGCAAATGTCAAGCGCTTGGTTGGAAAAATGATGCCTACGATATAAACACTGAAAAATGCTTTCGTGAACTACTCGATTCCATCTGAATCAATTGGTGTCAAAAATGAGCTCAAATTAGTGTCACAAATTATTTAATAAAAAAAAAGTTTTTATGAGACTGTTTTGAATAAAGAGAAAGGCATTATCACACCACTAGGTGGATTAAGAATGGTTTTTACTTATTGCTCTAATCCAGTCGACATTGATCCCCAGTGCGTGGCTGCACACGGTAGGGCTGGAGACGTTTCGCTTCACTGCCCCAGTTGTAGGGTGAGTTTGGGAATCATTGCTTTAATCGACAGGCAAAATTCATCATCATCATCTATTGGTGCACTGGAGTTCACATTGTATTCTAACTAGTCTAATAGTGCCTAACGCAAACCCTGAACAATCTAGCAAAATCCATAAATATAATTGCATACATCTGGGCTATTGATATAATTTTGTCCAATATAAACCAAATATAAACAAAGGCGAATAGTTCAATGTTTATGGTCCACTATTTCTATGTTTTCCTAATACCGAATAGTATTGTTTCATGAATATCGATCGATCGATGATATTGTTAAATAAATTTGGTTACCTTGTTCCACTATTTATCTCTATGGTCGACGAATAAATGATTCCAATACCGAAAAACAATATTAGTTTACAAAAATTATTAGTTTACGGATCATTGTCAAGCAATTCGACGTACAGCGGTACAGGTTCATAAAAAAGTGTAAATTAACCAGTGTTAGTTGCGTGTGAAATTGAGCTATTTAACAATTATGTTCGACATTTTCAATTATTGCAAAGCCTTCGGTCAACCCTACTTGGACGGCGGCCCAGCTGTAAATGGCAATCATCGCTCGTCGATAGCATGAAGCATAAGTAGCTCGTTTCTTTGGCCAGTGAATCACACATTGTTTGTTCTCGCTTAAGCCGTATATACGGCACTCCAAGTAGCAATTAATTGAAGAGCGAACCTTATTCGATGAACGTGTTTATTAAATATTTTGCAAATGCCTTTCATAGCGATCGTCAGTTTGGTACGAATCAGAACATTAGATTATTGATTTGAAATCATTCTGATCTCCACATTTGAACTGGTCACCGTTATATGTACCTTCAGCATCGGAACTCTAGAACCGGTAGAATCGAAGACGGTTCGTACGGCCACCAACTAACATGACGTACAAAGTCTACTAGGTTTGATTCAAAATTTGAAGATTTTATACGATTTTGTCATTGTACTCTAAACGACGATTTAAATTTTGACCCTAAGATTGGGAATAAGGGTTTTGAGTCCAGTTTAGAAATTTTTTAACGGTTGTTGTTTCGTCGGTGTACAATATTTAACACACTATACCCTCCGGAACCGAAAGTTGGCTCCGGATAAAATTCAGTAATTCCGTATGGGACCGTGAGATCTTTTATTTGAATCTAAGTTTGTGGAAATCGTTCAAACGATCCCTGAGAAAAGTGAGTGAGATGTATTTTGGAATATATGACCTCTATTTCCGGTGCTTCCGGAACCTGAGACCGGGAACCAGGATAGCCGGAATCGGTTTGTTTAGTTGCCTACTGATAATGGCTTTCGATTTGTGTAGTTTTAAAACCAGTTTAGAGTTTTTTTTTCCGTTATTATTGTTATTATTTCTATTCATTGGTTGGATATTTTAAAGGGGGGGTTAGTGCAGAAAGTGTAACTAAAAGTTGGTCGTAAGTATAGTTATACGTGTAAAAGGATAGCATTAAAGAAGCTGGAAGTCAAATTGTTTGTATATATAAGTAAAGTTCCATAACAACTGGGTAAATTATTACCAAACTAGGCACAGGTACTTTTTACAATTCAGAGGTATAGGTATTTACCATAAAAACTATGATTTTTAGAGATCTGAGGCACACTGGCCGCAAGCAATCTGGACATGTACGAAGTATTGTTTAATCGGGTTGCCGTCTAAGTTATGTTTCACTACAACTAGAGTATTTCACGAAGCAAAACTTCGGACAACTTCGAGAATTTTTTTTCGGCTTATCTTTCCGAAGCATTTCCGAGTAACGCCGGGTCATTCAACTAGAATTTGATAAAGGAAGACAGTGTTGTACCTGCGTTTCGTTCGGCACGTCGGTTTATACACAGCACTTCTGGGCAAATAGCAGAAACTTTACGTCTGCTTAGCGGTTCAAATTGAGCTATCGAGTTTTGCATTAAGCAGTTCAATTTGAACTGCTATGCACTGATGAGTCTAAGATGAGAAACGTATACAAAATTCTAAACGATTATGTGCCATAAGCACAAAATTAGGTCGACCTTTGCATCTTCGATATTTATAGTTTTATGTTTGTGAATGATTGTTGTCCTTTAATCTACTATATACAAACCTCAAAAAATCATTTTTAGCGTTTTATTCTGCAGGAATACAGTTTTTTTCTGCTGGGAAACAGCACAAGGCCACCTTACAGTCTGGTGGGGGACCCGGTCTGATAGTTTGCCGACGATTGAACAGGATCACTAGGTAGATTCGGTAGATTCAATTGGATTTTCCACTTCTGCGTGTAGTTGATAAAAATGTCCAAACTCCTCTGGAGTAAGCTAAGCTCTTGATCTCGCAAACTTGCCTTCCTTTCACGAGAATGGCGGTATAATCCGCGAACAGTGACAGCCAGCAAAAAGGAGGAATATCCGAGGTGAAGATACTGTACAGCAATGGACCCAGGAGACTACTTTAGGGGACGCCAGCGGGAATACTGAAAGCATCGGACACTGTTCCCTGGAGTGAAACTTTGAACGATCTGTCCCGAAGATGATTTTGGTCCTGGAACGTTCAGCTCGTATAGCTTGTGAACAAGTCCATCGTGCCAAACGTTGTCAAATACTTTTCCACGTCTAGTAGAGCCATGCGGGTCGATTTCGAAATTGTGCGGTTCTATTTCACGATATTCACAATTCGCAGAAGCTGGTCTGTTGTAGAATGGCCCTTCCTAAAACGAAATTGTTCCGATAGGAGGATGTTGTTTCGGTTCGCGAAACGTACGATGCTTTCGAGAAGAAGCTTTTCGAATACTTTGCTGATCGATGATAGCAAACTTATCGGCCTATAGCTCGTATGAGACGTAGGATCCTTACCAGGCTTGAGGATTGGAGTGATTTTCGTCAACTTCCAAATAGATGGGAAATAGTTCGTCTTAAGACATTTGTTTGTTAGACAGGTGAGTGCCCGGAGTGTCAGATTTTTCATCATTAAATTAAATACACCGTCGAATCCAGAAGCCTTCATGTTCTTGGTGCTTTTAATAGCTGAGCGAACTTGGTCAACGGTTAACGGTCTTGGGTCGAGACTTCAAAACTTTACCAACTTGATGGTGATCAGCAACTAATTGCTTTTTTATCAGAGCACTAGTTCTCTAGAATTGCCTTCTATAAATATTCCGGAGACGGATGCAGTATTTGGTTTGCTCACCAGGGTGCATTTTCAAAATTTCACAACTCGTAAGTGTAACGAAATAACTTCAAATTTGTTATTTTTTCACGAAACGAATGGAAAAAGATGTAAGATTGTTGCTAATACTACGTTTAATGCGAAAACATTGTTTAAATAGTGACCAAATAGGTCCAAACACGAAACAATAAAATCAACCGAATCTTCAAATAAATCCTGTTACACGTTTGCTAACTTTAGTCTATGATAATCCATTTACGGAGACATATTGGGTCCGCAGGTTGCCATCTACGTCAAGATAGTTGAACTACACCCGGCATTATTCGACTAGTGCTTCAGTCAATGACGAATATGAGGTTCCGTTCACCCAGTCTAAACGCAGAAAAACAACTAGTTCTTCTGTGAGCATATCTGCTGTTGGACATTCGCAGTGTGAGTTTCGCTTCAAACAAAAGCGATTGCGTCATTCAGCAACTGGTCGTTTGTATTGGAGGAAAAGAAAACGAAAAGTGGACAACGATGGGGAACATTATACAAAATCAGCCGTTCTAATGGCTCTAAATTTTATCTATAGTTTTTTAGATAAGATTACTTTCTTTGCAAATCGAAGATAAAAATCATCATTTTAGTGAAAATCTAGAATAATTTGATAGGTTATGCACTTCTCGCTGTGCGGAATGCGCACCAAACGAATGCAAATAAAGCCAACATACGGCATATCAATCTCGTAGAAAATACCACCTGTAAGTCTGAATCCCGCGATTACATCATTCAGCTGCTGGTCGTTTGCGTGCGAGTAACAGAAAAAATACATTAAATCGGCCCAAAAAATGAAAAAAAATTAATTCGAAATGAAGTAGTCAACCTTAAAATTCTATACGTCGGTATTTTCGTAGCCGTTAGAACGCAGTGCGGCTTTCGCTTTAAACAAGTGTGGAATATTCATTAAAGTATGAACACAACGGATAGTATACATTTACAAATTGACAGTTCTGAGGGTTGTGATAGTGTTATAATCCGCAATTACGGTCAAATTATTTAGTTCCAAACCATTTTCAGTGTCTCTACATAGAATCTAGCAAAAGGTTAATTGGAATTCCTGATATACATTAATTACGTCCAACCACGACTCGGTGCGGAACGTTAGCGTTGTAGGGAAGGGTACACAAGCATGTGACAGATTTATTTTGTGCGCCGTTCGCCAAACGAGAAGCAACCGATTTGTCGGAATTTTGCTCGTGGAAATAACTGTCAACTGTGTTGAAAACTGGAGAAATGGTAAGTTTCGTTTCTTTTCAGAATCCAAAGCATTTTACAAAGATTTAACTATATCTGAAATGGATAATTTATTAGTAGAACAATGTTCCAAAATAAATGATTATTTTTAAAGTGATCTGCCCCTTGTCGACAGCAGTCCTTCGTCAATCTCGAGAATGTTTCCGAATAAACGACGTAAGTGTTAGAGCACACTTTTGTAAATTACCCAAATCAATCTGGAAATTATTGGATCAACCTACCTATTTCCAAAATGAGCTCAATGAAGAAAAGTCTTTATGAGTGGCGAATGAAAAGTTTTATCAATCCACTAGGAGGATTAAGATTAACGATGATCTTTGGTTCCACTCAGGTCAGATCGGTTGCCGGCAAACCAATGTCATTGAAATATATGACGAGTATGACGTTATTGATAATCCGGAAATAGCGGAAATAGATTAAATAAAGATTAGATGGTAAAACAACAGGGCATAAAATGGAACTTGGAACTCGTACTTCTTTTACGTTCAACCACAAATGCTGTGAGTTGAACGAAAACAAAATGCTGAAGGCGATTCAAAGAAATTTATTCTAATATGTCGACTAAAGACGCACTCAGACTATATAACACTACTGCAGTTCTTTTCAACAATAATATTTCATAATGTCAACGTTACGGTAGCCGAGCAGCATCTGAATCAAAGTGTCAAATCAAAGTGTTGATACTTTCTTTGATACCCGCACTTGCTGAAATGCGATTGAACACTTAAAAATTGAGTTTTAATTTATGCAAAATATCTGCATCATATCTTGAAAGACCATAACGCCTTAACGTAGTATTAAATTGTTATCCCTTATTGGTCTAGTAGTACTTTTTGTTTCCATGCACGAATTACAGTGCGGGTTTGTCTCAAAACCATGCGGGAAGATGCTTTTCTATTGCCCTGGTAGAAGTGTTGCCCTCTATCAATTAGATCAGCCGGGTGCCACCCTTACTGGAGCACGACTAGGCGCAGTCTCATTCTGCTTGTCATCGTCTTTAAACGTATTGTCGGTATTAAGCAGTTTATCAGCGGAAAATCGTTTACAACTCGCTACTGTAGAGTAGGGTTTTGCGGGAAACAGATTTGTTCAATAATCAGTTTTGTTTGATTTGAGAAATATTTTGATGAAAGGGAAATACTACTGTGTAAGTTTTCTTTAATTTAATTACGTTGTTTGGACGAGAAAGCAAACAAACCGATAAACGTAGTGAAGAAACTGTGTGCCTTCTAGTGATGTTATGATCGAGTTAAATGTGATATCTACATCTCGCATTGGTAAAATAATACCCAGCGTGTGTCGTAGTCGCAGTATAGCAACAACAAAGTCACCGAAAGATCACCTTTTGTGGTTTCTCGGCTAGGCTCGGCCGGCTTGTGCAATGTTAGATAGGTTTAGTTGGGTAAATTGAATAGCAAAGTATTCGGTACAAGTTCGCAGTTTTACGTTCGTGTTCTGTTAGTTCAACTGAATAATTGTTGATGATTACTCAGGTGGTTCTAACACGAGTGGTGCGTTATGTAATGTAGAATCTGCTTTGTTAGAAGCCTGTTGTGTTTACACAAGCATGGAGTTTCAAGTGAATAGTGACATAGAAAGTGTACATGTAATACTTTAGAATAACAGATGATTTAAACTGATTAAAAACAACTTTCATTAATGAACTGCTATAAAATCGTTTCTTTTTGTGGTAAGTACAGTTACAGTTGATTTCATCACAGCAGTCCATGTCTAAAACAAACTTCATTTTTTTATCATCGTATCGATCTGTTCGAGCAGTGGTTACGATTTAAATTATTGAAATTCGCCAAAAGTGTAGCTTTAGAAAAACTGAAAAAATGAAGGAATGTTAGTTCGACACTTGTTACTACTAGTGATCAAGAAAGTTTCCGGTAACTCTATAACTGACCTCTTTTCAGCTTCCAAAAGCCCAAGTATAGAAATTATGCGAATTTGAAAGATGCGGTTTGGTGGTTATGTCACTCATACGATTACATCTCCGGAACCGGAAGGTTTTGTTTTGTTTGCTTGATAAATGACCTTAAATTAGCTTTTAATCGAGCCTAAGATTGGGTTTGTTATACAAGTAAATTGAACAGATAGATATACAAAAATTTTACGATCTCGTCGAGCTGAGCCGAAAGGTTCACAACATTAGGGTGCTCCGGGGCTCCGATCAAAATTTAGTTTTCCTAGAAATTATACATCGTTTCTATAGAGGGAGGTATCATTTGTTTTAATACACTTAGGTGTAATGATGCTTTTCTCATTCAGGTATAGATGCGAAATGGATGTAATTTCCATTGTAGAATTTTTTAACCACTTGCTATGGGATTTCAGGAACCGGAAACCATTACCAAATTTGATTTGACTCGTCAGTGCAGAGCAGTTCAAATAAAACTGCTTATTGTAAACTGAGCAGTTCGCTACCCGAGCTTAGAACTAATCGAAATCATCATCTGTACTTGCAATTTTCACTGATTTGAGCTCATCCATTCATCAATTGATATGCTTGTTAGTTTTTGAAAAATGATTTTGATATGCTGTTAGCTTTTGAAAAGCAAAACTTTCCAACACAAATTACGTTAATTTTACGTCTGCTTAGCGGTTCAAATTGAGCGGTTAAGTTCGCACTAAGCACTTCTATTTAAACTACTCTGTACTTATGAGTCGCAGACTAAACGTAAAAAAAGTGAAAACGGGTATGTACCCTGAAAAAGCGAAAAAAACATAATTTTTGAGATTTATTACCTACTACATGGAATGAGAGATCCCGGGCCTAACAAAGAAAAAGTCGATTTTTAGTGTAAAAACTTTCTTTTTTCTCCAGTGTAATCTCCATCTAGAGCGATACTAAAGAATTTACTTTTCATGGAGAAACCTTTGGATATAGAGAATAGTCACTGGGGGCCAGGTCTAGAGAATACGGGGGATGGTGGACCAATTAGTACCGCAAATCATTCAATTTTACCGTTGCTTTTATGCATAAATGCGCTAATGCATCTTTTTCCATAGGTTGATGAAAACTAGAACTCGTCTGACACAATCAGCTATTATTCAAACACTAGTGGATAGATTCTCATGAAATTTGGTATTGGGCCATCTAGAGGCTTGTTCTTAATAAAAAATATACACGGTTCGTAACAATTCACGTCTTTTCTGTATAAAGCTCGGGACTTTTCATCCTGTTAACGATACTTCCCTTCCTGTTAAGGATAGTTGCTACACACACCGTGAGATAGAGGTTTTGAGAGTTACGTGATGGTAAAAACTCCACTACCGCCAAAGCACGCAGCGGCAGGCCCTACGAAGCAGAACAGAGTCCTAACCACATAAAATGGATAATGAAACCCGAGTATACTAAATGACAATAATAATAATAATACATAAAATATTTAATACACTTTCGTGAAAATAGTGACTTTGTGAGAGTGTAATGACTTGATATAGTGGAATTCAACGGTACAACAACAGTACTATTAGTGAGAATATTCTACTAACAGCTCAAACAGAAATTTAGTGATAAAATAGTAGTTAAGTTTTGGAAGCTATATGTTAGGTTATGAAGTTTTTTAGGCCTATCTGAGTCAACTGAGTAAAGGTACTACGGAATTTTTTTTTGTTTTAATTATAGAGGTTTGTTTTGACCTTAAGGTCATTCGCCGCTTCGGGCTAGAAACTGCGGGGTTGTAAATCGAACCCAGGCGGGTTGCGTAAAAGGCATCGACTTACCCATCACGCTATACCCGTCCCTAATATGGAAAAATGTTCCATTTGACGAAACGTTTCACTCGAAAGTATTGTGAGATGGGAAGCGTTACCTAAAGTTAAAGAAGCTAGAAAGCGTTACATACGATGATTTTACGAGTTATTTTGTGGAAATTATGAATGGTAAAAACCGTTATAAGGGTTGGATTCGTGCGGTAAACGAGTTACGATGTGTTACATACGTTATTTTTTGTGAGTCATTGGTGTTACTTTATATTAGGTTATGGCGTTAGGGGTATGTTACTTTTTTGTGAATCATGAAGTTACTTTTTAGTAAGTTATAGGCGTTACGAAGCGTTACTACGTTACTTTTTTGTGAGTTATGTGCGTTACGAAGCGTTATATGCGTTACTTTTTTGTGAGTTATGGCGTTACGAAGCTTTGTAAGTTACAAACGTTGCATGGGCTACTTTTTATGACGATTTATTAATTTTTAGTTGGTTTGACGTAAAGCCGCCATAACTAAGTGCTATAACTACGTGCTACGGTGTCTGTCTGGCGTTTTAGAGTGATTAAAACAAGATTCAGAGTGGCGAAATGGAAGCGCGTATGCACGGAATGCATAAGAGCGCAGGTTCGAGTCCTGTCTCTGAGCGTATCTTTTTCCAATAAATCATTTTTTCTGTTAGTTTTTCATTCATTTGGCTTCTCCAATACATGTTTCCGCTCAGCTACTTTTTATGAGTTTTGGGTGTTAGGAAGCGTTAGATGCGTTACTTCTTTAGTCACTAACAGGCGTTATGGAGCGTTACGAAGCGTTTCTTTTTTGAAAGTTAAAGGCGTTACGAAGCGTTATATGAGTTACTTTTATTAAAGCGTTACAATCGTTACTGTTACAAGCATTACATGGGTCACTTTAAATAAGTTTTGGGTGTTAGGAAGCGTTACATGCGTTACTTTTTTGTATGTTACAGGCATTGCGAAGCGTTACTTTTTTGTAAGTTAAAACTAAACATCAACTAACAAAATAAGCTTCATTCGCTTTTACGTCGCCATGTATGTAAAAATGCTGGTGAAATTGAGATATTTCCTTTATCACCCTGTAATTCCAGAATCAGAAGTCGTATCAAGATAAAATTCAATCATTTCAAGTTTGATAAAATCGACTTAGCCATCTTTGAGAAAATTTAATAAATATTGTTTGCAATTTTTAGCCCATATAATTCTGTAATTCCGAAACCGACGTACGCTTTTGAGATAGGTATCATTACACCGCTGGGTAGAATAAAAAAGGTTCTTCTTTTCACGCAAATAAATGGTGTAAATTTCACGGAAATAAAGTATGTGTCATGGAACTACTCACTGGGATTTATTAGAACAAGAAGTCAATCGAAAACGCATCAGAAAATTAGATACGAAGATGCAATACAATTGAAGCATACAGAGCAAGAGTCAATACCCTGTCATGGTTGATGAGAGAGAAAGTAAAAGCATATAATTCTCAATGACCTCTGAAAATTAGAAACGAACTAAGAGTTACCAAACAAAAGTGTATAACGATCAGTAAACGCAATAATCCATGTGGAACCATGAGCATGCCGAGAAGATTAATTGCTTAGATAAAAGAATTTAAAGCTGGGTGGAACCTGAAAAGTAATGAACGAAATGATAGAAGATAGTCAATACAGCAAACATTTCGAAGCGATGAATCAGTTGGAGAAATGTGGTAGACCCCGAAAAGCGTGATTTACGCGGTGTACGTTCTGAGATTCGGACAGAGGCCACTATCAACGGTATAAATAATTCATGTCGCGGACGATTTTTTCTCGCCGAGAACGAATGGTATTTTGGAACTTGATAAAGACCTTTCCGAGCTACAGCATACCGGACGGTGTGAGTCATCGCCATGTGTTTGTAATGAGAGAGCTTTCTTTGGTTTGACTTCTACCCATTGCTTCGTGTTGGTTGTATTGTAGCATTGAACCACGTAGCTCGCTATTTGCACGGGTTTGTTCCGATCTGAGCTGGGGAGCTCTACCACGTGTTGTTCAAGGACACCGTGCTGGAACGCGGGCACATGATTTTCTACTATACGTAAGATATGTTCATGTGCATAGTATGACTAACGATAGACTTCTGCAGTTTTCAAAAAAACATACTTTGTAACTTTGTAAAAATTGATTCAGTCATCTTTGAGGATAAAGTTATTGAAAACACCGATGAGCTGAATCGAATGGGCTTCCTCGTCACTTGTGACTAGTCGAGTTTTGGAGTGATTGCATAACCTATCTATATGAGAAACGCCAAAAAAACTCCGTTAACCGTTCTGTATTAATTATACTTAAATTTGGTCATAAACACATAAACAGGCTAAATAAATTTTGACGAAGTGTGACGATTCGTTGCATCGTATGCATCGTTGTAAAGCAAAAAATAAAAATCACAATACAAGCTTCAATAAACACACTGGCAAATACGAGAACGAAAGAGAAATAACCCGCGATGCCCGCACACCCCAATTGAAAACAAACACGTAATCCACGAGATGTATGTGGAGAAGGTCCATGATGCAGAAAAAAAATCGTCTCCGGCCATCTGTTCTAAAACGAAGCAATTTTACTACAATACAATAGTTTTAGAAATATGGTGATGGAGTTTATCACTCCAAACGGGCCTCACAATGTAAATTCCACTACAATATCAGGGCCATCCAGAGGAGTTCTTTTTGAGTTCAAGGTCGATCAAAGTTTCACGACAGGACAAGGTACTGGCACCGACGTATGGCTGCCGGGTTTCGTGCGGTGGAACTTTACTTGTTCGGATTGTATGGTAATTTTTAAGCATATCTTTTGCTATGGTTACGGAAATCATGTGCATACACATGTCGGGAATTGTGACATCACGATCGTTTAGAAGGATTGTTGCGATGAGGTCTGAGTCATTTTGTAAGAGTGTTTCGCTGGTATTGGCCTCTTTTGATTATTTTTGGAATTTTTTTAAAAAATCTTCTACATTTTCACTAAGCATGACCGAGGGTCAGCGAACATTTGCAAAACAGCACGATATTGTAAAATTTGAAGTGAGAATACAATGATTCCAGTTTTTATTCATTTTGATGTGATGGTCTAATTTTAATTATTGGAACTGTTTTCTTTAAAACTAATCACAATTATCTGATCAGATCAGAAGATTATAAACGAACTAACAAGGTGGCAAGTGATCGGGAAAACCAGGAAAAATCCGGAAATTTTAGTGAAAAACCGGGAAAAATATTATTAGCCAAAATATGAGTAACAATTGTTAGCATCATGATTTTTTATTCAGCAAGTAAAAAGTAGGAGACAACACCCAATTTTGCGTTTAAGCGAAATCATCAGTCAAAGTGTTGAAACAATTTATTGTCCCATAGAGGTACTATGTTGAACAATCCATTGGAAACTAGGCCAACATACCCATGTCTCGTCCAACGTTTTTTAAGGGTTTAACAGCAGTTTTAAATCAATCAGAAAGTATTAGAATTTTCTTAGCTGTTATCAAAAACAGCACAATGAAAACTCATCTGAAAAAAAGCATAATTTGGATGCTTCTGTTGGATCCTCTAAGCTTTAGAATAAATATTCAACACACTTTGCAAGGATCGGATTATTTTAAATAAAATTATTCAAACTCTTAGGAGCCTTAGTGTTTTCTAGTTTGCTAATGATGATCATCTTGAGACAATACTTGTGTTATACTCGTAATTGTGTGAGATTTCAATAGGACTAACAAAATTGGAAAAGTTGATCTTATCCACCGTTTGCAGGGAGTGTTTGATTTCCTTCTTTGAGAGCTGAACCTGCTTTCTGAGGACCAGTACAGAATCTTTCGAGAAGGATTTAGAATATGGTTTTATTTGTTCAGTGATTATATGCTTTATTTTCTTTGAAAGGTCCTCAACTATTCCATATTAGGATCATAAAAACGTTGATATTGGCTTTAAATTTTAAACACTTTTAATTCTATAGTACCGGAACCGAAAGACGGAATCGCCAAGAATTCCACAGCAACCTATTAAACCAAAAAAACCATTTATTGAAATCTAACTTTGTGTAACCCAGATGAAATTTTATCTGAAAAATCGAAGTAGTTTCCATTACTAGGGAGTATTCAACCGATATTGCTGGTACTCCCAGTATCCGAAGCCATGGACACCGATTCGTTCGGCCATCACAATAGGTCCTGCTCAATATCAAAGTAGCAACACAGAAGGATGGATTATACCTTTTGTCGTGAATTCGACTTACTTTACAATGTGGTGTCTTTTCAAAATTTACCTTCTGAGAGAGTGATAAGTTGTTGATCGTGAATATCTCTTTTTTGTATCTAACGAATAAACATAATTTTTGCTACATGCCATCGGAAATATGATCACAATTTTATGATTAAATTATCAGTTGTGTGACATAATCTCAAATATTTCAAAATTAAACTTTTCTGAAAATTTTTGGTATAAACGAGTATCAAAGAGGATAATTCACAAGGAGCGTTTGCCTTTCTCGTATTTTTGAAGCTCATAGCTCAGTGATCTGTGAAAGGATTTATATAATCTAACTACCATTAGAATCGAAATTTTTCATCTTAAGCGTGTATAGAAAAAGCATTGAAGTATTTCAATAGTACACTATTAAAAAACCTGTCTCATTTGACCCATGTCAACACCAGCCAATCAGAACGCGTTCTGAGGAAGAAAACAAAATATCTGCTGCTGTAAAACAAATCGTTTGAGAAAATGTTCCGAAAAGTGTTTAATATCGTAGTTAGTTCCACAATTTGGTCCTTCTGAATGAAACGAATCCTTAATTCCCATTAAAATTCTGTATGCAACTATTTTTATAGCCGTTAGGACCGCCCATTAGTGAAAAAGCTACAACCGAAATCACGTAAAAAGAAAGCTCCTAACGGAAATTGAATCAGTTTGGATTCTATCGCCACTGCGAGCAGATGTAATTTGTGTCGTTTGCAAAGCTAGTTTCGCTACCGACAAGAGCGATTACGTCACAGCTGCCAGTCATTTTCATTGGTGCAAAAACAACGGTGAAGAGTATCACACAAAATTAGCCGTTCTAATGGCTCTAAAAGTTTTTTTAAAGAACTATTTGGAATTGTTTTTCTCAAATCGAAGGTAAATATCCTCAGTTTAGTGCAAATCTAAAACAGTTTGGTTAGATTTTTGCACTTTTCGCTGTATGAAATTCACAGTAATCGAGATCAAGTGAAGCTTACTTTGTTTTTGCTGAAAATGTGTAAAAGGGGAATGCTTGCATAATTCATACAATTGATCAACTAATTGATATTCGGAGGTGTTAAGGAACATGTCAGTTGTTTTCGTATTCACGACATCCAGTTATGTCTCTGACATTACCCACCCGCCTTTTTTTTTCTTTTTTTGGTGCGTATTACTCTGTAGTTTCGGAACCGGAAGTCGGATCGGGATAAAATTTGATAGCATTATATGGAACCATAAGACCTTTCATTTGAATCAGAGTTTGTGAAAATCGGTCAGCCATCTCTGAGAAAATTGAGTTACATTATTCGTCACATACACGCACAGACATATTGTGTCCCTCTGGGCTTCGGTTTTAAAATCGGTTTTCACAGCGATTGCATAGCCTTTCAATACAATATAGGCAAAACAGATGACTTGGTATGTGTTTTGCCTTTCTCTATACAAAGGTAATAGAATTACTAAAAAAAACGATATTTGAACGGAGCCTCGGAGACCCATAGTGTGTTATGTACTATTCAACTCAGCTCGACGAGATCGGAAAATGTGTGTGTGCGTATGTATGTAGGTATAAATGTGTGTAGCTTTTAACAAATATTTTTACCGCTCATTTTTTTCGAAGATGGCTGACCAATTTCCAACAACTCGTTTGAAAGCTACTATTCGGCCATTGCTCAAGTTCGAAGATCAAATGACTGTGACAACTGGTTCCGGAGATATAATGGTATAAGTGACGTTAACGGCAAAACGCGTTGTTTTTTTACCACCTAATTTCTCGTAGATGGCTGAACCGATTTCAACAAAGTTAGGCTCGTTCGGAAACTACTATTGGTTCATGAAACAGGTTTGAAGTTCAAATGGTGTGACTTACGGTTCCGGGGATATAATGGCATAAGTGACGTAAATTTCGAAGATATTATCTGGCTGACACATCAAGTTTCGGAGATGTAATCGTACAAGTGACGTAATCGAGAAATTATGACTATTTCAGATAGAGAGCTATGATCAAATAAAAATGAATATATTGGTACCAAAAATGAGCTCAAATTAGCATCTGGAATTATTTCAATAAACAATAACAAGGATTTTGAATTATGGCTTTAAATTTTAAACAGTTTTAATTCTATAGTACCGGAATTGAAAGACGGAATCGTCAAGAATTCCACATTATGACTATTTCAGATAGAGAGCCAAAAAACCATTTATTAAAATCTAACTTTGTGAAACCCAGATGAAGGGGAATGCTTGCATAATTCATACAATTGATCAACTGATTGATATTCGGAAGTGTTAAGGGAACATGTCAGTTGTTTTCGTATTCACGACATCCAGTTATGTCTCTGACATTACCCACCCACCTTTTTTGTTTTTGATTATAGAGGTTTTAACCTTAAGGTCATTCACCTCTTCGGGCTAGAAAAACTTTTCGACCCTATGTGTGGGGTTGGAAAATGGAACCCAGGTGGGCTGCGTGAAAGGCATCGACTTACCATGAATTCTAGTTCTTATGCTCTAAGTGACTTGAAACGAATTAAGTGTAAACAATGCTAAGCAAAAGTATTATAATTAAAGAAATATAAACATTTTCAATCCACCAGATCCTACAAATCAATTCATATTTGATAGAGGAATGCATTAAATGGCCTTCTGTTAAATCGAAGCCTAATGCAATTTTCCACCAGATAAATACCGAGACCGGTCCGTTGACCCCGCTTGTCAGGTTGACAGATTAGATGTTTGCTCGGTGACAAAGCTGCCATCAGACTAGACAAGACACCGAACATTGTCGAGTACGCTCTGCCCACTCGAGTCTATCATTTCCTCTTTATTATTATTAGTCGTCTCCCTCGATGAATAACATCCGAAGTTCGAATGCAAATTGAATGCATTTTAACATGCACTTGACAATGGGTAAGCCAGACGCTATTAATTCGCACCGTGCACATGGAATGACGTGACATATGTTGTTCTGCATGCTCCAATTGAACCTTCATCGAATGCTACTTAGCTTATTGTTATCGAAATCATTCAGTCATTTGCAACGGTCAGTTGGTTTACTGCTGTCAACTGGACAGTGGTTGTTGTCAATAATTATCTAACACCAACATGATTACTATAAATACTACACAAAATACTCGCCATTAGTGTGAAAAGTACATATTGATATTTACCCATGAATTTTGCGATATTTTGCAGACAAATCCTAACTACCGTTAAAACTGCATGCAGAATTGTGTTGATTATTTACTATTCAGATTAAACACGTTTTGTTAAGTGGAGTTTGTTAGATGACAATAAACCGTAAAACTATTAATGGAAATGTAGCTTAGATTTGTAATTCAAGCCGTTCTGCACATTTGCTAATGTGTTGAAGTTTGTATCGGGGTCAACTACGAATAGTACACATCAATTTCGCAGGCATTGTATCACTTAATGGAAAGGTCTCAATAAATACTTGGAACATTGACCATATGGTAATCGCAAAATTAAGCTTCACGGCTACGAATAAACCGACAATAAAGAATTGCCAGGGGCATATGTAATACCAGCGCTCCATTATTATCTAGTGGATTGCTGATGTCAGTCATTCGGGAGGAAATGATAATTAAACGATTAAACTCGGTAAATTTATTGATCGAGGCACATGCGTAGTACACATCGAGTGTTGATTACCAGTCGCCGGATTATGGCAGCTTGCTCAGCGGATGAATATTGCAAGCGTGGGTTTTGTGATTTTAAGCGATACTCATTTCCGAACAATGCAAGCAAAAAAGCTGCCGTTTATTCAAAACTCCGGGATGTGTGCCTAATTAGTTTTTCAAGCAGCCACAGGCAGAAAAGCTTTTTCGTGCACTCAGGCCCGGTGTTATGGTGTACGAAAAATACTTTTCAGCTGTGTTAGATTCTTTTAATTCATATGTATTTTTTTATATATTTTCTACATATTTACACATTATATTTTATTTGTTTTTTATACTACTAACAGAGAAATTGTTTTTATATTGTGTATAGTCTGTGGCTTGGCTGAGGTGTTTAAAAAATAACACTCTGTGAAAATATAAAGAAGCATGTCGTACCTCAAAATAATAAGTTAAGTACCAGGAGCTCAAGTTTGGTGTCATTTTTTTAGCGACGAAAACAAACATTAAACAATTCAATGAATGAGTTGATCATTTGTCAAAGTCCAAACAATTGTAAATATGTATTGGAACGAGCAAAGTCGAATGTTTAAACAAACAATGTAACTGTCCAAAACAGTCTAGTGAGCAATTTATCACTGAGATTACGGAAGCCCCATCACGTCGTACATCTTAAATGATATACTCGTATAACGTCATCCACCGGCTCCAGTCTGTCAACTGTCGTTTCTGGTTCGCGCCGATCAGATTGTAGGGGTGTTCTGTGTTACGGAAATCAGAGGAAAGGCGCTAATCTGACTCGACGCTAGCTGCCAGATCTCTGGTTATGGTGGAATATGTTTTCATTTACAATCGACGGTTTATCTTGCGTGTCAATCTGGGTGGTCTTTATTATTTCAATAGGCCTGTTGCTTACAGTTTGTCAAGAGAATGCACATTTTCGCACTGTTGCAAGGTTATCTTATGAAGATGACTCATGAAATGGAAACCTGTTTTAATTCTACTATTGGATTGGCTCTCTATCATACATTATTTCAGGATGCATAACTTATATGTAAAATTATTTGAACAAAAGTGTGCAATTTCGAACTTCATAACTAAAATCTGTTTGAAATAGTCGACCTAAAAAAGTGTTCGCGTAAATTTAATGAGGCATAAATTAAAATTTTGAATGTTATTCTCCAAATACCAACATCGCAATAACACTCGTCACGTACGCACAGCGTCGCCATTCGCAAATTGTATTATGTAATCATGTGATTCGAAATGTCATCTCCTTTGGAACAATGGCATCTCCCACCAGTGAGAACATGCGATGCAGACTGACCCACTTCATACATTATTCATATCGCACTGCACTCGAATAAATTGTGGCACAATTTTAGGAGAAGATTTATTGAAACATTCATAAACAAATATATATGACACGACCCCCGAATTTGGTCATTGGGCACAAGATGTTTATTTATTAAAGTGTCACGTTGTCGCAGCAGACTGCCTTCAGAGCGCATATAGCGGGAGTGGAGTTCGCTTCAATTATGGTCTAAAATGGTCATTTCGGTTATTATATATTTGAGCGCGTCTGGTCTGCCCCGGCCATCACAGAGCAAAGTGTGAGCACGATAAATAAATTAAATTTTACTGGCGATGGCAGCGGGCGGCTTACATCGCAATTTCATCTGTGTTTTCTTAAGATTATAACGTAAAAGGGTTTATACATTTGAAAAAAAATCCTTTCGGATTCGCTGCAGCTGGAACCTTTACAGCATAAATTCATTTTCTTTACAATAACTACACAACAAATTTTAACATTTTTGAATCAGAATGTTATAAAAATATTCACTCGACGACTGGAAATTTTTTTTCGTTTTTATGGTTCGTGAGGTTGAATTAAGAGCTAAGCAGAATACTTAAAATTGTCACCAACATGAGCAGAGTAATACCTAATTGAGGTTTTCCAATACCAAAACAATAAAACAGTAACCTTGAAATGTCGAATACAGTGTCTAAACTTAAAACATATTTCAAATATCTTTGGCGGAACACGATTGACAGTTTCGAAAAAATGTATTTCTTTTGTTGATGCATACCAAATGAATAAAAACAATTAAGACTGTCCCAGAAAGTATTGACGCACTTTGATTTCGCTGTAAATAATTCACAAGTGTTAGATATTCAAATTTTATTCGATATACTGATAATATTAGACTACAACAACAGAATATTATTCTCAACATTTGCTACTCTGCCATTGTAGACTGGCTGGTGCATCTCCTGCGAACGTTCCTCATTAAAATCCGTACAGACATCTTGGCGACAAGCTTAGACACTTTTTTTCAATCTTTTTCGAACTGTTGAATGGTTTCGGCTGCCGAGACATGTTTCCTAAGATGTGCCTTCGTTAATGCTCAAAATTCCTCAATTGGTCGAAGTTGTGGGCAATTTGGTGGATTCATGTCTTTTGGTACGAGAGTGACATTTTTGGTAGTATACCATTCTACCGTTGATTTCGAGTAGTGGCAAGAAGCAAGATCTTGCCAGAAGACAACAGGATCCTTGTGGCTTCGAATCATGGGTAGAAGTCGTTTTTGTAAACATTGCTTGATGTATATTTCGCTGTTTATTGGAACAGTGGTGATGAAGGGTTTCGAAATCTTACCGCAGCTACAAATTACTTGCCGGACCATAGCTTTCTTACAAAATTTTTCGACTTCAATCGATGTCTCGGACTGGTTTAACACTTGCCCTTCTCGCACCGTATAATATTGTGGTCCCGGCAAGGATTTGTAATCGAGTTACACGTAGGCATCGTCGTCCATGATTATGCAGATCAAATTTCCAGCAAGAATCGTATTGTACAGCTTTCGAACCCTCGGCCTGATCGATGCTTCTTGTTTCGGACTACGTTTTGGTTGTTTCTGCTTTTTATAGGTTCGAAGATTCAAACGTTCTTTAGCACGAAGAACATTTGACTCCGAAGTGCCCACTTTTTTGGCCACATCCCGAACAGAAACCTCCTTCTTTTGCTCGAACGCCTTCAGTATACGTTTATCTAACTGAGGGTTAGCAGGACCATTTTTCGACCCGTTTTCGGTTTATCCTCAAATGTGTTATTCTCATCGAACTTCCTGATTACATTTCGCACGGCTTTTTCACTTGCTCCTTCCTCCTGTACACATTTCAGAACCACCTCAAATATCGTAAAAAGAGGTAACGTAAAAAAAGTTTACTTGAACGGAGGCTTGGGCGTATACCGAGTTGAAGCAATATTTTACCATTTCAATAATAAAATAATGCCAAAATTAGCCATGATAGTAAAATGAACTATTACTTTGACTTTGGTATAGCCAGTAAGATAGTTGTAATGTCTAAAAAACTAGAACAATTCGTGATTCGGATTAGTTTTCTTCCATATTAGTTTTTTTACGTGTTTTGCATCGCCGCTCTTCATGCCGCACAATAATGCTTCCCCTTATAAAAGTTGGTAAAAACCTTAAATATTCGATAACTGCCTGCTTAATAGGTTTCCATCAATATATTTAGATTACTATCTATTTAAATATGGTTATTTATATCGCTATTATCCGCTATCAACCGGAAGTCGGGTCCGGATCAAATTCAGACATTTTGTATGGGACCATAATACCTTATATTTAAACCTAAGTTTGTAAAGATCGGTTCACCCATATCTGCTCCGTTTGGGAATATTGGACCACTATTTCTGCTTCTTCCGGAACCGGAAACTAGGGATCGATATAGTCAAAATTAGTTTGACAAGGCTTATGAATTGGAAGAGTTTTCAGCACTGTCCCGAAGAGTTCCTACAATATTTCCATTTTCACTTTAAACAACGGTATGCTATTTTTAACATTCATCATCATAGAAATTCGGATCTGCATGAAGTTCAAAATTTAAACCGTTTTTGAAAAAAATTTAGTTCGCTTAAATTCCACTATGAAGAATTTTGACTATTTCGTTATAATACTAACGCAATAAAGACAGACAGATACTAATATTTCGAATGCTATTTGCACTCATCATCAGTGTATCAGTTTAGAAGTCTGTTTACGAAATAGTAAAAATTCTTCATAGTAGAATTTAAGGAAACTTAATTTATTTTAAAAACGGTTTAGTTTCATTTCACTAACTGCCCAAACCCCAAACAGTTCAAAATTTGTTTTAAGTGCTATAAGACCTTTCATCTGAAGTTTATGACAAGCCAAGTTTATGACAATCGACTATTTTAGAGTTTTTACTCCAATAATTGGGGACCGGTATAACTGGAGTGTGGTCAATTGGTCATCTGCTTACAAGATCTATAATCTAGAAAAATTTGGGAATGATTTTCAAGGCAATTGTAGCACTTTACATGATCATTTATGAAAGAACACCCGCTGAATAAAACATGTTTTTTACTAATAACCCTGTTAAAGACTGTCCCAGAAAGTATGGACGCAACCAAAAACCGCTGCCATTTCGCAATGGTTCAGAATCTGTCTATATTTAGGGCTGCGTCCTGTTGTTTACACTCTTCTCTAACCACTTGTGCAGTTGTTTATTCGTTTTCATTAGTTTATTTCGAGATGCGTGGACTTTCAGCAGAACAACGTCGAATAATTGTGTACAAATGGTGCACAGAGCGCGGCTGTCACTGAAAGATAGCAAAAATAAAAAGAAGTAAGTGAAAAAGTCGTGCGAAATGCAATCAGGAAGTTCGGTGTGGATAACACCTTTGAGGATAAACCGAAAACGGGTCGAAAAAAAGGTCCTGCTAACCCTCAGTTGGTTAAACGTATACTGAAGGCGTTCGAGCAAAAGAAGGAGGTTTCAGTTCGGGATATGGCCAAAGAAGTGGGCACTTCGAAGACTGTTCTTCGTGCTAAAGAACGTTTGAATCTTCGAACCTATAAGAAGCAGAAACAACCAAAACGTAGCCCGAAACAAGAAGCATCGATCAGGCCGAGGGTTCGAAAGCTGTACAATACGATTCTTTCTGGAAATTTGAACTGCTTAATCATGGACGACGAAACGAACGTGAAACTCGATTACAAACCCTTGCCGGGACCACAATATTATACGGTGCGAGAAGGGCAAATGTTAAACCAGTCCGAGACATCGATTGAAGTCGAAAATTTTTGTAAGAAAGCTATGGTGTGGCAAGCAATTTGTAGCTGCGGTAAGATTTCGAAACCCTCCATCACCACTGCTTCAATGAACAGCGAAATATACATCAAGGAATGTTTACAAAAACGATTTCTACCCATGATTCGAAGCCACAAGGATCCTGTTGTCTTCTGGCCAGATCTTGCTTCTTGCCACTACCCGAAATCAACGGTAGAATGGTATATTACTAAAAATGTCACTTTCGTCCCAAAAGACATGAATCCACCAAATTGCCCACAACTTCGACCAATTGAGGAATATTAGGCATTAACGAAGGCACATCTTAGGAAACATATCTCGGCAGCCGAAACCATTCAACAGTTCGAAAAAGATTGGAAAAAGTGTCAAAACTTGTCGCCAAGAAATACGGAATTTAATGAGAAACGTTCGCAAGAAGGTACGCCTGCTAGTCTACAATGCACAGTGGTTCAAAAGCGCAATTTCACGCTCTTAATTGATAACTCATAGGGTCGTGGTTTTTGAGGTACAGTATCTTCAGCAAAGTTGCTCAGAATGATAGACGCCATCTTTTGGCTAATTTTATTCATGTGATTAATCCCCCTAAAAGTGAGATAAACATTTTATTTTAGCTCAGGGCCAACATAGGAGCTAAGTTACTTCGACAAAGTTGTGCAGAAAGTTATTTCAAACAAGTTTGCTAAAGGTACTATTCCTGTAACTTGAGTGTAATTCAAGATATAATGTATTTTCTGAAAAGGGTGTCCAAAAACCAGTTTTTGTAAGAAAACATATATATTTTCAATTTATATGAGTTTTTCATGTTATACAAAGTTTTTCATCTTTAAAAACTACACAACTTTCTCGAACATACTATGCTGCTATCATTTCAGTTTAATGAAATATAGCAATTTTTCATTTTTTTTAAATAAAATTCTAACTTGTCTATTATCAAAAGGCGCAGGAAGGTGCAGATGAAACTACTTACATATTAAACTACTTCAAAAGAGCTTTCATGCCGTGGTTGAATTACTCGTCTGCGATCGTCTGCAGGCGAGATATGTTCTTTTCAAATACCTTGTCCTTGACATTTTCAATGATAAGGTTCATTGTATTTCAGATCAGATTTCAGTATATATTCATTACTATGCTACTTGCCACAAAATATTATTTTTTTGTGCACATTGAAGTCTATAAATTAAATAGTTTAGTGACTGTTTTGTCACGACTTTTAAAAAAGTCATCATCAAATCGAATTAAGTTATGTCATCTGTAATTTCTTAACCGGAAATAGGATCCGAATTAAACTGCATGAAATCACAAGGCCTTTCATTTGAATCTATATTTGTTAAATTCTGTTCAGCCATATCCAAGAAAAGTTCTCACATCTCTAAATAAGTCTTCTGAGACTAACTGAGAAAAGCATTGTTTTTCATTAAAAATCGACTTTATTTATCAATTTAATCTCCTTCAAAAGCAATATAATCATTCCAATGCTTCTCAAACTTCCCGTTGCCGTGCTTGTAGAAGAAATTGTCTTTTGCCTCCAAATAAGCTTCACATTCAGCAATTGCTTTTTTTAAGTTGACTTTCTCGCCGTTGAGCATTTTTATGAGATCAGCAAATAGCCAGACTGCAGTGCCTTTGGACGCTTTGGACGTGGTTCACCGGCTGCAGTCCACTAAGAGAATAACCGTTTTGATTTCAGAGTGAAGATGTGGATCCATGTTTCATCCATTGTCATATATCGATGCCAAAAATGATTTATTACTTGTTTATCTGGTCAAATACTGCTCTGAATCATCTACGCGTTCTTGTTTTCGATCGACTGTGAACAAACGCGGCATCCACTTTGAAAAGAGCTTTCTCATGGTTCATGCATAATTGTAAACACACTAGCTTCTAATATCTTTACGGCCTCAGTTATCTCACGCAAGTTCAATTTATGACTTTTCTATAGTAACCGCCTCAATTGGATGACCAGAAAGTTCACCATAATCGGTGTCTATAATTTTTTTCATCAAGAAGCAATGGTAAATTAACACGCGAAATTGTTTTGAATCCATTGTTTTGAAAATCAAAGCTTCACTTGAAAGTAGCGTCACTTTTTTCTGACTAATCGAAATGTCATTATATATCACACATACTCTTTTGAAAGATGGTACTTCAAATAAGTCATATGAATTTGACAATGAAATATACACATATACACACATTTACTGATCTCAGCAGACGGATTGGAACAGCATATAACAGTCGGCTGTCCAGGCCTCGGTTCAAATGACGGGTTTGGCTCAGTTATTACACAACCTTTCTTTAGGAGAAAGGCAGAAAAGATTTTATACACATTACCACTAACGAGCAAAAGACGGAGAGAAATGATAAAAATACATGAAACAGAGAAAATTTAACATTTTATGTAAAAGTATCGTTCTGAGGAAAGTAAAAGAAAAGCCATTGGGGAATACTTTTCCACAAAATTTTAATTTTTCGCCGTTTCATGCATTTTCATCTTTTCTCTCCGTATGTTGCTCGTTAGAAATGATGTGTATAACATTGAGTTCAAGACTGCTTAATGTCGTAACATAAACCCCACATTAGTAAAAAAGATTGTTTAAGATATGTTTCCTCAAATAAGGCGATTATTTTCTGTTACCTATTATCTACATATCCACATATGTTTCAGTTTATTCGTTTTATAATATATACTCAAAATGGCGCAACGAGAAATTATAAACATATCATTATTTGAATTGTACAAAACCGAGTCCGATCAACGTTTTTTAAGTATTGTTATAAACGGAGGTATTGTCGTTGTCAAATTATGGAATAGCGCGATATGAGAAGGAGGGAAAGTTTGAGCACAACTCAAAAAGAGCAAACACATTTAAATATGAAGGTGGTAAAGAAGCAGATACATAACCCTAACAGCAGTCTGAAAAAAAATTGTATTTCATAGTGATCCCACGAAAGGATTGGGTTTCTGTTCAAATTTGTGTTTCAACAATTACAGTGGAGATAAGACAATAAGGAGACACTATATATTTGAAAATAATCGGAGGAGGAAAAGTCAATTAATAACAAAAGCAAAGTCCTGGCATTACATTTGTTTTATGGAATTTGGCCTTTCTGTTACAACAGACTTTACAGACGATTCATAGTATACAGAATCATTGCATGGCAAGTACTACGATACTTCTGAAACTAAAAATCCTTCCAGGTCGGAGCTGACTTGTAAGACTAGCGCCCTATGCATTGAACCGTAAAGTAATGTGTATGTGTTCGCATTTAAAAAAATCGAACTCTTAAAACAAGAATCAGTATCGAACCGATTTGCACTCTGTACAGTTCGAAAATGCCGTAGAAAAAGTTGTTGTGAACACCAGCAAACGGACATTATGCGGGTTTATTTCGCGTTAGCGCCGTTAGCTTCGCACAAGAGACAAAGGTTTTTCAAAAGAATTCCGTTATAGATCCGTGATGAAATTCGAATCAATTTACACTTTTTTCGGTCCGTTATGCCGTTGAGAAGGTAGCTATGCACATCAGCAACTGAATCGCTCGTGGGTTTGTTTTGTGCGCAGTTAGCTTCGCATGAGAAACATTTTCATCGAAATTCTGCTGTTTATTTGTATTCGAGACAACCGCAGGATGACCTCTATTAGGGAGTGCAGAATGAACCTGATCAGCTCCTTTCATCGTAACCACCAACTAACTAAACGGTCCATCCAGGGCATCCTAAATTCTCAAAGAATTATTTTCAATTTTTTTTCGCATAGATGCAAATAATTCTCTATGGATTCTGCTGCCGGAATATTCAAAACAAATGTTAGGAGTGATTTATTCCTACGTCAACAGTTAGAATTACTCCATAGGGCTGCCCTCATAGTTTTTTTAGACCATAAACGCTGCGACATTTATTTTTTATACTCGTAAACAAAACCTACTGCAAAGATGTAAGAAACTACATGTACGTACCCAAAAAAGAACTGAACTATAGTAACGTAAATTTTACTCTACATAGAAAGGATGAAATAGTAATTAAATTTTCAATGAAGGAAAAATATGTTGTTTTAACGATAAAATAATATTTAAGTACTCAATCGATTTGCATAACAACTAACCTGACACCACCAAACACAGAACAAAACTACATGTGATCGCACTTCGCTAGGCAGTAGAAATCAATTCAAAATATTTGCCCAAATCCAGAAGCGCCTTCGATGGCAATGTCGCTTGTCCCGGAGGGTTCAGGCGGTGCGTAGTGTGTCTGTGCTTCTCTCTAAATCCGTCATCGGGGTTACTTTTCATTTCACATTCGTCCAGCGACTCGCGGAAAAAACATGTTTCACACCGCGCGTAGATCCCCAGACGAAGCTATGACTGGCTGAGTTGAGTAGATCGGAGGGGCTACCAATGTAGTTGTTATTGGTTAATACCATTCAGGCAAACCGCTTCCCTTTTAAGGAATTGAAACCATAGATGGCTAAATGGGGTCTCTCAATGTGAAACCGGTACCCCTCAGTTGTCTCTCCTGTCCCGTAGTATTTCTCGGATATTGGATTTGAGGTAATATCCCCATAAGTGTCGTTCGTGTGAAGAAACTTGGCACTCGAGCAAGTTCCAAGAAGAAAACACTGGCAAGGATTTACAGAATGTGAAAAACAAATCACCGAACAGGCCAGCATTAATTACGATGCGCACACAGTCAATATTGGATTAAAAACCCGTGCTAAAAACAATGCAAAAGAGGAAGGGATCGGTAGCATTTTTTACGTGAACTCAAATGCGTTCAAGGGAAGCAGCTTCCGTGGTCCGGTAGAACGGAGAGGACAGTATATGCTCTTTTGATATAAAAGCCGGAAGAACTACTAGATACTCGTATCACAGTGTTGATCTTGGCCTTACCAGCATTGAGCAGGTGTCATTCAACCACCGCTCGTGTGTGCCGAAATGACCCTTATCTTGAGGGCTCTTTACTGTGTGGAGTTTCTAAAGCAAATGCATTTTACACCGTAAATCACACATTATTTCATGGTTCAGTGCATAATCGTTAGGTTGGCAAAAATGAACTCTTTTCAATAAAATTAAGTCTACTAGTCTATGAATGTCACTCATGGAGAGTTAATAACAATATCATGTTATTTGAATTACTTTCCAACAGGACACAGATTTGGAAAAAAAAACTAACGATTGAGCGAGGCTCGAGTACCACGCCTACGTGTTCCATTTTCGTACGTTCCCCACAACCACACAATCCATTCAATCGAATACACAATCCATTAGTCGCTCCGTGACAAAATAACATCGTACGCAAATCTACTTTGAAGTACCCGACGAATTCGCCAAATTGGCACTGATCAAGACTGCTGACACAAATCGTTCGATCTGACATTTATCCTTCACTGAACCTGCAATATTCTGGGCGCCGGTGCAGGGTAAACTTTCAGTCAACGGACAAGAGGAAGAACTTGACCGAAAAGAAGACAAACAACAAAGTACAGACAAGCCAATTTAATTTCTTCCATATTTAGAATAATCCTCTGGGTCATAATGTATGCCATAATAAATAAATCGTTATAGCAGCAGCAGGATCTGTTGCAGTCGTAGGCTTCGATGTTTAATCCCGAAACGAATGAAAAGCCAGTTAAAAATTCAAAAAAAAAACATTGATTCCAAGGAAAACATACCGAGATGTGCAAACGATGAGGTCAACGGCGCCCATTTAAACAGGTTATCGATGCTGCAACATTGTGCTCTGGTCACGAGGCCCTTTAAGGATATGGTGTACTGTGTGGTACCACTATCAAGATGACATTAATATTAAATGTTGGTCTGTGATTCGGAGTGTAATGTAATAGAATCATCATGGTCGTTTCAAAATAATTCAAATGTAGTGAAATGCAAAAGTCAATTCTGAGGGAGTTGTTGGAAAAAAATCAACAAACTTTGACCATAAAAAAAACAAATTGCGTATTCAAAATACATAGAATATTTACATAAAGAAGGTAAAGCAAAAATCATATGGTCGAAATACCAAAAAATAGTACTAATAGCAAAATTGGCAATACTAATGCAACTAACAAAACTAACGAAACTTGCACAACCGGTAAAACAAGCTAAACTAGCATACAATGCAAAAGTAATATCTAACACTCCACTGTGTACAAAGCTAAAATACTGAAAGTGCCATTAATAGCAAAAGTCGATCCAAATTGCAAATACTTGAAAAAATAACTAAATTTGAAAAAAAAATACAAAATTTAAAATGATTGCAAAAATTTTAAGAAATAGCAAAAACGGTGCAAAATAAAGCAGCGTGGAAAATTTCATCCAAATTTACTAAATATACCTAAAAACTAGCACAAGGTGTACCGGTATGAAGTGAGCATTAAGATACATTCCTGTTGTGGATTTTGACCTTCTGTTTCAACAGACCTCGCAGCCGATTCTTAGCGTACAGAACCATTGCATGACTGGTGCTAGTGATCGTACAGAAACTAAGAATCCTCCCAGATCGGGTTTCGAACATACGACAACTGGCTTGTACAGTCTGTTACATAAGAGCGTGGTCACTGTTGTGAGAAAATAAAAAGGCGGGTGGGTAATGTCAGAGACATAACTGGATGTCGTGAATACGAAAACAACTGACATGCTCCTTAACACTTCCGAATATCAATTGTATGAATTATGCACGCATTCCCCTTTTTCACATTTTTCGCAAAAACAAAGAAAGCTTCACTTGATCTCGATTACTGTGAATTTCACACAGCGAAAAGTGCACAAATCTAAGCAAACTATTCTTGATTTGCAGTAAACTGAGGATATTTCCCTACGATTTGCAAACAACAAATCCTAATAGTTCTTTAGAAAACTTTTAGAGCCATTAGAACGGCTGATATTGTGCAATGCTCTCCACCGATGTTTTTTTTCCCAATGCTAATGACTGGCAGCTGTGACGTAATCGCTCTTGTCGAAAGCGTGCAGACGACACAAAACACATCTGCTCGCAGTGGCGATACAATCCAAACTGACTCAAGTTTTGTTGAGAGGCTTGTTTCTACCTGATTTCGTTTGTAGCTTTTTCACTAATGGGCGGTCCTAACGGCTATAAAAATAGCCGCATACAGAATTTTAATGTCGATTATTTCATTTCGGATTTGCATATTTTATTGAAAGAAACTATCAATATGCTGTAGGGATTCGTTTCCAGCATTCAGAAGAGTCAAATTGCGTAATTCTCTACGACATTAAACTCTGGAACATTTTTCGCAAAAAAAAGGCTTCACTTGATCTCGATTACTATGAATTTCACACAGCGAAAAGTGCACAAATCTAAGCAAAATGTTCTTGATTTGCAGTAAACTGAGGATATTTCCCTACGATTTGCGAACAACAAATCCTAATAGTTCTTTAGAAAACTTTTAGAGCCATTAGAACGGCTGATATTGTGCAATGCTCTCCACCGTTGTTTTTTCCCAATGCTAATGACTGGCAGCTGTGACGTAATCGCTCTTGTCGAAAGCGTGCAGACGACACAAAACACCTCTGCTCGCAGTGGCGATTGAATCCAAACTGATTGAATTTTTGTTAAGAGATTTCCTTTTATGTGATTTCGTTTGTAGCTTTTTCACTAATGGGCGGTCCTAACGGCTATAAAAATAGCCGCATACAGAATTTTATTGTCGATTATTTAATTTCGGATTTGCATAATTTATTGAAAGAAACTATCAATATGCTGTAGGGATTCGTTTCCAGCATTCAGAAGAGTCAAATTGCGTAATTCTCTACGACATTAAACTCTAAAACATTTTTTGCAAAAAAAGGCTTCACTTGATCTCGATTACTGTGAATTTCACACAGCGAAAAGTGCACAAATCTAAGCAAACTGTTCTTGATTTGCAGTAAACTGAGGATATTTCCCTACGATTTGCGAACAACAAATCCTAATAGTTCTTTAGAAAACTTTTAGAGCCATTAGAACGGCTGATATTGTGCAATGCTCTCCACCGTTGTTTTTTCCCACTGCTAATGACTGGCAACTGTGACGTAATCGCTGTTGTCGAAAGCGTGCAGACGACACAAAACACATCTGCTCGCAGTGGTGATTGAATCCAAACTGATTGAATTTTTGTTAAGAGATTTCCTTTTATGTGATTTCGTTTGTAGCTTTTTCACTAATGGGCGGTCCTAACGGCTATAAAAATAGCCGCATACAGAATTTTATTGTCGATTATTTCATTTCGGATTTGCATAATTTATTGAAAGAAATTATCAATATGCTGTAGGGATTCGGTTCTAGCATTCACAAGGACCAAATTGAGGAACTCAATTTGGTCCGTCGCTGCTGGTTGATGATTCCACTCCCACGACGTCTGCTTCCATCGAACGCACGAAAAGAAATGATCGATTTTTGACCACGGTTCCCCTTTTATACGCATTCAGTTGAAGATATGTGCCTGACTACCTCAAAATCGTCGTCCTTGCGCGAAAAACCCAAGCGAAAGTAAGGTGTTTTCCGCGTTGTTTTCAAATTTTAAGAAAACTTAATTTTTGAGTTGTTTGTGGTTATCGCACACTGTTCAAAATATTATCCTGAATTCCTGATCATATTTTTGATGAAATGGTGAAAGAATTATGTTGCTACCATTAATACAAGTCGAGATATTCACGATTAAGTTCTGCCCATTCTTCCATATGGCTAATTTTGAAAAGGCGCCCCATAGTAAAGTAAGTCGTATTCACGACAAAAGACTCAACATGAAATTACTCTTGAATATTGTTTTATTAGATCAAAAACTTGCATGCAAATACATTAATAGCAAATCTAATCCCCTTCAGCGTTAATAAGGGCTTTTGCGCGTATTCTTCTGAAAACGACCTCCAAATTTTTGAATTCGGCGATCAAGCTGTTTCAAATTGTGTGGTCGGTTTTTCCCAAGCTTCATCTGCATTTGAGCCCAAACATTGTCAATTGGATTGGCGTCGGGCGACTGAGAGGGCCAATCCAAGGTCACGATACCATTTTGCTCCTTTGCCCATTCAAGACGTTTTTGTACGTTTTTCACTCAACGTCGGCTTTTGCAAAGTACTTCGAAATTTCAAATTATTTGCGATCAAATGTCTGAGAACAGCTCCGTACGATATATTTAAACTTTTTTGGTCAATTTTGAAGCACCTTCGCGTAAAGTTTATTTCGGATTCTTCAAAAACAGGTCACAACTCACTTTTTCGTCTTTTTTCGACAATACACCGACAGCGCCGCGATTTGGAAAGTCGTCGACATTTTGTCGTGAATACGACTTACTTTACTATGGGGCGCCTTTTCAAAGTTTACCCTCTGGGAGAGTGATAAGTTTATGATCGTGAATATCTCTTGTTATTATAAATTCTAAAAATATCTACAGTTCCTTACTCTTAGAACTAAATTTTGGACCTGAGTTTATGATCTAGATTCCGAAAATTTGCAGTTGAATTTGGAGCGTGTCCAGATTTCTATATTAGTTCTTAAATTTTACCAGTTATAAACATTGGACAAATTACGCAAAGCGGTTTTTTTAGAACTACTAAAATATTTCCAAAGAATTTTTAGAAGTTTATTTCTACTAGTATCTAAATCTACAAAACTGTATTTGTCCCGTGTTATTTAATTGTATGGTAGAATGTGTTTGTAGTCAATTATTCGTACTGTAGTACAGATGCATCGTTAAAATTCTGGAAGCGAAGCAATGAAAGTTGCAAAATATACACAATCTTATACGAATGATTATCTTTATCCGGAAGTGAGAAAGAAACATGTCAGTTTTAGTCGTATTCATGTCCTCCAGTTATGTCTGTGACATTACCCACCCGCCTTTTTTCACCTTTTTTAAACGGCTCACCCACTTACTCACAAACTGTTTCGACTTTTCCATGTATTTCGCCGCGGCAGTTTGGGTCATTTTGGGACCTTCCGGGTGCGAGCACAAAAAAAACTGCTTCGAAGCGCGTAGCGTACGCGGTGTTCATTTAGGAAAAATGCTGAAATCGAATTGTAAACAATAGTCAGCTAATTTATTCTCGCATTGTATCAAGGACACTGCTTCCCTCTGTGTTAAAAAAAACTCACACCATGCCACTTTACCGATCGCGAGTAGTCGTGACCACGCTCTTATGTAACAGACTGTAAGACCAGTGCCCTATGCACTGAACCGCCAGCCCGGGCGTGAGATCGTTGCACAGAACACATTTTTTCATCGTGTTGGAAATGTCGAATTTTGTACTAGAAAGAGATGATTCGCAAAAAGCATTAATCTTTTGTTTTCATTTGAAGAAAAGTGCTGTAGGGTCGCATTGAATGCTTGTTCAGGCATGCTCTATCAGAAGCAGCATGCAAAAGATGGTTTAAACGGCTCAGAGATAATGATGTGCGATTTTTAAAAACGTAGAAGACCGTAAAAAAGTAGGTGGGCAATATCAGAGACATAACCGGATCGATGAGAACACGAATAATGTCTGACACAACTTATATATACTACATTGATTCTGAAAATGGTTTGGAACTAAATGATTTGACCGTATTGACCGTAATTGCGGATTATTACACTATCATTTATGGCCCTTACAACTTTCGATTTGGATATGTATTCTCTCCGTTGTGTTCATACTTTGATGAATTTTTCGCACTTGTTTGAAGCGAAAGTCGTACTGCGAACGGAAGGAACAATGAACATAATAGATCAAAAGTTCAAAAGAGCGATTCTAACGGCTAGAAAAATACTAACGTATGAAATTTGAAGGTTGACTACTTCATTTCGGATGATCGTTTTTTATTATTTGGGTCGATTAAATGTATTTGTTCGCACTCAAACGTAGGAAGTACATAAACAGTTACTACCTGGGTTTGATTTGGCGTTAGTGACACACTGGAAAGTCTCCAGTGGGATATGCTTGACCATTCGGCTTACTCACCAGAACTGGCCACTTCTCACTACCATCTATCTCTATGCCTCGCTGGGCCATGCACTTTCTGAGCAGTGCTTTGATTCTTTCGGGAATGGCTCATCCAGCGGCTCAACACAAAAGACAATCAGTTCTATGATTAGAACTGAACTTTTTTCTGATATGATATCCATATAATTTTTCTATTGGACAGGCCGTGGTAGTTGATGGCAAAAAAAAAATTATTCAAGGTTCCAAAAGTATCACAGTTTATTGACAGAAAAGGAGCTCACGTCATATTCTCAGAGATGCGCTGAAGATAGAATCCCATGAGAATTTAGAGAATCTATATATATATAAAAATGCAGAGATCATTCTTTGTAATCGCATCACGTAAGAACGGATGGACGGATTTACATGATTCTTTTTTTTTGTTTGATCAGTTTTTACCCCCACCGGGTTCGTACATCAAAAAAAAATTAGGAAAACTTTCCGGAAAAGTGGGAAAAATTCATGAGGTTGTTGTGTATGTATAATGGAATTTTCCACAGAAAAAGTCGCCAATGATTGCTAGATCATCGATAGGTGTTTGGCGCATAACGAGTTGCATAAGTGTTTGGCCGTCGAAGTAAGGAATACTAGATCGTTGAAAGAATCTTTTGGCGCGCAACGAGTAGTTTTGTGTGCAGTTTTCACATGCATATTTGATTCATGTGGTTCATCATTACGAGCCACGTGATTAATTGGGTATCAAAATCATTGTTCGCAAAATGACTTGGTGGAATGCATATTACTGTTTTAACTGATCCTGGGTAGTTTCGTTAAACACACACTTTTTACGAAACTGTGTTGGGTCCGCACTTAGCAACGGGGGTTTGAGTAAACCTGATATAACAACCAGGCTCGAAACTGACTCGAATTTCAGTTCAACAACGTTGAAACTAGGTTCGAAACTGACTTTAAACAAACGGTTTGACAAAAGTTGGGGTGGAGACTGGGTTAGGTTTAGAATCAAGCGAATACGTCATTGATGAATTAATGGCAGAATGAATATGACTGTATGATCACTGTAGGCAAAAGGAAAAGTTCTGATATCGTTTACCAGTTAATGGATTGTGTGTGATGAAGTCAGATGAATAACATTGGCCATTGTGAGCGTGAGTTTAACAAATCAGAAATTTTTTGAATGAATCAATGAAAAGATTGTGCTGTAGAAGGTCAAATTAACAGATTTTTCTTGCATTTTGCTTTCGAATGAATTAGATTACACTGAGCGCACATAATAAGTGACAATTAGATCAATGTTCAAGATGATTACAATGATGTATTGAAACTGCAATTTTATATTTCATGTTCTGTAAAGTTTTTTTTTCAAATTGGTAAGATCAATACCAAATTAAAATTTAAGCGTCGTCTCTCTAAGCAACCAAAAGTTCCGCAGTACCTGAAAAATGTCCACTTTGTTAGAGCTATAAAATACGCGTATCACTTTTTGGAAACTTGAACGCACAGAAAAAGTTCTGAAGATACTTTCTCGCTGTTTAAAAACTGTATTAGGAACGGCTTCAAAATTTGTTTTGTTGCATCGAGTGAATGAGCAATTCTTTAAAAACGGACTCCTCAGTATGCTTTGTATGCTACTTAAGCCAAATCTTTATTATGAACGTTTGGTTACTTGGGCTAAATACAAATTGTAAATGTATCCTAATCTACCAAATGAACAACTCTAGAATAGAAAACTCTTTTATTAGAGATGAGAATCTGTGAATTTGCTCGATTTTTGCTTAACAGAAGTATTTCATATTTTCACATTAATTTTTAGTGATATTTCTTTTCGGGCTGAAGCAAATGTGTGTCAAATTCCATTGATTGTAGGTTAAGTTTTCAGAAAAATAATGGAGAGAAACGTTAACCACTTAGTCGTTTTACAATCTTGATGTCTGAAAACATAAATTCGAACCAATTTTTGGGCGAGACGAAGTTCGACGGGTCAGCTAGTATTTTATAAAAATATATGCCGGGCGTATTGTAGAGCTCATCCTTCGTCGGTCTTGGGCGATGTTTCTCCAGTTCGCCCGAACGTTTAGGGATCCCAGGTCCTCTTCTACTGCATACAGCCAGCACGTTCGTGGCCTTCCACGAAATCGCCGACTTCTACCTGGTTCTCTACTGAATACTATTTTCGCAATTCTTTCTTCCGGCATTCGCTCTAAGTGACCAGCCTACTGAAGTCTGCCGTATTTTATGCGCTTAATAATATTCGCTTCTCTATATACTTGATACAACTCGTGATTCATGCGTCTGCGCCGCACACCATTTTCTAGTTTCCCACCGAGTGTTGTCCGCAGCACTTCTTCAGAGGAACATAAATCTCCACCACTTCTCTACGATCAATGCCGATAATATCAATATCGTCCGCAAAGCCAAGAAGCATATGCGACCGTGTGATGTTAGTGCCATTCCTCTGCACGCCAGATTTCTTGATCGCACCTTCAAATTTGATTTGAGTAAATTTGACAGCGCATCACCCTGCGATAATCCATCTAAGGTCACAAACGAGGTTGACACTTTGTCTGCGATTCGTTGCAATGTTAAACAGTAAATTTGACAGCGCATCACCCTGCGTTAATCCATCTAAGGTCACAAACGAGGTTGACATTCCGTCTGCGATTCGTACACTTAATTTCGAGCCGTATAGCGTTGCACGTATCAGCCTAATTAGTTTCGCCGGAAAACTATGTTCGAGCATTATCTGCCACAGTTCATTTCTTTTTACTGAGTTGTACGTTGCCTTGAATTCAATAAACAGATGGTGAGTCTTCAAGTTGTACTCCCGGAACTTATCTAGGATCGTCCGCAGGCTAAATATCTGATCCGTCGTTGATCGGCCCTCGCGAGAACCAGCTTGGTATACACCGACAAAGGACTCCTCAAGTCTGTTAAACAAGATGCGCGACAGTAATTTGTACGCCGAATTCAAAAGGGTAATCCCTCTGTAATTGCCGCACTGTACCCTGTGCCCTTTCTTGTATACTGGGCATATGAGGCTATCCAACTCCCATATTCTTATGAGGATATGGTGAATCGATTGGTGTAGCTGCTCACTTCCGTGTTTAAGAAGTTCGACCGGGATCTCATCCTTCCCAGAAGCCTTACTGTTTTTCAGCTCGGTTAGAGCCTTTTTAACCTCATCCAGTGTTGGTGGTTTCACTGCTTGACTGTCTTCTTCTACATCTATCCTGTTTCTTGATACGCCTACATCTTCACCGTTCAACAAATCTTTGAAGAGCTCCTTCCACATGGCTACCACCATTGTCTTGTCTGTCAGCAAATTTCTCTCGCGATCGTTGCACATGGCGGGCACTGGCGCAGTTTTGTGCTGCGCGCCATTGACAGTTGCATAAAACTTCCGCATATCGTTCTGGTCCATTCTTTCTTGCGCTTCAGCTATCACACTCTCTTCGTGCTGCCTTTTCTTCCTGCGGTGGATTCGTTTCTCCTCTGATCTTGCTACCCTGTACCGTTCTCTATTGAGACAGGTACCTCATCGAACCAGCCATTTCGATGAGAGATACCGATCACATCTTGCGCTGTTGTAGTTACAGTTTCATGGATAAACTCCCATAAACTATTTATATTTCCGCTGGTTTCTCCTATCCTCTCAACCAACTTCTGGCGGTACTCTGCAGCTACCCTTCACTTGACAAGCGTTGGATATTGAAACGCATCTTTCTGTTGTTTCTTGAACTCGTGACGCTGGGTAGTCGCACCCGAATTTTTGCAACTACAAGATAATGATCTGAGTCGACGTTCGGACCTCTGAAAGACCTCACATCAAAAACGTCCGAGAAATGTCGACCGTCGACCATCACGTGGTCTATCTGGGAGCAGCTTTCATCACTCGGGAGTCGCCAGGTGTGTTTGCGGATATTCTTGCGTGCGAAGTAGGTACTGCTGATTGCCATCCCCCTAGCAGCAGCGAAGGTCACAAGCCGCAGACCATTATCGTTGGTAACGGAATGAAGTCTTTCCGTACGAATGACAAAAATGGGCAAAAAAGGTTTCTTTCCCGATCTGCGCGTTTGCATCACCGATGACTATCTTTACGTCTTGTTTTGGGCACACACCGTAGGCCTTGTCCAGGCACTCATAGAACGCATCCTTCATGTCATCGGGTTTGTCGTTCGTAGGCGCATAAATGCTGATCAGGTCGCTTATTGGTTTCCACCGAATGACTCGCTTCATCTGCTTTTCGATCACTATGAAGCCAACTCCACGTTCTGCTCTATCGCCGCCGCTATTGTAGATGTGGTACTTGAATGAAGTGTTGGCGATGGGATCCATCACTCGGAATACGCGTTCTCCGGTTCTGGGCCAGCGAATTTCTTGAATTCCTACCACACTCACGCCCACATTCTGTAGTTCACGAGCTAAGAGCCCAACACGTGCGAGTTCATTCAAAGTTCTTACGTTCCAAGATCCGACTTTGCAATCATTGTCCTTATTTCGATGCCGGGTCTGTTGCCGTTGAATCAATTCGTTTGCTTTACTGTTGCCTTTCGTGGTTGGTAAAAATTTCGATAGTCCACCTTACCAGGATTGCGCTACCTACATCGTGCTGGGGCTACCCTTTTTAAAAAAAATTGCAGGAATCCATTCAAAATGAATTCGTGCGTATTCTCGTATTCAATCAATTTGGCAGGTTAGATTAAAATCCAAGCGTTCAGTAATCTTAGCTGAAAATCAAATTTAAATTTCAATTGATTCACTGAATATTGGCAAAACTTTTACTGAATTAGCCAAAAGTTTATTTTTACAGACTTTGTCAGTAAAATCAATGCAAATGTTTCGTAATATGAGCAGTATAGAGGGGTTAAATTTATGGTTTCGGGGTTAGGAACCGTACACAGTTAGACTGCATAAAAGGCAATGGACGAACCGATTGCACTATGCCTGTACCCGTTTACAGTAAAGTTTATAAACATTGATTCAAATATCCTTCAGGGAATTACTCTAATCCTGATCAGACTCCAAACTGTTTGAATTATGTTCATTTTGATTTTCTGCCTGTTCGTTTCAATCACCAATTTTCAATCTGCAATTAATCTTCTTCTCCGGTGGTCTGGTTGAAAATCACATCAAGCGACACTCGTCAATATAGCAGAAAAAATAATCACGCACTTATTTTGACGCTGTGGCCGTCCTCCAACCGATGATATTCATGTCTTTTAAAATCTCCATTTCGCGAAATCGGACAGCTCACCAGTTTCTCTGGTTGGTGTGCGATCGACAGCCACTGCAACAGCAACAGCAGCAGCAACAACAATTTACACGAGCCCAAAATCGCTAAGTCCAAGTATAGACAGTCATTGAGCGTTCATGGCAGCATTCTCCGTTCCCCGTGCACCATACCGCACCGTGTCGTACTGAGACGACGTCGGTGGCGACGTGTCCCTTTTGCTTACTAGCCAGCCGTTGGTGCCGGTGGGTGGTTGGGCTGTGAGGTGTGAGTCGTTTTAGGGGGACGTGATCTTCGAGAGCCCAATTTCGCCTTGTAGACGAGCCTTTGCGGTCAGTGTTCAATTTGCAATCAAACTGACTAGACGCACGACGATAAACGTGGTGACTGATGTAGACGATGATGCCGATGGATGGCAGCTTTCAACAGATGTTCTTAATTCGTTAAACACTCCGCAGCCCGTGTTGACAATTCTGTTATTGATAGTGATTTGAAGGAAGAGTGTCGAGTGCACATGCGCACCATGCGCGAGAAAATCTATTGAATCGTGAACCTTTGAGTGAAGTGTGAACAGAGGAAAATAGACGTGTGATAAGTGCGATAACTACCGGTGTCCGGTTATCGGACCTAGTTCCAAGTGGTTGTCATTCCAAGACTGTTTCTTCATGAACGACGGTTGCGTTTGTGGTGATCTGATGTGAGCGAGTTAGCGATCAGCGACGAAAGATCGGTTATAATTATGCGTACAAACCAATTAGGTTAAATCAGTGTTACAACAACGATTTGAATAATTGCTGAGTCCGATGTGGAAGTGACTAACAATTTAAAACCATTTGAACAGGTAAAATGAGGACGCAATTTGATTACAGCAAGGGACTGATTTTTGTTAAAAAGTAGAATAAAATCGTAATGTTCACAATTAACTGTTTTATTATGCGACAGGAGAAATTCCTATTTGATTGAATAAATTGTCGGGACTGTTGAACTGTTGTTACTGGTGGTCAAGGAGACTGGTGGGCTTTCCACAATGATGCACGTATTACTAGACACTCAATTATTAACACATTTTTGTTTAAACTCACCTTTCTGTGAATTCTATCCTTTGAGAATGTCGGAAAACAGTGCAGGCAAATATTTCAGATTGTTTGAAATGAGATTTAATTATTACTTTAAGCTTTTGCGCCGAAAAATAACATCCGTTCTTCTGTAACGATGCTCGTTTTGAATTTTTTAAGTTTACACTTCAGATTTGAAAGCTCACAATGAGTTCAGTTGTGTTTCGGAGTCTTTAAAATTAAAAATATTGAAAAAATGTGTCTTGTATATTCATTCGGAAAAGGATATTTAGTGAAACACTAATGATGGCGGATTTACCCCCATTTCCCTTACTTTTTAAGTTGCTTTCTATGAATTCAGTGTTTACCATATTTGCTCACACATAGAATTGCAATTAGAATAATTTAAATTAGATATTAGAGTTTCAGCATTCTCAGTTTATATATGGATTACAGTGTTTAATGTTGATTAAATGAGTAAAAACCTTTTTTAATCCATCTAGTGGTGTAATTATGCCTTTCTCATATTATTTATATTTTCAGAAACATCACTAGAAGATTCTGTCAAGATTTTTTGTTTCAAACTTGAATAAAATCAAAAACTTTCTTTGGGTATAAACTACCATAACCTTTTCAATTTGTAAACAGTTATGTCAAGTTAAAATAATATACGCAAGCTATATGAAATTGAACGAGGCACGCTGTATGCTAGGTGGTGGTGTTTTTTTCTTCCGTACCAATACGTACCGATGCGTACCGATTTTGCATCATTTTGTATGACAGTTTGAAAGTTTTGATACTCATCGTTCTACAGGGTCCGGCACTCGAAGTGTAACCAATTAAAAAGGCCATAAATTCAGTTTGGAAAATTACTTTTACTTAATTCAAAGTACAAATGTGTAAAAATAATACAAAATTCAGAATCAATTCACTTTTGCTCGATATGAGTACCTTTTGCTTTGACTTGATGACTTGAGAGAGCGAAGGAGTTGCTTCGTTTGGCCGAATGTGACTTGCAGGTATTTTGGCCCACTCGCGGACAATAACTTTTTTCAGTGCCTCGAGACTGGTGTATCTTTTAGTTCGGACTTTGCTCTCCAAAATGGCCCAAAGAGAATAATCCATTGGATTCGCATCTGGTGAATTCGAGAGTCATTGTGTGGACGTGATGAAGTTCGGAACGTTGTTTTTCAGCCATTCTTGGTTCACTCGAGCTTTGTGAGACGGTTCCGAGTCCTGCTGAAACGTCCATGGCCACCGAAATGTTTGTCTGCCCACGGCTTCAAAGCAACCTCCAGAATACTTTCCCGATAATATGTCGCATTTACCTTGACGCCAGGCTCGATGAAAACGATTGGAGAGCGCCCATCTGCGGTTACAGCGGCCCAAACCATTATCTGTTGCGGGTGCTGCCTCCTGGTGGCCAATCGATGACTCAAATTCTCGTATGAACGGTCAGTCAAGTAAACCCTATCGTTTTGAGAGTTTACGAATTGCTCAATTGGAAAAATTTTTCGTCAGAAAATACAATGTTCGGAAATTGACCGCTTTCGGCCAAATGAAGCAACTCCTTCGCTCTCTCAAGTTATCAAGTCAAGGCAAAAGGTGGTCATATCGAGCAAAAGTGAATTGATTCTGAATTTTGTATTATTTTTACACATTTTGTACTTTGAATTAAGTAAAAGTAATTTTCCAAACTGAATTTATGGCCTTTTTAATTGGTTACACTTCGAGTGCCGGACCCTGTATAATAGAAGATCTGGATGAAATTGCACAGTATCTCTTAACCGTTGCTGAGAAATCGAAGTGAGTTCCGTTTTGCCTTTCTCATATAGAAAGGCTATGCAATCACTGTGAAAATCGACTTTTTAACCGAGGTCATATACCATGCGACTCAGCTCGACGAACTGAGCAAATGTATGTGTGTGTGTGTGTGTATGTAACAGAAATATGCACTCAATTTTCTCAGAGATGGCTAAACCGATTTTCACAAACAAAGATTCAAAAGAAAGGTCTCATAGTCCCATAGCCTGCTATTGAATTTCATTCCGATCCTACTTTCGGTTCCGGAGATATAGGATGATATGTACCAAAAAAGTGAAAAAATATGCATTCACTTTTTTTCAGAAATGGCTCAACCGATTTTCACAAACTAAGATTCAAATAAAAGGAATTATGATCCCATAGCTTACTACTGAATTTCATTTGAATGTGAATTCCGGTTCCGGAGTTATATGGTAATGTGTGAAAATTTGAGAAAAAGTTTACACTCAATTATCTCTGGAAGGATCCGACTTCCGGTTTCGGAACTTAAGCGTGATAAGTGGAAAATTAGGAAAAAGGAACCAATTTTATTAGTATTTTTCCACGAACGATGGTTAAAAACAGGTACAAACCCCATAAAACTGTCCGATAAATTCTTCCAATTGGCAGAGCTCGTTTGTTTGTGGGCATGAGAACTTAATTCTTCACTACTACCCTCTTTTCCTGTTTCCGAGTGGAGAAGAAAAACTCCTAAAACTAAATTCACTTCGATTTCTCTGCGATGCTTGAACCGATTTTCACAAATCTTGATTTGAATTAAAGTTCATACTCTCTTTAAACCTACTGTGAAATTTCATCCGCATCCGACTTCCGGTTTCGTAGTTGCAGGGTGATGAGTGTCAAAGTTTTCAAATCGCCATATAGAGTGACAATATGTACAACACCGAAAGAAGAAGAAAACACAAAACGAACAAGGCGTGCTTTGTTCTATTTCGTACACGTTATGTAGTGATGTCAATAATAATATTAATAATAATAATAATAATAATAATAATAATAATAATAATAATAATAATAATAATAATAATAATAATAATAATAATAATAATAATAATAATAATAATAATAATAATAATAATAATAATAATAATAATAATAATAATAATAATAATAATAATAATAATAATAATAATAATAATAATAATGATAATAATAATAATAATAATAATAATAATAATAATTATAATAATGTTTTATGCTGTTTAGCTTGAACTTGAAAAACGTTCAAAACTGTTCCAATTTGTAGGTCATATTTGTTGGTAGTAAACGAACCAACTTCGGCTATTCCGTTTATCTGAATCCGGTTTCGGAAGAATTGGAAATAGTGATCAAAAACTGTAAAAAAGATCTCACTTACTTTTCTTGGAGATGGCCAAATCGATTTTCAAAAATTTATAGGTTCAAAAGGAAAGTCTTACAGTTTCATACGGAATTCCTTGATTTGTTGTGGATACAACTTTCGGTTCCTGAACTACAGGGTACACAGGATTTATAGAGTTTGTGAGATTGGGTCCGAGCAAATTTTCCTATTTCTATTCAATAATCAGTTATTTTTGCGAATTTCACGATTATATTTATGATGTAATGAGTAATATGAGAGAGGCATCATTGCACCACTAGGTGGATTAAAATAGGTTTTTGTAACTTTTCTTCACTGTTACCGGTGCGTCCTGAAGCTGAGAACGAGGACTAGTAGTCCCAAAGTAGATCCACTAACTAACAAGGTCTGCCAACTAGATGAATTTACCAGTAAGTTTTATAAAAATTTGCACTTCGTTTCGCCATCATTTTTGAAAAACTACTCATGAAATTGAAAGTTTTTCACTTATCGCGCTGTAATTCCGGAACCGAAAGTCGGATCTGATTCTTAAAACAAAAAGCATGATCTTATGCATACCGTCTTAAGGTTACAGGGCTTTGGAACAGTAACCCTATAACAGATCGGCTGAAAAGTTCGTATCGTTTCTATGAGAGGGCGCCACTAGAATTAAATCCATACCATTTTCAGTTAGTACCAACCTTCAAAAGATACGTGTATAAATTTGACAGCTGTCTGATTATTAGTTTGTGAGATATTGCATTTTGAAAAAAAAAAAGGAATTTTGTGTGTTGATGAAACACTACTTTTTGATGAAAAAAAGTGCCGCCGATACCAAAAAATGGCTTGATGAGTGTTATCCGGACTCTGCACCGGGCGAAGCAACAATTCGTAAGTGGTTTGCAAAATTTCGTACTGGTCATGTGAGCACCGAAGACGATGAACGCAGTGGACGTCCAAAAGAGGCTGTTGTGAAAAAAATGATTTTCAATGACCGTAAAGTGAAGTTGATCGAGATAGCTGACACCCTAAAGATATCAAAGGAACGTGTTGGACATATTATTCACGAATATTTGGACATGAGAAAGCTTTGTGCAAAATGGGTGCCGCGTGAGCTCACAATCGATCAAAAACAACAACGAAAAACCATGCTGCGATTGAACGAATTGGGCTTCGAATTGCTCCCTCATCCACCGTATTCTCCAGATTTGGCCCCCAGTGACTTTTTCCTGTTCTCAGACCTCAAGAGAATGCTCGCTGGTAAAAAATTTAGAAGCAATGAAGAGGTAATCGCTGAAACTGAGGCCTATTTTGAGGCAAAGGACAAATCGTACTACAAAAATGGTATCGAAAAGTTGGAAGATCGCTATAATCGCTGTATCGCCTCTGATGGCAATTATGTTGAATAATAAAAACGAATTTTGGCAAAAAAATGTGTGTTTCTATTAAACGATACGAACTTTTCAGCCGAACTGTTAGACTATCCTGAGCTATCCTCTTCGTGAGGAATGGTTATCTGGTTATTTGGAACGACAACTTGATGAACACATAGTTTGTTATACGGACGGTTCTCTGTTAAATGGTCGTGCTGGTACTGGTGTCTACTGTCGTGAAATGAGGCTAGAGAAGTCTCATTCACTTGGTAAATACTGTACTGTATTCGAAGCAGAAATCTAAGCGATTCTGTGTGGAATACAATCGGCTATGATGAGTTGACTAGAGCTGGTGCAATGAATGATTTCGTTGGTCCGGAACCAGCTTTACCACTTTCATCTAGTTGGATAAAGCACAAGATTCGTTCTTGGGCTGCATCCAAACATGCCAACAAAAGGATATTCTCTCGTTTCTCACCCAATGTGATAAGGAGCATTAGTCAGAAAGGTTCATCGATTTTCCTGGAGTGAATGAATCCTTTCTGTATTCACCTTAAATATAGTTCAGCAGAGTGTTTGGCATCCTTTATGGGGTACCGAATTTACTTCTGCTCGTACATACTGCGAATCGTTCTGCATTCTTCCAGGAGTGCAGAATGGTGTCGCTTTTATAAGATCTCTAAATCCTCTCGGGGGTTGGAGGTTTTATTAACAGCAGACTGTTCGGGACCTCGTAGAGGTTCAGAATTTACTTCTGCTTCCACTAAATGTGATCCCCAGCAGATTGTTCAGCATCCCTCAGGGGTGCAGAACTTACTTCTGCTTTTTTGTGTTTTTGTGTCGTCAATTTTCCCCATCCTCAATTTGTTCTGATTCCTGATTCCGGATCTGGATCAACTTTTTTGGGACTTTTTGAAAATTTCAAGATATTTAGTTTGCATCTTAGTTTGTAAAAATCGGTTAAGAAATTTCCGAGAAAATTGAGCGCGCATTTTCTCATAGATTTGCACATATTGCCTTGTAATTCCGGAACCGGAAGTCGGATTGGAATAAAATTCAATAGCGATCTATGGGACCAAAAGAACTTTCATTTGAATCTGAGTTTGTAAAAACCGGTTCAGTCATCTCTGAGAAAATCGAGTGACATTATTTGTCACATACACATATGCATACACACACAGATATTTGTTCATACATTGCCCATTTTACCCAGTTTTTTAAGTTTATGGTCAAACGAACCGACATTGGCAATATTAGCTCCAAGGTTCCGTTTTCGGAACTACCGGAAATTGTGATTAAAGCCTTTAAAACGGAAATAACTTCAATTTCTCAAAGATGAAAACCTATTTTCATAAAATTAGGTTCAAAGTAGAGGTCTTGTATGTAAAGACGATACGAAAACGGTAAACTATTTAAAACTGTTCCATTACATTGGTTGATGTCCATTGAATTTTTTTCCAACACTGTTCCTAGGATACAAACCCGCAAATATGGGAAGTATTGGTCACATTTCTAGAATAAAGTTTGTATCAATTTCCCATATTAACAGTTAGTAGAAATGCATCATTACACCACTAGGTAGATTAGAACAGGTTATTTGGTACATTTTACCCTGTAACTTCGGAACAGAAAACTGGATTCGGATAAAATTCAGTAGCATGTTGTGGGAGCACAATACCATTAATTTCAATCTAATCTAAGAGGTATCTCCGAGAAGAATCGAGTGCATATTCGTGTTAAACACACGTACAGATATTCTGCGATCTAGATGAATTGAGTCGAATGGTATATGACACTTGGCTTCATGGGCAGAAGATATTAAACAAAATTAAAATTCTGAAATCTGAAATTGCGAGTGAAGAACAATAGTAATATTATTCATATTACGGGAAAGGTGGGTAACAGTGCGCATCTCATTGTGAGTTCCTGTTAATGTTTACTACTATTTACTTGCAATAAACATTGAGCTTTGGCCCTGTTAACTTCATTCGGCTACATTTCCCCTTCCCTGTTCATTTCATATAAATGCAACAGACGTAAGTATAAAACCTGCCATTAGAAAATAAACTGTATTTTTATTTCTAATAGAATCACGTTTTTCTTGGTTTAGTAACAGTTTTTCGAGCCAAACGGAATTATCATCGAGTATTCCAAGTATTACGGGAATTTCGAGTGTTTGAGTTTTACGGAAAATTCCTTGTGTGCATAATCGTGTATCACTGCACACTAATACCTAACCCTTGCGCGCTAAAAGAAACAAAACAAGAGCTTTCATACTCGTAAACAATATACTAACTGTAATCGTACATTTGGTAGACGCGCAATAATCGCCACGTCTCCCCTAATCATAATATGAATAGTTTTTTAATGCGGAAAAAAATCGTTCAAAAATTATTATGTTGTTTTCAAATAACATTTTTGAATTGTGTGATACTTCAAAATAGTGTATCATTCCCCTCGGTACGCAAAATTATCCACCTGGGTTTACCATGTTTCGCCGGTTCTGCTTACGGGTCGTGTTTTTTAAAAGTTGGTTTTCATAGTGACTGCATTGCCTTTGTTTATTATGTTGTGACATTCCAACCAGTGAGTGTTTCTACAGACTAATCTGATTTAGTCTTCACCAGAGACTTTCTGGAGGAATGACGAATTGTCAAATGGATTTAGGTTGTTTAATTAAAGGTCATTCCCATTCAAAAGACGTTGTATCTCTGGTTTCTTTACAGTTTTCAAATAATACGTCTGTCCAGCAACCGGAATTCAATCACATTTTTTATGTCTTCTAGTTCTACTTGACACACTGTTTTTGAATGCGTGGAATGTCAAGTAGTACTAGAAGACATAAAAAATGTGGAGTTTGCGAATAAAACAATAATGAAGTTAAAGCGAACCGGTGCAAAAAGGTCCAATCAGTTCTTGGTAAAAAAAAGTTAGTGGAAATTTCTTGGATAGTAACACATAGTAATATTCACACAACTCCAAACATAAAAGCCTACTTTCAACAATAATGGTTGCATTCTGCACTAGTGAGTACGTTTCGGAATATACGGGAAGCGGGAGTAAATGCTATATCTCACTTATTTACGTCTTTTTATGCGATTTTTTAAAATTTATATGGTTTCTCATGCGAATGTTCAAACTTTTGCGGTTATGTTATTTTGTCCTAAAAGTTCAGGAAACATCGAGATCTGGTGTTATCTAGAAAAAAAAATTAGGGTCGCTCTGAATTTTGTTCTATTTTTCCAGAAATTTGTCGAAATAACATCGGATATTTAACATTTCTAAGACATTTTGGCATGAACTTTTTTTTAATTTTTGCCCCACAAAGTTTTTTTAAGATCGATATTTGTCAAAAAAAACATTCTTACCTGAATTTCGTCTGACCCCGATTTCCGGAGCTACCAAGTGAAGAGTGTTCAATATGTTACACCGTCACTTAAACCGGCAAAGCAAAAGAAGGAAAAATTCTTTTCAATTAGACTTAAAACCATTCCAATTTGTATGCCATATTTGTTGCTGGTCATATGAACCAACTCTGGCCGGTCCTCAGCATCTACTTTCCGTTCTTGACCTAGTGTTTTTATTTGTGGATTTCGCTAGATTACGGCCAAACAAACTTTTCCGTTTTTATTCACTGAACCGTTTTGCCTTTCTCTGTAGAAACGTAGTTGAATTACCAGAAAAAACGATTTTTTAAGACTCCACAGTAAATATTGATCAATTGCAATGAAATTATTTTTGAATGTAACAGACTTTCAATAAAATGAATAATTTTTGAATAAGGTATGAAGTCATCAAAATTGGTCTCAAAACTTTGTCAGTTTGTGAGTTGATGATATGACGGACTAGTTTAGGCCCAACCTGTCCACGATTTCCGGAAGCACAGGAACTATTGGCCAAAATCCTTCGACATAAAACTTGAATCGATTTCTCCGAGAATCCTTCTTCAATTTCAAATTACATTTAAATTGAAAGTCATCAGATTTCTCCCATCGTTGTTGAACTTAATTCATCCGGTTCAGTAATTACACAGAAAGAAAACATGTAAAAATGAGCTGCAACGAAAGGCATTTTTCATATAAATGAATTATATGGGATGAAATTATGAAATGTAATAACAATTTTGTATTTATCTACCGAGTGGTGTAATGATGTCTTACTCATATTACTCATATTATCACATACATTACTGGGAGATTCTTTAAATTACTTTTCTATGTTTCATATACAGAAAGTTTTTTCGGGCAAAACTTACAAGATCTACAAGTTGAAAAAATTCATAGTTTTTATGATTTTTAGATTAAATTTTGTGTCGTTATTCACATATCTGTTCGTAATTTTCAATGTTCGTCACTCTATTAATTCCGAAATTCCGGCTAAAAATTTATTTTGACCACTATTTCCTTTTTTGCAATGACTGACCAATGCAATGCAAACCCGGGGACCGATATAGTCGAAGTCGGTTTGTATGGCCATGATAAAAAAAAACTGGGACAATTTTGAGTATTATTGACTATTCACAGCTTTCTGACGGTTTAAAATGTTAAACACTAAATTAAGGAAAATCGGTTACGTCATTTCTAAGAAAAGTGAATGATAGTTTTCTAACACACACATACTAATAAATACACATATATGCATGCACCCATATTTCTCACCTCGAATCGTTTGGTATAAGGTTTGTTCGCAACAAAATCTGGACATCCCTAAATTCGTATATCTCTGGAAATACATCATCAACGCGTGAAATATTTCGCAGCCTAATAAACGTATGTCTATGCGTTTTGTAAAATCAGCTTTTGGTGATATAACAAGCTTTTAGATCGAAGATGGCGTCCAAAGAAGGAATCAGGAATCATAAATAATTGGCTCAAGCGGCACGTTAACTTAGTTATTTAGATATTTGTGCCTTTCCGTGGTTTCTCGTCATATTCCTGATAGGGAGAGAAGGATAAAAGGAACATGGAAGGGAAATGTGAAGTGGGTGAGGTGGGAAACCAACACAAAACAAAAAGACACTTCGCTTGGCAGCGTGATGAACTAACACTATAAACAACTAAATATTGTATGAGAGCAAATAATATGTTCTGTCTATGCCTTCAATTAGTCAGTCTAACTGTGAAACGGAGTTTTGTGCATAGTAAGGGCAAAACCCACAATTGTTCCGTATACCACTACCTTTTTTAGGCTCCTGCAGTCATTCAGGCATCGACACGGAAATACACCTCGACTTGCGAGCTCCCGTATTAGTGGCCTTTTACGACATGGAACAGGAAACCAGAGATCAATTCTTGGTTGAAATAATACCACCGGATAACACACGACTTACCTGTTTGGTAGACTTATACCATCGGAACAGGTGAACCGCTACCGGCTATTTATGCTGCTCAGAAAGAGAAGTTGGGAGCGGAACAAAAACGGGTCTCGTATATCACCAGAAAAACGCGAAGGTGAAGTAAATAACAGATCGGCTGAAAAGTTCGTATCGTTTCTATGAGAGGGCGCCACTAGAATTAAATCCATACCATTTTCAGTTAGTACCAACCTTAAAAAGATTCGTGTATAAATTTGACAGCTTTCTGATTATTAGTTTGTGAGCTATTGCATTTTGAGTGTAGCTACTTTTGTTATTGTGAAAAAAATGGAAAAAATGGAATTTCGTGTGTTGATGAAACACTACTTTTTGATGAAAAAAAGTGCCGCCGATACCAAAACATGGCTTGATGAGTGTTATCCAGACTCTGCACCGGGCGAAGCAACAATTCGTAAGTGGTTTGCAAAGTTTCGTACTGGTCATATGAGCACCGAAGACGTGTGGGACATATTATTCACGAATATTTCGATATGAGAAAGCTTTGTGCAAAATGGGTGCCGCGTGAGCTCACAATCGATCAAAAACAACAACGAATTGATGATTCTGAGCAGTGTTTGGAGCTGTTATATCGAAATAAAACCGATTTTTTTCGTCGATATATAACAATGGACGAAACATGGCTCCATCACTTCACTCCAAAATTCCCACTTCACACACGAAATTCCTTTTTTTCCATTTTTTCACAATAACAAAAGTAGCTACACTCAAAATGCAATATCTCACAAACTAATAATCAGACGGCTGTCAAATTTATACATGTATCTTTTGAAGGTTGGTGCTAACTGAAAATGGTATGGATTTAATTCTAGTGGCGTCCTCTCATAGAAACGATACTCTATCGCGAATATTTGACGAAGGTTTCCAGTGTGGTAATCATAACACTTATGTGCTGGAAGACTTTAAACGGTTTCCCGGAATGTGTTTTTATACTGATACGTTTACGTTTCGTCTTTGACTCATCAGTGCATAGCAGTTCAAATTGAACTGCTTTATGCAAAACTCGGCAGTTCAATTTGAATCGCTAAGCAGACGTAAAGTTTCTCCTACTTACATAACACTTGTTTTCTTTGCATCGAAATGCAATGTCTATACTGACGTGCCGAACGAAAACACACACGAAACAACGTTTTCGTTCGGCACGTCAGTATAGACATTGCATTTCGATGCCTAGAAAACAAGTGTCCTGTAAGTAGCAGAAACTTTACGTCTGCTTAGCGGTTCAAATTGAACTGCCGAGTTTAGCATAAAGCAGTTCAATTTGAACTGCTATGCACTGATGAGTCAAAGACGAAATGTAAACATATCAAAATCGGTTATGTGCCCTAGCACAAAATTTGGCTAACCCCTGAATGACTTTTTATACTGCCATGCAATGAAACGGTGTAGAGGAGCATTTATTGACGAAGAAACAGGCCAAGTTTCCCACAAAAATATTTGATTTGACAGGCAATATGCAGCTGTGATCGAGCAAAATAAAGATTCGGAACGGTAAACAAGGAAATATATTGTGTAGAAGCGATTGTTAGCATTCCCACGCAGCCATGATGCTCCCTCGCTATTTTGGTATAATTTTGCATCTTGTCACTACGCTAAAGATATTTTAGAATGGTATAAAGTAAATCGAGTTCATGTTGTACCGAAAGAGGTGAAATACTTAACTGCCTCGAGCTGCGATCTATCGATCGGTATTGGGCTCTCGTGAAGAGAGAACTCTCACAATAAACACAACAAACTTTAGAAAAATATCGAAAATCTTGGACAAAACTTGGTAAATCATTATCAGAGAAGCCTGCCCAGACCCTAGAGTAAACGCAAAAGTTCGTAGTTATCTCATGCAGCCCTATTAAGTAACTGTAACTAGTCTTAAGATTATTAACGATGGACAATTAAATGACTAAAAATTTCATATATTCAGATTTGTCGCCCGAAAGCATTATGACACTTGCCCGGTTAATTTTTACTAGACTCATTTTCAAGTGAATGAATAATCTTTCTATGAGGTAAAGGTAAAAAGTAGTAGCAACTGGGACTAACATCATTAGAACATATATTACCTCCGTTTTACAACTGAGTTATTGAAGCACAAATCTGCATGAAATATATGTACCCGCCAAAGGATTGTGCTAAGATATCACTAGTCTAGCAACCTACCATGTCTATTGGTAAAATTGATGGTGAGAATCATTAGGTAGATCAAAACAAAAACAAACCGGATACGTATAATGCTCTTGGTAGATAAAACATTGAGTTTTATTGTTTTAGTACAAATTGTGCTTAAACTTAATTTAAATTAATTGAGAAAAATCTTAATATAGATCTGTGATCGGAAGTTCATATTATATTGAAAGAAAAATTTCAGGACAGAAATTCCAAAAAAAATCAAATATCTTCATTGTGAACAGAGTGAAGTGTGTCAAAAATTTCAAGCCGCTGTATAAGCCATTACGCAAAATTTGAAAGTAATTCATTTCGTTTATGGGATAAAAAAAGTGACGCGTATATTCTTAGGAAGTTATTTGACCAAAATATCATCATTTAATCCTTCAATTGTTTGGTCCATAACCTCTTACTACCTGGTAGATTATCATAAACTAGTGAATCCTCTCCTTGTTCAGTCTACGTGGTTAACTAACAACCTCCTATAATAATAATGATAATTAATCATTCGTCTCAATATGACTGCTAATACAGGCAAGAAAAATGATTGAATGAGGTCAAGGTTGTGCGAATGATTGTTATGTGTTGAAAAATGATCGGGTACTCCGTTTCGAATAACTTAGCAAAACCGCTCATTAATAATTCTCCGAATGAAATTTACGGTTAATATTTTGGATGACGATATCTTGAATCGAATATCTTTTTCATGTTTCTCTTATTTCTCTTCACTTTGTTTACAGATTCACACTTTTTGTAGCTGCTTTGAAGTGTTTTTACAATACTCTACAACCAGTTGAAGTGAACTAAAAGCAACACAAAATACATCTGAAAAAAAAACAAGTTAATCGTCACGTTCAAACAGCCAAACCGGCTGTCCACCCAAGATCACATACCAGAACCTGGGGGTGAATTTGAATTTCAACTTATTTTGGCAGACCCAACAAAAACAACAAAGACATCATGTCCGTCGATTTTGCGTCGACCGTCGACATCACTACGATCAGAGATGAGGATCTTCTCCGGAAACTGGTAAGTGTTAGGCAAATATTTGAGCCAAGTAAACACATCTTCTCTTGGAGTTATTGCATTTGGGGTCGACCCAGTGAGGCACGCGTTTGCTAGGAGTAGCGTGGGAGCCACTGGCTCTAGATGCAGGGCGGGGGATTTTAAGTTGTGTTTTTGTATGTGTAATGTATGTGTTTAATTGGACAATTTTAATAGAATGAATATGTTTAGTGCTTTGTTCGAATAACAACCTAGTTTGAATCTTGATATTTCTTTATAAACATAAAGAGTCAGTATAAATTTTATGTACTTTTCCCATAAAATTCGGTCGAGTGTGTCGCCATCCTGATCGCATCATGTCCTTGATTTACACTTACAGATCACCCTTAAACAGGCGAAATGAAATTGATCGATCTTCGACAACTTTTCCAGACTGGCCAAAAAGCTTAAGCAACTCGGTGTCTTTGTGATATGAGTCTTTCATTAGCAGTTGTGATGCCTGAGTCCGACTGATTTCCTTTTTAGGACAACGGTTCACCTTCTAAACGATGACGACGCACACCGCCGCTCGTGATGTTCTTGATGGTGAACTCGACGCAGACATCAAGGACGACCTGCCGTCCACTACGGCTACCATATAATGCAGGCTACTCTACACAGACAAACGGATGTATACAGATTGCAAAAATCGATTCCGATTCTGTTTCTGGTTTAACACAACTCTTTGAAGTGGCGGCAACTGAACTCGTGGTTTGCCTGTAGTAACGATTCCCATGTTATCGAAAGGTAAACTAGATCTACCATTGATTCGTCAGCTGATTGTATCAATGTTGTCAGTTCAATAGCAATTGATATACCGTATTCCGAAAGTGGATCCGATTTAGACTGGATAGATATTTTTATTCCGGTTGTAATTTCCGGACTATACGAATGAACAGAATAAATAAATGTTATCGAGTATTGTTTTCAGTTATCGTTTCGGCATTGAAAACGTTTACTCCGCAATCAGAATCTTGGATTCGGTATCCAGGAAGTACTCAGTTCTAGCAACAGTTCAACAACTCACGTCATATAATTAGTATTTTGCTATTGTACACTGTGGCTTTCAAAGGAACGACCAAAACAATTTAGAAACATATTTTGTTTTTCGTTGGAAATCAATGAATAGTGAAGCTGAGATGATTACAAACAAAATGAGTCAAATGATTCATACTGGATTGATTTGGACTTAAAGTAAGGTCTTTTTTTAAATATTGTCAGCAAAAGTCTACTTATACTGTTCCAGCGGGTTGAGTCCAGTGCACATGCGCCAATATGCTTTATATTCGTATTCAAAACATGGATTCACTCTTGTATGGTACTTGAATTGAGCTGAACAAGTGTAAATGCATTAAGTGCAACTTTTGAATCACAAGTTTTGGTGGCTCGACCAATACCAGAATTAGTCATATACATAGAATGAAAAAGCTACACTTACTTGATATATTTTTCTATGAACTTACACCGAATGGAGTATCTGTCTCCACTGGACTCAATCCTGTGCTAATCACAACCAGTCACGCTGAATGCTTAGCGCCTCTAAAGATCTCGTCAACTGCCTTAGGCCATCGAATACGAAGCCTACCACGTAGACTACATCTTCTTCCGGGCTCTCTACAGCTCAGGTACGCTTGATGCTCTTTTGAAATCGTTATCGTATGACTCGAGAAATCCAAGGCACACAAATTCTTCTTCTTATTCAAAAGTTTCTACATCTAGTACAATCCTTCTGAAAAGACGAAAGTGGCTCGTTCACAGTGCGTCGATCAGTTCCGATAGTGTCCCTGTTTCAACTGATCAAATGTTACAAAGGATGTGAAAATCTCTCCCGCCGCCATTACACTTGATTTCAAATTGTTCAGTGTCGTACAAATCATCACCGGACGCTGCCCTGAAATCAATAAACAAATGTTGTGTCTGGAAATCAATCAGTTGTTGCTCGGTCCTGTTGAAATCTGAGTAGGTATGCACGACATGTTCGATTCCATTTAGACTAAATATGACATGTATCCTCGGTTTCCTTAGTGTGTAAATGTTCGCTTACAATGTCATCATCAAATTATTCTACAGTTGACATGAAATATGCATTTGAAACTATATTAAGAACTTAGATTTCAGTTCGTGCTCGCATCTCAGCCAACACAGTCCAAAATCGTTTGCGGTCGAAGCAAAAGAAACAAAGACAATACAGTGCAGTGAACAATAGAGTGTACGAAATGGGCAAATACGATTTAACAAAGCCTGAAACTTGGCCAACAAGGCCAAATTCAATTTGTATAGATTTCAAGCGTTGCAAAGTTAGACCAGCAGCAAATGAAATTGAAATCTTACTTGAAGAACGAATGCATCTAGATGCTAATAATGTAACTGAGATTCAATTCAACAAGGCGTCGAACTGTGTGTACATTATGTTTAAACGTGAAAGCGATGCAATTGCATTCGCTTCGGTTAACAACGAGGTGCACAGCGTTGAGTGTGACAATATTAAATACAAAATTCCTGTGCACATGGTGGACAATGCCATACAAGTACGCGTGCATGACCTTCCCCCGCAGTCCAGCGATCAGTGCGTTCGGGAAATTATGTCGCAATACGGTGAAGTTCTTTCCATCGAAAGAGAAGTATGGCGGAATTTTTTCCCCGGCATCCGGAATGGCGTGCGAGTGGTACGTATGCAACTACGTAAGGCAATTCCATCATACATCATTTGTGGTCAAGGTGGGACACATCCGTGTAAAACGCTGATTACCTATGAAAATCAGCTGGTTACATGTCAGTTTTGTGAACAACCTGCACACTACGGTAAACCTTGCACTGAAACTGCGAAAAGAACATCTTCAACAAAAGACAAGGTCAACCGTTCAACAACGAAAACTAGTGAGCGTAGTACTCCTGTTTCACCATCAAACCAACTAACAACTGCAACCAATGTACAACAAGGCGCTCCTACAGCAACTAGCAACGAGCTCAAGACTGCGAACAACAAGGAAAACGAAAAGAAGACGGAAATCAACAACAAAACCACCGATGCGGCAATGGAGGACGAGACGAGCCACGAACAAAGTGCCCCTCAACCCTCGCAGGAGGGAAATGGAAGCTCTCCTCCTAGAAAAAGAGTGACAACGAGATCCACTTCGAAAAATTGTTTATTTAAAAAATCGGCTAATTCGGCCACGTAAAGCTTGTACGCAAATAGGCCTGAATAAAAACATCTTTTAAATAAAAAAAAAAAAAAAGAACTTAGATTTACGTTATCGACAGAAATGAATTTTTAAAAGTAAATACATTATTCTACCGAAACATTTTCAATGATAGCTTTATCATATAAAATCAACGATAAGAGACTCGGTCAAATTGAGCTCACCACCTCGTATCCAAGAAAACTGATAGTAAAGAAAAACTGTGCGATTTCTTGGTCACGTCACTTCTATATCACCATTATACCACAGAGAACAGACATACAAGCTAGTAAAAACTTTTTCAAAAAACCTGTTTTAATCCACCTAGTGGTGTAAGTAATGATGCCTTTCTCATATCAATCATACTATCATATATAACACTGTGGTATTCTTCAAAATAATTTTCTTCGATTCTTAAAAAAATAACCGAAATCGGTTTGTTTGACCGTCTACTGATAAAAACTATCAATTGGAAAAGATTTGAGGTCGATTTAGAAATTGTTTTCAGGTTTTTCCCCATTTTCAGTGATGGTATACAATTTATAACCCATTTTACCCTATATTTCCGAATCCGGAAGTCGGTTTCGCATGAAATTCAGGAATTACGTATGGGACTACAGGACCTTTCATTTGAACCTAGGTTTGTGAAAATCGGTGGCGCCATTTATAAGAAAAGTTAGAACACATATTTTTTTTTGCAAATTTTACCCCATAACTCCCAAACCGGAAGTCGGATTCAAATAATATTCAGAAATTTTTAAGGGACCTCAAGACCTTTCATTTCAATCTAAGTTCGTGAAAATCGGTTCAGCTATCTCTGAGAAAAGTTAGTGCACTTATTTTCACAATTTTTTCCACTACTAGGCTGCTCGAAGCGCCTCTATAGGCGAATTGCTACTTAGTGATAACTTTACCAAACAACCGTTAAATTTGTTACACACACTGAAATCTCTACTTGAATGTCTGTTCTCTGTGATTATATCTCTGAAATCCAATCTTTAATTCATTCAATTGACTTTTGTAAATTGACGCGTTCCAAAGTATTTAAAATGAAGATTCGAAGAGAAATAAATAAAATTTGCCGTTAATTTATTATCTTGAATCAACTGAAAGCTCATCAGGATCTCATTTGATAGGAGCTCTCTCTGTCAATTAGGTTTTGCACGAACATGACATAACCTCACAAAAATGAACAAAATGAATAAATTTTGACAGCTATCAGTGGTTTGTTTACAGTGGATAAGTTCATCGGAAGTTCATCGTTTGATTTCGAATTTTGCACGCTGCTTTACATTAAATGAAGGATCATCAAATTTAGCGATATGGATGCAGTTGAAAGCAAGCAAAATCACAAACTATCCGCATACGCACACGGATTGTCCCCCGCTGACAGAGCGAGGTACGTGGAAAAAATAAGAGACATAAGTTTAAATGATCCCTACATTGCGAGTTTAAACGAAACGGATTTTCCAACTACGGTAACGGCGGGTCACGTTGGGCAGTATTTACTTAACAAATCGGTTTTAAATGAAGAATGTTTGCGAAACACAAGAAGCATAGAAGCGTACAAAAAATTTGAAGCTGGATTCGTTCACAGTGTGAGTGGTGGCATCATCAATGGCCTATACGTGGTGCGAGGAAAGGTAAAAGTCAAGCACAAAACAATTAATACTACCGAATATATATAATTTTTAATTTTAATCAACTGTTCATCGGTTTGTAGGTGTTCCACTCGATGAGGTTGAATGACCAACCACTAACTCCTTGGGTAATTATACAGAAAAATGGATTGATCCGAACTACACACTGCAACTGTGTGATAGGCCTCAGTGAAACATGTTCACATGTTGGTACAATTCTGTACGCGTTGTCAAATCTACATTTCATGGCATCAACATACAAAGTATACTTATCTTGTTGTATTATCTACCCCAATCAAAAAACACCTTTCTATATTATTTCTCAATTTAACTGAGTGTGACCGAACTCCCTTCGTACTGGGCAAGACCAGCAAAACGTATAAAAGATGATTTGTATCAACCAGTTGAGGAGATCGACTACGGGTTTAGGGTGTCACGCCATGATGACCTGAATTTACACAAAAATAAAGATGATTTCTTGTCTTTCGTGTCATCCTTGAAGGAAGATCAAGAAGAACCTGCGATACTTCACAAATTTTGCGGTTCTGAAGTTTTTTGTCTAAACTGTCTTCAGAATTTTGTACCAGAACATATATTATTGAACAAAAACTTATTACTTGCAAACCAATTTATCCCACAACTGGAGAATCAAGGTTATGACATAATAAGGAAAAAGGCAAATGAAGTTGAGCTCGTTATAAGCGGTGTGCAAATAGAAGAAGTAGAGAAACTGACAAGGCTACAATCTCGTTGTGATTTGTGGCGATGGCTTCGAATTGGCCGCATCACCGCTTCTCTGTTAAAACAGTGTATTCGTACTTCGCCAGATACAGTTCCCACTAAAATGAGTTTGTTAAAAAAAATATGTTACCCTCATTTGTCCCAAGCTGATTCGGCCGCAATCCGTTACGGAAGGAACAATGAATCCAGAGCTAAACAAGATATACAAAAAGTTCTGCAAAACCATCAAAATGCTCGCTTTTTGGAATGTGGTTTGTTTATAGATAAAACACGCCCGTTCTTAGCTGCAACACCGGATCTAATAATGGAGTGTGACTGCTGTGGACAAGTTCCAATCGAAATAAAATGTCCGTTTCGTTTGAATAGAAAAAGTAGCTTAAATCATCTGTTTAACATCACGGAACTTGACTTCATTACATGCACCGAAAATAATTTTTCTCTTGAAAATAACCATCAATACTACCTGCAAGTCCAAGCTCAAATATTCGTGACAAATGCGAAGTATGGTATTTTTTTCATATGGAGTGAGACTGAATATATTTGCATACGTATAGAAAAAGATTTACGCTGTTGGACTGACGCATGTGCAAAATCAAAGCTTTTTTTCGAGAATATAATACTTCCAGAGTTGTTGGCAAAATATTATACAAATAAATCATATAAAATTTAAATGTTAATAGTACTATATCGTTAAATTATCGTCAAATTTGAAGGTAATAATTATTCATAATAGACAGGGCTGGGAAAATCAAGATAAAAAAATCATCCAATTGAGATCACTGCGATATTTCCCAAAAGATCACAACTGATTTGATCTTTTTTAGATCAGTTGATCAGTAATCCTTAAATCACTTCGATCAAAATCGGTACTGATCTTTCGTCACACAAAATCGATAGTGATTTTGAGCTCCAATGATTCTTGATTCGTGTAAGATCAATCATTTTATGATTCGATCAACTTTGACCATTATGGAAGAAAATTACATATGAGCAAGGTGAGACAGGGCCGATTGATTCACGTCTAAAATCGTTGATACCCCAATGGGGTTTGCGAAAATTAGTGACAAAAGTAATCCTACAGGAATTTATAACTAAGGATAACGTGTGTCAAAGAGGCTTTCAATTTTATATCTCTGGGGAATCTAGTTATGGGTATTGAAAATATCAAAGGAGCATCAATAAATAAATCCAACAAAACGTTGACATGAATTCATCTGTAGAAGTAACAGGAGAGCAAAGTTCCAAACACACAGAAGGCGCGGCGTTTGAATTGGCGTTGCGAAATTATGCACTCCTGTTACTGCTCTGTATGATATTCAATTTATCCGCTGCATAACATGCTTTGTGATTGAACATGTTTTCCTATTATTATTATTATTATTATTATTATTATTATTATTATTATTATTATTATTATTATTATTATTATTGTTATTATTAATCACAGCATTTATGTTAATGTTTTCAGGTTTCTTTGATATAACTCCGCGAATACGGTATTGCAGAAATTTCAAATACATCACGAAGCATAGAATTCCGATGTGACCGACCAAATGAACTCATTGAAATTCTTTCATTCTTTCTACCATACTTTTAGTAAAATGGCTATAATTTTTTTCCAATCGCTGTGTCGAGTGCAATCAAAGCCAAACACTGATAACAGACTTTCGCACCGGCAGCGTGATTCTGTTTTTTTTTCAATACGATTGAAAACTCGTGCACATGTCTGGTTTTAGTTTTTGATTTTCGGTAATTTTCTCAGGCCGATGATAGGGTTTGGGTTTTGTGGAAGCACGTGAGCTGAGAAACCTTCGAGGTTCAGGACAGGACCAACGGTCACAATGGCACCACTCTACCCTAATGTACTGATCTATTTCTTACAAATTTAAGGATTGTATGATAGTTATAAAGAGAGACAACATAGTTTAATATATTAAATTATAGATTTATTCAGGCTTACGAGAATACATGAGACCTTGACTATTAGGTCTATGATATTGTGACCGTTTTGAAATCGTGCCAATGTGTTCACTGGAATGGTACTCGACAACATCGAGTATTTTTCTGTTATTACTCCTATCATACGTTCAACGTGAATCCGTAGGGCTGTGACTTGCTTGTTTTTAAGTATCTCTTCTCTAGAAAATTGATCTTTTTTACGAAGAAACGTAGGTATGTTGAGAGTGGCTTCCTTTTTCTCGAGCAAATCAAAAATTTCAAATCCTTTGTCGGCAAGAACTACATCTCCTTCTTCAACTATATCCAAGAATCCACTTTTCATGCAAACTTCTCGGTCCGAACACCTTCCAGCAAACCCTAATGACACAAAAGCTATAGTACCGTCGGGATGCACAGCAATCAAAAATTTTACAGTTTCGTGTTTCTTGTATTGACTGTAGTGTGACGCAGCAGCCTTTAAATTACTAGGTGTCTGGCATAAAACTTCAAAGCAGTCTATAATGTACACCCGTCTGGATTCAAAATATTTACAAAATTCTGCCGGCATGTGCTTAACAGCTATCGATCTTTCTGTTGGTTCGAGGGCCCACTTACAGCATTCATATATCACGTACACCGTACGGTGAAAATATTTTGAAACAGTGTTAACGCATACATTATAATCATATGACAAGCTGCAAAGCCGTGTGTTCAATCGAAGTTTCGTGAGAGTCATTACAAAAATCTCGTCTTTTGAAAGATCACACATCGGATCATCCAACGATTTTTCGAGATATTCAAACAATTTGATGAGAACTGGTAAGCTAGCTATACCAGTGTAATAATTACATTTGCTATTGTTCTGCAGATAAGCAATTCCTCTTCTAGTTGAGATTAATTGTCGTTGTAGTTCAAAGTTTCTATGTTGAAATCCAATCATTTTGTTATAGTATTGTTGGAATGTTTGTTTGGAATAACAACGACCTTTAAGAAAAAGTAGTGATTTGTATGAGTTGTTAGTAATGATGAAAATTTGTTCAAGTACATAACACGTAACATATACACATCAGATAAATGTGAACACATAAATACACGTACATTTAGAGATATATTATTACCAATCCCATTAGCTTGAACCAAATCTTCCCCTTTTTTGATAATAGTCAATAAGCTATCCACAAGTAGCTTTCAAAAAACCCGAGATGGTTGAAATCGGTTTAGCAATCATCGCGAAAAAAGTCGTTTAAAGGTACCCAAACACATATTTTCCTATCTCGTTGGGCTGAGTCGAATGGTATATAAGACTTTAGGTTTCCGAGGCTCCGTTGAAGATTCGGGTTTTCCATTAATTCCATTACTTTTCTATAAAGAAAGGCTAATGCCTCAGATCCTTATGTTAAGAGATACAGTAATCTACTTAAGTATTTTTCTTAGCATTTTCAAACTTTTTGTGTCGAATATTAATTATTCCAATCAAGACGAAAGATTTTTGAATACTGAAGAAGTCATCTTTAATCTTGATATCGATAAATCACAGAATAAGATATGAATTATGAATAAGATAAGTCCCCTTGTACCTAGGTTTGATAATTAAAAGGGAAAAGTTTCAAGATTTTGGATCTTGTCTTACAGTGCGATGCAATATGCATCTATAATTGGTGTCCTAGTGTTGCAATAGAGTTATGTCTGGAAATTACATACATGATTGATTCAAATGTTGCAATTATAGTTAATAAATAAATTTATATGCATTGTTATTTCTCGAGATATTGGATCCACATTATCATTAATCTATAATCTATAACAATCAGTTCTAACGAATATAAAAAACGAAATCAAACCTCCTGCTTGCACACCGCATTCTTTGGAATCTACGGACACTTCTGCGGATGTTCCCGCATCGCAAAGAGACACTTCTGTGGATGTTCCCGCATCGCAAAGAGACACTTCCGTGGATGTTCCCGCATCGCAATGAGAAGTAATTACTGTTCTGCGCTCACGTGGAGATTCTGTATTTTCCTTTACAACATCATCACTTGTGTTGTCGTTTGTCTCTGCACTGTCAATATGTACTCCAGAAGGTTGTCCAGAATCCGTTAATAGCATTTGAGATGGTACCCAGTCAACACTTCTGGTATCTGTTGGCCTTGCAGGTCGACCTAAAATAAAAAAAAAATATTATGTTTCATACCTATAACTTGTGATTGACTTACCGGAAACGAAATGCAGGCCACACAAATATTTATCTCTCCAACGGAAACCTGCACTCAGTCTGAGGGCTTCAATCCACTTTTCTCTTCTTTTTTCATTTAACCTATTCATAAAGAAATTTCTGCTTGGTAGTGGAAACGCAAACAGAGCAATTTTTTTAGTCCCTTTTACCGAGGAACACGATTTCAAAAAACACTTTTTGGTCATTTCCGAACTTTGAATCTTTATCTGAAAATCAAAACAAACCACTGATAGCTGTCAAAAGGTGAACTTGATTCATTGGCAGTTCATTGGTAGTTCATTCGAGTGGTCATCGTGCAAAACCTAATCAGGTTTTGCACGATGACGACACGAATGAACTGCCGATGAATCAAGTTCATCTTTGACAGTTGCCGTGTACTTGTTTTGTTTTGCGACTGCAAGTTAAAAATTGAAAAATGACGAAAAAGTGCCTGTTAAAAACGTATTCCACAGCGAAAAGAACTAAAAAGATTGCCCTGTATGTGTTTCCAGCATCAAGGAGCGATATATGTATGAATCTGTTTAGTGTGAGGCGACTTGCAATTTTTACATTCGAACGATGAACCTCTGATGAACTTTTAAACTGTAAACAAGTAGGTACAAGTCGGCTGTCAAAAAATGTTCATTCTGTTCATTTCGTGAGGTTATGGCATGTTCGTGCAAAACCTGAGTCGATCTCGAAAACTTTAAATTCTTTTAAAAGATTTGATTTATTTGATAAATTGAAACGTATCATAGAAAACACTTTTGGTATCAATGATGTTATCGTATAAGTGACGTAATCGACCAACAGCCTTTTTTCACTTTCCGCACAATTTTCTCAGTGATGGCTGGAACGATTTGAGCTAACTTGGATGCATTTGGATGCTTAGATGTAGTCTCTTATCACAAAATGCACCATTTTCTCAGAGATCCCTCACCCTGCTCCGAAGAAAATGAGTTCTTTGAAAGCTATGATATGAAAGCATAACATATTCAAATAATCGTCATCGACAAATTTAACAAAATCAGATTCATTCATTTATTTATTTAGGATCATAGGAAAAGCCCACTGAATGTTTTCATAGTTCATGGTGGACACTTCCGATTCTTGAGATAAGTAACTCTACCGAAAAATTGCATTCTTTGCTACTCACACAATTTTCTTCATGACAGCAAACTCGATTTCGATATAAATGAACTTGTTTGAAAACTGCAAAAGAGTAAATGATCAAGTTGAAATATATTATTACTGATACTTTCGGTTTCGAAAAGCGAAGATATCATTGAAGAACAGTTTCGTATATTATCCGAATCTGGACGTTATTGACTCTACCTAAAATTTTTCTAAATGAAGAAATTGTTATAATGAGCCAATTTGAATGCCAAAAGAAAAACATTATCACATCATTAGGTCGATTAGGAAACAGCTCTGGTATTGGTTTTGTGCTTTGCAAAGAATTGTATTTATATTGCATTATCCGATTTGTTTAGTTGCAGCTCTTGCATCATGTTTAAATCACGGCCCTTTTTTTTTTGTTGGTTTTAATTACGTTCACTGAACATCTTTCTGCTGTCAAAACCAATTGTGGTATCGTGAATTCCTGAGAGCGACTCAAGAATGTAGAAATGCTACAGTCATTATCACAATGAAGGTGAACGTAACTCAAAGACAATATTATCAGGCGGAAGAAAAAATAACTGGTGAAAAAGACGACGTTCGAGTTTTAGAAATAGAATGCAATGAAAATGAAACAGAATGCGGTGTCGACAATGAACGGAAAATTGATTCTGGTGAAGACATTGGTACAGATGCGAAACATCCCAAAATTGACGGCAATGAAAATTGGATGAAAAGTTTGATTCGTTCGTTGTTTGTGTTCATGAAACCTGGTCGATCTGTTGTGGTGTTCAATACAACAAATGAAGTATTGCTCGACTGCTTCATAAGGAATATAGTATATAAGTAAAAATCCATTTTAATTTTTCGGTTTTTAAATACCCGATTTGAAGTTTGGTTTGTTTATTTATCTCCATTCTTCAATATGCAGTAACCAAGGTTATTTTATTCAAAATCAATAATTTATCAACTTGTGTTGCCAGTTTCAACTTTTTTTCAAGCGATTACGTTTTGACAGTACCAGTTACTGAGGGGTAGTTAAATTTGCAATACAGTTTTGATAGATGAGTGACAGGTTGTGCCGTCGGCTCAACTCTAGATCGTCTTCTTACTCACAACACTGTATTGTACTTTATTTTCTGCCATAGAGATTGTAGATTTGATCAAGGCCCGTAAGTAGATTGGCTTCTGAAGTACGTAATTCCCAAGTCTAGTTTTGGGTAAAACATGTAATATAGCATTGTATATTATCACTTTGTACATTCTAATTTTTTTACTCACTGTATCACTTTCATCTTACTATACGAACAAGCATCACTTTGTATTAAAAATGTTATTGTGAAATGAAACCCCTAAATAAAAGGTTTGTCGTTTTTGGTATTATTATAAATAATAAACAGCGGTACATGTAGCTTAGAACGTTACAGTTTTTTACCATTACTGTTATTCAACTAATCTTCGAATATATGACTATATTTCGAAGTATTTCAATTCATTGGAAAACCTAAAACGTTCCAATCAGTTATATGATACTTCTGTGCTGAAAAGATGGTCGATTTCTGTCCATACATGAAGGTGCCTTAGAAATGTATCCGCTTATCTGTGGGGCTGGTCAATGTGTCTCTTTTTTCGATCCGACCTCTCAGTAGTACAACGTTCCTAGTAATTCAGCCTCAGGTCTGTACTTGTACTATACTTTTACTGTTTCAACGTGTATCTACATAACAATTCCAAACTACTTTCCGCGCCTGTATGGCTGGTTAAATATGGTTATGATGCTGGCCGTTTCGGTCAGCCACATGGCCGTTGTCATCATCGTTGGAACGCTCGTTGGACTATGCATTGGTTGGCGCTTTGCAAATGATATATTGATTGATGTGCGCAGTTTGCTATTGAATAAATTAAGCAGATGACCTGTAGTTTTTTTTCGCCGGCTGCACGGCTGCCAAGTGATATGTCAAGTGGTACTTAGTTCATTGCTTCTTGTTTGTGACATTACTGTGGCAAACATATGACAGCGCTGCGAACCGAAATATGCGAAACATGAATAGTTATTATTTAAACTGAATTTCGAGTTACTTAATATGATTTCAATCATCTCTCTAAACAACTGCTATTTAGCTGCCATATATTTTATAATTCAAACACACACACTTGTCAAGTAATTGCAACTCGCTGGCGGGTAACTCAACACGGCAAACTTTATTATCACTCATCACGCTCAGCCTTCTCAATATCACTCAAGCACTCACTTGCGCGTGCATTGCGAGTTGAGCGAGAAGTTAAGTTCGCCGCTAGGCAATAAATAAACATTAGGTTCATGCGGGTTCTTAGTATGCGTGGGCGCTGCGGCAACTACCAATCATTTAGCAAAACAACGCACAAGATGTTGATTTCAGCTCGATGTGCCCCAGTCCAGAGTACTTTGTGGATGTGACCAAAAACGGAAGTCACTTCAGTCTATCAATGGCAAAAGAAACTAGGTAATTCAACTAACAGTGAGATCGTATCTTACCGACATTAGCTGCCATACATATGGAGCGTTATTTCTTACATGTGTGTCTGTTTTTATCAAAAACGTCAAACAAACTTTGACCCTGTACTGACCACGTTCTACGCACATTCGCTACTCTGTTCTAGGTAAATTCAAACAACTGGATTCCATACGTTACACGTTATTAATCGATTACAACCAATGGTTGTTATTGTTAAGAGAAGATGTTAAGCATTCAAATTGAGTGCCATTTCTCTGACAACCTATCATAAGAAAGGTTAAATATTGGTGAGGTTTTCGATTGACAACAAAGCTGAATTGATATGTTGTATTCTCTCATCCGACCACTGCTGTGGGATTGAACTTAAAGGAGTAGGCTGGGTATAGGGGACATCAAAATAATGGTAAGAGGTTTTTGGCTAGAAAAGTCATAAACATTTATTAGTTTATCGTTTTATAGTATACGATTCCCAAAAAGAGTGGTTTAATTTATGGTTTCGCGATGAGCTCATGTGCGGCTGGATCTGTGAAACTCCGGCGGCGGGATTCGCGCCACACACGAACTACTTTCGTGGCACTTTCCATGAGTTACTGGTGCAATTTGTGGTCTGAGCCTACGCACGATTGCCGCACTTGGCAAAACATGCTACTCTTATTTGTCCTGAACATATTTATCACTAACGTTGCCTTTTGAAGGATTTATGGATCGTATTCACTTAATCAGCTGGATCTTCGACCGTTGTTTTCCAACTGGCTTTTAGATCATGCGAAATTGGTCTGCAAAACGATCAAATAAACCCGTCTTAATCCACCTAGTGGTGTGATAATGCCTTTCTCTTCTTTCATAACAGTCTCATGAAAATTTGTTTCATACTTTTATTAAATAAATTTAGATACTAATTTTGACACCAATTGATTCAGATTGATTCGAGTAGTTCACAAAAGCATGCTTCAGTGTTTATGTCACACAGTCAGCATCATTTTTCCAAACTAGTGCTTGACATTTGCGTTGCCTATTTGTATGAGAACAGTGATGCTAATCTGAAAAATCTAAAAAAAGCCTTCTTAGTCCACTTAGTGGAATTTTCATATATCTTGAAAAATCACCATAGGGGGGAGTACATGAAATTTTCGAAATCGAAAAAAAAATTTTTGATGCCAAAAGGCTTAGAATTGCATGAAACGTCGAGATTTAGTGTCATCTCGAAAAAAATTTTTTTTGAAAAAATCGACTTTTTGGGACTTAGAAAAAATATAAAAAGTCCCAGAAAGTTGATATTTTCAAAAAAAAATTTTTTTTAGATGACACTAAATTTCGATGTTTTATGCAGTTTTAAGAGTTTTGGCATCAAAAAAAATTTTCGATGTTGGAAATTTCATGTACTCCCCCCTGTGGTGCTTTTTCAAGATCGAAAATTGTCAAACCTTTACCACCGGGCAGCACCCCTTAAGCATGTCCGATTTAGGTCAAATTTTGCATGAAGGCTTTTTTCGAGGTGCTTAAACTTTTGAGCACTAGAACTTTACGTAAATAGAGGTGATCCCAAAATTTTGGCACCCTTATATATACAAGAGCGGGAAAAATCAATGTGTTTTGTCGGTTACGTCACTTATACCATCATATATCTGGAACCAAAAGTCACAACCATTTGATCTTCGAACTTGATCAATGGCCCGACAGTAGCTTTCAAACGAGCGCAAGTTTGTTAAAATCGGTTCAGCCATCTCTGAGAAAATTGAGCGCGTTCAAATATCTTCGAAAAGTGCACACACATACACACACATACACACACACACAGACATTTTCCGATCTCGACGAACTGAGTCGAATGGTATATAACACTATGGGTCTCCGAGGCTCCGTTCGAAAGTCGGGTTTTCCAGCAATTCTAATACCTTTCTATAGAGAAAGGCAAAACCCTTCTTAGTCCACTTAGTGGAATTTTCATATATCTTGAAAAATCACCATAGGGGGGAGTACATGAAATTTTCGAAATCGAAAAAAAATTTTTGATGCCAAAAGGCTTAGAATTGCATGAAACGTCGAGATTTAGTGTCATCTCGAAAGAAATTTTTTTTGAAAAAATCGACTTTTTGGGACTTAGAAAAAATATGAAAATTTTTCTAAGTCCCAGAAAGTTGATTTTTTTAAAAAAATTTTTTTTTGAGATGACACTAAATTTCGATGTTTAATGCAGTTTTAAGAGTTTTGGCATCAAAAAAAATTTTCGATTTTGGAAATTTCATGTACTCCCCCCTATGGTGCTTTTTCAAGATCGATAATTGTCAAACCTTTACCACCGGGCAGCACCCCTTAAGCATGTCCGATTTAGGTCAAATTTTGCATGAAGGCTTTTTTCGAGGTGCTTAAACTTTTGAGCACTAGAACTTTACGAAAATAGAGGTGATCCCAAAATTTTGGCACCCTTATATATATAAGAGCGGTAAAAATCAACGTGTTTTGTCGGTTACGTCACTTATACAATCATATATCTGGAACCAAAAGTTACAACCATTTGATCTTCGAACTTGATCAATGGCCCAACAGTAGCTTTCAAACGAGCCCAAGTTTGTTAAAATCGGATCAGCCATCTCTGAGAAAATTGAGCGCGTTCAAATACAACGCTTTTTGTCGGTTACGTCACTTATACAATCATACCTCCGGAACCAAAAGTCACAGCCATTTGATCTTCGAACTTGATCAATGGCCCGACAGTAGCTTTCAAACGAGCCCATGTTTGTTCAAATCGGTTCAGCCATCTCTGAGAAAATTGAGCGCGTTCAAATATCTTCGAAAAGTGCACACACATACACACACATACACACACACAGACATTTTCCGATCTCGACGAACTGAGTCGAATGGTATATAACACTATGGGTCTCCGAGGCTCCGTTCGAAAGTCGGTTTTTCCAGCAATTCTAATACCTTTCTATAGAGAAGGCTTTTTTCGAGGTGCTTAAACTTTTGAGCACTAGAACTTTACGAAAATAGAGTTGATCCCAAAATTTTGGCACCCTTATATATACAAGAGCGGTAAAAATCAACGTGTTTTGTCGGTTACGTCACTTATACCATCATATATCTGGAACCAAAAGTCACAACCATTTGATCTTCGAACTTGATCAACGGCCCGACAGTAGCTTTCAAACGAGCCCAAGTTTGTTAAAATCGGATCAGCCATCTCTGAGAAAATTGAGCGCGTTCAAATACAACGCTTTTTGTCGGTTACGTCACTTATACAATCATATCTCCGGAACCAAAAGTCACAGCCATTTGATCTTCGAACTTGATCAATGGCCCGCCAGTAGCTTTCAAACGAGTCCAAGTTTGTTCAAATCGGTTCAGCCATCTCTGAGAAAATTGAGCGCGTTCAAATACAACGCTTTTTGTCGGTTACGTCACTTATACAATCATATCTCCGGAACCAAAAGTCACAGCCATTTTATCTTCGAACTTGATCAATGCCCCGATAGTAGCTTTCAAACGAGCCCAAGTTTGTTAAAATCGGTTCAGCCATCTCTGAGAAAATTGAGCGCGTTCAAATATCTTCGAAAAGTGCACACACATACACACACACATACACACACACACACAGACATTTTCCGATCTCGTCGAGCTGAGTCGAAATTTTCGAAATCGAAAAAAAATTTTTGATGCCAAAAGGCTTAGAATTGCATGAAACGTCGAGATTTAGTGTCATCTCGAAAAAAAATTTTTTTGAAAAAGTCGACTTTTTGGGACTTAGAAAAAATATGAAAGTCCCAGAAAGTTGATTTTTTCAAAAAAAATTTTTTTCGGGATAACACTAAATTTCGATGTTTCATGCAGTTTTAAGAGTTTCGGCATCAAAAAAAATTTCGATTTTGGAAATTTCATGTACTCCCCCCTATGGTGCTTTTTCAAGGTCGAAAATTGTCAAACCTTTACCACCGGGCAGCACCCCTTACGCATGTCCGATTTAGGTCAAATTTTGCATGAAGGCTTTTTTCGAAGTGCTTAAACTTTTTAGCACTAGAACTTAACGAAAATAGAGGTGATCCTAAAATTTTGGCACCCATATACATATAAGAGCGGTAAAAATCAATGTGTTTTGTCGGTTACGTCACTTATACCATCATATATCTGGAACCAAAAGTCACAACCATTTGATCTTCGAACTTGATCAATGGCCCGACAGTAGCTTTCAAACGAGCCCAAGTTTGTTAAAATCGGTTCAGTTATCTCTGAGAAAATTGAGCGCGTTCAAATACAACGCTTTTTGTCGGTTACGTCACTTATACAATCATATCTCCGGAACCAAAAGTCACAGCCATTTGATCTTCGAACTTGATCAATGGCCCGATAGTATCTTTCAAACGAGCCCAAGTTTGTTAAAATCGGTTCAGCCATCTCTGAGAAAATTGAGGGCGTTCAAATTCAACGCCTTTTGTCGGTTACGTCACTTATACAATCATATCTCCGAAACCAAAAGTCACAGCCATTTGATCTTCGAACTTGATCAATGGCCCGACAGTAGCTTTCAAACGAGCCCAAGTTTGTTAAAATCGGTTCAGCCATCTCTGAGAAAATTGAGCGCGTTCAAATATCTTCTAAAAGTGCACACACACACATACACACACACACACACATACACACAGACATTTTCCGATCTCGTCGAACTGAGTCGAATGGTATATAACACTATGGGTCTCCGAGGCTCCGTTCGAAAGTCGGTTTTTCCAGCAATTCTAATACCTTTCTATAGAGAAAGGCAAAAAGGTGTGATGAGATAAATAAATTGAAAACTCAAAATTAAAATAAAATTAGCTCAGTGAATGTATGATTTCTTGTCGCTTGAGGTCTTTAGATAGAATGTCCACATTTGTAGGACTGATCCGAAGAAACGGAATATTTATTTCCTTCTTTTTATTGTTTCGATTATAGAGGTTTTAACCATAAGGTTATTCGCCTCTTCGGGCTAGAAAAACTTTCTGAACCTATGTGCGGGGTTGGCATCCGAACCCAGATAGGTTGCGTGAAAGGCATCGACTTACCCATCACGCTATACTCGTCCTCTTACTCTTGTTAAATTTGAAATGATATTAACATAACGCATAACTGCAACAACTACAAATTTATTATGTTATACATCCTTCATTATTCGATATCTACGTCAACAAGTTGACGCTGTAAATACTGATTTCTCCGCTGCTTTCGACAAAATAAACCATCAAATAACAGCAAAACTCAATAGACTTGGATTCGGCGGATCACTACTTTAGAAGTTATTCTCGATACTAAACTGGACTTCACAGGTCATATCGCTTATGTGATTTCTAAGGCCTCTAAGCTTTCAATCTTCGTGTATCTAAGAGCTTTGCTGATGTACACTGGGCCATATGAATAAAAGGTAGCATGCTTGAAATTCGGTAGTAAATGCTACGTGTGGATCACGTTCCTGTCAAAACATGCTACAAACTGAAGTATTTACTACAAGTTCTCGGTGGGTAGCTCTAGAGGTTGCTACTCGTGTGTTTGCTGATGAAGTACAGAAATTAAAAAAGTGGCATTTTTACAGATGTAAGTACGTTTCTTGCTTTGTGCATGCTTATGTCAGCTTTTCCGGCTCTGTGTCGATACGGTATGCAGTAAAATTCGGAAATTCGAAATTCGGAAGTAGCATTAACTGCATGTTCGAACTTGTTTTTTATTCATACCAACCCGCGTTATACTCTGTGGACTTTGTTTTTGAGAAGATACTACAAACAACAGACTTTACTACATTTTATTCATACGGCCCACTGCGTTAAAACTTTATATTGTGCTTTAGTCCGCTCGACGCTTGAATATGCAGCTATTGGGCCGTATGAATAAAATTTAGTAAAGTCTGTTGCTTGTAGTATCTTCTCAAAAACATAGTCCACAGAGTAAAACACGTTTGGTTTGGTTTTAATTATTCTACTTCACTTTATCAGCAAACACACAAGTAGCAACCTCTGGAGCTACCTACCGAAAAATTGTAGTAAATACTACATGTTCGAACGTTGTTGTGTAGTAAAGTCTCCGCTTTTGACAGGAACGTGATCCACATGTAGCATTTACTACCGAAATTCAAGCATGCTACGTTTTATTCATACGGCCCATTGTCTAGTCACCTCACTATCAAATTGACATCGATCGCATCGAAACCAGTCAACACAAATTCGTCTGAATCGCTTTGCGCAATCTACTTTGGAGGGATCCAGCTAATCTTCCTAGTTATGAAGATCGCAGTAAACTTATAGACTAAGGAGTGTATAGAAAAGTAGTTAGCAACATTAATTATTGAACAAAAAAGGCAAAAAAAACATATTTTGACATCAGTTTTCGATATATTGTAGAAAAATTACATTTTTATGCATTTCACTAATTATATTGAAGGAAATTCTAGTTTCTGTGAAACGCTCGCACTTTGGACTTGACATTCTTCATTAAATTCTGCACAGTGACTTTCCTGGTGGCAGCTGTCCAGTTTTTTTTTAACTCCTGCATGTTTTGGGACACTGTACCTTCCTTCCGAAAGTGCGTAACACTCAATAGACCTTTAAGATTGCCCAATACCTTTCAATTGGCCGAAGATCCGGGCAGTTCGGTGGGTTGATGTCCTTTTCCACGAATTGTACATTATTTTTTGACAACCACTGTAGAACGGAGTTGGCGTAGTGGGCTGAAGCCAAATCCGACCAGAAGAGAGGAGGAGCCTTATGCTTTCTGTACAGTGGTAGCATTCCCTTCTTCAAACATTCTTCCTCGTACACCTTGGCGTTAGTTGTGCCCTTAGTGAAGAAAATCGACGACCTCAAACCACAGGTACAAATTGCTTGCCAGCCCAACACCTTCTGCCCAAACTTTTCCATCGCCACCGTGGTGTCAGCGTCTTCCAGGTCCAGGTACACCGATTTCGTATAATATTGCGGTCCGGGCAGCGCTCGAGAGTCTTCCTTGGCGTAGGTTTCGTCGTCGATCAGGATGCATCCGTCTTTATTCTGTAGAATCCGGTTATACAGTTTTCGCGCTCTTGTTTTGGCCTGAACCTGCTGTACCGGGACTTTTCGGCACCTTCTGTTTCTTGTACGTTTTCAGGGAGTTCCGATCTTTCATCCGTTGAATCATCCCGATGCTGGTGTTGAACTGCTTGTCCAAATCCCGCGTCGACGCTGATGGGTTTTTCCTGATGTACACAACCACTTTTAAGTCCCGGCCGGGCTGGCTGGGACCCGTTTTCCTACCGGATCGGGGCAAATCCTTCATTTAAAGGGTCTTACCGAACTTCTCGATAATATTTTTGACACTGGTGTGGTGCACTTTCACCCGTTTTGCAATTTCGTTGTACGTGACACCACTTTCTGAGCACCAAGTGTGCAGAATTTTCTTTCGCGTTTCCGGATCAATTCGACTCATTATTGAAACGATAAACTGTACCGAAACCAATCGATTGCGCAGCTGTTATTGACATGTAAACAAACATGTCACCGCAAAACACGCTGCAAAAAATTATGCCATTTCAGAGTAATAACTGTTTGAATGTTGCTAACTACTTATCGATACACTCCTTATGATCTGCTATCTGTTCGCAGGAATGTCTCTAAAGCTGTTTTCATTTCTGATTTATTATAATCACGCATCGACTGTCCCGAGCTTCTCATGATGATTAATCTCGACATTCATCGTCGCAACCCTTCTTGAGCATGTGCATTGCTCCAATACCTTCGATTTCGATCTATACCGTAATGCAATTAAATGATTGTGTCTAACTCATGGATTATTCGATGTATTATTTTTAGCTTATAATATATGTGTTATTTGGTTGTGAACAACAGACGCGGCAACTATGGGGGGGGGGGGGGCAAAGCACTTTTGAGGGGCCATGCCCCCCCCCCCCTCCAAATATCCTGATGATCCTTAGTAATAATTTTTTGTGCTCCCCCAATATTTCATGGAACTTGCCGCTCATGTGAACGATCTGTTGGTACAATAGATGAGGAGGTTTTATGCCTGTTGGAGACAGAGATCAAATGAGTTTCATCTCCAGTGGGCTTTTCCCTGCTCCAGAAAATAAAATAAAATAAAATAAAATAAAACTCGACAACCACTGTGTCAATCCAATCAGGTATAAACAGGTGGTGCCGAGCCCATGGTATGCAAATGTGGGCTACTAAAACGTTGTAAATATTTCAGCAGTTCTTCAAAATTATTATCAGTCTGTCTCATGACTACCTGAAACTCTTACAGTCCCTTTAAAAACTAATCATATCTCAGCAGATTTTGGACTATTTATCGAAAGAAAATTTTCCGAATTAATCAGTAGGAAAAAACTCTTCTATAATACTAATATATGGATGCTTGAACTTCTTCGGTATATGTCTGAGAAGTTTAATAAGTTTTTCACGTTCAACGTAACACTCAATAGACCTTTAAGATTGTCTGAAAGATTTAATAAATAACCAAGATTGAAACGCTCGGTCTTTAAACCCAATTGGAGAATGATTCGCAACAAAATCTGGACAGATTAAATTTTGTATAAAACAAATTTACTGTTAGTTAGATCCAAAATGCACACTAAATACAGTTACTTAATTAGGCTGCATGAAGAAACTACTAACTTTTGAGTTTACTCCAGCCATTAGGGTTCGTAGGAATGGTAACAATCGCTTCTTTAGACATTTTTCACGATATATTTCCTTGTTTTCCGTTTCGGTAGTGATGAAAGTATTGTGTGCTCGACCACAGCTGCATATTGCCTGCCAAACGAAGCAGAAACCTGTGTGCCGAGCTCTTACTTCTTTGCAGTATGAGATAAGCAGAAGTAAAGGCCCATAACTTCCAGAGTTTTGTTCGATAGACTTGAAAATATCACAGAATATTTTTGAAATGTTTTACTATAAGGAAATACAAAGAAAATAATAAATGATTTTCAGAATTGTTAGATCCTACCCGCCCCTTAAGGAATGAGTAATCGTTCGGACCTTGTATCGGTTTTCCTTTAATAACTTTTTCTACAAATGTCGGATTGTTTTGCTGTCTTCGAAGCATTTCGTCCTCCTTAATTTTCCTACAAAAATGATACATGCACTGGTTTTTAGTGTTCATAGGTTGATCTTTAGCCGATTTTTTTTGTAAAAAGTGAATATCTCAATACTAAATTCAATAAAAACTTTAAACCTCTGGCGCAAAAATATAATTTCACCGATTGAGCTAAATTTTGCATGGTGGTCATGGGATCCAAAAGGAACACGAAAAGATTGGTGGAGCTGAAATCAATATTTTGTCCCACCCTACTGAACACTGAACTTGAATCCTAACTATATGAAAATAATTCATATTCCAATTGAACATATTCCAAAATAAAATAGCAACATTTTTTACTATTTTTGTCGTTTCAATTATAGATGTTTAAGCCATAAGGTCTCTTAATATTTATTTTTTTCTATTGTTCAGTGATTCATTGTTCTTTGTTCGAATGTAGATATCGTTCTTCGTGATATTTTAAACCTTCGTTATTTCTTACGTTCAATATCATCCGTCCTTTATTTCCGAACTTCTTATTCATTTCTGCTATCCGTTCGATTGAACTTTTTTAGAACTTTCACTTGTTTTGGCCAGATTTAACTATTACCAGAACTAATGAAAAATGATGATGCAAGATTTGTTTGAATGTTGAAAGCAATGTGATTGAAGAAAAAACTTCGTTTGTGGTTCGAAATTAACTGAAAAGGACCACCTGACAATGGCATTAATACTTTACGCAGTATTTTATATTGTTATATAGATAAAAAAACATGATCTGAAATTTTATAAACCACCCATTAGAGGCGAAATTCGCATGTGCTTCTGGCATAGTTTGACTATGTTTCGCCATTCCATCAGTGCGGTGATTAATGGTTGCTCATACATGTTCCGATATTTTGAAGCAAGCTTGGTGAAAGTTGTGGGATTCGTCACGCCAGTTGCTCAATTTAGCAAACGGCAAATCGAAATCGAATGTCATATAATTTGGGATAATCTAAAACTAAATTTGCATATCAAACCTGATCGCACAAAAAAAACTAGTTTATCATGGCAATTTTTGGGTATGGGTAGTCTGATTGAATCTCTACTGCTCTCCCAGATTGTCTACGTATGGGCAACCATTCGTCACAACGACGCCGAGCTATTTTGCATTCACCATGATTGCGGGGGTTGCAAAGTTTTCGCATCTCGCGACGAACAACCACCATTAAACACGCGGTACCCACTTGTTTCGGTCCGGGGGTTGTTTTTAGCAAACTTGACGTAATTGGTTTAAAATAATCGCTGACTGTTGGCCGTTCCCGGGACGTTTCATCCTTATACAGTGGTTGACAATTGCAGCACGCTTGTGATACTCCCACACTTGTTATACCGCCGAAGGGGCGGGTCGAGACATGACGATGCCATAAGGCGAGAAACAGAAGACCAGACATCACATGCTTCGTGGTCCAGGTGCTGCTTGTAAATTACGACTGCATTCAAACAATTAACCAACCGTACAAAAATCACATAAGGAATTTAGTTATCGAAATGAGTACGAAATCGTGTTCGTAATCGAACAATCTTTCCTACTATTCGCTCTATTTCTGCTCAAAATTTCTGCAAATGATCTGCATCGTTTTGTCTGTGATCCATCGCTTTTGGTTGCGTTCTCACTACACAGTATCTCACATGCCAGCTATATGAAATTCGAAACCGATATTGTATACCTAAAGAAAACCAGAAAGAAATGAATTTATTACATTTCGTGAGCGAATAATCTACCAGTACCAAAAAAAGTGTGTGAGTAGGATCGATCCAAATGAAGTATGATTCATAGGGGTGACCGGGGCTAGTTGGCCGAGTGGCTTTCATGAAAGGGCTATTATGAGAAAAGGCGACATCTATTGTGATTTTGATGGAGTATTAGGCCGACGTAATTTCAGGTGTTTTTGTGTAGTCGTTTGTGCAGGAACTTTTTTTATATATTGTTTCTTAAATTTATTCAAAGTTTTTGTACACTAACATGCGTAACGCGAATTAAATATCAACCGAACTCCAAAAACATTGTACCGCTGGAAAGTGCTTCCAAAATCCTAAAAAATGGTATGATGCATTCCAGTGTTCTCTTATTGCTGTTAGTGTAAATCGTGGTTGTTCTCGGAAACATCCATTGGTATTGGTGGGCCGAGTTTTGTGCGGTGTTGTTTGACCGAGTTGTAAATTTAGTTTATTCGTGAAATGCAAACTTTTTTCTGAGTGAACTTAAAAGTTACGATAATGCTATAGTTAATTAATTTGCATGTTCATATTACTATTCGCTCGGTTATTATTCCCTCATACATATTACTTACTACGAGTTACTACAGTTTTCTTATGAAGAGTGATATCTGCTCGATTCTCTCTTGTTTTTTCTCTCCTCTCATGATTCCAATTCATCTTAAGTTGTTCTCACTAATAAACGTTTTCGATTGATGCACTTGATGTGTTTCACATATTTCATTATACTCTGCCAACCTACCCCGGCTCTGGGGTTAGTTGGCCGATTTTTTTCTCCGCATTTGATTGTTAATGACTTTTTCCCTGATTTTTCTAGAGTTATGAAAAAATTCACAAATGTGTTCAAAAGATATATCTGTTCAAAAGAAATATTTTCATGACCGTTTATCAAAAAGTCAAACCAGAATGAGTACAGAAATTCCGAAACGAAAACTAGCCCTGGTCTCCCCTAAATAAAGCTGCGATGCGGTTGATTTTATGAAAAATGATGTGTTATATATATTATACAATAGAAAAAACGCTGAAACTAGTGAATATAGTTAGAAACTAGGATTGGAAAGGTTTAAGAAACAGTTTTGTCACTTAAATTTTTATTTGACTAAAAACATATTATATGAAATGTGCTTAATGAATGAATTCAACGGAAACATTACTCAACCAGTTCTTTAGGAATTCGATTAGTTAGAGCTTTTTATTTTCGAATGATGAATTTATGACTAAACAACGCATGGAGCGATCAGACGCTTGTTGTTTTGATGCATATTATAATTGAACTGAAACTGGATGATGAATTTTTTCAGTTTTTTTCGCGTACGACCGACTTGATTTGCTTATCGGACGATTCTAGGTAAACATATTTTTGTAAGTTGGCAATCCTGCAAGATTTTTTGTTCGATCCTCGACTGTAGACGATATTTCTTGGAAGAAGAAGTTGGGGTTCCGTTTGTAACTGATGGCCACTCTTTGCGACTTTTTTGCGACATCCGGCTTTCGATTCTTCTCCGATCTGGACTTACTGGCTGTCGACAAACAATTTTCGTATACTTTTATTATTTATTTATTTATTTATTTATTTATGGAGCAAGGGAAAAGCCCGATGGAGATGAAATTTGGTAATCTCTCTCTCCAGCAGGCATAAAACCTTCTCATTATTTGTATCAACAGATTACAATGATCCAACAGATACATTTGGACTTATTACTAACAATTGAAACTAACAATTAAAACTAACAATTAAAACTAAATCTATAACCCTATAACTAATTGATGACGCTAAGCCTTACATGGCAGTAATAGTACTCTTGCTTAAAAGTGAGTGAGAAGAGAGAGAGAAGAGAGTGGGAATATATGCAAGGGTGGGAATATATGCAAGGGTGGGAATATATACAAGGGTTTGTGGAGAAGGTGGTAGACGAGCGTGGGCTAGCAACTGTGTTAGAATCGGCATGAAGATCTAATTAGTGACCAAAAAGATGGTGGAAGGCAGAGAAAACGACGGGTTTAGAATCGGCATGTAGATCTAATTAGTGATCGAAGAAAGCATGGTGGAAGACAGAGAGAAAGAAGAAATGACGACCGGGTTATTTTCGGCGGGCGAATCTAGTTAGTTTCCAATGGAGAATGATGGAGAGGAGTGGGGTTGAACGAAAATACAATAATGTATGTATGCATGTATGTGGGGCAGGGAAAAGCCCACTGGAGTTGAGCATTTTTAAACCTCTGCCTCCAGTAGGCATAAAACTTCCTCATCTTTGTACCAATCTTTGATTCTAAAACTAACATGATAAGTGACTAAGAAACAACCGTTTCATTACATTTCGAGATACATGAAAATCGAAGACATTATATAAGTTAACGAATAAACGACACATACTAGTAAACGGTTCATTGAATCCATAGTTTGTTCTGGCGGAAGGTAATCTTAAAAAAGGGTGATAACGCAGACTACGACGATGAATGTCGAAATTAATTAATTGTAAGAGTTCGGGACAATCGATACGTGATTGTAACAAATCGGCTATAAAAACTGCTTTTGAGACATTCCTACGAACAGATAATAGATCCAAGCCTATAAGTTTACAGCGATCTTCGTAACTAGGTAGATTTGCAGGGTCGTTCCATGGTAGATTGCGTAGAGCAAACCGAACAAATTTTCGCTGGATAGCTTCGACGCGCTCATCGTCGATTTGATAGTAGGGTGACCAAATAATAGCGCCATATTCAAGCGTCGAACGGACTAGTGCACAATATAATGCCTTAAGGCAGTGTACATTGACAAAGTTTTTGGTTACGCGAAAAATAAATCCTAGAAGCTTTGAAGCCTTGGAAATTATATAATCGATGTGATTTTTGAAGTTTAACTTGGCATCAAGAATAATTCCTAAGTCCTTTACAAATGATTCGCGTTTCAGCACTTTTCCCGTAATGTTGTATTCGTATCTTATAAACGAGTGTTTGCGAGAAAAGGAAATAACAGAGCATTTAGAGGCGTTTAATGCCATTCTGTTTATTTGACACCAATTGGCGAATGAATCAAGCTGTGATTGTAGAAATATTGTGTCTTCTTGAGATTTAACCTGGTGATATAGCTTGAAATCGTCAGCAAAGGACAGCTTACAGCATTTCAGCAAAAAATTAAGATCATTAAGGTATAGTAAAAATATAAATGGTCCCAAATGACTGCCCTGGGGTACTCCAGAGCTAACGGCGAAGGGTGTCGTCGAGCAGTTTCCAATTTTTACAGACATTTTGCGGCCAGTTAAATATGAATGGAGCCAGTTCAGTAAGGATCCATTGAAACCAAGCCTATCGAGCTTAGCTACTGTTATTTGATGATTTATCTTGTCGAAAGCTGCGGAGAAATCAGTATAGATTGCATCAACTTGGAGACGTGCTTCAAGAGAACGGATGATAAAAGATGTGTAGGAGAGTAAATTCGTTGAAGTTGAACGATTGGGCATAAAACCATGCTGAGTTTCGGAGATGTAGTTACTGCAATTGTGAGTGATAAAATCCAGGACGATAATTTCGAGTAACTTGGAAACTGCGCATAATGCCGCAATCCCACGATAATTGGAAGCGTCAGACTTATTTCCTTTCTTGAATACTGGAAAGATAAATGAACTCTTCCAAATATCAGGAAACGTTCCTGAGGTGAGTGATGAGTTGAATAGCAGTGAGAGTGGGACTAAAAGGCTACTCGAACACTTTTTTAGCACTATTGAAGGAATACCATCTGGTCCAGCGTTCGAAGATGACTTCAGCTTGACGCACGCTAACTCGATCATAGAAGTCGATATGATAGGGTGAGGGCCGATAGGAGAGCGGTGCGGAACATTGTTGATGGCTTCAGAGATTTGATGATTAGATAGAGTTTCGTCGGAGAAAACACTGCTGAAGTGTTTCCGGAAGAGATTGCATATATCATGTTGCGTTGATGATTGGACATCTCCTAGAAACATGTGAGTTGGTAGCCCTGACTCTTTTCTCTGTTCGTTTACGTGATTCCAGAAGCTTTTCGGGTTGTTTTTTAAATTGTTTTGAACACGAAGCAAGTGATTATTGTATAATATTTTGTTCAGTCGTTTGTAGCGGCTATTGAGGTGCAGATAATAAGATCGCAGCTGGTATGAGCGACGATTTGTAAACTTTTTCAATGCCGATCGCTTAGCTCGTTTATAGCGTTTCAAAGTTTTGTTTGACCATGGAGGGTGCACCGGTGCGCGTAGTGCTTTCTTGGGTACGAATTGTTCAATAGAATAGGATAATATATGAGACCATAACATGGCAACGGAATTGCAATCACTTTTAGAAAATAATCTCTCCCAGTTCAACGAGAGTAAGAACTGGTTCATAGCATCATAATTCCCATTTTTGAAATCGTAATAAGTGGAATCTGCAACTACTTCGAAGGCAGTGGGGGTATATTCAGGTATCGTAATCAAGAGTGGAGGATGATGCCGACATGACTTAACTAACGGAGCGGGTGCGGTTGTTATAGAACAAGTAGTAGATGTTTCGTGACTGACAAAACAAAGGTCAAGAAGTCGATTATTGCTGTTATAGATATCATTTAACTGAACTAAGCCTGCGGTATTATAGTCATCTATGAGTTTTGAACTAGCGAGAGTTCTAGTAGAACCGGCATCCGGAAACAGATATTTGCACGGGCTGCGAGTCCATTTAATTCCAGGAAGATTGAAATCACCTAGTACAATAATTCTGTCATTCAATTTCATTTGATCTGTTATCAATGAGAGTGAATTCAAGTGCTGTTCAATCAAGTTCAAGTCATTAATACGATCGGGCGGAAAGTACACAACACATAAATATAGTGTAAAATGTGTAAGCGTGAGGGCAATCCAAATTTGTTCAACATTGGCACAATGATCAAGGGGCAGCAAGCGAGATTTTATTCTAGAGCGAACAGCAATCAGAATACCACCGCCACTCTTCTTGCTGCTGTTTTGGTTATTACGGTCTTGCCGATACACTGAGTATGAGCTGTCGAAAATCTGTTTTGAGTGTGAGCTATTGTTCAGCCAGGTTTCAGTAAATGCATAGATATCGTAGGCGGCATCAGAACAAGCGAGATAATAATCATTGAGAGTACGATTCATTCCACCAATATTTTGATAATAAATGTTCAAACCAGTGTAGAATGAATTTCTTTTGTTGCATGATAAGGCATTTGTTCGGGCAAGAACCTCGTTGGCGTGCGGGCAGACGTTTGTCGAAAACGGCGTGGTACAGGTAGATACGTTCGAGAAGAATGATTTTGAGCGCTGCTGCTGTACGAGCTTTGTAGTCGTTGAGACAGGGAACGGGATGAATGCGGTCGGTGTGGAGACATTAGACGTGTGTTTGTCTGAGTACTCTGTTCGGGGTTGCGTTCTAAAAAAGAGGTAATTGTCACACCACTAGGCCAAAACGTCGGAGCCGTGATTTCATGTTCGAAAGCTTCTGGAACACTTAGTTTAAAAGAGATGAATGATAATGGTCTATCCTGATATTGGCTAACAAGTTTGAAGCACAGAATTTGGCTACGATCACAATTAGTTTGATACTGTACATAATTTATAATATTGTCTTCAGACTCGCTTGGTAGAAACTTTGTTAAATAATACCAATTTCTATTGCTGTTCGTACTCAAGATCGGACGTGTGGGAAGGGCGACCTGAAGGGCAGTTATCTGCCTATTAGCTAGTGATGAGGTATTCCTAGTGGGTAACGGGGGAGGTGCTAAATTATTGTTTATCTGATTGTTGCTATTTGGAGTCAATTTAAACTGAATAGGTCCTACGTATGGAATGTTGGATAAAACAGATACTTTTGGTTGTTTAGAAATTTTCATTGGTACCTGTGCCGTGTTAGCTGGAGTAACGTTCAAATTTGATTGCGCCGGAATGATGTGTTGCAGAATAGGAGTCGTTTGGTTGTTTCGTGCGGTATATCCGATGTCATTTGATCCATTGTCACCGTGAATAGGAATGAAGGGTCTGCTAGCGGTTGAAGTGCAAGCATTTCCAAACGAGGCGGTGGTGTTCGTAGTACCAGCTGGTTGGATGTAATTCGTAGTAGTTACAGTAATAGCAGTGGTAGTGGATTGATGTTGATTCGCAGTGATTACAGGTGTCATAGTGGCGGTCGGAGGTGGCAAAAAATTTGGTCTATTTGAGCGGGTTGTTGGGAGTACTGGTGGCAGTGTTGAAGAAGTCAGCGGTGGGCATGGAGCGGTACTGGTATTGCAGATATTGGTGGTTGCAGTAAGTGGTGGGGATGGAGGAACAGAGCCGATGTCTATGGTGCTAGTGGCGATATCTATTGGCATAAGTTCATCAGCAGCAATAGTAGTTGGAATATCGGTCTCGATAGTTTCTGAAACAAGCGGAACTATAATGTTTGAAATAGAATCATTAAATACTGGAACGTCGACTTTCTGGATCTTGTCAGGTTGTGCAAGGGAGGGTCGGCCTGTGCTGCTTGTACGAGGTCGCTTGTTTTTGTCGTCGAGTATCGATTCAAATAGGTTGGTCAGATTAAGTTGTAGATCGTCAAGACGTTCAAGAAACGGAGCGCTATCGTTGATAGAACGTTCGGAACCAACTTGATCACGCAGCGCAAAACGGTGATTGTCACAGGGTCTTGCATAAGAATTAGAATACATGCGACAAAAAACTTGCATAGTATCCGTTAGGGTACTAATCAACTTCAGGGCAGAAGTAGTACGTTGAAGTATCAGCTGCATAGTTTCATCTGCATTCCTCATTGACGATTCCCGGCATTGTGAACATAACCAATAAACTCCAGGAGAATCACGAATGGTTTTTACGAGTGAGTTGTTTACATCGACGCACTTCACGTGAAAGCTTTTGCAACAGTAACGGCAAACTATTTTGGCTCCTCGCGAACCAGAAGAACCAAAACAAATACTAGCATAACATTTGCTTCTAGTCATTTTAATGAGCGGCAATCAAATGTCAAATGCGTGAGTGATTACATTGGTAACATTTAATTTGGTCAGACTCATCAATTTTGATAACTTTGAGAGCAAATAGTATGAATTTTCGCGTTACACCAGCAAAATTTTGACGGCTGTTTTCACAACCGAAATGTAAATTTCAAAAATCAAACAGTAGGCATGATACTTGTTGAGGTCGAATGCAACTTTGCGCACTCAACAAAATTGTGCTCTGATTTCAATAAAGTCGGCTTGCAGTTGTAACGCGATCATTTTAATTAATACAAACACTTTTGAGCTTCGATTGCAAATTTTTGAAGGTTAAACACAATATCTTCCGTTTCTCGTCCAACGACAGACTAAAGATGGTGATCTGCGGTGCTCATTTTGAAGTTCCTCCGCAGGACTTTATTTCAAGATTTGACGGTGTTTTTTTTAATTTTGATGTCTCTGTTTTGATCTTTTCCCGAATTCAAAAAAAAAAAACAGATGCGTAACTACACGACAAGTTGATTGAGTTGATGAAAAATGAAGATTTTATGTCTGTATTCAAGCATGGTTTCCAGGATTTTTTGGGTTCAGCCTTTTATTCCCACATCATATTTTGGCGTATGAAACATTGTTGAAATAAATGTTTTTGCGATTCCTTCTTCATGTACTACCGAAGAAAAATTCAATTTAGTTTCGAATATCAAACTGAGAAATCATCGCCTAATTATTACTGAGTGGAAGGATTTGTCAGTTTTCTTATTGATCATAGAACCAAATACTAACAATAATAATAAACACAATCATGCACATCCTTCTTACCAAACCTTGTGTCTTAATTTTCTATTTGAAAGACTGTGAGTCGCAAATAAACTGTTTGGCCGTAAATTTCATCTCAAATGTTTTATTTTTTCACTCGCACGAGAAGTGAAACCAAAACTATAAATATTTCAACAATTTACATTTGGGCGAGAGTTGAACACAGTCAATAATTTCAATAAATATGCGTTTCAAACAATAAGTTTTTTTTACGAATTTCCAGAACCGATTGATCCGCATAAAGATTAGAACGTGTATGTATTTTCCAGTATTTGTCAATTGTTGTTCGTTTAAGCTAACACCACGCAATTTATTATATGTTGAAGAAAGAATACATAGTTTCATTTATTTATGTCACAAGAAAACGCATCTACTGCAGAACAATTTCCCATTTTCCACAACGGAAAGACAGGCTAGAAATATAACTGGTAAAATAAAAATTGCGAAATCTAAGGTCTGGCGACACAAGTTCTCAGAGAGTTATAAATTCACAATCAGTTCGCTTTCACATCTCATCCAACTCAGTCGATAAAACAAAACCGTTTACGTTCGGGACGAAAGAAACCAGGTACAGTATTGTGTAGTGAACAATAGAACGACCTCAAAAATGAGTGAACCAAACGAACAAAAGCTACCGCCGACACGAAAGAATACAATTGTTGTTGACTTCAGGCAGTGTAAAATTCGAGAACTTGAAGGTTTGCTTAGGAGCAAATGCATCTTGACATTAAACGTGTGCATTTACTTCAATGCAATAAGCCAAATAATGTTGTTTACATAGAGTTTTTTTAAAGAGTTGGATGCAATTCAATTCGCAAAAGACAATAACAATGTGCATTATGCGGAGCACGAGAACATTAAGTACAACATTCAAGTATATATGGAAGGTAGTGCTATAGAAGTGCGTGTGCATGATCTTTCCTAAAGTGTCACCGATTCTTATATTCGCAAAACTATGTCCCAATACGGGGAGATTCTCTCTATCGAAAAAGAAAAGTGAAAGAACTTTTTCCCCGGTATTCTAAATGGCGCACGTTTGTTACACATGCGCTTGAAGAGGGCTATACCTTCTTATGTGACTTTCGGTCAAGATACAAGAATTCCGTGCAAATCACTTGTTACCTATGACAATCAGATGGCCACATGTCAATATTGTCAAAAAGCTGTTCACTACGGTAAGCCGTGTGATAAACTGGACAAGGAGACAACCACACCAAAGGACAACGGTGCTTCGAAATCAACAACAATACCACGGCAATGGATGACGAGACGAACCACGAACGAAGTGCCCCTCAATCCTCGCAGGAGGGAAATGGAAACTCCTCTCCCCCTTGGAAAAGGGTGGCAACGAGATCCAATGATATGCTGGGCAATGATATGTCAATAGAATCTTAAATTAACGTTTTATTTCTACCATGTAGGATTGGGGAGGAAATGATTTTTTGCATAATTTCTCTCTACTTTATATTTGAACCTCAAGTTAACTGCAGAACTGCTGAATCGTTTGCCATAGGATTTGAAAATTTTTTTTTTACTTGGTGTGCAGTAGAAAGAAAAATGTATCCTAAATGGGCATTCGATTGAAAAAATTTGGGAATCACTGCTATAATTTTTTTCATTTATTCAAATGTGAATGGAGTGAGAATCATTACTTTGAATAGACTCTCTGGGACTTTGAAAATATTTGAGAGATTTGCGAAATCAATTTTTCAGGTCTAAGAAATTCACAAAACGCCGAGATCTGGTGTAAGTTCCAGAGTCGATTCTTTTACACAAAAATTCAAAAACACCCGATATTGACGTTTCATGAATTTTTAAACTTCTGACAAACCATTTTGTGCTTAGTTTTGAGCGTTTTTTGCAAATTTGAAAAGTATGTGGTACTTTCATGCGATGTTTTTAATGCGGTACGTATTTCCAGCATGAAAAAAAACTGGAGTGTATAGTATTTCTAAAACTGATTGTTGACATTTTATTAATTTATTTTGAAGTTTGGGAATGATTTTTTCAAACTTCTTAATACCAAGAATATATTGATCTTCTAGCTGTATCGCTACTTCCCAACGATGAGCTAAAAGTGCTTCTGGTTTTGAGCATCGCCACTCTTTTCCATTCTATCGCGTCGCCATATTCTTCATCCACCCGCGCATATTTGGGTGAGTGCAGGTTTCTTCCGCTTGCTTGCTTGCTTGCCCATCGTTCCTAGAACTCAATCTCGGTCTTATGCTGGAATCTCTAGCAGCTAGCAGTTCACGGCCAGAGTGCGCTCCAGTAGATCATAAAAAACTAAATTCTTCCAGTAAAGCCACTGGGGCTTCAATCGGGTAATTCTTTTATTCATTCCCCCGGCTCCGGTCAACCGTTGGCTACTGCTAATGCGCTCCCAGACTCATTGCACCCCTCTGCCGCTGCCAGTTGATCGTACACCACAAACTCAAACTCGTTCTCCCTTTCCCGCTATAATTCAATTCCGTCTTCTTACCGCACGAATGCATTTTTTTAACGCTTGTCCAGTCATCAGCATCAGCCACCAGCGCAGACTGTGATCCAAAAAAATCACTCTGGAGGCGTTTGAAGCTCTTATTTATGTATTTAATCCAACCTTCTTGCACGGCGTAATTTTCCTGCTGGGCGCTCACAGCTCGGGCCGGTCGACGCCGATGGTAACTCACGCCGAGGAACCGTCACTCTGTTCCTACTCAAAACAGCCAAGATAGGCAAGGTAGTCTGCAGTGCCGAGCTGAGTCGTAGCAGGCAAACTTTTTCCGGTCACACTTTCCTGGGCACTGGTTTAGTTTGTTTTCGGTCTCGAACCGGTTAAGAACGATTTTTCTGATGGTGCCGTTGGACAGTGTGTCCGTTCGGTTTCTTGCACGCGCTTGAACCCCCGGTGACTTGTGTGAGCAGACAACGAACCCCAGAATACAGGGAAGGAGCAAAATTCTTGCTTAATGTTAAGTTAATTGTTGTGGTTTTATTTTCGTTTAGTTCGCATTTTGCGAGGTCAGTGCCAATTCGTGTTCGTGTTATGAAGCTGCACAAGGGATGCACCCGTAAGCATCGTGTGTTTGATGAAGATAGTGACTAGTTGTTCGCGAGAATCTGCACAACATTGCCGAGATAAGAGTGTGGATATATTTATGGGCCTCCCGGTTCCAGGTGAAAATAGTGATTCATTCGAAGTTTGTCTCTATTTTAGTGTGTCATTGTGAAGGGCGAAAGGGAGATAGAGCGAAGAAGAAAAACGAAGAAGACGTGAATAATTACCATACCAACTAAGAAGGAACTGGTCAACGGACGAGGAATCTCTAATTACTGTAACAGACTAATAAGGTTTTACAGTCCGTAACGAAAAGGTGAGAACGGAAATACTTTCGTAAAAGAAAGCAGTTCGCTTTTTAATGAAAAATGCCGTCATTAAACATCATCTTTTGGTTCACCTCCGCAAAAATAGCCCAAATAATGAGCAAACAGAACTGTTATTCCGTGCGAAAATATTTACCCCGTTGCGTTTGGTCAGGCTGAGTTGCACGTTTTCTTCCGTGTCTGGGCAGTTCGTTTTTTTTTATTGGAGCTGCGATTTTATCTCGATCCAAATCCGTCGCACCGTAGTGGGTAGATGGGTGTTTAACAATGACACCGTTCCAACTGATGTTTTAACTCCAACGTGCGGAGATACGTGCCGGAAGTTTTTGTAGTCGTCTGAGTGTGGATCACTAGAGAATATGAACTTCTATCGGAAGGCCGCATTCTCTTTCGGAGCGGATTGGAAAGTTCAGTCGGAACCTAGCAAATTATTGTATACACTCTGTGTTGATGATGACGGCACTGATGATGATGATGATTATTGAAGAAATGTAAAATTTGACCATCTGCTGCTATGCAGGCCGGTTAGAGCTATGTACTGTTAGAATAGTGCGAATATTTCGAACACCTTCCTCGGGAAGATACGTTCGGCGAACTGCCTCGCATGAGCTAGTTCCAGCCGAAACGCATTTGAGAGTGATGCGCGATCAAAGCCAGTAGCCGAGAGAGGCCACCTGACGGTGGAAGGTCAATATTCTACATCAGTCATCGAAGAACTTGTAGATGCATTGTTATGATTGTTGTGGTAATTTGCGTGGCAGCTGATAGAGAACGAAGGGTTTGAATGACACATGTCATAAGTATATGAATTTAAATTTCATTTGCCATGCGGCCGTATAATAGTAATATCAAAATTTCGACTCATGCGAACACCTTTCCAATCAGTAAAACATTTCTACGTATCGAATCCAAGATATCTTCACAATCGGATTTATCAAAGCAGATTAACTAGTTTGTTGTGCACAAACGTATTGATTAGCATAATATAGTTTAAACATAAGATTTACGTTCTGGTAGTCGTCGGAACTGGTTCCAAGCAAGCAGTTATTTGGTGACCAGAAACGAGTTGACACTACTATGAATAGCAAGTGTAACACCACGGTTCAAACTATGCTATCAAGAGACTTTCAGTTTATGGCTTCTAAATGATCTAAAACCAGATCTTTTAAGGCTGTCATTGTCCAACAGTACATTCCAGACATTTCAATAGCACAGTATGGTGGTTTGTACGAGAAGCGGGTATTTTACTGATTCTGCCTTTAAGACCATGATTACAAACATCAAGTTAATCAAATTTAAATTTAAAAAAGCCATCCTAATTCACCATGTTATTTTGAGTTCATCAAATAACCTAATAGTATCTTTCAAACGAATCTAAGTTTTTCGAAATTGATTCTCTCATCTCCGAAAAATGTATGTGCATTAAAAAAAACTGGGATTTGTCGGTTGCGTCACATGAAAGATTACATCTCTCGAACCGAAAATGTTTGCCATAACCCTTCCAAGCTTGATTAACATTGTTAGCTTTGAAATAAGTCTAAGTTTATCGAAATTCGTTGAGTGATCTTTCAGTCTATAAAAATTGTTCGGTTAGTCGGTTACGTCGCTTATACTATTATATCTTCAGAACATAATGGAAATGCCAACTATTTGATTTTCGAACTTTAACCAAAATTAAATAGTAGCTTTCAAACGAGCCTATATTTGTAGAAATCGGCTGTAGTTTAAATAGTAGATTTCAAACGAACTGTAGCGTGTTGAAATCGGCTATGTAATCTCTTTGAAAACTGAGCGGCAGAAAAAATAACAAAGCGTTTTGTCGGTTACGTCGCTTATACCATTATATATCCGGAATCAGAAGAATCAGAAGTACCAGTCATTTGATTGTCGAACACGTTCCACAATCTAATAGTGGCTTTTAAACGAGCCCGGGTTGGCGGTTCAATGCATAGGACGCTGGTCTAACAAGCCAGTTGTCGTATGTTCGAGGCCCGACCTGGAAAGGTTCTTAGTGTCAGTAGTATCCGTAGTACAAGCCCATGCAATGATTCTGTACACAAAGAATCGACTTCGAAGTCCGTGGAAACAGAAAGGCCAAATTCCACAAAAGGAATGTAATGCCAAGACTTTGCTTTTTTTTATGAAACGTCCAAGCTTGTTGAAATCAGTTCAGCTATCTTCAAGAAAATTGAGCGGCAAAAAGTGTTTTAAAATTGCACGCATATACACACACACAGATATTTTCCGATCTCGTCGTACCGAGTCGAATGGTATATAATATTATGATTCTCAGAGGCTTCCGTTCGGTTTTTCCAACAATTCTATTACCTTTGATTAGAGAAAGGCAGAAATTAGCACTTCACTATGATTTCTCAACTAACTCGTTCGTTCACGAATATGCACGAATATTTGTTTAGTTATAAAGTAAAATAATTACTGGTGTGTGCTATGTAACTTCTTTATTCTATATGAATTCCATTTTAACAGTTCGGCTGAAAAGTTCGTATCGTTTAATAGAAACACACATTTTTTTTTGACAAAATTCGTTTTTATTATTCAACATAATTGCCATCAGAGGCGATACAGCGATTATAGCGATCTTCCAACTTTTCCATACCATTTTTGTAGTACGATTTGTACTTTGCCTCAAAATAGGCCTCAGTTTCAGCGATTACCTCTTCATTGCTTCTAAATTTTTTACCAGCGAGCATTCTCTTGAGGTCTGAGAACAGGAAAAAGTCACTGGGGGCCAAATCTGGAGAATACGGTGGATGAGGGAGCAATTCGAAGCCCAATTCGTTCAATTTCAGCATGGTTTTCATCGACTTGTGGCACGGTGCATTGTCTTGATGAAACAAAACTTTTTTCTTCTTCAAATGAGGCCTTTTTTTTTAAATTTCGTCCTTCAAACGCTCTAATAACGCTATATAATAGTCACTGTTGATGGTTTTTCCCTTTTCAAGGTAGTCGATGAAAATTATACCATGCGAATCCCAAAATACAGACACCACAACCTTACCAGCCGATTGTTGAGTCTTTCCACGCTTTGGGTTCGGTTCATCGCGTGCAGTCCACTCAGCTGACTGTCGATTGGACTCCGGAGTGAAGTGATGGAGCCATGTTTCGTCCATTGTTATATATCGATGAAAAAAATCGGATTTATTTCGATATAACAGCTCCAAACACTGCTCAGAATCATCAATTCGTTGTTGTTTTTGATCGATCGCGTCACCCATTTTGCACAAAGCTTTCTCATATCCAAATATTCGTGAATAATATGTACAACACGTTCCTTTGATATCTTTAGGGTGTCAGCTATCTCGATCAACTTCACTTTACGGTCATTGAAAATCATTTTGTGGATTTTTTTCACGTTTTCATCGGTAACAGCCTCTTTTGGACGTCCACTGCGTTCATCGTCTTCGGTGCTCATATGACCAGTACGAAATTTTGCAAACCACTTACGAATTGTTGCTTCGCCCGGTGCAGAGTCTGGATAACACTCATCAAGCCATTTTTTTGGTATCGGCGGCACTTTTTTTCATCAAAAAGTAGTGTTTCATCAACACACGAAATTCCTTTTTTTCCATTTTTTTCACAATAACAAAAGTAGCTTCGCTCAAAATGCAATATCTCACAAACTAATAATCAGACAGCTGTCAAATTTATACACGTATCTTTTGAAGGTTGGTACTAACTGAAAATGGTATGGATTTAATTCTAGTGGCGCCATCTCATAGAAACGATACGAACTTTTCAGCCGATCTGTTATGTATCATCGCAGTAACGCTGACGAAAACAGTTCGCTGTAAGCCTTCTCGTGCAAAGGTGACTCTGGTAGATGTCCACAAATCGAATTAAACCGCTCCGACAAAATCATGCGTTTCTCCCCTGCTTATTTGGGTACTTCATTCTTATTTTAATCGCACTATCCAGAAAGTCAAATTTAACCTGTCTTCTTGAGCAACATTACAAATACAAGAGAGCGAAAAATTTATAGACGGCTTTGTAAAAGTCTTTTTTGAATCCACTTAGTGGTGTGATAATGATTTTCTCTTGCCAATAAAGAGAATCTCAAGAGAACATTTTTTTCATAGAGCTGATTTTTGACACATAATTTAGATAGATTCATTCGGATCCACTTAGAGTGATTCAAAAGTGTACTTCAACTCTTACGTCGCTTATTTGGTATCATTCACGGAATTGAAAGTATCCAAAACAACGTATTTGTATTTTATCATTGAGCCTCCACTGAAAAAAGAATGCCTATAGAAAAAGTGCGACTTGTCGGTTATGTCGCTTATATGATTATTCTTTAGAAACAAAAAGTGAACGCCATGGGAATTTTGGACCTATAAAATAACATAACAGTAGGTCAGAAAGATTTTCGAAGTCGGTTCAGGAATTTTCGAGAAAGTTTAGTGTATTGAAAAAAAAAATGTATTTTGTCGGTTAGATCATTTATAAGATATCTTCCGAAGTTAATTATTCCTGTTTGGTTCCGAACTTGAAATATTCACCATAACCCATAACCGAATTTGATCAATGACCTCTTAGTAGTTTTTAAACAAGACTAACATTATCGAAATTCGTTGAGCCATTTCCAACCAAATTGAACGAAGAGTGCGTTTGTCAGTTACGTCACTTATACTATTCTCGCTTCGAGATAAGAAGTGACCGCTATTTTATATTCTAACTTGATTAATGAATCACTAGTAGCTTCCAAACAAGCCTAAGCTTGTTGTAATCGATTTAGCAATATCTGATAAAATTGAGCAGATATAAAAACCTTTGAACGATGCACATATGTACATTTTCAGATCTCGTCGAGCTGTGTCGAATAGTATATAATACAAGGGGTCTTTGGCAATAAGAATACTGTGATGGCTTTCCGAAACCTTAAATAATTGTTCTGTATTGAAATAAACAAATGAACACACCTCAAATCCAAAATTAGATCGGCAACACATTCAGCAATCTATTTGCTCTTTTCCGAAATTCGTTTAAATAGAATTCTGATACCTCGGTTAAGCGCCTTTTGTTACCGAAGTTCGGCATAATGCTTTGATGAACTTGTTTGTAAACAAATATAGCGAAATCAGCAAATCCGTTTGCCAAGATTTCGAACAGACAACTTGTTGGGCAATAATTGACAGTTACCAAATTTAGGGATTTGCGAGATTCTTAGTAATTATGCATTATGCGGAGACGCTTACCGAGCAATGTATTTGCCGAGATTAGCAATACAATTTAAATGCAAACTCTATTATCACATGGCCACTATTCAGAGTATTGAGTGACATTCGAAATATATGTCATTGTGTACTAAAGACACAACATTCTATTCTAATTTTTAGTTTTGCGTACATAAACAAGTAGTAAACAATATTAAGAGCAGGCACAAATCGCCAAATAACTAGGGGAACATGCCACTTGAGCCAATTAGCTCTGAACTGCAATTTCAGGTGTTTTTTTGGTACTCGTTTGCTACCTGTGCGTAAACAATGTATAAATTCAACGTATTTGCATTGCTCATAAGGAAAAGCTATGTAATCCGACTTTTGAACTATTGGGAGTACAAATTAGTTCGGTCAGTTTTCAAAAGATGGCTCTGGCTGTTATGAATGTTGAACAGTAAGAGCTGATGTCGATAGTTTCAGGAGGTTAGACAGGTAATATAATATTATGTTCAAATTGCTCCGAGTTTTTTTTTGGCGTTTTATATTATGAGCTGCTACATTATGGGCGATCGGTATAGGCTGCAATTGATGCGTTTGAGCCGTGCATTACGAGAAGGCGGCTACAAGCAAAGACATGATAAAGTTATTCTGCTTCATGACATTAGCAAAAGTCGCGAAAAAATATTTGGGGCATTTTGTCGCACTCGTCGTACTCTCCTGATATTGCTCCTTCTGATTACTGGTTGTTCCGACGGATGCAGCAGGCTCTAGCAGGTCATTGGTATACTTCTTTCGCAGAAATCTGAAATTGGCTTTAGACTTAGATCACCTCAAAAGATGAGACATTTTTGGAGATTTATTTAGAAATAAATGCATGTTTGACCCGAGGAAAATGGACCGAATTAATTTGTAATCCCTGTAAATTAATATAAACTTACTGCGGCTTACAGCAATAATTTCTGGAGGAACATAACTCCTTGCATCCATATAACATTCGAATCAGTTCGTCGGGATCAGCAAATGTGCGTGTGTGACAAACAATTTCACTCAATTGTCACATTAATTCATTTGGATCCTACTTCTGGTTCCGGAGCTACAAAATGATATGTGTAACGAAATTAAAATAATGTCACTCATTTTTCTCGTAGATGGCTGAGCCGATTTCCTTCATCTAAAATTCTAATGAAATGCCTTGAATTCCCATCAGAATTCATGTTTTTTAACAGATCCGATTTTCGGTTTCGGAGATACAGGGTGATTAGTGTAAAAATATCAATTTTGCATAAATTTGTCGGGTTTGCACGTTTTGAGAGTCGATGACCAATTAAACTTATTTCAGTTTTACTGGTATTCGGAAGGAAGGCACAAAAAAAATATTTGAGCCGCACTTTCGAATCAATTGAAACTGACTTAGGCTAAACCGATTTCCGAATTCCGGTTCGGAAAGTATCGGAAACAGAGGAGCTCAATAGTTTCCCTAAAGAAAGTCAAAACGAATTTTATAAACAAAAATTCAAGTCAAAAGACTTATGGTCACATAAAAAATTGATGCATTTTATTTCGATCATAAAATAATAGGGTGATGAGTCATAGAAGATGACGTAAATCGTAAATAATCTTCAAAGTGGAACTCAAAACTTTTTTAATTTATTAGTCATATTAATTCATGATCAAACGAACCGTTTTGGATTATGCTGGCCCTTGAATATCGGTTCTGGAAGTATCGTAAAAAACCCAAAATGGAACTAACTTCGAAATCTCATGCAATGCTTAATAGTTTGTTACACGTTTAGATTCGAAGGAAAAATTTTATGGTTTCATACAATTTCTGTTTTCGATCCGACTTGCAGTTCTGAAATGACAGGATAATGAGTGATTGAAATTTCAAACTGTCATTTAAAAGTCAATAAAATAATTTCATTGAAATTAACAACATCGAAGAAAATTCATGCAAAAAAATAAATAACAAGTCGCATTTGTCCATTTTAATTCACATTCTGTAAACGGAAAAGTACCGAAAATTTTCACCTGGTAGATGCACTAAAGTAAATGTTTTGATACTTTCTAGTTAAGAAAATCAACTAATAAAAGGGAAAATAAAACGACATATTTCAGATGTAATATTTTGGATTTACAAATACGGGGGGAAACATCGACATCTTTTTGAATTTATTTATTAGTTAGTTTAGTTATTTGAAATCGATTTCAAGAAGATATTAAGACAATTGTACGATTCGACGAACTAGTAGTGTCCCATTGGAGTTTAGTTTTTTTTTAAAGATAGCTATATAAATTTCTTTACGGATTCTCTCTTTGTTCGGCGTCTAGATATATATGGAAATATTAAAGCTAATCATGTTCTTTCTGAAACTCTAATTCATTGATTTAGAACAAATAAAAACTGGAGTGAAGTATATGACTTTGTTTGATCGCCGAATGATTGCCGTCGAATGATGATCGCCGACGGGCTCAGTTACAAATAATATGCAATAAATAAAGAATGAGAAAGGTATTAATGTACTGCAATCAGCTGAATTCAAGATACTAAACCCGTATTTGGGAGCAAAGAAAATAAAACTCCGTTATAGTTGTAACATTTCGAAATATCCGATGACTCTTTATTTTGTAGTGACAATGCCTGGAAAGTTCGAAATAAACGACTGCATTCATATTATAGTCACGTCTATGAATTTGCAGGTTGCAGGGTCAAATATAAATTAACATGATTATTCGTTAGATAAATTGCTCGAACCCATTGCAACAGCAGCGATGGCGTAGTTGATTGAATTTGAATGTACATTCGTCGTTCGAATCAAATTCTGCATCAATCTTGCGTTGATTGTCAATAAATCACAATTCAATAGCTGAACCCAAAATTGTCGACATCAGAGCAACGCTCCGAATTAATTGGTGCTAACGAAGATACATGATCCATTATAGCGAACCGTTGCAATGCGTACTTGCCGCCACACGGCCCCGAGCTTGAACACAATCCGCAGCTTTAGCGGGCCAGGTATGTTCTTGCCTAGCTTGCAGGAACTTTTGTACCAAAATATTTACACTCATTTATTGCTGCGGTAGAAACGTGGTTTGTGGAGTGGAATGTCAGACCCTACCTCTGTCCCTTCCCATGATGCTTTGCATGCCAGTGCAATGCGAAACAAAATGAACATGCTGATGGTGAGCATGTACTCGCCTAGATGTTTATCAACCTTAGTGTGCATATCTTAATAGCTAGTACATTGGCAACATAACTTTTGCTCCACCGCGTTGCGCTCTAAATGATCGTTTTTTCATTTCTTTTGATGCGTCACCATTCGTCTTCGTCTTCGTCGTCGTCGTCGGTGTCGTTAAGGCGGCCTTCTCGAGAACCGGTCAGTGGAGAGTGAAAAGAGCTCTTAACCCCACGTCCATCCTGGTGCAGGCAGTAGATAGGCAACTTAATGCAACTATTCAGTGCTCAAGTAAGGAAGCTTATTTCAATGACAGAGATTGTGCTGCTGACAGAAGACAGATAAGGCTCATTGTGTACTTATTAATAGCCTATCGCAAGGCTAATTACTTGGATGGAAATCAATTAATACTAAAATTACTCGCTTTTAGAATTATTATTGAATTTACAGTTTGTATGCTGCTCGTGCGCATGCTACTAGTGCTAATTGTTGCAATGAAATCGCCAATTTGCGGTATCCATCTTTTTCACTCAAACGAACTTCTAAGAAATCAGCAGCACTCTTGTCATACCTATTTTATAATCGAGGTGCGAAGCCATCGCTTGACGTTGAGGTGATTTTTTTTTCGTAACCGCTCTGCTATCTTAAAACACGCATAACCAGGGCCGCATCCAGACTGGGACATCAAGATGCAAATAGACAGATTTATGAAGTAGTTGTGTTGTTGTATGTGTTTCACAGTTTTCACACTAAATTAATTGGATTAAAAGAGCTTTTTCACTGAAAAAGTTATTCTACGGAAAATTTCGAAGAATCACTTAATTTTGAAATATGATAAAACGATCGTATGTGTGTCAGTTGGAGCTTTACTATGCAAATAACAAATCGTGGGCATCCGGTTTTCTGAAGATAAACGTTAAAATATTTCTTCCTCAAGAAGATCAGAACCAGTGATCAAAACGTCCGGTGAAAAGCTAGATTTCTTTGCATTAGTTAGGTCTGAACGAGCGGCAATGATATCGAGCAGGCCACATACCAAAACGAACCGCATCAGTAATTTTTGCCTTTCTCATATAGAAAGGCTATGCAATCACTATGAAAACCGACTTGTCACTTTATTTTCTTAGAGATGTTAAATTTTATCCCGATCCGACTTCCGGTTTCGGAATTAGAGGGTGATATGCACCAAAAAAGGAAAAAAATATTTACACACGTTTCTCATAGATGGTTGAACCGATTTTTCTCAAACTTAGATTTGAATGAAAGGTCTTAAGGCCTCGAAAAAATCCTAAATTTTATTTGGATCCGACTTCCTGAATTATAAGGTAAAATGTAAAAGTTTATCAAAAAAGAACACAGTGCGATTAGTGAAAATTTTCGATTTCATGAGTATTTTTTCACAAGCGATGGCGAAACAATTTTATCAAACTTACAGGTAAATTCATCTAGTTGGCAGATATTGTTAGTTAGTTAGAATATATAAAACTACTTTAGAACTACTATTCCATACGCTTCCCGCTTCCGGAAGCACCAATAATAGTGAAGAAAAGCAACAAAAACGGAGCTCACTTCGATTTCTCAGCAACGGTTAAACGGGTTTTCAGGAATCATAATCACTTCCGAATCAGATCCTACTTCCGGTTCCGAACTTATTGGGCGATGGGTGTCAAAACATTTAAATCGTCATTCAAAATCACGATGCAAAACTGGTACGCGTCGGTACGTGCAGCTTTGCTCCATTCGCAGCGTGCTTCGGTCAATTTCATATAGCGTGCAGGGTTGCCACTTTTAAATCTATATTGTTCAGGTGCAAAATGTAAATTTGTAAATCTTTTATTCAATTTGTACCTACTTGTTAGCGTTATTAGAAAATTATGATAACGATTCTTTTCTATAAAAGAACACTTATTGTCTTTCTCATATATAAAGTTGAAAAATTGACTAGTGAAAATTGACCCGGAGGGCTAAGTGTTCTATATCATTTGACACATTTCATCGAGCTGAGCAATGTCTGTGTGTGTATGTATGTGTCGAATAATGTCACTCATAAAATAAAAAATCTCATAGGTTGCTGTTGAATTTCATCATTCTTTCATAGGGTAAAGTGTGTTTAAAATTGCACACTGACTTTTAGAGCGACGATGCAAAAGGAGGGAAAAATTCTTCTAGATTTTGCTCAAAACTGATTTAATTTGTAAGCTATATTAGTCACTAAACGAACCGACTTCGCCTATACTGGTTCCAAGTTCCCGGTTACAGAAGTACCGGAAATAGATGCCAAAAACTCTAAAACCAGACTCACTCAATTTTCTCAGAGATGAATTGGTTGATTTCCACAAACTTATGCTCAAATGAAAGTTCCTATAGTCTCACTGGTTGTTGTTTAATTCCATCTAGGACCGACTTCAGGTTCCTGATCTATAGGGTAAAGTGTGTTTAATCATTTAGTGCGACGATGCAAAAAATTCGTGTTAAGTTGACATAACTGTTTACAAAATGAAAAGGTTATGTTAGTTAAATTTTTTGACAGAATCATCTACACAGATACAAATATTTACATCTTATTTCATGCACATATTTGGAGCACGAAATTGAATATCTTCACTTTTCAATATACTTTAAAAGCAAAACTATGCGTAAATTAAAATATATTGTATATATGTTGCTTTGAAAAAATAATGCAGTTTTATTTACTTTTTCATCGATAATGGTTTTCAATCGAATTTTTCATTCAATTGATGTCTGTTACAAGGTATCATTGAATTACATCACAGACTAACATGACAGTATGAGTAAATTCTTATAAAAATAAATTTTCGTGATGCACTAGTTCCACCTATATTGTACTGCGCAAACTATTTACTATCGGTACATCCCTTGTGTTAGGTAAAAGTTTTTTTACTAGTTGGTTTCCCCTCGTTTGTCAACACCGATCAGCTGCTTGCAGGGATGCCTGATTTCATCAAAATATTTGATATTGAATCGTCACAATAAATTATTGGATTACGTTGATAATATATTTCACTTTTTTAGCGATGTTGGAAGGAAATGTTTTGTTTTCTCAACGTTGTTCATCCAGACTATTTTTGATTGTGTTGGTAATTTTCACCTGAAATCAAGTGGCGGCAGACCAGAAGCAAGTAAATATTGTAACAAAACGGGTTCGATTTTTTATTGCGTTGGAGGATGAGAAGTAGGCACAATACTGTATATAGTTTTGGCAATATGTATTAAATCTGTATCCTGCATGAAATTCGCATGGAGGTATACAAATCAATACATTACAGGTAATTCTGTATAAATGGCAACTCGGTTGGTAAATGAAAAAAATAAACACAGTCTAGATGACAGACAGGACAGGGTTTTTGATAGGGTAACGTGGCGCCTTCATGACATATGCGAGTACTGTCCTAACTAAAGTAATATTCGAAATGACTGTTTGTATGATTAAAGAATCTAATTTGAGTGTCCTGTCTGTTAGTCTGTGACTACATGTCGTGTAAATTTCATCCTTTTTTCTGTGTAGTGATATTTTTGAAAATATAAGCAATATGAGAAAGGCATCATTACACCACTAGGTGGATTAAAAAAGGTTTTTTAAATATAAAGTGGTACTATTTTGGCACGTTTTCGTCGTATTCATGATTAAATTTGTACTGAATTAAAGTTTGACAATCTTTTTGATAAAGTTGACAGTTGTCAAAGTTAGTCCATCATTCCTTTGATAATCGGACGAAACATTTTCAATTTTCATAGTTAGGAACAATAATTAAAAATAAAATGAACAAAAAATATTTTTTTCGTCTTGACTAAATGTATAATCTCTTTCTCCCTGAGGTGTCAAGCTCCGAGCACTAGCCCCGTGTTTCCTTTGTGAAAATACGGCTCTGTACAGAATCGGATCCTGAAGTAGCGGAACAAGATTCCGTACCCGTTTGGTTGGTGAAGGCAGGCGTTGCGTCGCGGTCGGGTACACTTCGGTCTGTTATAGAAGATATCAAGTAGCTTTAATACCTTCATTGGCGATGTCTGCGATGCTGCGGGCGGGCAATTGCATTCATCCGTAGGGTATTTACTCTTGTTTGCTTGTGCAGTACGGCTGGTTCGTGTGGCGTGCTAGTTGTGTGTAGAGAATTGTTGAATGAAATGAATGGAAGCAGAAAATAATTTGTGTTTTACTTTGGGTTAACATTCACTGAAATAAAAGCGCCGCAGTAAATGGTCATTTCATCAGATTGAATGTTGCTGCAAAAGAATGCTAACGGATGAATTTGTTGCTGTTATAATAATTCACCACGCATAAATTGATAGATAGTCTAATCACTTTCACGCGCGAAGAAAACGAACTCATTACATTACCCGGTATCATACTGTATATATCCTTTCCATCATTGAGAATAAAATCCAAATTTATTAATACTGTTTAATGTATTTCGATTTGTGATGATATCATGAGCAATATGATGTACGTTTATAATTGTCCAATTTCGTGATGAGTGATACGTGTTAGACCAGCTATCATCAGTTCTATATTCAATCAAATGCTGATCACAGACGTTCTGATCAAACAACTCAATTTTTGCCTGACTTTGTTTTCCTGATTCATATTAAACGATCGTGTGCTATCGGACGAACGTGACACCGGTCCGGAACAGCAGTAGGTTATTGTAGGTTGTATATCGCATGCAATGTAGTCCGAACCGGCATCAGGTTTAACTGTAGTGTGTTCCGAACAGCGAACGAAGTGAATTCGCCTATGGTTTGAAATGAAGAAAGGTAAAAGAAAACAACAGCATAACAAAGCTGAGCGGCGTGGTGCGAATATTGAAGTTATGTGGGAACAGACCGCGGGCTGAGAAATGGCGAAAATTCGGTTGAAGAGAAATGAAAAAATCTGAAATTATGGACGCGAATCATTAGAAGAGGGAAATTGGTGTGCGCCTCGGATGGAAACTATTACTAGAGGAGGACGATAGAAGCAAAATCTGCAAAGAACGGTACTCGGAGAAATTTCGATGTACGGGAATAGATGATAATTCAGTGGTAATGCTATACGAAAGCTGCTGTATGTAAACAAAGTTTGATTTGGTGAATGAAAATAGCTACGCAATGTTTTTTCAAATAATTCAAATTTAAAATCTCGAACGATAGTGTTTGTTTTTTTTTGTTTTCATAACAAATCATTCTGAATGAATAAATTAAGACAAGTTGACAAAATTGCTTGTTTCGATGTTTCGGTTTTACGCACGTAAATACTTAATACCAATACCTGTTTTCGGTGAAACGTGAAGCATTCATAGATAGCCTTCGGTTTTATGACATTTCTATCTGTCTACATACTTCTCACGCATCTGTCTAATTATGCGTTTCTACATCATGTCACGTACCTGTTTTTGTCATTATTTTTCAACAGTATAAATTATTTCTCCTGTCTTGCAAATATGCAATACAGCTTTCCCAGGTAAAATTAGAATCCCTTCAACACTGAATTGGTGAGACCAAGGATTATCTTTACATTAAGATAATAAACTGGCGGTAAAATGGTTACTTTTTCTTCAAATATATCTACAGGTAATTATAAAAATAGAATGGAAACTGTTGGCTAAAATTGTGAGCCTTTTAGCGAGTGATTTTAACTTTTGTTCAAAATTTGACATTCCGATAGTTAGTTTTAATCGAGTAGATTAATTCGACTAAAACTGCGACCCAATTTAGAGGTGTTAAGTAGATTTATTTGCACTGGAAATAAAATGATATCAAATATTATAAAAATTGCGACGCAGAGCGTGTAAGTAGATACTCGCTAAAAACTTATTGCAATTGGTAAACTATTTTTACCTTACAGTGGTACAAAGTCGTATTCGTACACTTGTATATATTTGGATAAACAATGTTTTTCGTCTACATATAAGCATTAATTATTTCAGATGACCATGTACATTTTATTCTTGTGCATTTTCCAATGTGAAACGCACACTATTTCAAAAAATTTCAAGTTTTTACCAATCTTATGATAATATATCTCGTAAACGAAAAGATTATGCAGTATTCGTACAGCGAGTTGAAAACGTAGTTTTTCATCATTTAATACTACGAATTGAGTTCAAAGTTCAAGTTTAGCTAAAATTAAAGTATACAAGTATGTCTGGATTTTAAGATGATTGATTGTAATAATAATTAATCTGTTGTAGCATCGAAAGCGTTGAAATAGGAAGAAAAGGTGAAGAAACAAATATTTCCCAACGTGAGCTGATGATTTCTCATCATAAAGATGGAAAATCATTAAGAGAGATTTCAGATATTCTTCAAAAACCGCGATCCACTGTACAGTACGTGATCAAAAGGTTTGTTGAAGAAAAGCGAATCGCAAATGCTTCAAGAAACACCAACCGAAAAAAACAAACTCCGCATAATGAACGATTTGTTTTGAGAAAAATTAAAGAAAATCCTAAAAGCAGCGCAGTGGAGATAACTAAAGAACTGAATAACCGAAACAAAGTAAAAGTTTTTGCAGAAACGGTAAGAAATGTGTTGAGAGAGAACAACTTTAATGCTTGCGCTCCAAAGAAAAAGCGTTTTATCAGTGCTAAGAACAAAGCAAAACGGTTAAACTTTGTGACACAGTTTTTTAATCGTCAAGTAAGTGAATGGTACGATGTTATTTTTATTGATGAATCAAAATTCAATATTTTTGTCTCTGATAGACGTCGGTTCGTATGGAGAAAACCCAATGATGAATTGCACCCAAAAAAATCTAAAAGCTACCGCGAAGTACGATGGTGGAGGGGTTATGGTATGGGGTTGTATGTCAGCCAATGAAGTTGGGAACTTAGTGTTCATCGATGGAATAATGGATCAAAAAGTGTATTTAGACATATTGAGAGAAAATCTTAAACCATGTGCCGAAAAAAAGGGTTTAAACGATGGTTTCAAATTTTACCAAGACAACGATACTTAGCACAAGGCATACAGTGTCCGATCATGGTTGTTATACAACTGTAAAAAAGTTATAGAAACTCCTCCACAATCACCCGACATCAATCCCATTGAGAATTTATGGGAGCATTTAGACAAACTTAGGATCTAAAGAAGCATTTACTCAACGAATGGATCAATATATCTATTGAATACACTAAAAAACTAGTAGACAGCATCCCTCGTCGTTTGAAGGCAGTTTATGATAGTAAAGGATATCATACTAAATACTAAAATCTCAATTAAAATATTTTCCCAATGATTTTGTTCGTTGTACGAATATGAATTTGTATAATTTTTCACAAAAAAATTAGTGCACATTTGATTGTTATTAAATAAACCATGTTTCAAATAATATCTTATATTGATCTAGTTATCCGAAAACTATTTGACACAACTTTCTGTTGTTAAAAAATGTTTATACTATAGCAATTTGATTACAAAGTTATACACGAAAGGTGTACGAATATGAGTTTGTACGACTGTATGTTGAAGTGTTTCCATTACTGGATAGTATAAAAATAATTTATAAGAAACTTTCACTCAATGATCCAACTACTAAAAATAACCATGTACGTAACTATTCGACTGTCAGATTTTAACCAACAGTTAAAATTATCCACGAAAAGCTTCATAGTGTATGTGTATGCTTTCTTTATATCTAATCAATGCAGCTTTTGCATGTCAATTTCGATTTGAGCATTTTACATTCGCCTTTATGTAGGCTAATCGACGAACGTTAGAAAGCTCATTGAATTTGCTCGTTTTAGTGTTTTTCACTGTGGTAAAAAAGTGCAGGGAGCGAATGTGTGGCAAGTTTCTACGCTTTTGAATCATTGCATAGAATCCGATTTAGTTTTTGCATCGAAATTCATCGAAAATTTTTTTACAGCGTTTTCGTTTTCAACGGTGACATTACATTGGTGTAGGGTAGAAAAGCATGCCTTGATTACACCCAAATTGGAGCGAATATACACGGTGCTACACTACACAGGTGCAGCGATAAAAACAAAAACGATATTGCTGAACCGAGATCCGTTGTAAGTTGACATTTTTGTGTCGCCTTGTGTTGTAGAATCAACTTTGGAATCACCTCCTATGCAACTCAAATTTAACCATTTACCAACAGATCGTGGTGGAATGAAGTTGATGAGATTTACGGGTGCTTTAAATCACCATGAGAGTTGTAGCAACTATTTTTGCCGATCCAAAAGATTTATTGGTAGGGCCATGCCCTTCCAATATTTTGACAACTGGAATAAATTTTTGAAAATTAGTGGTTAGTTCGTCTATGTGAACAATGTGAAATTTGCTATACTTTACCACTTTCGAATATTGCTTATTACTGGAATAGTAAGGAAAACCTCTCCAATTCCTTTATAAAAATGTTTTAAGTGCAAATTCAGCAGTTAGAAGTTCTATATGGAAGATCTATAATAGAACAGAAACTGGAACAAAAGTATCTCCAGCAAAGCCGTTCTAGTTTTATTTATTCGACTGTTCTTCTGTCAAATTTAAAACTGGTCTACGATGCCGTTCTATTTTTTGTATATTTGAAACAGGAGTAAAACTCTACGGGGGCTGCCAGATTTTCTTGTTATAAAGATTTAAATTTTGTAACTGGCATAGATTATGCATCTACAACTAAAACACTACTGAATATACCCTAAGAGCAAATTTAGCAGCTGCAAGATTCATATGGGTGGTCTATAATGTAAATGAAACTGAAACAAACGTATCCCCAGCAATCCGTTTTAGTTTTATTTATTCGACCAGTTCTACTGTCAAATTTAAAACTTTTATACACTGCCGTTCTATTTTCTCTATATTTGAAACACAGATAAAACGCTGCTGGGACTGCCAGTTTATTTTGTTATAATTTCTAGATTTAAATTTTAAAACTGACATAATTTATGCATCTAGAACTAGAACACTCTTGAATATGCCCTAAGTATTACAAAATTTACGGGCATATTCAGTAGTGTTCTAGTTCTAGATGCATAATTTTTGTCTGTAACAAAATTTAAATTTGAATTTTATAACTAAAAAAACTGGCAGCCGCAGCACTGTTTTACTCGTGTTTCAAATATACAAAAAATAGAACGGCATCGTACCAGTTTTAAATTTGACAGAAGAACTGGTCGAATAAATAAAACTAGAACGGCTTGCTGTGTATACGTTTTTCTAATTTCTGCTCTATTATAGATCTTCCATATAGAACTTCTAGCTGCTGAATTTGCTCTAATGATCTGTGGTAATATTTTTTTTCTGCCCCCCCAATATTTCATGGAACTTGCCGCCCCTGGTTCTATCGTATAATTTGTTGAAATAATATTTGGAACGGTTATTACTTTGATCAAATGGAACTAGCCCACACGCGCGTCTTGCCACTTGCACTTTGGTAGCAACATAAGGGCATATTCAGGAGTGTTCTAGTTCTAGATGCATAATTTATGTCAGTTTCAAAATTTAAATCTAGAGATTATAATAAAATTAACTGGTAGCCCCAGCACCGTTTTATCAGTGTTTCAAATATAGAAAAAATAGAACGGCAGCGTAAACCAGTTTTAAATTTGACAGTAGAACTGTTCGAAGAAATAAAACTAAAACAGCTTGCTGGGGATACGTTTGTTTCAGTTTCAGTTATATTATAACAGATCGGCTGAAAAGTTCGTATCGTTTCTATGAGAGGGCGCCACTAGAATTAAATCCATACCATTTTCAGTTAGTACCAACCTTCAAAAGATACGTGTATAAATTTAACAGCTGTCTGATTATTAGTTTGTGAGATATTGCATTTTGAGTGAAGCTACTTTTGTTATTGTGAACAAAATGGAAAAAAAGATGAAACACTACTTTTTGATGAAAAAAAGTGCAGCCGATACCAAAAAATGGCTTGATGAGTGTTATCCAGACTCTGCACCGGGCGAAGCAACAATTCGTAAGTGGTTTGCAAAATTTCGTACTGGTCATATGAGCACCGAAGACGATGAACGCAGTGGACGTCCAAAAGAGGCTGTTACCGATGAAAACGTGAAAAAAATCCACAAAATGATTTTCAATGACCGTAAAGTGAAGTTGATCGAGATAGCTGACACCCTAAAGATATCAAAGGAACGGAAAAACCATCAATAGTGACTATTATATAGCGTTATTAGAGCGTTTGAAGGACGAAATTTCAAAAAAACGGCCTCATTTGAAGAAGAAAACAGTTTTGTTTCATCAAGACAATGCACCGTGCCACAAGTCGATGAAAACCATGCTGAAATTGAACGAATTTGGCTTAGAATTGCTCCCTCATCCACCGTATTCTCCAGATTTGGCCCCCAGTGACTTTTTCCTGTTCTCAGACCTCAAGAGAATGCTCGCTGGTAAAAAATTTAGAAGCAATGAAGAGGTAATCGCTGAAACTGAGGCCTATTTTGAAGCAAAGGACAAATCGTACTACAAAAAAGGTATGGAAAAGTTGGAAGATCGCTATAATCGCTGTATCGCCTCTGATGGCAATTATGTTGAATAATAAAAACGAATTTTGGCAAAAAAATGTGTGTTTCTATTAAACGATACGAACTTTTCAGCCGAACTGTTAGACCACCCATATGAATCTTGCAGCTGCTAAATTAGCTCTAAGTATGCTAATAGTGCCATTAGGGCATGTTCAAGAGTGTTCCAGTTCTAGATGCATAATTTATGTCAGTTTTAAAATTTAAATCTGGATTTTATAACAAGAAAAACTGGCTGCCCCAGCAGCGTTTTACTCTTGTTTCAAAAATACAAAAAATAGAACGGCAGTGTATACCAGTTTTGAATTTGACAGTAGAACTGTTCGAATAAATAAAACTAGAACGGCTGCCTGGGGATACGTTTGTTTCAGTTCTATTATAGATGGCCCATATAAAACTTCCAGCTGCTGAATTTGCTCTTAGGTTTTATACGAACATGACCAACCGAATAAAAATTCTTTGAATGAAAAGTTGGTTTGTTTACACGTTCGCCGGAATCGCCGCAGAATAGCGAAATAATGAGCGTCAGAATCTTTATTAAAGTATGGCAGTCAGTTGATACCTACAGATGACGAAAAATTAAGTGGAGGTTGAATTTTCGCAATCATTTTTCAAAAGATATTACATCTCAAAAACGATGTATTTTGTGTGTGTGTGCAATGAAGTAAGTCAATAGTTACGAGCTATTTGAATTAAGTATTATGAAAATAAAAGCAAAACAATCTTGTTTAACTAAAAATTATTGAGTAAACGATCTGTCAATTACATTGTAAAGCTAACGACACTGCCAACCTTTCGGACAGAGATGCCATTTATACAGATTTATCTGTATTATACAGATTTTAACATGCTCATACAGATTTTATACAGAATACAGATTTTGTACAGATTTCGTATGTTTAATGCAGATTTATACAGATTTTATAAAAAGTACGATTTTTTTTTCTTTATTTGGCCTAAGCCATAATTTAGGATTTAGTACTAGCGATGAGATACAAGTTTCGTAAAAAAAATCGAGTTTATCAAAAACGATGGCGAATTGTTTTTTATTTGATGTATTAGCATTTTACCTGGATCCCCATAAGTCTCAACAAGAACTCGGTACCTTTTTCACTTAATTGAACAATAAAATCATATCTTGCCACACAAATGCTTTTATTTGGCTCGAAATTCGACATGGTTAATACAAAATAATAGCAAATTTTTTCTCGAAACCACATAAACAAAAATACCCGCATTGAAGAGTGGGGTCCAAACAAAAAAATCAAACGAATAGATTTTATCACTATATGTTGACAACAAAACGACTCTTACACATCTGGTATATGAAAATATGGAACTTAGATTTGAACTGCAAATCGATGTAATTATCAAACTGAGAAACTATGCCCTGACTTGAATTTGCGGATTAGGCACTGAAATGCCATGTCGACTCAATAACTCGAAGAGCTTTGCGCATATTCAAAAAGTTTAGCAAAGTTCATTATACTGTTCAAAGACTTGGGCGGAGGGATTGGTGACAGTAAGAATTGAAGGAGAAAATATTCAAAAAGATTGCAGATATCTACTAATATTCATCTTCAATCGTGAAATGGTGTTATTGCGAAAATTTCGGTTTAGTTGTGAATACAGATGAATACAGATTTTTAATATAAGGAGATACAGATTTTCTATGAAAATGAGATGAGAAATCGTCACTCTGGTTATAGGCACTCTATTTTTATGCGTCGTCTTATACCCAATGTGTCTGACAGTGTATTCAAGTGAGCATGTTTATTTATTTACCTTTTAGCTAAACTTGGATTCAATTCGGATGGGACGGATTTGGTATTCAGACTATTGTACTTCCTGCAAAAACGAAAACAGATATAATAAAAACAACGAACAGTGTCAGGTGTCATGTTTTGTGTTTTGTTTCGGCGATAAATGATGTAACATCGAAAATAAATTCAAAACGCCCCCACATATGCTAATTGACAGATTTAAGGATGAGAATAAAACGTTGCTGGTTATTTCCTACTATAATGACAAAATGATGAACTTGACAACTTGTTATACGTTTTTTATTTAAAATGTCTACGGGGTATTGTTTAATTTTGCTGAACTTATATAGACTGCTACCGACACACAAATCTCTACTGCTGCCTTGTTGGGTCGAAACGTTCGATCTAATCGTTCAGTATACGAATCGAAAAAAAACGTGAAACCATTGCAGAATGACAGTTTTTATTGCATTTTAATAGACTAATATCAGGCCCACTCAAAACAGCTTCGACAGGCTTAATATGATCCGCCCCGATGCTTCGCCAACATTCACAATTATCTTTCGCTCTGCCGTCGATCGGTGGTCAATCAGTGTGGGTGTCTCCGGATACCTAAAGACGAAAAATAACCCTATAGCATCATCGAACAGAACGATTATACCGGTTGATAAGTGAGTGAAAATTAAGAAATAAATTACAATCCAAATCTAGCCAAACTTGGTGGCTTGAATTGAAAATTTTTGGTAGTTTGCTTTCAGCTTGAGCCCCTAGATGGAGAGGGCCACAGTTTCAGCATTTAAGTACATGACGCTAAAGTCAATGATTCAATCAACCGTTCGGTAGCGTGGGCGACCGATGAGAAATAACCGCGATAAACTATTAGCTTACGGTTCGATCGTGGGTTCCGTTTTGTCCAGATTCACATTACCAATTCTCGTCGGTTACCGTGACTTTGTTAGGTCCTAGAAATGGTTGGATTTCATTAAAGATGTTACGAGGGATGGTTTCTGGAATAGATCGAATTTTTTAAATATCATCTGCTCAGAAATGAATGGTCTCAACAACGTACCACTACAGCGATAGATTATATTAGACCAAGTTATAAGAGCTTGCGAGAAACAGTACACTCCAAGTCGTCCACCTTTAATACTGAAATTAAAAATATTGCCGGAATCTGCAATGAGTGTTGTGCCTTGGAACAAACGGAACCGAATAAGGCCGATCGCTGGACGATGTAGTAGCTTCCAACGATAAGCAGTATTGAACTTCCAACCCTTTTTGTTTGTGTCTTTCCACAATAACCTCGTTTGACTGTGTACACCTTCATCGTTCCACAAACTGTTGCGTAAATATACTCCTGGACCGGTTCTGCTGTTAACGAGCTTGAGTTGGATAGCCGAGGTAGCAATTGCAAAAAAAGGAATTGCCTCCCAATAGACTTGATAGTTACGTTTCCAAGAGACCACATAAAATTTGCGATTGTTCACGTAGCCAAATACGAATCCTACGAAGTCATCATCAATAAACGTGTCATCTTTGGATATATGAAACGTTCCTTCGAAATTAACGCCTTCCAAACGATCACGACTGTAAATCATAAAGATCTGTGGAAAATGTTGTCGAATTAGCTTTAACCTTAGGTTTACCCTATCGCAAGTCCTGGATCACTATTGAACTTCTGGAATATCTCAGCACCACGATTGTGAATTTCCCAATGTGGATCTTCCTGACTCATGCCATGTGGATCAAGTGCTACAGTAGTGTAATTTCGAAAGTCGGAATATTTGATTTTTCCATTTCGCGGACAATTATCCATCCAATCGACAATGCTGTCACCGTCGAAATCCTCTTCACAGCTGTCTCCAACGCCATTCACTAGAGTCGAAAAAGTTTAGTTAGACTTCCAGATTTAAAATACAAACCTTACCATTCACATCGTCTTGGTCCGCATTTGGAATGAGTACGCAATTGTCATCCTCATTAATCACGCCATCGTTATCCATGTCACCGTCGCAGGCATCCCCAAATCCGTCATCGTCACTATCCAGCTGATCGGCATTTGCCAACCCCCAACAGTTATCTCGATCGTCCTGAATACCATCTCCATCTGTATCTAGTTCCGTATCACAAACATCACCAACTCCGTCCCCGTCTGTATCTTTCTGATCGGGATTACTTTTAGTTGGGCAATTGTCACATGCATTTCCTATTCCATCATAATCTGAATCTAACTGATCCGTGTTGTATACTAGCAAACAGTTATCATTTTTGTTGTTTAAACCGTCACCATCCACATCATCATCACAAACATTTCCAATCCCATCACCATCTAAATCTAGCTGGTCCCTATTACTAATGAGGGGACAATTATCACATAGGTCGCCTATCTGATCCTTATCTACATCAGCCTGCCGAGGGTTTGCCAGGTATGGACAGTTATCATCTTCATTATTTCTACCATCGGAATCAACATCCTTTTGACACGCATCCCCAATACCATCTCCATCAGCATCTTCCTGACCGGAATTCGGTAAACCCAAGCAATTATCTTTTGAGCATTTCGGTTCGTCACAGTCCAGCTTGGAATCCGGGTAACCATCGGAATCACGATCCACTCCACATAAAATTCCATTACCTCCCAACCCAACGGGACATTCTCCACAGCTGAAGAATGGTTTGGTGTTTTTCCTCAGGCAATTCACCCCTGCATAGCAGGGATGCTGCAAGCAAGCGTTCCTATTGCAGAATTTTCCGTTGCCTTCGTATCCCATCGGGCATGTGCCGCATTCATAATGAGGAGATTTCGCAGCCCAGTGACAACTTACTCCTTCAAAGCAGGGTTTTGCACGGCACGTGTCCGTCTTATTACATATCGATCCATCTCCTTCGTAACCGGAAGGACATGGCCCGCACCGATAGTATGGATAGGATTCATGCAGTGTACAGTCTACTCCGCTATAGCATGGATCTTTCAGACATGGATTTCGTCTGGAACATGTCCGCCCATCACCGTCGAAACCTATCGGACAGAGTCCACAATGCGGAATGGTGTTTGACTGTACGGTGCACAAGACACCTGGAAAACATAGATCTTTATGGCAAAATTCATTGTCCGTAATCGGAAAGCTGTGATTTCGGACGCAACCGGTGCACTTGTCGAGAAGATTGCGCAGATAATTCAGTTCATTTTGGATGAGGTTGTAGTGAGCTGAAATGACAGTTTCCGATCGAGGTTTATTCAATCATTATTTTGAAAGAGATAGAATTACCGTCACAATCGTAGTTGTACATAGGCGCATCCATCCCGTAGTAGGAAACCCTACTGGGTGGCAGAACTGGATTCCTATTTGGAAGGTAGATGTTGTCCAGGTACCAATCTCGAGAATCGCCATAGCGACGTAGGTCTTGCGATGCCTTAATTGATACAAGTTGTAGAAACAAACAAAAGGTGATGGTTAGTTTCCCGTTTGTGTTCATCTCTTCGGGAGTTTGCAAGGCAACTGAATGACTGGCACTGATAGGGAGGATTGTTATATCTCGCTTGCTGTTTTGGTAGAATATTGCATATGAGAACAAAACAGATCATTGGGAAATCCACTGCCATTTTTTATCACTTTGACCGTCGTATCAGGCTTCATTGAACTTGAATTTCGTAGTTAAGGTTCCCAATCTTAGGAAAACAGTCCCTGTGTAAAAACTCAAAAGCAGCTTGCTCCGTTACTGCTACCACTGTACTGGACCAATTAAACTGATATTTATCTTTTGAATTTTCATTCGATGACTGCGAAAACTTTTTTGCTTTTGTTTTTTGCAATAATGATTTTTTTGTTTTTTTTTGCACCCACAAAAAAACGTGTAAATTTACGTCTTCTGAAAGCGACATATTCTAGCGCCAAAAATAGCTCATTTTTACAGTTGATCTAATTCATATTTAATGCATTCTGACATATTTTCAAGCACTGAGATATGTAGATTTACACACCTCCTTGGAAGGCTGGGTAAGTTTGATACATATTTAAATCATTCTTGCAAAATTCAATCAGTTTTCGAATTTCGTTCTGAGTGGATTTGAGTCATCTGTAAATTTAAAATTTTTAGCTGTGTAGTAATACAATGGGTGTCCATATTATTTTTCATTTTCTGGATTATTATGCCTAAATTGAATTTGAATTGAATTGTGTGTGTGTTTACTTTTCTAAGATATTATTACGCGCTCAATTTTCTCAGAGATGGCTGAACCGATCTTAACAAACTTATGCTCGTTTGAAAGTTACTATCGGGCCATTGATCAAACTCAAAGATCAAATGGCTGTGACTTTTGGTTCCGGAGATATGATTGTATAAGTGACGCAACCGTCAAAACACGTTGCTTTTTACCGTGCAAGTTTCTTGGAGATGACCAAACAGATTTTAACAGCTTAGGCCCGTTTTAAATCTATTGTTAGGCCACTGATCGAGTTCGAAGATCAAATGTTTAAGCACATCGAAAAAGTCCTCATGAGGAATTTGAGCTAAATCGGACATGGGTAAGGGGTGCTGTCCAGCGGTTAAAGTTTGAAAATTTTCGATCTTGAAAAAGCACCATAGGAGTACATGAAATTTCCGAAATCGAAAAATTTTTGTTGATGCCAAAAATCTTAAAATTGCATAAAACGTCGATATTTAGTGTTATTTAAAAAAAAATTTATTTCGGAAAAATGGACTTTCTGATACTGAGAATTTTAATATTTTTTCGAGATGACACTAATTCTCGACGTTTCATGCAATTCTAAGACTTTTGGCATCAAAATTTTTTTTAGATTAGCTTCACTCTTCTCATACAAATAGGCAACGCAAATGTCAAGCGATTGGTTGAAAAAAGATACCTACTATGTGCCATAAACACTGAAGCATGCTTTTGTGAATTACTCGATTCAATCTGAATCAATTGGTGTCAAAATTAGGCCCAAATTAGTGTCACAAATTGTTTAATAAAAAGATAAAAAATATTTTTGAGAGACTGGTTTGAAAAAAAGAGAAAGGCATTATCCCACCACTAGGTGGAATAAGAAGGGTTTTTTGGTACATTGTGCTACTAATAAATCATTCATTTCAAGTAAAATCTCAATAGTTCTATGTGAAATGTTTTGGATTTTCAAAAGAACAGAAGGATGTTGGAGTTATTTACATTTGTTTAATGTGGTGCACTAAATTAGTAATGTTGTAATGGATTTGCACTAATCTCGACTAATAATTTTACTTCTGATTTACATACATTTTTCAATGGAGGAATATCTCTTACAGCTTTTCATGTGAATTTTGTGGCTCTTAGAAGAGCGATTTAATTGATTTTTTCCGCTGTTATTCACTTTTCGGTGGATTTTACTCGAGTGTAAATGACTAGCAGCGGAATGGTTATACAATCGCTCAAAAGTGAATATCGTACACTCAGACAAAATACAAGCGATATTCATCTTTTTGCATTATGTCTCTTAGCCACAAGGAATCGGGAAGCTTTTCATTGGTTTGCCTTATGAATTTAACCGAATTAAGTTTCAAGAGTTTCATATCTTTTTCATAAGGTAGCGCTATGAAATTTATTGATCAAACCAATGATTTCCAATCTGTAAGATTTATATAAATCATGATTTTATCATACAAACATTATCATTTTTCATATAGATTTTGAACGAAATTGTTTATGAATTTTTTTTCTCAGCATTTATTGTATTATGCACATGAAATTTAAATGGCAATACTTGGATTATAAACTATTCTAATACATTAAAATTTTTATAAGAATATTTATATTGCAACATGTTTGATGACTGAGCTGGCTTAACTAAATTTTTGAAGATATTACTTCCTAACTGAGAAACTGACTTCCCGTTGTGATAACACCGTACTCCAGGGAAATTTATTTAACTCTAATCATGCTAGAGCCGCTGTAACTTCTGGGGTTTCGATAGCCTCAAGAGTAATGGTGTTCGGTTAAATGATTTCAAGCTCTTGTCTGTCCCTTTTTCGTTCAGACTGCTTAATTTAATTTATTCTGCTGAGCAATTTTCCTCTTGAGTTTGCTCGTCCAGTCTGAGGTATATAATAAGTTTACTATGAAGGAATGAAAAATACTTAGCTCTGATGTGGTATTTTCACATGAGAGTATTTACCTTGCTTTCCTTGGGAAACACCTGTACTATGATGGCACTGCACTTTGGTTGTTTCAGGTCCCTTTTGTCTACAGAGTCTGTTACAATTTCTTTTTCCTGATCCTTGAAACTTGAGTTATTGAATGTAAATTGGTCTTCAGTCTCTAAGCAATTGTTGTTTCAAGTGCTGATTAGAAAAAGGTTAGGGCACAGTTAGTCATACTTTTTTTTACTATACATATTTACATACCTTATTGAAGTCCACCCCCACTTCATTATTTGAATGAATTTCATCTAAATCTTCAACCGGTTCTATCTACAGGCTTGACGTCAACAGTCGTCGTTATTTTTCTTACTTCGCAGCGTTTAGTCAATATACAATGTTAGATCGAAAGTTTAATTAATACTTACGTTCCGTTTTCGCCAATTTTTCACCGAAGACCATAATTCACTTGTCTCAATTATTGGCTTCGGTCCAGTCCACTGTTGATGGTCTCGATAAAGTCGTTTTCACTCAAGGTGACAAAGTGAACTGTTTTAAGTCCGGCACTTGTACTTATGTGGACGAGCTCGTCAATCTCAACGGCAACCATTTTTTCTATTTCTATAAAATTATTTTTTCACACTGGTGACAGATATAAAAATTATAAGGCGACACGGTGAAATTTATACGCATGTTCTTATGAAAACGTGTTTCAGTATTTTTTTTAATGCATCATGAGGTAAAGTTTATGAATAGCAGCAGTCAATTTATTTGAGTGTACTGCAAAAACTGCACTTAACGAATCCAACGGTGCAAGAGTTGAACAAAGCAGATTTCAATCGTCCGTTTCTTACTAACGCAGTAGGCCAGGGAAATGGTTGCAGTTCACTTTCCTCATCCGTGCAGCAGCAGAACTGCTCAAAGTAGAACCAGTTGTTGTTGTTTTTCCGCATTTAGGCTTGAGGAACGGAGTCTCATATTCGTCATTGACTGGAGTATCAGTTGAATATAAGATGAATAATTGGATTACCATAGACAAAAGCCACGAAAAAAATTCAGAAATGAGGAAAGTGGGCGCCGCATGAACTAACCGACAAACAGACAGAAGAACCGAAAAGTGACGTAACACACGGATCAATAAGTCCCGAGACTAACAATGGAAACAACATTTTTTTTGCAAATTTTTTTTTATTCATCAACATAATCACCTTTTAGGGTGATACAATGGTTCCAACGTTTTTCCAATTTTTCAATACCATGTTTATAAAAAAAATTATCTTTCGCTTCAAAATAAGCCTCAGTTTCAGCGATGACCTCCTCATTTGAGCCAAATCTTTTTCCCTGGAGCATTTTTTTAAGATCAGCCAGCAGTCACTGGAGGCTAAATCTGGCGAGTATGGGGGGTGGGGAAGCAGATCAAAGCCCAATTCGTTCAATTTCGCTATTGTTTTCATCGACTTGTGGCAGGATGTTTTTGTTCCATCGAAAGCAATCGCGGCACCCACTTGGAAAAAACCTTTTTCATGCACAATTTTTCATGAAGGATAGTAAATACACTTCCATATGATATCTGTGTTATCTGAGCAATCTCACGGAGCTTCACTTTACGATTTTTCATTATAATTTTTGTCACTTCACTCACATTTTCCGGTGTAACGGCTTTCACAGGTCTACCCGAGCGTTCCGCGTCATTTGTGTCGGTACGACCACGTTTAAACTCGGCGAACCACCGACAAATCGTTGCTTTTGATGGACAAGAGTCCGGATAACTTTTTTCAATCCATTGTTTCGCTTGCACGGTGTTTTTTCCCATTAAAAAACAATGTTTTATCAAAACACGAAACTCGGTTTTTTCCATTTTTTAAGCAAACTACAAAACGACTTTACTCCAACCTCGATAATTCAGCTGTTTCTGGTCGGATCGACTTAAAATTTTGACCCGTTTCAAGCAAAGGTTAGTACTCTAGAAACACGTGGTTACTGGTTTACTACGAGCGCCATCTCTGCTTTAGTCTCGGGACTTATTGATCCATGTGTTATGAAAAGGCGCTTCAACGGTACAAAAGAAAGTCTTTCCAGCATCGTATTGTCACTGGTGACGAAAAATGGTGTTTTTAGAGAACTCTAACCGCCAGAAATCATGGCATCGACATCGATGGCACGACCAAGAATGTGTGGTATTCAGTGCAGTAAAACTTTATTCAATTCAATTGAAACCGAATGTGAAACACACTGACGATCTCTCTACTGCAGTAAACTTTACACTCTGACACACACAAAGTTCGCTGACATACCGAACAGGCAGCATTCAGTTCTTCAATCGATTCTCTTCAAATCAAAGCTCAGTTTAACTAAATACAAATTATTTGTATTTGGTTTAACCAAAGATAAACTCACGATTACAATGTCCCATACAGTTCATCAAAAAATGTTGGATCAGCAATCGTGAACTAGTGAACTTAGTAATAATGCAATGTTGTTGACCCATCGTCGATAAACATTTGAAAAGGACGGTGAAACTCTATAGCAACAATACAAGTTTGGAAGGAAGTAAACATATGTAAACATATCGCACACAATATTTTGTTACTTCCATTTACTTTAATGCCTCGTAAGATAAGAATATTAAAAATTATACAGATTCTTAGTAACAATTCTAATTGATTCTTGCTTTCCTGTTTCAAGATCCACTCGATGTGCAGCAAAATACCGCGATTTCTTTCATATTGCAACTTAAGATTAATTTTACATAAACAAACATTGTCATAGTTACGGCGCATGTAGCGAATCGACGCTTGTTGTTTTGTTTCTAAAAAAATAAACTGCAACTGACGGTGAATCCATTTCATTGAGGGGTCCAATTTGAATGGTATATGAAAAATCATGGACTATTCCATCTTGAGTTTATCTTTGGTTTAACCACCGTCAGTTGATCTCTTGAAGTAACAACATATCTCTTTCAATAGTGTGAGAGCGGCCTTCGAAAGAGGTTCATGTAAACATTCGAATTGATTCAAGATAATAGATGAAACCGTATAGGTGAAATATCAATTACAGAATACACATAAATATCATGGTTTCTCGTTCAGTTTTTCATTTTTAATACTTCACTCCATTTCTAATTCCATTCATTCGAACTTGCTTACTACCAACAGCGAAGACAATGAAGCAGCTAGACTACTTGGCATTTGAAACTGAGGAAGCAAAACTTCATGTACCCAATACTCGGTGTGCCTTTTACGGATGTTTTAACATACACTTTAAACTTTTCCACTGGAACTGATATTGTATTACATTTCATTACGTTTACTGTCTTGTTATTTCTGTAACACATGTCTGAGGCATTCCAAATAATTATATGTTTTTGATTTCGGGTCTAAATGATGAAAAATATCATTCGTTCAACAAAATAAGTTCTAAAGTATTGCATGATAAAAAGCATCATCGAACAACATTTTGTAATTTTTTCGTGGAACAATATTGAGAAATGAGTCCGTGAAGAGGTATTTTCGAGGACGCTTCCTAAAAATCATGGTTTTCGGTGTCCACTGTATCTCAGCGCAGGCTAATCAGAAGTGAACAAATCAAAGCAGCATAGTTAGAGTGGAACTTTTTCTAGACCCCAACGTTTCTGTTTGATTTTTTTAAATTTTTGAATTTTTGGTGGTTGTTCAAAGTGAAAACTACGATTTTTTCAGGAAAAAATCGCCCTTTTGTAGCTGTTACACCTCTTAAAAGTAAGAAACAACGAAAAGGAAAACGTTGGGATCTGGCTTTTATATGTAGAAAGTGTGCAAAATTTGAATAAAATTGGTGTAGTAGTTTTTGAATGATGATGGACACGGACTTTCAAAACCTGCTTTCGAGAAAAACGCGTTTAAAGTTTTTTGTTTATAAAATCAATGGAAACAATTTTATACTCAAGGGAGCCCGTAGGGTCTAATATTTTCAACAAATCATATTTATTTTTTATAATTAGTTATAATGAAATATTTCAAGAATGTTTTGCCAAGTTTTTAAGTCAATCGAAGAAGAACTCTTGGGCCTGTGTGCCGAACTTTTACTTCTTCGCAGTATGATATAAGCAAAGATAAAGGCCCATAACTTGCTGAGTTTTGATCCGATAGGCTTGAAAATTTCACAGAATATTCTTAAATGTTTTACTATAAGAAAATATAAAGCAAAAAATAAATGATAGTGTTAGACCCTACCCGCCCCATAAAGAAAGAGAAACGGAATCTAAGAATGGCAAAAGCCGCTCCATGTTCTGTGACCTGTGATCATACGATTCATAATTATTTCGAGCTTTTATTTAACACGATACCCTTCAATATGAATATTTTCTTTTCACTACGGAGTTATTAAAGTTTAAAAAAAGTTTAAAAATATTCGAAGGTATTTTTCATACTACATTTTCAACAAGAATATGAGAAAAAGATAAGAATAAGGTATTTCAGAAACTAAATGTTCTAACATTTCTCAAAATCTCAATTGTGTTGTTATAATACAGCGACGATATCAATATGATCAAACTTACCATTATTCTTCTATGTTTTCTCTTTCGTTTGCAGTGGCACGACGCACAGGATTTCGGTCGCAAGCGGGAGATCCGTGCGCATATGTACAAACTGCGCGAGGAGCGCCTGAAAGCATTGTACTCCCAAATAGAGACGCCACTGACGACCATCATGGAGCAGAACAACATTAGTAGCAAGTATGGTTTATCGAAAACCACCGTTACTGGCAGCCACGGGGATTCGTTGGCCGACCAGAGCTTTGAAAGCTTGAAATCAAAGGAGGTTAGAGACTCGGAAAGTCCTACACGGTAAGTTTCTGATATTGCTGGGATCACGTATTTAGAGCTAGAATGTTATGGTTATTATGTGTTTCAGATTTGGAACTGTCATTCCGTCCGATAATAGTGGATGGCACGTCACTAAATCCGAAGAGATTAGTGCTGATGGTACGACACATACGGTACGAAGTACTGCTACCACTGAAGGCACTAAGGATGTTGACGGTGGTCGGACTACATTCTCCGGTAAGAACGCAGAAGCTCATAGTGAGCGTTTGGTCGTGGAAGATGGGGATAATTTCATTCGAAACAAAAATCACGAATCTGCAACTTTTCTCGCTGAGAATGGTGTATTTACAAACGATGATGGAAGTAAGGTACAGACATCGAAATCTACGACGGTAACTTCGTCGTCTTCGCGTACGGTCTGTTCGCAGAAAGTATCCTCTGAAAACGAGCCCGAATCGGAACCAATTTTCATTCGACCAATGACTGTAAGAGTTCTAGAATCAAAAAAAGACAATGCAACTCAGCAACAACAACAGTCCAGCAGTGTTCACGAAGAGAAAATTAAAATACACGAAACTGATGGAAATAGACACAGCAAAGTTGATCCGTCTACTGACGCACATCTTGCCGAAGTATTAAGATTAATGGGCAATGCTGGTGAAATATTAAAGCGCGAGGTAACAGTACTAAATCCAACTACTAGGCAGATAGTAACAACGAAGAAAACGGAAGATGGTACTATTGTGACACTCAAGACGTTTGAAAGAATTGAACAGGAGTCAGGTCAACAAACACAGGATCAATCGACTAGTTCCAAAGTTGAGCAAGATTACCAGGTCGCAAGTAGCTCAGGGGCACGTCCTAAAACTACTCGGAGTGAAACTGAATATCGTTCTTCGAAAAAGGATGTAGCCGATAAAGTAACAAATCAACAATTCATCGTCGAAGAGCGCACTGATAATCAACGAACGGAACAGGTGACAACACATCAAGATGTTAGTACTTTCCAAAAGATCACCATGGATGTTGATGCTGTACATGAATCTTTTGCACGTTCACTGCGATGCACTTCGCCAACCGGTAGCGTCCGTTCGCTTCATTCTACTTCTGGTAGATCAAGCGTCAGTCCAGATAAATCATCCCGTGGAAGACGCTCTCCTTCGCGAGACTCTGACACTAGTCGGTACAGCACTCAAACCACTACTCGCACAAGTAGGACGGAGGATTCTCACAAGGATTACATGAAACCAACTATCACATCCGAGCGCAAACAATCTAGCTACAAGGAATCCTCAGTTCATGAGTCTACATCAATTGAATCTTACGACACGGTAGACAAAACGAAAGTCAAAGAGCGTTCACTCAGTCCGAAAAAAGTTCCACAGAACACTCCGGACACTACTCCCAGAGGTCCGTCCCCCGACAAGTTGTCCAGACAGGCATCTCCAAGTAAAACTCCTAAAGAATCGTCACCATTCTGTTCAGTCGACAGCTCACGAGCTGCGTCTCCAATCAAAAGAAGTGACTCTCCGACCAAAACCTCTTCTGCCAAGTTAACTCGGGAAAATTCTTCGGAAATACTAAATGTTGACACAACAATCACACTTTCTACGAAAGAAAAACTTCAGCAACAGGTTCATGAAGATGTTGAGATCTTCGATACAAAAAGTCAAACTACCGATTTGGATGACCTCACAATAAAGGTAAAATTGGAAAATGTTGCAGATGATGTTGAAGTAACCACCACGGTTGAAGAGGTTGATGTAACAGAGAAAGAAACGCCTAAAAAGGACACTAAAGTCCCTAAGAAAAAGCCACCATTGGTGCGTAGTGAAACTTTTGAGGAACGATGCCGCAAAATTCTGGGCATGCCTGAATCAGATGACCAAGTAGAGGAAAAGGTCGAAACAGACGCAACAAGTATATTCAGTACGTATGACAACACTCTGACCCGTAGTTCTGAGACACGTGAAAAACGAAAGAAAGTCGAGCAAGAGATAAAAACGATTGAGTCCGAAACGCGACGAAACTCTCGAAAAACAGATGATTTTATTAAAAGCGAACGAAATGTTGAACATAAAAATGTTTCCCCCGTTAGACGTGTTACCGAAAATGTGAAAGAAGTCTCACCGACGCGCAAACCTAAGGAATCATCACCAACAAAAGCAGTATCTCCAATTCGTAAACAATCTCAACCTTCTCCCGAGCGTCGTGTCCTACAACAATCGAAGGAAACATCGCCTATCAGAAAGAACTCGCAACCTTCCCCTGATAGACGGCCCAAAGATAGTTCCCCAGATGAAAAATTATCACCCACTAAGGCAGATTTCACCACACGCAAACACTCTCAACCATCACCAGATCGCCGTGTAAAGGATAAAATTTCGCCATCAAAATCTGTCGAAACTGCGGAACCTTTCATTGATAGGAAACTTTCACAGCCCTCACCGGAGCGTCATCCAAAAGAGTCAGAACCTACAGTACGATCAAAAGAGAGTTCTCCTTTCAGATGTTCTCGTTCGCACGAGCGTTCACCCGTTCCAACAGAAAAACCTGTGCCGGTGTCTCCCGTCCGCAAGGCTTCTGCAGGATCACCGACGCGTAAAACATCTTATACTGAAACTTCTATAACGAAAACAACTACTTCCAAGGCCGATATACTTGTCAACCAGAAAAAGGAAGGAAAGAATATATCAGTCACAGAAATCACCATACAGCCCATCACAGAAACGAAGAAATCCGATAAGGTTCTTACTAAGCAGTCGTCCGATAATCGATTCGAACGAAAGACAACCAGTAACCGTGTTATAACTAGCAAGAGCTCATCGGACTTTGATGTCAAGCGTAGGACGACCAACGACAAGACGGAAACCAGCGTAGATAAGACGGTTCGTGTATCGAGCAAGCCTAGGACTCCGGCAACAAGTCCAGATAAGCGTCGACCGCAGGATACGAGTCCAACTAAATCGGACAAACCGAAACATCACATAACTGTAGCGAAGATTAAAATTGAACCGGTTCGTAAATCTGTTCAGGCAAAGATCACAACCGACGATAGATCTGCGAGATCGACAACGAGAACTACTAAAACAATAAAGAAAATTTTCGAAACCGAACCTGAATCGGACAAAGATACCGGTATTTCGGATGACGAAGGAGATGATACTACGGTGACTACTGTTGAAACTACCACTACTACTGTTACCACCACCAAGAAGCAGCCATTTACAGATCGAAAGGACTCGGCTCCAGTTTATCGCACTACTGGTAAAGTAGAAAAGAATTACTCCAGGTCGTCTAGCGATAATGTTTTGAAATCGGCCGTTCCCAATAGTGCCACGAAAAAAATACCGAAGAGTACAACAACAGCTACAACCACTTCGAGTACAAGCAAAAAAACCGACCGTCCTGTTAAGTGTGTGACCACAAAAACAATTAACCTCTCTACGAAGGCCGCTATTGCTTCTGACAATCTGGACAATGTTGTCATCGATATCCAGCAAGCCAAGTCCTCCCGTGAACCTACGCCTAACAAGCTGATTCCGATTCCGGTCTCTCCAGATGAAGACACTGGTAAACCTCGCTACCCAGATGCTGTTCAGGAACCAGATGACGAACCACGGCGTGAGCCAAAAGTTAACAAAATTCCTATTTTCGAGGAAGCCACAAACGAGTATGTAGGCTGTGAAATCACCGAAGTTGAGGACCATGAAGTACGGGCAGCTCGAGCGTGTAGAATAACCAATCTGGATCGCGTAACCGAGGACGACGAGTCCCTGCTCAGCGTTACGCAAAAAGTATCCAAGTTTGTCGAAGAAGCAAACAAACTGAAGGACGTGCAAACAACGAAAGTTCCGAACCGATTTGTTCGTCATGAGTACGACGATATGGACGAACATCTCAAATCGGATGAGTGTTTGTTGAGTGTCTCGGATAAGGTTACGAAGTTCATTTCTACAGCAGAAGAGGTGAAGAAAATCAAAACCTCCGGTCCATTTGTCCCGGAGTGTAAAGTAACGGTTGATATTACTGGATCAGATGAATGCTTGCTTAGTGTTAACGAGAAGGTTTCCAAATTTGGTAACGTGGATACTAACAGGGTGTCGGCGGATTTGAGTACGTCCGTGACGACAACTGCTACAGATGAAATGGACAGATCGGTGATATCCGAGAATGAAGAGTCATCATTGAGTGTTTTGGAAAAGAAGAAGAAGTTCATATCCTCATCGAGTGTGCCGCAGAAATCACCGGAGTTAGTGAAAAATGTAATGAAGCAAACTTCTCGTCAGGAGAGAAAAACGGAAGATGTGTTGGGTAGTCTGGAAAATGATCACAAGGCAAACATTGCGGAAAGGTATACTACGGCAACTTTAACAAAACCGCGGGATAAAGTTCCGCAAAGTGTTAGTCTTCGTAGTACAGAAGCTGTCAAGAAAGCTAAGGAGATATTCGAGAATGGAGGAAAAGCAGCCACTTCGGAAATTGCAAGACAGAAGGACATCCTAAATCGTCCATCGGTTTGGGAAGACCGCCGTAAGAAGGAACAAACATCTACGACAGTGACTGAAAATGTGCATACTAAGTCCACTCAGGAGAAGACACAAAAGGACGTCAAGCTGACTGATATTGGAGTTTACAAGCGAAATCAAACTAAGGTAGAACCAGAACCGAAAGATGAGTTAATCGATGTTAAACAGGAAACTCCAAAGAAACGGCGAGGTAGTGGAACGCCTCAGACTCCAGCCTATATTCGTGACACCGTTTCTACCAAGAAGGATATGTTCGAGAGAAGGATTTCATCGTCAAAAATGGAAACATCAGACCTTATGAAATCGACAATTTCTCAGGAGGAAACCCATGAGATTACAGGTAACAACAAGCGCCCTTCAATAACCGAAAAATATGAAAGATCGATCTCACGAGACACACCAACTCCAGGAAACAAGCCTTCGTATATGAATCATACTGTAAGTTCGCTTGAACACATGAATAGCAGCAGTCGTCGAGAGTCTATAGATAACACTCAACGATACGTGAAAGTCGAAGAACATGTACATCAACAGGAAGGAACAGCCAAAACGACGAACAAGTTTGGCGTTGAGTTGAAGCGGACTGATTCTGGACGAAATGTAATACCGTCACCAGTTAAGCGCAAGAGTTCCGTTGATGCTCCGCTCATTGAGGAAATATTCGAGCTGATAGTTTTGGAAAAAATGCTCGAGTCGGTTACGGGATACGAACAGCGTAGAAGAATTCGGGCACAGATTCGTTTGGTTAAAAAGTTGAATGAGAAACCTGCCTCAATGGTCACAACAACTACGACGACAACGGTATTGAAAACAAACAGAACTCATGACACAAATTCAAAGCAGAAAGATTTTAGCCCAACCAGAGGACTTAGGAAAGATTCGGATATTAAAACCATAAAAACTGTTGAGATTGAAAACAAAACTGAGCCCCTACAACGCAGCACAAGTCCGACTAAACCGAAAACTGTCATCAATGCAAAGACAGTGACTACAACGACTTCGGTAATAACCCCGAGTAAAACATCAAAATTGAACGAAAGAGTTAATATTAAGGAAACGAAAGAGGACAAACCAATTTGGGCTACCAGTAATATTTTGAAGAAAGCATCCGAAAGTACACGCTCATTCAAGACATGTTCGACAATGAATACCGCAAAGAAAACTACATCTACTATGCGAGAAACACCAAAAGAGAGCAAGCCGACTGATTGTATAACCTCCAGCTATGGCGTTGGCCCGACGGATGAAAACGGGCTTCCCTTGTTCGGTATTCGTGCATTGAAGAAGAAATCGACGGCACCTCCGGAAACGGAAACGACTTCTAAGATCACAGGAACCTACGTGACAGAATCACTGTATTCGGAAAATGGATCAGCCCCCGTTGGTGAACGTAAGACTACAATGTACTCCTCGGATGCGAAGGACTTGGAGAGTTTTAACGCTTCCAGCAATAAGCGTAACCTGTCAGAAGTTCGCGAGAAGCTTCTGGAGCGAGAGAATTCACGCAAGGGACTTATTTCTGTTACGAAAACTGAGAAAATTGGCAATGGCAGTAGTCACGTTACCACGGAGTTTGGTACCCTAGACGATGTACCTCAGAGAGAAGCTAAGATACTTCGTAAGGGCTCAGTGAAAGAGCTCACGGAACGTTTCGTCCACAAGGAATCCTCATCTTCATTGGTGTCGGAAAAAAGCTACCCGAAGGCTGGTCTGATCCTGCGATCCACTCAGAGCCACTCTAGTCGTTCTTCGACACCGTGTGAGATAAGTTCAGTACGTTCTGGATCGGTAGATTTCGATGAAAACGACATAGAACTGCGATCCTCTACATCGAAATCAGCAGTTCGTGAAAGTATAATGACCTCCAGTGCGACGACGGATCAAGAAGAGCTCGATGATGGTGTTGTTTTCCGCAAAAGTCAAACCAGTAGCAGTACTAGGCAAACGAGATCTTTCCTGAATGATGGAAGTCGCGTTTCCGGTGTTCAGGATGTGCTGGAGAGGATGCGAAACGCTGATAACGGTGAGTTAGGAAGGGTTGGTATGTTTTTTTTCAACATTGATGGAGATTTGTTAATTTTGTTACAGTGGAAGAAGCAGGTGACAACGATGATGACCGCGAAGCGCGTGCTCTGCTGAATAAATTCCTTGGTGCTTCGGTTTTAATGAGCGGCATGGAGTCAATGATCGCCAGTGGAGTGAAGGAAGAGTCATCGACAGTTGGAAGCATGCCTTCTACGAAAAAGGTAGGTTTTCATGTACAACGACTAACTAACTAACCTTGAATGAAAGGTGACAACTGATGAGTGCATAACTTTTTCTCGAACGGGTCGTTACACACTGGCCCGCTTCATCTGTCAGTTCAAAGATCTAATACCGGTGCTCCGTTATAGCATTCACGGGGCGTGATACAGAGATGCCGTCGACCGCCATAATTAGAAGTCATGTGCGGTTGAACAGAAATCACTCTTACTAGAAAGAAACAACAATCATGTCAATTTTCGCCTGTGTTGCTCCTAAATATAAAATATTTATATTTTTCAATTATAGCCAATCTTCAAGGTCGACTACGGATATCGGATATGAACGGTTACTAGACTGAATTACTGCCATAAGCATCTAATTTTTATAGCTGCATTAGTTCTGTATTTTGTTTTAGAATATCGAATATGGTTACGCGATTGTCTCATCAATTAACATTGCGTCTCCATAGTCTTGCTTAAGATCAGGAAATAACAAGCACATGTCAAACGTCTTTCTGTAAATTGAACTGCGCGTTGACCGAATTTCGCGTCACTTTTTTCAAGGGAACGTCGTGTTTTCAATACATGAGCAGTTCACCGGCCTGGCAAGATGTCACTTAGCGTTCAACCTTTGTGTTCGTAGCGGGAGAATATATGAACAAAACCAGCAAGAAAAAACTCATTTGTTACTCATTTCCTTGTCTATTTTTGCGCAGTCAATCTGCCGCTCGAGAGTTTGATTTCGCCTTATTTTCTTTCAATGGGTTTCCCGATGCTGTACCACCACGTAGCGAATAAAGAAGCGCGGAAGTGCGTTCTGCTTCCAGCTTTGAGCGATGGGCAACAACTGTTAACCGGCTTGGTAGTATGAAGATTATATGAACTACGCCACGAACGAATGGAAGTTAGAGTAGTCCTCAATACGAAGTTGTTTTGTTCGACAAACAAACAGTCGATTATTTTGCTACACAAATTATTTACAGATTAAAATTGAATTATGAACAAAACGTGCTTCGAAAATTACAGATTATAGAAAATTATCACTGTGGTTTTATTATTCTTACTACAATCACTAAAATAGGTCTAGTGCAGCATTGTGAAAAATTGATAATACCATTCTTGAATTTCAGAGTAATTTTTGCGGCAATCTGAAATTCAACTAGGATTGCAACCTCGGATACATCGTCGGCAGGCGGCAATCATATTTGAAGAAAAACTCCTTCTAAGTCCACCTGATGGTGTAATAATGTCTTTTTCTTACTTGTTAAATTGTTTCATCAAAACATTCATACGATTTATTCACTGTCCTGCCTGGCGTGTAAGACCAGCGCCCTATGCATTAAACCATCATTCCGGGACGACCCTTCAGCTACAATGCCCAATTTGTGATTTGGAAAAATATGCATTAGTTTCCGTTCCAAGTCGCGTAGAAATAACCAAAATTCTACATTTTGGAACCGAGGGGTTTAACCGGGCTATAAAATTACACACAAAAACGAGGAACAAATACTATGGAGTGCCAAATTTCGAGATACCTCAATGAGCGCGAAGAACATGAAGCCATGTTCGAATGGATTCTCTTTAAGTTCCAAACTTTCGTTAGACTGACGTCTCAACCCAGTAAATTCGAACATCGGACGCATCGTGCACGAAAGCTTTTGATTGCGTTTCGAGCTTACATAGTGTATCGGTAGAACAAAAGAGTGAAGATATACAAAAGCAGAGAGCGGATATCCAATACTCAGGTGATGAGATATATCGGGGTTGGATTTCCAACCTCAAACATAGGGCCAGAGTTTTTCTGGCCCTAAGAGGCGAATGACCTAAAGGTTAAAGCCTCCATGATCGAGACAAAAGAATGTTTAACACTCTTTCACACCCTATCGGGAAGATGTCGGCTCGAAAATGCCTTGTTTGATATTCCTTCGCTCTGTTTCTCTAGTGATGCATAATGTAAACATAAAGCTTTTTTAGGTCGACGCGATTGATGCAAATGGTGCAGAATTGTCCGATGACGGGCCGATCGAAGCGCTACAATCGGCCCTATATCGTGCTCAATCGGTCCGATAATCGGCCCGATGATCGGTCCGATGCGGGTCGACAACATCCACCGGGAACCTTCAGCCAACTGACGTCTGTCGGTCACATAAAAGTGCGTTTATAAAGTCGATTCATGGCCTACTTGAAAAAATTCAAACGCGCGTAAAAACCCCACTTCTTTTAAAACACTGAATAATTGATAATGATCTCAAAACGAAAGTTGTCAGTTTATAAGTACATCAAAATCTCTAATAACTGACACTCTTTCAAGAGATTCACTAGATATAGCGTAACCGACGACACGACCTGCCACTCGCTTTTAAAACTGTATCGTAAATTTAACTACCCCTCAGTAACTCGTAATGTCAAAATGAGATCCTACGAAATATATTTGGAATTGGCAACCCAGGTTGATAAGCTGTTGTTTTCAGAAAACGGTTACCATATCCTTGGTTACGTTTGTTGTTCAATTAAAAAATGTAAATAGAACAAAACGAACAGCACGGTTCCATCGTAGGTCGCAAAGGAAGAAGATGCGATTTCAAATATAAATGTATTATAGGTATAGTTGATATGGTTAGCTCGTATAACGTCTAACGATTTTTTAGAGTTTTCAAAATTGTGTGCAGTTGGTGATCATCCTTATTCTACATAAAGACGTATTGGTTTAGGTTTTGGCCTTAAATGTTGATGAGAATGCGGCTGACTCCAATTCAAATGCTTAAGAATCTAAGTGAATGATGAAGCAGTGGACGGCATTTAAGATAGTAAAAGCAACAAAAGGAGATGAACAATAAGTTAGTCCGACTAAAACAAAAAAAATCTTCTTTTAAAAAAAGACTAAGACCATAAATTCTGCTGAGCATGTTAGAGTATCTCAATTCGTACAATGTAAATAAAAAAATGTTGAAGCCATCCGAAACTAGCCATTGAGATCACTAAACTCGAAGATGATGAATTTGATCAGTATCAAACGGAGAAAACAGATTTGAAAAATGACATGCGAATACGAATGATAAACCAAGGCTAAAACAAATCATCTAAATTGATACTATCGAATATGGTTAACGATTCGATAAAATATTTATAAAAACTCGTACGAGAAAATAAAGAGGAAAAAACGATTAAGGCGACTTAGGTAAACTTCACTAAGATAGATTCTTAGTGATGAAGTATTTGTTAATATAACAAGGTCTTTCTCATATCATCTGTATATTCCTACAAATAATTTTCATACTCCTTCTTGTCTTCGTATAAAAGCTTCACAGCGGTCTAAAAGTTTCGCGAGACATATTTAAGATAATCCATCCGTATTTTAACAAATTTACATTCAGAGCATTCAGGAACAGGATGTCAAGCGAAATGTCCTACCGATGGCTACCGATTGCCGCGGTCGCTTGTATCATGGTAGGATCGATAATTACCTTATGACAGCTATAATTTTGGTCGTTCCACATTTTTTTCATTTCTCAGCAGGAAACAATTATCAAGTTGATAACTTCGTCAAGTATTCGAATAGATTAATAGTAAAACCAACTCAATTTGAAAAGCTTACCAAATTTAAGAACTTGCTGGCTCTTCGAAAACATATGCTGTTACCCATCTTCTTGTTAAACTCAAATACGTTGGAATTGTTACAAACCATCCGGTTTCGTTCACGCTCGTAAAGAAATATGCTAGAAGCAGAGAACTATAAGTCTGTTGCGAAAAATATCTAAGAAATCCTTCAAACTTCCCAGAAGCAATCTAGAGATATCCTAATTTGGACGAACTTTTTCAATTTGTTTGTTTATTTATATTGCTGGGGTACCTCGGTAACTATTTAGTAGCAACCAAAACAGTGTTGCTTAAGAATTTTATTTATATCATTAGTAAGGGGTCACTATATTTGTGGTAACTGGTGGTAAATCACTCACGGGCACTTTCTATTCCGATTTTTATTCGGAGTGCCTGGTCGTGTCGTCGGCGTAACTCTAAAGTATTGAGTGTTTTTTGCGGGCAAATGTGATAACAGACTATCCAAGTGTCGTTGAAGTTCAATCCTCTCTAGATCGCACTATGGAAAAAAGTTTTAGATCGTTAGCGTATATGAATTCACATCCAGGCAAGATCACACTGGAGACATCGTTGAAAAAGAGTAAGGGCCTGAGGTTACTTCTTTGAGGCACTCCAGATATATTGTTAAAACATATAGGAAATACCACAGATAACAGATATACAGGCTCACATATGAACTGTGTGTAAAATGTGCTCAATCAGCGTGGCGAACACTTGCAGATGTCTCCACGATCGACACGAGGTGTCACCACGATTTGGGTGCCGCCTTCACATGAGCCACAATTTTGGGCGCAACATTCACTTCACGCTAGATTTTTGTTTTGCTGTTGGTTAAAATGGTAAATTTATTTTTGTTTTATTCCTATCGAATTCTCATGTGATTTATGCGACATGGAAATAAAGTTATCCCTAACACTTAGGGAAATCGTGTGATAAGTGTAAAAATTATTGTAGTTGGAATATTTATATAATAGGCAGGAGGATTTTGTTATCGTCCCGGAACGTAGCGAAACGTTTTGAAAGATCGCGGCGAATAGTCGAGTAGGTGGCAGTAGTGTTTCCAACGTATAGCAAATTTGAAAATTACACAGGATTTTGAAAAATTTTGTTCGAGCCTGTATATCTGTTACCTGTGGAAATACTAATTTTGACGATTGGTTGAAAATTAGTTTCAATGGTATGCACACTATTTAAATACAACAGTAGGGATACCATCTGGCCCAGTTGAGGATTTTAGCTTATTTATACATTTCAGAATATCTCCATCGAAAAAAAAAACGTATGTTCCTCAATTTGATAACATCGCGAGAAACATCTTGCATTTTCAGTTTGTATTGGATCTGCCAACTAAGTTTTAAATGCACTCAAGAAATGTTTCGCAAAAAATGGCAGATTCCATTGGGAGTGTTCGAATTCTCATCCACAAGAAACATACTAGCAAGAAATAGATATTTGTTGCGGTTTTTGTTCACAAAGACCAGAAATTTCTTGTGCTTCGCTTAAAATTGGGCTGCAAGTGAACTACGTGTTTGAAGTAGAGAAAGTGTTTGTTTCTTCAATAATCGTTACTGGTTTAAGTAAACTCCCGTTTAGTGATTGGATTCCTCTGGTTAAAGTAGTGTTTTAGAGCAGCTGCTCTTAGTCTTTTTAGTTCACGTAAATTACGATTAGACCATGGTGGATTCGGCAGGGGTTGAGGAACGGTAGCATGTAATTTAAATAGTTGTTTCAAACAAACTGTATTTTTACAACCGGAAATGCACATCATGAATAAGTTTTTTTTAACGATATGTTTTATAAGGCACTTTGCCTTTGCTCTGACGATGGCATGTTGACTCAGTATTGTCCAATGACTGCAGTGCATTGTAGAGCCCACCAAAATCGGTCTTCCAGAAATTGAACTCCCTGTGTTCCAAAATCTTGTCGTAAACAACAACTGGCGGACAGATCAACGTTGCCAAATGTTCACCATAACTCTGCCAGACTTGATGAGTGACCTCGTAGTAGCTTTTAAATGAGCCTAAGTATATCGATATTCGTAGTATGACTGGTATTTGAACTTTTAACTTGATCAATGACCCTTTAGTAGCTTTCAAACGAGCCTAAGCGGTGAGCAAACCTATTGGAAGATTCATACACTGCTAAATATTTATTATATATTTAACATATTGTTTTTGCATTCATGGATTTGAGACAAGCTTTTAAATGAATTTTTACATCGTTTGTATCTGCAGCTTATGGTTTCGGAAGTATCGGACATTTTGGTCAAAAACTATAAAATAAAACTCACTTAAATTTTTCAGAGATGGTTGGACCGATTTTAAAATTGTGGGCTGAAATTAAAGGTCTTTCAATATGTTAAGTACGTTCTAAATTTTATCTGGATTCGATTTCCAGTTCCGATTTTACATAGCGATGAATGGTACAAATTTCATACCGTCATTCAAGGGCACAATGCAAATAACGTGAAAACTCCTCGGGACTGTAATAAAAACTATTTTAATTAATTCATGGCAAATCGAACCGATTTCGCCTATACCGATCTGGATTCCGGAAGTATCAGAATTAGTTGTGCAATATTCTCAAATGGAACCCACCCTGATTTCTGAGAAATGGGTGTTAGAAATAACCGATTTTCAATAACTTACAATAACTATAACAACCCAATTTCGATGATATTTTTAGTATTTTTGGCATCGTCTCTCTAAATGACGGTTCTTTTAGAGAGTCGACTCCGATGTGATGGGTTTAGTTTAAGCCCTAATTCCGAAAACGGGAGGCCGGATCCGGATAATATTTAAGAGTTTTTTATGGGACCATAAAACCATCTATTATAGTACCATACAAAATTCCTTAATCCTATCCGAATCCGACTTCCGGGTACGCAATTAGGACTTAAACTATAACCGTCGCATCGTCGTTATTTTCTCATTCTGGATTTTGTCCTTTAAGACTGAAATGTTCAATTCCAGATTCCGGATCCAAAAGTACTGGAGTACGTCCATAGTTAAAATCACCAATATGAAACTAGAATTTTCATTAACTTAGATTCGAATCAAAAATTTTATGGATCCAAACAAAACTGCTGTAATGTTTCTCGAATCCGTAGTTATCTGAAATAGTAGAATCACTCCGTTTTCTCAGAGATGGCTCAACCGATCTGAGAACTGTTCTCAAACAACCTTTTTTAGCTGTTTTTCACGAGTCAAAAAGAAGAATTTTTAAGAATACTGCAATATATATCTTACGGGATCGACATATTTCAGCATCAAAATTGATTCATTTTTACAGCTATATATTTTAAGTACCGAAAAAAGTAAGTCGTCTGCTTGAAGTTTGTTTGACATCTATTGTAATTCATCTTGAAAAATACAGTCATTTTACGAATTACGTTTTAATGATTTTTTTCATATGTGGACTTCACTTCCCATAATTTTTTACTATGTATGAGAATATGAGTGATATGAGAAAGGCATTATTACACCACTAGACGGATTAAAACAGGTTTTTACATTGACACATCGAGCCCCATATTGATAAATACAAACAAACGAAAGGTGGTAGAAATTATCTCATTCTGGTTTTTGTTCTTTAAGACTGAAATGTTCAATTCCAGATTCCGGATTCAGAAGTACCGGAAATGGCAGTTAAAATCACCAATATGAAACTAGAATTTTCACTAACTTAGATTCAAATCAAAAATTTTATGGATCCAAACAAAACTGCTGTAATGTTTCTCGAATTCGTAGTTATCTGAAATAGTACAATCATTCCGTTTTGTCCGAGATGGCTCAATCGATCTGAGAACTGTTCTCAAACAACCTTTTTTGCTGTCTTTCACGAGTCAAAAAGAAAAATTTTTAAGAATACTGCAATATATACAAACCTGAATAAAATGTGTAAATTTACGTCTTACGGGATCGACATATTCCAGCATCAAAATTGATTCATTTTTACAGCTATATATTTTAAGTACCGGAAAAAGTAAGTCGTCTGCTGGAAAAATTGAGTTTGTTTGACATCTATTGAAATTCATCTTGAAAAATACAGTCATTTTACGAATTACGTTTTAATGATTTTTTTCATATGTGGATTTGCATCACTTCTCTTAATTTTTTACTATGTATGAGAATATGAGTGATATGAGAAAGGCATTATTACAGCACTAGACGGATTAAAACAGGTTTTTACCATTCAATCCACACACAAAATCGCATGTTGAGCCCCATATTGATAAATACAAACAAACGAAAGATGGTAGAAATTTACTTTTAAATTTTTCCTTATTCGTTTGTTTTATCTGCATATATTTTAATAGACATCCACCCTAGTTCAATCTATGTGGATGTCTATTCAACTGAGCTTAGGTATAATGCCCAACCATGGATTGTTGCTTATACTGCCAGAAATAGAATTCGTTATACCATGCAACTGTAATGGAGCTAGTAAATTTTGTTTTGGTTTCAGACGATATGCTAGTTGGAGCGATGAAAGGTTATTGAACAGCGCAGAAATTGATTTTCTGTCTAGCTGCCTCTAATGGATTTTTTGATGATGTTTTTTTCTTAGCGATACCAAATTTTGAATAGATTTCTCGTGCTAATTTTCCAATCACGCTCGAACAATTTTTTACCGATAAATTTTTCCTAAGTTTATCAAAGCAAGTGTCGTTGTAAGTTCGGTTACTGTTTTGTATACTCTTGCTCGCCCAAATAACTTGGACCTGGATGTGTCTCACATCATATCTATAAACTTCCAAAAGCACGAAGGGGAAGGGAATAGCAATTCAGCGAGGTTTGGGGGCTATTGGATCACTAGTCGTACATTTGTCCATTGATTCGTCATCGCTATTGCTGCTTCCGTTGTCATTGTTGTTAAAAGTATGGTTATAAGTTTTTTGCTTTTCTCATTAAAAAGCTATTCGCAATCAATGCAAAATCCGTTAGTGAAAATTGGCCCGGAGTGTCATATACCATTCGATTTAGTTCATCGTGCTGAGAAAATGTCTCTGCATGTGTATGTGTGTGTATATGTTTAACAATATCACTAGATGTATGGGGGTTCAATGCATAGGACACTGCACGGAGATCCCTTCGATCATAAAATTGCGATATCGCAGTTTTTGATTTTTGCGATAGTTGAATTTAGTTTTGGTTCAACCAATATGTTTTTGATTTGCATATATTCAAGTAGCTGAAAAATATGTTGTTTTGAATGCTGTCAAATACCGGAGACAGTTGAAAGCAAAACAATAATTGCAATGCAAAATCAACAACTTTTTTAGTTGAAATCTGTTCGCGTCGCTTCAAAATGTCAATGAAAACAACATCGATGGTTAAAGCGTTTGGTGAAATTGTGTTCATTCGATTTGGTAAATTCATGATAACAAGTGTTTATCTAACAGCGGTTTTGTGATAAAGCTAACCTTGTTTAAGATAAAAAGGTTTGGTGACAAATTAGAAAATGTTAATGAATGATCATCTCGTAATCTTTCAGGTATGCGCAAAAATTTTATGCTTCAAATTCGATCATTGATTTACTTCCAGCAGACTGTTTTACTTCCAGCTGTTTGATACCGATGATGATGTTCATGCATTAGCAATAAACCGCTTTTTGACATGAATTCAATTTATGAAAGTAACAGGAGCGAAGGGTTTCAAACACACAGAACGCGCTGCGATTGAATGGCGCGTTTGAATTGCGGTCGCAAAATTCCAATTTCCAGCGGTTGATGCACCCAAGCTCATATAAATTGACTAAAATTTTCGCAAATCAATAGCATTGTTTGCATTGATTCATCTATTTGCAATGTCTAAAACAAATAAAACCGATTTATTTTTCAACTAACAGAATTTTGTTTCAATAACAACACCAGTTATTTCAACTAAAATATTTGTTGGAATTGAAAGGTATGTGTCCTCACTAATTGACAGCATTCTTTTTCAAACAGTTAAATTAGTTGTTTCAACCATCGTTTCTGCTAATCGAAAACAAAAATGACAGTTTAGTTAAAACAACAATCGATTAGTTGTACCAAATTTTAACCAATCGAATTCAGAAAATCAACTAATATTCTGGTTGAAATGGGGTCGCGGGTGGTTCCGTGTGGTCTTACAAGCCAGTTGTCGTATGTTCGAGCCCCGACATGGAAGGATTCTTAGTGTTAGTAGGATCCATAGTACTAGCCATGCAATGATTCTGTACACTAAGAATCGGCTGCGAAGTCTGATGAAACAGAAAGGCCAATTTCCATTGCATTGCAATTTTAATAATTTTAATTAATTCGATTGCAATTTTAATACTTCAGAAACACAAACGTAAACTAAACACTAATGAATATTTTGACGTGACACTTGACACAGATGTCACTGACAGTTATCCCAAGTAGCAATTAGAACTTGTTAAAATTGGCATGTTTCACAATTGCTACAGAACGGTTATTTTCGTTGGATATGTTAGACATGTAATTTCACGTGTTTTTGTAACAAATGTGAAAAGTTTTCAGAATAGAGCATGGTGAAAATCAGGTATGGGCCCTTATTAGATGTACAGAATATCTATACAATCGCACCGACATAAAGACTGTCCCAGAAAGTATGGACTCAACCATAAACCGCTGCCGTTTCGCAATGGTTTAGAATCTGTCAATTTTTATGGTTGCGTCCTGTTGTTTACATTCTTCTCTAACCACTTGTGCAGTTGTTTATTCGTTTTCATTAGTTGGTTTCGAAATGCGTGGACTTTCAGCAGAACAACGTCGAAAAATTGTGTACAAATGGTGCACAGAACGCGGACTGTCACTGCGAAAGATATCAAAAATGGAAGGAGTAAGTGAAAAGCCGTGCGGAATGCAATCAGGAAGTTCGGTGAGGATAAAACGAAAACGGGTCGAAAAAAGATCCTGCTAACACCCTCAGTTGGATGAACGTATACTGAAGGCGTTCGAGCAAAAGAAGGAGGTTTCAGTTCGGGATGTGGTAAAAAAAGTGGGCACTTCGAAGTCAAATGTTCTTCGTGCTAAAGAACGTTTGAATCTTCGAATATATAAGAAACAGAAACAACCAAAACGTAGTCCGAAACAAGAAGCATCGATCAGGCCGAGGGTTCGAAAGCTGTACAATAGGGTTCTTGCTGGAAATTTGAACTGCATAATCATGGATGACGAAACCTACGTGAAATTCGATTACAAATCCTTGCCGGGACCACAATATTATACAGTGCGAGAAGGGCAAGTGTTGAAGCAGTCCGAGACATCGATTTAAGTCGAAAAATTTGGTAAGAAAGCTATGGTCTGGCAAGCAATTTTTAGCTGCGGTAAAACTTCGAAACCCTTCATCACCACTGCTTCAATGAACAGCGAAATATACATCAAGGAATGTTTACAAAAACGACTTCTACCCATGATTCAAACCCACAAGGATCTTACTTCTTGCCACTACTTGAAATCAACGGTAGAAAACTACCAAAAATGTCACTTTCGTCCCAAAAGACATGAATCCACCAAGTTGCTCACAACTTCGACCCATTGAGGAATTTTGGGCATTAACGAAGGCACATCTTAGGAAACATGCCTTGGCAGCTGAAACCATTCAACAGTTCGAAAAAGATTGGAAAAAAGTGTCAATACTTGTCGCCAAGAAGTCTGTACGGAATTTAATGAGGAACGTTCGCAGCTAGTTGCGCCAGCTAGTCTACAATGGCTAAGGGGCTGTCCATAAAAGACGTCACGCCGCAAGGGGGAGGGGGGTGTTTCATAAAACGTGACCTTTTGTGACAGGGGGAAGGGGGGGAGGTTTCTGGAATGTGACATCCAATATTTTCAATGAGCGCATTTTTGAATTACCTAATTATATTACTGCTTTGCCCTATTTCCTGAAAAAATCTCCACAATAAACGTTTACATTCTATAGGAAAACGTGTATTTGTTGATGTAAAAGCTTCTTCTTGTAAATTCAGAAATGAATGATGCAGGAAATCATTTCTGTTGTGATCAACAAAAATGCACGGAGGAGCGAGTAAATTAGCGAAATTAATGAATTTTGCATAATATAAGTAAAAAAGAAAAAGATGCCTTCAAACGGTTTAACTTAAGTTATGCACTGACAATTTTTTCAGTAATTTGATTTTCTATCACTGATAATAGTATATCATAAGAATTTCTCTTATATGATTCTGATGCAGTTTATTCAATTGTACTCCATTTGAAAAAGGGCGGGAGATTAACGATTTCAGACATAGATCATGTCATGTCTTATCTTGATCATATGTGATTTCCCTCCACCAACATCAAAGCTTATCGAATCATCCAATGATTGAACTTACATAAATCAAGAATCATTTTAGCTCAAAATAACTACCCTTTGTGTGATGGAAGATCAGTACCGATATTGATCGATGTGATTTAAAATTCACTGTTCAACTGATCTTGAAAAGATTCTCCGGCAATGATCTCATTTTGATGAGGTTTTGGTCTTTATTTGTGTACCCCTAGGAGGAATAAAACAGATGATTTAAATGTTTCATCAATTCCAACCAAATACTGTTGTTAATTTGTATAATTGATTTTGTAGTTTTAGGGATATTTTTTAATCTAATGACAGCATGTAATAAATCTATTTTCCTTTATATTTGTATGGTTTGTCATACATATTGAGATGAATTTTATTTATTTTGAATTCGTGACATGTGACATAGGGGGGGTGGGGGGTCTTTGCTTCTGTGACAATTTGTGACAAAGGGGGGATGGGGAGTCAAAAATCGTCAAAAAAAGCGTGACGTCTTTTATGGACAGCCCCTAAGTAGCAAATGTTGAGCATAATATTATGTTGTTGTAGTCTAATATTATCAGTATATCGAATCAAATTTGAATATCTAACACTTGTGAATTATTTACAGCGAAATCAAAGTGCGTCCATACTTTCTGGGACAGTCTTTATTCGCCAGCTTCGTTTATTAGGATCACTTTCGTCAAAGACAGATCAAATCAAGAAATAAAACTTTAACTCACTTGTTTCACATAAATGCAGTAAAAAATATAGGATTGTTCGTTGCATTCATGCATTCTTAAGGGGAAAACAAAAGTAACAGGGACAGTAATTGATGTCTTGAAATTGACAATCTAATCATGGTACAATTTTGTTTCTTCTTGTTATGTTTGAGTAATCAACGGAAATTTACTAAGTTCTAGTTTTTGTTATATCAACTTATTATAGTCAGAAATCTTTGTCAGTAACTTTAAAACTTCGGTTATAATTTTTTTCTTTCCTTTTAATCATTAGAAAACTGGAACAACTTTGACTGTGAACGGCTGTGAGGTTCTTTAAATGTGCTCAAATTCTATGCTGAAACAAAGCGATGTGATACCAGAATTGGCTATCCGCTCACCGACTAGTTAGAAAGCATTCGAATATGCTTTCCAAGAACGTTTCCATCTCTTTGTGGTATCTTATGAAATTCAAAGATAGATTATATATCAATTAATCTTCATACGTTCCTTCTTCTTTTCGCATGGTTTCGCCCGTTAAATGGCGTACCGTTTCGGCAGCGTTGAATTAAATTTTATGATACCAATTAGATCCAATTTGGCCACAGCGGTAGCTTTGAGCAATAAATGTGATATTGCTTTCGATTCTAATGCAGATGAACATTATTATCGTGTCGTTGGTTTTAAACATTTTTGGAACAGTGATCTTTGAATCTGGACGGCATGAGTGCTACATATCAAAATCATGTATATTATTATGGGTGTTAAAACATTTGAAATTGAGTATATGAGCATATGAACTTATTCCGGCAATTTTTATTAATTTTCTAGCAGTTAAATACTTTGTTGTTAACCGTTGTGCACTCGAAAAAAAAAACACCTTTAACCACCCGAATGGGTACCCGGGTACCCATTTTTTTAAATCGCTGTAAGTTGAGCATTTTTCAACCGATTGAAGTAATTTTAGCACTGTTGGATTCAGGAACTTAAGCTCTTTGGGATTGGTACCCATAAAGATGGACATGGTGCTCCTGGTTCCCAGGAACCCGGATATCCTAAATGAGTTCCGACATCGAGGCATTTATACACGGATTTCACGTATTTTTGTAATCTTATTGTAACCAGCACTGTAACGACATTTGCAATAACTGTAATCCTTAAATTTTAATTGAATGAATAAAAGATGGAAAAATTAAGCACACGGGAAATTTTTAATTCTGGCAACAAACATTTCGAAACATCACGAAGTTACTTCCCAAACAGTTTCGTTCTCATTTATATTTCCTTTTTTTCGTTCTATGAGAGTAAGTCCAGAATAGGCCAACTACCCTTTAGATGACGTCATTTTTCTACAAAAGGTTCATTTTGGTACGGCCTTTCTCAAATAGCTGGTTTGGAAAAGTTTCAAATTAGTAAATGACATTTATGGTGGAAAACACAAGTGTCGGAACATTCTACGGAAATCCGGATTAACGGGAACCAGAAGAACCTACTACAGCAATATACACGGCCATCGAAAAGTGGATAAATTTCTGAATTTACCCGTACTGAAAAAATTCAAATCGGATGGAATTTGCCTTAGTTACAAGCATTTTTATTTGTGGGTACCCGGGTACCCATTCGGGTGTTTACGTAATAAAAAAAATTTGAGCCCCCCCATTCGACCCCCCTTACTGTAAAATGAAAAGTCAAAGCATGAGAAGTTATGGTCCAACTAGTTCTTGGAATTGACCGAATTGCAGAATCTTAGTTTAAACCTAACTCAGAAATTTCTTATTTTGAAATTCGAAAAGGTACCCGGGTACCCATTCGAGTGCATAAGGGTTAAAAAAATCATAAGAATGAATAAAAATTGTTAACTTCTATTACCACTAGGATCTTCAAGAAGCATGCGTAACCAACGTACGCAATGTATAATACCGGGAAAAAATTGTGCAACCCTTTCATTTCGATGAAATAATTTTTTTCCGTGCTGCGACATGATTTTTTCGAGTATATCGATCGTTTGCGGCTAAGTTTATATCATACACACACTTCTAAAACACGATCCTGGACATATGTTGTATTTGATGATTTCAGAATCTATTATGTTGGGATCAGAATTCGTAAATTTTTGTTCAAGTGTTGATAATTTGGTTTTATTTGATCATTAAAAGATAAAAGCTGAAATTTTTGTTTTCTGAAAATTATAGTAAAATGAAAATTTTTTTCAATATTTTTATAAAGTTTTTCAAACTTTTTCACAACACCCGTTTTGTGTGAAAACACCATAGTCATACTTTTGGTCATAAGTTTTGAATTAATGACTGGCCTACAAATTTTTCAACGGATTTAGATTTAGTTACGACGTTCTATTGTATCATGATATATTTTTTTTCGATTTCTCAATGGTTTTAAAACTGTAATAATTATATGTAGAGAAAAATTATGAAAAAAATTTTTTTTGTCATTTTTATACAATAAGTTTGAAATTGTTGTATTATCTACGCATTTTACGCATTCTGACCCATTTTTGTAATTGCTCTGCATTTCCATAGTATGCGATATAGAAAACATGTCACTTTTATTCAGTTGAAGCAAATGTACCTGTTACAGTTCGAGAACTATTTGCTTCTTAAAGAGTTACATACCTCTTGAGAAAAGAAGCCCAAACTTTTGACTACTTTAGGAAGTCGCAAAACATTTTTATTTTGCGGTGAACGCGATATCTTAAAAACTAATGAATCGATTGAGTTTCAATTTTCAAGTGTTGTTCCTAATTGCTATTGCGGGAAAGAAGGGAAATTTTTTTTTGCTTGACTGGCAACCTTTTTTCCTTTCAAAAAAAAAACTGGGAGTAGGTAATGCCAGAGACATAATCGTGAGATTGACGTAGGGCTGCATTCGAAATGTTATAGATGTTAATTGAGTTGATACCGTTTGGCCGTTTAAGATTTTGTAGTGCTGAATAGGACAATTTGGTTTCCAAAGATTGCGTTGGTATTCTAGGAAGTAGGGCGACGATTTGAGAGTGTTTTCTAAATGAATTTTTTACGTTACTTTTGGGGTCCTGAAAAGGACCGTTGCCGTTGGTTACGGATGATTACCTTTGTATTTCAGAAAGTAGGGCGCCACTCCAAATCATTTGTAAGTTTGAGCCTATATTATCATACCACAGGTCGTACAATCGTTCATAGGTTTCAATATTTCATACATCCTAATATTTGAGTAAAAAAAAGAGACTGTCAAAATGCTGTACGGGATTCTTTTCTGGCATTTAGAAGGTCCAAATTGTGGAATTTTCTACGATATTAAACACTGTTCGGAACATGTTTTTCGACCGATTATTCTAGATTTGCATTAAGCTAATGATTTTTACCTTCAATTTGTAAAGAAGCAATCTTATTTCTGATTTTGTGCGATGTTCCCCATAGTTATCCATTTTCGTTTTCTTTTCCTTTAAAGCAAACGACCAGAACCTGGATGACGCAATCACTCTTACTTGAAGCGTAACCCACGCTGCGAATATCCAACAGCAGATATGATCACAGAAGAACTAGTTATCATTTTTTCTGCGTTTAGGCTTGAGGAACGAAACCTCCCATTCGCCATTGATTCGTTTCGTGAAAGAGTTTGAGGAAATACTAGAACAGGAAAAAAGTTATTAAGAAATCAAATCTGGAGTAATTTCGTTACGCTTTTGTGTTGTGAAATTTTGAAATTGCACTCAGGTCAGCATAGTAAAGAAAGTTCTACGTCAGGCTTCAGGGTCTACGATGGAAAATATCATCATTTCTGCGATTATTTTCCAGAATTATCGTTCAACAAAATAAATTTAAATGTTTTGCATGTAAAAAGCATCATTCGAACAACATTTTGTAATATTTTCGTGGAAAAATATTAAGAAATAAGTCGGTGAAGAAGTATTTTGGAGGACGCTTCCTAAAAATCATGATTTGCGGTGTTCACTGTATGTCAGCGCAGACTAATCAGAAGTTTTTCTAGACCCCAATGTTTCTGTTTGATTTTTTTTAATTTTGTTAATTTTTGGTGGTTGTTCAAAGTGAAAACTACGATTTTTCACAAAAAAATCGCCATTTTGTTGCTGTGAAACCTTCCCAAAGTAACAATCAACGAAAGGGAAAACGTTGGGGTCTGGTTTTTTATATGTAAAAAGTGTATGCAAAATTTGGAAAAAATGGTACAGTAATTTTTGAATGACGATGGACACGGACTTTCAAAACGTGCTTTCGAGAAAACGCGTTTAAAATTTTGCCTTTCTTTATAGAAAGGTATTAGAATTGTTGGAAAAACCGACTTTCGAACGGAGCCTCGGAAACCTATAGATATAACACATCATTCGACTCAGTTCGACGAGATCGGAAAATGTCTGTGTGTGCACTTTTCGAAGATATTTGAAAGCGCTCAATTTTCTCAGAGATGGCTGAACCGATTTTAACAAACTTATGCTCGTTTGAAAGTTACTATCCGGCCATTGATCAAGTTCAAAGATCGAATGGCTGTGGGATTTTGGTTCCGGAGATATGATTGTATAAGTGACATAACCGACAAAACGCGTTGTTTTTTTACCGCTTTAATGTATATAAGGGTGCCAACATTTTGGGATCTCCTCTAATTTCGTAAAGCGCTATTGTTCAAAAGTTTAAGCACCTCGAAAAAATCCCCATTGCAAAATTTGAGCTAAATCGGATATGGGTGCTGCCCGATGGTTAAGGTTTGAAAATTGTCGGTCTTAAAAAATTACTATAGGTGGGACATTAGATTTCCCAAATCGAAATTTTTTTTCTGTTACCAACAGTCTTAGAATTGCATGAAACGTCGAGATTTACTGTCATCTAAAAACAATTTTTTTGAGAAAATCGACTTTCTGGGACTTTTTCAAATTCCATGGTGTCAACCGAAATAGAAATCTTGGACATGTGCGCTGAGCTCTTGCTTCTTCGCAGAATTAGATAGCCATAGATAAAGGTCCATAACTTTCAGAGTTTCGTTCCAATAGGCTTGAAAATTTCACAGAATATTCTTTTAATGCTTTACTGTAAGAAAATATAAAGAAAATAATAAATGATTTTTCAAAAGTGTTAGACCCTACCCGCCCCTGAAGAAAGTGTGCTAATTTTTTGGTTCGTTTCCAATTCAAATTACAATCTGGTCATTGACCTTTTTGATTCAATGAACAAAAATTGTACACCGAACCAAACCCATCTGTTGCGTTCTACGCGTGATGGTCATAAATTTATACTAACTTTCAGGCGTAATCGTGATCCAATGTCATATGGTGTTTCGTAAACAGCATAAAATTTTAGACGTTCATACTCGATATGAGTGTATAAAAAGGGATTTGGGCGACTTTCGTAATAATACGATCGATGGGCGCTTCGAGATCGACTTTTAATGAAAAAAAAAAGAAATGAACGAAAAACGAGCCAGTTTTGTGTACACTTTAGTAGTGCGAATACAATCAACGAAGAGCAGAGAAACGAAATGAAAACCGATTAGTGCGGCTATTTGAATAAACAGACTCACGGTTATAATGGAGTTCTACTTGAGCGATGCAGTTACTGTTTTATCTTGCCATGTGTTGGTGATTTGCTACGGCAAATTAGTGAAGAAATGTGTACAGTGTTTTAAATTTATAATGAATATTCCAGTCTTACGTTTGAACTGTCAAATATTTATCAAAACTGTAAAATCGCTTTTAGTCGGTACTGTAACATATTTGTGTAATAATAAAGGTAAATTTAAGTTTTAACCGAAGAGATTAATGAAGCAGTTTAGATAATTATGGGTACGGTTACCATTTGTACTTTCACAATCGCTACGGATCATGCGCTGTTGTTAGCCGCTCTTCATGCACTGCGTTGAGTGTCTCTCTTAGACATATCCGCTCAGCATCAACCAAAACTATCTTTGAATTGGAGATCACCTAATTCGAACGTACCGGAAAAAGGGAACTGTTTATTTTTTTTTCTACCACGAAAAACTCAAGCAGCATGAACATGACAATGATCAACACTTTCCGCTTCGCCGTACAGCCTAACCCAGTAACTACGGAAGCATCGGGAATGGTGGCGCACGCGCGCAAACATCCACCGAAGAGGTTTGTTGTTTTTCTGTTCTCGTCCGTCTTGTACCGATTCACGGCTGGTCGGTTTGCCGTTGCTCTCGGGTTGGGTTCCTGCGATCGAAGGCAGTACTACTGCCGACATCCACTAATCAACACGCGATCAGCAGGGGAAGAGTACCGTTCTGAAATTTAGACTTGATGGGAGTTCAGGATTTTTTCTAGTGATATTATTAGCATCAAGTGAAATGAAAATTGCCATTATCTTGGCATATGATCCCCGTTCAAATGATAACTGTTCTGTGCGTGTAATTTACTAATTGAACCTGCGCCAATTACGTGTCAATGACTAAGCCCAAAGTTTTGTGCCCTAGAAAAAGATATAGCGGCAATCTGACTAAGCACTAGTGTGGTGAATAATCTTAGAAAACAAGTAGCACGAGGAACCATCTCACATGCCGAATCCTGAAAGGTGATTTTCAAAAAGCATCTGCATCATTTTGTCTGACAAGGGTGGTGTGTTTTTAGCCACAATCTCAGTCAGAGTGCGGTGGTGTATTTAAAAATAAAGTGAATCAACCTTTTATCCAGCACTCTTTCTACTGTTACGTGAGACAATTTGGGTGTTCTTCTTCCAAGGAAAGCTCAACGATCACCGAATTCAGTCAGTTTCTGGAAACTGTGAGTAGTACTGCACAATACGTAACCATTTCAAACTGACCGGCAACACACATCAACATTTTCAAGTGTACGACCGATACACCCAAAATACTCGGAGTCGCCTTTTATGGCCATGAAAAACGGTGCGCAATGGACGAAGTTCGTGAAAATTTTCTTGTTATTTTTTTTTCATTTTTATTACTTCGCCGTGTGTTTCCCTACCACGATCGCGTTGTCTAGAGCGATAAACAATTTAGGGTGACAAGTTTTATTACAACCAGGAAGTGTTTTTTAGAATAAACGATCGACGATTCAAATTTTTGGGATGGCCAATTTTAGGATAATCATTATAACTGTTAATAGATGGGTTTCGGTTTTATCAAATCCGACTATTCGGATGCAGAGCGAAATGCGAGTGTACTAATTTTCGCGCCTCATCGCATCTGCAAAATGTGGTTGGCACGCTAAAAATAGGGCAAATTCACGGATTGAAATTGTGTGTACCTATGTCATTCAAAACCGGATCGGAGGATTAGTTTGTCTAGCCGCTGTGTAAAATTTGTGTGGGGGTGTTCGGGATTTTTACACTGACATGACACTGTAATAGAGCATAGTTTGAGAATCCAATTATCGAAGGGTCGCCAAAAAAGGTATCATAACTGAAAGCTGCGTGTGGCGAATACCTTAGGTGTTGGTAGAGATTCTTACAGCATCTTTTCATCAGATAGGTTTGTAAACCATATTGTAGATCATGTTTTTGATTTTCTGAATTTTATCATTGACTGGGTTTGAAATCTCTTGGGTCATCGACTGAAGTCTCCTGCTTCATCCTGTATTTTTGAGACTAATCATTAAATGCATGATATTTTTTTATATAATGAAAATATATTTTTAAGCTTAATCGAGCTTTTAAAAAGCAGAAACGATGATTAAAAGACTACAATAATTGCTTTTTAATTCCAATTTCAATTAAATCAGTTTATTACCAATTTGAAACAATATAATAGTAAAATCAATAATGATAGTTTATTCTGGACTGCTCTGTCTTCTAATAGTTCAATATAAACCCCTATACAGACTTAAAGTTCAAACTTTACATTTAGGATTTAACCTAAAACTTATAAATTGCGTGCTGCAAAATAACTTAATTTGTGATGGAAAGTACAAACTTGAAACCAATTCTCGAGCTCGGTATAGTAAAATGCTGAGGCAGATCGGCGATACACAATTTCGCTGATTGTTCAGTATTCAATTTTTATGTTATCCGAGATTCGTTTAGTTAATTTAATGATTTTTCAGTAAAAGCTCATCTTTTTGCCGAGATTTGGCAAAACATTGTGCTGAACTCAACAGTGATTAACAATTATTCCGAAATCAGCAAATGCGTTTACCAAAATTTTGGGACATGTATTAGCTTTTGGCAAGACAACTGACGCTCGGCACTACGCAGTTATTTTCTGACGAAATATTTCGGGGAAATTTTTGGTGGTCATTAGACAAAATTTAATTCGTCCAAAAGGAAAACGTGAAATTTTACGATCTATTCAGCAAGTAAAATAACTAAAAAATATTGTTGGTTATTTAATAGGATGCACCTTCCAGATCCTGCTTTCTCTGCCGAAAATTCATTAGGAGAAAGTATTATAAAGCGTCCCTGCGGGCCAAAATGCCCCCTTCCCTTTTTAAGTGTTCAAGACTTGTCTGAACAAATGTTTTATCACTAATACTATCTTTTCGTAAAAACTTTCTTCTCTGCAAGTTTGCGGTTGTCGTTTGCTGGAAAATATGAAAAAAACTGAAAATATCATTCGATGTAAGGTTTTGCTTTGATTAAACAATTAATCGATAGAACGTCCAAAGGTCGGTTGCTACTTAGTAATTAACTTTTAGCAGTGCTAATATCTCTATTTACAGTATAAAAATCCAGAGAAACGAAGCCATTTTTTATATTCGAATTTTCTCATAACAGTGACTCTACGGACATTATGCCCCACCTTTGACTCAACAGTATGCTTCGAGTTAAACTATTGTTTAAAAGATTTATAACGATTATTAAAACCAAATGTAGCGTTAGGATGATCAACAATTTTGGCTTCCAATTGTAGTTAATTGATTAAGCGAATGATTTCTGGTGCAAAGAATAACTTCTTTATCTACTTTTCTTCTATATCGACATTTCAAGGGGCATATTGCATCATTGTAGTGGGGCATACAATTGATTTGTTGAGAGGCATATTATACGGCAAGCAAAAAAACTGAGAATGTGGTCATTTTGGAAAATGTGTTTGTATCAATCAATTCTCATAGGGTGTATTGCAAAGAAATGCCTACATTCATGAAGAAAATATATTCAGTTAAGGTTATGCCGAGCAGACAGTAAACTTTTTGCTGGCAATTTCGGTAATAGCTGACGTTTGTCAAAATTGAGATTACCGAGACTCTCAGCAATTTTATCTTTTGCGAGATGATTACCGAGTGCTCGGCATTATTATTTTGCTGAAATTCAGGAAAAAAGTGTGTATATTCATATCTTAATCATAAGATTTTTTGATTCGATATGTAATTGTTATTTTACGCAAAAAAATTGAGAATCTGGTTTCACTATATGATAAAGAAGGTAACTTGAGACAACATTCACTCAAATATACAAACTAACAAAAATGTCTATTCATTCCATAGATTATTCGTACTCCACACATTGATTGAAATGTTGTTTGACTAGTTTTTTTTGTTAATGTTTTATTTCTTAAAAACTTCATTCCATGTAAATTATCACTATAGAATGAAAGAACATAATTTGTGAACAAGCTAATAATGATTTACTCGCAACTCGAAAGTGTTTTGATTGCCGAATCATCAAATTTGGTCACTATTCCTGAATCGATTTTGTTCTTCTCCTCTGATAAATTCCATTGTCAAATTCGTCTCAAAGTAGTTTTTCCAGCAGATCGTCACAGTCAATGGTATTATTTGAAATGTCGCAAGAACCCTCATAAGAAGAAAGCTGAAAGCGTATAAAAACTTTTATGCTTTCTATTCTCCTGATAAGGTGCAGATAACTGAGCAGTACTGTGTTTTCAAAAACTCATGTGTTTTAACGAATAAATCCCAGCATCAAGAAAGTTTTCGAGGTGATTTGAGCAACGTGTTCAAGGAATTTTAGCTTGTTATCCAAATAAACGTCGGAATGAAGGATCCGTAATGAAGGATCACGGACACTCGTTCAATGGTTCAATAGACTATTAAAGTGCGTAACAATCCAATATAGATTTTATAATGCGCAAAATTTTAAGATCATCCGCATACAGCAATTAAGATTATCCGCATACAGCAATTTAGCACTTTGCAGAGGACGTTGATAAATAAAACAAGAAGCAGTGGATCAATATGGCTTCCTTGAGGGACACATGAAGATATTTCAAACGAAGAAGATATTGTATATCATTGCGTTTGGTTGAACAGGGATTTTATGCTTGTAAAACGGTATTTCGGCTTCGTGTAAACATTGTTTGATCGTCTTGAAGAAGGCGAACATTTTCTTTCCGGTAAACGGCTTCGTGCAGGTGCAGAAAGGGTTTATTCCTAAAAATCTCACAGATTATATAGAAATGCAACAATTCCCAAGAGGATATTCACCAGCAAAATATTTACAGGGCATTAAGAAATTGTTCCTCCACTTGCAGCAATACTAAAGTTATTGAAAGCTTGGGAATCGAAGTTGAAACCATTCATGGAATTTATTTCATCGCTGGAGCATATTTGCCATTCCAATGCACCGGCGAACAATTAAATTTTTTAAAGGCGATTTGCAAAAACTTCCAAGATATCGATCGAAATATTTTGTAATAGGGGACTTAAATGCTAAGCATGTCCAGTGGAATTGTAGGTAAAATAACAGTAACGGTAAAATACTTCATAATCAACTCTCAGCTGGTTACTTCACAGTTCTTCATCCCAGTAATCCGTGAAAATACCCGTCTACAATTGATCTGGTTCTAACGGATCAAAGTCACATTTGTAGTGAACCGATTACACATGCTGACTTTGACTCAGATCATCTTCCTGTAACATTCAGACTTTCCAACGAAGCTATAATTAATCCTATTAGTTCTATATTCAACTATCATAGAGCTAATTGGTTGGATTACAGATCTCACATTGAAAATCATGTGGATCATGAAACTATTTTAAAAAATTCTGCGCACGGAACGACCGAAATCAGCATTTTCGCGAAAAATTTAGTTGATTTGCTGATTTTAGTTAGTTATTTTTTGAGACAACTAAAAAAATCTTACTTTTGCTGATTTAGATTTTTTATTCTCATTCCCTTAATAATAATAAAATATTTGTTGAAATGACTATTTTTTTTAGTTGAATTCACAAATTAAACGTACTGTCATTTCTTAGCTAAGGCACACTTCATATCCAGTCAACTAATTTTTTAGTTGAATTAAAGAAATATAATGTTGTTTTCAACCAATATGAATGGTTGAATTGGCTTCTGCAATCTGCAGCTATATGGCGCCCTGTCACCGAAACGGTAACACCTTAATGACTACTAGCCACTAGATGGCACACTACTGCCGAAAAAAATTCAGACGCGGTTGTCTTTTCTATATTGGCAGGTATAAATACGATGTTGTGTTGGAGAAAAAGACATAAACGAAACGTAAACATCTTTTTGAATTTTTTTTTCTTCTAAATCACTGTTTCTTCATTCTCACTGAAAACTTTGAGCACTCGGAAAACAAAAACCGAATACAAATAGTACACCGGACGGCGCAGCTCGGAAGGTTTGAAGATACAAAAAAACTTCATCACAATTAGAGTGAAACATTCGAAATTCACATCACTGCTCCGCGTAAAAACATTATTACGCACAATCGCTTCAAGTGCGCACAAATTCTGAATAAGTACACTTTCCACTAACAGTTTACGTCATTTTTACATATCGGTTTAGAAAATTATATAGGGATATATCGTAACACATGCGAAAAACATCTAAACAATTTGCGAGCAGTTTCAACAAGACTGTCTCTTTTAGCTTTTTAATGGATTGTTTTGCTTTGGCACTGCTGTCCTTCAGTAATGACGGTGATAGATAAATAGAATCAAAGTTTCTGATTTTAATAACGAAATTAGTTGTCAATGAGAATTTCGTGTTGGATTGAAATATTGCTGGTTTGTGTCCAGAATATTCGCCAACTAAACACATTCTCTAAAAATAAGAGTTTTTTTCAGCACAGTAAATTCTACATTTTAACTAATTTTATAGTTATTTTGGAAATTTTGTTGTTAGAATCAACTAATTCAAAAACAGTAATACGAATTAGGCGCAGAGCTAATTTCGGTCGTTCCGTGCGGACATCGACACAGCAATTGATAATTTGAATTATTAAATTATCGAAGCTAGAAATCTTTCAGTTCCCAGAGCTCAAACTAAATTAAATTCTCCTATCATCGATGACAATCTTCAACTGCTCATTCGGATGAAGAATGTTCGTCGATGACAATATTAACGTTCTCGTGATCCTGCTATGAAAAACATAGTTAAGGATTTACAAAAAGAAATTAAACATAGAACTCTTTTGCGAAATGATAAACCCAGCAGAAACATCAAGTTATCGACCACTTTCTTCTATCAGTAAACTTTTTGAAAAAAATTATCTTGTTGAGAATGATGTCTCATATAAATGAGAATTCAATTTTTTTACCAGAGCAGTTTGGATTTCGTCATGAACATTCAACTACTCATCAACTTGTCAGAGTAACGAACATGATAAAATCGAATAAATCTTCTGGGTTATCCACTGGAGTTGCTCTTCTAGACATAGAAAAAGCATTCGACATTGTTTGGCACAAAGGTTTAATAGCGAAAATGTCTGATTTCCAGTTTCCTATTTATTTGATCAAAATGATTCAAAATTATTTAACTGATCGTACTCTTCAGGTTAGCTATCAGAATTGTAAATCTGAATTGCTACCCGTACGAGCCGGTGTTCCGCAGGGTTCGAGCGTAGCTCTGATCTTCCAAATCTACCTGCTGGTTATCAGAAATTACTATTCTGTGACGACACAAGTCATTTTGCCGCAGGTAGAAATCTAAGAGTGATCCGCAGTCGCCTATAAAGAAGCTTACATATTTTCAGTGATTATCTGTCAACATGGAAAATTGAACCAAATGCAGCAAAAACGCAATTAATTTTCTTTCCCCATAAGCCAAGTCATTATCAAATTGAATGGCTTGAAATTGACATGGTCTGATCAAGCAAAATACTTGGGTTTAACGTATGACAAAAAACTCACTTTCAAAGATCACATTGAAGGAATCCAGGCAAAGTGTAATAAATATATTAAATGTTTATATCCTCTTATAAACAGAAATTCTAAGCTCTGTCTAAAAAACAAATTGTTAATTTATAAACAAACTTTCAGACCAGCCATGCTTTATGCGGTACCAATTTGGTCAAGCTGTTGTTCCACCAGGAAGAAAACGCTTCAAAGGATTCAGAATAAAATTCTGAAAATGATTCTGAAGCGTCCTCCCTGGTTTAGTACAAATGAGTTACACAGACTCACAAATATAGAACCATTAGATGTAATGTCACATAATATTATAAGCAAATTCCGACAAAAATCGATGCAATCTTCAATTGAATCGATTCGCTCTCTGTATTAGTTAGTAAGTTAGTATATAAGTTCCTTTTCCCCATTACACAATACAAGTAGGTTTAGAATTTTCCCTACACAAAAATCTCAGAATTGCGGAAGCAAATAATGTCCTCATGGTAATAACTAAATCATATATATAATAGGGCTGAAAAGTCACCACTTGTGGCTGAACACCCAATTTAAATCTTAATAATTTAATTTTAACTTATATTCCAATAAATAGTTATTAAAAAAAACAACATTTTAGTTGAAACAACCAGGGCGTGAAACAACAATTGTAATATTGTAATTTTGTGATCTGTGGGTTCTCCGTGTTGAGAAAGCAGCCGCTGAAAGCCATCGTATTTTGGTGGAAGTTTACGATGAGCATACTCTAGATATGCTATCGGTTTGGAGGTGGTATGCTTGATTTAAAAGTGGCAATTTTGATTTGAACGTTTGAAAATGATAAATTGTAGGATTTTTTCGATCTAGTTCCGTCTTGTAGTTACTCAGCCAGCCACTGTCCAACATTTAAAAGCAATGGGATTGATCCAAAAGGTAGCAATTGGGTGCCGTGTGAATTAGATCCAAAGTACGCCGCTTCGTCATCTGCTACAATGGCACAATAGAAAAGATCAGTTTGCAACGACTGAGTGGAAATATACATTAGATAAACCAAAATAATGAGAATCTCGGAAAATATAATTTTATGGAAAAGAAAAGGTCAGAGACGACACTTGAACCTGCGTTCTTATGCAATTTCTGCATACGCGTTTACCATTTCCGCCACCCTGAGCTGTTGTAGACACAATTCTACCACAAAACTGGGTTGGTCAGCGTACATCGAACAAAGATCTAAGCCCTTAGCCGCCTCACGATCGGTACCATATATTCAAACATCTTTTCTGTTCATCAGACATCAAAGACTAGTCTTTTAGCTCTATACCTTTTTCCGCTCAAGCACTAATAAATCGACAATAGAAACGGTTTTTCGCATCGGATTGTTACTATCGATGAAAAGTGGTTCCATTACGATAATCCAAAACGTCGGTCAACGTATGGATACCTCGGCCATGCATCATGAGCCGAGCTTTGGCCATCGGAATTGGAATTTGAGTAATCGCAACTTTAACCATGAGTTATGTTCAAAGACCGTGTAATGCTCGCCTACATGTTGCACGGTTGGTAAAACATAGGTTCTGGCATCATTGTACCAATTCAGCGTCTGATGCAGTTGACAGTTTGTGTGACTGTTCATGATCCGGATAAAATTAACGGAACTTATTGATTGAAGCAACGAGTATCGGAATGGCGGTTATCTATCTTTATTCTGCAAGTAATGCTGTACAGTTCATTTACATGATTCTTTATTAAAATATTAATTAGCCTAAGAAGCAAATACGTTCGTACGTTAGTAAAACGTATTATTCTGAGGGAAGTGAATTTATGGGAAGATAAAATGTAGGCAAATGAATTGAATATGTATTTCAATTATGAACTTGAATAAAATGTACTTTCAACTTTGAGTTGTTGAGAAACGAATCACAACTTCGAAGAACCTTATTATCATCCCTCCGAATAACATACTTAGAATCGTTCAAATGGGAAGTCTTACCTCACACGCTGTATAGCCCACACATTGCTCCTTTCGATTACAAATTGTTACGGTCGATGCATCTTGACCTGGCTGACCAGCTCTTTTACAGTTATGATGAAGTCGAAATATGGATCGATTCGAGAAATGCGGCTAAACTGGTCGAATTTTTTAAAAAGGGTATCCGCGAACTATCAGAAACATATTGAATTTGGAACCTTTTTTGTCAATATAGTTTCAAATATCGAAATAAAACGGTTCGAACTTATTTATACCCCAAACAAATAAAAAATATGAGTAATTTATTAAAAGTGCATAAAATGCATACTGTTTAAAATATTTTTTTTCTTTTTGCGATATTCTCCTAACCAGAGATCATTTTTTTTGTAGAAACAGACAATGAAAATTATAGAATGATAGTACTCAAGGGAGAGCAAGGATGTGAAAATACAGCACGGAAAAGTGAGACGTGACAGAGGGTCATTTAAGCACTTTTCCGTGCTGTATTTTCACATCCTTGCTCTCCCTTGAGTACTATCATTCTATAATTTTCATTGTCTGTTTCTACAGAAAAAATGATCTCTGGTTAGGAGAATATCGCAAAAAGAAAAAAGAAATATTGACCACTAAACTTAGTCGTTAAAAAAGAAAAAGAGTTTTAAATAATATTTATATTTATTTGTTACTTCAAAGTATTTAGATGAAAAAACTATCAAAATAACGCATGACTGTTCAATTGGTCCTAATCGGTATATCGAGTTGGTTCACTGCACCTGTCATTCAATCTTTTCATATCAATTTCATTTGGTTGGAATGATCGACGATTCTTGCTGGTTCTATTCAGTACTACTGAAAGCAGTTTTGCTGACTGATAGTGACACTTGATTCGATCGAATGAGCAACCGATTGTTTGCATTGATTTGTTTTTGTCTCGCGAACACCTGTGTGCGCCTTGGGAAGTCATCCGCATTCGTTTTCGTTCCACCCGAATGCACTCTTCTACTGGCGGGTTTTTATATTTCCTCGTCCGCCAGATGCACTTTGCATGTAGGGAGTGGCATTTTCAATTCGATGAATGTTTGATTAGTTCAGTATATAGCGGCCCTTACACGATCATTAAAAGTGCCATTACTAAAAAGTAATGTCATTTTTAATGAACATTAATGTTCATCACCCTTATTCTGAATAACGACGGATTGATTTTTCATTCGAATGTGGTTCGATCGAATCCTAGCTACCTTTGATTTTGATAGCGTTAAATGAAAAACGATAGAAAAATCAATACGAATAAGGGTGAATAATTCTCAGCTCAATCAATGTGCGTGCTGCAGCGGTATCACCGTTAATTTAACATCAAAATTTCGCTGTCGCTTAATCACTTACCAACAGCTTGCTTATAAACTTTTAAACTAATTTGAAGATCATCTTTTGCACGATCATCATTAGCAAAAAAAAAATCTTTTTGGGAGAGTCAATCGAATCGCACTGTGGATCATTAACCCTAAAATGTGCGGCGCAGTTCTGTATAAGGATCGATCTCGCCATATTAGGACTGCGGGGTTGGTTTTCTTTAAACAAATAATTTCATTAGGGGTTTCAACTACCAAGGACAGCGCGGCGATCCACGCCGTCTGCGTTTTCCACTTGACATAAATCACATGTTATTCTTTCATTCTCTTCAACGTCACGTCGGTCGCGTCGATCAATTTAGAGTGGGAAATTTGATTTCATAATCTCACCTCTGTCGCTTGTGTCGTTCTGAATGTCTCTACTTTTTCGTTCAAGTTAGAGAAAAACTTCAATGCTTCGTCATTTCGGTCTTTTCGCAGAATGAACCGAAATCTTCGAAATCTTGTGCGACAAAGCATTCGGTTTCTGTTTTCGGCCAAATACCGCTGCCATTGCTCTCGCCAGAAAAAGACGTGACGGCATTTCAAAGAGGCGAATACATTTGAATTTCAAAAGCGCGTGCGGTGATGTCCCGTTTGTTTCTTTGGACGAATGTCAAGTTTTCCAGGATGGTACGGTGCTCCCGTCATGCATTGTTGGCAGGAACGAATGATCTTGACGAAGGTTGCGTGTCGTGAGGGGATCCGAAAAAATGATGTGTACTTATACACAGCTGTCTTCAGGTAAAGTTTGAAGATTATAGCTCAATGGTGTGATTAACTGTGAGCTGATCTGATGAAAACTACTAATAATCTTAAGAAGTAATGAAGAAAATGAGTGGGTCGATTACTACTCAAGCATTCAAGTCCTTAAAAGGAAAAATCCCGTAATTACCATTATGCATTTCGCTTTCTGTCTATATTTTCCTCCGAAACAGTGTCAACAAGTCAACAAGCTTGCGGTTCAATCTGGCACAGATCCAAAACAATACTGTCTCCGTTTTCCTTATGCAGTGATCTGCCGTTCGTTGGTTTTTGCACGAAAAACGTAAACAAAACGTAGAACGCGCCCATTTCCATTAATGTGAACATGATCATCGCCTTCCGCGATGTCTGCTCGTAATTTCTGTCCCGTAAATGTAAATGTTCTGAAGCATTTCACTGTCTTTTGGTACAGGTCTTAAAATAGTTCCTCTTTGTGACGGAATCGTGTATCTCGATTCGATGAGTAATTCAGATTAATACGTCGTCAAATTACGTGCTACAAGAGAACGAAACGAAGCCGTTGTTGAGAGTATCCTAACAGGATTTGGGAGAGTGAATATCTCGAATTAGAACCTTTCTGTGCCGAACATGAACATATCGAACGAAGGTCACTTTTGGTTTCGTCGTGGTATCAATGTCAAAAAAGTTAATACCTATTCAGCTACCGAAGTTGACAAACATGACAGATGGTAAATATTTCGCTTGAGCGACCTTGAAAGAAATTGTTTTGGCTTGGACGTTTTCCTTGATGGAGCGTTGGAAGAATAACATATCAGCTGACGCCCGGTTTTGCACTCTAATTTCAGCCGGGATTTGACGGAGAGCAAACCATTTAACGACCACATTTCAACGCATTTTATGTCACATTGCGAAAGAAAGGATTGTTCAGTCGGCCAACGGGCGAGGGAAGTCGACGTGAACCACCGTGTGAACAGTTTAAAATAGATCTCTACCTTTTTTCGTACGTTGCAATCAGAAGAAAAATTTCGGTTTTGTTCCGGCCTCGCTATCCGTCAAGTCGAAATATAAAAATAGCTTGTGTTGCAGAAAGTTTAATGCATTCTTCAGAGCGACTGCGTTGCACAGTCAGCAGTCGTGACTTGGTTTTGCTAGTAAACTACACATTTCGATTAAGAAGTTTGTTCTCCCCGAAGCTAGTATTTGACTGTAGACAGGAAATTGCATGTTAATTCATTTGAACACTTCTTTTTCTCCTCATCAACAGGTCTCCAAAGTGACTACAACCCGTACGGTCAAATCCAACGCATCGTCTTCATCGAATAGCGCACCCAAGCCGAGTATCGATAACCTAGAACAAATCTGGGACGAAGCTGTACTAAAACAGTTGGTGAGTGTTAGCTCTTATACATTTGTTTTGCGATACTTGCTAAGAAACCAATGGCAATTTTCTTTCAGTTGGATTCATCTACAAATTACGAAGAACGTCGTAAGATCCGAGCACGTCTCCGTCAAATCATGGCCGAAAAAGAAGGTACCGCCACTTACTTCTAGACCAATCAGACGCCCAAACAAACTCACTAAACGCACTCCAAAGATTTTCGTTCGAAAGGCCTGCGTTTCACGTTACTTTTATCTTGCTCTTTGTTATTCAAAAAAAAAACATACAACAATACTTTAAACCGCTACAAATTTCCAGATAGCTAAATACACAATCCATCCAAACATACACAACCACAGTCCAAATGAGACCTACCAAGCCCCGAACCAAACGCCTTACCCTTAAGTACAAACCGACACGCACACTTCCTAGATACAAACTGTTTCGCAAGTCGTGTTTAAGCAAACAGAAGCAAGGCAACACCCACCAGCGTCGGGGCTTGGATCCTCGGAACAAATCCGCTTTAATCACTCTTGTTCCCCCGACCAATCCATCCGATTCTCTTACAGCCTGTGCCGACATCGTGGCTAGTGTAACTGCCGACCTGCAGCGAGAACGTCAACAACTACATCAGCAACAGCAGCAAAAACAGAGCACTAACGACTCCAACAGTAACAGTGGTGGTATACAGGGTGAGTCGCTCTTGTTGCCTTTGCTGCAGGGTATTTTGTTGCACAATAAAGGTGGCGCCAACGGCTCTCTTGGGTCTTCTGGAATTGGTGGTAGCGTCGCTTCGCTGGCTATCCCGCCAGTCGAAGACTCCGGCACAGAGTCGGGCGAAGACCTACGGCTTTTAGCAGCCGGATTGCATGACAATATCGAAATGTATCGTGGTATTGGTGTCGGTAGTGCTACTTCCACCGCTGGTGGTAGTGGTGTTAGTGGTGATGGTAGTAGTGTTTGTAATGGTAGACAACAGGAAGGTTGTGATGATATTTTGCACGAAGTTACAGCAGCCCTTGACCGGTTGCAGCTCTCACTTAGAGACGGGAAGGACATCAATGTGGAAATGAACAAACGAAACGCTCTGTTATCGCTCGTATGTCGACTCCAGGCAGGTCTACTGCAACCTGATAAACTTCCGGAACACGTTTCTCCAGTAGAGGAGCTGAACGGCAAAGAAGATGTGACCGATATCAATCAAATGCGTCGTGGTAGCGGTCGTTTTGCCAAGAGAAGAAATCGGAACAATCGTCATACCGTTGGTGTCAGCCGTGAGGAGTTGGCGGATGCTCGCCGATTCATCGAAGAAATCGGTCGTATCGGAGATCTGTCCTCGCATTCTCACTCGGTAACTCCTGATAAACCTAAAATTCCAGAAAAACCACTTCTACCGTACTCTCTCCAAAAGCAACAGTCATTCGGTACTGTTTTGCCTACTCAATCCATTGTTCCTGCATCGGGCTTTGCGATGAAACGCCCGAGTCAATTCGTTCCCAAAGAGATACAGGACAGTAACCTGAAGCCCATCATGAAACCCAATGATCGTAAAGCTAAACAAAAGCTTTTCCGACAATCGCAAAGTTTTGACCAGTCCCCAATCGATGATCATGAACCCGTCGTCGTCCAACACAAACCGATTGATATAAAACCTTTGGTTCCAGTGAATCGAAGCGATCCTTTTAAGAAACCCATACAGACTGCTGCTCAGCGGGCTTTGGTGAAGAAGTATTCATTCAACGATGGTTCGACTTCTGAAGAGGACGAACCACGCAAAACTGCCGAACAGGTAGTTCTACAGAAGAATAGTACCAAAGGATCGACCGTTATCAATAGCGTTCAGAAACTAGTAAATCGAGAAGTGAAACCAAGCCATAACGATTTCCATAGATCTGGAGGACAGCAGCAACGCACCGCAGATACCAATAATACACACTCGAACGGAATAGAAACGAATAAACCAATGAATAAGTACACTAGTAAAAAGTTGCGAATGAAACGCGCAAATACGATAGATATTCCAAAGAAACTTTTGAACAATGAAGTTGACAGCGATGATGAGACAGATGAAGAAAAACGCCCCGTTAATCGTCCAAGAGAAATTAAAGCGAAAACTCCGGCACCGGCACCTGCCAAACCGACTGTAGAGGTGCCGGACTTTAAACCAAAAACCGATAACGACAAAAAGTTTATGGCTTTCCTCCAGAAACAGAATCAATCGACCAGACAAATGTGGACAAATCCAGTGAAAGAACGCGTTGGAGCTAACAATTGGACCAGTAAGTTCGACCACTTGAAACACAATTTCGAAAACGCTGATAAGCTTGGCAAAGTAGTCGCTCCAATAAAAAATTCTACTCCCAAAAACTCAGCTATGAACTTTTGGAAGAAAGCAGAAAGTGCTTCCTTCGACGAACTGAAAATGAAACCTCCGAAACCAACTCCATCCGTCCAAAACTATGTCGCTCCCAAAACGACAACGCAACCCAAACTACCTTCGAAACCTATCGGACCAGTTTATCAATCAGCTGCAAGTGTCAATAAATCCCACAACAAACATACAGTTCCTCGTTCTGTTTCTCAGCCGACTTCTAGTAGCATTACTGTTTCTAAACCGACCACGGCTGCCTCTTCTGAATCACCGTCTTCCAATCAATTCACACATGCTCCAACGTCTGCATTTAAACCAATCTCGAGAAAGCCCGCTCCAGTAAATTTGGACTTCAAACCTGTGCACCACGAACCGGATATCATAAAGCCGATTCCTGCCAATGTGTCCAATGGTATCGTAAAACAAATTGTAGCCTCTGGTTTCAAGGAAACATCAGAGGTTAAACCAGAACCGATGAATGTTCAGATTGGACTGGTCAAATCTCTTGCGGCCGCTGGATATCACGAAACGCCGTATGTTCCCCCACCAAAGATCGAACGCACCCCAACGCATCATGTACTCAACTATCAGGCAAAGCCGGAACGTGGAGATTCTCCAACACCTACAGCACCTTGGGTTGGTAAGCGATCTGGCGGGGACAATAATAGTAGAGTAGCCAGCATTGCTTCCACCAAATTCACAGCAAACCAATTTGGCTTGAACAAGGGTACACTTCCAACACAATCCCAGCTTACCTATCAAGGATCGTTGAAGTACAACGAAAAACCAGTTGGCTTCCAGCAACCAGAACGCCTGCCGGATAGAAGACCATCGCTTCCTGATGTCGGAGAGAGTCGACCACCAACAAAATCTACTGGGTTCACCTATACCTTCACAGATTATACTCTACCGGAATCGATATCCACGTTCACACTCAATCGCAGTGATTCGTTGACGAATCCGGACAACCAACCGCTGGTTCTCACTAACACCAATTCGATTTATAGTCCATCGGTTATGCACCAGCCCTCAGCACTCATGAGCTCACAGCAGCAGCAGCATCAGCAGATCAACTACCTTAGTGTGAACGATCAGCACAGCTCTGCTTCGTTATCTCCCAACAACGACGACAGAGATGATTTGGACTCGTTGGATTCACAGGAAATGCGCGTTACTACGAAAGTGATGCGAGCTCCGGTTAGCCAACTGGCCAGCTTTTCCAACAACAAACCTTCTCATCTAGGCAACTTGCCAGATCGTGGTTCAATGATTGCTCAAAATTTACAAAACTCTCTGAAAAAAATTCAACAGAAGAGTCCAACTCCTCCGGGTCGACAGACAAATGTGTCGTTACGTACTACACAGGAGCAACATCTACCGCAACATACGGTGCCGAAAGTTGAAATTATCCCGCAGACCCCAATTGCCAGTAAAGCATTGCAATCGCAGCCTCAGTTCAATGTACCTTCTCATGTCATTTACAACAACGTTCAGAGACATCCCGCGGCATACGAATCTTATCGACCAGCTCCGCTGGTTCGTACCGATTCCTGGGCGCACATAAGCCCACAAACTACAATGAATGGGTTGGCACGAGCTAAATCCAGTCACACGTTAGCTGTTCCGCCGATCTACGAAGGCGGTTATAAGACTCAACAGAGCAATACTATATCGGACAAGCAACGAACAATGGAAGCATACTTCGCCGGTCAGAAACCTTCTTTTGATTCAACGAGTAATTCTTCATCCACCAATCATTTTCTACGCGATAAAAGTGGAATGTCTCAGAACAGTGTTCGACCGGTTTCGTACGCCATGGGTCTCAGTTACAATCCTAATCAATACAACATAATGACTCCGCAAAATAATCCCAAACCTATGGGAGATTATCCGTCATCTTCGCAAGCGATGTATTCGTCGTCATCTACGCAACCAAAAACACCCGCTGTTTCACAACTACAACAACAACAACCGCAGCAGCAGCAGTACTATCAACCTCCACTTGGTGCTGGGTTGGTACGCAGTCGAACAATGCCTCATATCCCGTTAGGTAATCTGAACCTTCTGGACGAGGACAACGTAGATGATGCATTTGAAGAATTGATGAGTCAATCGTTTGCTGTGTAGTTTTTACGGTGGAAACCACCAAGATTTTACTACCGACATTTGGTACAAGTAGACTTCGGTGCGGCCAACAGACTCCTTGTGGCCAAACCATGAAGTCGAAAAACATTCCAATTTGTAACTGTTAACGACTGGCGTCCGGATGTAATCTGTGGCCATCTAGCGCGTAAGGATTTCAGTGTGAATAGAATCATATAGGCTGTGTTTTCAATACGATTGTGACGTAGAGTGGGCGCACGACTCTAGTGATTGTGCGGTGGCGGAACGGTGAACAACGAAGCTTTAGAATAAAGACGACAGAGCACACATTCGCAAAAGACTCCGCATGAACTTATTGACTAGAAAACGAAGTTTGCTGCATTCTCTTCTCTGTGAAAAGCATCTGAATGTTTATGCTTACTCGTGTACGTGTTTTGAAAATGAATCATTTTCGGGGACATGAACATTTTTGTGTACGAATTTGCTCAATCTTTGACTGTCACTAAACAAAATTTACCGGGCAAGGACGGTACCCTATCTGGCTCTAAGCGGGTAAAAGTGTAATCGGTTACCTAAGTACTTCATGCTGCTAATACTACTCTACTACTACTACTATTACTACTACTATTACTTCTATTGCCGCAACGCGGTCATGCAAGCATCTGTATGTGCAGCCTAACAACCATCAACGAAGTTGCGGAGATGAACGGTGTTCTCCGTCGAATAAAATAAAAGTGGCAATACGGCTACAGTACAAGTAGTAGAATTCGTGAGTTCGATCGTATTTTTTCAGTGTTGTTTGGCACGGTTTGCTAGCTTCATGTGCTCCCAGTGTTGTTAGCATGCAAAACCCATCAGCTGCTCATTTTGTTGAATATTCCAACAAACCAAATTCAGCGCTACTCGCTTTGAGATGAGTCTACTGGATCATCTTTCTATGTGCACATAGAAGCTCTCTAATAAGCTCAACACTTTGTTTGATTTTGGCAGTTTTGAAACCATGTCCCAGATATTTTTGCTGTATTTGCTGCGAATTGTGTGTGTCTGTTCACCTCATACTCCGACAGGTTCATTTCTAACCAGTCATACCGCGTTGATCAGCTTCCGCAGAATTGGTTCGTGATCATGTCTGAATTCCGCTCGCTCATAGCAAATATCATTCATATACTGTTATCGCTGTCTATGATATATGTAATGTAGTTATGGTAACCTTACGTGAGATTTTCTAGTTTGTATCCTTGTTAGTTGTACTAACCGACCAAAACCCCTTTCCCGAATTCCCCAGCCTTAATTATCTTAACCGTAGCTATACTACGAAGTAATGTGTCGTTACTGAACGTGAGTTATTTCACGGCTCTGTTCTTTTCTTCTCTTGAAACCTTTCAGAAGTTACTACAACCTCAACCTCGAAGATCCAGTCCCAGGATGGAGACGTGGTCACCACCCGTACTACAGGTAATATTATGGCTTCCACCATAATCCACAACCTGGACAATTCTTGATTCTTGCCTTCTATCCGTTCTTATTTTCTCAGTGATGACAAAAACAGTAGGTCCAGCCAAACCGATGTCAGCGATGGCTAAATTTCGACAGTTAGACAAGCAGAACTCCCTCTCATCACAATCACCTCCAAAGTATGTATCGATGGCGAGCATGTCGTTCACAGTGAAAACAATCATAAATCGCTTGAAACAGTAGTTCATTGAAACCCCCGGCGAGTGACCTTATGGTTGAAGCGGGGGTTAAATAATTACATATAATAATGATAGCCCATTGAATCATTTAGGAAATCAAAATCATCAAAATTATACACATATTCATTTAAAGTATTCAAAAAAGCTCGATCATTACTAATGATATTAAATTGTTAGAAGAACATTTCGAAATAGAATCATCGTTTTATCTTGGATTCGGTCGGTAGAATTGCAGTATTAGCCAGTGACTAACACATCTTAGACTTACATAGCATTCCTATATTAAAAAGTAAACAATTTCATTGTAGTTAATTATTATTTATAAATCCTAATCAGTAATGGTAACATGTTTGGATAATAGACGGACGACTAAAACATTATATTTAACAATCATGGTTCCTTCTGTTGGCGCATACTGAAACAGTGTTGCCGTCTCGTGAAGAGCGAACAAAAAAGGCTTATGACTGGCCCAAAAACATCCTCCCAGGGTTAACGCAGAAAACAAAAACCTCAAACCCCTGTCAACCATTACTCATGGTCTCTCTATGTGTCCGCTTTCTTCTCTCTTCTCTTCCCACTGTATTTCAACTTTCGTCACACACACAAACATTTACGATCGAACACGATCAATGTTAAACCAAAAAAACACCAACATCCGTCACCATTCGTCCGCCCGTGCAGCTCCCCCAGAACACCTTCAACTCCAACTACGCCGGGTGCCGGAGGGCCAATGTTTCAGTTCACTGATCCGTCATTGAACCGTCGTGCAGCCACTGTCAAGGATCAATTGCTGCTGTGGTGCCAGATGAAAACAAGAGAATACGAGGTACAACCACTGTCAACACTACTCTGTCAACAGCCAACTTTTTTTTTCTAAACCCCTTCTTGTTAATGCATTTTGGCAAGTGCATCAGTGTAATTACTACAGTAAAATTGTGTTTTGAATGAGTGGTTTCGAAGTGTCACTCATATTCAGTACTCGTTTGTTTACTATTTCCTATATTCTTAACAAGCTGTACTTTTGTACAAAAAATACACACGGTAATCGAGGATGTCCGGATTGATGTGGGACAAATTCGGAATCCTTCGAATAAAAACTTAAGATTTTACTCTTCTAACCTCAAAACTGTAATTTACACACGTGTGCTACGTCAGTACCACCACAGACTGGATTCGACGTTTCAAATTACTATACATATGCTGCATGTCTGAGATATTAGTTAATGGTTCTCTTCTAGCGAGTAAACTTTTCAGTTAATGACTTGTTTCGGTGATGGACTTTAGCTGTTAAATTGTACAAAATACACTTTAGTTTTAATTATGCTTGTTCTTTTTAGTTCTAGTAACAAAACACATACAACTGTTGATACTTGTTATTGGTGTGATTTTTGATGGTGATTGTTTTTACCCGCTGTTAGCAAACATACTAATTATATTATCTTTATATACATATTCTTCGCAGAACGTTAAAATAGAGAACTTTTCCACCAGTTGGTCAGATGGAATGGCATTTTGTGCGCTGATTCACCATTTCCTTCCAGACGCTTTTGATTTTACCAAATTAACACCGCAACAACGACGTCATAATTTCACACTCGCCTTCCGAGTGGCTGAGTAAGTATTTTTTCCTAACTTTTTTGACTGGCAACACTGGCAGACTACACCTATATAGGTTTGTTCTCACCTCTCCGATTCGACGTCGTTATCTAGTGGGTTGCTACGATAAAGTGACTGCTAGTATAAAGCAAATAAACATAGAGACCTGAATGTTATAGAGCTATGCGCGACCCCGAAAGCGCCTTCTGATGAGAAAAGTGTTCCTAAAATGTATGTTTTATGTTGCCTGTGGAAATAGTACATCCATCTCTTACTATTGAAGAATCCAATCAGTGACATATCCCATGTATTTAACAAAATGTTAGATATTTTTTAAAATTTACCTGAGTTTGAACGAATATAAATGGCAGAACCTTACAAATATGGGTTAAAAATGATGTTTCGCGTGTTGTAAAATGGCCTAACATAAAACGAAATATAAAGATTTTAGAAGACATGAATACGTCTTACTTTACTATGGTCAACAATTTATGGTTAAATTTTCAACAGTGTGATAACCATAAATTTCTCGTATCCGTGACGAAGGATTTGAGATAGTTAGGCAAATTTCAGTCCCGATGTTCAACTGAACGAGAATAAATTTTAATCGAAGTCAGAACATAATTTAAAATTTCGTTAAAGAATTCAATGTCAGAACTTAGTTCCAAAATACAAGTTTAAAATTCAATACCAAGACTCTGGAACTGATTCTTCATTCTAGATGAAACAAGAATTTTGGATTAGATCTTGACTGGATTTTGTAACTGAATTTAGATCTGCATTCTGGAACTAAATTTTAGATCTTAACTCTAAACCTGAATTTTCGAACTGACCAAAGTTTAATTCCGAAATTCTGTTTTAGATTTTATTCCTGAATTCAGATTCAAAGTTTAGAGCCGGCATACAGGAAACAAATTCAGAACTTGAATTCGGGAACTAGATTTTGGATTTGAATTCTGGTTCGGAAGTCAAGTTCTAGAATTAAATTCGAAACCTGGATTAGAAAAATGAGTTCAGTTCCAGAATTATAGAACCAAAGTCATAAACCGAATTCTTGATCTGGATTCCTAACCTGAATTTTGCAACTTAATTTTGAGCATGCCCCAGGTTCCGAATGTAGTCCTTGAATTCAGTTCTGGTTCTGCTTTTAGGTTTTTGGTGTAGATAAATAAATGATGACGAAAAGTACGCACAGCTGTAAACATCGAATAAATTCCAAAAATCGATTGTTATTAGAACCATCCAAATATTTCCAAAGGATTATCAAAGTTTTCCTGTAGATCTAAAAAAAAAAGGCGGGTGGGTAATGTCAGAGACATAACTGGATGTCGTGAATACGAAAACAACTGACATGTTCCTTAACACTTCCGAATATCAATTAGTTGATCAATTGTATGAATTATGCAAGCATTCCCCTTTTTCACATTTTTTCGCAAAAACAAAGAAGGCTTCACTTGATCTCGATTACTGTAAATTTCACACAGCGAAAAGTGCACAAATCTAATCAAACTGTTCTAGATTTGCACTTAACTGAGGATATCTACCCTCAATTTGCGAAAAAGAAATCCTTATAGTTCTTTAGAAAACTTTTAGAGCCATTAGAACGGCTGATTTTGTGTGATGCTCTCCACCGTTCTCCTCTTTTCGTTGTTTTTTCACCAATGCAAACAACTGGCAGCTCTGACGTAATCGCTCTTGTCGGAAGCGAAACTAGCTGTGCTAACGACACACAATACATCTGCTCGCAGTGGCGATAGAATCCGAACTGATCCAATTTTTGTTAAGAGGTTTCTTTTTACGTGATTTCGTTTGTAACTTTTTCACTAATGGGCGGTTCTAGCGGCTATACAAATAGCAGCATATAGAATTTTTAATCTCGATTATTTCATTTTGGTTTTGCATTTCATTGAAAGAAACTATCAGGATGCTGTACGGGATTCATTCCTGCCTTTCAGAAGGACCAAATTGTGGAACTCACTACGATATTCAACACTGTTCGGAACATTTTTATCGAACGATTTGTTGCACAGCAGCAGATATTTTGTTCTATTCCTCAGAACGCGTTCTGATTGGCTGATATTGACATGGGTCAAATGAGACAGGTTTTTCAATAGTGTACTATTGAAATACTTCAATGCTTTTGCTATACACGTTTAAGTTGAAAAATTTCGATTCTATTGTTAGTTAGATTATATAAATCCTTTCACAGTTTATTGAGCTATGAGCTTTAAAAATACGAGAAAGGCAAACGCGCCTTATAAATTAAGCTCTTTGATACTCGTTTATACCAAACATTTCAGAAAAGTTCAATTCTGAATTGTTTGAGATTATGTCACACAACTGAAAATTTTATCATAAAATTGTGATCATATTTCCGATGGCATGTAGCAAAAATTATGTTGATTCGTTAGATACAACAAGAGATATTCACGATCAATAACTTATCACTCTCTCAGAGGGTAAATTTTGAAAAGGCACCCCATAGTAAAGTAAAAAACATTGTACCTTACGTAGATTTACAAAAAAACTTGCTCCGCTTGATAGTATATGTTAGGCGTCAATAAGTCAAACTTTAGGATAGAAACTGCTACTTCGTTACAATTTTGGAATAGAAGTAGTAAATATTGCAAAAATCACTCGAACAAGCAACTGATATGAATAATTCTCGATTTTCGCAAGTGTGAAAGAAACATGCAAATTTTATTCATATACGTTTTCCTGTTATGTCTGTGACATCACCTACCCGCCTTATTACAAAATAAATAACAAATAACGTAAATTTTTTTTACGAAATAAATTCCAAATAACGGAAACTTTTTTTCCCAAGGTAGTTTTGGCATTAATTATGATTGGCAGAGGTTTTGGCATAATATGATAATATGAACTATGACAATATTCGTATTTTTGAAGTTGATGTTACGCATAGTCGCCGGAAAACAATGTTTGATTCAGAATCCAGTATGGCGACTTCCAGTTTTTCAATATTCTTTGTGAAGGTTGATATTTTCAAAACGGATGCGATGGGTAAATGCCGGAAACTGAATCTAGATGACAACCTGCGGTTCATTGGAAGTCATCATCTTGAATTTTGAAACAACCATTTACATAGAGTTCCAGCATCTATTCGTCAAACGCGTTCCAAAAATACCCATATTGTAAGAGTTTCCAAGGAATATCAATGAACCAGAAGACACCATTTTGGATTTTGATACGAACTTGTTTAGGCCTACATTTGAGTTTTAATTTACCCAGCTGGAAAGAACTGTATTCAAAAATATTCAGTAATACAGATTAAGTGAGGTAGGTAGTGTAACGGAACTGAGTTCAGCGTTTAATATTGTGTACTACACATACTAATTTAAAGAAAGAATAGTTGAAACTGTCGATACAAGTCTAATGAACAACAGAGCGCTCCAGTTATTTTCATTTTATGCTATATTAAAGCATTTCACCTGTAGTAAATTTGTACGTAAAATAAATAAACTGATATAAAATAAAACAGCTCAATACACGAGTTCTTCCTCGCGCTGTATAAATTTTCCCATGAAAATGGAACTTTATATACTGATGAACTCATTCTCATCAACTAATTTTAAGTTAAAGTGGGTTTCAGTAAGAAATCTATACCTATAACACATGTTTTTCTCATAAATTTGTAGGTTATGTTACCAGCCAACAGAAACAATCGAGATCTAATGTACCAGTGTTGCCAGTATTAAAATGACATGAAGCCATTGTTTTTTGTAGCCATTGCTCACGCTAATCCATATCGTTTTTCGTTGCAGTGAAAAAGCCGGGATCGCGCCACTGTTGGATGTTGAAGATATGGTTGTAATGCGAAAGCCTGATTGGAAATGTGTATTTACATACGTACAATCAATTTATCGACGTTTCAAAAATGAGGATTAAAACTAGAGCGTTCGTCATTCTTGAACGAAGAAACAAAACAAAAAAACTGTACGTGCAAATTCGTGGATTTCAGTTGAGTAGTTTTGAGCCCTGGTAGGATCGTGGATAAAAAGGATTAGTCGATGGGGCGAAACATTTACTCCTCTAGTTATAGTCTCTCATGTTGTTACTATGTTAATTTGAGAAAATTATTTATTATAAGCTGCTTCCACGATCTAATTTGAATATGTTATTGTATGTATGTTTTAATGTTATTGTAATTATTAATGTTACTTTCTTTCGCTAAAGTATTTCGCTTTCGCCTGTTAAATTTTTTATTAGTTTGTAGTAATTGAGAATCAGTTGTAGACTCAAACCATGCAACAATAGCTGCATCATAGTGAAGATTCCATCTGACTTTTTCGAAGGAAAACAAAACAAGATTAACTGCCTCTTAGAAGAGTTTTGAGCTATCAAACATCTACCAAGAGAGAATGAAAAGATTGTGATCAAAATAGGTTATGCGCTTCTGGAAGAAAAACACAAAAACTCAACTCAAAGACGTTTCATGTCCTTTACGAACCGAAGACATTTGCTTTTGTTCGCAACCTTTACTTATTTTTTCAATGAGCTAGAAAAATAGTAGTTTTAGGTTACTAAAGCCGATACAAAACAACGAATAACGCACTACGTCAACAGATGAGCAATACGAAGTGGGAATAGTAGATGGACAGGACCCTGTTTATATTTTCATGAGTAATGAATCATGTCACAAAATGTGTTATTAGTGCAAAATTAACTGTATATTTTGAAAGCTTCAACATTGAACGAAAAACGGATAGAGAAGACTTAAATGACATGATTTCTCTCAAACTTGTAGTGGTGTAGGTAAATCCCTAACCCTAAACACATTGTCCTACGCACATTGAAGCAATAATGCTGAAAAAAGAAACAAATATTGTTGTAAAAATCAATTTTTAGTGATTGATTACTCGTGTTATATATATTTTGAACAGAAAATAGCTAAAGCTGGAAATAAAAACGCCAATGTTGAACGATATGAACAGAAGAAATATGTACACGGAAACTCAACCTATACGCATATTAAACTCTAACTCTTAAGTAAAACTTAACCGTGCGCCTTTCTGTTAAAGAGCTGCTTCACATTTTTATACGAATTAATACATTTTTTTATATTATCCTGTAGCAAAACTGTTACTAAGAGAAAGCAAAATTTGTGCAACGGGTAATACACCAGAAGCATACGCTTGTAATATGCAGACATAATGATAACAGTGCTTTGTTTGTTTTCTTCGAACCACCCTTCAAATCGGGCTAATGGGGCTAATGAACGGAAGTCACAGAAAAAATTAGATCATGATTTTTAGTCACTCGAAAAATCAAATGCAAGAGAAGTTTATACATTTTAGTCCATCCAGTCCGTTGCAGCAAATGAGTTCCAGTTCATAGCAGCAAATGAGTTTAAAATAATCAATCGTCGGGAAAATTTGGGTTTAAAGCATGAAAAATAAAACTGGTGCAAAAACCGGAAACTGAATTTGACAAATGAATGTATCACTCAAAAATTTTAAGCTCTCTTCGATAAGAACTAGCCCGTTTCGATTCAGTTTTCTGTTTCCCTAAAGCTCATGCCGAACATTCAAGTCCTCAGTATTAAGTTCTATGTATGTATGTATGAATGTATGTACCAGCTTAAACACGCCTGATGGTTTGTTTGTTATAAGGGTGCGTCTTACTCATTTCAGACCTTCAGGGTGAAACACAAAGCTTCTCCCACGTGACTCAGGTTTGCAATCCACTCCATCATTCAATCATTCACTTGATACCCTGATACACTCCCTGCCCCTCCCCGTTGTCGATATAACTGAGCATAATACAATATAATATAATATAATATAATATAATATAATATAATATAATATAATATAATATAATATAATATAATATAATATAATATAATATAATATAATATAATATAATATAGTATAATATAATATAATATAATAAAAAATAATAAAATATAAATTAATATAAAAAATATTATACAAAACAATACAATATAACATAGTACAATATAATGTATAACATGATATAATATGGGGGACGGGTATAGCGTGATGGATAAGTCGATGCCTTTCACGCAGGCCGCCTGGGTTCAATTCCCAACCCCGTACAAAGGGTCAGAAAGTTTTTATGACCATAATCGAAACAACATGATATATATTATAATATAACTACAGAGAAGAGACATCCAAGCTAGTACAACCTTTTTAAAAAGATGTGTAAAGTATACAAGTGAAAATCCGTTAAAAATCACCGGTGCACACGACTTTGCATGCACGAATATCTGTTGGATATCTGTTTTCTGTGATATAACATAACATAAAATAATATAATATAATATAATATCACATAATGTAATATAATACAATATATTCTAACAATATACTATAAAATAATACAATATAATATGATATAATGCAATGCAGTATAATACCATACAACATAATATAACATAACAAAATAATATATGAAGTAATATGCTATGATACAATATATAGCAGTTGATGTCGCAGTGTAAGTTATACTCTTCTTTCGTCACAGTACTGCAGGAAATATAATATTTCTTTTTTAATAATAATAATAATAATAATAATAATAATAATAATAATAAAAAACCTGTTTTAATCCACCTAGTGCTGTAATGACGCCTTTCTCATATCAATCATACTATCATATATAATACTGTGGTATTCTTCAAAATAATTCTCTGCGATTCTTGAAAGAATAACCGAAATCGGTTTGTTTGACCGTCTACTGATAAAAACAATCAATTGGAAAAGATTTGAGATCGATTTAGAATTTTTTTTAAAGATTTTTCCCCATTTTCAGTGATGGTATACAATTTTTAACACATTTCACCCTATATTTCCGGATCCGGAAGTCGGATCCGCATGAAATTCAGGAATTACGCATGGGACCACAGGAATCTAAGTTTGTGAAAATCGGTCGCGCCATCTATGAGAAAAATTAGAACACATATTTTCTTTTTTTTTGCACATTTTACCCCATAACTCCCGAACCGGAAGTCGGATCCAAATAATATTCAGGAATTTTTTATGGCACCTTAAGACATTTCATTTGAACCTAAGTTTGTGAAAATCGGTTCAGCCATCTCTGAGGAAAAAATAGTGCACTTATTTTCACAATTTTTTGCACATTTTACCCCATCATTCCGGATCCGGAAGTCGGATTCGCATGAAATTAAGGAATTACGCATGGGACCACAATCAATTGGAAAAGATTTGAGATCGATTTAGAATTTTTTTTAAAGATTTTTCCCCATTTTCAGTGATGGTATACAATTTTTAACACATTTCACCCTATATTTCCGGATCCGGAAGTCGGATCCGCATGAAATTCAGGAATTACGCATGGGACCACAGGAATCTAAGTTTGTGAAAATCGGTCGCGCCATCTATGAGAAAAATTAGAACACATATTTTCTTTTTTTTTGCACATTTTACCCCATAACTCCCGAACCGGAAGTCGGATCCAAATAATATTCAGGAATTTTTTATGGCACCTTAAGACATTTCATTTGAACCTAAGTTTGTGAAAATCGGTTCAGCCATCTCTGAGGAAAAAATAGTGCACTTATTTTCACAATTTTTTGCACATTTTACCCCATCATTCCGGATCCGGAAGTCGGATTCGCATGAAATTAAGGAATTACGCATGGGACCACAGGACCTTTCATTTGAATCTAAGTTTGTGAAAATCGGTCGCGGCATCTATGAGAAAAATTTGAACACATATTTTCTTATTTTTGCACATTTTACCCCATAAATCCCGAACCGGAAGTCGGATCCAAATAATATTCAGGAATTTTGTATGGGACCACAAGACCTTTCATTTGAACCTAAGTTTGTGAAAATCGGTTCAGCCATCTCTGAGAAAAGTTAGTGCACTTATTTTCACAATTTTTTGCATATTTTTGCATATTAGGCAGATCACAGAATTCGCTACTGTACAAAGGAATAAATTTTTTTAATTCGATGCCCAGACAAATTAAACGTGCTACAACTCTAAATGAGTTCAAACAATTATGTATTTCACATGTAAAATCTGTCTTATGAACCGATTTTAAAATATATATTACAATTTGATTTCTTTAAAATTATGTAAAATGAAGAAGAATGTATTTTGACTTATCACTATTTTTTGTAGATGTTAGAAGTTATTATGATCTGTATGATGATGATGGATTTTTTTTTGTTATTAGTATTTTAGAGTTGATAAAGATAAAAAGTAAATGAGTTGTCTACAAAAGTTTGAGCCCGCGCGCGTAAAGCAGTCAAAGACAATCTAGAAATAATAATAAGGAATAAGGCTGAATTAAGAGATGTTATTGTTTGAGACCAATTATGATTTTCTTGAGTTATGCTGGGATCTACAGTTGTTGATGAAATTGGGCTCGGCTCTGCTCATTCGCAGTCTCGTTATTCCATCGTAGCTGGTGGTGATAACGATGAACTGGTCCGGCGGGAAGGGCCTGGTGAATTATTGTCTGATACTGGTCGAGATATTGGGTTCGATTCCTAATTTGTTCAAGGATCTTCCCGGGTTGGAAATTTTCTTGATCAACCCTGGATAGTAATTGTAATATATAATGTAGTATAGTAATTTCTTTTTGTTCAGCTGCTCTATCGAAGGAATATCTATGCCTGCTAAGTTAACCAGCTCGTTTCAATTTTTGATTAGTGGTTAAAGCATGTAATAATATTAATTATCACTTAGATAACTCGTTCAGCTCACACCTTTGTAGGGGTATGAGGTGGGACCATCATCATCATATGCATTTTACCCCATAATTCCGGAGCCGGAAGTCGGATCCAAATAATATTCAGGAATTTTTTATGGGATCACAAGACCTTTCATTTGAATCTAAGTTTGTGAAAATCGGTTCAGCCATCTCCGAGTAAAGTTAGTGCAAAAAAACGTTACATACACACATACGCACATACACACACACATACACACACATACACACACAGACATTTTGCGTACTCGACGAACTGAGTCGAATGGTATATGACACTCGGCCCTCCGGGCCTCGGTTCAAAAGTCGGTTTTCACAGTGATTGCATAACCTTTCTATATGAGAAAGGCAAAAAAAAATAATAATAATAATAACAATATATAATACAATGTAATATAATTCAATTCAATATATAACAAATAATGCAACAAACAACAGAACCACATGTTGCGATATACTATGATAAATATTGCACTTTACGATGGGCCTACAAGCCATTTCGCACCCTCTCATTCTGCTACTAACGCAGAAGGCGATAGCACCCAGTCGACGCCATTCTATTGACCAAATGTCATCATCGACGCTCGGGGAGGCATGAGATAGAAACTTGCGAGGACTTAGTTATCTCACCATTTGACGACCTAGTCACCAGTATTAAGTTCTCACTAGAGATGGGCAAAACAGTTCATTTTAAAGAACCGTTCAGTGATGCAGAGTTCTGTTGAAAGAACTAGTTCTCCAGAGCCGTTCGTTCGTTCTTTTCATAGTTGGTTTGTTTGTTCAAAGACTGAACGAGAACTCACTTTTGTAAGCTTAAGCGAGGAAAAAAGGTCCCTCGAAATAGAACTGAGATTTCGTGACGAAACTTTCTTATTAGTACCGTTCTTGAAAAAAGGTTGAGCGAGCTTAAAAAACAAAAAAAAGATCCCTCGACTTTGAACTGATTAACTACCGTTCTCGAAAAAAGAACTATAGCTCGTTCATTCTTTCAAAAGAACTAGTTCTTTTGAACCGTTCGCGAACGAATTGCCCATCTCTAGTTCTCACCATAGGAAAATCGGAGAACTACTTGCCAGGCAGAATATAGCATTTAGCAGACGGAATACGGGTTATCAACAGAAACGGATCGTCGGAGAAGTAATTTTGATCAACATCACAGTTTAGCGTACTTAGAGCAAATTCAGCAGATGGAAGTTTTATTTGAGAGATCTATAATAGAACTGAAACTGGAACAAACGTATCTCCAGAAAGCCGTTTTAGTTTCATTAACTCGAACTGTTCTACTGTAAAATGTAAAACTGCATTCCTACTGCAGCCGCTATCAAATTTTTGGTCAAAAACCTACATGAAATCAACTAAAGTGCATCTCCCAGTGCATCTTTTTAGGTAACGATAAAGTGTTGTCATGACAACTTTGGCAAAGCTCGCTACCCATTTTTTGCGATCAAGTCAAAGTTTGAGTAGAAAACGTCCTAATTTTGGGTAGCTCCTCAAAAAAAAAGTAAATTCGATTTTCAGTGTGGCATTCGTTGCCGTCCTATTTTTTCTATATTTGAAACACGAGTAAAACACTACTGGGGCTGCTAGTTTTTCCTGTTATGAAATCCAGATTTAAATAAAAAAACTGACATAAATTGTGCATCTACACACTTAGAAAAATTTACATCCTAATAGATGCACATAAAAGGAGTGTTGCGATTTACTTACATTCACAAGTTAAAGCATGTAAAGATAAGTCATATCATTAGTTTTACAGTTAATTTAGCTGAAGCTTATATCGATACAGATACTGAATTTATTTTTACATGTTAGTAGATGTAATATTGTGTCATCACCGAAAAAATTATGTCATGTTTGAATTTACGTCAAGCGTAAATTTCATTTTTTACAAGAGTGTAGAACAAGTACACTGCTGAATATTCCCTAAGTAGGAATCCCAGCTTCCTACCTGAGATTAGTGAAACGCGTATAGATTTTGAATCGGCCACGTGGCTCCCTTAATTCCCTTCACGTCTATGTGTTTAGGAATCTTGTTGAGTCGACTTTATTTCTCTCCTCTCCTTTTTCGAACGATACTAGGAAATTAAGGCGGATAAAATGGCGAACGCATTGAAACTAACTGTGTTTCATAGAAAAATATTAGACTTAACGTGACGTGACAACATATCTGTTTTAGGTACTAATCGTATCTAAATTAAATTATCTAGACTTTGTCAGGGTAGATCTATGATATAAACACGAGATATTTGATGTACAAGTAGAGGTAAGCTATTCCAACCGTTGCAGTTTCCAGCATTTCTTTAATCCGAAAAGAAATACAACTCAAGCGGCGAATAATTCGGAAAATTTCAAAGAATATTCAACCAAATTTCAATTCTTCATAGAGCATATGAAAATCATGAATTTTCCTAGAGTATTGTTTCGAGCAAGCCGTGATTGTTAGGCGAAGAATCAGAGTCATCAAAGTTGTCCTTCAATTGCGGTTGATGATTCCCACAACTAGGAGGAGGAACAATTATCCGATCCAGCAGTCCAACTCTTAGATTGATAAGAGGAAATAGAATATTCCTTTTGCTGGTAGTCGCGAGTAGTTTGTGTTGTTGTGCAGCCTTTCTTAAAACGATCAAAGGTAGTCACATTATATTCATGTACTTGTTACTAAGTTCTATATTGAATCTTAATAATGTATATTGGTACTAAAAACTAATAATTTACATAGTCTATTAGACATAACATTGCGATAAATTTTGTTCGCACGCAGATATTCTGAAAATTTTACTTTGAAATGACATAAAATTTCGTTTCTGTTGAATCATTGGTAAAAAGTATCAGAAATACAGAACGCATTGTTTTAAATGTATGATCTGATCCTTTCTCCGGAGCAGCTAAACTGATGCAAACATTGTTCCTTTTAACGAAGGCATCTAGCTGGAACTAGTAGTTCAAGATGTGATTTCGTTAATCCACTTTCAGAAGATTGATTTGCTGGAACACAATTTAGAGGTTTTGCCTTTTGAACTCCACTGTAGAAAAAACCTATTTTAATCCACCTAGTGGTGTAATGATGCCTTTCTCATATTACTCATTACATCATAAATATAACCGTGAAATTCGCAAAAAAAACTGTTTATTGAATAGAAATAGGAAAGTTTGTTCGAACCTAATCTAACAAACTCTATAAAACCTGTTTACCCTGTAGTTCCGGAACCGAAAGTAGTATCCACAACAAATTAAGGAATTCTGTATGAAACTGTAAGACTTTTCTTTTGAACTTATAAGTTTGTGAAAATCGATTTGGCCATCTCCAAGAAAAGTAAGTGCAGTTTTTGATCACTATTTCCAATTCTTTCGAGACCGGATTCAGATAAACGGAATAGCCGAAGTTGGTTCGTTTACTACCAACAAATATGACCTACAAATTGGAAAAGTTTTGAACGTAGTTACTATCTCATACTCTATTTTGATTAAACCAATTAAACGAAATCTAACAAACGAAACGAACCTGCGTTTTTGTTTCTTCTGCATATGTAAGTCAAGCTAAGCAGCATAAAACATGTAATATGATTACCAATTTTATTATTAATATTATTATTATTATTATTATTATTATTATTTTTATTATTATTATTATTATTATTATTATTATTATTATTATTATTATTATTATTATTATTATTATTATTATTATTATTATTATTATTATTATTATTATTATTGACATCACTACACAACGTGTACAAAATAGAACAAAGCACGCCTTGTTCGTTTTGTGTTTTCTTCTTCTTTCGGTGTTGTACATATTGTCACTCTATATGGCGATTTGAAAACTTTGACACTCATCGCCCTGCAACTGCGGAACCGGAAGTCGGATCTGGATCAAGATTTGTCAGAATCGGTTCAAGCATTGCAGAGAAATCGAAGTGAATTTAGTTTAAGGAGTTTTCTTCTCCACTTTCGGTGTTCTCGGAACAGGAAAAGAGGGGACCAGTAGTGCCGAATTAAGTTTTCATGCCCACAAACTAACAAGCTCTGCAAACTAGAAGAATTTATCAGAAAGTTTTAAGGGATTTGTACCTGTTTTTAACCATCGTTCGTGGAAAAATACTAATAAAATTGGTAATTTTCCACTTATCACGCTTTAGTTCCGAAACCGGAAGTCGGATTCTGATAACATGTTTCACAAATTTTTAGGATATTATAAGACCTTTCATTTGAACCTTAGTTTGCAAAAATCGGTTGAGTTGTTCCAGAGATAATTGAGTGTAAACATTTTCTCAAATTTTCACATATTACCATATAACTCCGGAACCGGAAGTCACATTCAAATGAAATTCAATAGCAAGCTATGGGACCATAGTACCTTTTATTTGAATCTTATTTTGTGAAAATCGGTTTAGCCATCTCTGAAAAAAGTGAGTGCATATTTTTCACTGTTTTGGTACATATCATCCTATATCTCCGGAACCGGTAGTCGGATCGTAATGAAATTTAATAGCAGGCTATGGGACTATGAGACCTTCCATTTGAATCTTTGTTTGTGAAAATCGGTTCAGCCATCTCTGAGAAAAGTGTGTGCATATTTTTGTTACATACACACACATACACACACACACGCACACACACACAGACATTTTCTCAGTTCGTCGAGCTGAGTCGAATGGTTAAGAAGTCGATGGGCCTCGGTTAAAAAGTCGATTTTCACAGTGATTGCATAGCCTTTCTATATGAGAAAGGCAAAAACAAAATTGAATTGTGTTTCAGTTTCGCATTTTTGGTACACAGAATTCGCGTAATACCAATTGGTCATAAAAATAAGTGTTTGGGGTTGGTTTCGTAGAGCCATTTAGTAAACTCAAATTTGCTTATAAATTATACTTCTACTTAGTACTAATATTAGATCCGAAAGTATAATAAAAATTAGCTGTCGATAAAATTAATTAATAATTACTTACCCTAAAATCACTGTGATAAATACTTCAGAAGGGTCAAAGAGGATTTGGCCTATGTTGTTTGATCGAGGTTTTTCAATAGACGCCATATTGCGAGCACAAAATGAACATGACAAAATGAATTCAAGTAAGTACGTGACACATAAAATGTATGTGACAACAGCAATAATTCTTTCTGACATATGGTTCATTTCATATTCAATCATGATCCGATGGTTGTTGAGAAGATCACGTAAACTCCAATTACAAAGCCATTTTTGGAATCTACGTGTTTTTTCACATAAAGTAAACGTGTGGATTCTTTTGAGTGTCTTCCGTGCATATACGCATTGTTGCCTGTAGTCCCTAGCTGACCAGCGTGTTAAAATCCGAATATAGAGTTTTTCCTTATTCTCCAGTTTCTTTTCAATATCAACTGGCAGGCCAGCATATTGGTTGCAACCTATTAAGTGATCGTTTACCTCTGCATCGCTTTGTTTGAAACGCTTGACGTCTTCGAAATCCTTCTTCTTCCTAACGATCCTTTCTAACGCGGAAAAGGTGCTACGGATAAAAGAGTGTTCTCAAAATTTGTCGTAGCAGGTTATTTAAATGTCGAATACCAGAAACTATCACATATTATACAGATTTCGAAGATCGGAGAAAGAACGTAAGCAACGTGGTTCGTTGATCCTGTCTTAAGTGAAAAGGCAACTAAGTAAGTGTTAAGTTGATGGTACGGGTTATTGAAAAAGTGAGAGTTCAAACCGTGAAACCCCAAATATTTGGTCGTGAGATTTCGATTAACAAAAAAAAAAAGCGTTTTCGAAAGAGTATATTATTCAGGTATTTAGTATTATTAAACTTGTGTTTTAGATGTTCAGTAGTATATTTATCATTTGTTATCGTATAAAACTAATTGTTGTCATCTAACGAAACATGAACTGTCTTGAAGTAAAAAAATTTGCGACATTTGCTAGCACATGAACATTTAAAAAAAATAATTCTAATGCAGTTTATCTAATGTTTTTGGTTTTTAGAGTCCTGAGCCATATTAGTGTCCGATATATAGTTTCGAAATCTGACGTCATTTAAATTTGACAGATAACATCTAAAGGATGTCTCTATTGAACGCTAGAGGGATTTATAATTAGTGGTTTCATCTGTATGTTAGATCAGAGACTTATGAACCGACATGTCAGGAAACCTCTTCGCCTCTACTTTTTCAACTGTGGTGTCTATCACTTTATAAATACTGTTTTGATGTTATTAAATATTTTTCTGAAATTTCGATATACTGTCCAGTGGATATATAGAAGACATTTAATTTCATGATAGCATGATAGTGCCCATACTTGCATATCAGTCCCATATCGAAAATCGGCAAGTTGAGGAATAAATAAATACATATTTCGGTAATAAATAGTTTTTTTTCGCTGCTGTGATAATTCATCAGTGGTACTATTGAATCACATAGGATAACGACTTCCTATTTTATCTGAGCTCATATTTCCATCTCATCCCTTGACCTCATTACTTTGAACATGAATAATTTCTCACAACGTACCTGAACCAAACTGTAGAATGTTTTAAAATGATTATTCAAGATATTGTCACACTTTCTCATTGGAAGAAATGGTTCTAAATTCTTTGTTGATCGTTTTTTTCATTTAAAACAAACTCACTTTTCGATTTAGGACACATTTTCGTCTCAAGATTCACAGTTCGTCATGTTTCTGAATATCTACTAATGGATTCGTCTCAAAACATGATCACTATTTCGCACAATTACACTACTATTGAATGCTGGATGACTTCATAATTAGTAATGTTCACTTGCCACTTGTTTAATTAATGATTAAAAACTTCAAAAATTACCCAACTAGCAATAAATGTCTTCAATAATACGAGATAAAAGTTTTTCACTTAGTTCACTTAATTGCGCTTTGTTTTCATCTCATTTGGTTTCGCAAAGTTGCCAAGGTTTCTCATAATGTTACAAAACAAATTGGTTTTCCTTCTTCAAATTATCATCAACAAGTGTTTTTTTAGTATCCGTGACATTAGTTTAATTATTTTATTGATATTTATATTTAAACAAAACTGTTTCGGCTTCGAATAAATACTAATGAAATAACCATTGTTGCAAATCTAGTAGCACTGGTTTTTTCCGCTATATGTCTAAATAACGCTGTTAAGTGTGTGTGCTTCAGCGGCTGTACACAGAGATGCCAGATATTTTCATAGAAATTCTGTATCGGCTGTATCTGTTTTCACTAATAAAATGAATCAGTTCAAATTGGTTTGAAAAGCGCAACAAAATGGGACCCACATGCGAGTACTTTTATTAACGAATGAAAAGAGTTACCGATTCCATCTTACCATGCTATGCTTTTCTTCCACGTGGCCAAATTTCATGTTTGATTTTCCATTCGAGTGAAATTTTTAATCGTTCGATATAATTGTGATATCATGTCAGGTCTTGATGCAATTCTCGGAAGATAGCTCAAACAGTGACTTTATAGTTTTCAGTGCCACCAACACCCGAGATAATTATTCTGAAATCTCTTCCACAGCACACATGCCTACATATTATTTCGAACAATGTTATGACAAAAGAGCTGAATCCTTTCATAAAATTATTATATTTTCGAAGGATGGAATTGCGAGTATAAAGGGGAGCAATACTTTTGATTCTGAAGGAAGGTACTTTGGCGAGGAATTGAGATCGAAATGCAAAATATCCAAGAAGAATTATCGCATCGGCTATATCACAAGATCAATTCAATGATAGTTTATTTAAATTACATTATTTAAATTGTTACATGCATTGCCAGCGCTAAATATTGATAAAATGACCAGGAAAAAAACATGTGTACAACATGTACATTTTTTAGTTACTAAAACGTGATTTTTCATGCGTGGGAAAGATATGCGAATACTTCCCATGTGGAACAAACCTGACTTGATATATTTTTCAAATATTACTGAGCAAACCCCAAATTATTTTTGCAGTTTCTGAAAGTAGGGTAAAAAAAGATGTTATCCGTCGGGCTAACTCAAAAGTGGCCAAAACCCATATGGGACTGATAAGCGATTATGGGCAGTATACATTTGTTTAATTACTCAATTATACAGCTCTCGTGGGCAAGGCCGCCGAGTGTTTCGTTTCAAACAAGAGCGATTGCGTCATACAGATTCTGGTCGTTTGCATTGGAGGAAAAGGAAACGAAAAATGGACAACGATGTGGAACATTATACAAAATCAGCCTTTCTAAGGGGATTTGATGCGGTTGGGTGTAATATTTTCACATGGAACAGTGAAGTGAGTTTCGAATGTTGCACTCTAATTGTATATGTCAAACGAAGTTCGTTGTATCTTCCAACTTATATTGCAACTGTTTGTAGTTTTTTCAGCTGAAGTCTATATCGAAACAAAAAGAAAGGTACATTTATATTTGTTCAAAACATAGTTTTGGATCTAGAAAATAAGATCCTTCACAGTTTGTGTAGAATACTCGCAGTAGGCGGTGACTTTTCTCTGTGGCTTTTTGTTATTTCATGTTATTTTTCGCTCGGGCTACGCCGTCCGGAGAAATACTTGTATTCGGGTTTTGCCATCCGAGCAGTCGAATGAAGGAAACAGTGATTTAGAAAAAAAAAAAATGTTATAAAAAAGAAGTTTATGTTTCGGGGACGGGTATAGCGTGATGGGATAGTCGAAGCCTTTCATGCAGCCCACCTGGGTTCGATTCCCAACCCTGCACATAGGGTAATAAAGCTTTTCTGGCCCGAAAAGGCGAATGACCTTAAGGTTAAAACCTCTATAATTGAAACAAAAAAAGTGTATGTTTCGTATATGTATGCCAGTTCATGTTGGTTGAAAACAACATTTTATTTTTCCAAATCTTCTCCAAAATATATTGGATGAATGGAAATAGAATATGTCTTAGCTAAGAAATGACAGCACGTTTAATTGGTAAATTCAACTAAAAAATAGCCATTTCAACTAATACTTTATCAGTAAGATTTCTTTAGTTGTCTCAAAAAATAACTTACTAAAATCTCAAAATCAACTATTTTTTTCACCAAAATGCTGATTTCGGTCTTTCCGTGTATATAATTGGATTTCAAATATAGTCCCCTGCTTTCGATTCTGAATGAATTTTTTCCTGGCCGGGAATCGAGCATACCACAACGAACTTGTGGAACAAACGCCTTACCTTCTACATAATTATATGAAATAATATCGTTATATGGAATTGACAATGCAGAATAGCTCATTATTATCATCATCCTATGGATTCTAATAACCGTTATATGAGGTAAACATCTCACGTGAAAATGCCAATGAATGCAGAAAGTTGGTCTTCGTACGTTATCCAGACTGTAGACAGGGAGCAATCTACTGAAGCAGTTCAAACAAGTTCATCGTTTACTATTCGCTGCGAAAAAATGGTTTCCACATCAATCTTGAACACTACTGGCACTACTGAAACATGAAATCGTGTATAACACTGAATTCTCGTTAACACGTGATCGGCAACTATTCTTGTTCTAACCTCGATCATGTACCTGTAACTTGTTGTTAGTCGATAATCAAAACAAGTTACCTTTATTTTTGAACTCTTCTGTATAATATATATATTCTGTATAGTATATCTGTATAGTATATCCTGGAGTGAAACCACAGATACCAAATTTAACTAACAGTTGAACCCATGACAAAATGAATTTGAATAAACTATTTTATAAATTTTTTATCTGAATAAGTAGGTTCATTGGTTATCAGTGCCTTAAGCGGTCGTTACTCTAATACAGATATGCTAAGCAAACGTGTTAAGTGAACTCTTTATCATATCTCGCCCTTATGAAATATTGCAAAACAGAATATTAGGTCCATTTATCTGTGCTGTCAGGTCTTGCGTGATAACAACCAGAAAGAGGAAGGCATTTAAACTACCGACCTAATCAAACGATCCTCATTTCCGTCCGTTACTCGGCTCAGTAGTGATTGCGCGTGTTGAAAACTAGTGCAAGTTGTCATACTACAGGTAAGACAGATAGTTGTGGTAAGATTAACGGTGGGTAAGTGTAAATACATTCAATGAACATTAGTGACTGTTATAATCTATAAAACAAACTTCAAACCTGCGTGTTGATGGATTTTTCTGGATGATTCGTAATTTTTATGGCAATTTCATATCATGTTCATCAAGTTGCAGCATTGAAAATCCCTGATAATAATTTCATTAGCTGCGTGATGCATACCGTTACAACTAGTTAACACTATACGCACGATGATTTACCACAATACGATCGATCGGAACATGAAGGATTACAACTGCAAGGGCGATATGCTCGTGTAATATCAAGTTAGTCGAACATTTGGACACCTGTTTTGGATTGTCCTAGATGGAATTTTTTACGTATACATATTTTCCACATACTTTACAGATAACTCTCAGCAGGCTCTGTTGAGACTTAACATTTGTAGGCTAATGTGTCGGCAATTAAAATGTTGCTTGCGGGATTGGTATTTAATTGAGCGTTGGTTGAGACACTGGAAAATGCTTTGCTGCTTCATTCAATCCAAGACATTTTTCTTGAATACCTTAGTAATAAATAAAATTTATACTATTAACTGAAAACTAAGTTTTTTTCTATTGAATATATGTATTAAAATAGTACATAGATGCTATCTCACAAGCGAAGTAAGCTTATCCAAGATCAACTGTTGGGAATTTCGACTAAATAATTTATAATAAGAATAAAATCAATTCTATCATTGTCGGGAGTTTTCATACCTGTAGGTTTGCTGTGCTATAATTCATAACACAATTATGGTAATATATTAAACAATCAATTTTGAAATCCGAGTTGGAGCAATTGTGTATGCAATTGTGTTGGGATTACAGCTTAGCTTAGCTTAGTTGCCCGCCCGTGAGTTTCCCGTGATTGATTAGAAACCAGTTGAAATTGCATATTGAACCAAATTCATGATACTTGGGGAGTCGTAGATAATGCTCAACGTGCAACCTAAACTGACTTAGAACATGGACTGATCAATAACGTAAATGGCCACGCCCATGCAGGTCAATATGGGAAAAGAAGAAACGTTAGTTCAACATTTGTTGCTACTAATGAGCGAGAAATACAAAAATTCAAGCTATAAACTTGAATTCTCCTTGCAGTCTAAACTATATTTACATCCGTCCTAGTTAAGCACGGTTGCCAAAAAAAATATTTGCACGGCTATAAACTTCACGCACGCGTCTTAAATTTAGCGTTTAACCCGGAAAAAAAAGATCAAACGTTCCTCGAATAATCGACGGAGTTTAGTTTAGTCCGATTTTGATTTAAAAAGATTGTAAATAACAAAAAAAAATCTCTAAGGAACGATCTCACCAGTATCAGACCCTGTCAGCTTGGAGCGATCTCAATCTTCAGTTCAGCAACGCCATCGCACGGCGTCTCATTCAACATGTCATGTCAATTGTATGGGTGCGCAGCCCTGCTATTTTGGCGCGTACGAATTTGACATTTCTCTCCCCTACTTCTATGTATGAGATTCGATGCGGACTCACCTGAGGGCGACATGCTCGCAAAAAAGGATGTTGCCAATTATTTGTTCGGGAAATGTGAGAGCTGGATATCTTGTTAATATGATGTCTTTGCCAGTATCCTGTTTCTTCTATTCGCATTGCTGTAAGCAACGCGAGATGACACACCACTACTGAAAAAATAAAATTAACACTCGCGGAGTAGTCTACAGCAATACTAATTTTAGATCTTCAGTTTGAATCACACGATTGACTTGTAAATTTTCACACATTCCATATAAATCTGATAACACCGACAATGATATGCAGATGGCGCTACAATCGGTTGATGTAATTTAGTTTTCGGAGTCAAATTCGCATCGTTGATGTCGTTTAATTTTCAGCGGTAAATTCACAGTTTTCGTCACAGGAATATTTTTTCATTTTCGCGAATCAGCAATGTTTAATAATAACACTTTTCACTAAACAACACATAGTTGCCACAGCTGCTGCTTAAAATAACTGTTTCGATCAATTACTTTACTATAAGTTGTCTGATACGCATTGAAATTAGATTTTTTTTAGAGCAACACCCAGTAGGGATGGGTATCGATACTGCGATACTTCAAGGTATCGATACTTAAGCCTAAAGTATCGATTTTTTAGGATCGATACCGTGCAAAGTGGTATCGCATGATATCGATATTTTCATGGTCGATACCTGTCGATACTAGCTTAAAGTAAACATTATCTAGATCCCACTCTAATAGTCAATCAAAGAGCAATCAGCGACACCAAAAGCGCCCATTCTGTCTGCCAACCAAAGAAATGTCCAAAGAAAAGTATACAACTCTTAGTAAGATCATTCCCATTGTTCGAATGATTCCTGATGATATGATATGATGATATGATAATATAAAATAATCGACCTAACTATTAAAACATATAATTTGAATGAAGATTTTTTTAACAGAAACCCGGTACCAAGAACTTGCAACCCTCTGCATACATGGGAATCGATTTGCCATCAGTTTCCTCATTAATATCAATTAGCAAAAAAAAAACACTTCAGTATTGGGGACCTCAGTACCATCCGAACGCCTATTTTCATTAGCCAGTAGGATAATGTGCGACAAAAGTTGTCGTTTGACGTCTTCCACTTTCACTTTCAATGAGTGTTCTTATCCAGCTTGGATAACGAATTTTGATTTTCATAGAAGAAACTGACTCAATCAACTAAGAAGTGAGATGATACCGTTTTTAATAACTCCGCAAGCGCGAACTTGTTTGATAAAACTCATCTATATCTCGTTGGAAAGGTATTCTCGCGAGGTATTGAAATATAAAAAAAAGTTCTTGATCAATTGCAAAAGATATTCTCAAATAACTGAAATTGTCTGTAACTCAAAAGGTGAACAAAGGATCTCAAAACCAATCAACAGCGTTTTGGTTCTTTGGGGAGGTCATTATTTGAAGACTAGTTTAATCAAAATCGGCCTAGGTTGCATTTTCGATCGATACCGATACCGATAATAAGTATCGATACTTTTTCCTATAGTATCGATACCGATACCTGAAATTACAAAACGGTATCGCGATACCAAGTATCGATACTTTACCTCTCGATACCCATCCCTAACACCCAGGCATCGCATCGCCCTCCCAGTGATGCCAACTCTCTTCCTATTGCTGCTTGGGATGGGACAACAAGACATTATTTCGTTTGAATCTTATGGCGTTTCTCATTGCAAAACACTGGTGGCGTGGATAACTCTGGTTATGCACTATCGAGCAGAAATGACAATGGAATACCGTTAAAAAATTGCACTTCTGGTCGTAAGTGAAAAACCAGAGCAATCCACGCCACCAGTGTTTTTCAATGAAAAACGGCATAAGTTTGTGAAAATCTGAGAAAATCGAGAGATATTATTTGTCGCATACATGCATACACAGAGACATTTTGTGAACTGAGTCGAATGGTATATCAAAGTGTGCCTCGCTAGAACCAAAGAGTATTTGTTTAGCCTACAACTGTCAAGACCTGCCAATTTTAGTAGTTTTTAGAATAGGGTTGAAAATTTTAATAAGCATGACCTTGCAATTCCGGAACTGAAAACCGAACCAGTGTAACTGAAGATCTATATTAAATTGATATAACTGTTTACAAATTGAAATGGGTATGATAGTTTATACCCGAAGAAAGTTTTTGATTTTATTCAAGTTTAAAAGAAGAAGTGATGTTTTGGAAAATATATGATTCTAGTGATGTTTTGGAAAATATATGAAAATATAAGTAATATGAGAAAGGCATCATTACACCACTAGGTGGATTAAAAAAGTTTTTACTGTAACTTTTTTTTTGAAAATTTTCTTTTTTTTCAGGTATATTTGATTCCTGTGCATTTTAATGACGGTCTGGTTAGTGGTTTCAAATGTGCATTTTGAAGTGAATTTAGTGATTATTGAGTGCTTCAGATTACGTGGCAAATAAAATTATTATTGCGTCTCGAAAATAAGTGTCTATGTGGGGCGAAACCGGACAAAAAAGAGGAGCTCAACCGGACACTAAATTTTCGACTTGCAAAATTTAAACAGATTCATGAAACATACTTTAAGATTGATATCTATATTTCCTTTCTTCTTCATATCACTCATTCAAACTAAATTTACTAAAACCAGTTTCAACATCAAGTTTAGACGGCGGTTTAGCCCATAGGGAGCTCGTTTCAGCCCCGTGGTTGCAAATATAGGATTTAGGTTGTCACTTCATCGCAACTTTTTAAAGAAACTAATGCATATTTTTCTAAACCACAAATTTGAAATTGTTGCTGAAGGTTGAAGCTACACGACGGTATAGATAACTTGAGTAGAAAACTAGTTTTAATAGATGCTTTTTTTCAATTTACAAAAAGTACCCGGGTTAGCCCCAGTCTCCCCTACACAACGCTGAAGTTGAGAGTGCGATGTATGCATTTCTACCAACTCTCTGTATTTTTTAAAATAGAAAATTTTGTAAGTAAAAAAGAAAAAACTTCTATTCGAGTATGGATTGGTTTTTGGAAACTATGTTGATTATGAATCGTAACAATATGCACAGTAAAAAATATTTGCATTGTTCTATTTACCAATTCGATCAATTTCAAAAACACTTTTACGAAATCATAAACAAATTCTGTACTTACTTTTAACCGCTGGATATAATAATAAGCCCAGAACAGTTTTTTGGTGATATGTGTCGCGTTGAATTATCTCTTTTTGCTCCAATAAATTTCGCATCATTAGAACCATGCATGCAAAAAAAGTCGTTTATATGAAATAAACATTTGCATCATTTTGCAAATGATAGTTGGAACATGTTGTGTTAATTCACCTCATTGACTCCACATAGCATGTCGTTTTTTTTGCTGAATCATGCGACTTCAAATCGGGGACAACAGTAGTAGAAGATGATTAACGGTTGTAAAACAATTTGGATAATCATTATGTAAACAATGCGATGCACTTATGCGATCGTTCTTTTGCCATTGTAGTCAGTCATGGTATTGCGACTCTGCAGATAAGATAAGAACAGATAGTGAATTAATGTTCATGTTGATGGGTATAAAATATGCCAATTATAGGCTTTCCTAGTGAATTTATAGAATACAAATTGACAATTCGAGTGATGAATTGATGAATGACTAAACAAATAACCTAAACATTAAGGCGCAAGACTCTTTGCAAGCGTATGATTAATGTCAACAATGTGTGCGTAAAAACAAATTCCGGTGCTTCTTTTCCTGATTTTAATCAATAAATCTTGCATATGGTTGATAAATAAACCAATTGGATCATTCTGCTTACAATTGCAATTCAAGAAAAGCGAAAATCTTGGTTTAAAACTCTTCCGCCTTCCTTAAAACTGCTCGAGAAAAAATATTTCAGTTTCAGCTTACATCCACTAACACATTTGATTAGCAACAAACACATTCCTATATGGATTTCCTCTTGCAGCAATTATTGCGATATAAAGATTTACGTACCTTCTATAAGTAAACCCGAAAAAAGGAACCTTTAATTTAACATGCGAAAAGCAATGGATATGGAATGTTGTCGTAAAACTATTTATTTTTCCGGAAACCTGCTTTTGTAACAGAAAATATTTAGTTTTGTTTATTTTGTGTAGCGCAATCATATAGAAATCCATTGAAGCAGTGTTGCTAACTTTTTTATTAGGGAATTGAAATCTACATTCATAAAATGTAAGCAATTTTCCATCAAACGTTGGTAAAATATTTATCAAAACTGATATTTCATCCAAAAAGTGTGGCTTAACGTTCGTTTGAGAATAAATTATTTCTAAAAAGATTGTTTGAAACTCAATCGTGCAAGCCACTTCGATAAACTGGTTGCACTGCATATATGAATACATAGATCTATGACATACGTACCAAATAAAATGTACGTAATACACAAATTACCAAAACAAGTTAACTTGTTTTACTCTTGATCCTTAAATACCTTATCCTAAAATGCAACACATAATACATACTGATTGTGTGTAGTTATAGCCAGCATTGTCCAACCCATTGACAACCTGACAGAGCCCGATCATCTTTCATGCTGATCATCATGCTGATATAATTCTGGTCTCGTTAGTAGTTGAAATATCAAAAAATCCGGTAAAGTGATGTACAATTCCGCCGTTTAGAAAATATATCTAACTTATAGAAGAGCTCGACAATGAGTGATTTCTTCTCCAAAACTAGCTAAAAATGATTTTCAGTGTATATTTATTAATATATTTTCTGGAAACATTGGAAATCGGTTAGCTGCTGTTACGTTGCAATGCCATGCTGAAATAACTTATCTTTCCATAACATAAAAACAACTTGTTTCCAAGTAAATTCGTTAAAACTTAGTCATCATCGACATTATTATGATTGAATGAATCCAACATTCTTTTCTATCAACAATAAATAAGCAGCATAGTATTTGAAATTACGAACTTGATACGACGTTCAAATTTTACAACGATATTTAAACTGTCGAGCGCAATACAATTTTAATTACCTGTTTTCTGATGCGCCTTCAATAAAAATGTATGATAATATGATAAAATATACAACGAAATAACCTTACGTTTCAAATACTCAAATTTAATTCATGTAAACTGAATTCTCATTATTTTAAATTCATACATCATGAGAACTATAATAGTATCGCAATCGATGTTCAACCCCCATATTGTTTTCTTCGTGTTTCTGATAGTGCATGGGAGAAAAATGACTTTTCTGCCATTTTTTATTTTTGTCAAAAGGTAGTATTAAAGAAAGTAATATTCTTGTTTTATTTTTTTTTAACACACTTCTAGAAATATATTATGATATAGCACTTTTTTCTGTTATTCCCGTAATTCATCACCGTAATCGTTCATATTTCCTAACTAAGTTCCTAACATTTTTAAACTAATTAACTCCAATGTGCAATGTGTTATACCACAGATAACAGATATACAGGCTCACATATGAACTGTGTGTGAAATTTGCTCAATCAGCTTGGCGAACACTTGCTGATGTAACCACGATCGACACGAGGTGCCACCACGATTTGGGTGCCGCTTTCACTGAGCCACAATTTTGGGTGCCAAATTCACTGCACGCTATATTCTTGTTTTATTCCGATCGAATTCGCCTGTGATTTATGCGACATGGAAATAAAGTTGTCTTTAACACTTAGGAAAATGATTGCAGTTGGAATATTTTTATATAAGGCAGGAGGATTTTGTTATCGTTCCGGAACGTAGTGGAAGGTATTGAAAGATCGTGGCAAACAGTTGAGTAGGTGGCAGTAGTGTTTCAAACGTATAGCAAATTTGAAATTTACACAGGATTTCGAAAAATGTTGTTCGAGCCTGTATATCGGTTATCTGTGGCTATACTTTACCACTTTCGAATATTGGTTATAACTGGAATAGTAATGAAAATGTTTGTGGTATTCGGGAGAGAAACTAAATTTGCTTACTTGACTGTTTTTCATTTGCTCTAGCCTCTGCGTCATTTTTTAAAAACTGTTTTGTATATTGCAAAATTTAATTATCTGTATTAATAATTTTTTGTGTCCCCCAGAATTTCATGGAACTTGCCGCCCCTGGTAACGACAACTTATAAATGATAATAAGTTCAATGTTTATATTATGAATAAATATCTCTGTATGACATAAAAAATATATTCGTGCTCTTGTTGCAACTTAGTTTGGACTTAGTCGTATCAGTTTGCTACTGCTAGTTTTGTTTTGATGAATTTTGACCCGTTGATAAAGATCCTTCTGTCTCACGTAATTTAAAATACACGCAAACTTGATCATACACAAGCTTATTATGGCTACCACCTAACTCAACATACCACACTCTGCTATACCGATTCCAGTTTACCAGAACTAGTGATTAAATACTCCAAAAAGAAACTAACTTCGATTCATCAGAGACTGTTAGACCGATTTTCAAAGACTTAGATTCAAAGTACATTGACATGACATTTTATTAAACTTTCAGTTCCGGAATTATATGATGAAACGTGGATAATGATTCGAAATTCTTATAAGATGGCGATGCAATGAACGTAAAAAACTCTACAAAACTGTGTAATAATCTGTTCTAATATGTAGATCTTGCTAGTCAATGGCCAAACTACTCGGCTTTGGCGATACCGAATTTAGACTCCAGAAATACCGAAGATCATGGTCATAAGCTTCCAAAAAACGGAACACACTTCAGGAACCCCGATTTTTTCAAATTTCAAGTCGGATATTGTCGAAACTATCAGGGAATAAATAAACACATATTAGTTATATTTTTTTATCGTAGCCTAAAAGTCCGCTCCTTGATGTTTACGCCACCCATCAAATTCTGTGCAACACTCTTTCTTACACTGTTTTCTGGAACTTGCTCTTCATAATCGCCCCATTTTTTTCTATTGGTCTAATTTCTGGCAAGTGTGACAAATTTACCTCCTTCGGCACAATAACAACATCGTTGGCTTCATACAACTCCATCACTGGTTTCACACAATGGCACGATACCAGATCCTACCAAAACAGAACGACTATTCCGTAGGATCGGAAGAGGAAGAGCAGCAGGTGCTTTTTTTCCTTCATATATTTGGCAGTTGCTGCCGGTCGTTTTGTACAGCTTTTGAATATTTCGCAACCGCAGATCACATGTCACACTAAAACTTTTCCGGAACAACCAGGCGAAATTGGCTGACCAAAAAGGGCGTCCTCTTTAATGAATATCTCGTCATTCATTACGATGTATTTCTGCAGCATCAATAACGCAAGGTATAGCTTCCTGGAGCGAGATTTGGTCACCGTATTCTGTTTATCAGTTCAATAAGGCGCCGTCTTTATCTTAAAGACCGGGTTGCTTCATTGTCTGCTGGAGAAACTAGACGGAGACCTTCTTGACCAGGTCCTAAATTGAAACGCTCGGATTGCGGTCAAAGTAATCCCTTACTTTCCTTGCGTTTAGTAATTCTTCGTTTTCCATCGCTGTCAGCTCGCCACTCGTCGTCGTCGTCAAGGTATCGATTCTTGCTTGGAAGCCTATTGGTGGCAATGAGGGAGGTATCCTTACCTTATGATCAAAAAAGAACTGGAATTTTCATTTTAAAATTGCCGCGCTTGTCCAATCGGTAAACTTTTATTCTCTCAACGTTGGCAACACTTTTATACACATTCTGTCAAATTTTGATGCATATCGTACGCTTAGTTTTTGTTTGGCGTCTATACAAAGAAGTTGAAAAATTTTCGTGTGGCGATTTTTATAATGGATGAAAATTTAGAACAACGGCTCGCCTTCGAAGCGCCATTCGGTCGATTGTTGTGCGGATTCGACGTCATATTTTTAGATCCTCACCTCATTACCAGTTATGATGCATTCGATGAATGAGGGGTCACTATCTGCGTTGGAAATCATCTCTTTGGCCACATCAACACGACGCTGTTTTTGAATGAAATTCAGCTTTTTTGGCACCAGCCGAGAAGCGATGAGTTTCAAACCCAAAACATCAGTTAAAATGTGTTCGGCTGATCCATAAGAGATGCCCAACAACACAGCAATCTCTCTAATCGGTACAGAACGATTTTGCAACACGATTTGCTTTGCCGATTCAATGTTTTCTTCAGTAACGGATGTTGTTGGGCGGCCAGGGATCTCATCATGATCCAAGCTTGTACGACCACCTTTGAAGCGTTTATACCACTCGTATGCCTGTGTTTTTCCTAGACACTAACATTTTCAACGTTTCGGAACATTTTAATCCATTTGCAACACAAAATTTGACGCACGCACGTTGTTCTAAATTTTCATCCATTATAAAAATCGCCACACGAAAATTTTTCAACTTCTTTGTATAGACGCCAAAAAACAACTAATCGTACGATATGCGTCAAAATTTGACAGAATGTGTATAAAAGTGTTGCCAACGTTGAGAGAATAAAAGTTTACCGATTGGACAAGCGCGGAAATTTTCAAATGAAAATTCCGGTTCTTTTTTTATCATAAGGTATAACACAAAAAACAATAGATTAAAACAGGTTTTTGAGTTATCGATCTAATTAACTATTGATATTTCAAACACACTTCACTCTGTAATTCCGGAGCAGGAAGTCGGATTCACACAACATTTAATACCAGACAATGGAATCTCAAGACTTTTTATTCCAAGCTTGACCTTGGTTTAATCTTTTCGTCCAGCTTAAGTATTTTTGTTTGCACTTTTTTCTTTTTGCGATATTCTCCTAACCAGAGATCATTTTTTTTGTAGAAACAGACAATGAAAATTATAGAATGATAGTACTCAAGGGAGAGCAAGGATGTGAAAATATAGAAAGGAAAAGTGAGACGTGACAGAGGGTCATTTAAGCAAGCAGAAATCTTCTAGTAACTTAACTTTTACCTTCTACCAGAGGAGTTGGGCTTAGGCATCTGAACAATGCGAATCACCCAAGTCTCTGGTATGTCGGAAAGTAGTGATAAAGGTCTTTTACCATTTACTATCCGAACCGGCAAAAGAAAAGTTACCAGAAGTTGTCACTTTCTACTTGCGACGGCATTCTCACACACAATGAGTTCTTCACTGCATGGATGTTTTTTCTTTATCTCTATACGGCTAGTTGAATATCGGAATGGAAGGTTTGTGCGAACTATTGCTTATGTTGCACTTTTACTACATTTTCAACATATTCTAGTAATATGAAATACAAATCCTTCTTCGTAGACATTATCATGCTATCTAATTCAGGTCTAATTGTTTACAAGCATCTGACCATTCAATGGGCAGATTCAACATTTTCAATACTTATTTGGCTGGTCTGGCCTTGCGTGCTTCATTGCTAACACAGTTTTCAATTTTTTTACTTTTTTCTTGTTTCCAGCCATGCGTTCCCCGAGGAATACCAATACATTCTACAAGGCAGATACCAAAACATGGATAGGAAGCCGGACGCCTCCCCTCTACAACCCCAACCAGTCGTTGGGTGAGTTAATTCTTGCGATCTTGAAGAAAACTCCAACGAAAATAACGCAAATCAGTGCCGATAGTGGCGCCAAAGTGACCTGCTCGGAAATGCGCCTCCGGTCAATTCGCATTGCGCAGAACTTAACCGCTATGGGTTACACGCAGCAAGACGTATTTGCTATGGCTGTTCGGAACGGAGAGTTAGTGGCGCCAACCATTTTTGCATGTTTTGCTTTGGGAATACCGGTGAACACTTTGGACGGTACCTTCAAACACGATGAATTTAGCCCCATGCTAGAAAACATCAAACCGAAGCTGATTTTCTGCGATCAGGAGTCGTTAGCGGAAATGCAGTTGGCAATCAAATTGGCCGCCATTGATCCGGTAGTGATAGTGTTTGGTGAAAAGGTAGATGGCTACCTCCACATAGAGCAACTGATCAAACCGACAGGAAGGGAACATGAGTTTATGTGAGTACTGACTCGAATAATAAATTATCTCTATTAATGGAATTATTTTCACGTTATTTTTTTTATTTAACAGTCCTGTACATTTAGATGACGCCTCGTCAAAGTTAGCCATTATAATTTGCTCTTCCGGAACAACTGGGCGCTCGAAAGGTGTTTGCTTATCTCACTCGATATGCATCGCCAGCATGGCATCAATGCTTGACTATGAACCGACCGACATAACACTTGCCTTTAGTTCACTGTACTGGTTGTCGGGCCTTGCTTTTCTTATCCTTGGTACGGTTAGTGGGGCGACGCGTATCATCGTGCGACAACCGTTTGAGCCTGCATTGGCTCTGAGTATCATTGAACGGTATCGTGTCAGTGCCGCTTTCTTTCCTCCTGCCAACGCAGTCGCTTTGCTGAAACATCCACGGATGGCGACCACGGATCTATCCAGTATTCGATTATGGCTTTCCGGAGGTGCTATGGTTTCTACTGAAATGAAACGGTCATTCGAAGCTCTTACGCCTACCGCTAGTTTCATCATTGGTTATGGAATGTCAGAAGTGGGAGGACTGGTTGCTTTATCCGATGATGATAGCTACAAAGATGGGAGCACTGGATATCTCAGGGCATCATGTCAGGCAAAAGTGGTTGATAATGCAGGAAACGTTCTGGATATTGGCCAGGAGGGGGAAATTTTGGTCAAACTGGACTACATTTTCTCAGGCTATTATGGAAACACAAAAGCTACGGCAGAGATGTTAGATGATGCTGGATGGTTGCATACCGGAGACATTGGCCGATTTGACGAAGATGGGATCTTATTCATACTAGACCGTAAGAAAGATATCATCAAGTATAACAATTATCAAATTTCGCCAAGTGAGATAGAAAGATTTATACAGCAAATACCCGGAGTAGCCAATGTATCTGTGGCAGGAGTTCCAGTGCCCGGCAATGAACTTCCAGCAGCCTTGGTCGTTAAAACGTCTACGGCTCGCATTACAGAGGATGATATTCACCAAACTGTGGAGCGCAATCTTAGCAATTATAAACAATTGCGGGGTGGAGTGTACTTCACCGAGGCTTTACCGATGACACCTTCCGGAAAAGTGGTGCGTCGAAAGTGCTTAGACATCATGGTTCAATTGTACAATAATGTTAACGCATTGAAGTGAATGTGTAACGGTCTACGCCGTATTTCATTTTCTTGAAAATTTATTTAATTTAATTGTTTTAATTTTTTTTATCATATAAAAAATGTGAATGTGAAATGTTTATCAAATGTATTTATAATATTGTTTTAAGTTTTATGATATGCGATTGAAAATAAAAGTCTTTGTACAAACCCAAATTCAAATAGGCAGATGTTACTTTTACTCGCCCGAACCTGAATCTACTTCAAATACTAGTACTCGAACCCATCCTCAACCTGAAACTATCATATTATTAGATAATAATACAAAAATGAAAACCACGTGATTGCAAGCTTTTCTGCAATTACGAGTAAGTTTGTCTCATCGAAAACACTATCCAAGTATAAGTCCACTATTTTTTAGTGCAACAGTTCTTTTTATTTCTCGGTTAATTTTTCAAAAGGGCGTATAAGCAAGTGACAGTTTCTCTTTAATCACTCTCTCTTTCGATTATTGTGATGTGATTCAAAAGATTTTCTTTGATATCACTATTCTGTTTGAAAGTCGAAAGTTTCGGGTATCATTTCATGCAAAGAGTTGAGTGATAAACGTGGAAACCGCTTGGTAATTAATAGAAGATAAAGTAAACAAAGAGAAACTGTCACTTACTTATACGTCCTTTTGACAAATTAACCGAGATTTTTATTCGTTCAGAAACACATTTGTCGCCTTGAAAATAAGTCTTTTTTAACATTCAGTAAAAAAACATCGCTTTAATAATAATTAAAGAATCGATAACGATTTTTATAAAAAGGGAAAATATATCCCTTTAAGCGTTAAGGGGTTAAACGGTGTTCATCCAGCTCATTTCGTGAGGTTATTGTGTGTTTTCCGAGTTCCTGGGGGTGAGGGGCTTCATTCGCACCGGTTTTTCTGGGCGGCTAATCAATCCTTGGAATATTTTTTTGTTCATTAGATCGATCCCTTTAGAGATGGAGTTGATGAAACTTTTAATTTTTTGCTCACTAAACCAACGAAATCAAGTTTTGCCTCAGGCATAAGTATTCCTCAGTACGCCACTGATTCCATCTCTAGCAATTATCATACAATAATAAGAAGACACCTTTTACAAACATCTATAGTGAACAATAACAGGTTTTCCTGTGACATTTTGAGCAGTTCATGAGTCAGAGTTACCGTTCACGACTGCATTATTTAAGCTTCTGCAGACATTCAATTATCGGCTTGGAAATAAAGATTGATTTGGAAGCTCCTGATTATGTGGCCTTCTACGACATAAAAAAAAGGAAATAAAAAGAGTTTATCTGTTTAGTGGATTAATACGGGCCCTCTGTCACGACATCATCTTGATAAGATCAAAATCGGAATTGATTGCAACGTAAACGAACAATCAGTAATGCAATTGTTTTACGGTTTACCTTGTTTTTGTGCACGAAAATCAGTGAATTTTGGGTCGACTCTCTCACAATAACTTGTCGGTTTACCTATAATACAGCAGATATTGTGTTGTCACATCAAGTGGAAGGAATTTTCACTATTTGAGAGTAGCGATGAGTATCAAAACATCGCAGTGTTTGGGGCTCAAAACGCGAGGGGCTCAACGTAATCGGTGTACTTTCAAATGGCTGGTGCTAACATACCGGTGTCAGATGGCTGATTGATACCATCGGGAATAGTTTTTAAACTTTCTAATTATAAGGTGAGCTATCGTATTCTCCCATATGTTGCAATCTTATTCTCCCATATGTTGCAACCGTTGCAACCGTTGCAACTCATCAGCGGTGCTGTCAGTGAGATCCATTTATCTACACTTGTAAATTTTGACTGTTAGCTTCCTAAGGCTGTGAACCATTTCGTGGTTAATTTTAACTTTTGGTTGAAATCTTGCACTCGAGTGGTTATTTTGATGTTGTCAAAAATAATCCTACTTGAAAGCATGGTTATTTTTGACAGATCGATGGTTATTTTCCGACACTTGCAAAAAAAAATACTAACTTCAATTCTTTAGTCAAAATTATTTCCAGTGCAGAATAAACCCAAATAACTTTCTATCCGTCAAACTTTGAAATGGGCCGCAGTTTTAGTTAAATTTAACTACTCGAAACAAAATAACCACTCAAATGTCAGATTTTAACCAAAAGTTAAAATTAACCGTGAAATGGTTCACAGCCTAAAAGAGCAATGGATTTATCATTCAGGGGTTAGCCAAATTTTGTGCTAGGGCACATAACCGATTTTGATATGTTTACGTTTCGTCTTTGACTCATCAGTGCATAGCAGTTCAAATTGAACTGGATTTATGTTTTTTTTTTGTTTCTCAGAAAAAACCTATGGTAATTGACTTGTTACACTAAAAATCAAGGTAATTGACTTGTTACACTGAAAATCTATTTTTTGAGGAGAAATCACTCATTGACGAGCTCTTCTATAAGCTACTCAAAATCAGATCGTTATCTACTCAAACTTTGACTTGATTCAAATATATTATATATCAATATGGATCACTTTAACAAATCCAAAACAAATCGAAAAAGACATCACAGTAACATCATCTCGTGACGGAAAAGGCTATTAGTTCGGTCATGTTTAGCAGTTTGCGTTTAGCGTGAACCCAGAACTTAGACTTTGCCGTAGATTCGTAATGTATATAGGACTGGTTCTACGATCCTACTGACATTACGAATATATCCAAGTCAGGGTTCGAACAAACGACATTTGGCTTGAGAAAACAGCGTCTTATACTCTAAAAAGCCAACCCAAGTCGTCGCTTTAATATAACGTAAATATTAACTTTCGTTTGTTTCAATTATAGAGTTTTTACTTTTCTTTACGTTTCGTCTTAGACTCGTCAGTGCAGAGCAGTTCAAATTGAACTGCTTATTGCAAACTTAAACAGTTCAACTTGAACCGCTAAGCAGACGTAAAGTTAATGCTATTTGCAAAACACTTATATATTTGGTACCGAAGTACCACGTCTTTCCTGACGTGCCGAATGAAAACGTTGTTTTCGGCTTATTCTGGCCGATGCAGGTATGGTCATTTAGGGGTTAGCCTATGTTCGTGCTTAGGGTTGTTGAACTTAGGGTGCAAGTTGAACTGTTTAAGTTTGCAATAAGCAGTTCAATTTGAACTGCTCTGCACTGACGAGTCTAAGACGAAACGCAAAGAAAAGTAAAAACGGTTATGTGCCCTAAGCACAAACATAGGCTAACCCCTAAATGACCATACCTGCATCGGCCAGAATAAGCCGAAAACAACGTTTTCGTTCGGCACGTCAGGAAAGACGTGGTACTTCGGTACCAAATATATAAGTGTTTTGCAAATAGCATTAACTTTACGTCTGCTTAGCGGTTCAAGTTGAACTGTTTAAGTTTGCAATAAGCAGTTCAATTTGAACTGCTCTGCACTGACGAGTCTAAGACGAAACGTAAAGAAAAGTAAAAACGGTTATGTGCCCTAAGCACAAACATAGGCTAACCCCTAAATGATCAATTATAGAGGTTTCAACCTTTTTGTTCTCAATTGCTTTTTAACTTTTCAATTTGTGCCTACTTTGAACCTTAATATTGTTTTTCATAAACCAGAAGTTGTTGACTAGGAGCCATGAGAAACAGTCCTGTAATTACTAGCAAGTTACTTAATATTTAATGATAGTACAAGGGCAGTAATGATGAAATCATCATACAAATTAGTAATGACTACCTGGCACCGGACTCCCATGCATCAGTAGAATAGCAGGCAAGTGTTTGATAACGCTTTATATAGGGTGATTTACTGAGAGATGAAAAATTGATACTGTGGAAAATTACACTCTATTTAACAAGTGGGTGAATGGGAAAAATAAATTCTGAATATCACTGTCGCCTTGTTACGCACGTGCATCATGCGGTGCACTCGTATTGACAAAAGATTTTAACGTATCACATATGTTAATGACAACAAAAAAATATACACAATTAAACACACATTGTACTTGAATCAGATGGATCGTCGCACGACCGATATAATTCTCGCATCGTCAGCTACAATTTCAAAAAAGCCGACTACAATAGTATCATTGTTTTTCTTTCTAACTTGACCTGGAGTGAAATTCTTGACAACGACGATGTTAATCTTGCGACTCAATCCTTTTCTAACGTTATGACGTATGCAATCGATCAATACGTTCCTAAGCGAATTATTCAGCCCTCCAAACAGGCTCCGTGGCAAACCGCAGAGCTAATACGTTTGAAAAGTTAAAAAAGGACCGCATTGAAGAAATACTCGAAGAATGGCGGCTTAGTGTTTCGACAAAATTACACGCAAATAAATAAAGTATACAAAAAGACAGCCAAGCGTTGCTACTCTAACTATTTGCGCAATGTGCAAAGGAGGCTAAAGTCTGATCCAAAATCATTTTGGAAACATGTAAATGAGCTAAGAAAGGAATCGGACCTACCCTCGACAATGTTTTACGAACAACAAACTGGTTCCTGCACGCAAGAGATAAGCGATATGTTTAGGAAAAAATTTTCCAGCGTTTTTTCTAGAGAGACCTTAAGCCCGTACCAATATCGACATCGACACTGTACTAACGGCAATCGTAAAACTTAAACCTTCACACTCGCCTGGACCCGACGGTATTCCGGCAGTTGTCTTGAAAAGATGTTCAAGTGCAATAGTAACTCCTTTATGCCAACTGTTTCAACTATCACTCACGACCGGAGTCTTTCCCGTTATGTGGAAATCTTCCTACATGTTTCCAGTTCACAAAAAAGGAGACAAAAAGAACATTGACAATTATCGTGGAATTACTGCCCTAAGCGCCATACCTAAATTGTTCGAATTAGTAGTTCTTAAACCAATTTTCGACCACTGTAAACAATACATCGCGGAAACTCAACACGGATTCATGCCGAAACGCTCCACTGCTACTAATCTCTTATCTTTTACGACGTACATAATGGATGCTATGTCTAATGGCTTCCAAACGGATGCTATTTACACGGATATCTCCGCAGCTTTTGATAAAATCAATCACGCTATCACGATCGCCAAACTGGATAGGCTGGGCTTCGGTTCCAGTATTCTTCGATGGATGCAATCGTATCTCTGCAATCGACGGCTGGCGGTCAAAATCAATGACAGCCTATCGCAGGAGTTCTTTGCTTTTTCCGGAATACCTCAAGGAAGCCATCTCGGTCCACTGATTTTCCTCCTTTATTTCAACGATGTAAATTACTCACTAGAAGGCCCACGACTATCTTTTGCTGATGACTTAAAGTTATACCAAAATAATCAAGAGTGCAGAGGATGCTTCATACCTTCAGCGTCAACTGACCATTTTTTCAAGGTGGTGCGAGATCAACCGAATGGCTTTAAACATTAGCAAATGCTCCATTATCACGTTCACTCGTAAGAAAGACCCTTTGCGGTTTGATTATTGCCTCCATGATGCTGCGATTGAAAGAGTTACTTGTGTCAAAGATCTTGGAGTTTATCTAGACGAACAAATGAATTACAAGCAGCATATTGGTTACATAGTTACGAAGGCTTCTCGTTGTTTGGGATTTGTTATGAGAATTGCTAAGCCGACGACACGACCAGGCACTCCGAAGAAAAATCAGCATTAAAACTGTTCGCTAATGATTCACCGCCAGTTACCACAAATCTAGCGACCCCTTGTAAATGAGAAAAAAAAATTTCTCGAGCAACACTGTTTAAGTTGCTATGGACTAGTTACCAAGGAACCCCAAAACAAATAAACATGTTTTGAAAGCGGTGGAATAGTTCTATTAGTGTTAAACTTTGTCCAAATTAAGCAGAAATGAATTTAAATGAACTCGATTTTCGGAATTTAATCGAAACTATGGATGAAACCAACGAACGAGGACAATGATCTGCTGCCAGCGATTCATCCGTACACTTCAACTGCTAGCTTTTCTGGGCAGTAGGATTCGGTGTAATATGCCGGTGTCAAAATTGTTTTGTGTCGATTGATTGCGCAGCAGTGGAAACATTATTTCACCTTGTTGGCCACTATTCGAGGATTACTAGTGGAATTCCATAAAGAAATCATTTTACCGTACGTTATGCAGGTACCGTAGAGCCGACGACACGACCAGACACTCCGAAGCAAAATTGGAATAAAAAGTGTTCGTGAGCGATTTACCGCCAGTTATCGAATATTGAAAGACCCCTAGGTAATAATAAAAATATATTTTACAAGCATCACTGCTGTGGTTGCTACGAAATAGTCGCCATGCACGGCATAATAAACAAACAGGTAATACTTTAAAAGATGTATTATAAGTAAAACACTTTAACATATATCAAGTTAGGCTAAAATATATTCATTGTAGGAATGTACCAGTTATTATGGAGATAACACTATGAGGATGTGATGGTGATCTATCAAAATGGAACATATCCGCCTATATTTACCACTGAATTTTTCTGAAACATTTTCTACGTATCTTTCAACAATATTTGAATGATAGGATAATGTCCCTGTCAAGCCGCCCACTGACTGTCTCTGCTTCTACAGGCGTTTAAAAAGAGATTCATTATAAGAATCAAGCACCATCTGCCTAATGATAATCGGTAGCAAAACAAATTTTCTCACGACCAACAAAGCACGCTCAAGAACTATTTACTTACAACACGACTTGCTGTAATACGAGCACAATAAATATAGATTTCATCATTCTACATTTTTATTTATTCCGGACGTTTGAAATATGATTTACTAATAAACCGGTAAATGTTAGCGCAGATTAAAGTTGATTGAAATTGTAATCACAGCATGTTTCACCGGTACCTTAATCATTTATTTATTGTTGCATTTTTATATAAATTAAATATTGGTGAAGTCATTTGAAATTCGTGAAATCTGATTAAAAATGTACAAGAATTTGGATCGAAAAACATTCGAAATATAAATAATTTAAGCTGTTTTAGTACATTTGCATTAAAAGTAAAAAAAATAACGATCGGGACTTTTCACCGAATTTCGAAATTGCAGCACATCACCAACATTCGGGGTCATACACGTTCATCTGAGTGCCTCAATGGGTTGCAGACCATTCTGGTCTCACGATGAAATTTTCTTCACTCTAGCTAGTCCGCTAGCTGTGAAAAGATAAACAATGGTAACTAGGGTTACTGTAACTGTTATTTCGAAAACAACAATTTCTCAGACCGCGTTGCCAATTTCAAACATTTTTCATAAGATCTCATTTTGACATTACCAGTTACTGAGGGGTAGCTCGATTTACGATACAGTTTTAAAAGCGAGTGGCAGGTCGTGTCGTCGGCTAAGCGCTTCACAGATATATACAGTTTAAAGTCGCTCTACTGCTCACTTGTTCGCTCAACACTCGAATACTGCTCGGTGATATGGAACCCTCACTATGTTAATGGTGTTCTCAGAATTGAGTCAATCCAACGACGTTTCGTTCGTTTCGCTCTTCGCAAATTGCCGTGGACCAACCCTCATCAGCTGCCGAGCTACGAAAGCCGTGGAATGCTTATCGGGCTCGATACTTTGCAAGTGCGTCGTGACCTGTTCCGTGCAATGCTGATTGCCGATGTCTTGACGAACAATATCGATTGCCCAGCACTTCTTAGTCAAATCAACCTCAACGTTCGTTCCAGAGCTCTCCGCAACAACAACCTCCTCAGATTGCCTCTACGTCGTACTAACTACGGAATCAACGGTGCCGTCATTGGATTGCAACGAACCTTCAACGGTGTTTCGACGGGATTCGATTTTCATTTTTCCCGCAGCCGAATAAGCGAAAATTTTTTAAATATACTTAGAAACAATCATTAGGACTTAAATTTGTCTGTTGATTAAATAAATAAATAAATGCTAAATAAATGCTAATAAACACGGGCTTTTTAATATAGCAAGATAAGATAATTGCAATCTTGTACTAAGATAATCTGATAATTCATAATCAGATGATTTTATAATAATAAAACTTTGGGAGTGTTCAAAGACAAGCAATTGTCTTTAAAAAGACTGTTTATGTTACATGTAGCCTAGAATAACACTGAACATGTTGAAAAAGGATGATTCCCCGGTGAACGAAAAAAAATCGTTAAAGCCGGAGGTAAGTAAATGATAGAGCTAGAACATTTATATTGTCATTTAGGGGTTTTGGTACCTCATGGGTACCGGTTTGTGCAAAAGTACACATGACTGATTTCAATTTTTTTTTACGTTTCGCCTTCGGCTCATCAGTGCAATTAGCAGATTATGTTGATCTGCTAATGCCACGTCACGGATCAACATAATCCGCTAAGCAGACGTAAAGTACTTGCTATTTACAAGTCACTTTATTTACACCGATGTGTTGTTTATATTGTTCTTCTTACATTGTCCATGATTTCATACTTATTTGGGCCAAACATTCGACCATTACAAGTACTTGAATTAACATTTCAGGACAGTAACAATATGTTGATTGCATTTATTATATTTCGCACGTTACATATTACAAAAAAAATCGTTCCTCTTTTGCTACTTTGTCGATTTGGGTAACGGAATATGCTCTCTGTCACTTTCTCGAAGTACACCCGGAGGTAAAAATCCTAGAAGATTAGTCACATGCTCCTTTAGCAATTTTATACGCTCTTCTTCGATGATATTTTGCCGGCGATTCACTTCCTCTTCGAACATGATTTGTTGTTCCAGCATCTGCTTTACCTCGTCTGTTCGACGACGTCGGCGGTCTTCAAGCAATCCCTCTATTGCTCGACGATGCTCTGATATTTTCAATCGTCTTTTCGCTGCTGTCATCTGATCTATTCGATCTCGTTCGGCCCATTGCCGTAACTGGTCTTCCTTAAACTTTCGATCTTCATCGGCTTCACGTTCTCGACGAGACTGAATGTCTACTATCTGACGTTCCAAACCCAGTCTTGCCTCAATTCGTCGACGTAATTGTTGCTCAAGATCTTGCTGGATTCTGTTCTCTTGACGTTCTTCCATTTCAGCAGCATACATATCTAGTAGTAAACCCTCGCGCTTGCGGGCCTCATCCTAAAAATAGTAAATGTACGTAGTATATCGCATGCTAAATGCCGAGTTTTGTATGGAATATTATTCCACACAAACGACAAAAATTGTACTCACAAACTCTGCTTGTAGTTCAGAAACCATTTTCTCGTTCAAACGTTCTCTAGATTGAATACTTAGCAATTTACGCCTGTTCATTTCTTGCTGCTCTGCTTCTTGTTTTTCTAAGTAGACACGAATGCGATCATTTTCTTCTGCCATTGCAATCTTTTGTCGTTCCTGCCAGATTGCTTTAGCTTCTTGGAAATATTCCATTTCTTTGCGAGTACGTTTCTGCATTTCAAATTTCCGTTGAATTTCTTCAAATTGTTCTTCTTGAATGCGTTTACATATTTCATCGAAATAAATCTTATCTTGCAGAAATTCTTCGTACATAATTTGTTTTTGCCGGTGCAAAGCATGCATCTGGTTTAACAGAACCTGTCGCAGTTCCTGTTTGCGTTTCCATTCATCCTCTTGACATTGCCGAACATAGTCCACATTTTCAAGTCGAAGTCGTTCCAATTCTTCTTGCTCTTTCCGAGCGACTAACTGTTCCTCTAGTCTTTTGGCTTCCAATTCTGCCTTTTGTGCAGCAATTCCTTTTGCTACGTAAGCAGCTCGTAGCTTGGATTCTAATTCCCTTAGCTCTTGATTGGAGTCGCGTAGTTGTTGACGAAGTTTTTCTTCGTTGATTTTTCGTCGATTAGTTTCATATAGTTCGATGGCGAGCTTTTGTTCTTCCTAATTAAAATTGAACCAGAATTACTCACAACAGTCAACTATTTTTGAGCATCTTTCTCAAAGCACTCAAATAATCTAAAGTGCCAAGAAAGGATTTTAATGAATTTATTCCTACTCTAATCAGATACGACATATGGACTAATCAAAATGTTTAATATGAAATGCGTATTTGTTCAGAATAAGAGAGATCAACGATAGAGTAAGACTAAATTTTTGCTTAGTAAGCTGTACTCATACCTCAATTTGTTTTTGGCGGTTTGCCTCCTTTTCTGCTGTATCTTGCCGATGAGCCTCCAGATCTTTTTCGCGTCGTATGGCAGTTTGTTGCCGCTTTTGTAAATTAAGTTCACTATTCCGCTGGATTTGTTGTAGATCTTTATGATAACTCTCATGCTGTTTGATACTTTGTACATCCCGACAAAGAGCAGTGTGTCGTAGCTGTCTTCGCTTATCCGGTGTAGGAAACTATGATTTAGGTTAGTTTTTTTTCGGTAATTTGATGCTTCACTAATACTTACCATCGATCAAAAAGGCCTATCCGTTTACTTAAAAATGTTTACAATTTTTTTTCGTTTTTGATGTCTATATGGACGGCTAAGACCGCTCAATATATTTAGATATGTTTATATACCGGTAGCTATGGAAACAAAACATTTCAACCACGAGCATGTAGTAGATAAGGTGATCACTTTTTACAAAATAAGGCACAAGTTGCAATACGAAAAAAAGCTTGTTGAGCTTGTTTAGGTTTTATCAGTCTAACGAGAAAAACAGATTGAAAAAAGTCTGACAAATGAAATGTAAAACAACGAAAAAGTTACTCTAGTAACGGGACTCGAACACGTTGCTTTCTTCGAACCGGAGGAATTGTTTTACCAAATAAACTAATCTGCATGAGATACACAGAAATAAAAAATTAAAATGTTCGAGAGCCGCGCAGTTCACTTATAGCAGACCCTGCTAGCTTAGAGAGAGAAATCAGTCTTCTTTGTTTTTTATATAAAATACGTCTGTTGATCATTTTCATCAATATGCATTCCCGATTTAGTAATAGTGATCAACCCCTCGTTATACACTAGGACGATTCACGATGGAAAATATACAGGTGGCGAGATTGTTCTATGTGTGAGTGCAGTTGTCATATCGAAAAAATAGGAAGATGTGCAGAAAAATGTAAAGATTGGCCGTTGCAGTATTATTCATCGAATCACGTCCAATTGTAATCACCAAGCGCAAAGCTTTATTTAAAATTTATCATGACGGGAATGCATGATAACTTATACTATTAAACTACATTCCCAAAAACACCACACAGTAACTCGGCAATAGAATTTTGAGTCGTGTTTCGTTCCGATGTTTACATGCATCGATTCCGCCGTCATACTCAAATTCGTGCCAAAATTACACACTTTCAGAAACAGCTTATCACACCACCGGTTCTTCGTGATGTCGATTCAGTACTGCCCGAATAAAAAATATTGTAGACAAACAATACGATTTGCTGTTCCAAAACCTTCCACAATTTTGCTTTGACCATTGAAAACTATTTTAATGTATTGTTATACACTATTCAATTAATTGTGAACATGCTTTTTACAATAGAATGTATAGGTTGTTAAATATCGTAACAATTCAAATCATAAAATTTTCTCATATTTTCTTGGAAAACAATCAAATGTACAGTTGGCATATTGTTTGAAACACCACGTGTACAATAAATTCAATTGTGAATCGTAGAAACAATATATTGAATCGTTGGAAATGGAAAAAATCTTGTCAAGAAACAAAAAAAAAAGTATTTTAACCCATAGATCTAATTGTGAATCAATTGTTTATGCTGTGAAATCAATGTTTAATTTTTTAATAGTTTACATCGATTCGGAGCAATTTTTTTCGGATGATTTTTCAAATTTATAAGCGACAGTTTCTCCGCTTCCTATTTTATTGATTGAACTAAGTTAATAAAATTAAAAAGCGTTTTCCACTCAACCGTATTAAATGATTCCCGGAACTCTGGACTTTTGATAAGTATTGTAGAATTCATGAAAATCTTTTCAATCGGGTTACAATAATCGAGTCGTTTGCTTATATGGCTATTTGAAAAATTAACGGAAAATTTGTTTTGATTTTACAGCATAAACAATTGATTCACAATTAGATCTATGGGTTACAATAAATTGCATTGTATCTTGACAAGATTTTTTATGAGAAAATTTTATGATTCGAATTGTTACGATATCTAGCAACTTATACATTCTATTGTAAAAAGCATGTTCACAATTAATTGAATAGTCTATAGCAATACATTAAAATATTTTTCAATCGGCAAAGTAAAATTGTGGAAGGTTTTGTAACAACAAATCATATTGTTTTTCTACAATATTTTTTATTCGGGATATTCGAAGATATGAGAATATTTCAGTTTCTTGGAAAACTGTATAAGTCTATGATATGGGAGAGTCGGAAAAATAAATAATTGATATTTTTTAAACAGTTTTGTTTTGCATTGTATTTTTCCATCCTGGGTACGATGATGCGTACTAACAATTTCAAATACGAACACAATGATGGTTTGTTCGTATTCGTCTTTTCTTACCTCTCTACAGTACATAAATATAGCATACAATTAGCTTTGTATGACTTAACGAAGAATTGTGAAAAATCTCAGGAAAATGCCAAAGAGTGGGACTGTGACCTATCTACAGAGGATTTTGTTCTTCCGTTTCCAATGATGATGATGACGATGATAGGGTTGTTATTAAAGACTGTGCTTTAGCATTTGCCGGATGCTTGGTGATTTTCTTACTAGTTTGAGAATTGTTTGTTCGTTTGTAGTTTGGTGCTGGTGGTGTTTGATTCAAAGCAGTATCTGTAAGAAATGGAGAAAATATTGCCGATAGAAATTGCAATGATTTCAACACAATATTGAGAAAACAAATTAGGAGAAAAACAAGGACGAAAGATATAAAATAACAAACCTCCGGTTGAAGATGGTGAAATTAAATGCTATTTAGGTCTCAAGATACGACGAATACAACAAAAATTGAACTCAAACCATCGAAAAGTTGTTGTGGTCTAGAAGAAAAAATAACAAAATTATAAAAAATGCTACCGGAAGGAGAACGGTGAGTAGTATATGCGACTGCACATTGAGCTAGATCAAAATTATAGGGTAAGACACTAGCACATATTATATCGATTTCAATTGGTTCTTTTCGGCAAGTATTAATTGGGAAAGTGAAAGATATGAAATGGAAGAATGGGTAGGTATTGTAGATTGAATCAATTATAAATTTAAAACAGAAGATCTAGACTAGGCAGGCTGACCAGTTGAAATTGCATATTGAACCAAATGCAGTCTACCGCCAATCGTAAAACGCTTTACAATATTTCTAACTCACCCTCCTGTCCGGCATGGACAGTCATACCGCCGTGGGTGCTGCTGTGCACGTAGGTATTCGCGGCTACCTGGCCGGGTGATCCCGGTGCCGATTGCATCATGAGGTCGTTCAATGGTGAACCTTCGCGGCTTTCAGGATCCATCGGAGTAGGCGAAACCGGAGCAGACTTCGGCATCCCGTACGGCGTTCGGAAGCACTGGCTACCTCGTTGCCGTCTCTTGCGGTAGCTTTGATCTACCAGCTTTAGTTCGCTGTTGGGATCAATGCGCCAGAAGCTACCTTTTCCCGGTTCATCCTGCAACCGGGGAACTTTGATGAAGTACCTAGAAGAAAAGAAAATGACAGACAAAGGTTAACGAGGGAAGCATTTCGTTACATTATTATAAATACAACAAGATGTGAATTGCCATGCCATTCATTCGAAGCGCGTTTTTTTCGGAACCGCTTGCCCGAATCTATTTGTAAGATATCAAATAGAGAAAACCACGATCCTCTAAAATGCATGAATTTTTTTTCAAACTTTATTTTTAATAAAAACAACCAGATATAACCCTTTTTTTTGAATATCGGTACCAGCATGTGATTAGGGCTTATCGTATGACAGGTCCTTGTTACAAAATATAATGCTCATTGCTCGACTCTACAATTTCCATGTAAACAATAATCGATACGATCTCGTAGATGGAAATCAATTTACGAAATTAAATACAATATGCATGAATTCGATGATTGAAACTTGAGTAACGATAAATTTATTGTAATTTTTGAAAAAATCTGTAGTCCGAATTTTTGCAGGGGCTCCGGAAGGATGAAGATTCAAAATTGTTTTTGTCGTGAATACGACTTACTTTACTATAGGGTGCCTTTTCAAAATTTGCCCTAAGGGAGAATGATAAGTTTTTGATCGTGAATACATCTTGTATCTAAGGTATCAATATTTGTATCGTATCGATGATTGTGTACATCGACTCGGTTTTGATGCAAACGTCGTTCAATGGATATAATTATATCTCAACCATTGACGTCTTACTATCAAAATTGACGATGGTGTTCTTCGTAAACGTCTGGAATTTAACAGGAGAATCATCATGCCTCTTTTAATTTTCTTACTGTACTTCAACGATTTATTTATTTATTCAAAATCAACAAACACAATTAGGTCCTAATGATAATTCCTGAAAATATTAGGAAAATTTGTACGTATTCGGCTTCGTGATACATTAAAATCATACCCAGATGAAACAAGGTTGAACGATCTCTGTAAACCACTAACAGAACCGTTTGCGCCATAGTTGGTGCGTCGTATAGGAAATCGAAGAAAAGTACTGTTGCGGAGAGCTCTGGGTCGCACATTAATATTAACATAATTGAGTAAAACGGGACAGTCGATTCTACCGTTGATCAAAGCGCGTTATATAAAAAAATCCCGTCGCACTTGTAATGTGTCGAGATCGATTAATAACCCGCGACTTTCATAACTAACGGCAATCGTCGAAGAGCGAAGCGAACAAATCTGCATTGTATTGCCTCAATTCTATGCAGCAGTGAAGAGTAAGTATTCGACACGGAATGGTATTTTTCCCTCGTGAACGTAATGGCCGCGCACTTATCGGGATTTACAATCATACGGTTAACTTTACATCATTCTGCGAATAATTACAATTGCCGCTGGAGAAAGGCTGCGTGTTCTAAGTTGCGAGTGATGTGGTAGATCTTGACGTCATTAGCAAACGCTAAGCGAGGACCTTCCAGAGCAAAATTGACATCATTGATATACAGTAAAAATATTAACGGTCCGAGATGACTTCCCTGTGATAATATTAACTGCTAAATGACGATTCCTGAGATATGACTGTAACCAACGAAGCATGTTCAAACTGAATTTATGTCAGTCCAAATTAGTAATCGTAATGTCGCGGTTGATTATATCGAAAGCGGAGGAAAGATTTGTATAAATAACGTGTAGAACGTTAGACATTGCATCAATCACATATAAAACGATTTATAGAGCACAAAAGAAAGCTTTCCATAAATTGGAGAAAACTTCGGTAGCGAGTGACATTCGAAATAATTTGCAGAGGGGAGCGAATGTTCCACGCGAACACTTTTTTAGAATAACTGCCGGTATTCCGTCAGGGCCTGGAGAAGTTGACGCTTTCATTCATTCCCCCCATTGCCGTCCGTATTGAGTTTTCGTTAATATTGATGCAGTTCAATGAGTTATTAGACACGAGAACATTAAGTGCTGCAGCTGATGTGTACGAATCAGTACGATCTCCAAAGTTCATGGACGAGGGCAACCCTGCTCAATCACATGTTTCCAGAAATACCTTGGATTTGATCTCAGTTTTCGTTGTACGTTGTTCAAGTAGTTGGCATGGCAGCGCTTGACGGTTTTCTTGTATAGCTGATTTATCTGCACGTAGTGATTACACAGGGAAAATCCGCCATGTTTAGAGTATCTCTTTAGAACGGCTCTTTTGGTCGTTTTCAAATGTCTCACATCGGCGGTCAGCCATGGTGGATGCCGAATCTGGCTCATTACATTTGAAAACGTCTGCACAGCAGCATTGAACTTCATTCCAGTCAATTTGCGTCAAGAAGTTGGTGTAGTCGGTTCTAGTAAAATTATAGCAGATGATGCCCGTTGGACTGCAGGCGTTCTGTAAGCGATTCGAATCGAGCACGATATGTGATGAAGGATGATGACAAACAGAATTCACCAGAGGGAGCGGTGAAGCACTAATCTTTGGTTTACCGAGCAAGAATCATCTGCGTTCTGCCGTTCTGCCTAAATTAAGATCCCATAGGTAATGACAATTCAAGGCAATTTTCAGTCCCAAAGAATGATTTGAATTTTCTCCATTTTTTACCAAAAGCATCGGAGTATTCGAAATGAAAGTTGAAAAAACTTTGCACCGTTACTAACACTAAAATGAAATTATTGATGTGGAACACATTTTCATACTTGTATGGGTGTAGTTTCGAATCAACGATGAAAACTTTGAACCTGTCTCCATATGGAGCCGGGATAGGGATGCCAAGTATTAAAAATAAAAATCTGAATATTTCGAAAATTAAGACTGACTTAATCAGGCGCTCTATAAAGAGGTGGAATTTAATTTCACTTAAACATCACCCTAATTGCTCCTGACGCAAAGTCTTCATTAATGTATAAGAAAAGTGTTGGGAATTACCCTGCGTTCTTCGAATTTTTATGTATTAGGTGCTGATGAATACTAACATCGGCCAAGCAATCATTTTACTCATATTATACTATTAAAATAATTACAGGGTTTTGTAGCAGAAACGACTGATGAATGAAAGAAGGAATCATATTATACGTAGATTACTTCCATTGCTTTGTAAAACAACTCTAGTTTAAATGTTTATTATATTGAATAGCGTATGAGTTATTGTAAAGAAGTCTTTCTAATATTTCTTATACTTTCGTTGTGTTTTATCATATTTGATATTGAACTTATAACTGTTGATATCGTGCTTTGTAAGGGCACAGTTTGAGTTTCAGCGAACCATTGTTATTCGTATTCACGTCAATCCGGTTCTGTTTCTGACATTACCCTCCCGCCTTTTTTCGGTCAGCCTAGAAACAATTGCTGATCGGAAAAGGCGGGTGGGTAATGTCAGAGATAAATGTGTTGGTGTGTTGTCTCAAATTCAATATAATAATGATTTTACTTCAAATCATGTTGTCGTTTTCTCGAACTTGTGCATAATTTTTCGTTGAAAATATATAATTTTCGAAATAGAGTAAGTATATTTCACAAATAAAACTTTAAACGATGGGGTCTGTGAAAAACTATTATTGTTTCAAAGGAGTCCTCGAAAAAAAATTGAGAATCATTGCAATAGATTATTATAAGTTGCTCGCATAAGGTTCCAAACTCCCGAACAATATTCGAAAGTATAACGAACAAGCGAACAATAAACATATTTCTACCATCGATTTTTTAAAAAAAATTTTTCCAGATGACATTAAATCTCGACGTTTCATGCATTTCTTAGACATCTTACGATTCTCCTTACTTAGACTCCAAGGGGCATAGGGACTTTTTCGAGGTGCTAAAGCTTTCGAGCACTGCCGGTTTGTGAAATACAATTTATTTGTTCCCTAATGGTAATTTTTCTAACTATTGTATATCATAGAACAGAAAGAGTTGCCGACCCATGTGTTGGGTTGTTTGGAATTAAAACTGAATAGTAACCAACAAAGAGTTGATTATGAAGTTATCGGTCATTACGGTTACTTTGTAATGCACCTTTCTAAAAATGTATTTTCTGATTAGGGCATTGAAATTATATATTCTTTAGCTATGGAAGATTCCATGAATGGTTTCTATTTCGATTCCCCATTCTTTGATGACGTGAAAAGAACGAAAAGTTCAAAGTTCGCCTCAATTAGTCGTAGAATAAACTTTGCGTTACAAACATTAATTGTGGTGTGTTTACTCACCTATTCAAACTCAAATTGTGTCGGATCGAGTTTTGCCAGCCCTTGTTCGCTCCATTTCTGTAGTACGGGTAGTTCTTTGAGATAAACGAGTATATGCCGGATAACGTAAGCTGTTTCTCCGGCGAAGCTGAAATCGATTGCACAATCAGTTGGGCGTAGCTGTACGGTGGTTTCTCGTTCTCCAGCGATTGCGACGTGGCTGGCGGCTGGAAATCGTTAAAGCTATGTACAGCTCCACCACTGGATGGTATACCGCTGCCCAATTCTCCACCCCCATCCGGCCCTATGCCGATTCCACTACCATGATTCACTCCATAAACTGAAAAGTCATGGTAACCTTGGCGGGGACTGGTTGGACAACTGTTGGCCGCACTAATCGTTCCCGTTGGCGACGGGTACGGACTTTTTCCGTTATCTCGGCTTCGACTACTAAGATCCATGTGTTCCATCGATGATGAACTTGGGGGCTCGGCCGGGATGGAGATTTTAAGCGGAGCATACATGTTGCCTGAGGCACCACCACCACCTCCGCTAGTGTTCGAAGTTGACTGAGCAGAACCCGGACCATTACCAAGAGATTGAACACTGGCGCTGCTGGTAGTGTAAAGTGCCCCAGATGCGTCCAACAGGTCACGCGCCTCCGAAGAGCTTTTATGGTATAAGCTTTCGAACTGTATTTTGATGTTTGTACTGGGAAAGCGTATGCTACAACTGTGAATATGAAAAAGAGTTAGAAGCTATTTCGAACCGTTATTACAAACAGCTGACATACACTTTTGGTAGCTGATACGGTTCGGCACCTTTCCGATGGAACACGTTATCGATGAAGACGCCGTTTTTGCTTAAACAGGATAAATAAAACTCCCCATCGGTATGATCGTGATGCAACAGTAGATGTTTTCTAGAAACGAAACTGTTTCTACCGACGTGGAAATCAACTTGCGCTCGCGATGAATTCCGACCGATTTCAATAAGATCCTCCGAAATAAGCAAAATATTATCCTTGCTGATGAGCCGCGCAATAAAATTACTCTGGTTTATGTTTGCCAATGAGATGGCTTGGGCGATGTGCGTGGCAGATTGCGGCTGACCTGATCCAGAGGTTGACTGACCCTGAGATGAGATGCGAGAACCGAGCGTGTCGGTGGTTCCCGACACGGTCGGCGATTGGGAGGGGGAAATCGAACGTGAAGGCGGTGTAGAAGAATGCCGGTGGAAGGACACAGGCTGCTGGTGGGTAAGCTGCTTCCGCAACTGATTCTGTTGCTGCTGCTGATAGAGCGCTTCGATAATACTCTGCTCTTGTTCTTCGATCGATTCACCATGAGTTGAAGAACCATGATTCGGTTTTCTCCTACGCTCGTCATCAGTTTCTTCATCGCTTAGATGGTCGGAACCGTTTTCGTGTTGCTGATGGTCCAACCGTGGGCGTTTGCCTTTGGACACATGCTGTTCATGCTGAATTCGGTTTTGATGGGCTTGCTGACAGAGTGCCTCAATCACACTCCTCTCCTGTTGCTCGATAGTGGGCTGATTTTCCCCGAACTGTTGATGTTCGATCACCACATTGACCGAAGGGTTCGAATCGCTCACAGGATCGTATTCGATAATTTGCTGCGTGTGAAGATGATGCGTACTGTAATCCAATCCACCGGCAACAGTAGTGCTGGGATCAACGGAAGCAGTTTCGATTACCTTCAGTGAGGTTGGCTTCGAAAGGCCAGACGATACTGCTGCGACACCAGACGCTATCGGTTGATGATGGTAGTACACCTGGAACTGATGCTGCGGCGGCGACGACGACGTCGACTGGATGGTCTCGTGCTTGATGACGTGCTGCGGGAGGTGAAAGTTATTGTTGTCGGTCATTGTAGTCACTTTTTGGTGTGGAAGTTGCTACTGGTGACGCATTTATAAACTCGACTTCAATAGTTCTGAAAGGAGAATGTAAGATTTTGTTAATCGGAAGTTGAATCAATGGTGAAAGGAGATACTTTGAATGATTTGTAACCAGAGCTAATAAAAGTCATTTTCATTAACTCAAAATAGACGAAAATTACGAGAAATTACTTTCACTCTCAGCTCAGCTTCACTATGAGAACGAAATCCATGTCCATTCAATGACATAAGCGGGACAGTAGTTTCAAAATTGTGTTTTTTCTTTCATTTACCCTTTCAGTCATTTGCAGTTTTCTGTGAAAATCCCATAGTTCGCAGTGTCAATATTCAACCGAAGTTGCGATAATCGAAAATGAAAGAAAAAGGTTTCACAATAACTTTTACCTGTTGGTGCTCGTATTTGTAGTTGTTTTGGTTTCCAAAGAGGTTCTTGGATATAATTACTTCGGTTTGTCATATTTTAGTCACTCTTTATAGCCAAGCGTCACAGATTTTCAATACATCGATGAAAGAATAACTATTGAAATTCTGCTGATGCTCCATGAAGACGTTAGTTTGGTTTCGTCATGTCATAGAGGAAAGAATGACGTTGGCAATTACTCTCTCTCATTTTTTCAATGAGAAACAAGAATGCTTCGTCTCTCTTCGTTTGTTCTGGTGTCGGTCATTTACGAATGAGACAGTAAAATATTGAAAATGAGGCTGTTCAATTGGATTCTTTCATTGAGAATGCGTGACAATTTTAAGCTCTGTTTGTATCTGCTTATATATTTTCTAAAATTATTTGTTTTAAATGCAAGTTGCATTATTATTTTTTCTCGGAAGAAATTTGTGAGCACTAATGAGAAGTAGAGTTATGACATTTAATAAATTGACCTGGGTTAGAGTTTTTCTTAGGTGTACTCGATGCTGTTTTATTACTGTTTGCCACTGGTTCTAATTTATAAACACTACTCGCAAACTTGTTTATTTATTTGCTTAAGAACTGTTCGAACAAATCCTTATATTATTCATAGAAAGACTATGCAATCACTGTGAAAACCGATATTCAGACCGTTCGAATCAGTTCGTCGAGATCGCCAAAGTGAGCTAGGTTCTCAAAAATAGTGAATGGTTCTCAAAAATAGTGAATGAATTCAAAAATAGTGAATGAAGTCCCGAAAATAGGAAACAAAAATGACTTCCGGTTTGGAGTATATGATCACTTTTTTCGGAGCCGGGAACGAAGATCCGGTATACCCAAAATCAATGTATTTGGTCATCAACTAACCAAACCTGTTCAAGTGAAGATAGTTTAAAGTATTTTTCTCGATTTTTCAGTGTCATGTATAAAAACACTCTTGAAAATGGAATTTTTATACTTATCAGCCTTTAATTCCAGAACCGGAAGTCGTATCCCGATGTAATTTAATAGTTATATGGGATTTTCATTTGAATTTAAGTTTCTGAAAATCGGTCCAGTCAACTTCGAGAAAATCGAGTGCCCATTTTTGTTACATACACACAGCCATTTTGTGTATTAGACGAATTTGTTCTGATTCCTGATAGACGAACTGAGTCGAATAGTAAATGAAATTCCATCCTCTGGGCCTCTGTTTAAAAGTCAGTTATCACAATAATTGCACAGCCTTTCTAAATAGGAATAAGTGTAGGTAAATAGTAAATAATATTCTAATACAGTGGAGAATGACCCACATGTAGTTAAAGCCGTAGTAAACGGCAACTGTTTCCATACATGCTGCGATTGATAAACATTAATAAAAATTCATTACCAGAGCGCAGCAGTTCCAAAAGTTTAGTCTATCTAGATTGAATATCATACACAGAAGGAGCAGGAGCGCAGGATTGTGCTTGTTTGGCGTTCTCAACAAAAAAAAACGAACACAAATAAGCGCTCAAGTACTGCGTCTGTTTGGTGCTTAAGACAAGCAAAATCTTGCGTATCGCAACCGACATATTTTCAAATTCTTGGTACCAGAACCTCTGAATTCCTTTTCCAGATGTCAGTCCAATTAACATTTCTTAGAATATCAATTTCCAGAATATACACAATTGAAACGTAATTTTTATGTCTACGAAATAAGTTACCGAATTTCACACAACCACAGTATGTATTGGAAAACAGAACACCCACTTCTCACTAGAAGCGCTATCAGTGTCTCTGTGCTGTGAGGAATCTAGGTTTACTTCATTTATACAAGCCATGCTAAAAAGTACGATTATTTGTTGACTCAAATCTTGCTAAACTCACTGTTATTTTTTGTTTCAAATATTTATATAGCAGCTTTTTCACACATCTACTCATTTTGTATACTTCTTTATTATAAGAAAAATTTTGATACTTTGAAAAGGACTGCTTATTTTGTTCGTGATATCAAAAACTCATGAATATCTTTTAGCACTCGATGATCAAGGTAATCATTTTCATCAAATGCAAAGTATCAGAAGAATTTACATACATCATTAATTGTAACAAATTTATTGTCATGCTGACACAGGCATGCAGCCAAATTTTCTGTTTCATATTATATTTTCGGAAAAAAATTTCAACGATTCAAAATCGTAACAGAATTTTAATTGGATAAAATTTGGCAAAGTAAATCAAAGTCATGGTACTTCATTCCGATGCGGAACTTGACCTGCTGTTTTCACGGATTTCGCAGCCATGACACATGGCGGATTTCGCAGCCATGACAGCATGGCTAGTGTTCGGTCCTACGGACACTAAGAATCCGCCCAGGTGAGGACCCCAACATATAACATCTGGTTATTAGTCCAAGGACTCGTACTCTGAATCATCGACTCGAGATGAAATTTAATAAAAGTATTAGCACGAACTATTTTGTTACATTAATTTCGAATCAGTAAGTTAACTTGAAACGTTTATTATGAGAAGCTGCAATGATAGCAGTAGAACACATGTGGTTCGATTCTTGGATCACGATGTGTTATTACAGCTGAAAATTTTACACATCGTCACTTAAAAATAGCTTTAACAACTCATAACAGTATCAACTACGTTACATTGCCAACAACTTTCATATTACGTTGATTGATGTTCATTGTTGTGCCATACAATCGTCGAAAATGATATATTCGGCCGATCGAATGAACGAATAAATCACAATTGCCGAACGAAAATGTGAAGTAAATACAATAAACTAGCTGCACTTGATAAGAAGATTATGAGTAAATGTCGAAAACAATAATATTCCGTCGGTACATTATACTGAAATCTGGTATAACTATCTTCTGGAATGTTTTAATTGTACGATCGCATTTGCAGGTAAATGAGGTTAAGATAAACTATCAAAAGATATCTTTTCCGATACATATCTCGCTTGGGTTAAAATGTCGCATATTTATGATAATCCTGTTATTGTTTACTTTCACGCATTATCAGTCGCTGATTATAGAACTTCAACTTACTAGTACCACATAAAAACGATACTATACGTGCGCGATCAGTTACACAATCAAAACTTCATCGTGAAAAACAACCAAACTTTAAAATCCTGCCGTTTTTCCGTCTTATCCACTCATCCAAACGTAATTGCAAAGTCTGAACATACGAACCGACCAGAATATACCTCCCAAATGGTAAACAAATAAGGGACGGAACCGAACCTGCAGTTTTTTTTTTCAAACAAAAACACGCCACCGCCCGGACAACAGACCCAGCCATAATGCAAGCAGGGTATGCCTTTGTTTACAATCCAACTTAAGCACATCCAATTTTCAATCGCACTACCGAAATTAAGCATCCGCGCTGTCCGAAACTTCAATCGGGTTGTACTTACCGGATCGGCAATGCAACGGAAGTCGAAACAGTGGAAATTCCCCGGAAAAGAACAGGCTTTATTCCGATGATGCCCTAAGAAGAAAATTCACACGCACTGCAACTTGAAAAGGTCAGAGAAAAGGAAAACACGCACGCGAGTAGAAAACCACCGAGCTGACAGTTTGCGGTTATTCACCAAACTTTTTATGCGATTTACGACAGATTCTCACCACACCGCGAGGTGCGTACGTTCAGTGGTACCAGATTAGTTTTATCTATCGAATTAGAAAACATTTTTTCGTGGCCCCTGATTTTTTTTTCAGAAGAGTGATAATAGGGCAAAGTCATATTGAAAGCTGATAATAATACGAGTATTGTCAAAGAAAAACAATTTCGATGGAGATGTTTGATGCCAATTTTTTAGTAAATAGAATGATCAAGATCTGAGATATTTGTTCCTTATGCGTGAAACTGAGCAGATCTAGCAAGTGACCTTAAGAAGCTGTTTTTGAGAAAATTCGATTAATTATTTCTAAGGTCATCTCGGGTGCATTCCTCGCAGCAATTCCATTTAGAGAAAATAGACCCTACAATGCTTTTTCAACTCTCATTGGTATGCCGGAAATATAATAAAATCTTTGTAATGCAATGCCGGAGATATCATAAAATCATTGTAATGTACTACTTAAGTAGTGATTATATCATATTATACCTCCTTTTTGCAAGCTTGAGTATCTAACTAGAAATCTAATTATCGTAAGTTCCACGACGCGTTGGAGATGCGCATGGTTTTGTCTGAGTGGAATAATTATACTCTTAGTGACAATTTTGACGTAGGACTACGTCTTTTTTATGTATTCACCAGTGTGTATTTTGATGATTTCACGACACGAAAGTATAACAAAATTGCTCTAGATTTGATTTCTTAATAACTTTTTCTCTGATTGAGTATTCTTCCGCGAAACGAATTCTAATTCTTCCGCGAAACGAATGGAAAAAGATGTACGATTGTTGTTAATATCACGTTTATAACGAAAACATTGCTAAAATGGTGAAAAAATAGGCCCAAACCCGAAACATCAAAATCAATCAAATCTATAAATAGACCCTGTTGCACGTTTGCTAGCTTCAGTCTTTGAAAATCCATGAACGGAGACACATCGGGTGCGCAGGCTGCCATCTACGCCAAGACAGTGGAACTGCATTAATCAACTGGTGCTTCAGTCAAGGGCGAATATGGCGAATACTGGTGCTTCAGTCAATGGCGAATCCATTCCTCAAGCCTAAACACAGGAAAAATAACTAGCTCTTCTGTGAGCATATCTGCTGTTAAACATTCGCAGTGTGAGTTTTATTTTGCTGGTAGTCGTTTGCATTAGAGAAAAAGAAAACGAAAAGTAGTCAACGATGGGTGCATTATACAATATCAGCCGCTCTAATGGCTCTAAATGTTATTTGAAGAACTATTAAGATGGCTTCTTTGCAAATCTAAGGTAAAAATCTTTTGTTTAGTGCAAATCTTGAATAATTTGATTAACTTTGTTCACTTTTCGCTGTGCGAAATTTGCACCAAACGAACGTTAGCTATCATTTTGCGTTCAAAAAAAAAATATCCCGAACAGTGTTTAATATCGTAGAGAATTCTAAAATTTGGTAATACTGAATGCAAAAAATGAATGCCGTACAGCATTTTGATAGTTTCTTTCACTAAAATATTGAAAAATATGAGCGATTGCGTCATCATCCAGCTGCTGATCGTTCGCATTCGAGAAAAATACGCCGAAATGTGAGCAACGCAGGAAAATCAATTAATCGGCCATTCTAAGAATTTCTCAAAGGACTATCAGATTTTTTTCTTTGAATATGCAAATGAAAATATTAAAAGATTGGAATCCCACTGTGCCTGTCATATTTTCAAATGGGACTTAACTTTAACAGCAACAACAAATGAAAATTTTAAATTTGACTGATGACAAACATTCTTCTACAGCCTGTATCCTAAAAGTGTACCAGCTGCTAGAATTATCTTCACTGTGATAATTTTCACTATCTATTTGCTATACTGTATAAAGACCTTTGGCGTAACAACACACAATTTAACGGCGTGACCCAAAAACACGACAAAATTATAGTGCTTATAGATTCTAGTACACAAAGATAAACGAAATAATTATATGCATATGAGCAGGAAGTATTTTATTTTTAGGTAAATTAAATGAGGAGTAAGACATCGATTTTGCTTCAAAGTTATAAGTTTAAAAATGAGAATTCATTGTTTTGAACTATTCTTCATGGACTGTTTTTTTCCGATAATATGAGAGTTTTTGGTGTAGAGTTCATACAGTGTTCATTTGATTCATACAAAAACCGTAATCATGTTGCTCATCGGATCTCATACAAAAACAAATATTCCATTCTAGAGTAAGTTGGAACGCAAAGTATCACAACAAAAATTATTTCATATTTGGCAAGCGATTTGTATAGGTAAAAAAATTGATATCCTCTTATTTTATAACTCATTTCAAATACCGTTATTCCATTACAAAGTATAACTTTTTGTTAACGAGATTACAATTTTCGATTAATATGCAAGAATCGATCACAGAGAACAGGCTTCAAGAGGCGCTCGTTTTATATTAAACCAAATTCTGTTGGATTTATCAAACATTATCCTAGCAACACGTATGTTTGTAACTTACGAACAGGAAATCTCACAGAAAAAATACAGATTCTAATATATCAACGATAAAAACTAAAATGTACCAATTATTGGTAGACTTTGTGGGTGCTTGCCTGCGATATGAGGACACACTGGTTCGAATAGTGAAAATACCGTCAAATCAATTTATGAAGCAAAGCAATCTCATTCCTATCCTTCTGTTTCAGCAGACTTTGCAGCAAATTTAGTTCGGAGAGTTCATCCTACTAATATAAAAAGGCGGGTGAGTAATGACCGAGACATAACTGGATGATATGAATACGAATAATATAGATCGTTTAGTTTCTTCAAAACAGAAGAATCAGGATTCTGAAACTGGAATTCAGGAGCTGAATTGTGGAATTCAATATTGATGCTAAATTCGGGAATTGAATTCGGAACCAGAATTGAGTAACTGAATTCCAAAACTGAACTCTGAATTGATAAACCTGTGTTTGGGAATTGTATTCGAGACCAGGGTTCTGGCTCGGCACTGAATTCTGAACCTGTAAATCTTAGCACTGAACTCTTGACCTGAATTTGTATCCGCAGCTAAATTTTAGTTAGAGAATTCCGGTCCAGGATTCCGTTTTCAAACTTGGATACAGAATTCAGTTCAGAAATTCAGACCCGGAATTTAGTTCAAACATCTTTCGAAATTCAGTTACATTTCTAGAATAGTAGAAAAGGACACTTGTAGAATTCTGGAACCAAATTCTATACTTGCATCCTGATCTAGAAGTCTGAACCAGGAGGAGAATGCTGGAATGAGTTCTGAAAATACAACATAATTTTGGTGAGATGAAGAGAAAAATGTGTAATAATGCTTCTATAATGACGCGAAAGTTCGATGCTATTGCACATATTTTAATTTGTTTCCTTTGATTCAATGTTGAAAGTTGATTCCGCAAGCTTTGAGAAAATTGAGTGTAAATACGTTAGAAGAACTAAGTCGAATGGAATATGACACACGATTTTCCGCGTCTAGGTTGTAAAGAAGGCTTTCAGTAATTGCTTAACATTTCTACATATATGAGAATGGCGAAAAAACTAAACTATGCTAAATATAATACCACTGTTATATCAGCACTTTGCCTTTTGTAACAAATGTCATCAATATGCGTTCCAATCATGTATAATGGGCGATTTAAGCTGATCAATCTAATATTAAATGAACGTACATCATACCAATTTGCAGTCTCATAACCAAACTTAGTTTGTGATCATATAGACTTATAGTAAAAATCGTGTTAAATATGAAAAATATTAGTTAGATTCAATACTTACAAGAAACTTTCTTCACGTCTTTGGTCGTGTTCCGAAAGAAATCCGTATTCTTAGTTGTTCCAAATAGATGATAGTCGAAAACCACATGCACTGTATTGTTGCTTTTCAGATCTTTACAAACGAGTTTGCATATAAAGCAATTTCGGTACTAAATTGAACAGAATTTGCATCTGCACTCGTAAAGATAAAAAAAAATAAACTGCACTAAGCTGAAAAGTAATAATTATATAGATAAAAAATGCTATTTTTGTTGCGGCAGAAAAATGTAAACACACGCACTCGCTGGTAGCTGGGCGCTTATGCTGCGTTGTTTTTGTTTTTGGACGATGCGCGTTTCCTTTCCGTTTTCTTCGTTTTTTTTTCGCAAGAAATTCACCTCCGAACATCATGTCAAATCTTGTTCAGGGTTGAAACATTGAATGCAACACTGGAAGCGTTTAGTATGGAGATGGATTCTGAAAAAATCAAACCGCAGTATAGCCCCACTATTTCTATTACGATATATTTACAACTGAATTAAAAACTATTTCTTTGATTCACGTTAACGTCATAGCAACATAACGTCAATCATAGCAACAACCAGAAAAGACTAGTTTACTCTTTCTTGTGTGTGTTTAATCGTAAACTAGGTAAACCAAATTCCTCGCGGTACGAGGACACTGACTCGTCGATATAGTGAGATATTGGCTCACTTAATTCATTATGAAAATTAACTTTATTGCTTTATTCAATACCTGTGTGTTATTGTGTGAAATGCACAGGCAACTTCATACATTCATTTTTAGAACATTTCCGCACACACTGCTTTTGGTTTCACTGTTTCACGGACAGCTTTGATACATTACTATTACATTCGGATCTCTGAAAATACTTGCTTTATGCTTTAACCCAGTGGTTCCCAAGCTTTATGTGCAACTCCCATGTTGAAAATTAGTTCTGTGAATCGGAAATAGATTACCACTTCATTACGGTACATAATTTTCGTATTAATGGATAACGGCACACAAGTTTGAAAAAACGACATGATTATTCGATTGACTAAAACCAATATCGCTGATAGAAAACAATTCATTCACGGTACCCCATGATTTTCAGTTTAAAAGCAATTTCTTTAGGGTTTGCGATTGAATGTTTATGGAAATGAATTGGTAACGTATAAGGGTTATACACCCAAACCTCCATTTACGTAACTTATATATGTATATATGTATTTCTTAATTCATATAAATATTGGTGAAGTAAAAGCGACCATTTATATGTATAAATATTTACACATATATGCAGACGAGTGAGTGTGTAAGCATACATACATACATATATAAGGTTCGTAAAAGGAGGTTTGGGTGTAAATTGAACAATAGAACGATCTCGAAATGAGTGAACCAAACGAACAAAACCTACCGACGATACGAAAGAATACAATTATTGTTGACTTTAGGCAGTGCAAAATCTTCGATACGAGAACTTGATGCAATGCAATTCAATTCGTTGTTGGATGCAATTCAATTCGCAAAAGACAATAACAATGTGCACTATGTGGAGCAGGAAAACATTAAGTACAGCATTCCAGTATATATGGAAGATAGTGCTATAGAAGTGCGTGTGCATGAAAAGGATATACCTTCTCAGAACTTCCAATTTGAGCGTTTCTAAGTATTGTTTCCGGCTGCTCAGCTCAAACGTATCAATTGTCTTTGGTAGACCTTTCCCTTGATCCTTTCGCTCGGTTGAAGTAGCACATAATACACCAGACACAGCTGGTTCCACCATATACCGATTCAAGCCATGAATATTCTGACCGGCCCTCTTGATGGGTCTTGAATTTCATCTAATTCTTCATTCTATATTTTTTCTCTCGTTCGTTTGGTGGTTCGTTTTCCATATCAAAACTGTCACTTATTAGCTCTGCAAACCAGGTCCGGCACGTTCGCTCAGTTAGAGCATGCTCACCATACTCTTTCAACAAAATACGTTGATTTTCGGCGGCTGTTCTCTTCATATTGAAATAACTCCTCACTTATCAGTGTCTGGCAACTCAAATTGAGAATGAATATCAGACTAACTTCACGGTTTATATACATTAACCATCTTGATCTATCTTTATTGTTCATAACAAAATATACAACACAATTTTAACAATAGTAAGACTTAACGATTTATATACAGAATCATAGTAGCTCTTGTATGATTTTTGTCAAACTTTCGTAGCTCCCAGTGAAGAATCCAAGCAGCGCCAACAATAATATGAAAATGTTTTTAGCCAGTAGAAACACGCTTGGGTTCCGTTCTCCATCCGAGTACGCTACGATCAATTCGATAATCGGTGGAAATATTAGCGCCAACGCAGTTGAACATAACGCACCGATTAACGAGATGAACAGACTGAGTTTTGGAACGCATTCAGCAATGATGACTGAAACGATATGAATAATAACATAAGTTTAATTGATATAATGTTTAAAACTGTATGATAGATTCAAAGGTTTGCATAAGTGCAGTAGAAGGCATTAAGTGAAGCTTAACCAACCTATAAGACCTGAATAGAATGCTCCGTCATGAGCGGAGCGCACAATCTATTATGGCGATAGTATCGATTATTGATTATTTATGTCGTTTTTGCTTGAGAAAACTGAAACTGATCCAGGGTATTTTAACAAAACTGTGTCGATTTTGCACTCAGCAACGATGATTTTTACGAACCTGATATAAAAACCGGGTTCGAAACTATAACAATATTGAAACTAGGTTCGAAACTAGCTTCAAACAAACGATTTTACAACAGTTAGGGTGGAAACTAGGTTGGGTTTGCCATCAAGCGAAAACGACATTAGTTTCATTAATGTTGTCTTGTAGCTGAGTCAATGACGAAGCAGTCTATTCGACATTCGTTGAGTATTACATCAACTAGAACCGTTTTTAACTTACACGTAACAAACACCATTCCTACGCGGAAACCCATCTCGGCTAATGTTTTGTGTTGGGTGATGTTCAAGCGGCACTGCACCGATGGCCACATAATTGCGATCGCCACAAAAAATTGAAGCGCATATCCAAGTAACACACCTAGCGCGATCATAACTTTGACACTTTCAGCCAAACTGAAGATGCGAAGAAGGAAATATCATAAGTAAAGTGCATGGAAATACAATTATGATCGCATTACATCTCATCGTCCGGGAGATTAAGTGTCATAGTTCCTTCCACGTCCTCGCCCCACTTGAGGTAACCTACAAAGCCAAAGCTGGTGAAAAGCGTTACAATAAACACCATACCGATGTTCAGTACGCCAAAGGTTTTGCGGAAATCATGCGGCTGCTTCATTTCGTTCTGGAGAGGAAGAACCAAGGCGATTCCTTCGAAGGCAAAAATGGCTGTACCAAAAAACAGTGGCATCTGGTCCCAGTCGGCGACGAAACGACGTTCTGTTAGCGATGGAAGATCCTGGCCGGCGTAATAGAAGGTGATTCCTATGCCAAGCGACATGAATATGTTTGCAATCATCGAACAATACGATAAAAATTTAAGCTTTGTAATAATTGCAGTTAGAATGATGGGGATCAGCAGTATAGCCATATGATAATGCACATCAAGAATCAGGTCGTAGCGATCAAAAATCTAGAAATGAAATGGTTAGGTCTGGATTCATTAACACTATCTCAACTATCTCCAACCTGTTTGAAATTCGAACTGATGAATACAAAGTATATACAGCAAAAACCTAGTTGTGTCACGCAGATGAAAATGTTGACCGCCATCTTCATCGGCTTAGCAAGATTTCTAAACCTGGGAGGACCTGCTTTGAAGGAGAGTCCTACGGTTTCCGCAAAATCCGGCGGGTGGCCTTTGGTCTGTTGATTAAGGTGGAGTTTATTGGCACAATTCAACAAAACATGCTGACAATGGACGCAAATAAATCCAAGGAACAAGGTGAGTATAGGGGCCAGAATCAAACCTCCATTTTTGAACGCATCACCCATTGCATAACAGCCCGTGCCGATATTGCCTTTGAGGAGGTGGGTCATTGTTTCCAGGTAGGTTGTCTTGTGGTGCGGCTGAACGCCATGTGTGGTGATCACATCATCGGTGTAGTCGTGGTCGGGTTTTTCTCGGAGGTGATGATGACGCACGTGGTAGTGATGGTCGTGCCCGTGGTGGGTACCATGATGATGATTGGCACCATTTTGTTTCTTACTGCCCAAATCTTCTAGTATGAAACCATTGTTGATGGTCCCGTCCGATAGGTTCCCGTTTATTCCATGTTGATGACGTTCGTCGCTCGAGACGGTTATTGTCATCTAGAAAAAAAGTAACATATAAAGTTTTCAGTTGCTCATTTTGAATTTTAATAAATGGGTGATCTCATTTAGATATTTAAGTGATAATAAACATGACATTTATTTGCTTCTCAGTGAATTCTTTAATTCTTCTCAGTGAATTCCTTATCATAGTACAAGCTTTGCGTCGTTCTAGCAACAGGACATTCATGAAATGTTTACCCTTTTTTAACGAAATTTGACAGCAAAACTTGGCCATCCAGCCCCGGTCTCCCCTAATAACATCAGTTTAATTTGTTTTCAACATAACACATGGATCAATAAGTCCCGAGACTAAAGCAGAGATGGCGCTCGTAGTAAACCAGTAACCAGTAAACTTTTTAGAGTATTAACCTTTGCTTGAAACAGGTCAAAATTTTAAGTCGATCCGACCAGAAACAGCTAAGTTATCGAGGTTGGCGTAAAGTCGTTTTGTAGTTTGTTTAAAAAATGGAAAAAACCGAGTTTCGTGTTTTGATGAAACATTGTTTTTTAATGGGTAAAAACACCGTGCAAGCGAAACAATTGATTGAAAAATGTTATCCGGACTCTTGTCCATCAAAAGCAACGATTTGTCGGTGGTTCGCCGAGTTTAAACGTGGTCGTACCGACACAAATGACACGGAACGCTCGGGTAGACCTGTGGAAGCCGTTACACTGGAAAATGTGAGTGAAGTGACAAAAATTATAATGAAAGATCGTAAAGTGAAGCTCCGTGAGATTGCTGAGATGACACAGATATCATATGGAAGTGTATTTACTATCCTTCATGAAAATTTGAGCATGAAAAAGGTTTTTTTCCAAGTGGGTGCCGCGATTGCTTTCGATGGAACAAAATGCACCCTGCCACAAGTCGATGAAAACAATGGGGAAATTGAACGAATTGGGCTTTGATCTGCTACCCCACCCCTCATACTCGCCAGATTTAGCCCCCAGTAACTACTGGCTCTTTGCTGATCTTAAAAAAATGCTCCAGGGAAAAAGATTTGGCTCAAATGAGGAGGTCATCGCTGAAACTGAAGCTTATTTTGAAGCGAAAGATAAATGTTATTATAAACATGGTATTGAAAAATAGGAAAAACGTTGGAACCATTGTATCACCCTAAAAGGTGATTATGTTGATGAATAAAAAAAAATTTGCAAAAAAAATGTTGTTTCCATTGTTAGTCTCGGGACTTATTGATCCATGTGTTAAGTAAAAGCTTGTAATTTGGCTTGTATATAACCTTGGATCAGTAAGAAAACTGCAAGGTAAAATATTTTTTATTGGAACTTCCAAACATACAAAATTCATGAGAATAAGAAACATATTCTAAGAGAAAAATTTACGTTTAATGTCTTCCGAAACCTGAAAAACTGAAGATATTCCAAGTAACATTTTTAATATTAAAAAATACTTGTAGCTATCTTCAATGCTACATAATAAATCTTGCATTAAAACTTTAAACTCCACGAAAGCCTACGGATAACCTCCATAAGAGTATGTTCCTGCCAAGTGGACCATTCTTTATAAGGTTTATATAGAAAAGTGAAGAATCAGAATAAATCTGCGTTAAAACTTCAAATTCAAGAAAATTTTGAAACCAGCATTACGATCAACATTAAATTTATTTGGATGGAATGAATTTCGCTATGAATAAACTGTCGTTTTGATAATATTTTTCTTCACTATATGTGTGTCATGTCTGCTTTGAATGCAATCAGTAAGAATTTATTGGATTTTATTTACAAGTTTGAGGCTTTTACCAAACGTAAAAACTTCATGCGCTTTTATTTTTATCGTGCATGTATGGATAAAAATAAGAATTATAACTAATCGCCTTGAAATAAATACGGTTTTTGCGAAAGTAAAACATTATTTTCTGTAATTCATCGTCTTTTTTGTATAAAACTATCTCGTGGCGATAAAATTTGTGCATACGTTCTGGGCATGAATTATAAAAGTCCATCATACTTCCTCGTTTTTGCATTTCGAAGTTTATTTGATGTCAATGAAGGCTACGGCAAAGAACATCATAATGACAGCCATGAAATTTTCTTTTATGCAAATTACACTTAATCTAAGAAGCAATGAATCGAATAGCCCACAACAAGAGTGTCATGAATGTACTTTAGAACCCTCAAATTTGCTGTGAAACTGTCATTCAATGAACACGCATACACACACGCAACTATATTTATTAAAGAATTTAACTGACAATAATGGTTTAAAGAAAAAAATTTAAAGCAATATTAAGAGCGTTTGCATGGTTTTATTCTAGTACAAATTATTTTTAGTCCAGTTGTTAATCTAGGTAAAATGTTTTATAGAAGCTTTAAAAACTATGATATTACTTGTCAAAAGCGACACTTATTATAACATAGTTATTATAAAACAAGTAGTGATTGAACAATCAAATCCAAAGCTCCTATAAATTATAATCAAAACCATAAGGCATTAGAATTGTTACTTGGGATATCTGAATCAATGGATTTGTAAGCAATTCTTATTACATAAACTATAAAAATCTCTCTATGTCAACGTTCTAACATACGAAAATTGGTTTATTGGACCTTTTTACACAAAAACAATACTTCCTCTACAATGAGTGTAGCTACTTACAAATTACTTTCATATCTAACGTCATTCTCATTGGACACTATAGCAGCAGCGCTTTTATTTTCATGAATCCAGCTTTGATCCTTGGTCTGGAGTGCTAAACTAATCATTTGTCCCAATATAGAAATAATTAAAAAATATTTTTTAAAGAAATGCATACTGTTTCTTAAATCAACTTAACTCCATAGGCAACAACATTGTAACATTTTTTTGCATTTGTTGCGATAAACTCGTGTCATATGAGAAATAAAAGTCAACAGATTGAGGGTCTTTCCGATATTTAATTAATTAGGCGCCTATCCGACAGTACGGACGTTTGAAGCTTTGACGAAGAAAATCCCATGTGTATAGCGGGATAAATCTAAAGTATTCGATAGCCCTTGGAATCAATCACGTGATTTGTTCTAGCTCGTAAAGTACACGTGCTCTATCGTGCTGGTCGTGAGAATTTCCAAACAAAGCTGTTGTTGTGTGACTGGTTGGCTTATGCCGATAAATATCATTACTGTGGTTAGTACTCTGCACCACCAATAATTTTTTGCAACGGAAGTTTGGTTATGTTTTCATTAACTCAAGCAGCACGTAATGTCTCCACCTGTAGAGTGTTGATGCTATTTTCACCATGTTAATTCAGTACAGATGTTAAAGATTACTCTGATCAATCAGCACAGAAGTTAAAATATTGTTGCTCTCAGATTCATAATCAGAAAAAAGAGTTCATAAATTGTCATTATAATTTAACATCCAAGAAATTTTGTTTGAATTGGTTTCTCATTAAATAAGTGTTGGTAAACCTGCCAAGTCAAGTCATCTTTGAATCCACCCCGATTATCAGTTCCATGGTGATATACTAGATTCCAAATCTGGCTTCAATCTAATGTTTTTTGGCAGTTAATTCTCAAATTGAAGACAGAAAAGGTTCTAAATGCAAAAGACAGTTTTCGTTTTGAATATTAGGGTTCTATCGGTAATGCTTCCCTTTAACTTTTTATATAGAATAATGACTAAAACCATTAACATTCCATTTGCGATGGGGAATTTTTGAAAGAGCAAGTAAGCAAAGACAATCACTCACTTGCCTTTCGGAAATTTTCTGATGTTTATGTGATTAGTTTCATCTCAAATTGGCCATTTAGCCAAATTCGGTTTACCAATGAAATTGCTATAAAACTGACTATCAGGAAATGTCTCTGCGTATGTATGTATGAGTGATCTTTTTCATCCGCTCAATTTTTAACCCTAAACCGTTTAAATCGAATCGCAAAATCTTTACCAAGTTTAGAAACTACTCTTGAGTCCTTGATTAAGTTCGAAAGACAAATGGAGGACAATTCCGATTTGGGAGATATAATCGTAGAAGCAGTGCCGTAGTGAGGTGAGGCGATCCCCTCGGGCGCCAAACATGGTGGAATTCGGAAAAACTTGTCGCACGATTAGTTTATTGAAAAATAAATTTCTTACGCATTTTTCTAGGAAAACTATTTAAGGTAGCGCTAGACAACTAAATGCTTCCTCTTGCTTTGTCGCCGAAACTTCACCCTAAATTGCAAATTTCTCCAATACTAACCCGATTCACGAAAATTCAAAAAACATACGATTGTAGATAAATGATTTTACTATGTATTTAGCGAAAAATATCAGTTAGAAAGCATTTCTTTCGCGAGATTTCGTGCAAGTTTAGTTTTCTTGTGTTGACAATGTGAGTATGCGAAGGATAAACTCATTTATTTTCACAACTCGCACGAAATTTTTCGATAAAAATGTTTATTAGGCAATTTATATACAAATCGATAGGAAAACTAATTATCTAGAATCGTATGTTCTTGGAATTTCCGTTTTCTTCTCCGTTCTCTCGCAATTTTGGGTAAAGTGCATGAAACCCCGGGATAGACAGCGAACTTCACCTGACCATGGCGAGGCGCTACCTTAAATTAAATTAAATTTAAGATTAGTATTGTACTGTTACATAAATCCGATATACCACCGTAATAATGATTATTTATTCACACGAAAGTGCAACGCTATAGCCATTTAGATTACAGAACCGCCATTCAGCGACGACCGTATATAATTATATTTCATGACGTTTCTCTGTTAAATTGTCGTGCTTCTGCTGGTGTTTACTGTCGTGAAATGATACTAGATCAGTCTCATTTACTTGGTGGATACTGTACTGTGTTCTAAGCAAATATCTTCGCGATTATGTGTGGGGTACAATTGACACTTCAGCAGAGAATCTGTGGTAAACGAATTTATTTTTGTTCCTACAGTCAAACAGTTTCTCAGGCACTTAGTACGAATGATTCACGGTCGAATCTAGTAATCGCATGTCGAACTCAAATCGAAGACATCTGCATTTTAAATACTGTTCACTTTTTATAGGTATTTTGGTATTACTGGAAATCAATGGGCTGATGCCGAAGTTTGCCAACTTGCACTTAGACAAAAGATTTTTCACCAGATTTGAATATGAAAATGTTAAAGTGTCTACTTTCTTTTTTTCCAAGCATTATAGCAGTAGCGTGTTGAATATTATTCGTGTGGTTTGTATGAATGCGATTACGGTACTTAATATCATCTGATAAGTAACTGTCCTGCATTGACGCAATTACGAATTTTTTGGTTCTCCATACATGGTTCAATCTGGGTATAGAGATCTTAAATTGATGGATATTGTATTGTTTGCCATCCAATTTGGTAAGGAGTTATAGTCAGAGGGGCTCATCGTTCATCTTGGAGTGAATTAATCTTTTCTTTATTAACCTGGTTTTTTGGGGTGCAGAAATTCTTCTCCTGGGATTTGAAAGTTTCATTAAATGTGCATTTTGGCTCCTGTAGACCGTTCAGCATCTTTTCAGGGAAGCAGAAGGAATTGTTTCTTTTTGTTTTGTTCAGTTCTCCGTACTTTCCCATCAGGAAAATGATGAGTAGCCACGGTAAGGCACAAAACTCCACGTGCCATTTGAGCCACTTTAACCAATCTGCTCAGATTCTTAATTCTGAAAACATTTTAGAATTGGTGAAAGTTAGTTGTACAGTTAGTTTACATAACTCAAAAAGTCTTAGAGCATTTTAAAGAGCATTTTTGTAATTAGATTTCCTCAAACCAAAAAACTTTTGTGATTAATTTACTTATTGAGAAGGTTCCTTCACAGATAACAGATATACAGGCTCGAACAATTTTTTTTTCAAAATCCTGTGTAAATTTAAAATTTGCTATACGTTGGAAACACTACTGCCACCTACTTGACTGTTCGCCGCGATCTTTGAAAACGTTCCACTACGTCCCGGAACGATAACAAAATCCTCCTGCCTGTTATAGAAATATTCTATTCTAACTACAACAATTTTAACACTGATCACACGATTTCCCTAAGTGTTAAAGACAACTTTATTTCCATGTCGCATAAATCACACGAGAATTCAATCGGAATAACACAAAAATAAACCTGTCACTTTTGCCAACAGCAAAACAAAAATCTTGCGTGAAGTGAATGTTGCACCCAAAATTATTGCTCAGTGAAAGCAACACCCAAATCGTGGTGGCACTTCGTGTCGATCGTAGTGACATCTGCAATTGTTTGGCACACCTTGTGTCGATCGTAGTGACATCTGCAAGTGTTCGCCACACTAATTGAGCAAATTTTACTCACAGTTCATATGTGAGCCTGTATATCTGTTATATGTGGTTCCTCTTTCACAAAAAATTTGCTCTTCGAGAGAGATTGCCATTCCCGAAACTACAAATGTAATTGTAAGTAGATCGCCCATTTTGACGTAGGACTACGTCTTTGTTTGCTATATAGGAGTGCGAATTCAAAATACAGAAAATAAAATTTTCAAACAGTGGTCAGGTCGCATCGATTCGAGTAGATAAACATGTAGGTATGTTTGAGATAGTTGGTAGTAGGAACATCATTAATAGCGAACAATGTAAATTATACAATCCTTGTTTACCAAGTCGTTCTCATCGCTTTCTCTAACAGAGACAACAATTTCGTATACATAAGATATTTTGCATTTCGCATTTGCATTAATATTGAATCGACTCTATGTGGTTCGTTAACGCCGTGAAATATGGATTCTGTACTCAGCTGCAAATGAGCCTTCTGTGGATTTTTATGCGCCGTTCGAGAGGCAATGATTTTGTCGAAGTTTTGAACGACCTCGATCATCAAGTGCAGTATGATTTTGATCAGGGAAGACATTATGCATCCAATTCGAATCAATTTGTCCGTACAAGCGCACGTACAATAATTCTTTCGTTCCGAGATGATTTATGCGAATCTAGAACCTCTCATCACCAACATAAACAGACTAATGGTACTTCTCAGGAATTTCGAAATTCTGAAAGATATTATCGAAAGCTTATTTCGCTTGTGTCATGGCGAAATGATATGAGAAACATATAATAGGTTTTTATGCATATGTTCCCGATCAGTAGATCAAAACAAAATTTGATAAAATTTTATTTTGATATTTTATATGTATAACAATGAGAGCTGATTCATTTCAGGGGTTTCCACGTTTAATGATGATTAAGAATCAATGTTAGAAGATCGTGTGATTGATCTATTCTTATACATTTGACGAAGATTCGAATGGTTCGTGATTAATAATGATCATTTTAAAGTACAAACTTTCTTGCACATTTTTCTAATGTTATGGATTTTATATATATTACGATTTTTTAAAATACTCTGGATTTTTCCATGCATGCATATTATGAGCACATATTGCATACTAGGAATGCTAATTGTAGTTTCAGAAAATCCCATTCAATTTAAGAAAAAATCCAAGTGTGGTATAAATTTGTTTTTTAAAAAGGCGGGTGGGTAATGTCAGAGACATAACTGGATGTCGTGAATACGAAAACAACTGACATGTTCCTTAACGCTTCCGAATATCAATTAGTTGATCAATTGTATGAATTATGCAAGCATTCCCCTTTTTCACATTTTTTCGCAAAAACAAAGAAGGCTTCACTTGATCTCGATTACTGTGAATTTCACACAGCGAAAAGTGCACAAATCTAATCAAACTGTTCTAGATTTGCACTAAACTGAGGATATTTACCCTCAATTTGCGAAAAAGAAATCCTTATAGTTCTTTAGAAAACTTTTAGAGCCATTAGAACGGCTGATTTTGTGTGATGCTCTCCACCGTTCTCCTCTTTCCGTTGTTTTTTCACCAATGCAAACAACTGGCAGCTCTGACGTAATCGCTCTTGTCGGAAGCGAAACTAGCTTTGCTAACGACATACAATACATCTGCTTGCAGTGGCGATAGAATCCTAACTGATCCAATTTTTGTTAAGAGGATTCTTTTTACGTGATTTCGTTTGTAACTTTTTCACTGATGGGCGGTCCTAGCGGCTATACAAATAGCAGCATATAGAATTTTTAATCTCGATTATTTGATTTTGGTTTTGCATTTCATTGAAAGAAACTATCAGGATGCTGTACGATATTCATTCCTGCCTTTCAGAAGGGCCAAATTGTGGAACTCACTACGATATTCAAAACTGTTCGGAACATTTTTATCGAACGATTTGTTGCACAGCAGCAGATATTTTGTTCTATTCCTCAGAACGCGTTCTGATTGGCTGATGTTGACATGGGTCAAACGAGACAGGTTTTTCAATAGTGTACTATTGAAATACTTCAATGCTTTTGCTATACACGTTTAAGTTGAAAAATTTCGATTCTATTGCTAGTTAGATTATATAAATCCTTTCACAGTTCACTGAGCTACGAGCTTTAAAAATACGAGAAAGGCAAACGCGCCTTATAAATTAACCTCTTTGATACTCATTTATACCAAACATTTCAGAAAAGTTTAATTCTGATTTGTTTGAGATTATGTCATACAACTGAAATTTTTATCATAAAATTGTGATCATATTTCCGATGGCATGTAGCAAAAATTATGTTGATTCGTTAGATACAACAAGAGATATTCACGATCAAAAACTTATCACTCTCTCAGAGAGTAAATTTTGAAAAGGCACCCCATAGTAAAGTAAGTCGTATTAACGACAAAATTTCATTCAAATTTGCTCGTGAATAGATTCTGAAAACCGACAGCAAGAGTTTTTCGTTAATAAGTATTAATAAGTGGTTTAAAATTGGTCTGGTTAAAGATTTAGGAAAAAGAATCAATTTTGGAAACAGAGTCGTACGCTGGCCACTCAGTTCTCAACTCTGTAGAGCAAGTGATACATTTGACATATTATGTTGAATGCGCTAACGTATGATGGCGCAGCTGTTCAGAAGACTGATTTCATTCTAAGGGGATCAAGTCGGCACTATTTGTAATTTTATCATCATTTGAGCTTCGTCTATCTATACTGGATAATCAAATATAAGTGCCAATTAGTATACCGTGCTTCCTTAGAATCAGCAAATGGATCATGTGATACTGTGTACTTTGTTTCTAGGGGGTTTCCAGCACCGCGACACGCGAGTTTCCACACCGGAATTTGTTCTGGTAATAGCTATTGAACAGTTGGATCGTGTTTTTGAAGTCGATGTGATTCGTTCTGGAATATGTATTAGATTTATTCTGTTAGTTTGAAATTTTTCGTTAACTTTTTCGTTTCGGAACGATTTCAACGACATTTTCACAAAATGATATATTTTTTTATTTTCATCCATCGCTTGTCCATTTTATTTGAAAACAAGTGGATTTACTTTACATTGTGCAAAACTTATTTGCCGATAATTCCCCTGCCGCTCAGTACGATGCTGAGCTCATGAATATGCACTTGTTTATATAATCAACTGTTTGATTTTTCATCTAACATTTTGTTTTTTTTTTCTAAGTCATAAATATTTCGGTCATTTTCTTACGTAAATCGATTAATTATGGATTTGCAGAAATTAATGTATTGGCTCAGTAACATTATTTGCCTAGAAATGTTAATGACCCTGAAACGTATTTTCGACTCCAACATTCGTCAATCGTGCATACGAACAATCACAATGAGCTACGTAACATTTTAGGATCGTAAACCGTGCCGACGCGACATACGACGTTAATTGTTGACAATGACACTCGCCGGTAGAGAAACAGTTAAAATTTAGTAAACATTGTAGTGTAGTGGAACTATTTTGCGTCTATGTATCTTTGGTTTACCCAAAAATAAATGATCAATTAGCAATTAACTAATCTTTGACTTGATATTATACCGTTAATTGTCGATCACAAAATTACAATGATAAAAATGAACAATTTTTTTTCAATATCCCGTATTAAATTACAAACTGTTGTTGTTGTTGTTCATGAAGTTCTGTAAAATTCGCCATCGGATCTTTAGAGTAACAACAGGTACAACACAAAACTCGTCACTATACTATGGGAAATGGCACCAAACTTTTTTCTCCGCATTTTTGTTACTCCTCGGTTGTTGAGTTGTCTATTTTTATCAATTTTCCTTTGAGAAGTTCGTGTGCGTCGGGGGACAAACGACTTCGAGAAGTAATTTAAGAACTGTTGCACTACGTTTAGTTCAAAATTGCGTAAAAACGATCGAACGGTCAACCGTCAACAATTGATAAATAAAATCTGATGTTGATTGAAAATGGGAGACTTCACGACGGAAATCCTCGGAACTTCTCTCTATGGTCATAGCTTGATTCGAAGATCCTCATTCACGACAGATGCCTCCACAGATTATGCTAAGAACAAAATTGCATCTACGGTGCGTGTAACTGCTACTAAGAACGAATTCTGGTAACGATGATTCATTTTTCATACGCATTATCGACGGTTCAATGTCATGTTTCACAAATTACCACCTAATTTAGTACTAGCAAATCAAACGAAAGGAATGTGCAGAAGTAACACAATAGTAATTTGTCTCACCGCGTTTTACTTGTTGATCGAGGAGAAATCGTAACCGCCAACCGCTGCTGGTAACTCCGGACCGCAAACTGACGAGTTCCCGAGAGAGTTGGATATGTAAGGTGGTCACTCGGTCAAGTTCTCCTACATACTCTGCCCGGGCAAATTCTCGTACATTTCTCATTGACGAACTTGACCATGTGGACGCCGGCGGTGTAAGAGAGAGAACAGTTTCCCACCCTCGAGATGTTTGTCAATTGTAGGCGCCTGCGACGGTGTCTATCAGGCGTACTCGCGTTGTTGTGTTCAGAGCTATTCGAACATGCGAATTTCAGTTTCCTTGGTAACGCATACGAAGTTAATCGCTCGAAGAGTGATCTATGGCTTATGGCGTTTTCGTTTTTAATTTGCACTACACCGGTGCAGTGCTACACGGAGGCATGAATAAACGAACAAAAATGACGAAAACATAAACAGTAACCATGGACTACCATAAACGATTCCATTGCACAGAGCTACACCATACTTTTGATGAGTGCTACACCAGTGGTGTCGGTGCAGAAAAAGTGTAGCACTGGTGTAGTGCAATTGGCAAAAACGAACGATTTCAGTGCCACCTTACCTACACCGGTGTAGTGCAATTTAAAAACGAAAACGACATTAGATTGTCGTCGTGTTTTTCCTCGATTTTGATTTTATAGCTTCTGATGCATCCCGCATATTTCCATTTTGAATTAACAAGAAATTATTTGAACTCCATAAACAACTAAAAAATTGGCTTTTGATGTAAACTATATTGTAAGAGTAAAGGTATGATATCTCGAAAAGTATGATAGTGTGACTTCGATAACCTAGTGCCTCGTAAAATAGCCCAGTTCATTCTAGCACAATATTCAGTATTTGGACGGTTGAAGTAGATTAGATAAAGTGCACCCCTTACTAGTTTCTTTCTAGAACTATTTGGATGAAACAAATAATTTATTAGAGTATGAATAGTTAAGGGTGTTTCGATCGGAACTTTTGATTTACAGTCTGTTGAGTAAGAGCGTGTCCAGCATAATTTTGAAATAGTTTTTATTTAATAACAGTTTTCGATTTATACGTATTATGTTGTCGTCAGAAACTTTTTACAATTACACTAAGCTCACCATGCATGAAAAATGAAACCAGCAGACTACTTGTCAGGCAGAATTCCTCTTCAAACCACGGGAGCAGATGTCCTGCCACACGAAATATTTTTGGTGTACTTCAAAAGCCTACACACACTTAGAAAAAATAATGTGAATTTAGGTTTCTATAGATGCACATTGAAGAAGCGTCGCAGTACACTGAGGTCTTTTTTTTACGCGGTTTTCCGAAAATTTGCGGCTTTTTACGTGGAAGTGATGCGGTTTTTTTGTTTTGTCATAGAAATGTATGAAACATCGTGATCTTGTGTTTCCCGAAATTTTTTTTAAGTCAACTCTTTGATTTTGATTTTTGATTGAAAAAAAATTCATGCATTTCTAAGTCTTTCGGCATAAACTTTTTTTTTTCGATTTCGGAAATCTAGAAATCTCAAAGTCAATTCTTTCAAAAACTTTTTTTTGAGTTTACACCAGAACCATTGCATCTTTTATATTTGGCATCAAATTTTTTTTTCTTCAGTTTTGAGGTTTATTTTACACGAATTTCCGAAGTTACATGGTTTTTTCTGTGCTGTTTTTTTACACGGTACGTATCCCTCGCGTATAGAGAGATCAGTGTACACTTAAACTTGCAATTTTAATTTCACAGCTAATTTAGCCGGAATTTAACATCAAAACAAATATAACATATATGTTTTCTTTTTAATAGATGTAACATTCAGTCATTTATTTTTTTCTAAGAGTGTAATGTGTTTGAAAATCCCTGTCAATTTTTTTCTTCCAGTTGCTATGAAATATTCTCGTCCAGGAAAGCGTTTGAAGTTTCTCTGGACGTGTGTGGTTGTAAACGACTTGTCCAGTTTACTTACTTGGACATCTCGGGGGGTGAGTCTAGCATTTTTCTCGAAACTGCTGACCACTGGCTCGACGTTACTGGCTTTTGCTTCAAAAATTGAAATAATAAAAAAAGTGCTTAATTCACCTAGCAGTGAGATGATACCTTTTTTGTATAGATCCTCATGTGTTTTTTTACTTAAATATTCTTCGGTGTTTGAAGTTTTCATGATATTATTTTATTGTCCGTCGTTTTAAGTGACAATTTGAACTCTGTAATTTCGGAACTGCAAGTCGGATCGAAACGAAAAATTGTATAATTCCTTTGAATCTAAACGTGTAACAATCGATTGAACATTCCATGAAATTACGAAACGAGTTGGAGTTTTTGGTCATTATTTTCGGTACTTCCAGAACCTGATGACTCGAAGCGATTCGTTTGGCGATGAATTGTTATGAATAAATTCGAATTGTTTTGAGCCCAACTGTGAATTTTTTTGAGTATTTTCAAATTATATGACGATTTGAATTTAAAAAAAATCATTACCCTTCCCAATATCCTACAATTCTGTAATCGGAAGTCGGAATCGGATAAAAGTCACCAAAAAGTTTATGAATTTTTGTTTATGAAATTTTTCTTCAGGAACCGAAAACAGTTAAATTCACCTAAGGGATTGTAAACCATTTCATTTGATTCGAAATTTTTGAAAATCAGTGTAGCCATCTTTGAAAAATCGTATTGCGTTTCAAACTAAATTTTCGGGTTCCTTTCAGAATCGAAAACCGAATACCGTTAAAACTGAAAAAAGATTATTTGGTCTTCGACTATCAAAATTTGTTAACCCGATAAACCAGATAAATTTATGTGAAATTTTTACTCTAAACACTCAGTATCTCCTGAATCGGAAGTCGGATCTGATGAAAAAAGCAAGCAGTTTTTGTGGGACCTTTCATTTGAATGTTAGATGGACGAAATCAGTTCAGCCAGCTACAAGCAAAATGAGTGACATTATTTCAATTTCATTACATATATCATCCTGTAGCTTCGGAACCAGAAGTCGGATCCAAATGAAATTCAGAACCCTAATATGGGAGCATAGGACTGTTCATATGAGTCTAAGTTTATAGAAATCAGTTAAGCAATCTCCGAGAAAAATTAATGAAATTATTTCTCACACGCAAATTTGCTTATCTCGATAAATTTGCTTAACTTCTTCGAATGGTATAAGGGTGTAAGAAGTTGTATTCTTCCGGAAATTATTGTCGAAAGCAGTATAAATTAATATAAGTATGAAATTGCTTTGAATTTGAAAATTTTGCCATCTTTTTAATACATATGTCATGTTCGAACGATTATGTTGCCAAAAAACGAACCGTGCTAAAATCGAAACGTCATGAAAAAGGGTGCTGTGCATGGTCTTTTAGGTGCTAAGAAACAATTGCATAAAACAATATCGAAAATCGGGTTTCACTTTGCTCCGAAACATCGCTTCATCAACAAGCGCGTAAAACTTCTACTACTGGAATAGTGGGAAAATTCGCTTACACAAAAATTTCGATAATACCGTCAAAATTGGACGGATTTCAAAAATCTATGGCTAAATGAATAGCTAAAAGTATAAAAACATATTCTGTTCTGAAAATCTTAGCATAAAACTGAAAAAGTAAACATCCGATCTCAAAATAATTCAATAACGTTCAGGGTGATGAAGAGACCTTTCATTTGCGACTAGTTTGATCAAAATCGGTCCAGTAATCTCTGAGATCTCGACCTCGTTGTTGACAACACACATACACGGACATTTACTCAGATCGTCGAGCTGAATCGATTGGTGTATGAAAAAATTGTTTAAGTATTTTTCGGGTACTACGAAATATTGTCAGATTAGTAATTGCAACTTCATACCACGTGGATTAAGATGAATGATTACTTTTCAGACAGCAGGAAAGCTGGCTTCTTACAATCCTTGAGGTAAATCAGTCCTCTCAAAATATACGAAATCGTTTTGTGGAACCTTCTGTGTTCTTTAAATCGTTTTAGTTAGGAACTGATTTCTGTTTCATGCTCCAGTTTCCTCAGTGACTTCGGGACCGGATCTTCTTGCTAAAGCACTAGAATTATGAGTAGTGTTGTTGCTAGGGTTTCAACGATATGGATGATTGGTAAGTAATCCTTGTAAAATTGGCATGTTTCTGTCTGGGAAGGTAGATCGAGTGAGAACAGTGCTTCTAATAGGTATAGGGATTTAAGATTTGTTAAATTTATGTGATGATGGCTTTAGAAAACAGAATTTAAAAAAAAGATACTCAATCTATGAAAATATGAGCTGCATGTAAAGTTTTCAATAAGCAGCTTGATGAACACTTATAGATATACCCGCAATCTTTACTAAGTAGCTTAGGGGTCCTAAGCCTAGTAACGTCAATTTTTTGTTTGAGTGTAGGTTAATAGCGAAAGTGATCATTTCCGTTTCGATTGGATTCAACCGAAATAAAAGGAAATGTACACTCCAAAAAAATTGAATGTTACAGGTGACCTAATCCGTCATACGATGTAATTCATAAAGACCTAATTTGTCAAATGACGGAAAATTTTCATTTGTAATGACTTAATGTTAGATGAGCTTGAATTTTACTGGTTCCGACTGTAACTTGCGTTCTGCTTCGCACCGACTGTATGAATTTAAATGTACCTTTTACCGGCCAAGCAGATGCATGCTTCTGTGGCTCAGTCGGTTAACAGACGTGTGTGCGATTCAATGATTCTTGGTTCAAGCAGCGGCGGTTGCTATCAGTATTCTATTTTTTTTATTTCAATGAATTTCATGTCATGGAGTTTTAGACACAATATTGAATGTTCTTCCACGTAAACTTGCTTGAGCTGCGACGCTCCATTTATGTGCATCTAAGAAGATGAAGAATCACAGGATTTTCTAGGTGTGTAAGTTTAATACGTCTGGGAACTGTCGTTCTGGAACGAGGTGAAACGTTTTGTAGTGTTGTAGTGAATCATTACTTACCAGTCATCGTTATGGTATAAAAAATATCGTTACTTTCTCATCAAAGCTTGATGGTCATTTCGACAAACGGGAAATAGATATTAGTAGACTAATATGGGCATATCCATGTATATTACAGCATTCCCACTATGAATTGAGTGGTTCGCCTAGCAAGTACCAACAACATTCATCACACATTCTTGTTTTAAGTGTCTTTTATTTTATCAGCATATCTGCGGTAGTATGCAGTAGCATAAGTCGTTGGCTTTCTTTCATGCAATTAAACTGAAAGTTAAGAATTTCGATCTATATTTACATCACTCAGTCATTCCTTATGTTGGATTGCCTCCAAACTTTCGAAGGTTCCAGTAACAAATATAAATAGTGCAAGTGCTAGGATAAAGATGTTTTTGGTCCAGATGAACCAACCAATTCTATCCGCTCTCTGCGTCACGTCAGCTTGGCCAGAATCCCGGCATTCTTTATCTGCTAATCCTAAAATAAGCTCTAGAACTGGTGGAAAAACCAAAGCCAGTGAGGTTGAGCACAGGGCACCAATCAGCGAAATCAGAGCTCCTACGTTCAGAATACTCTCGGCAACGGTGACTAAAACATCGATAGAATAGATATAAGAACTGTGAGAAGTTTCGCATTCACAATACTTACAAGTCACCAGTACCACCATCGTCCGGAAAATTACTTCAACTAGCACGGGATTATTGGTACCACAGCTAACCCGTTTTAGCACCGTAGGTAGCATAATTTGTATTGCTATGAAGAATTGCAGTGCGTATCCCAGCAGTATACCCAACGACACCATGACTTTGACACTTTGGGCAAGAACTTCATCGTCCGGTAAATTCAGTGTTAAACTGCTCTTCACGTTGTCGCCCCATTTTAAGTAGCCGACAAAACCCAAGAAGGTAAATATCAATGTTACAACACACATACCCACGTTCAATACTCCGAGAGGTCGACCAAAGTCCGATGGTTTTTTCATGGCATTATGCAATGGTAACACCAGTGCTATTCCTTCGAAAGCAAAGATAGCCGTCCCGAAGTAAAGCGGAAGCTGACCCCAGCTGGAAAAGTAGTTTCGTTCACTGATTGAGGGAAGTTCCTGAACGGCGTAGTAGGTGGTAATGCAGGTTCCGAGAATCATACATGCGTTTGCAAGTGTCATGCACCAGGCAAGGTACTTGAGATTTCGTATTAATGATGGGAGTAGAATCGGCAGAAGGATGATGAGCATGTGCAATCGAACGTCCAAGTGGATGCCGTAGAAGTCGTAAATCTAGCAATGCACATTAAGTCGTTATTCAGTAGAATTTTAAGCATTAGGTTAGAACATACTCACTTGTTTAAGGTTATTACTAATAAAGCCAAAATACACCGTACAGAAACCCAGTTGAGTGATGCAAATGAACACATTCACTGCTATCCGCATCACTCCTGCCCAACGTTGAAACCTCAGCGGACCATGGGTGAAGCAGAGTTCAACAGTATCTGCAAAGTCCGGTAGATGATGAGTATTCGGTCGTTTCAATTTCATTTTAGCCGCGGATTTTAGCTGTCCAAATATATAATAGTTCAATTCGTTACGTATTAGTGTTATCGGTTGGATCTGGTGATTCACTTATCTTGCTACCTACCAGAAGATGTTGACTGTGGACACACGTGATCCCGAGTAATATCGTCAGAATAGGTGACACAATAATACCTCCATTGTAGAAGGCCTGTCCCATAGCGTACAGCCCAGGACCTACGTTTCCTTTGAAGATATGCATGATTGATTCTAGATACGTGGTCGGATGCTCGGAATCCACTCCATGACCACCTGCCTGACTAGTTGCCGTGTCCTTGTGGTAATCAGGTGGCGGCCTTTGGGCGCTTTCCACGTCAGTTAATTCGAATGCCTGGTTCGTTTGACCTTCGATACTTCGTCCGTTCTGACGGTTTACTTCCAAACCGTCAGATTTCTTTGGTTGCAATACTTCGACTGTGTTGGGCATCCCGAGGCTAAACGCGTAATAAAAATAAAAAACGTGATTAATCCACCTAGCATTGAGATGATACCTTTTTTTTATCAATACGCATGTGTTTTTGCATGGATATTCTTAGGTGTTTTAGTTCTCATGACATTATTTTAATTATCGTCGTTTAAAACGGCAAATTAAGATTTGATTCACTCATTACCCTGTAATGCCGAAACTGAAAAACATATCGAATTTCAATCTTAGCGTGTGACAATCGATTGAACATTCCATGAGATGCCGAAGTAAGTTTCACTTTAGAGTTTTTCGTCATTATTTGTGGTACTTCCAGAGCCGGTATTCAGGATTTAGCATAGCCCAAAATGATTCGAATGGCCATAAATTATTACGCCAAACAATTTACATGAAATTTATAAGCTCATCATCTGTAATTCCAGAATCGGATAAAATTCACCAATTTTGTATGGGACCTTAAGTCCTGTAATATTTGTTTTTGAAGTTCGATTTGGTCTTTTTGAGAAAATGATTGAGCTTTGAGAATCGATTCGATACTGGAACCGGAATTCTAAAATCGGTGTAGCCGAAATCAGTTGAATTCACCTGAGGAGTGTGTAGACATCTTTGAAAATTGTAGTGCGAATTAAAATTTGGGGGTACATTCCGAGTCCAAAAACGAATACCGCTCAAACTGAAATAAATTTATTTGGTAATCGACTATCCAAATCTGCAAACCCGATAAACCTGATTAATTTATGTGAAATGGACATTTTTATACTAATCACCCTGCATTTTCTAAACCAGAAGTCGGATCTGACTAAAAAGTAAGAGGTTTTATAGGATTTTAAGACCTCTCATTTGAATCATAGATGATTCTTAGATTTCATTTGAATCTTAGATCGGTTCAGCCATCTACGAGAAAAATTAATTGCATTATTTTAATTTCGTTTCACATATCATCCTGTGGTTCCGCAATCAGAAGTCGGATCCAAACGTAATTCAGGAGCCTTGTTTGGGAGTATACGACTTTTCATATGAATCTGAGTTTGTAGAAAACGGTTTAACCATCTCCGAAAAAAATTGAGTGAAATTATTTGTCACACATGCATTTGCTGATCTCGACGAACTGAGTCGTATGGTATATGGAAGTCATATTCTTCCAGCATTTATTGCTGTAAATAGTTTAAATCAATATAATTATGGAATTACTTCCAACTCGATAATGCTGGTATCATCTGGTTTACATATGCCATATTCGAAAGATTATGTTGCCAAAAATGAACCGTACTAAAATTGGTCCGAGGCAAATTGTCATAAAAAAGGATGCTGTACACAGTCTTTTTGGTACTTAGAAACAATTATATGTAACAGTATAAAAAATCGTGTTTCATGTTGCTCCCAAGCATTGCTTTTTCATACAGCGCTCAAAATTCCTTCTACTGGAATAAGGCTTACACAAAAATATCGATATCTCCGTTAAAATGGACGGATTTTAACAATCTATGGCTTGTTGGATAGGTATTACCGAGCGAAATCTAAGTCTGGAAACATATTCTGTTTTCAAGGTCAAATGTGACAGATACTGTCAAAAAAACTGAAAATTTTGACATAAAACTTCGTATAACTCAAAAAGTAAACATCCGATCTCAAAACCATTCAATAGCGTTCTGGGTGACGGGGAGACCTTTCATTTGCGACTAGTTTGATCAAAATCGGTCCAGCCATCTCTGAGATCTCGACCTCTTAGTTGACAACACACATACAGACACACACACACACAGACATTTGCTCAGTTCGTCGAGCTGAATCGATTGGTATATGACATTCGGCCCTCCGGGCCTCGGAAAATTTTTCGAAAGTTTGAGCGAATTCTATACCTATTTTTTATATATATAAAAAAAGGTAAAAAGGGATATTATTTCGATATAACTACAAATATTTTGTGTTTGTTTCTGTCACAGAGATTTTAACTTAGTGGTCATTTGCATATGGCAAGTGTTAAACCAATCGATTGAAATCGACAAATTTGGTGATAAAGCTATGGTCTGACAAGCAATTTGTAGCTGCGGTAAGATTTCGAAACCCTTCATCACCACTGCTTCAATGAACAGCGATATATATATATCAAGGAATGTTTACAAAAACGACTTCTACCCATGATTCGAAGCCACAAGGATCCTGTTGTCTTCTGGCCAGATCTTGCTTCTTGCCACTACTCGAAATCAACGGTAGAATGGTATACTACCAAAAATGTCACTTTCGTCCCAAAAGACATGAATCCACCAAATTGCCCACAACTTCGAACAATTGAGGAATTTTGGGCATAAACGAAGGCACATCTTAGGAAACATGTCTCGGCAGCCGAAACCATTCAACATTTCGAAAAAGATTGAAAAAAAGTGTCAAAACTTGTCTCAAAAAAGTCTGTAGGGAATTTAATGAGGAACGTTTGCAAGAAGCTAGTCTACAATGGCTATGTAGCAAATGTTGAGAATAATATTCTGTTGTTGTAGTCTAATATTATCAGTATATCGAATAAAATTTGAATATCTAACAGTAATGTAATATTATTTACAGCGAAATCAAAGTGCGTCCATACTTTCTGGGACAGTCTTTAATCTAAAAAAATTTGGATCACCATTAATTTCCCTTTTCATCCAGTTAATATTTGGAAGTTTTTCAAAACTTCCTTTTTTGCGTTCGTTGACAACCCTACTCATCTTGACAAAGCTTTAAATTACAATTTTTCATCAGCTCCACAGTAGCAATTTGAATTTCAAGCATTTCATGGAATGGTATCGAGATGAAAACCGCCACTAAATACGGCGTTATTTCTTTCTTCGTGAAAGTTTAAAACCAGCAAAGAAATTCGCACCGAAAACAAAATGCAGCCGATCCTGTTGATAATTATAATCCTTTCGTTTCAGTTTCGTAATTGAATTGATTCCAGAGCCTTCGATGAGTGTTTAAAATGCTCGAACAGCTCGGTAAATTCCACACCTTCATTTTCTTCGTCTTGGACTTATCAGTGTATTAGCAGTTCTGATTCAACTGTTATTGCCACTAAACAGTTCAACCTAAACGGAAATGGTTGGAAATTAGCGACAATCTTACACTTTTCTATTCTGAAAACTAGTATAAGGCCATTGATAAAGTTCGGAAGGCTCATAGTGAACACATCTGGTTCCGGAAATTTAATCGTAGAAATGACAAGCCGCACTTTTGCTATTCGTTTAATATTTTCAGAGACGGTTGAATCGATATAGGAAAACGTAACCGAAAATCGACATTGTTGTCTATCCGCAAAAACTTCTCAGAGATAATTCATCCAATTTCGATAAACAAATTTCGTATGAAATATTTAAAATACGAGATTCTTATTTCGCCTTCATTTGTCAGTGAAAAATATATATTCGCAAATTGAAAAAAATTCACGATGGCATGGTGTTGAAAAAGCACATCCGTTAATTCGCAAGTTCGTCTGAATGCTGGAGTAATTTTATGAATTTTCTTCATAATTAGCATAATTGGGGAGAAAGTGTTGGATTGCAAGAGAGAAGATGTTCCAAATGTTTTACGAATTCAGCTACTACGAATAATTCCTTTTGTGGAAGTTAAATTTGCCCAATATCTTGATTTTTAACAAAAGACAAGAACAGGATTGAGCATTTTTAAATCTTGAAAATAAACTTGATTGAACTCTTGAAAATAAACTTGATTACATTAGACTTGCAATAGACTCCTAGTGCGAGTAAGTCTCGAAAGATATGCGAATTGTTTAAAATATATTTAAGCGGTTTTTGGTATTCTTGGGGAAACCTGGTTAAATAAAAACTACTCTAGATGACTGGAAACAATTTCCAGAGTCCATTAGCTACTCGGGTGATGTTCGACACCGACTGAAATCAGTTGATTTTAATCTCGTTTTAAACCAACGCGAAATGTTTGTTTGAACTATCTAATTAATATTGGTTCGTAGTATCATTTCATATGCTAATCCATCAATCGGGGGATAAATTCAATCAAATCACGTAATGTTAATTTCTATTATTACAAACGACGCCGTCTGTATTTTATTCTTTTCAGCGAGAGCATCTGTGTTCAAATTTAGACTATTGTCTCATCTGCGTTCTTAAATTATAGAGTACTGTGGAATTAGATATGATGAATGTTTTCTATTGTAGTATTACTTTCACCACACCTAGTGAAACCATATCGATCATATAGTTGATTGAACCACTTGAATTATATTGCAATGAATTAGGAAAGATACGAAAATGGGTGCCCTATCTAATACCCTGTCGAAAATAGACGGGAATGTGTATAAATAAATGAACCCACGACTGGTGCACTGCACGATGGCTTACTGCAAAATGACGCGAATAACGCGAACAAAACAAATGAGGCAATAGTTGGGTAATCCGGCTGACGCATGCCACGCACCGGCCCAAGGTAGAAGAACCGGTTTGCAAATGAACACTTCTTATATTTCGTCACTCGGTTGAGATAATCTTGCGCACATCCCAACCTTTATTCTGTCATACACTTTTAAATGCCACAATTTCAATTTCAAGAATTCAGGGGCCAAGAGCAGATACTTGTCACATTATCAATGACCTACTGATGCTGAACACTCGCTTACCTGTGCTCAACAAGGCCGCACTTTTATCACGAGAATGTCTGCAACTGCGACTGATCGGCGCTCCGGTCGAGCGATACCAGCTGGGATGTGCCGAATCCACAGAATACGCCACACAATTCACGATTCAAGAAGCATTTATAACCCGAACTAGTTAACGGTTTGCGCACTAGTGGAATGCTTGCTCCACCCTGTGCTAGTGAAAGTTGTCTGTCGCTTGAACGTGGTTAATCGGTTGCGCCTGCGGAAGCGTCGTCATACAGCGTTGAAGTCCTGCACACCGAAATTCGAACCGAACCGAACCGAACCACAAACAAGGTTTGACTGGGCTTGATGATTGAGCCATCCATCGGTACCGCAGGGCCTGTTCATTGTGTAGTTGAATTCATTCACGAATAGGTTCATTCATCAGCTAAGCCATCCGTTTAATGACTACAATCAGAGGAATGCCATGGCGATGCTGGTCTTTCACTAACACCCGCGACCGTCAGAGCACGTTAGCGCGGCAAAATGTTTCACTTTCCGGGAGCAAGTAAGCAGTCGGTTTGATGAATGGTTAGTTGGCTAGTACAAGCACTGCCTGTTTAAAAGTAATTAAAAGATTATGCAAATCCGGTAAGAAATTTCCGATCCGTTTAGCACCGCGACAAACAACCTGATGTGTACCATCGCAACGGAGACATTTCATTTGCCTGATCAAACGGGAACTATTTCCTTAGACAAACAGATTTTTTTTCTTGGCACGTGCCAGAAGTTCAAAAAGGGCGTTTTGTTTCAAATGAAAATTTAGCTCGTAAGGAATGTAAGTTATACAGATTGTTTTAGATGATGTACCCTATATGTTAAATATTATTTAAAAAAATATACATTAAAGTGATGTGATATCAATATTAAAATGTGAGCTATGTGGCAATCCCTCCGTGTTTTTCACATGTAGGATAGAAGAAAGCTACGGGTTCAAGTCCCATCTCTGCGGTATGTTTTTCGCTGTTTCCATTTCATAGTTGTATTCGTCAATCTTTTTTCGATTTGTTTTTTCTCGATAGAAACTAACAAAATCCTAAAACCAGATCCAGGTGGCGCTTCGTGTTAAAAAGACTAAAATGAACCGTTTATAGGACACTCAATGTTCTGCGTTGCAAAAATGATAATCATTATAGCACTTAAAATTCGTTTGAACTTATTACTTCTAGTGCCTAGTCTTTTTGTCTGTGACTTTCGAGATTTAAATAGTCTGTATCGTGCCAGCATGTCGACAATCTCCGACGGATGCCAAGTTTCGCTGTTTTTTTGTTACTATTTCTTGGCGTTATTTGTCATATTGCTAGACAAATTTGCTGACATCCCGAGCTTGAGATTGTCGGGGAGCAAATTCGAGTGAGGCACAGAGGAATCGAGCCGGTTTTTGAACGGTGTAGTAGATTGTAGTATTCTAGAGATGATTCAGTCCATTTTTGACATTATTTGAAAGGTACTAAATCACCGTTTGCTGGTTGCAGTGAGCACTCCTACACTCGTTCGCTCGCTTTGAACTTTTTTTCGGATTGAAAATAATTTAGATTCTATTAAGTGCTAACGACTATAATGGCTTCTTGAATTTTAGCGCTTTATTTAACTAGTGATCGAGGCAGCTCACCCTTCATTCCACACTATCACGGAATAAGTTCTAAATAGAAATAGTATAGAATCGTTAGCGATGAGGGTTCAAAATAAATGTTCGATAGGTCTTTCCCGGGTTTCTAGAGAGACTACTAGCTGGAACTTGTCGTCTCGATATTCAGTGCATTTACGAACAACATGATCGATATGTTGGTAACCATCTCTACATGCACGACATTTACAATAGAGATGGTCGGGTATCGGGTATTTTACCCGAAACCCGACCCGTACCCGTACCCGCCGGGTTTTTGGTCGGGTACGGGTAAAATTTTTTATTTTCAATCGGGTACGGGTAAAAAATTTTACTGCTCACTCGGGTACGGGTCGGGTACGGGTAAATTTTTTTTTCGGGTCGATTACCCGACCATATGTACTTCACATAAATATGTTTACACGTTGACGAGATTTTTTCATTGCAAAACAGTTCTTCCGAAAAATAATCAATTTGATTCAAGGGGTTTTGACATTCGCGCCTAGGACCAGACCTGTCAACTGGCATCTTTTTCCAGAAAAAAAACATTTTTTTCTTCATGAAAAGTTATGTGAATATTTCCCGCCCTACTTTGTTTATAACATATTTAATAAGACACACTGCCTTAGCTCTATGATGTTGCGGTCGGAATCTACTTTTCACGTAGGTTTTAATGGACTGCCATTTTAAAGCTGTTTAATGCACAATCCAGTAAAAATTATTTGATTCATATACTGCCCATACTCGCATATCAGTCTCATATCGATTTTCGCCAATTTTGAGTTAGCTTGAGGAATGGAGTCTTTCCTCAATATACTCTCAGAAATTGCAATGAAAGTTGAGGGTTTGTTCAGTAAAATATAAAAAAATATCAACTCATTTCTGTGTCCCATATGCTAAGTCCCATTCAGTGCAAAATTTCAATAATTTCATTTGTTGCAATATTGGAACAGCAAAGGTGTATTACCGATATTTCATGTAATAATAACAAGATTTAGCATTAGGGAGCAAAGCAAAGTCTTGGCATTACATTCCTTTCGTGGAATTTGGCCTTTCTGTTTCAACAGACTTCGCAGCCGATTCTTAGCGTACAGAATCATTGCATGGCTAGTACTATGAATCCTACTGACACTAAGAATCCTTCCAGGTCGGGGCTCGAACATACGACAGCTGGCTTGTAAGACCAGCGTCCTATGCATTGAACCGCCAACCCGGGACCAGCATTAGGGAGCACAATAAATAAAAAAATTCGGAAATAAACTTTTGATCGTCTTTTTCTCAACATGCCGATTTCCCATATGGGACTGATATGCAAGTATGGGCAGTATATAAAATGTAGTGTAGTACTCATATCACATTCAGATACCAGAAAACTGTTATTTTAAATATTGGTTAGAGATTTTCAAAATTTTCATAAAAATCATTGGGATTCTTACCATAAAAACATGAACATTTATTTCAGAAAATCTGCATAGAAGTTCTTTTTATTCTGCACTTCTGGGTGGTGTCACCTCACTTTAAATGACACCGATTGATGGCACAGCAAGTTGGGCTATATTGCTAGTTAATTTTCGTTTCTTTTCACTGGACTACAAGTGAAAATCTCGATGCGTGACAACGTGGAGTCGCAAAAGTAAGGGTGAAAATCTTTTCTCGTGAAATACTCAAATTTTCACCGTGTTCACTCGTTAAGGGTTCCACCGGTTCAATGGCTGTAAAAACCACCAGCTACCGATAACATCGTGGGTGTGGGTTTGTGAGGTTTACAAAACGGGTATAGTTGACAGATTAATTTAAATCAAAATCATAATTAATTTTGCTTTGTAGTAAAAAATTGTAACCAAAAAAATTTCCTACGAATTTTCAAACTACTTACACTTGAAAGACTCACTGTTCACCATGTTCAAAATTGAATTTTTCACACCGGGAATACACGTACATTGTTTGATTCTTTGGTCAATTCACGTAAACGAACTGATAACACACTATTCATTTTAGGGGATGTTCGCATAACATTCATTTTCGTCACGTATAATATTCAATTTGACATTTGGAACTATTTTACGTGATTTTTCAAGTGATTCGAATGTGAATTTTTATTTGTGTGTCAAGATAATGAGCACGCTTACTTATAGTTCTAAAGAATTGGATCAAAAGTCGCACTGTTTCGTAAAAACCATACCTACCCTAAATCGAGTACAACGGGTATTACGACATATTGGGTAAATATGCTTCTCGAAAAATTTGAGAAGATATTACTCGCTTTTGTTGACTTTTGTAAATGAAAATAAAGTACCAAAGACATTGAAAATCTACAGGTCCACCATCTAACATTTATTTTTGAACTAGCGGTTATTTCGACATTGGTAACCTAAATGTCACTTCTGATTTGACAGAAACTTAGTTGTATCCTTCCGCTGATCGAAAATGGTTGTGTATACGCTTGAGGACCGCATGAAAATAGTGCAGTTTTACTTTCAAAATCATGGTAATGTTGCGGAATGTGTGCAAAAAAATCATCTTCTCGGATGAGGCACATTTTCATCTCGGCGGGTATGTTAATAAGCAAAATTGTCGCATCTGGGGACGGAAAACCCGCACGTCATCATGGAGAAGCCGATCTCAGAGAGTGACGGTTTGGTGCGGATTTTTGTCTGGCGGCATCATTGGGCCTTTTTTCTTAGAAAATGAGGCAGGAGCCGCCGCCACGGTCAATGACGAGCGGTACCGCGTCATCATTAGCGATTGGTTCTTCCCGTTACTTGAAGAGGAAGACTTGGACACCTTTTGATTCCAACAAGACGGCGCTCCGTGCCACACAGCCAACGCTACGATCGATCATCTGTGCACAGTCTTCGAAGATCGAATTATCAGTCGAAATTCGGATGTCGTTTGGCCGCCTCGGAGCTGTGATTTTACACCGTTAGACTATTATCTTTGAGCGGCTGTCAAAGATAAGTGTTATGTGGACAAGCCAGAGACAATTCAAGCCTTGAAGGATAACATTCGTGCATCCATAGCTGAAATAAAGCTGCATACAATCGAAAATGTATTAAAAAGCTGGACCGACCGTAAGGCGTACTGCAAGGCCAGCCGAGGCAGCCATTTGAATGAAATTATATTCCACAATTACCCGGAAGGATTATACTTTAAGGTAGCGCTTCGCCGTGGTCAAGTCGAAGCGAGACAACTCACTGCTTCCTCTTGCTTTGTCGCCGAAATTTCACTCTAAATTGCAAATTTCTCCAATACTAACCCGATTCACGAAAAATCAAAAACATACGATTGTAGGTAAATGATTTTACTATGCATTTGGCGAAAAATATTAGTTAGAAAGCTTTTCTTTCGCGAGATTTCGTGCGAGTTTTGTTAAACCTTTTGTTTTCTTTTTTCCATTTCTCGCTATAAACAACTCGCATATGTAGGGATGTGCTACGTTTTCAACAAAGCTTCAAAGCTAGTAGCGATGAAAATCATTACTGATTTCTGGTTCTACTGAAACATGAATAGAAATTATTTTACAAAGTAGTAACACTTACTTACATTTTCTACTCATCTTTATTCAACGTTTACACAGAGAGAACGGACAACGAAAACAAAAGAAATGTTGTTAGCGTCTACCGCATGTGGCATTTTTCACACCCCAATGCATGCGTTGACATTGTGTGCGTGCGAAAGAATAAGGAAAAACTCATTTATTTTTAAAACTCGCACGAAATCTTTCGATAAAAACGTTTATCAGGCACAGTTTATATACGAATCGATAGAAAAATTAATTATCTAGAATCGTATGTTCTTGAAATTTCCGTTTTCTTTACCGTTTTCTCACAATTTTGGGTAAAGTGCGTGAAACCCCGGGATAGGCAGCGAACTCCCGTGACCACGGCGAAGCGCTACCTTTAATATGAAAAAATAAATTTTGAATTCGGATGAACCGTTTGTTTTTTTATGCATATTTAAAAAAAGGTACATTACATTATTCATGCTTCACAGTGTATTTATATGTTTAAAAGTAAACAAGCATTTTAATGTATTTTTCTTACCAACTAGAGCCTGATACGGCTCGATATCTAAAACACTTTATTTTTTCCATACTGAATTTTGGTAAAATTTTTACTACTCATTCGGGTCGGGTACGGGTAATTTTTTTTATTTTTTTTCGGGTACGGGTAATTTTTATTTATTATTGATCGCGTACGGGTCGGGTACGGGTAATTTTTTAAATTTTCAATCGGGTACGGGTCGGGTACGGGTAAATTTTTTTGCTGATCACTCGGGTACGGGTCGGGTTCGGGTATAAGAATTTCTATACCCGACCATCTCTAATTTACAAGACTATTGCACTGGAGATTACTCAACGATGTGAATTCTTTTGCGGGATCGGCAAAAATTTGTCTGGGAAAATTGATAATTGATTGTCGATTTTTTTCGAAAAAACCTGTTCTAATCCACCTAGTGGTGTAATGATGCCTTTCTCATATATAATACTGTGGTATTCTATTCAAAATGTTTCTCTTCGATTTTTGAATGAAACCAAGGGATTGTTTGTGCAATAACTAGTATAACATACAGAATGAAACAGTTCTCTGATCGGTTAGGTCATCCATTAGAAAACGAAGTGGGTTCACTATTATATGCACTTCCAGCACCGGAACCCGATAGCCGGTATAAACGAAGTCGGTTCGTACGGCCACCAACTAACATGACGTACAAACTCTATTAGTTTTTATTCAAATTTTGAAGATTTCACACGATTTTGCCATCGTACTCTAAACGACGATTGAAATTTTCGTTGTATCCAACAATATGCAGTAATTTTTGGACGAACCATAAGTCCTTTATTTGACACTAAGATTGGGAATAACGGTTTTGGGTCCAGCTTAGAAATTTTTTTACGTGTTTTGTTTCGCCGGTTTGAGTCACGGTGTACAATATTGAACACACTTTACATACGGTTCCTGCGTAATCCGGAACCGGAGACCAGGAACCAGGATAGCCGGAATCGGTTTGTTTAGTTGTCTACCGATAATGGCTATCAATTTGTGTAGTTTTAAGATCAGTTTAGAAAATTTTTTTACATGTTTTGTTTCGCCGGTTTAAGTGACGGTGTACAATATTGAACACACTTTACCCTATAACTCCGAAACCGGAAGTCGGATCCGGATGAAAGTCAAAAATTCCGTATGGGACCGTGAGACCTTTCATTTGAATTTGAGTTTCTGGTACTTTGGAATTAATCGATTCATCGAGCTCACCGCAAATGACCACAGATAAAATTCATTGAAAAGTGTAAGAGGTGGAGCTTATGCGACTAATTGAGGGTTGCCAAATAGTAACGAATATTTGATTTGATTTTATATCAGTCACATGTAAACAGAAAAACATACGCTTGTGTTACAATTTGTTGATGTTTTTCCACTATGACCAAATATTGGCATTCGATAATCAAAACTAAAATATATAAAATTCAAGATTGCGTAATTTTGTACCCGGGCCCATTAATACGTAAAAGAGGCACTTTTTTAAATCCGCTGAATATTGTATTCATTGATTATAATGGCTGCCATTTGCACAAGTTTTTCCAACTACACACTCGTGACAAAGCGTTCAAATATTCTCTGCCAGAGAGGAGATGCTGTCCAAAAACAGACACAAAGTTTGTTCTGCACAAATACTTGCAAGAATTCTTCAGAATTCCAGTTGCTCTTCGTATTAGCACAGGCTCAACTATAACAATTTTCTTTTGAATTGAGAGATTATTCTCTACTTATTGATTTAATATTATTGTCCGGGAACTTTTAATCGACACTGTAGTGTTCATAAAAATCTACGTTTGTCTATGAGGGGAGAGGGAGGTTTTGTTTAAAGCATACGTGGACTACTCTTAATTTCTTTTTTGAAAAAAATTTAACTGGGAAACTCAGTCAGAAATACTATCTCTTTCCTGTTAAAATGTTCATTTCATTTACATTTCTAAGAAACCAAATTTTCTATTCCATCCACATTCCATCCACACTTACTTCTAGTCTTACAAACCAGTTGTCGTATGTTCGAGCCCCGACCTGGAAGGATTCTTAGTGTCAGTAGGATCGTAGTTATCCTGTACGTTATGAATCGGCTGCGAAGTCTGTTGAAACAGAAAGGCCAAATTCCACAAAAGGATGCCAAGATTTTGCTTTGCACTCGTATGGCATGTAGTCTAATTTGTTGAACAACAAAATTTGTCTAGATCCCTTCTAAATATTTCTAGTAACACTAAGCACCAACATCAAATTTTATCGATCACCTTTGATTGTCTCGCCTGGTATGAAGATGAACGGCCCAACACCAATCAAAACATTTCATTTGAATAACGTTGTACACTGAAGTCTTTTTTTATGCGAGTTTACGTACCGCATAAAAAACCACATAACTCTGAAACTTCGTATAAAAAAACCGCATAACTCTGAAACTTCGCATAAAAAAAACGTTTTGTGAAAAGAAAAAGTCTACGTACACTTTCAGAGGAGGTTGGGGTTTGAGTTATTTGGAAAAGTCTACGAAAGTCTACGAGTGGGGACAAGGGGGCTCAAAAGTTCCAAATTGTAAAACTCGATTTTTCTTGTGTGTACGTATGTGAGTGCGTATGTTTGCAAGTGACAAAAATATGCACTCACTTTTCTCCGAGATGACAAATCCGATTTCAACAAACTTTGGCATCGGATATAGGGGTCCCCTGAATCCGGATCCGCAAGTACCAGAAATAGTGTTCGAAAACTTCCTATTTTTCTCAGAGATAGCTTAATCGATTTTCTTGAGCATAGATTCATATTTGTATAAAAGATCTTACGGTCCTTTACAAAATTTATGAATTTTGTTTTTCCGGTATTATTGAAAATTGAAATAAAAATCTCCAAAATGGAACTGACACATTTTTTCCAAAGTGGCTCAATTGATTTTTACAAACAAAAGACCCAAATAAAAGGTAATCTTGAACTACAAAGAGAAGCGTGTTTGAAATTTCAACCCTTCATTTTGATCGATGCAGCAAAAAATAAAAAAAAAAGTCTTTTAGTATTGGAAAGAGATGATAAATTATAACGAACATTCACTTAGGCAATCAAAATTCGAATAAAAGTGACGTGGACCTAATGATCTCGATTAGTTTCAGCATCTCATTAGATTTGAGTGAGTGACTAGGTCGTAGGAGGTTCGCACTAGTTTTCCATAAGTACACTTAATGTTTGAATGAAATTCCTCGATTCATGCAAATGAAAGGCAAAATTACTCTCACTAGGCTAGTCAAAACAAACCGTTTAACGCAGTGCCAACACATGTGTCACTGAAAAAGTATAAACAAACTGTTGCTCTCACTCTACCCGAACTAATGGCGACCGCGCTCAAAGTCGAACCGCGAACAACTCCTTCCAAGTAAATTTCATCTACATAATTGTCATCAATGGGAATGTATGCAGAAAAAAGTGGAAAGGGAACATGAATCCGTCGAATATGGTAGTTATGGGTGCAAGTGGAAAAGAACTGGAGCGCATCCAAGTTCACATGTCGTGATCGGAACAATCGCTTACCGAGAGCACTGACGATCCAGAAAGTTTGTCAACCGTTTTACCTGGTGCCGGTGGAGTGTGCTCTGCGCTTCGTTACGGCTCATTGCGCGTGGTTTGACATTCAGGTGGCGTTTTGCTCGTATTCAATGGTAGGATAACTGCTGGGTTGAAATATCAACGTTAGTCTACGCGTGACATCTTCCGAGATAGGTTGAGTTTATGTTCGACAGAACAGTAAAATGAACAGAAACAGTTGTTTTTTCAAGATTGTAATTATTTGTGTAGAGCTAGGTCAGGTGTTTTCCCTCAATGCGGTATACGTCAATAATCATAAGATCGATAAAAATGATTTGGATAGAATCAAATTGTTGAATCCGACCAAAGCAGATGTGGATATGACTAAGGGTAATGTTCTTACGAAGGAAAATTTCACGAATCCTGTGAAGTATTATCAATACCTAGTGGCTAGTGATCCTGCTGGGCATGTAGATTTGTTGTGGGGAAAAAACAAAACATACCTGCCGTCGATATTTCGCAATAATACCATGACAGAAGCGCCGACCGTCGTGACCCTAAACTATGCGGATGACTTATCACCAATTCAGAATACACTGAATAATACCACACCGTTCTATAAGGGTGATTATTATGTTAATCCGGCAGATAAAACCTCCACAACCACCACCATTCGACCAAGGAAACAAATAAAAAAACCAAAAATAAAACCGGAACTTGTGAAGAACCAGACAAAGATAACGAAGGAAACGCTCGAGTTATTGCGTAAATATTTTAGCTTCAATTGTTCATTGACTCCCATTCATACGTCGACCACACCGTTACCCAAAACAATAACCAAAAAGTCAAAATCTCGGGTCAAAACTAGAACTACGACGACGGTTCGACCACCAGAACCAGCTCGGAAGGTCAAAAGTAAGAAATCCTACCAACCGGTGGTTTATGTCTATCCACCAGTCATCAGCAGTCTTGGTGGCGTACTAGAAAGCGTCTATAATTATATGCACGACGCATTTATTGACACTGAGTACATTTCAGTGGAAGACGAAGACGAACAACGTACCGTAGAGAACTATCCGGAAATCATCAGTGGGAAAAAATCAAAACGGAACTTACAACACTCTGATACAACCACGGCGTCATCAGCATCGAAACAGTATCAATCGGATGTCAAGCGGTTACCTCTTTCTGGCATAACAACAGGGTTTTCTGGAGAGACAACGACGAAGAACAAACTGACAACCAATATTCATGTAACCAGTGAGTATAGTCCTGCAACTCCCGCAACGTTGCCAATTCTTTCGCATTCGACTTATGCAGAAAAGGAGCAAAGCAGTGAGGAAAGTGAATCGGAAGAAGATGATGGTAATTATTATGGAGGATTTGCAAATGATAGTTATGAAGACGATGCGGAATCTGACGACAGTCAGGAAGGTGAAGAAAGTGACGAAGACGATTTGGATGACGCAGAATCAGAAAATCAGATTGAACCAAGTGAAAATGATAAGGATTATGATTACGACGATGAGAATGATAAAGTTACAGAGTCAGTGAAAGTGAAACGTCAAAAACTTCCAACTAGTGATGAGGAATACAGTGATGAGTATTCTGATGATTACGATAGTGGGGAAGATAATGAAGGCGGTAATGAAGGGGGATTTTTCTCTGGTATTTTTTCATCGTTGGGGCGAATCGTTCGATCGCTGGGTTTCGGTCCTCGGACCACTGTAGAGTATGATGACTATGATGAAACAAGAAGCACTACTCCCAAGATCTTGGATATAAGAAAGCGACCAACACGAAGCACTGATCTGAGCTCACAGCTCCAACAGGAACGAGTGGATGTAAATTCTAATAAACAGCAATGCTGGATGCATTATCCATCTTACATGTTTAACGAAGTTGAGGAAGAATCTTCCATTCCAATCCCACCATCTGCTGTGAATGTTACCACCGAAAACGTTTCAGATGAAAGTTGGTTTCAGCTTATGACGCCATGGAACTTTTTCAATCCGTGGTCTTCGTGGGACGATGACACTGGTAACGCAGCAAATCACAACCAACACATGGAAGCGACTACTGCTTCATCAACGACTACCACCGTAACACAGGGTGGATGGTTTCCAAACATTTTCGGCAGTATGGCCACAACTGAAATGCCTTCCACAAATCAAGTCTCACAGAAACCATTGATTCCATTTCTACCAGCATCAGATCCACTTCAAAATCCACAAACCTGGTTCAATGTGATAGCTCAACATGTTTTCACAACAACCAGAGCCCCTAAGTCGACGCAACCTCCGTCGACAACTCATCTAACGAAACCTATCAAGGTGTATTACAGCGGATATCAACTGTGGCGTCTCTATCCAAAATCTACGGAGAATGTGCGTACTCTTGAGGATTACCGAATTTCACCGGAGGGTGTCAAATTGCAATGGTGGAAGGGTCCAACACTTAGCGGATCAAACGACATTCTGGTATCTCCGAGTATGTTGGATTCGATGAAGGAATACCTGCAAGATGAAGACATAGCGAAAGAAATAGTTATCCAAGATGTAGGACAAGCGATTCTGTACGAAAACCCCAAGATGACTCGAAGAGAACAAATTGAAACTGAAGTTCTAAATGGGCACCCTTTGACATGGTATCGATATCACCGCTATGCGGATATTGTAAAGTTCATGAACTACCTTGGAAGAAAATACCCTCGCAATGTGGAGTTGATACACATGGGGAGGAGCTTCGAAGGACGCCCGTTGACGGTCGTGAAGGTAAAATTCGGTGTTCAGCGATCGAGTGGTTCGAAGAAACATAACTCCAAATATATGAAAGGCAAACGCCGCCCTTTTCCGAAGAAAAAAGGTTCACGTAGTGCAGTGTTCATCGAAGCAGGAGCTCACGGACAGGAATGGATTGCACCGGCTGTTGCCACGTGGTTATTGGATTGGCTAACAAAGGCCATAGCGAACAACGGTTCGTGAAAACTATTGGTTTTTGCTAACTCAAATTGATAATATTTTACCCATAGATACCGAGCTGGAAAATGTCAAATCTATGGATTGGTATGTTCTGCCGATTTTGAATCCGGATGGGTACGAATACTGCCACACTTACGACCGGTTGTGGAGGAAGAATCGGTCAAAGCAAACACAAACTCAAAGTACTGGAATTATTACTGCAGCGTAAGTATTTCGAGTAATTTCAAGTTAGTAAACAATCACCCATCAGCAGGGGTCCAGTCTTTTACTGCATAAAACGTACTCGTTCATTCAACTTGGCCCATGGCTGCTTGTCGTCTGAAACTCAAGACACGGATACTTTGTAGATCGCCCTCAACTGAATCGATCCACCTTGTCCGTTGCGTTTCTCTTCTTATTGTTCCAACCGGATCAGAATCAAGAACCATTCTCACTGGATTGTTGTCCGACATCCTAATGACATGTCCAGCTCATCGTAACTGTCCGATTTGAGCTGTCCGTACAATGTGTGGTTCTCTAAGTGGCTGTTGCGATTCGTGGTTCATACATCGTTCCCACGTTTCTTCTTTCATTTGCACTCCGCTCCGTAGCTCTTTTCTTTCGAAAACACAAAGAGCGCGTTGGTCCTCTGCCAACATAGCCCAGGTCTCATGGCCTTAGGGAACCACCGGTCTAATGACACAATGACACGATTTTCTGGTAAAATACGCTACTGAATTTCTCCACTGGTATCATTATCGGCCATCACCAGTGAGGCCAGATACACGAACTCGTCAACCTCGTCGTTATCGTGACTGTCTATCAATATTCGTGGTGGGGTGCGTAGTGTTTCTACTTTAGAGCCTCTTCCTCTCAAGTATTTTGTTTTCGATGCATTTATAGCCAGTCCGATACGTTTGGCTTCGCCCTTCAGTCCGATGTATGTTTCCATCTTCTTCTCAAAGTGACGTGTCACAATATCAACGTCGTTAGTGAAGCCGAAAAACAGTACTGACATTCTAATGACACCTTCCGAAGCAATATTAAAAAAGAGACAAGAGATTCGAAGGAACTCGAGAGTATTCCAGATACTCAGACGTAGCATTTCAATCTATCCATCGTTGCCTTGTCCAATTGCGTCAGTTTTTTCGGGAAACCGTATTCGTGCATAATCTGCTTAGCTGTTCTCGACCGATTGTGTCGCATATCGCTTTGAAATCAATAAATAAGTAATAAGTTGTCTTATCGCGAATATGTGATTCGTAGTGGCACGGTCCCCAGTAAATCCCGTTAGTACGGTCTTACGAATTCTTTTGCAGAGGCTCGTTTGCGACAAAATCTGGACATATTAAATTTGGAATAAAACGAAGTTGCTTGCTTGCTTTAATTGTGAAATATTAGTCGCCTTAGAACTAATTACAGTTACTTAATTAGACTGCATGAAGAAACTACGAACTTTTGACTTTACTCCAGCGGTTAATGTTCGGGCAGACCTCTCTGCAACTGATTTAGCTGCTTTTGTCCAAGATTTTCGAGATGTTCTCTGTTCACGAGAGCTCAATACTGTTAGATAGTTTGCAACTCTGGGCAGTTAGGTGGACTCGCCTCTTTCGGTGCAACAATAAATTCATTCACTTCATATCATTCCAAAACATCTTTGGCTGATGACAAAATGCTAAATCAAACCAGAATAGCGAGACAGCGTCATGGCTGGGTAGGAATGGTAATAGTTTCTTTTTTTTTTTTTAATTTTTTCACAATATATTTGTGTTTACTGTTCCGGTAGTGATAAAGCTTTGGCTCGTTCGATCGAAGCTGCATATTGCCAGCCAAACCAAATATTTTTTGGGGAAGTTGCCTTTTCATTCATCCTAGAATGTTTTTCTACGCCGTTCCGTTGCATGGCAGTACAAAAATACATTCTGGGAAGCTACTTAAAGTCTTCCAGCACATAAGTTTCATCGCCTATTATCACACAGGAAACGAAAACTGTTTTCATTTTTAACTACTTCATACCTTGCCGGTGCTTTGAAATATGGACCCAAGTTGCGAGACATTTTTATTTTTCTAGTCACAATACGTACCGAAAAATCTGGTTTCTTTTGTCATATTAGCTTCACCTTCACGTCCTTCTGATGATTTCTTAGACTCATTTTTGTTCCACTTTCAGCCTTCCTGGCCGTTGTCAAACGTGTTTCGACAGAATTAAGAACGTTCTGGAAATAATTTTCACACAATGAACAGATATACGCATTCATTCTGACAGGTTTGCTTTGATCAAATGCAACTAGCTCACACGCGCGCCTCAACGCTTCGCGTGACGCGTTCACTCTGACAGCAACCTAAGGGTGAAGCCAGAGAGAAAGCGAACGCGACGCGAAACTTGATAGATCGCACGAAATCGCTCGGCAGAGCTCTATTCAAGTTCAGCAGAAAATTGACATGTATGTCAGAGCGAGTGCGGTGCTATCGGTCAGTAGTCGTTTCGCATCGTGTCGTTTTTACGATTGAGTCTTATAATAAATTATTCTACTACTGAATATTTTCTTTTGAATGCTACTTATCTTGCTTGGACCTCACACAAGTAGGGGAATGCACAGAATCGAATCACATATTTCAATTTATTTGTGGTCTTATATTCCGCAAGATTTGTTTAAACAATCTATTACTATTTAACATCTACAGACTAACAATAAACTACCCATTTCGCAGATTGAGTTGGTTGCAGTCACAAAGTACGCTTTCTATGGATTCAAACCAATCGTGCTACGGAGCAGATCTCGATCGTAACTGGGATCATCGATGGAATGAACAGGGAGCTTCTAAATCCGCCTGTAGTGAGTTTTACTCTGGGTACAGTGCCTTCTCCGAACCGGAAGCCAAAGCATTGAGTAAGTTTCTGTTGAGCGGCCGCAGAAATATTGCAGTCTACCTTTCTCTGCAATCGTATGGACAGACGATCAGTTATCCGGACGAGAGGCGATTACAGAACGAAGACCGGTTCAGCGACGTGCATGAAATGGCTACGATTGCTGTAGACACATTACGCGGTTCCGGAAGTCTCTCGTCATATCGGGTCGATGCAGAAGATGAGATGTCTTATCCCAGATCAGGTACGTCGGTACAATTTGCCAGATATAAAGCGGGAATCAAGTACAGTTACACGGTTGAGCTCCCGGATACGGGAATTCATGGTTTTTTGTTGCCTCCTTCCGGCATCGAAAGTACAGCTAGAGATACACTGGAGTTGATTAAAGGTATGGTAGATTATATTTAATCTAGATTAAAATAATTTACAATTGAAGAGATTAGATAAATACAAATATCAGTATTTAATTGTGTTTTGGATTCCTGAGAAAAGCCTTTAGCCAACAGTCAAATCGGTATAAGTTCTGCTCTAGATCGTCGATACATTCAATTCTATCAGCAAGAGGTGCAGAGTTGTCTGGATTTGTGAATACGGTATGATTGAAACGTTCACACAATGTGATTGCGACTACGGCATCCAGACGAGAAGTCACGTTACGGAAGCAAAGCTTCGCATGCGCTTCCGTAAGTTTCCGAAGGGCTAACAATGATGCGTGTGTGAGACATTCTGTTGAAAGAGATACACATTAAAAGTGAGTGGTTTGTGTTCTGATGAATTACCTGGGGTATTAAGTCTTTTAATTAAAAAGTATTCATTTAGTAGTTTTTCCGATTCTTCGGAAATGGAAGTCTTCTGGTAGTACAACATGTTCAAAAATATTCGAACGTCGTTCTCGGAGATCAAAGTTTCCTGATCTTCTGGTTCGTTATCCAGTGATTTTTCCAGTAAAAACTGAATCAACGAATCTGGTGCTTTCTCTGGAAGAACAATGGGTATTCCGAAAGCACTAAAATAAAATAAAAACCCTCATGTTGCCGAGTTGGTTGACGATAAAATTATTCTCACTAACTTCAGGAACATCAAGATCGAACTGAAATCCTCTTTGCTCTTTCGGGTGTAATTCCAACAGGTCCATATGGCACACTCTAATGGATAGCTAATGGCGTGGTTTTCGATTATAACCTGGCCAGATTCAATTTCCCGCAGGAGTCGAGCTGAGCTGTTTGGTTTTTGCATAGACCAATCGCCGATATAGCAAACACCTGTTCGGGCCAGCGTGGTTGCACCACATTCCACAAAATTATTCTCATGGAAACGACCGCCTGTTAAAGTGTCCAACATTCCAGGAACAAATCGACGAGCCAACTGGCCAATTGAGGTCATCAGCAGATGCGAAATTGCAGTTTCGGCTCCCAAGCAAACAACGTGAAAAGGTTTTGATTCCGTGGTCGAATTGATGGAAGCAATACTCAGCAGAAGACTTTGTTTTAATGTTTTGTACGTATTCATAGGAACAGTATCTTGGCAGAGTTGAGATGCAAGTATGTATGAGAAACAATAGTCACTGTACTGTTCGGTCACAGAGGAGTACAAATCTCGAATAGATGCTGGGATAGCGGAAATTTCTTGATACACCGGATTAGTTAACTTGGAAATCTCGAATTTAGTGTCTTCAGTATTCTGTGATATCTGAGACTTCAGTGGAGTGGATCTCTGAGAGAATGTCCATGTTTGTGTGAGTTCTCTTGAACTGAAATTCATAGTAGATTGAATTGATTTGTCCAAACATTCCGAGTTGTGTTCTGATGTTGGCTGTGAGGGTTCCCACGATAGAGGTGGCATTGGATAGTGTTCTGTCAGAAGATTTGACATTTCTTCTTCGCTATGTTGTAAATCAATTCTTTTTACAACGGGATCGGCTTGCTCGAACTGAAATCTAGGTTCATCAATACTACGTTGGCTAAAAATAGGCTGAGAATTGTCAGTAGTTCTGCAATGATTTTCCAAACTAGTCCCCGATTGTCCGAATCCATCATAATCTTGTTCATAATTGGTTTGATTTTCATTACTCACTAGACGACTGGCTTCCACTAAAACCAACTCCTCTGGATCAGTAGTTCCGCAATGATTTTCCAGACTAGTGGCTGTCCTAAATTGTCTGGATCCGTCACAATCTTCTTCGTAGTAGGTTTGATTTTCATTACTCACTAGATGACCGGCTTCCACTAAAAATAATTCCTCTGGATCAGACATCAACCCTACCGTAGAGTCCATTCTTAAAGCTCTGTAACGTCCCACGCACTAAACACTTGATTCACCGGATTGAATACACCGGTAATGGCGTACTCGTAACCTAATCGCAACTGTTGACAGAGATCGTCGGCCAGCCGAACCGAAATACTTTGAAAAATACGCCCGACGCTAACTGGAGTTTTTAAGCTATCGACGTGGAATACGCGAACGGTGCAGAAATCGGAGACGGCCCGAATTCGTTGGTGCTCTTGCAGCGTAGATCCACAATCGTCACACTTGGGTGCTCGTTTGATCTCTCCGGTAATAGTAACGAGATGAGGGTCAGACTGACACAGCCAGATGGACTGAAGTCTACGATGGGTTGTTTGTTAGGGAGAGTTGAACAAATGACTGAGAGAACTTACATGTACTTCTGAGGCGCACTATAGCCCTGAACTACGCAGTGGAAAACCGTCAATCCAATAGCAACGTTCTGTGGTTGCGTGCGGAACAAATATTCCTTTTGTGGTGGTAATTTCAATCTCAGTCGACAGTAGATTTGCTCAAGCCGTATACGAAAAGCAGGATCGAGGCGACTAAAGATTGTGTTTGCAATACTTAAAATGACTTCCTGAAAAGCTTTTTCGCAATATGTCGGTTCTTTGATGAGTTTCGACAATACTTCTTCATCTGTAATGAGTGGCATTGTAAAAATAATAATATAATCTTTGAGATAATATAATGCAACATAAGATCAATCTTTATTAAAATTATGTGTCGAAAGCACTTCTGTCTGGAGTTGTGTTCTAGAGAACATGATAGTATTGATTTCGCAAACTCCACGTAATTCTTACATGAAGGAGTGAATTTCTTGGCAAAGATGCAAACAAGATATGGTACGAAACAGCATTCGCAAATCAGGTAAATTTAAAAAAAAAAATACTACTTGGAGCAAACAGTTCTGTATAGTTCTGTAAACAAACCTACAAAGTGTGAAATTCGTATTTTGTTGGTTTATTTGAAGTAAACCTTAATTGAATCGATAAATTATTCAAAGCTTGTAAAGATTTAAGAAGCACTACAAGTAAATGGGTATGCCCATCACGCGCCTCTTGTATTGGAAATCGAAAAATTTTGACAGTGGTTTGTTTACACTTCTATAGGAAACAACTGTTACAAGCTTGATCAAAGCAGTCGCGATCGCGTTAAGAAATAACGTCAAATAGACCGACCTTTTACCGACCGTTTACCGACGTTTTTAACAGACACTTCAAACTTTTTCACTGGAACTGTCACTCAAATAAAATTTGTGACTGTGCCCGAGAGAAGTTTTTTTTTATATTTACTGTCATGTTATTACTATAACACATGTCTAAGACCTTTTAAATATTTATATAGCACAACAATCTACAAGACTTGTGATGATGCCATATATTCTGAGATCATTTACATTCCTACTTTAAATTACGACAATTTAGTGTCTAGAGTAGCACAGCCGATTCGTGCAGAACGTAAAACATCTTCTAAATTTATAGGTCATATTAGTAGATAATTATACGAATTTACTCTGTCTATACTGGTCTCGGATTTAGGTTCCGGAAATAGTGGTCTGAAATTCCAAAACGAATGTCACATAATTTTTCTGAGATAAATGAACAGTTTGAGTACAGATAATAGTACGAGGAAGCCAAATCAGGAGAACGAGAGTGATGCCCAAGTATTTGAAATCCAAGCCGTTGATTTTAACCATGGTAGTACATAGTACCTAGTAGTATTTTAATTGTTACAATAAGAAATTATAATTAGAAATAATTAGATATAAGAATGATTATGCGGACGGTGAAATCGGTGGTAGTAATAATAAAAAGATGTCTTATCTTACACTACTGGACAATAAACAAACAAATAAACAAACAAACATGTGCTTCATGTAAGGCCATTTTACTTCGATTTCGGTCTTTAATCGTTTAATTAATGCACGCTGATACAGGCTTTTTTCTCTGATTTGAGATAGTATTTGAGGTAAGTATACTATGCTGATCACAGAAAAATGACATTATGATCTTTTCGTTCCATTGAGACGCCTTTCGAGGCACTCGTGCCGCTTCGAAACACTCGTGCTGACTTCAGTCTATTGTCGGGTTATTATTCTGTTCGCTGGCTTATAGTAATGAATTCGGTCAAACATGTACTTGAAGTGCGCTTGCGTTCGTTTTTCTAACCTTAAATAAGTACGTGCGAAATCCAGCCGCAGGATATCTTTTTCATATGCAGAATAATACTTAACTAAGGCATGCTCGCAAACTATCTATTCCCGGTCGTCAAGTACAATTTCAAAGATTATTATTATTATTGTTATTTATTTTGCCTCGGTTTCATTCTCCATTTTATGTAGTTTTGACTCTGTTCTGTTTCGTATGACCTGCCGCTGCGCGCTTTATCGGCAGTGGAGTTTTGACTATAACTCTCAAAACTATCTCACGGTGTAATCTACAAGGTCAACAGCCCCATAATATTTCTCATTTTTTTTCGTTTTTGTTTCTGATTTCGGTACGTGACTGTCGGTAACATTGAAAATATTAAAGCCGTTGAATCATGTGAAATAACATTTCAATTTACTGAATACTCTCATATCAAGGAAAGAACTAATGATTCCTTCAAGGGTAGAATATAACAATCAATTCACCTCCAAGTTTTACTGAGCAGAAGATACAGGAAGAAGTTTTATTTAAAGTAACGAATGAAACGCTTCGTAACTGTAGTTCACAAAAGAGTAACGCACGTAACACCTGCAACTAAAAAAACTAACGCGTGTCACGTTCCGTAACGCCTGCAACTCACAAAAAATCAACCCTTCATAATGCCTGTGACTTACAAAAGGTAATTCTTCGTAACGTTCATAACTTACTAAAATGTAACGCTTGTAACGCTTCATAGCCCCTATAGCTCCATAAAAGTTACGCATATCGTTACATGCGTTAAGTAACGCCTATAACTCACTCAAAAGTAACGCATGTAACGCTTCGTAACACCCAAAACTTACTAAAATGTAACGTATGTAACGCTTCATAATAACAATAAATTTCAAAAAAGTAATACATTGTAACGCTCCGTAACGCATATAACTTACTAAAAAGTTAAGCATGTAACGCTACGTAAAGTCTATAACGCAAGGAAAAGTAACACGAGTAACGCTTCGTAACGACTATAACTTACAAAAAAGTAACGCATGTATCGAGTGAAACGCTTTGTCAAATGAAACATTTGTCCATATTGGGGACGCTATAGCGTGATGGGTAAGTCGATTTCTTTAACGCAACCAGCTAGGGTTCGATTGAAAGTTTTTGTAGCCCGAAGAGGCGAATGACCTTAAGGCTAAAACCTCTATAATCGGAACAAAAAACTAATTTCCATAATATCTTTACTTATGCGTTAACTCAGACAGGCATCGAAGAACTTCGCAGATAATTCGATTCGGTTTCAGTCGTCGTCAAGTTCGGACGTGTTTTTCATTCGCTCCCAGTGCCGCGCGCGAAATATTATTTATTGTTTATTTTAACTGTTTTTAGTTGTGTAATCAACATGAGTTGTGAAATTTGTGCACTGGATAGCTCCATCGACACAATCATGTGGATATGCGTTGGCTGCCCTCGAAAATTTCACGCGGCTTGCATCGGTGTTACCATTCAACGCGGTTCTCTCAGGAAGAGAGACAAAAAAGCAGATATTAATTCTTATATTCTGCCATGTTGCGAGGTATGTCAAGAATTACTACAAATAAAGATGCATTATAGCAGCCTTGTTGAGCAACAAAAACTGCTGGAGAAGCAACTTCAGGCCAACACGGAAGTGCTGCATAAGTTTGCTTTTCAACAGGAGAAGCCAACTGTAATACATGAGGCGATTGACGGACTAGAAGTCTTATTGACTACCATAAAAAATGAGCTGATCGCACTAAATAAAAATAGCAGTTTGCCGGGAAGTGTGACAAGTATTAAAAATCACATGACTGCACTGTTAGATACAGCTTTAAAATCGACAAAAGGAAAGTGTGTTCTCGACACTGCAAGCCGTGACGTCAGAATTTTCTACAAATTTGCGAGACCTGATTAACGAAATAAGTCAACTTAGCCAGCTATCACTTGACACAGCAACCTGTTTACCTAACAATCCGAATTCTATGGTCGAGTTGGACATTCTAGAGGAGTTGAAGTCTTTATCAACAAATATTGCTGGAATCCAAATTGCTGTATCATCATCATCGACACCTGACTCATGCCCCAGTTTGGATGACGAATTGAACTGTAAAAAACCCGACTATTCTGGATGGCGTTTATTAGGCACCAAAAAAGTATGGAAAGCTGATTGGAGTGAGTACGACGCACGCCAATCTAGGTTCCGACGTCAGCAAAATGAGGCTGACAAGTCAAGAAGGCGCAAAAAGCGAAATTCGAGAAAAAATTACAATAACAGATCCAATATTCTTTCAACGCATCATTCATCTACAAAACGATATTGTAATAACATTATTAGTCACAACATGAATAATAATTGCAATAACTATAATAACAACAACTACAACAACAGCCGAAACAATCTTCCACCTGATAGAATACTTCTTGCTGCAGCTAAGGATCGATTTTCGGGACCACCAACAAATTACAGACCTACAATTAATTTTCAAAGAGGACCGACGATTAATCCTTATCGAGAGCACAACCTGCAACTAACGATGCCGAATCAAATGTCTGCTGAATGTCATTACCCAGAAGAAGAAAATAATGACAATATTATCATAAGTCAACAATCATGTTCAATAAGATCTCCTCATCTAGCGTCATCGACAGAAATCGTAGCATATTGTCAAAATTTTAACCGTATGAAGAGCCCACTTAAAATTAATAAAATCCATAAAAATATTTTAGGGTGTTCGTATGGAATTATTCTAGCAACCGATACTAGTTGGGATGATAGCGTTAACAGCACGGAAGTCTTCGGAAACATTTACAACGTTTTTAGAAACGATCGTGAGCTCCATACATCTGATAAAAAAATCGGGGGGAGGTGTTCTTATTGCTGTTTTAGCAGAATTTGACGCCGAAAAGATAACCACTACGAAATTTAAAGAATTTGAACACGTATGGGTAAGAATTCATTTAGCAGGTGAAACACATATTTTTGTTTCAGTATATTTTTCTCCTAACAATGCCCAAAAAGCCACATATGAAAAGTTTCTGCATGTTGCTGATGAAATAATTACTAAGCTTCCATCGGAAGTTAAAGTTCATATATATGGAGACTTTAATCAGCGCAATATCGACTTTATTCAAGACGCTGGTTTAAATATCTGGTTTAAGTCTTAATCAAATTAATCATGTAAAAAATCAGCAAAACTGTTATTTAGATTTTTTATTTACTAATATTCACGATGATTTTTGTGTAACAGAATCACCAACTCAATTGTGGAAAAATGAAGCTTTTCATACAGCAATCGAATTCTCAATATTTATACATCAGATTAATAAACCCGACGACTACGAGTATGAGGAGATTTTCGATTACCACTCAGCAAATTATGATAGTATTAGTCGTAAGCTACGAGAAATAGATTGGCAAGAACTCCTTAGAAACGAAGGAAATGTCGAAATTTCAGTCGATATTTTCTACGCACGGCTGTACGACATAATAAATGAACATGTCCCATTAAAGAAAATTAGGCGACAAAATAATTCAAAGTATCCTGTTTGGTATAACGAGCATATTAGAAACCTAAGAAATCGAAAACAAAAAGCTAATAAAAAGTACAAAAGAGAAAATAATAGTGACAATTTATCGAATTACATACACATCTGTGACCAACTAAGTTTAGCAATTGATACTGCATTCAAAGAGTATAACTCAAGAACTGAACAGGAAATAAAGTCTTGCCCAAAAAAATTTATTAGTTATGTCAGAAACAAATTGAAATCAGAAAACTTTCCGTCAAGAATGTATCTACAGGAAAACATTGGTAATAACTCACAAGAAATTTGTAATCTTTTCGCTAAATTTTTTCAACAAATCTACACGAAGTTTTCTGAAGATGACCGCGATCGTGAATATTTTAATTTCTTTCCAGAGTTTACTGAAGATATTAATGTAAATCAAATCAAAGTGCTAGACATAATAGATGCCCTAAACAAATTGGATGTCTCTAAAAGTGCCGGACCAGATGGGATTCCACCCATATTTATGAAAGAATTAGCATTAGATCTTGCGACCCCTTTGTGCTGGCTTTTTAATAATTCGCTTCAGTCTGGAGTTTTTCCAGATACGTGGAAAAACTCTTTCCTCATACCAATTTTCAAAAACGGGAAAAAAGCAGACATATGCAACTACCGCGGGATGTTCGCTGGTGGTTTGTAATAAAAATATTTCGATTTCTTAAAGGCCGAGATGGTATGTAAAAATTTAGTTCGGACAGGAGTTGACTGGAATCTACGCGATTCGAGACAATGTCATTTACAAATGAGACCATTGAAAATTCTCTGCGTTCTTTTAATGTTTGAATACTGATCAGCATACAGCGGGCTTTATAGGACGGAAGAGGAAGTCTTGTTCAACCTGATTTACGAAGTGCAAATAACCAAAATTGTTTTTGAACTGATTCAATTCGATCTTCCCATGTGATTAAGTAAGGTGACCAAACTAAGCTACAGTATTCTAGTACTGACCGAACATAGGCAATGTATAATGTTTTAATTGTATACGGATCGTGAAAACAGTAACAAAATCGTTTTATGAATCCTAGCATGTTATTGGCTCTGTTTATGATTGTATTATAATGGTCAACAAAAGTAATTTTAGAATCTAGTATTATTCCTAAGTCCCTAATTCTTTCGCATTTTTGAACTGTTTGACTTCCAAGAGTAAGTATCAAGTCAGGTGTATTTCGTTTTTTACTGAATGTTATTCTACTGCATTTTTTCACACTTAGTTGAAGAAGACTTTTGTTACACCATGTATAAAAAGAAAGAATTTCTTCTTGATAAACCTTGGCATCCTCACTTTTCTCTATTTCTAAAAATAGTTTTATATCGTCTGCGTATATTAGAATTTTTATGTTTTTTAAAAGAAAGGAAATGTCGTTAACAAACAAGATAAATAAAAGAGGGCCTAAATGAGATCCTACTATGCAAAAAATGGGCCAATAAATCAATTGATGGCTTTATACAACAAGCATTCAGAAGCAGTCGATTTCACTATGTCAAAAAATAAACTAAAGCAATATTTCAGTTTTATTCGGTAAGCCAATTATTATTATTTAACTCATAATAAATTATACATTATTTAGTGATCTATTTAGAATAGTTTACTAATTTAAGACGATTATTGTAATTATCCTTATGGTCTACTTTTGATTGACGACAAATAAATAAATAAATAAATAAGATATATTAAGGAAAGAGCCATTGTTCTGACCTTGTGTCAGTTTATTTATTTATTTATTTATTTATTTATTTATTCATAATACTTGTGAAGTAAGGATAAGTCCTTTTAAATTTCCACAATCGGTGTCAATTCAGGTGATTTTTCATAACAACTATCACTAACTATATTCTAAACTACTATGACGTATTAATTCCCTCTATTAAACCAATTCATACATTCTGTTCGAAATTTATGAAAAGAGCGATTGCTCTTTATCTGAGCAGGTAACTGATTCCATTAGACAATGGCTCGTATGAAAAAGGTATTCCCATAATGAGATGTACGATATTGGGGTAAATTAAAATTCCTGGTGCGGTTACTGTGGGACACTTGTAATTTATCGAACAGATACCCTGGATTACGTGTGTTAATTATTTTAAACAATGTTATACAGGCTCGAGATTTATAAAATGCATTGAAGGAACAACCAAGCAGTTCACTCTGTAGGTGGGTTACTCTTGCGAAACGGAACAGATTAAAAATCCATCTCACACAACAATTCAAGGCAATCTTCAACCTATTTAGCGATTTAGAGGAAGCGTTCAATAAAAATTCGGCTCCATACATGAAATGAGGGTATAGCAGAGATTTAAAAATTTTTCGTTTAGTTTCAATCGGTAGCAAATTTGACGTTAATTTTAGATGCCGTAATGCATTATAAATTTTACCACATTGTAAGTTGACGTGACTGTCCCAGTCAAAATCACATTGAATTTTGAAACCGAGAATACAAATGTTATCAACGTATTCAATATTAGTAGTTCCTAGTATGATTCGCGGTAGGACAGCTGGACGTAGAGACCTTGTTACAAATAAGATTTTCGATTTCGAAGAGTTGATAGGAAGAAGATTTTGTTCTGACCATGCATGAACATTAAGCAAATCTGCATTGATTAACTCAGCCATTCCGAGAATCGTCAATTCAGTAGAGCATAAATACAACTGAACATCGTCGGCGAACATATGTATTTTACAAAATTTCAATACAGAAGGAAGGTCATTAATAAATATCGAGAACAATATCGGACCCAAGATAGAACCCTGGGGAACACCAGATGAAATATTTGCTGGTTGAGAGTAATGTTCATCACACGGAACCACCCGCGATCCCATTTCAACCAGAATATTATTTGATTTTCTGAATTCGATTGGTTAAAATTTGGTACAACTAATCGATTGTTGTTTTAACTAAACTGTCATTTTTGTTTTTCGATTAGCAGAAACGATGGTTGAAACAACTAATTCAACTGTTTGAGAAAAAAAAGCTGTCAATTAGTGAGGACACATACCTTTCAATTTCAACAAATATTTTAGTTGAAATAACTGGTGTTGTTATTGAAACAAAATTCTGTTAGTTGAAAAATAAATCGGTTTTATTTGTTTGTTTGTTTGTTTTGAGATCAGTAAAGATCTAAATTCTAAAAAAATACTTCTGATTCGATCGGAAATGATTGATGTAGAAAAACGTTTTTAATCAGCAAAAGTGCCCGGAGGGGCGGATAAATTAGCGAAATTATTAAATTTACCTAAAATGATGCCTTCAAACGGTTGAACTAAAGTTATGCACTGATAATTTTAGTCAATTTATATGAGCAAGAGGTGCATCAACGGCTGAGAATTGGAATTTTGCGACGGCAATTCAAACGCGCCATTCAATCGCAGCGCGTTCTGTGTGTTTGAAACCCTTCGCTCCTGTTACTTTTATAAATTAAATTCATGTTATTGCTAATGCATGAACATCATCATCGGTATCAAACAGCTGGAAGTAAAACAGTCTGCTGAAAGTAAATAATGATCGAATTTGAAACATAAAATTTTTGCATACCTGAAAGATTACGAGATGATCATTCATTAACATTTTCTAATTTGTCACCAAATCTTTTTCATCTCAAACGAGGTTAACTTTATCACAACACCGCTGTTAGATAAACACTTGATATCATAAAATTCTCAAATCGAATGAACACAATTTCATTAAACGCTTAAACCATCGATGTTGTTTTTATTGACATTTTGAAGCGACGCGAACAGATTTCAACTAAAAAAGTTGTTGATTTTGCATTGCGATTATTGTTTTGCTTTCAACTGTCTCCGGCATTTGACAGCATTCAGAACAACATATTTTTCAACTACTTGAATATATGCAAATCAAAAACCATTTTGGTTAAATCAAAAAGAAATTAGTTAAATCAACTATCGCAAAAATCAGAAACTGCGATATCGCAATTTAATGATCGAAGGGTTCTCCGTGCAATGAAAACAACTTGTGAGCGACCAGTGAGGTAGGACCTGATTAGTGATACTGCAGTATGTGAAAAATTAAAGTGAGATGAAAGTTTTTGAAGCAATTTTACATGTGAAATCCTATCGAATGCCTTTGAAAAACCAATAATAATAAAAATGCCACGCCTTGTTTATCGATCACTTTACAAATATCATCGTGAACCTTTAGAAACGCGGTTGTGGAACTGTATTTTTTTCGGAAACCAGATTGAATAGGATTGAGGAGGTTGTGATGGGAGATAAAATTTTGAATTTGCGACTTTATAACTTTCTCAAATGCTTTCGATAATGCCGATAAAATACTTATTGGACGCAGATTGTTCAAACCCGTACGAGTACCCTTTTTCGTAATAGGTATTATCTTCGTCGCTTTCCAAGCTCGTGGAAATTTAGAAGCTGTCACAATCAAGTTGAATATATATGCTATAGGCTGAATGATGCAAGGCAATATCCATTTAATAAATTTTATTGGAATTCCATCTAAGCCCACAGCATTCGATTTAATGCTGTCGATAGCTAATATGATTTCAGCTGAACTTATTGATGTAAAATTGAATCCGTTCGGGTTGTGGAGTGCAGGCGACGAAGCAATAGGGTCACATGAAAAATTATTGCTAAAAAAATCATTAATTTCATCACATGTGTTTTCGAATTGCAGTGAACCTTTATTGTTACTAGTAACATTTAAAAGCTTAAGGTTTTTCCAAAGTTCTCTACTGGAGTTGGAATTATCTAGCACACTGGAAAAATAGCTACGTTTCGCACTATTGACTAAATGGGATACGCGATTACGGAGTTGTTTGTACTGAAAATGATCTTCCGGACTTCTACTTGTTATCCATAAACGATACGCGGTATCTCTATCGATCATCGCCGATAGAATATTACTGTTGAACCATAGATTTTTTTTTTGCACTGTCACATGCGGGCATAGAGGAACAAAAGATTCATAGAGCTCTACCACACGAAGATTGAAGAAATCCAGTGCCAAATCAGGGTCGCTTATATTGTACAGTAATGTCCAATCGATAGAATTTATTGCGTTCACGAGAGAGATGGAGTCTATTTGTGTATAATTTCTGTAAAAACGTTGGATTGGTTCCTTTAATAACTTTTTCTATAAATATTTTTTTATATATAACATCCATCTAAGTTTTTCAGGCATCGAAGGTTTACTTGCCAGTTAAATTTACTACTGAAATGACCTATGAATTTTTTATGAAACGTCAAATTCCCCGTATTAAATCCCATGCCAACTTTAAATCTCGGGCGCGAAAATATTGTTTCACCGATCGAGCTAAACTTAAGCACAGTTCTTATGGGACCCAAAAGGAACACGAAAAGTTTGGTGGAGCTGAAATCAAAATTTTGTCCCACCCTATTGAACATATACCAGATCTCAAATCAATGTTTTCACTATAATCAAGAACTAAATGGCACTTAAAGTAGAAACCGCATTCAATCGCAATTTGTACGGTCAACATCAAAGTTATTGTCGATCAGAGTTCGACCGAAGTATAACAACTAATATTAACAGTACAAATATTCATTCTTATTGTCGGGTGAGTTGAAATGTTTCACCATGTATGTGCATGTTAACATAGCAGATGTAGATTTTAATAGTTTTTCAATACACAGTTTTTTTGTAGACAGCTTGTATTGAATTTCGAGTGAAATTACATTTAAGTATTAGTATGATTAGTACACAACCTTTCTTCCAAAAGAACTATGTTAATTCCTGCTAGAAAGATTGATAGAAACATTTGTTTTGTTTGCAAGTAATTATTTGACATCCTCTCTTCACTAACATAAAAATGTTCCTGGTATCACTTGGATATAAATCATCTTACATCAATCGACTTACCGAACTTTTTCAGCGCATGGTAGTTGAGCTCCAGTGGAACGACGAGTGGTCCTAACAGAATATCCTGTTCGTTGTTTTCCTGCACGAACCGTTCGTGAAACTGAACACAAACTTGCTTCACGTGATCCCACAGATCAGTTTGCTGAATAAAAATTACAATTCGTTCGCGCAGCAGCAGTTCCTTCTTCAATGCTTCGAGGTGACTATCAGTAAGCAGGGTCGAATAGTGGCACTTACTTTCGTTAAACGTGGACATTTGAGCTAGGGATAACGTTTTTTCTCGTTGTGACAGCACGTGGTACGACCTGCTTGACAGTTTGAATTTCGTTCGAGGCAGGCAGCGTGGCCAGAGTATAAGTGGTGAGTATAATAATCAACACAGATTGCTAAAGCTTCCTAGGTCGGCGAAAAGCTTCGTGATGGTGCTTGCGGAGCGAAGCAAACAAGGCAATGATCTATGTAGGCGTTGATCGCGGGAAATTGAAAATTGCCCAGTAACCGCAAAATATACGAGGGAATCAATAATGGCTAGTAAGAAAAAAGCAGAGGTAATAATCAATTATATGAAATATTCTGTAAGGAAACGAAATAAAATATAGTGTTCGATTCACAGGAAGAGAAGTTACGTCGTAGACGTTTGGCACGATTTCGCTTCAAAGCTTTGATCAGATTGGTCATTTGCAATAATTACTGGCTTTCTGATATCGAAGAGCAAGAGATTGGAGAGAATGCTCGTCGGAACATAGCTTTAATTATTCGACGCAAGGGCAAAAAAGGATTGCTGACGCTTTTCGTAAGCTGCTTGTAATATTTGAATTTAATAATTTTCAAATGATTAACTTGTAGGAAAAAGCTATTCTCAATCAGCGCGCAGAAGATAGAACCCCGGAGCAAATTTTGAAACTAAATGAAGTGTTCCGTAAGCTTGAGTGCCTTTCTCGATTTCCGGCCAAAATTCGGGAACAGTTGGCGAGATGTGCCCGGTACTCCTATTACAATGCTGGTCGGACTTTACTCCGCCAAGGACATCAACCACAGGCGGTTTATTTTGTTCTGGACGGAGAAATCACTGTTAGCCGGGTGCAGTGGGATCCGGTAGGTTTTGGAGCGAATGTTACGCAATCGGTGGTTGTATTTCATCTACGTTGTTCGCTTCTGTGCAGATTTACAAACAGCACGTGGATGTACCTTATGGGGTTCGAGTGCCGGGGGAAATGTTTGGTGAGATAGCTTTCCTGTACGGATGCCCTCGGAGTACTACCTGTGTAACGGCCAGTAAGTAACAATTGTTTTGGGAAAACTTTCGATAACGATTTTTGTTATAAATTTGTGGTGATTTGCTTAGTTTTAACATAAACGCTTTCAACTGCTAACTTTATCATTTAATATTGAATACAACGTATTAGCTGTCGTAAAGATAACACAAAACATATATAGCATGTCAATACAGCAAGGTGTTCACGTTACTTATTTTTATCCTGCTAATTTCTCAATTTTAAAGTGTATTATTGATCGCCTAGCGGTAAAAACTAAATCATCTTGTTACCCGTGAAAAGTGCATCATTTTGTTCGTACGCATCTGTTTAGTTCCAGCTTATTTTTCGCTATAAATTGCGTTAAATATTTCATTTTCGGTACGTGCTCCGGTGAACAAAGGCTATTGCAAGCAGTGCTGTTTACTTTGAAAGCCCGCACTCGGGCGAATCAATAGGAGTGACGCAAGGTCGCAACAATAGCCATGGCTTCTGTACAGTGCGATGTTTGCTCACAGCGTATTTCTTCGGAAAGCGATCGTATCTACTGTTTTGGTGGATGTATGCGAATTTTGCACACCAAGTGCTCCGATCTGAATAATCCCGGTGTTCTTGCTATGAAAAATAATGTTGCTCTGAAATTCATGTGTTTCGAGTGTCGCAAACAACAACTTAGCCTGAATGATGTTCTAACTAAATGTGCTGAGTTAACCGAGACGGTAAAACTACTAAGTGATGCTGTAGGCAGCTTTGAAGATAAACTTCACAATGTTGTGAAAGCTGGAATTTCCGAAGCGGAACGGTCTTTGCTTACACACGTGACTTCGGTTGTCAAGAAAGCAGTAAAGAGTGAAGTGAATGCGATTTCGACAGCACTAAAGTCTGCCAAAGCTGACACCTCCAATACTAAGAGCTCCTATGCTAACATAGTGTCTGGTGATACTGGCTTGCCTCGTTCTAAACCAAAGCAAGTTGGTGCGAAAACTGTAACCGGTGACCGCTTGAAGCACAAAAATAATGACTTTCCGACAATCGACGAAGGTGGCCTTTTGAGGTCCGGTAAGCGTCGTAGAGTTGATCGTGATGTCAGTAATGTTGCGGATGATGCTGAAACTGATATAAACTGCTCTGATGTTAATGCAATCTTACCCAAGTCGAAGTCAGAAGTTGTGAAAGAACTAGAGCAAACTGTTATTTTCAAACCAAAGTCATCACAGGCGGCTGATATTACCAAGAATGACATTCGTTTAAATCTTGATCCAACCATGTTTTCTGTTACCAATGTAAAGTTTAAAGATAATGGAGCGGTTGCTGTTAGATGCGTCTCTAGTGAGCACGCCTCAAAGCTTGTGTCAACATCTAGAGATTTGTTATCGGAAAAGTATGACATTGAAATCCAAAAACCATTGAAGCCTAGGATCAAAATAGTCGGAATATCGGAAAATTTCAACCAAAACGAGTTTATTGAAAAATTAAAAAAACAAAATACTCTGCCGGACCCGTGTACAATTCAAATCGTAAAATTTTACAAACGAGAGCATGTTCGGAATAATCCAACGGCAGTAATTTTCGAATGTGACTCCTGCACTTACAACTGCTTGCTGAAGTTGCAACATGTGTTCATCGGTTGGGACCGTTGTCGAATTTTCGAAGATGTTGATGTTTTTCGTTGCTTCAATTGCTCCGAATACGGCCACAAAGCGTCAACCTGCAATAAGCCTGTCTGTTGCCCTAAGTGTGCTGAAAACCATACAGTCAATGATTGCAATTCCAACTTTGAGAAGTGTGTGAACTGTACCAAATCGATTGGAGCGTCTACATCTACCAATGAAACTACTGGAACTTGCCACACTGTATGGAGCTTGGAGTGCCCGCTCTACCTGAAGCGCCTGAAAATGGCCAAATTGAGAATTGACTACTCCTAGCAATCAGATGATACGGTGGACTCATCATGTTCATATACCAGTGCCAACCCTGGTTTCTCAGGTAAAAATCTTACACGTATATGTCACTCCGTAGCTAGGATTGATACTTCACTATCGCTGAGAGAGATGTCTCAATTACAGATGTTGTCACGAACCAGCCCATTCCTTCCAGGAGAATTTGTTGGTACTCCTGAGTGTAACTTAGAAACCAGTGCCAACCCTGGTTCGCCAGGTAAAAATCAAGAGCGTATATGTCTTCCCGAAGCTAGGCTTGATACTGCACACACATTGAATGGAATAATACCGTTTCAGACTACTTTTCAACTTGCTTCTCAACAACATCTCAACAGTATATGGTTGTACTATCAAAACGTCCGTGGCCTGCGCTCTAAAATAGATGCTGCTTTCGTAGCTATATGTGACTGCAATTTGGATATCATTGTGATGACGGAAACAGGACTTGACGATCGAATTCAGTCTATTCAATTATTTGGCAGCTCGTTCAACGTATTCCGCTGCGACCGGAATGAAAACAACAGCCGAAAAAAGAGCTTTGGAGGAGTTTTAATTGCAGTTTCGGATCGCCATATTAGTTCTCGCGTAAACGTTACTCATGAGGCAAACTTGGAACAGGTTTGCGTTTCGGTTAGCATTGGGAATCGTAAATTGCTTCTCTGCGCTATATATATTCCTCCTGATATTAGCAGAGATGTACGTACTATTGAGTCCCATATCGCATCAGTCCAAGAGCTATGCGACACAGGTTCTACCGAAGATATGGTTTTGGTCTGCGGAGATTACAACCAACCACGGTTGAATTGGGTATCTATTGATAATAATATTCGTGTTGATAATTTATCTCAGCTGTCACCTGCTAGTTCTGCCTTGATTGATGGAATGGATTTCTTAAATCTCAATCAGTTCAATTTACATGCTAACAACCTCGGGCGTGTCCTTGATTTGGTTTTCGGTTCAACTGAACAAAAATTGTGTATTGAGGAATCAACTGCTCCTCTCCTACCGATTGATATCCACCACCCCCCCATTGGTTATTTCGATGCAACCACCCACTGTTGAACCTCCTGCAAGAGCCGTAGCTAGTAATGTCCGATCTCTGAACTTTCCAATTCGGAAATTTCAATCTTTCGGTATGATTTTCCAGCGTTGACAAGTTATTTACTCCATCTCGATTGGCGAACATTGTTTGGACCATCTGATATTGACACAATGACATTTAAATTTTGTAATGTATTACGAGACTGGCTTGCTGCAAATCTTCCCGTTACACGTAGACCGATTTCCCCACCTTGGAGTACACCACTACTGCGTTCTTTGCGCCGAAAACGAAATGCCTGTCAGCGTAAACTTCGCCGTAGACGTTCGACTGTCACTGCTCACGATTTCCATGCCGCTAGCATTGCATATCGGAATCTTAATGCTGCCTTATATAGGTCTTATGTTCTTCGAGTTCAATCTGGATTGCGATGTAACCCCAAAGGGTTCTGGAACTTCGTTAATTCGAAAAGGAAAACATCAAATGTACCTCATAATGTCTACCTTGAAGAAGTGACAGCATCTTCTACAGCAACTGCTTGTGAACTGTTTGCAAAACACTTTGCCTCTGTGTTTACTCCGTGCTCTGCATCTGACTCTGAGTTGACCTCAGTATTAACTACTGTGCCGCACAACGTTGCCGATTTAAACACCTTTCATGTGTCACCTGATATGGTACTTAGCGCTGCCAGAAAGCTTAAAAGCTCATTCTCTCCTGGTCCTGATGGAATTCCTGCTGTTATTTACCGCCGCTGTGCAGCTGCTTTATCGGTACCATTATCTCAAATCTTCAACCAATCGTTTAATGAGGCAAAGTTTCCCGATATTTGGAAACAATCCTACATGTTTCCTGTGTTTAAAAATGGAGATAGACGAAATGTCCAACAGTATCGTGGAATTACGAATCTTTCGGCAGGAAGTAAAATATTTGAAATCATCGTCAATCAATTTATTCTCCGTCGTATCGCTGGCTACATTTCAACTGATCAGCATGGATTCATGCCAGGCCGTTCTGTTTTAACGAATTTACTGCATTTTACGTCAACATGTATCGACCATATGGAGAATAAATTACAGGTGGATGTTATATACACTGACCTGAAAGCAGCCTTCGATCGTATCGACCATGAAGTTCTTCTTCGCAAATTCAGTCTGCTCGGAGCCACACACAAGCTAACTACTTGGCTACGGTCTTACCTTACCCACAGAATCATTCGTGTAAAACTGGGTTCTTGCGAATCGTCCGCATTTACCAATGGATCAGGAGTACCACAGGGTAGTAATCTGGGTCCCCTGCTTTTCATACTCTTTTTTAATGATGTAGCTTCCGTTTTGGGTACTGGATGTAAACTAATATTTGCCGACGATCTCAAACTGTATTTAGCAGTGAATTCGACCGAAGACTGCGTTCGATTGCAAACACTATTGAATAGCTTCGTGGATTGGTGTCGAACAAATCAGCTGACCATTAGCATCGCTAAATGCGCCGTAATGACTTTTCATAGGAAGAGCGATCCGATCATCTTTAGTTACAGCATTGATGGTATACCGTTACGTAGAGTCAATGAAATCAGTGATCTTGGCATTATATTGGACCACAAACTGAGCTTTAGCTCCCACATGGCTCATATAACCAAAAAAGCGAATCGACAACTGGGATTCATATCTAAAATATCCCGTGACTTCACCGATCCATATTGCCTAAAATCTCTTTATTGCTCCTTAGTTCGGCCAATTCTTGAGTTTTCATCGCCAGTTTGGAATCCGTATCAGTTAACTTGGAGCCTAAAACTAGAAAGAGTACAAAAAAGATTCATACGATTAGCTCTCAGGAATCTACCTTGGCGTGACCCGCAGAACCTACCGCCATATCAAGATCGTTGTCAGCTATTAAATCTTGAATCATTGGAACGTCGTCGTCGTATTCAACAAGCCTTAACAGTTGCGAAAATTCTGAATGGTGAAATTGATGCACCGGAACTATTATCCCGTTTGGATCTTCGAGCCACTAGAAGAACCCGCGATGCGTCGTTATTATCTACGAGGTTTCATCGGACGAGCTATGGATATCACGAACCAGTCTCTTCAATGATACGTACTTTTTCACGAGCAGAGTCTACCTTCGAGTTTGGTGACGCATCAAAAAAATTTGCATCCTCTATACGAAGACTACAATTACTGTGATATTTATGTATACTATTTATTGGTGTTTGTATGATTAATGTATGATGTTTGTATAGTTTTATTTATTAACAACGACAATTTTGTATGTATTATGTGTAAATTTTAGTGTATTAGAAAAGATAGTGGTTTTTATGCCTCTTTGAGAAGAGTGCCATTGAAATGTTTTGGTACACTCAAACGGGCTTTTCCCCACTCATATCATTTAGACGGTAATGTCCGATGATAATAAATAAATAAATAAATAAATAAATAGCGTCATATAAGTTATTTATTCCTATCACACTCATCCAGCATACATCACTTGGTATATACGCCAATTCTCATTTTAGTGGTGATGAAACCACCAACAGGAAAGATTTGCTAATACGTTCAATTAAAACTTTCCGTAGAACCAAAGTTTACGGCAGTTTCGACATTGACTTCGCGATGATAGCAACAATATTTGCGTGCTTGTTACCCATTTGTTTATTAATGTACTCCTACTGTGCGCTGTTGTACCGCTGTGTATAATAGTAGGGGAGCTTTACAATCCACTTAAGCATGAGCATGCATCATGTTTGAATACCGTATGCGCTGGAAAGCAGAGCATGGTGGTCGAAAGTCGAATTTGAAACTTTTGTTTGTTTATTTTACCAAACAATATATAAAGTGTAAGTATTCATAAACTTATCTTTGAATATTTTCTATCACGTGGATTAAAAAATTTGGATTCAACTCTCAACATATTTGAAAGGTTTAAAGTGTTGAACTTACTCAATCGATAGTTTCAAATTAGTTTTCATTGCCCATCCTATTTCATTGGTTTGGTGAACCGAAGGAAAAGAAGGCGAACTCGCGACTCCATTTACTGCGATTGATAGATTAGAATGTTTTATGGTTTTGGTGATTTTGTGGGCTCTATTCGTCATCTAGTTTGTGGTATGTCATATTTTGCGTTGCCTTCTGGAATGGCATTATCAGTTCGGTCTTTAATTTTCATCGTAATTTATATTGGTGCAAAGGTACTTGGGGGACAAACTGTTATTGCTTCTGATTGAACAGAAGAAATGCGATACTATCAATTCCGAATCAATTGACAGAGAGTTCTGTTTGTAGCCAATCATTCGATTGAATACACAGAAATGGCACTTAAAGAAGTGAAATTTTTAGTTATAATGTGACGGTCGAGTTTCACATTGCAATGTAAACCACTAAGTAAATGTTTGTGAATTGTTGAGCTAGAGGAAACAGTTTATCACGCTTGCAAAGTTTAACTCAACTGGAAGCCTTTATTTAATGTGAGAACAGGAACTGAGGTAAAAACGCACTTCGTAGAAGTTTTACTGTCTAAAGCGTTGGATAGCTTACTGGTATGTTGAATGTTCGAAGGTTACCCAGAGGTTCTTTTATAGTTCACACAGTGATCATCTTGAGATTTTTATAAAGGTAAACAGAAAAACATTACAATGAAAATTGAATAACTTCCAGTGACTGCCGTTTTTCCTGACTTTGTTGTTCGAAATGAATAATAGTTTCCGGAACATTATATTTGACATTAAAGTAAATTTTTCGTTTCATTTGGAGGATTGAAAAGATTATATTGATTGCCCTAGAAATTCTCGTTTTTCACCTATGATGCCCCTTTCACCCGATACTCACTTGTTTTGGTAGATTCAGTTGAAAAGTGTTGCTTATTTAACGTTTCGGTGTATCAAATCATACAATAATTGTTAATAAATTCTCCTGAACTTTGCGGCTTACTTGAATGCTGATTACATCATATTATGTGCACTTTATTTGAAATGCATATAACTAGCTGAAGATCTAATTACGGGTTATCTTCTGGTAAGTGCGGATTTTTTAACTTTACAATTACTTCTCAATTTGAGTTCAATTTCTTACCGGTGAGCAATTTTTTGAGATCAGTGAAAAGCCAGTAGTCACTGGGGGCCAGATGTGAATTATACGGTGGATGAGGAAGCAATTTGAAGTGCAATTCGTTCAAAATAACCATCGTTGCCAGCGACTTGTGAATTGGTACATTGTTTCGGTAAATCAGCATTTTTTTCTTCGCCATATGCGGTCATTTTTCCTTGATTTTTGCATTCAAACGATATAACAAAAAGCAAAGTCTGGGTATTACATTTCTTTTGTGGAATTTGGCCTTACTGTTTCAACAGACTTCGCAGCCGATTCTTAGTGTACAGAATCATTGCATTGCTAGTACTATGGATCCTACTGACACTAAGAATCCTTCCAGGTCGGGACTCGAACATACGACAACTGGTTTGTAAGACCAGCGACCTATACATTGAACCGCCAACCCGAATCACCCGATATAACAATGCTATGTAGTATTCGCTGATGATTTTTTCTCCTTTTTCAAGATAATCGATAAAGATTATACCATTTGAATCCCAAAATACTGAATTCTTAACCTTCTTAGCTGACTGTTGTGCCTTTGAACACTTCGGATGTTAACCGGCTGCAGTCCAAACAGATGATGATTGTTTTCATTGCGGAGAGAAGTTATGGATCCATGTTTCATCCATGGTCACATATCGACGCCGAAAAACTATATTACTTGTAAACATGGCCAAACACTGCTCTGAATCATCAATATATGATTGTTTTTGATCGACCGTTAGTAAACACGGCCCCAACTTCTTACGTCTTACGTTGGGTATTGATTATTAGTTAACATACTAGAACCGGTATAAAATGAGCGTTCATTTGTTAAAATGAAACACTAATATTCAATCAGAAAAAAATTATTTAAAGCATTGACCATTGCTATAAACACATCTTTCATCACATTTCTGACAATTTATGGATGCCACGCCAATAGAATTGCGCGTGGCCCATCGATGAAAACATATGGTAGTCGGAAGGGGCACATTCTGGTGAATATTGTATCCGCAAGCGCTTTTGCTTTGTGTGCTGGTGTCGTGTAATACAATTACCACAGATAACTGATATACAGGCTCGAACATTTTTTTCCAAATCCTGTGTAAATTTCAAATTTGTTATACGTTGGAATCACTACTGTCACCTAGTCGACTATTCGCCGCGATCTTTCAAAATGTTCCACTACGTACCGGAACGATAAAAAAATCCTCCTGCCTGTTACCTAAATATTCCAACTACAACAATTTTAACACTTGATAACACTGATAACGTGATTTCTTTGAGTGTTAATGACAAGTTTAACAAAAATCTAGCGTGAAGTGAATGTTGCTCCCAAAATTGTGGCTCATGTGAAAGCTGCACCGTGTCGATCGTGGTGACATCTGCAAGTGTTCGCCACGCTGATTGAGCAAACCTGTATATCTGTTTTCTGTGCAATTACTATACCATGTCTTCTGGCCCATTCTGGTCGTTTGTCGATAAATACATCGTTCAATTTTATCATATGTTTTCCGTAGCACCGTTTCACCAGATTTTATAAGCACCCTTATCTGATCTTATCAAACACAGAGCATTACAATCTTGTCGAATCGAATCGAATTATCCAAATCCATTTCCCATCGCCAGTAACAATTCGAAGCAAAACTGATTTTCTTTAGTGTCTTTGTTGTAAAATTTTACATGTGTGTTGTATCTGTCTTTCATTCAATTCATGTGGTACCAATTTTCCACACGTTTCGATTTATTCCTTCACGGCCAGAAATTGTTTATTGTGCAACACTTAACACTGCTGCCATACGCTTTTGACTAGAAGTATCATCTATCTATCGAGTCTAACACCATTTTTGTTTTTCTCATATTGAAAGGTTATGCAATCCGACTTTTGAACCGAGGCCCGGAGAGCCGAGTGTCATATACCATTCGACTCAGTTCGTCAAGTACGCAAAATGTCTGTGTGTGCATGTGTGTGTATGTGCGTATGTGTGTTTGTAACGTTTTATTAAACTAACTGATGGCTGAACCGATTTTCACAAACTTATATTCAAATAAAAGGTTTTGTGATCCCATACAAAATTCCTGAATATTATTTGGATCCGACTTCCGGTTCCGGAGTTACAAATACAGAGAAGCATTTGAGCAACATTTTGTGATTTTTTCGTGAAAAATTGAGAAATAAGTCGGTGAAGAAGCATTTTCGAGGACGCGTTTTAGGAATCAATTTGCGCTTCCCACTGTATCTCAGCGCTAAATTATTAGATGTCAAAAAATCTAAGTAACGTTTTTGTTTGATACTTTTTCGTTTCTTTTTCTGCATTTCTGGTGGTTGTTTAAACTCAAAACGGGCGTGTAGTGTCTACCACTTTAGCAAAATCATTCGTTTTCTTAGTATTATTTATAATAAAACATTTCAAAAACGTTTTATGGGATTTTTAAGCTGATCGATGCAGAACTCTTGGGTTTGTGCGCCGAGCCCTTGCTTCTTCGGAGTGTGAGAAAAAACAGATAATGATGCATAACTTCCAGAGTTTTGTTCCAACAGGCTTGAAAATTTGACAGAAGATTTCACACATAGTCTTTTAAAAGTTGGTACATCAAAGACGTCATATAAATTTGACAATGATAGCGCAGTGTGTCAGTCATACGACTTATTAAGTGATTTGCTATCAACTATCATAAATAAAATAAACCTAGATTCCCCAGTGTAATAGTACTGTAGTTGAGCAACCCGTGACACCAAAAGCGCCGCCTGGTGTAGAATGAGTGCGTAAATGCTCCTAAAATGCATGTATAAAGTTGCCTGCGCATCTGACACAACCACAGTAAACATAGATTTCCCATTATACGGAGACACTAACAGCGCTTCTAGTGAGAAACGGTTGTACTTTTTTCATTAGCTACTGTGGTTGTGTTAAATGTGCAGGTAACTTTGTACATGCATTTTAGGAGCATTTACGCACTCATTCTGCACCAGTCGGCGCTTTTGGCGTCACGGGCTTCTCAACTACAGTACTATAACTCTGGGGAATCTAGGTTTATTTTATTTATGACAGTAGCTAAGTACAATGGGAAATCTATGTATACTTAATTTATTTAATTAAACTATGTAGGAAGAGCACTGGCATAACAACGCTTTGACGACATGCCATTAAGCCCTGACTGGAGAATTTACACTGGCAAGAATTTTACGACGCTAAATCCAATAGTTCAATTCCGTTCCAAAGAATGTTAGAACGAAGAGTATCACGAATATAGTAATTTTTTTCTTTATTTGGCAAGCAAATTGTAGAGAATATATTCATGTTTTGCTTCTCATATAGAAAGGTTATCAAATCTCTTGAAAATCCGACTTGTGAAAATGTCTGTGTGTATTTATGTTTATATTCTTCTAAATTTTGAAAATTCTTATAGTTCACGCACTTTTGACAAGTATTATTTTGGTATGTACACTGTAAATAAACTTCAAACCGAAGGACGATTTTTTCACATCAGCTTTGGCAGATTATCTATGAGACCACCATCTTCAATTTTAATTATTTATGAAACTATGTTTTTCTTTCAGGTTAGAAAAAATCTACAGATACACGGCGCTCCGTTCAATCGGGTTACCTTTTTATCATGCTTTGTTTTTCATACTATCTTACGTTGGGTATTGATACCTACCAGGTGTACCGGTATGAAGTGAACGTTTATTTGTTAAAACGAAACACTAATTTTAAATGACAAAGAATTACTCAAAATATGGATCATTGTTTTCTACACATCTTCACCATTTTTCTGGAAATTTATAGATACCACGCTAGTCGAAATGTGCGTGGCCCATCGATGGCAACAAATGGTAATCGGAAGGGGTTAATTCTGGTGAATACGGCTGATGAGTTTTATAATCAAACCAAACGCAGAACATTGCCTTCGGACATTCAACATTACTGCCACACGCTTTTGGCTAGAAGTATCATCTATCTATCTATCCAATACTGCTTACAATTCGGCGTCTTCAGTGGTTTTGATGGTCTTCCACGTTCTTCAAATCTCACATCAATATCATTATATCTGAACCGCATATACCATCTTTGCATATTGCTTCATTATCACCATATACCTCAACAAGCATTCGATGCGATTCTGCAGAAAGTCTGTAAACTCAAAAACAAAACAAAAATTAAAAAATATTTAACAGATGTACAGATAAATCTTTTACAAAAATGTCTGTCCACTTTGGTCAGTGTTTAACCCGGTAAATTAAAAAATTGGCTTGAAAATTAAATATCCAGTTTCGATCATAACTGATGTCAAACTCATACATTTGACAGCAGTGGCGGACGAAAGTGATATTCTTTTTCATAAAATGTTCTCTCTCGGCATATTAAATCGGTAATCCGCAGTAATTATTAGGTTTAGGGGTCTATTCCATGAAAACAACCAAAACATTTACGGTTGCCGTGTGTTTTACTCTATTTACCCAACACAGGCATCGTTTATCGGCACATGTAATTTGAATGGTAAATTGTTGAGGAAAGTTGGAACGGTTTCCGATTAGAAGCGGTGATGGCAGTAGAACTTTTCTTGTGAACGAAATTAGGGTAATGAACTTATTTGACGTTTCGAGTTGGCTAGCACCAGTTGTTTTGTCACTGTTGGTTTTGTTAGTATTTAGAATCGATACAGGTGAGCAATTCGTGGTGAGTTTTTAGTGTAATAGTTATCCAGATCTCTACAAGTTCCTTCGACCAACAGGGTTAAATCCAGGAAAGATAAACAATAAACATGATGGCATTACCATTACAATTTTGTAATATTGTTAGAAGTATAAAACCTGAAAAAAACATAGATATTCTAGAAAATAAATAATGTTTGTTTTACTCCAATCAAAATCAGTTTCAGTAAGATGAAAATAGGTTCTTTTTCAAATATACCAGATACAGAACGGTTACGAACTGACTTGTAATGTAGATTCGTTCGTTATTCTCTTTTCCGCTTTCGTGGTGTTTGGGCCGTGCCTATATTGCTTCGCTGCCATCAGCTGACTGTGAGCTGCTGTGTGTTCAGCAGGACGATTTTGAGCGGCTACTTGAGCCAACCCTGCGGCTGCAATGGAACCAGATGATGGAGGCGCTTCGACGCTTCCAGTACTTTGACCATTGGAGTGAGGATCAGGTGAGTACTTTTATAATCATATTTGTAACTATTTCTGTACGGTACGGTACGGCGATAAAGCTTTGCTTTCCTTGACCATAGGTATGAATTCCAACCCAATATATACTGCAAAATTTTTATGCTTTTTGAAAAGTAAACTTTTTGAGCGAATTTAACAGAAATTATAACCCACTCTTTTGGCAAAATCTTAAAGGTTTACAAAAACCTGATTTATTCAAATTTTGAAGATTATATACGTATTCTAAACGACGTTTAATAAGAAAAATATGCTTAATTTTTGTTATTTAACGCTTCTGCCATCTCTGAGAAAAGTAAGTAAGATCAATTTTTGAGTATATGACTATTATCTTCTATCATTAATAGAAATCCAGGAACCAGGATAGACGTAATAGGTTTTTTTGATTGCTTACTGATAATAGCTATTGGCAGGTGTGGATTTGAGGCCAATTAAAAATTGTTTTTACGTTTTCTGATTCGCCCGTTTAAAAGATAGTTTAGCCAGTTGTCGTATGTTAGAGCCCCGACCTGGAAGGATTCTTAGTGTCAGTAGGATCCATAGTACTAGCCATGCAATGATTCTGTACACTAAGAATCGGCTGCGAAGTCTGTTGAAACAGAAAGGCCAAATTCCACCAAAGGAATGTAATGCCAAGACTTTGCTTTGCATACATTTTTTACACACTTTACCCTATAATTCCGGAATCGGAAGTCGGATCTAGATGATATTCGGGAATTCCGTATGGGACCACGAGATCTCTCATTTGAACTACAGTTTGAGGAAATCGTTCAAACCATCCCTTAAAGTTTCATTGCTTTAAGTGACGGTATATCATTTTTAAAACGTTTTACCCTATAATTCCGGATCCGGAAGTCAGTTGTCGTATGTTCGAGCTCCGACCTGGAAATATTTCTAGTATCAGTAGGATCATAGCTCTGAAAATCTGTTGAACCAGAAACTCAAATTCCACAAAAAGGAATATAATACCAAGGTTTTGCATTCGATGTTCTCAACCTTGGACTCATGGCACTGAAAAATCGAACAAACGGTACGGTGACTAGACAATCGAGACGTATTCGAGCGTAGAGCGAACTTGAAGGCTTTGGAGATAGTGAACTCAATGTGTTCTTTGAAATCTAACTTAGAGTCCAGGAGGACACCAAGGTCCTTCACAGACGATGTACGTTCCAGAACAATTTGTGAAATATTATAGTCGACTATAGACTGTTTGCGACTGAAAGAGATGACGGAGCATTTGGAGGCGTTCAAAACCATTCTGTTGATATTACACCAGTGAGTCAAATTAATCAACTGCTCTTGTAAGGACTCTGCGTCAGCTGTGGATTTGATGACATGAAATAATTTGAAGTCATCGGCGAACGATTTCACGCACTTGATCGAAAAATTTAGATCGCTGAGATAAAGTAAAAATATAAACGGTCCAAGGTAACTCCCTTGAGGAACTCCAGAGGTAACGGCGAATGGTATGGTTGTACAGTCTCCTGTTGATTTTGATAGATAGTAGCGAAATTCTGAAACCGTAGCTTACATTGTCACATGTTTCAGGTCGTGATGGCATTTCACTAGAGTGATACACCGGCGCGTAAGTTTCATGTCTGCACTGAGTATGCAGCCGTCAAACACTGCACAAAAAAATCGCTATTATCAAAAAATTAAGTGTTACAACTATCTCTGTTTTAACACGGCGAATACATACCGTGCCAAATTAAAACAGGGAAAAATAAATCCGTTTTATTTTGAGAAACCTTACAAAATATCCAGTAGTTTCGGGACAAAAAAAATCCCGATTCTTGCTATATACGGTTTTTGTTTATCAATATTATGCAGCACTCAAAACTTCTACTAGTGGGATATCGAATATCGATATCTCCGATTAAAGTGGACGGATTTTCATGTGAAATCCACACACAAAAAAAATTATGAATTTTTCAGATGACATAATTCTAAAAAAGAATCAATTCACAACTACTAAACTTGTCAAATGATGCAATATTCCATTCGTACAGGATTTTACAGGCTCCGAGTGTAAGTTGCACTTGGCTACCAAGTGCCTCTGTATGGGTTTAAATGAATCAATTATTCATGAAGCAGATATGTGCTTCTGTAGCTCAGTCGATTAATTCACGTGCTCTGTGATTTAATGTTTCTCGGTTCAAGTCGCGCGCTGTTGCTATCGATCTCTTGTTTTTTATTTCATTACATTTCAAGCCATGTAATTTTCAAATCCCACAATTTTACATGCACAGTTCTAAAAAATCTTGTGATTTTACATCTTATAAGATGCACATAACTGGAGCGTCGTATTTCACACAAATTTATATTCAAGAACATATAAAATTGTTTGATTTGAAAACTACATGGCTTGAACTCGAATGAAATAAAAAAACAAAAGATCAATACCAACAGCGGGACTTGAATCTAGAAACATTAGATTACAAAGCACATTGATTAATCGACTGGACCACAGAGGCACATATGTGCTTGTTGAATAATTGATACACATAAATGCATACTGCGGTAATTGGTAACCGAGTGCAAATTACAGTCGACGCGTGTAAAATTTTGTGCGCGTGGAATATTGCGTCATTTGAAAAATCAAGTAGTTATGGATTATATCGTTTAAAGGTTTATGCCACATGTAAAATTAATAATTTTTTTCTATGTGTTCCTGAATATAAATTCGTGTGAAATACGACGCTCCAAATATGTTCATCTTATAAGATGTAAAATCACAAGATTTTTTAGAACTGTGTAAGTCTTGAAACATATTTTGTTCACAAAGACAATTGTGACAAATTTTGATATACTACTTTGTGTAACTCTAAAAGTAAACATCAGATCACAAAAACATTCCACAGCGTTTAGGCTGAACAGAATACCTTACATTTGTTTGGTGTTCTACGCCTTTTTGTTCTATATACGCAAAAAGACACCCGCACACACAGAGACATTTGATCAGTTCGTTGAGCGGAATCGATTGGTATATGGAAACCCGGAAAATTTATCAATACATTGAGAAAATTCTATACCTATTTTTGCATTTCTCATATAGGATCAATATATAACTAATCGCTGTGAAAACCGACTTTTGAGTCGAGGTCCGGAGGGCCGAGTTTCGAGTATCATTCGACTCTGTTCGTCCAGAACGCAAAATGTATGTATATGTGTGCACTCGATTTTCTCGGAAATCAAAGTTAGATTCAAATGAAAGGTCTCTTGGTCCCATAGGTTCCTATTGAGTTTTATTTGGATAGAACTTCCGGTGCAAAAAATGAAGAAAAAGTGCACTCGATTTTCTCAGAGATCGCTTAACCGATATTCTTCAAATTAGATTTAAATTAAAGGCCTTATAATTTCATAGGTTCCGGTTGAATTTCATGTGGATCCGACTTCCGATTCCAGAGTTACGGGTAAAATGTGCTAAATGACCTAAAAATTGCACTAGTTTTGCTCAGAGACCGCTCACCCAATTTTCACAAACTTCAATTTTACAATGCAAGCTCTTACCATATAAAAAAGGTAAAACGGGATAAAAAGGTTAAACCGGTCGAATAATACAATTTTGAAATTAAATCGGCGAAAAAGTTACCGCAGAGACGGGACCTCAAAGGCAGTGAAAGAGACAAACCAAAACATCTCGAATCAGTATTGGAAGCGAAGGATGACTTGCATGACTTGATAGACTTTTAGTGCGATATGTGGACTGATTCTAGGCGAGTAAGAATACTTAGGGGTGTGACTGTTGTTGAACTACGTGATGCCTGAGCACAGCTGAGCATGCTCGGTTTCTTCTGTTCAATTAGACTGTTTCTGCGTGTGTTTCACGAGACGATTTCCCCGGTTAGCAGGATCATGTCTCGTTTCTGCCCTTTTTCGCAGATTTCCATTTCATAGTTGTATTCGTCAGTCTTTTTTCTGTGCTGTTTTTTCTCGTTGGACATTGATTAAAAGCTAAAGAAAAATCAAGGTTGTTCTAGTCCTCGAAAAGACTAAGGCAAATCGTTACTATAACATGTTTTATCTCTGTTGTTGCAACATAGTAATACTTATAGAGTGCAAGATTAGAAGTTGTTCTGTTCTATGTTAGTGGTAGTGAAACATTTTTCTCACAACTAGTTTTCTTACTTGATTTTCCATCAGATTCGAGAATGCTGTATCCTCGCAAAAGTGAATGATTTCAAACCCCAGCAGCAGATTGCGGTATGTGGCACAGGCGCAAATTTCGAGTATACCTATTTTGTTCTCAGCGGACAGTGCATGATACTGCAGTGCTTGAAGGTCAAGAAAAAAATGAAAGGACGGCGAGAGTGCTACCATCTTCTTCCGGCAGAATCGGACGAGAAGCAGCGGAGCATTGCCGAACGTTTGATACAACGGAAAGACTCGGAAGTGCTAATCTCAACGTTGCCAACCAATCTGCGAGCTTCTCTGCTCGAGTCCGCATCCGGGTTGCAAAATCGAGATGATGAAGATGCTCCACAGGAACAAGTTGAACATCACTTCATAGATGTTGGATCCTACAGTTGCGGTTCGGTGTTTGGACTAGGAGAACGAATGGAGGATCGCACGATTGTCGCCCGAAATCACGTGCAATGTATGCTCATCCCACGGTATTGGCTATTCATGAAACATCAGAATACTGGAAATGTTTGGCAGCGCATCAAAATGTATCTGGAAATGGCAATCCCTAGCCGAGAGCGAATATTCAAGCAGTTTTTAGATGACCTAAACTGGCTGGCCTATCGGAAGAAATTGGTCACCGAAATCGTCCAGCGACGCGGTCGACAGAATCATACCCGACTGATCGATGTACCTATTGTATGCCGGGTGGAGCAGGGTAGAGGACCAAATTGATTTGGATTGCCATTACATGTACAACACATCATCACAAAATTATGCAATCAAATATCGAATCACATGAATGCGAACTTTGACTAATTGTTGTTTATTTTTAATGTTTGTAGCCTCTCGTGGGAAGCATGCCTACGCGGTGTGCGCGAATGATTTAGACGTCTTCAAAACATACTGATGAGCACTGAAGTGTGCCAGACATCGCAATGCAGTGAACAATAAACTTTGATTCATGCTCATGCTGAATAAGATGCGGGAAGGTTTTAATTACATCACCTTATCCATAGGTCGCGGCGACAATATCTCGGTGTATGGATTGTATTTTTACTCATAACTTTTCCAATTTAATCGGTTCATCTGAAAATCATTGCTTTTGGCATTATTTCCAAATTGGTCTTAATTTTTTTTTACAAGAGTGGGAGAATGTTTTAGTAAACTTATATGTAGTTGGCTAGTGAAAGCTTGTTAAAGTTATGGTCACTCAGGCAAAATTGGAGCTTCACGGACAACTTTCGTCTTAAATGCTATCCAGCTGTTCAGTGTAAAATTTGCTGGTGAAACCGAATTTCAATGCATTTGAGATAGATCGAATACAAGTAAACTTCAGATTTGGTAAAGGTGAGTCTGGAAATTTGACATTTATCAGTTGTATAACCTTCAAATATCCGAAAGCAAACTTTGTGTGATGATGGGATGTGGCTTTGGGGGATCGTTATGGCATAATGTTTGACCATTGATGCCGAATTTGTATATCTGTATTTGGTGAGTTGAATTCAACTGTGAAGCAGGGTTAGCTATCATTTGAAATACTACATCGCTATGACGCCAATACGTCTCTAGTACTAAAAAGTTCAAAACTTAATTTTAAACGAGAAATTTTAAATTGATTCAATATAAAACTAAATTCATATAATTTGCTTTCAGTTTCTCGGTATTGTAGCTGAGGCAATTCGAACCGATCTACCTCTTCCTTTTTTAATTAAAAAGTTTCGTCCATTTGATGTCGATGTAATACTGATGAAATACTGATCCTCAACAAACGCCATCGAACCAAATAGCGCATGTCACATCAATAAGAGAGACTGGGTCAAAATGGAAAATTGTTGAAATCAATATTCAGCATTATTTCTTAATCAATAATAGTTACCGCAGTAAACTTCTATTGTACATGGTTTTTTGGTACCAGAAACTGCAGACGAAAGTTGTGTATGGTTACGTGGGAAAATAAGAGGTACTTAACCCAAAGTGTATTTTGGCAAACATTTTTTCGCTGCCAATTGATTCACCTAAAGACCAAATTTCGAAAACGGATTTCTCTAACAGTAAGTTTTTAAGCTAATTTGAGTGTGCTAAACACGAATGGAATTTTGTATGTATTTGTACGCACATTTAATGTATTTGCCATAGTTGCCTGAAAAGTGCCGTGGGGCATATTGAAAAAAAAAATTGGTACACTAACATTTATTTTCCCATGTAATGATTTTTTCGTCAAGGTCGTGGATGCTATCCGGGAGGCAATTAGAATGAAAAGAAAAGAGATTTTAGTCATTCATTTTGAAGAAAAATCCCAAATCTGTCAAAAATATTTTACGAAAATGATCCGGTAATACATGCAAAAACCCTTCTTAATCCACCTATTGGTGTAATAATGCCTTTCTTTTGCCATTTGAATAGTTTCATGAAAACATTTGTAGGATTTTATCCTCGGCCATTAGTATTGTGAGCTTATGAAATAACCTTATAGTAGTTTTCAAACGAGTCTAATTCATTCGAAAATCGATTCTTTTATCCTCGAGAAATTTTGTTGCATTGAAAAACACTAGAAGTTGTCGGTTACGCCACCAGTAACATTACATCTCACGAAACGGAAATGTTCGCCATTACCCTTCCAAATTTGTTTGGCATTGTTAGCTTTCAAATATGCCAAAGTTTATCGAAATTTGTTGAGTCATCTTGGAGAAAATTCATCCGATGAAAAATGTGTGGTTAGTCGATTATGTCATATATCCGGAACCAGAAGTGTCAGTCACGTGATCTTCGAACTTGATCCACAATTGAACAGTAGCTTCTACATGAGCCTAGACTGGTAGAAATCAGCTCAGCCATTTCCGAGAAAATTGAGCGGTATAAAACAACGCGTTTCAATTTTCGAACTTGATCAATGACCCAACAGTAAACGAGCCAAAATCGGCTCAGTCATCTCTGAGAAAATTGAGCGGTAAAAAAATTCGTTGAAATGTGCACGCACATACACACACGAACATTTTCCGATATCGTCGAGCTGAGTCGAATGGTATACAACGCTATGGGTTTCCGAGGCTCCGTTCGAAAGTCGGGGTTTCCATTAATTCTAATATATTTCTATATAGATGGGTAAAAAGAATCCAATGCAATGGATTTCATCAGTAAAGCAGGCATTATGATTATTCCATATTTATTTGAGTTGAAAATATTCTTTTGAAAAGTGTCAGATTTGATTTTCCATTTACCACACTTCGGAAAAAGGCGTTGGACTGCTAATGCCATCAACATAATCCGCGACCTTCTGGATATTGAAAAAAAAAATCCAATCGGTAACTCTAATGGACGAAGTTTTGCTTTGTTTGGAGAATTGAAGCTTCTTAGCAAGAAACTCACCTGTTATATTGATACAAATTATCGAACAACGATTTTGCAAACTGTTAAAGAAAATTAGCGAAAAAAATGTTCCGATCTAGTTATGATGAAATATCGAGGTTTTCTTCGAATACTATGTCATATTTTGGACAATCCTTTTGCTTATCTGCGTAGACCATTTTTTTCAACATCTCTATCTCTAACGCATCCCAACTCACATTTTCACTTTCATTCAACTTCTGTTTGATAATAGGCCAATAATTCTCAATTTGGTGGAATTGGAAGCAGTTGGGTGGATTGATGTTCTGTTCGGAGAAATCCACCTCGTTATCTCAATACGAAGGTCTTCCCGAAGGTCGAGTGTCATATACCATTTGACTCAGTTCGTTGAGATCAGAAAATGTCTGTGGTGTGTGTGTGTGTGTGTGTGTGTGTGTGTGTGTGTGTGTGTGTGTGTGTGTGTGTGTGTGTGTGTGTGTGTGTGTGTGTGTGTGTGTGTGTGTGTGTGTGTGTGTGTGTGTGTGTGTGTGTGTGTGTGTGTGTGTGTGTGTGTGTGTGTGTGTGTGTGTGTGTGTGTGTGTGTGTGTGTGTGTGTGTGTGTGTGTGTGTGTGTGTGTGTGTGTGTGTGTGTGTGTGTGTGTGTGTGTGTGTGTGTGTGTGTGTGTGTGTTTGTGTTTGTGTATGTGTGTGTTTATCACTCAATTTTCTCAAAGATGACTTTCACAAGTTTAGATTCAAATAAAAGGTCTTATGGCTTCATACAATTTTCTTGAATTTCATTGAATCCGACTTCCGGTTCGGGATTACATGGAAATATGGGCAAATTTATTAAAAAAATGTGCACCCAATTTTCTCGGAAATTCCTTACCCGATTTTCACTAGCTAAGAAGCAAATAAAAAGTTTTAAAATTCTTTAAAAAGTCCTCGAAAAGTTAATCCAGATCCAACTTCCGGTTTCGTTATTACAGTGCGCTTAGTGAAAATTTACAATTTCATGAGTATTTTTTCACAAGCGATGGCGAAACGAGGTGCACATTTTTATAAAATTTACTGCTAAATTCATCTGGTTGGCAGATATTATTAGTTTGAGAATGTATAAAACTACTTTCCCTGGGCTTTGGATGATGAGCTACAGGGTGCGTACCCCCGCTTGGTGGATGGGGGTGGGAGTCAATTTACACTTCGCGTATTTACAAAGTCTGACCATACCGAGATCGATCGTTAGCTTATAAATGTAAAAGATGAAAATTATTGTGTTGTCTGAATCGATCACGGAGTGGACAGGACTAATAATGCTTGAAATTGACAATAGGTCATTAGGTGGTTTCGAGCATTCTTATGCCTGGAATTGGTCACCAATTTGAATTATTTTGATCCAGTTGGGATGAATATTAATATATCATATTCGTCCTGAGCTTGGTGAATTTAATTCTAAAAGGAGGACTATTGTTATCAGGAATAGGAGTAAATTGATATCTTATGAACCGTTTAGGAACTTTCAAACCTTTCCGATCCGGCTCGGTATCGGTAATGTTTACAAATTGCAATGACGACGAAACTGATTAATCAAGTGTGAATACATACACTCTCATATCGGGAAAGGTTTGAATGTACTTAGATTTCTCCAACTTGGGCACAGATGTCACCTTCTAACTAAGAGTGTGAGATGTGTGTTTCAGGAAGAGAACGGTTCACGTGGACCATTTCATCCAATCACACCTAGTATTTCTTCACGAAATACATGTAGTTCTTGTTTACTGGATGCGTGCTCAACTCTAGAAGGCCCAACACTTAGTTTAGACCTAAATTGCTCAAAGGCAGTCAGAATGATAGAAAGAGAGAAAGTCAATAATATAAACTGTGCCAGAATAAATAAAAGCTAGTGCAGTATTCCTAAGTGCATGTATCGTTAAATAAAGAATTAAAAAAGTTCACAGAATTTCAAGCAATCCTTCCATTGTTTACATATTGTGACTTTCCTGGGCAATCTAGTGTTAAATGCGCATCCTTACATTATATAATTTAACAAGCTTACTAACACCTGATTTTCTTTTATTCTTATTACGAGAAACTATCAAAATAAAAGATTATAGACAAAAACGTTATGGAGCGGAAAAGTCCTGGGGTGCCACAGGAATACCAAAAGGAAATTGAAAACAAATCAAGAGCCCCAGTGAAACGACGAAACATTGGTATGTTATTGTAATAAATCTTTTGATGACATATTAACTTTTGGTAAGTCACAATATTTCTATTTTTATTATTACTTTTATTATTATCATTAATATTATTGTTGTTGTTATTGTAAAAAAAAAAAATATATTATTGTTGTTGTTATTGTAATATTATAAATATTATTGTTATTATTATTGTTGTGATTGTCACTATTATTATTTCTTATTGATATTATTATTGTTACAGTAATTATTATTATTTCTTTATTCTTGATAAATTATCACATTGAGATATTAACAGGTTTCTCCGGCATTATAAAAAAGCGATGCAATGGGAAAAGGAAATGTAACGTAACTTCGACAAAGATAGAAATAATCAGAGCAGATTAGAATGGATAGTGTTAGTAGACCAAACATATCTACATCTATTTAGGAACTTTAAAGTAATAATCGTTTGTTCCGCTTCAGACATATAAGACTATTTAGGAAAGCAGGGACAAGACCGAAGCGGATACAATGCGAAATTTGCAAAGTTTCATCGACGAGGACATTTAAGACACAGGAGCAGCTGGTAGGATGACAAAATACAAATACGACGGAGACGCACGACTCAATGATTGACTGGTTACAGGGTGAAGCACATACTTCCTGCTCAAGTGACAAATTCTCTGGCGAACTTGCAATAGAAGATATTCGTATCTTTCGTTGCAAATTGATAGCCGCAAAGGAATCTGTCGCTTGGGTTACATGCTGGAGGATTTCCTCCTTCGTTACTAGTGTTCATTTGGGCACCATAGCCTAGTTCGTCTGGTATGGAAAGTGTGGATCGTTGTAACCACCCCCCTCGGCCAGAGCAGCCTATAAAGGGGGGAAAAAAAAAGAATGTATAAAACTACTTTGGGACTATTAGTCCCCAGTTTCCGCTTCCGAAAGCACCGATAATAGTGAAGAAAATCTCCAAAAATGGAACTCACTTCGATTTCTCAGCTACGATTAGCCGATTTTCACGAATTTTGATTCAAATTAAAGCTCTCATTGTATTTAAATATACTGTGCAATTTTATCCTGATCCGACTTCCGGTTCCGAAGTTATAGGGCGATGAGTGTCAAAACATTCAAATCGTCATGACGATGCATGACGTCATGACGTCAATGATGATGCAACACTAGTACGCGACGCTACGTACGGCTTTGCTTCGTTCGCAGCGTGCTTTGTTTAATTTCGTATAACGTGCAGGGTTGCCACATTGAAATTGATATTTTGAGATGAAAAAAATGTAATGCAATTTGTATCTACTTGTTAGTGTTATTACAAGATCATGATAACGATGCTTTTCTATAAAAGTACACTTATTACCTTTTGCATATAGAAAGTTTATGCAGTCACTTGAAATTGAAAATTGGGCTAAGTGTTCTATTGGGCTTAGTGTTCTATGACATTCGACACAGTTCATCGAGTTGAGCAATGTATGTGTCTGTGCGTGTATGTGTGTGAGTATGTGTCAAATATTGACACTCATAAAATAAAAAATCTCGTAGTCCCACAGGTTGCTATTGAATTTCACATTTAGAGTTTTTGAATTCTAGATTTGGCTTTGAACTGATTCAATTTGTAGACTATATTAGTTACTTACTAAACGAATCGTGTTGGGCTATACTGGTACCATGTTCCCGGTTCCAGAAGTACCGGAAATAATGGTCAACAAGTTTAAAATGAGACTCACTATATTTTTTCATAAATGATTTGATCGATTTCCACAAACAGGCTCAGGGTTCTTATAGTCGCATAGGCTGCTGTTTAATTTCATCCAGATCCGACTTCCGGTTCGAGAACTATAGGGTAAAGTGTGTTTAATCATTTAGTGCGACGATTCAAAATAAAGAAAAATTCTTATTGACTTCAAGTCAATGACTTGATATAACTGTTTACAATTTAAAAAGGTTATGTTAGTTTATACCCAAAGAAAATTTCTTATTTCATTCAAGATTGCAAAAAAAATTTCTTCGCAGAATCTTCTAGTGATATTTTTGAAAATATAAGTAATACGAGAGAGGCATCATTACACCACTAGGTGGATTATAACAGGTTTTTTATTCACAGCTGCAAAATAGAAATTCTTGGTGATTTCACAATCAGTCAGAATATAATAATAGTAATATTTCTTCCAATCCAACATTAAGTCATTACAAATAGAATTTTCTGTCATTTAACAAATTAGGTTCTTAATAATAGCATCGTAGGTAGGATCAAGTCACCTGTAGAATGTTTTTTTTTAGATCAGTGATTCTGCCAATCACGAAAATTTAGCATCTTTTACATTCTCGTGATCGACAGAATCGATTCAGGCCAGTGTTGAGAATATCATGATCAGAAAAAGCTCATTTCAGTATCACTCGTGAAAAAATCAGTTCAAGAGATGTTATAAAAAAATCTCAGTGACTGAAGAAATCACTTCCGAGATTTTCATTCATAAAACAAGCATCCACAAAACTCAGAACCTCGAAGTTCACAAGTGATTTTTTTGTGGCAGCGAAACTTAATGACGAATTTTCACCCACAGAAATATCGCTAAAGAGCTAATCAAATGCTAGAAGAGCCTCAGATGATATTTCTTTACGCTTCAGTTTGACACCGAAGTGATTCGTGCAAGATTAAATTTCTATATTTTCAGTAATAATAACATCTCTACTGAACAAATTCGCTACTGAGAAATAATGATTGCAATATTTCCGATGCACGGAGGATGGTCAATATGAACAACAATATTTTTCTACATTCCAAATAGTGTGATTCTAACGACGAAAGGCGAATTTATTTCCAGTTTCATAACAAACTGCTCTCAAAACATTCCAGATTCAACAACTAAGAGCGCTATAGAAAAAGGAAAAGTGGGTTCAGATTTTAATTGACTCAAACTTGAATCATTATCTTGAGATTAGTTTAAAAAATATAACCCGCTACTATTGTTATTTACTCGCAGAAAGAAATCTACAACGAGTTGAAAAAAAGAGTATTTCAGGAACTAGTTCTTTCTGTAGAACTGTGGAATTCTGAATGTTTTTCTAACGTGATCTGTTTTGTGATCTTTGTGTTGGAGGGCAATTCTTTACTGTGCTAGAGTCGAGGATCACTGAGGCACCGATGATTACGACACATAGTACTCAAGGAAGAGCAAGATGGTGGAAATGAAGACAGAAAGGTTAGACATGACAAGGGTCACTATGATCTTTTGTTGATGCTAAGGCGAATAAAAACTTATGTAAATTGCCTTAAGAAATAAACGTATTTATGGAAAAAAAATGTTTATGAGCAATTGGAAAAGTTCATGTAACTGAAATTTCGATGTCTTTCAGAGGAGTTAAACTTAGGCATCAAACCAAATAAAGAATTCGAATGAAACGCATCATGTTTTTCATCAATTTAATCCTTTCTCATAATAATTAACACAACTAACTTCAAGTGCAGTGGTTATCCTGTAAAGCATAAAAAAGCATAACGTAAAATGTAAGATTTTCACACAGTTTGATTTGTTTTCACATTTAATTGACAAATGACAGTCAGAATACTGAAAATATAATCAACACACGCAATTCGTTGGTTTTCTATTAGCCCGTGACAAGACGTACTGAAAGTCATTGTGAAGTGATTTATTTTTATATTCAGTACCCAGAGAAGATTTTGCTTACGATGGATGACTGCGGCTTGTCCTACTCCATCAAGGGAACCTGCTGAAAAGGTTGCACGGCGATATGCAATAGCGGCGATAAAAAATAGTTTTTCGATAATGGAAGTAAATGAAATGCCGCCCGTAGCAAATCACCTCTACCCTTTCGAGTGGGACATTATGACCTATGCTATTTTCGCTGTTTTACCACAACCAATACGTACCTACCCGAACTGAATAGTTGTTAGCTTTGGTTATGGATGCATCGGTCAAGGAATGTGGTAAGTTGTCTTTCCCCTGAAACTCTACAACCCCGGTTGCCATACTTGAATGTGGGCTAATAGAGTCGTTCGCTCGGTAACCGACTAAAAACTGCACAAAAAGCGCACTTGTTTTCGACCAAAACAGTTTGTCCGCCTCGATAATCTCAAGGCGATGGAGCCGGCAAACGAGTATTGGCGGTGTCGATGATTGTTGTGTCAAGATCTTTTTGAAGAGAAATTGCATGACGCGTGATTTGTTTGCAGCTCTTAGATCGAAGCCGGCTTTGGTGATTCCGATGGATGGATGACCTGCGGTGCGAAAACCCATTAGTAGCCGAATGATCCATGGAATTACGATGACTTGTCATCCAGGGTATTGTTTTTATGGCGTTTGATTAGATTATTTTCGTAATGCAATCGTATATTTTTTTAGGGGCAGTATCCAGCTTAACTCCAGGAATGATTTAAATTGACAAAATTTTCATCTTCGTTTGTAAAGTAAAGCAGTGTGTAGTAGGAGCCAATAGTTGTTAAGTAAAACGGATGCATCTCTTTGACCACAAGATGAATTCGATACTTTTATTAGGAAGTCATGCAACAGAGCCCGCTCGAAATAACCTTGGTATTTCTAACCTCCCTACTTGATGGAACAACATTATGAGTTGTTACTGTTGGACAATCGATAACGGAAACACAGTTTTATATTTCTGTCAAACTCAGGAAATGTATAAAAACTTGATATTTTGTTGCATTTTTCGTATAGAGGCAGGAACAGCTTCGATAATCGATCTTCCTAAGTTTTCAGTCGGTCTCCTAATAATGATCACCGTTACCAAATCATTGTCGGTCAAGATGTGCGCTGATCTGAATTGCCGATATTAGCAGCGTTGTGGCACTTTTTATGATTGTCTGCCATTGAAATACGGAAGTGGTCGAGTTGAAGTCATTTTGCCTTTCTTATATGGAAAGGTAATGTAATCGCTTGAAAATAGACTATATAAATTGGGCTCGGAAGGTCACGTGTCGTAACTCAATCGGCTTAGTCTGCATGTGCGCAACGTGTTTATGAGGATCCTCGAGATCTTTTGTTTTGCTCGTCCAAGAATTTTTTTGCTCTCTAAACCAACGATGGGGGCGGCAAATCCGTTTGCCGGTTCTATAATTATAGCATGTTTTAGTTTCCGATCGACTCATCAAAAAACGAAAAATCATCTAAATTTGGGTTAAAACTCCAGTTCAGGTCGTAACAAATTTCTATGTTTTTATTCAAGATTCAAGGAAAAGTGACAAAATGTGAGTAATACTATTGTGGGCAAAAAGTAGCAAAACTTTTGAATTATATTTCGCGCGAAAACTTCATTCGTCGGAATATTTTTTTTCTAGGTTGGTATGACTATCAGTGACATATGTGCCAAGTGTCACAAGTATGTACAAGTTTTTCACGTCACGAATCACGTCTAGGACGGCCATCAACATTAATTGATGATGAACACGTCAATAAAATCGTTGCAATATCGGAAGGTTCAGTAAAAACAATTTTGAATGATCATTTGGGTCTAAGAAAAGTGAAAGCTTACTGATTCTTCGTTATTTTTCCGCCAAAAAATCAATCAAAACCGTTCCGCAACCATGGTATTCGCCTGATTCAGCTCCGTGTGACTTCTGGCTGTTCAGCAAACTAAAACGACCGCTTCAGTTGTGAAAAAATCAAACGTAAATTGTTAATTGTTGACGTCAATTCCGAAAATTACCTTTAAGAAATTTTTCTAGTATTGAAAAAAAAAAACATTGGCACAATTGCATTGAGGCCGGGGAGATGGAATAGATTTGGAAGAATAAATAAAGAATTTTTTCCCATTTAAACCTAAGTTTGTGCAAATAGGTTCAACCATCTTGGAGAAAAGAGAGAGGATATTTGGTGAACTTGACCAGCTGAGTAGATTAGTTTCTGACATTTTGTTCTCCGGACAAAATTTTACTAGTTTTTATTTTTACTAGAAAATACTTAGGGAAATAGAAACACTTTGCGAATAACATCCCTTTGTAATCAATATTATTATTCAAAACTTATCAATAAAAATTCTTTTGAAAATCCGCTTCAATATTCACCGAATAAGAATTCTGTCAACTTCACAGTTTGAAAGAAAGATGTAAAATTATGTAATACAAATCATTTGTATTTGGTACACTGAGCTACATAAAAATTGTAAATGTTAGATTGTTAAATCGCATTAGCTAGCTGAGTGCTTCTTCTGAAGGTATTCTTTTTGCCTTAAATTCAAAGGTCTCATGGTCCCATAGGCTGCTATTGAATCTCATTCCGATCCGACTTCCGGTTTCGGATTTACAGGGAAATATGTGTAAATAAGAGAAAAAATGTGCACCTAATTTTCTCGGAAGCGGCTTTAAGATGTAATGTCTTATAGTTTTGTAAAAATTTGTAGAACTTTTTATCCGATTCCGATTTCCGATTCCGAAACTAAAGCGTGATAAGTGGAGAAATACCAATTTCATGAGTATTTTCTCACGAACGATGGTTGCAAACAGGTAGAAATTCCATATTATTGTTTGATAAATTCTTCTGGTTTGCAGAACTTGTTAGTTTGTGGGCATATAAACTTGATTTGGCACTACTGGTTCCCTGTTTTTGTGTAAGTAAAGTAGTGAAGAAAAACTCCAAAAATAGAACTTCGGTTTCTCAGCGATGCTTGAACCGATGTCCACATATCTTAGTTTAAATTAATGCTTACATTGCTTCAAAAAATACTGTAAAATTTCATCCGGATCCCACTTCCGGTTCCGCAGTTACAACGCGATAAGTGTCGAAGTTTTCAAACCGCCGTATAGAATGACAATATGTACAACACCGATACGTGCAACGTGGAAGAAGAAAACACAACACGAACGATGCGTGCTTTGTTCTATTTTGTAAAGAAAACGAAACGGTTACGAATGTGTGATATTGGTTTAGCTATTTTATGATAATATTCAGGAATTTTGTATGGGACCACAAGATCTTTCATTTGAATCTAAGTTTGTAAAAATCGGTTCAGCCATATCCGAGAAAAGTTAGTGCAAAATACGTTACATACACACATACGCACACACACACACACACACACACACACACACACACACACACACACACACACACACACACACACACACACACACACACACACACACACACACACACACACACACACACACACACACACACACACACACACACAAACACACACACACACACACACACACACACACACACACACACACACACACACACACACACACACACACACACACACACACACACACACATTTTGCGTACTTTACGAACTGGGTCGAATAGTGTATGACACTCGGCCCTCTGGGCCTCTGTTCAAAATTCGGTTTTCACAGTGATTGCATAACCTTTCTATATGATAAAGACAAAAATATGCAATTTTCACAGCCGGTAGTGCAGTAATGCCGTGCCGATGGTGTAGTGATGTCAATATCAATATATATAAAAATGCAGAGATCATTCTTTGTAATCGCATCACGTAAGAACGGATGGACGGATTGAGATGCTTTTTTTTTGTTTGATCAGTTTTTACCCCCACCGGGATCGTACATCAAAAAAATTAGGAAAACTTACCGGAAAAGTGGGAAAAACCAATAAAGTTGTTTTGTATGGACAATGGAATTTTCCGTTGAAAAGGTCGTCTATGCTTGCTAGATCATCGATAGGTGTTTGGCGCATAACGAGTTGCATAAGTGTTTGGCCGTCGAAGAAAGGAGTACTAGATCGTTGAAAGAATCTTTTGGCGCGCAACGAGTTTTTTGTGTGATACTTGATTTACGTGATTCGTCATTCCGAGCCACGTGCTTAATTGGGTATCAATATCATTGCTTGCCAAATGATTTAATGATGGAACGCATATGAGTGTTCTAGCTATACCCTAAACAGGATCAAAAATTCTGATATTGTTTACCAGAAGATGCATTGTGTGCAATGTAATCAGATGATTATTGTTGGCCATCTTAGGCGTGAGTTGAACAAATCACATTATAGAACGATTTTTGTATGAATCAATTATAGGATTCTGCTGTTTAAATAATGAGATCAAACAAAGAGGTTTGCCTTGCATTTAACATGCTGAAGTTCGTTCGCGTCGGGTTAATTCTGGTAGATTGAAAACCATTAGTTGTGAGATTTTATGCAATGACTCGAACGATAAGCTGAATATTGGTACAATCACTCCTAATGTTCACTCCGCTATAAAAGAAGAATTGTACATTATTTTCATATAAAACTTTCTGATATAGATTCTCAGTACCGAACTCCACCATACGTTAATTGTACGTGGGGTACTAAACAAAATGATGTGGTGTCGACTAATGAGACGACTATTGATAAAACTATTAAACGAATGCAGTATTCATGTAAAAGATAATGGACACAATATTGAAAAGAATTGTAACTTGAACTTTCGAATGTCCAAGAATTACTCATTTTATCTTTCGGTTTTTTAACAATATCAAACTAACTAGAGATTGTGAGAAAAGAACGAATATGAAAAATGTAGAGACATAGTACTCAAGGAAAAGTAAAGATTTGAAGATAAAGTGCGAAAAAATTCGACGTAACATGGTTCATTTAAGTAAGAAAAAGGTTTCTCGCATCTAAACTTTTACCTTCTACCTGAGGAGTCGAACTTAGCGATGCGAAACATCCGAGTCTCTGGTATGTCAGTAATTTACTAAACTGACCAGAAGTCATAAATTAAAAGTAAAAAAAAGTTTTATCGCTAAATTGTCAATCGAAAATTGTTCCTGTGATTGTAACGCTACGAACATTCATCAAACACGACTAAATAATATCACCAGACTAGCGAGAAGTGACGAACTACAAGTCGCGAGTGCAGCTTTTGTAAATTTGTGGAATCAATTTAAAGTAGTCATCTTAGCTTTTGCTTCACTTTTTATTCCAATATGTAGTTCACTTTTTATATACTATAGTTTGAGAGAGATCTACAATCGCTGTTCGATGCACTGACTCAAAAGATAATATGGTGATCGGTGCATTCGCTTAATTTTTGCGTAACAAAAGCTTTTAACATATTCACAATTTTTTGATGAATTCATCGCAGCCAAGTAATCAGTAAAATAATGGAAAGATACATTAAGGATCAAGAGTAAACCAGGTTAACTTGTGTTGGTGATTTGTATATTACGAACATTTTATTGGTACGTATGCAGATGTAGATCTATGTTATCATATATGCAGTGCAACCAGTTTATCAAAGTGGCTTGAACGATTGAGTTTCAAACAATATTTTTTAACAATAATTTATTCTCAAATGAATGTTAAGCCTGACTTTTTGGATGAAATATCAGATTTCATCAATGTTTCACCAACGTTTAATGGAAAATTACTTACATTTTACGAATGTCGATTTTGATCCCCTAACAAAACAGTTAGCAACACTGATTCAATGCATTTGTATTAGATTGCGCTACACAAAATAAACAAAACTAAATATTTTCCGTAACAAAAGTAGTTTTCCGGAAAAATAAATAGTTTTACGACAACATTCCATATCCATTGCCTTTCGCGTATTAAATTAAAGGTTCCTATTCTGCGGGTTTACTTATAGAAGGTACATAAATCTTTGTATCGCAATGATTTCTGCAAGAGGAAATCCATGTAGGAATGTGTTTGTTGCTAATCAAATGTGTCAGTGGAAGTAAGCTGAAACTGAAATAATTTTACTCGAGTAGTTTTAAGGAAAACGGAAAAATTTTAGACTAAGATTTTCGCTTTTCTTGAATTGCAATTTAACCAATCAGTTCATTGGTTTATTTTTCAAGCATATGAAAGATTTATTGATTAAAAAAAAAAGAAGCGCCGGAATTTGTTTTTACGCAAAAAAAAAATTCGACGAGACGAAGTTCGATGGATCAGCTAGTAATAATAATAATAATAATAAAGTAACAGAAACTAGAGATGGGCAAACCGTTCCCGAACGGTACAAATAAGGGATCAATAGTTTTTTGTTGAAGAACTGTATTTCACTAATAAAGGTGCGACATTACACACTTAGAAAATTTCGCAGAATTCGGTATTTTTTTACCGAATTTTCAAATTGATTACCGATCGTTCAGTAACTGCTGAATAGTCAAACAACTACCGTAAACTGGCAACCAAATGGATCTAACTGACTGTTCGGTAATTTTTTGTTTCTTTATTTTCCTTTGGTTAAAATTCTTTTATTTTCGGATTCCTAAAAACAACACATATTCACAAAAACGAATGAAGAAAATTCCAACCTGTTGTGGCTATGGTTTTATTCCACGAAAAAAAAGGGTCAAATGTTCCGGCTGACCGAAATTATGAGCACCTTTCAAAACACTGCACAATCCGTCGAGTCCACCATAAATTACCCTCGAACGATTTGAGTAGGCAGCAAGTGGACAAGTGATACAAAATTATTTTCTGCCTATAAGTAAACAAAAAGCTTTTAGTGGTTCTAATGTTTTAAAAAATTTAGCACCTGTACCTCATTCCATTCGATGAACTCTTCAAGATTTTTTTCGGTTGGCTTATAAAAAGACCCTTACTGAAAAATTTAATAACTGTTTGACAGTTAGTTTCACGACAATCAGTTTTCACAGAAGTTCGGTTATTGGAAGATAATTTTACCATACGGACAGTATGGTTTTTACCGTACTCGGCGACTATTCTGATTTACCGTCTGAATTGTATATCTATTTACAAAATTCTGTAATGAAAATTTACGTTAAACTGAACTTCCGGTAAAAATTTGCATAATTATTGTGAAATAAAACTCATGTACCGAAATATCGGTCATTTCTATAGAATACCGAAATTTCTCGTCAAAAATATTACCGAACAAAGGAATTAAACCTTAGTGTGTACGAAACCTCATTGGAGTGACTTTTTTCTTTGTTTTTTTGCTCACTAGACCTAAGCTCACGTGTAGTCTTTACATAAACATACAAAGAACGAACGAAAGAACTAGTTATTTTGATTAAACTTACTAGTTCTGAACGGTTCTTTCAAAATGAACGATTTTGCCCATCACTACATTATTCCTTACAATGGTTCTGTCAAGTTTTGACCTGTTTGGCAAGGTGTCACTACATAGGAGAATTGATGGTTCCGATTGTTATGTACGGATTGCTGAATGTACAACACACACAGATCGCCTGCCCCACCAAAATTCGTCAACCTACTTTTCCGAAACAACCACACACAAAATTTTAATTGAAATAGTTCTTGCCTGAAAACCATCTCGCTATCCACTTGACAGATTGTAACGAAAACTCACACATATAAACTTTACACTCAAAATTAGTTTTTACCATTCTCATATATAAAGGTGTCTTTCGACTTAGTTCGTTGAGTACGCAAAATGTCTGTGTGCTAATTTTCTCGAAGATCACTGGACAGATTTTCACAAACTTAGAATCAAATGAAAGGTCTTATAATCTCATTTCTGAATTATATCTGAATCTGGCTTTCGGTTTCGAAATTATGAGATTATTATTATTTATTTATTTATTTCGGTTTTAACCTATTTTAGGTCATTCGCCGACAAATTATGAGATGAAATGTGCACAAAATATGAAATAGGTGCGCTAACTTTTCTCGGCTAAACCGATTTTCACAGACCTATATTCAAATAAAAGCTCTTTCGGTTCCATAAAAAGTTCCTAAGTTATATTTGAATCCGATTTCCAGTTCCGGAGTTATGGGAATAAATGATCAAAAACGTGAAAATATGTGTAGTTATTTTTTCGGAGATAGCTGAATTGATTTTCACAAAACTAGATTCAAATAAAAAGTGATTAGAGTATAAATTTCCATTTGAAATTACTTACTCACTTTTCTTAGAGGTGGTCAGACCAATTCTTTCAAATTTAGACTCAAATAAAGTCTTATGGTGTTGAAATTAATCCGGATCCGGCGAAGTGCGATTCAAATTTCAAAACGTCATTTAACGCGAAGATGCAAAATACGGAAAAATTCTTTTAAATTTGGTTTTTAGCTCTAGGTTCCAAAAATACAGGAAATAGTTGTGAAAAACTCCAAAAACTGACTTTTGTTTTTGTTTAAGAAAGGAGAAAGGAATAATCACACTACTAGGTGGGTTAAAACATATTTTATTCTAGCTGTAAGGGTAGTGATTTTGCCCACTTCCTAATGCCCACAACCAATTTACTTGAAGAAACCAATTTAACAATTTACTTGAAGAAAACCCTGAATCGTAACAAAATATATGCGCATCATAGCTGAAGAGAGCATCCTCAATTTCTTGATTAGCTTCAAATAAAATAGTTTTGATATCTATTTACTTACATTTAAGTGTAAACTAGCTACAGCTAGTTTATTTTTGTTTGAGAGCGTAAATTAATCTCAACTTATACTGATACTGTATTATGACTATTCCGGAATGATGCAGCTTGAGGAGTAGCCCGAGTAAGATGTAGTCTCACGTCAACACAGTTTGTGGCTCGAGTTCACTCGAGAAACAGCTTAGCCAGGCTCGTTTGGCACAATGAAGAGCAGTTGCATTGATCCCAAGTGGTTGGATCTTGCCAGACTGCTTCGAGGAGGCGAAACATCGAAACTGTGACGACGCCTTGCGTTTCGTACAGATGGAGGATTAATCCTCACCGAGCCATTCAACACAAAACGACCCACTATTATTATGATACTTTTGAAAACAGCTTTTTTAATGCTGCTGGCCAGGACTGGCCGCCCGATGTAATATGTATATTCGACGACAAAAGAAGAAAGTTACGACCAGTTATCGCATCGCTGTCATCATCACCGAATCGAGTCGTTATGAAATGTTGGCAAATTTCTTCGACCTCAATTTTTACTACACGGAAAATGCTGCAGAAGCATATGTCACCAGAAGAGAGAATGCTTTCAGTTTTTTCCTGATCATAATGGATCCCTTTTAGAACAGTTCAAATATATCTAAAGCAGATGTAGCCAAAGCCGAATTCCCATGACCACCTAGTTAACACCAGCTCCCTTGAACGACCCTTGAATTTCTTTTGTTCCGCCATTCGCCCGGAGGTTCCAATCGCCAAAATCGTTTCCGTTTAAATTAGCATTTATTAGCTCGTCACTCAACTGGTTTTGTAATCCGGCAGCGCCGTTTGAAATTGGGGGACCTTAACGGCCTCATTAACCCAAACCCATGTCGATCGCACCCCTGTTCGACCATCGGTGCTGTTTGTTCTTTTTTCACAGCCACCAATTTTTTTTCTTCGATTTCGAGCACTTTGAACTTTTTAAAAACTTTGACCGCAACCAACGGCGTCTCAGGATGAACAGCGACGGATTTGCATGTGAATGGTCACACAAACCGCTTTCGCTTTCGTTTAACTTTTTTTCTCAGGTTTGAGATACACTCGACAAAGAAATTTGTTGGTCATCCATAAACAAATCTCATAACATTTAGAAGCGTGTGACATTAGATAATCGAGTCATCTCGAAGCGAATCTCATCCAGCGTCGGATGCTTCGCAAAATTGGGTGCTCTTTCGCGACAACGGCCGCGAGCAAGTGTTAATCGATGCTCGTCTTCCAACTCGCTCTGTTATGCACTGTTCACATTAGCATGAGCGGTAGATCACCTAAAAAAAAAGACTAATATGCGCTAATTTCGTGAGAAGTGTGTTGCGTCTTGTCAAATAGTAGCGATGCATGTGTTGGCATACAAGTCGTGCCAATAATCGAAATAATATCACAGTCTACATAAATTTAATTATTTATTTCTCATTCGATTAGATTCAATGCAACGAAAAGATCGAGTATAGCAAATTTTTTTAATGTGGTTTGTCAGATCAATGGATATACTAAAGAAAGTTGAAATTCACAATTGAATAAATAATGACAAAAACTCCTTTAGGTATAAAAATATTTCGAGCCCCCCGATTTGTATTCATATTAAAGCGAGTTGTGATCAAAAATTGTTCAAAATATTCACTTAAGATTCTTTTTAGGCGAATTTAACGGACCTTTTATTCGACTTGTTCCCTCATGTTTGGCACAGTTTCCTTGGTCACATTTTATGCCGCAGAACGCCACAATTTGTGTAGAGCGACATTTTGCTGGCAACTGTCTTTCACGTTTTTTTTAGGTTCCGCATTACCAATATTTTTGTATCGGAGAGCAGACCTGGCGTGCTAGGAGAGTTTATATCCTTGAACACTTCGGATATTTTTCACGGCATACCCCTACGACGACTGTTTCCCCAAAGTGGCAAGATGCCAAATCTAACGAAAACCGAACGGAGCAATTGTTTTGCTCGACCAAAGAAAACAGACGTTCTTCTAGATACTCCTGCGCAACAACTGTCGCGATGTAAATGTAATTTGTAAAACCAGTGTCGTGGGCAGTGAACTACTAACCAGGTGTTTTAATGTTTTTTTTTCGTTTCTCACACATTTCGTTTTTTGGCAACAGAATCGTTCGACTATGACAAATTATTGGGAATATGTTTAATTATGTTCTTACTAAAAAAAAGTTGAATAGGTATGTTCTTACTGTAATTAGCAATTTCATATGTTAAGCAAAACACATTTTTCACTAACCTTTTGCACGAGTCAAATAACGTAAAATGTTCTAAAACGATTTCCCAAATCATTCCAAATTAAAGACTTGATTGATATTTCTTGAAAATCAATACAATTTGTAAATTAGGAACGCATTTTATAAGTGGATTGCGGAATACAATATTTGATGCACTGTCAAAATCTTGGATAGCGACTTCTGGATTGTGTTGAAATTTTTTTCAAAAACTTTGTAGTATGCATATTTTCAGAGTGGATTGAACAAATACGCCACGGAGAATGTTGTTTTAGTACTACTAGCTCTATCCGTTTCATAAACACCCATATTTTAATTGTTTTCAAATGAAATATCGATAGACCGAAAGTATTCACCTTAATTATTTTTGATGATTGCATAAAATTCGATCTTAAAAGAATTTTCAGAATTCACAATTTTGCATCTACCACGGCTTTCAAGAAATATCAATAACCCGGAAGTCACCGTTTTGAACATGAAAACTATCCCAAACATCGTTCTTCGGGATCTACTCATTAAATTCATTATTAAAATAACATTTAATAAATTAATTGAATTTTTGAGGACGATTAAAAAATCGGAAGTCAAACCATTTGGCGATGGCTTGGATTTTTGAACTACTTCAAACATTATTTTCTTGGTCGTCAAAAGGTGAGATAGCTAAGTGCTTACAAGTTCCTATCACATGACTTCCCGTGTGTCTATGATGACATTTGATCAACAGAACGGCGTCGACTGGGTGCTATCGCGTTAGTTAGTTGATTTTATAACCGTCTGGAAAATTCGTTGCATGATCCATAAATTAGAATTTTTATCTCATCCTTAAATTTTTCGACGCGTAAAGCAAAATATGTCTTATAAGAAACTGTTTGGGTTAAAATAATTTTTCTGTTTTTATTATTAGTGTTTTATGTAGAAGCGTTTGAAGGAAAAATATTCAGATGTGTGCAATATCATGTCCCAGGAGTGTAATTGGCTGATTCCGAAGACTAGATATTTGGATACGATTGGTAAGAAATAGGACATTGGAAGCAACTGGAGTATTGGTTAGATCTGAAAATAGTAATTATTAATACAAAACTGAAGAACATAAACCAAATACACTACGCTTGCTTGCAAGGGAACGAAGGTCTGATCCCGGAACACGATTTGCTCTGTATACGAAATGGGTCATCGGATTTCGACTGAGTTAACACCTTCAAAACCACGTTTTGGAGGTACCTCAAGGAGAGTGAAAAAAATGTTATGAAAATTGGTTCAAGCGTATGCAAAAGTGTATTGATAATCTAGGGCAGTGATTCCCAGAGTGGTCCCTACAGCCCACTGGGTAGTAAACTCAAAATTTACAACAAGTTGACAATGAGGCGCAAATAGTTAAAAAAAAATCTGTCTGAGATAGTCGCTGAGTAAACATGGAAAACTTTTCAATATATTATTGCAATATACAATCCAGAATCAAACCAATCTATTAGTTGTAAGAATGATGTGATTAGTAAATTATTAAATTCTTGTGAGATTTGTGAGTTATAAAATAAAAGTGAGAAGTGGAATGCTTAAGTGGTGTTACGGCCAAAAAGTGATCATATAAGAATGAGCGTGAATAGTTTAAACGTTTTATTAGAAATGTAAATCATTTCTTTTGTCCAAATTCATTTCATACAAAATATAGGAAGAAAACTCAGGTATAGGTAATTCAGAATTAGAATCCCGGTCCACATTCCTGATTCAGATGTATGCCTCAGATCTCTGTAGAATTTTCAGAACTCGACGAGTCCAAAATCTTGTTCAAATCCAGAACTAAGGTCCAGCATCCTGCTTTCCGGATCAGAGTTTAGATTCAGATCCAATATTTTTAATATATAAATTCTGAATTGAAGAATCTATGTCTGGGATAAGAATTTATGTCCAAAACAGAAGTCCAGGTCCATGTTCAGAATTCAGGTCACGGAAATCTATGAATCGCTGTCAGGAGTTCAAGTCTAGAATCCAGGCCCAGGTTTTGGATCCTGATTTCGCTCAGGAATCCAGGTCCATGTTCTGAAACTAGGTTCAGAATTCAGGTGAAGAATTAATATTCATGATCTTGTTTCAGGTTCCAAATCTGTTAGGAGTTCCGGTCCTAAATCCAAATCCGGGATCAGGATTTTGGCAAAGAACCCTTGTACCTTGGTTCTGGGCCAGAATCCTGATTCCGGATCAGGTTGAGAATTATTTTCAAGAATACAGGTTCAGGTAAAAGCTTTATGAAGAATTTTGGTCCAAGTTTAGAATTCGTATCTATAGCACAGACTAACAGACATGACAGTATGAGCAAATTCTTATAAAAATAATTTTTCGTGATGCACTAGTTCCACCTATATTGTACTGCGCGAACTATTTACTATCGGTACACCCCTTGTGTTATGTGAAAGTTTTTTACTGGTTGGTTTCCCCTCGTTTGTCAACACCGATCAGCTGCTTGCAGGGATGCCTGATTTCATCATAATATTTGAAAATGAATCATCACAATAAATTAATGGATTACGTTGATAATATATTTAACTTTTTAGCGATGTTGGAAGGTAACTATTTATTTTTCTCAACATTGCTCATCTAGATTATTTTTTATTGTGTTGGAAATTTTCATCCGAAATTAAATGGCGGTAGACCAGAAGCAAGTAAATATTATAACAAAACGGATTCGTTTTTGTATTGCGTTGGAGGATGAGAAGTAGGCACAATTCTGTATATAGTTTTGGCAATATGTATTAAATCTGTATCCTGCATGAAATTCGCATGGACGTATGCGAATCAATATATTACAGGTAATTCTGTATAAATGGCAACTCTGTTGGTTAATGAAAAAAATTAACACAGTCTAGATGACAGACAGGATGTTTTTGATAGGGTAACGTGGCGACATATGCGTGTACTGTCCCAACTAAAGAAATATTCGAAATGACCGTTAAAATGATTGAAGAATCTAATTTGAGTGTCCTGTCTGTTAGTCTGTGTCTATAGGTCAAGTGTTGAGGTCCAGCATCTCGTTCTGGAATACAGATCCAGACTAAAAATTCTGGTCCAGAATCGAAATTCCGAAATTAGGTTCAGAATTTAGATTCTGCACGCAGATCTCAAATTTTTATTCAGAGGTTAAGTCAAGTAGAAAATACTGGTTCAGGGTCAGAATACAGATCCAAGTTCAGAATCTTTATCCAGAATACAGGTACAGAACTCAGATCTAGAATTAAAGTCCATGCTACATCATGCTACAAAATTTGGCCTAGAATCCAAGTACAGAGTACTGTTCCTGAATCCAGGCCCAGAATTCTGCTTCAGATTTAGACTCAAAATCTACGTCAGTAGTTCAAGTCAAGAAACTAAGTTCATGTCTAGAATTCAAATCCATGCTTAGAATTCAAGTGCAGATTTCTGCTTCAGGTTCAGAATTTTTTTGTCAGAATTCTGGTTCGCAATCCAGGCCCTAGGGTTTAGAATCCTGTCCTAGGTTTAGAATCTCTGTCAATAAGTTAGGTTGAAGTTAAGAATTCAGGAATCCTAGAGAGCTAACGACCAGAATCCAGTCCAAATTCACAATCTAAGGGTAAAATACTGGTCAAAATTTCAGGCACAGAACTCACATACACAATCTAGGTTCAAAGTGTATTTTCAGAAACTCTGTCAACAGTTCGAAAATCAGAATTCTGGTCCAGAATTCAAGTCCAAGCCTATGTTTCGAATTTAGGTTCAGGTTCAGAGGTTAAGGTCTCTGTCAGGAGTTCAGGTTCACAATCTCGGTCCAGGTCTAGAATCCAGATCCATGTTTCGAACCCAAGTACTGAGTTCTGCTTCTAGTTCATCCATATCCGGATAAAGAATCTCAGTCTAGAATTCAGGTTCAGATCCAGTAGAATACCAGATCCAGTTTTCCTAACAATCATAAATCCAAACACTAACAAAAGTAATACACTCAATTATTCACATCCTTATTCCCAAAACTTAATTTTTGTATTTATTTTCTCCATGGAACCTTGTAGGTCGCAAATAAACTGTTTGAATTCAAATTTCAGGCAAGATCTCTTTAACTAGCTGGTTGAGCAATTGTGTGATAGATTTCGTTGTGTCTCTATTGACTTCTATTTTGCTTATCCAATGTTTGATCGATGGGATCTTGAATTAACAATTAATTTCCACTTCGTTGGGATTTGGGAAGAAAATTATTTTTTGTTCCATTTCTATTTATTTTATATTTTAATCTTGAGTTAACTGTAAGATGATGATTCGATGATGCCGGATAATTTTAATAGTTTTTTTTCTACTTGGTGGGCAGTAGAACGAATTTTATATTCAAAATGGGCATTCGACCAGAAAAGTTTGAGAACTACTGATCTAGGTGAATATTTTGAAAACCATAAAACCATTCCCGAGCAAATATAATACTGTTTTCATTTTTAGGATAAATATATAAAAAACAACCCCCGTATTATTGTCCAGAGATCGAGCGTTATCCAGGGACGATTATTTTCTAGAGAAGATTTTAGCACATTTTATCGTTAACGAGTTAAACTTATTGATAATATTCAACATAGGTACGTTCATCAGCATCAGAAAAGTTTCCAATGTTATCTATGTATGGTTTGAATTCAATTTGTAATCTATGTTGCTCGACTAGTTTTTTAGTCATTTCTAACGTATAGCAAACTTGAAATTTACATGGGTTTTTGAAAAATGTTTTTTGAGCCTGTATATCTGTTTTCTGTGGTTCAATATTGTCATATATTTTAGAAATTTTCTTGTGGATTAGGGATATTCCTTTTCCAAGTTCTCTAGCAAATACTCATTGAATTTGAATATTTGAACAATGCCTATCTCCAGATAGTGGAGTAAGACCTTTTCTAAGTAAAGATCGATAACACTGAATTTGAACAAGAAATCATCGATAACAGACATTTCTCCGAATTATTGACGAAGTTTCAATATAAATTAGTAAGCTTTCGATAGAAGGTGAAATAATCAATAAAGTGATACTTGAATCGATAAGTTATGTTGCTGGCTGCAATATAAGATAATCCGGAGTTTGTATTGTTTCCCACAACTTATTGGATCCCACTTACCAAATTATGCGAATGTCAATTTTCTGCTCACTTATGAAGTGATACTGTGACATTATCCATCAGTTGGAGAAATTTCCGGATAAAATATTAAAATTATTCATGAATTCGAAACATTTACACCAATTCGGTGGATGCTGAACGGAATACGTGTTAAGACGAGCTAAGGATCACCAAATGTTGGCGTTAGGATTAAATGCATCCAAATTGTTCGATCAACGGTAGGCGGAGGAAAAAATCCCCACACTGGTGTTGGAGCAGTCCATTGTTAGTGTTGCTGCTGCTGTTGTTGTTGTTGTTGTCCGAAACCATGCATTTCGTTAAACGCAACTTCTCTCTTTGCTGCTCTCACTCGTATCATTATCACCCAGTTTGACTCAGTGGTGAGCCGTACGAGAGGAACCTTTTGTCCATTCATGTGCTTTCTTCGTCCGGTGCGTCGTCGTTTGTCGTCGGGTCTGGGACTGGTTTTTTGGGCTCTCCTAAAATCTTTGGTACGGACTCATCTCATCATCAGGCGTTGTTGTTGTTGGTATTGTTGCTGCGATCGGACTCTGTGGGCCCCCCTGGAACCGCATCATTGGTTTTACTGATGCGGTTGGTGTTTGGCTGCTGCTGCTGCTGCTTCTGACTGGTGGCGGTGGTGGGGATTTACCTATATTTATTGATACAAACAATGCTGACAATATTCAGTTCGAGATTCGGTTTCTTCTGGTGAATATCAGTGCTTTCGGTTGATTGGTCGTTCGTTGATTACGATTGTGATTGTTCTGTGTGACAGACAAATTGCTCCGTTCAAAATGAAGATTCTAGTGGTAAGTGATTTCAATACTAGTGCAAGAAGCGGTGAAAAAAAAATTGTTAGTAAAAAATGTCTGGAAATGGAGAAGACAAAATGGATTTGAATGCAGGACAGTGTTGTGAACATTTAAATGAAATTGTGCTATTTTCTCTCGTTAAGGTTTTGGTCTGCATAGCCGTCGTATCGGCTCGACCTGAAGCACCGATCCAAGGATACAACTATGCACGACCGGCAGTGTTTCCCTCCGGTGCAGCATCACAGGCGCAATCGCAGAGCTTCGCGGTGTCCAGTTCGTTCCAGGCTGCAGCGGCTCCTCAGTATCATGCACCAATTCCAGCACCAGCTCCTCAGTATCATGCACCAGCTCCACAGTACCAAGCGGCTCCAGCAATCCAATCGTCCGGTTTCGGATCGGCTATTTCTTCCTCCGGTGCCCATGCTCAGTCATTTGGTAAGTTTTGTCCGAATCTTGAGGGTAATCGCGAAAAGTATCTAATGTCCGAATCTGCAATTGCCGGATCCCTTTTTTATAATGCAGCTCCCCAGCAGACCGTCGTCCAGAAGCACATCTATGTTCACGTTCCGCCACAGGAGCCGGAGGAGCAGCGTTTCCACCAGGCAGTGAGCCAAGGAGTCGCTCGTAAACACTATAAGATCATTTTCATCAAGACACCGAACGTGCAACCTTCGGCAGCTCAGATTGCTTTGCAACAGGCCCAACAGGAAGAGAAGACCATCGTCTATGTGCTGGTGAAGAAACCCGAGGAACAGGCCGAAATCAACATCCCACAATTGGCTCCACTGCCACCGAGCAAACCGGAGGTGTACTTCATCAAGTACAAGGCCAACCGAGAGCACGGTGGAGCTGGTGCAGCTTCCAGCGCTTTTGGTTCGGGAGCCGCCTTCGATTCGTCGATTGGATCATCATCCGTTTCATCCGGAGCGGTGTCGTCCGCTAGCAGTGGCAGTAAGTACTGTTATTCTATTCAACGATGAAAACAAATCCCTCATTTCCACAGCAGAATCATCACGCGGGAGATAATCGTCTTGGGGCGTCAAGTCAACGAACTCTTTTGTTTCTTACGATGCATCTCCCGTTTCAAATTTTTTATCATCGGTGGCGACGTTGTTTACATCACTTTTTATTTCATCGGTGGTGGCTGCTCGGTCCCAGAACTGTTTTGAAACCGGTCCAGTTTGTTCTCGCATTTAGGCCGACTGGTTTTCGCTTTTCAAGGAAGAAAGCGAATGGGAAAGATGACGGAGAGCAGCGCATGATTCTTTGGAATAGTTTTACCGTTATTTGCGCGTGCCTCCAGTGCATCAATTCAGCGCCATGTGGTTTGGGTTGAAACTGGACATCATTCTAGACGTTCGGCGTTGTCCGTTTTTATTAGGGTCGGCTAGTAATCTGATGAGTGCTTTTATGTTGATCTGTTATCTTGATCATTGATTCTGGGCTATGAAAAGAACTGCATTTCTTCAGAAGCGCTAATCACGTTAACCGTAAAATCCAAGAAGGTTTGTCAGGTCTTTGACCGTATAGGAATTACCTGTAAAAAGAACTTCGCGAAAGGAGGAACATTCGATTTTACACACCAGTTATCGTATGTTCGGACCTCGACCAGGAAGGACTCTTATTGATAATAGGATTGTAGCATCATCTACTCAATGGTTCTGTACGCCAAGAATCGGCAAACAACAAAAAAAACTGAACACGAAACTGATCGGAAACTCTTAGAACAATTCATAAAAAAACGTGTTTACTGAATAGTTTCTTGTTACAAAGTGAGATTTCATTGCGAAACAGTTTTGACATTTATCACTGATCGTCACAGTTTCCAATCACATTCAAATCTTTTTTACTGTTGAAATTTGTAAAAAACCAAAAACAACAAGCTAAAATTCAAAGACATTTATAATGTTGATCGAACATTCAAAAACGAAAAACCTCGTAAAAATTACTCAAACTCTCTGGGAGACAATGTGGGACTACAGGATAGCTTTTGGCGCGAAATTCAAGTTATCGGTTTTTGAGGTTTTCTCAAGGGGTAAGACCACAATGCGCTTCAAAAAAATAAGACAATTTCAGAAACGTTTTTTGGAAATGCAGTGAGCTATCGAAATTTATTTTTGAGTGTTTCAACGTCTAAAATTTCGATAAAAAATAGCCTCTTCATGACCAAGTTGCTGCGGCTAGTTTTCCGGGAGGTCCAAAACGGGCGAACCGGCTGTGTCTTCAAATTTGAAGCCGGAACAAGAAACAATGTTTTTTTAAATATATATCATAAACTAGTTCGCCCGATTTTGAATATCGTGTTTCGAGAAAAACGCAGATAAAATTGTCTCAAGATGCATCAAACGCAGCGCGAGGCGCCTTCGCAAACTGTCATAAACAACCAGTTAAAGATTCATTCTGAACACCAGGCTTTTTTTTATTCTAGAGGGTTCTAGGAAAATTTTAGGCTCACCTATTTTTTTTTTGATTTTTTTAGGTTCTATGGTGGCCTTACCCCTTCAAGCCCATTTTTTCGTTAGAAAAGTGAAACACTTGCCAAACAAATTTTGTAGTCGCTTGGAATCGGGTCCGGATAATATGGTGGATGCATTAAAGCTTCCCAACCAAGCGCCCGGGAGATTTAAAAATCTCACTGTATTCGAGTATGTACTGACGTCCTGATGGAAGACGTCACTTCTTTTGTTTGCCAAATCTAGATGGTTCTGACTAATCGCTAGCTTTTAAATGATCAAGTTGTTGTTGATGGTAAAGAATTAAATTAGGCCATGTAGTCATGAAGCAACTCATGATAAATGATTCCTTTCCACTTCCACAAAATTTGCAATCGGTCCTGTTTTGACCAACGTTTGAGTTGCTATACTGCTTTGACCATGATCGTTTTCGCACAATGTTATCGTTTGGGAACTACTTCTCATCCCCAGTTACCATCCGATTGAAAAATTGGTCCATTTCATTTCGATTAAATCGAATGGAAATTCGATCCATAATGTGTCTTTATTGTGTTAGTTGGTGTGGTGTTCAAATGTTTTATGGTAGATTTTTTGCTACGACACCAAACAAAAAACAGTCATGGAATTTGTTCAGAGCAGAATATCATCTTGACATAAATCGAGCATTGTTTGACGGATACCTCCCGAAATATTGACCACTACAGCTATTCATTTATAATATAATACACTGAAGTATTTTTTTACGCGGGGTATACGCAATACTTTGGAAATCCGCGTTGAAAAAAACGCGTGAAACATCGAGATGTTGTGTTTTTTCGACAAATTTTTTTTTTGAAAATCCGATTTTTGAATTCGGAATTTTTTGTTTGATGTCAAATTTCTTAGAAACGCTTGAAACGTCGAGATCTGATGTAATCTCGTGTAGTATTGTTTTTAAAGTCAGTGTCAGAGAGTTGACTTGCAAAAAAATCGGGATAACGCCAGATCTCGACGATTCGTACATTTCTAAGACAAAACAAGAAAACAAATATGAATTAAAAAACCGCGTAATTTTGGAAATCCGCGTAAAAGATACCGCGTAGCTTCGGAAACGCATAAAAGACCTCAGTGTAGATTTAAATCGTAAATTTATGTTTTTCGAACCACAGAAAACATTGCAAACAGATAAACAACTGTTTCTGTATCAAAACAAAAGAAATATTTTAAGGATGCTAAATTTTGCTATACCTTATGATAAAAAAAGAACCGGAATTTTCATTTTAAAATTCCCGCGCTTGTCCAATCGGTAAACTTTTATTCCCTCAACGTTGGCAACACTTTTATACACATTCTGTCAAATTTTGACGCATCTCGTACGATTAGTTTTTGTTTGGCGTCTATACAAAGAAGTTGAAAAATTTTCGTGTGGCGATTTTTATAATGGATGAAAATTTAGAACAACGGCTCGCCTTCGAAGCGCCATTCAGTCGATTGTTGTGCGGTTTCGACGTCATATTCATAGATCCACACCTCATCACCAGTTATGATGCATTCGATGAATGTGGGGTCACTATCTGCGTTGGAAATCATCTTTTTGGCCACATCAACACGACGCTGTGTTTGAATGAAATTCAGCTTTTTTGGCACCAGCCGAGAAGCGACGCGTTTCAAACCCAAAACATGAGTTAAAATGTGTTCGGCTGATCCATAAGATATGCCCAATAACACAGCAATCTCTCTAATCGGTACAGAACGATTTTGCAACACGATTTGCTTCGCCGATTCAATGTTTTCTTCAGTAACAGATGTTGTTGGGCGGCCAGGGATCTCATCATGATTCAAGCTTGTACGACCACCTTTGAAGCGTTTATATTACTCGTATGCCTGTGTTTTTCCTAGACACGTTTCACCAAAGACCTTTTCTAACATTTTCAACGTTTCGGAACACTTAAATCCATTTGCAACACAAAATTTTATGCACGCACGTTGTTCTAAATTTTCATCCATTATAGAAATCGCCACACGCCAAATTTTTCAACTTCTTTGTATAGACGCCAAACAAAAAACTAATCGTACGATATGCGTCAAAATTTGACAGAATGTGTATAAAAGTGTTGCCAACGTTGAGAGAATAAAAGTTCACCGATTGGACAAGCACGGGAATTTTAAAATGAAAATTCCGGATCTTTTTTGATCATAAGGTATTTTTATCTAAACTCGGGAATCCTGTGACTAAGTGTTGGTATCAAGTAATCAAACGTTTGGATAAAAGTGAATGACTTAGCATCTTATTTTTTAAGTTACTATCCACCTATTCATAAATCGAAAATTCAGAGCAAATTTCGCGTGTTCTTTTAAACAGTGAAAATGTTTACGAGGAATTGAAACTTAACTTGAAAGTGGATTTTTATATATGCTGTGGAACTTCGTATTGCCTGTGAAGTTAATTGGAAAGTTGGATGTTTTTTGACTTGACTTAAAAGTAGTTATTCAAACAGTTTATCCACATTCTAATGAATGTTTGCGAAGTGGAAAAATAATGATTTGTGTTTAATGTGATTAAGATCAGGGTCAGATTTCGCATTACTAAATAGCTATTTTGCGAAAGCGATCTTTCATAGCTGTTAAATATCGTTAAAAAACAAAACAGGGAGACAGGACCCGCCTTCTTCTAAAAACCTCTTCTAGATCCCCTTTGTGGTGTGATAATGCCTTTCTCTTGCCATTCATATAGTCTCATTTGATACATTTGATACTAATAGCGCATTGCAAAAAAGTATGAAATTTACAAGTTTTAGTGGGAACGCAAAATTCATTATTGATGCTTTCATAAATCCATTTAGAATGATTGGAGTAACTTGTTTAATGCGACTTGTCATTCATACCGCTACTATACTTGACTAGTTTTCGTCATGAGCTTTGCGAAATTCAATTAACCAAATTCAAACGCGTCCAATACTTTCGAAACCAGATCAGGTATCTCCGCCAAAATTTATATGTTCGTTATAACCCTTCCGAATTTTATTGAAATCCGTTGAAGTTGAGCCCATAGAAAGAAGTGAAGTTTATGAGTTACGTCACTTATACCATTATATCTCCGGAAACGGAAACACCCGCCATATGATCTTCAAACTCGATCAATCACTCAATGGTAGCTTCCAAACGAACTAACGTTTGTTTGAATTGGTTTAGCCATCTTCGAAAAAATAAGCGAATAGAAAGGTGTTGAATTGAATAGTAGATAGCGCCAGTGGTCTCCGGAGCTTCAATCACAACTCGGATTTTCCAGCAATTTCATATACTTCCTATAGAGAATGGTCAGAAGAGTTTTCCCCCACGATGAATATTGGACATGAAGTCATTTTTTGTAGAGCTCCAATAGCACAGAGACTGTACGAAAAAAATTAAGTATTTCGTAGAGTGACAAGTCCAATGTACAACAAATTGCTGTCAATACGGCAGTCTGCATGATACGGAGCTCTGCTTTGCCTTTATTCTCAGCGAAATCAGCAGTTGAGCTCTGGTTACAAAATTTCTTGAAAGAAAAGGAAATTGCAATGAAATTTCGCCAACTTTGTGCAGTAAAGTATTTAAAAATTATTACGTAGGAGCAATAGTGACATTATTGAATTCATGTGATCAAGATCTACGATCAACCGCACTGAATTCCTTTGATTGTGATGATTTGGGATTGACCAGTAGATCTGAAGCGAAATTTTTTTGGAACAATATTTTACAAATGTATCATTTTACCAGATATTTATAAAATGGTTGAAGAAATCTAACGTGCCAAAGTTAAATTACGTATTTATGTTTGCACTCCTCATTTCACGTGCCAAAAGATACTGAGAATATAAATTAGTCCAGATATCATAAATTAAAACCTATTTACTGTTATGGACAAGCTCACGATTTATCTTTATTAACACTAGAAAATTTGTTTAGTACATGTTAAACGGGTGCTGATCTTACAACCCACTACCTATATGTTAGAACGTCGATTTTAACGGATTCTTATATCCGGAAAGATGCTTCCTTATTAGGAAGTAGTACCGCTGGTTATGTGCCATAAAAATTCGAATCACTGAAATCTTCCACCACAAATGAGGATGTCGCGTTTGGGAAGAATCGTTCGATTACCCGTCAACGGCAAAACCATCCAAAACTTCGGTGTATATTCATCATACGGCATGTCACTTTCGCTTTCTGCTTGTAGACCTTTATGCTAATTCAATGGGTTCCACCGGTAGGCGAAGCTGGCAAAAGTTAGTATATGCGGTTAAACAAATCTCCTAGGGAGAAAGTTTTTCGAAAAAGAACAACAACCAATGTGTGCTCTTCCCTCCCCGAAACGGTTGACATTAGGCAATACCGACCGAAACTGGTTCGTTATGTCGTTTTTGTCATTAATCTGAGATGAGGTGTGTCCATCCTCGCGCCCATAACATCTTTTCCAATGTAGCTGTTGATTTGATTATTATGTAAATGTTACCGTAATATCCGATCCGTACCCAAAGATGGTGGAATATTTCTTCATCTTCAACCGCTCGCATCAAGAAGGCTGCACGACCGCCGCGTTTTTTTTCGGAACACCGGTCTCGAACCGGTTCCCGAAAATACTTAATGTTCCGTGGATCCCGTTGCGAAGCTGAGCCAATCAGGTGATATATCGAATCGAACATAACGGACAGGGCGTGGGAAGAAAAAGTTGTTTCGCGGTGAACTGCGCTAACGACAGACGACAGACGAAAATGCTTTCTTTTTCATCGTCTATATACAATATTTCGCAAATAAACATCGCATAATTATGTTCGACGTTCGCGGGATGCGGAAGGGGGAAGTTCCAGGGTGTCCGTTTCATAATGGGCTATCTCCATTTGCCGTACGATACGCTTCCGTTGGAGGCGATAAATTTATCGATCGTACATTAAAATGTCTATCCTTTCGAAATAATGTTCCATAGTAAAATGATTCGACGAATTAAAAGCTTTTATCTTACTTCAATAAGTTTTTTTTACAAACTGTGTTACGGACAAAAATTGTTAAATTCCTTCGTGTTTACTTTCACATTACTTTTCAGTTTGAAGGATTTTGCAACAGAATAATTTCAGAATTTTTTTCTGTCATTTTATGTGGGCTTAAAAATTTTAGATTGGACAAAATCGAATGTTGAGATCTTGATTGTCACAATTGTAACTGAGATTTGTATAGACTCGTTTGATTGAACCAGCCGTAGAAGTAAATAAGAAGCTTACCATTTATACAAAAAACTATTTTTGTTATTTTGTCTTGATCAGTATTGAAGGTTCGATTGAAGGTTCCTGAATAACGTTTGGATCCGACTTCTGATTGCGGAGCCACAGGATGATATGTGAAACGAAATTAAAATAATGCAATTAATTTTTCTCGTAGACGGCTGAACCGATCCAAGATTCAAATGAAATCTAAGAAACAACTATGATTCAAATGAGAGGTCTTAAAATTCTATAAAACATCTTACTTTTTAGTCAGATGCGACTTCTGGTTTAGGAGATACAGGGTGATTAGTATAAAAATGTCCATTCGCATAAATTAATCAGGTTTATTGGGTTGGCAGATTTGGTTTGTCGATTACCAAATAAATTTATTTCAGTTTAAGCGGTATTCGTTTTTGGATTCGGAATGTACCTCCAAATTTTAATTTGCACTACAATTTCTCAAAGATGTCTACACACTCCTCAGGTAAATTTAACTGATTTTGTTACACCGATTCTAGAATTCCGGTTCCAGTATCGAATCGTTTCTCAAAGCTCAATCATTTTCTCAAAATTTCTCGATCATTTTCGCCAAATTGAACTTCAAAAACAAAAAGTCAGGTTCCATACAATATACAAATTCGGACTTAAGGTCCCATACAAAATTGGTGAGTTTTATCCGATTCTGGAATTACAGATGATGAGTTTCTAAAATTCATATCGATATAGAAGATGTAAATTGTTTGGCGTATTAATTTAAGGCTATTCGAATCATTTTGGGTAATGCTAGTTCCTGGAATTACCATAAATAATGACGAAAAACTCTAAAGTGGAACTTACTTCGACATCTCATGGAATGTTCAATCGATTGTCACACGTTAGAATTGAAATTCGATACGATTTACAGTTCCGGCATTACAGGGTAATGAGTGATTAAAATCTCAAGTTGCCGTTTAAAACGATGATAATTAAAATAATGTCATGAGAACTAAAACACCTAAGAATATCCATGCAAAAAACACATGCGGATTGATAAAAAAGGTATCATCTCACTGCTAGTCACAAATGAAAGGTCTCCCCGTCACCCAGAACGCTATTTAATGGTTTTAAGATCGGATGTTTACTTTTTGGATTATACGAAGATTTATGTCAAAATTTTGGCAGTATCTGTCACAATCGACCTTGAAAACAAAATATGTTTTCAGACTTAGATTCCGCAGGGTAATACCTATCCAGCAAGCCATAGATTGTTAAAATCCGTCCATTTTTAACAAAGATATTGAAATTTTTGTGTAAGCGACTTTTCCCCCTATTCCAGCAGTGGGAGTTTTGAGCGCTGTATGGCAAAGAAATGCTTGGGAGCAACGTAAAACACGAATTTTTATACTGTTACATACAATTGTTTCTAAGTACCAAAAAGACTGTATACAGCATTTATTTTTATGACATTTAGCTTCGAACCGATTTTAGCACGGTTCGTTTTTAGCAACATAATCGTTCGAATATGACATACGTAAACCAGATGATGGCAGAATTTTCGAGTTGAAAGCAATTCCATAATTATATTGTTTTGAACAACTTCCAGCAATAAATGCTGGAATAACATTACTCCCCTATACCATTATAATCAGTTCGTCGAGATCAGCAAATGCGTGTGTGACAAATAATTTCACTCAATTTTTTACCTTTTTTCGAAAATGACTCAACCGTTTGCTACAAAATCATATTCATGTGAAAAGCCGTATGCTCCCAAACAAGGTTCCTGAATTATGTTTGGTTCCGACCTCTGGTTCCTGAGCTACAGGATGATATGTGAAACGAAATAAAAATTGTGTAACTCATTTTTCGCGTAGATGGAAAACGATCTAAGATTCAAATGAAATCTAAGAATCATCTAAGATTCAAATGAAAAATTTTAAGATTCTATATAACATCTTGCTTTTCAGTTAGATCCAACTTCTGGTTTCGGGGATACAGGCTGATTAGTATAAAAATGTCTATTTCACATAAATTAATCCGATAATTAGCAGATTTGGATAGTCGATAACCAAATAAACCTATTTCAGTTTAAGTGGTATTCAGTTTTCGATTCGGAAGGCAGCTAAAATTTTTATTTGTTCTACGATTTCTCAAATATGTCTACACTGATTTTCAAACATTTTGAAACAAATGTAAACTATACAGCTACTCAGGTTAATTTATCTGACTTCGGCCATATCGATTTTCGAATTCCGGTTCCAGTATCGAATTGTTTCTCAAAATTAAAAAAAAACCAAATCGAATTTCAGAAACAAAAATTCAAATTAAAATAAACTCAAATTCAAATAAAAAAATCTCTTCCAGTGAGCCATGCTGCAAGTGGAGGAAAAATTTCTTATTACCCTGTGAACATTTTGCTGGTAAATTCTCTCTTGGGAATTGCTGCAATCCTATATAATCTGTGATTTTAGTTATAAAGCTATAAGCAGCTACTTAGGCAAAATTTCGTTGTTCGAGCGGTGAACGATTAACTGCCCGCCAAAAAGACTAGCAGCAAAAAAATTTTTTTGCGATAGACGTCTTAAGTGCAATAGTGATTTAACCCTCTCATTAGGTCCTTTCTGTAATATTCCGTAGTTCACCGAATTATATTTTTATAAATTTTGTAATTCATGGATGTACGTCATAATCTTTCTTGTGATTGCAGCGCTTCCATTATTCAAACAAGCAATTTCGCAAAATAATATAATTACCGTTTATTACCTATTTGTTTGATGCCAAAATGTTGCTAAAACAAATGTAGAATTTTTTAAACCACAAACACTCTCTTAAAATCTTCGAAATCACTGAACTATCGCAGACGTAAAACACGAATTTTTATACTGTTACATACAATTGTTTCTAAGTACCAAAAAGACTGTGTACAGCATTTATTTTCATGACATTTAGCTTCGAACCGATTTTAGCACGGTTCGTTTTTAGCAACATAATCGTTCGAATATGACATACGTAAACCAGATGATGGCAGAATTTTCGAGTTGAAAGCAATTCCATAATTATATTGTTTTGAACAACTTCCAGCAATAAATGCTGGAATAACATTACTCCCCTATACCATTATAATCAGTTCGTCGAGATCAGCAAATGCGTGTGTGACAAATAATTTCACTCAATTTTTTACCTTTTTTCGAAAATGACTCAACCGTTTGCTACAAAATCATATTCATGTGAAAAGCCGTATGCTCCCAAACAAGGTTCCTGAATTATGTTTGGTTCCGACCTCTGGTTCCTGAGCTACAGGATGATATGTGAAACGAAATAAAAATTGTGTAACTCATTTTTCGCGTAGATGGAAAACGATCTAAGATTCAAATGAAATCTAAGAATCATCTAAGATTCAAATGAAAAATTTTAAGATTCTATATAACATCTTGCTTTTCAGTTAGATCCAACTTCTGGTTTCGGGGATACAGGCTGATTAGTATAAAAATGTCTATTTCACATAAATTAATCCGATAATTAGCAGATTTGGATAGTCGATAACCAAATAAACCTATTTCAGTTTAAGTGGTATTCAGTTTTCGATTCGGAAGGCAGCTAAAATTTTTATTTGTTCTACGATTTCTCAAATATGTCTACACTGATTTTCAAACATTTTGAAACAAATGTAAACTATACAGCTACTCAGGTTAATTTATCTGACTTCGGCCATATCGATTTTCGAATTCCGGTTCCAGTATCGAATTGTTTCTCAAAATTAAAAAAAAAAACAAATCGAATTTCAGAAACAAAAATTCAAATTAAAATAAACTCAAATTCAAATAAAAAAATCTCTTCCAGTGAGCCATGCTGCAAGTGGAGGAAAAATTTCTTATTACCCTGTGAACATTTTGCTGGTAAATTCTCTCTTGGGAATTGCTGCAATCCTATATAATCTGTGATTTTAGTTATAAAGCTATAAGCAGCTACTTAGGCAAAATTTCGTTGTTCGAGCGGTGAACGATTAACTGCCCGCCAAAAAGACTAGCAGCAAAAAAATTTTTTTGCGATAGACGTCTTAAGTGCAATAGTGATTTAACCCTCTCATTAGGTCCTTTCTGTAATATTCCGTAGTTCACCGAATTATATTTTTATAAATTTTGTAATTCATGGATGTACGTCATAATCTTTCTTGTGATTGCAGCGCTTCCATTATTCAAACAAGCAATTTCGCAAAATAATATAATTACCGTTTATTACCTATTTGTTTGATGCCAAAATGTTGCTAAAACAAATGTAGAATTTTTTAAACCACAAACACTCTCTTAAAATCTTCGAAATCACTGAACTATCGCAGACGTAAAACACGAATTTTTATACTGTTACATACAATTGTTTCTAAGTACCAAAAAGACTGTGTACAGCATTTATTTTCATGACATTTAGCTTCGAACCGATTTTAGCACGGTTCGTTTTTAGCAACATAATCGTTCGAATATGACATACGTAAACCAGATGATGGCAGAATTTTCGAGTTGAAAGCAATTCCATAATTATATTGTTTTGAACAACTTCCAGCAATAAATGCTGGAATAACATTACTCCCCTATACCATTATAATCAGTTCGTCGAGATCAGCAAATGCGTGTGTGACAAATAATTTCACTCAATTTTTTACCTTTTTTCGAAAATGACTCAACCGTTTGCTACAAAATCATATTCATGTGAAAAGCCGTATGCTCCCAAACAAGGTTCCTGAATTATGTTTGGTTCCGACCTCTGGTTCCTGAGCTACAGGATGATATGTGAAACGAAATAAAAATTGTGTAACTCATTTTTCGCGTAGATGGAAAACGATCTAAGATTCAAATGAAATCTAAGAATCATCTAAGATTCAAATGAAAAATTTTAAGATTCTATATAACATCTTGCTTTTCAGTTAGATCCAACTTCTGGTTTCGGGGATACAGGCTGATTAGTATAAAAATGTCTATTTCACATAAATTAATCCGATAATTAGCAGATTTGGATAGTCGATAACCAAATAAACCTATTTCAGTTTAAGTGGTATTCAGTTTTCGATTCGGAAGGCAGCTAAAATTTTTATTTGTTCTACGATTTCTCAAATATGTCTACACTGATTTTCAAACATTTTGAAACAAATGTAAACTATACAGCTACTCAGGTTAATTTATCTGACTTCGGCCATATCGATTTTCGAATTCCGGTTCCAGTATCGAATTGTTTCTCAAAATTAAAAAAAAACCAAATCGAATTTCAGAAACAAAAATTCAAATTAAAATAAACTCAAATTCAAATAAAAAAATCTCTTCCAGTGAGCCATGCTGCAAGTGGAGGAAAAATTTCTTATTACCCTGTGAACATTTTGCTGGTAAATTCTCTCTTGGGAATTGCTGCAATCCTATATAATCTGTGATTTTAGTTATAAAGCTATAAGCAGCTACTTAGGCAAAATTTCGTTGTTCGAGCGGTGAACGATTAACTGCCCGCCAAAAAGACTAGCAGCAAAAAAATTTTTTTGCGATAGACGTCTTAAGTGCAATAGTGATTTAACCCTCTCATTAGGTCCTTTCTGTAATATTCCGTAGTTCACCGAATTATATTTTTATAAATTTTGTAATTCATGGATGTACGTCATAATCTTTCTTGTGATTGCAGCGCTTCCATTATTCAAACAAGCAATTTCGCAAAATAATATAATTACCGTTTATTACCTATTTGTTTGATACCAAAATGTTGCTAAAACAAATGTAGAATTTTTTAAACCACAAACACTCTCTTAAAATCTTCGAAATCACTGAACTATCACAGAGAGCATAAAATTCGTCTAATCAGCTCAACTGCAGAAACTAAAATAATACGATAACAAAAGTTATCGTAGATATCGATGTCAGATAATGACAAATCATACTAAGGGTTCGAAATTCTCTATTTACCCCTATCAAAATTAAAAGATTCAAATCCTGTTTGAAATAACGGATGAAACTATCCGTCCGCTAGACAAATCTAATAATTTAGTGTACGAACCGCTAGTTTTCCGTTAACCTGGTGCAAGTGAAAAATTTACTTATGCTACTTCGTTGCTTTGCTTCAATTCGGTTGCTGTCCGGCTTCGTAGCCGCTCAATTCAAGAACTAAGAAAACCGGTATGACCACTTTTGTTACCATTTATTGAAAGATAGATTAATGGTTAGTATTGGTTTACAAAATTATATATGTTGCATTTAAGGCTGACGTTTGAAAGAAAAATATAATGAAACGGGAACGGCAACTCTACTACAGATACTTCTCATGCTTATTAACTCAAGTCAACTCAAGTGCAATTGTATTTTCGTTATGTTTATGAATGTATAGGTGTACAAGCTAAGCAACTTTCGCCATTCAATTATACTTTAGTTTAAAGAATGGGCGATGAAAACTAAGGCAGACAGTTTTTTAAGCCAATTTCATATTTAATTTGAACTTATTAAAGAACTGTTCTTTCCGAATTTTCATAGAAAACAGCACGAAAACGAGCAAAATCGAAGTAGACAGAATTTCGAATCAACTCGTATGCGTCGAAGCACATTCGGCATTCGGATTTTATGTCATTGTGATATGCAAATGTGTGTTTTGATGAGTTATCCCAATTTCATGTCGTTCAATTTATCCATTAGCTCTACCTTCAAATAAAACACTATTGAATAAACTACATCAGCATCAGATATAGTGAATGCTTATGATATTATTCTATTCTGAATGGTAGAATACCAATTAACGGGAAAATTCGTCTTCTATAAATATTTTATTCTTGCTTTGATATTACAATGACAAAATTTTATATTTTATTACTATTTTCTCATGCAGACTTTGTTATGATTTTTGATATTTTATCTCTTATTTCAAACTAAATAATGTTAATTTTTACCATTGAGGTGTTCGGTTTTGTTAATAAAATTTGTTTTTGGTTTGCAAATAATTTTTTCCCAGGCAGGTAACCAGGTCGAATCGATTTTCTTGCATTTCGAGGTGAATAAAGCGGTCCCATTTCTTACTTAAATTTGAACATAAACATAAATTTGAACTGCTGAGGTTTTACAGTAAGCAGTTCAATTTGAACTGCTCTGCACTGACGATATAACATAGTGGAATTCAACGGTACAACAACAGTACTATTAGTGATAAAGTACAAATTTGACTAAAAATCGTCAGTAAATCGTCGCATGACTTCTATATTGGCATATTCATATCAAGAGCAAAAATGACAATGACATTCGAATTGTGACTGTCAATTGGGTTGATCGAGTAGTAAAAACTGAGCAGCCAAGAAAGAATTCAGTTCTAAGTTCGTCTGAGAAATGTTCGATCTTAGTCGTACACGGAGCCGGAAAACTACCATATTTTAAGTACTTTTTCTCGAATTTAGAAGTTTTGTTCAAAAATCGTATTAAAAAAAAATGGTCTGTGAATAGTTCCGATAAAAAATTAAAAAAAAAATAAAATGAAAGGTAGGGTAGTAATTTGTTTCAATAGTCAGTTATAGATACTCAATTGTTAAGCTTCATTCACTCATTCACGTATGGTTTATTATAACTCTTTGAAATTTCGATTTTTTTCTGATTTGGTCATCCTGCGAATATCCATACTCATATCACATATTTCTGAACCTTGCAATCGTGCTAAGGCAAATTATACACGCATCCATTTCTCTTGACCTAATTTGCAACTATTATGAAGTTTGTGGCAATGACATTTCAAGCCAAAGCAAAAAAAAACATCGCATCCTAAATGCCAGCTCGAACTTGTGTAACCTAACCGCATAATTACAGTCTCTTCTCGACCGTCAGCCACAATCTATCCCAGCAATTTTGTTGATAGAGAAGCGCCATCCACCGCCTTTTCAGACGCATCCTCGTGCGATAAACAATAAAACAGAAACCCAATATGACAGCTCCCCACTCGGCGCCACCACAGCGTTATGCACCGGCTGTCGGCTATTGCAAAACAGAAACGTGCGCGACAAATGCGGTTCGAAATGTTGGTTAAACACAAACATCAAGACGATTTCTCTACGGCGAACAATTAAACCTAACTCTCTTCCTCGTTTGTTTGTTATGTTATGTTTACAACCGTCACAGTCAGTCATTGCAAGTGCACTTATGTTCCCCCATCTTTTAACTTTCTTCCAACAGGTCTGCCGCACACGGAATACGGTGCCCCCGGTGGACATCCCGGATACCAATAAAGCCAAATAAATTCTCCTACACTATACACACGGTAAACTCTGAACGACAACACAAAAACCCGCGATACCTCTGTAGTTGCTTTAAAACTAGTCTAGTTTAGTGCGTGCACATTTTTTTTTCAATTCTGCAACCCTCGGTTAGACCCACCTACACCTACAAGTATCCTTCTTTCAAACTAGCTTACTTTTAACACTAGTTCAGCAAAAGCAAAGTGACATTTGGCATTCGAACCAGCCTACCATCTAGCGGCCATTTCTCTTTTCTTAACGGTGACAAAAGAAAAATGGCGCATGGTAGGCTACCGGAAAAAAACTTCTCGGAGGTAGTCGGCACTGTCTCTTAGTGTATCGTTAGTCTTTGTTTTATTTTATTTCATCACTCCTTTTCATAAACTCGAAATCTCGGTTCGAATGTCAGGCTAAGCGCGAAAGACTAATATAATTTAAAACGAAAAAACTGACAATATTTTCGCTATTAAATTATTAAACGAATAAATGATATAGGGATAGAAACGAAGTTTTAGTTTATAAGTTGTATAGCTTAGCAGAAGAGAGAAACAAATTGTTTTATATACTTAAGCTAATTCAATAAAAGAGAGATTTTAGTAAGTAAAATAAAAACTACGGATGTGTTTTATTTCGGTAACATACTTCATACAGCTTCATAGAAGGAGATAACAATCCTTACCTAAATTGTGTAGTCTTGAATGCCTTAAAACCTATAGCTATTTCACTCCTGTTGTGAACAGCCTTAAGAATTTGCGATAGACGAATTCGGACAGGACCGATTTATAATGGGACACCGTAGCTGTTGCTGGGGCTTGGACCCGCTGGTATCCCATACTCTCCGCTTGGGACTCCGCTCTCCGGATATGGACCACCGGAGATCCCTTCTTGCTTCTGTTTTGATGAATAGGAAAGGAAAGAAAAAAAACGAAACACGACGCTCAGCTGAGATTCTAACGTAAGTCGAGGTATGCTTAATCACCTGCGTTTTGTAACGAATGAAATACACTTCCGGTTTGGATGGAGGAGTTGGGGCCGGTGTTGGAATGATGATTTCGTCCGGTTCGTCCTGCTTCTTGACCAAAACGTAGACCAGAGTTTTTTCCTCGTTTTGCTGCAGAGGTGGAATCACCGGAGGAGCCGGTGTCGGTGGTGATGGCGCCTTAATGAAGACGATTTTATAGTGCTTCTGCGGAGGTGGAACGGCGATGGGCTTTCTGGAAGAAGGAAAAATTAAACGATCGATTGAGTTTTATTGTTAAAGAGAGTTTTAAATAGAATTGATTGAATACGATAATAGACTTTTGTAGTGTTATGTCATCAATACGTCTTACTATAGTATGTAGGCAGAGATGTCTATCTCCTCTGTGTGACGAAGAGCAAGAAAAATTTCTCCCCTCGCACTGACAACTTCAAGAAGAGCTCTTCTCTTTCACATTTATACACCACTGTTGTGTAAGTGTGCACGCATCATGAGTGCGTTTGTTTATTTCCTTTTACCTCTTCCACTGAATCGCACCAAAGTGCTAGAGCATTAGCTAATAAATTCTCTGAGGTGGATGCAGATACTTTCACAGAGGTGTACACGCCGGTGAGCACTCTGCTGTATGGTTTTCGTAGATGAAGCGTGGACACGCAAAATCAGCAAAATAAAACAATTTATCGTAAAATTTTCGGTTTTCCTTGCAAATTTTTCATAGCAAGGCCAGATCTACTCTCTATTAATTGAAGTTCACAGAAGTGTTCGCTCAACATCACGCGCCAGTGGTCACTTGGGTGTATTTAGACGAGAGCGCGTGTGAGCGATTCATGCGAAGAGAATGTGTTTCACTCGCGCCAGCTGCTTTAACCACAAGCACACACTCAAATGCTGTCTATTCGACACTGAGAAGAAGTGCGCTTTCCTCTTTATGCGGTGCTTCGTTTTTTCATCCTCGGTGTGGCAAAAATCTGACTCTAGCGTGTATAACGCTGGTGAAATGCCATCTCTGTATGTAGGTGGTGGTGAGCTCGATTTGTCCGCGTCCCTTATCGTATTTTTTTTCATCGAATGATTCGTCTACAATGTAATCATTGAGAATGATTCAGTAAAATAATGTTTCCTGATTTTCTCCTGTTAACTTAAATTATATTCTTTGCTTCAAATGCATAGCCGTTGGTAAAATAGTTTGATGATGAAAATGTAAGAGAACACGTATCCACCGGATGACGCAAATCGAGCCTTCATGACTAACGTACTAATGAATACATTTCCAGATGTTGGGTTCGTTTGTTTGATGTGTGTACGTTTCCACTTATTGGTAAAATACATTGAAATTTCTTCAGGCGGATAGAAAACAGTACTTCGTAGATTTACATAAGGGACACTGGGTTGAAACCCTCGTAAAAGAATAATCCACCTTAAACAAACTTCAGTGCTCAATAACTACTAAATAGACAAACAAGGTAGATGGACCGTAAACATGAAAGACCCACGAGTGGAGTTGGTGATTTTCGATTTGGTCGATGTATTGTCAACAGCATGCTTATTTATCCTAAAGGCAAAACGATATGTAATGTATAATAAATGAAAGAGATAACAGATCTGCTCTTGACTACAGACGATTGTCTGTAGTTTTAGAATTTTCGGCAATTAATCGTTTCGAGAGGTCGAGATTCGCCGAAAGTCACAAGCGTTATTTCACCGAATGCCTGTTTGTCGAACTTTAAATTTTAAATTTGAGGAAAAAAATATTTTGATACCGAAAGTCTTAGAATTGTATGAAACGTCAAAATTTAGTGTCATCTCGATTTTTTTTTTAATAGACTTTCTGGGACTATCAAAATTTTAAAATTTTCAATTTTCAAAAGTACCAGAAAGTCGATTTTTTTCAAAAAGATTTTTTTTGTTGAGATAACACTAAATCTCGACGTTTCATACAATTTTAAGATTTTTGGCATCAAAAAAAATTTTCGATTTCAGAAATTTCATGTACTCCCCCCTATGGTGCTTTTTAAAGATCGAAAATTTTCAAACTTTACCCGCAGGGCAGCACCCCTTACCTATGTCAGATTTAGCTCAAATTTTGCATGAGGACTTTTTTCGAGGTTCTTAAACTTTTGAACAATAGCGCTTAACGAAATTAGAGATGATCCCAAAAGATTGGCACCCTTATTTACATTAGAGCGGTAAAAAACAACGTGTTTTGTCGGTTACGTCACTTATACAGTCATATCTCTGGAACCAAAAATCACAGCCATTTGATCTTTGAACTTGATCAATGGCCCAAAAGTAGCTTTCAAACGAACCCAAGTTTGTTAAAATCGGTTCGGCCATGTCTGAGAAAATTGAGCGTTTAAAAATGCAACGATTTTTGTCAGTTAGGTCACTTATACAATCATATCTCCGGAACCCAAAGTCACAGCCATTTGATCTTTGAACTTGATCAATGGCACGACAGTAGCTTTCAAACGAGCCTAAGTTTGTTAACATCGGTTCAACCAACTCTGAGAAAATTGAGCGGTAAAAATATCTTCGAAAAGTGCACACACATACACACACACCCAGACATTTTCCGATCTCGTCAAACTGAGTCGAATGGTATATAACACTATGGGTCTCCGAGGCTCCGTTCGAAAGTCGGTTTTTGCAACAATTCTAATACCTTTCTATAGAGAAAGGCAAAAAATGACTAATGCGGTTTCACAGCATCGTTTTTGTTTGTGCGTATGTATGAGATAGCTGCACCGATTTTAACAAATTTAGATTCAACTGAAAGGTATTATGCTATTGAATGTCATACCGAAACGACTTCCGATTTCGGAGATACAGAGTGACATGTGAAAAAATGAAGGAAAAATGTACACTCGATTTTATCGGAAATGGCTGAACCGATTATTACCAACTTAGGATACAACCGAAATGAGTTCTTCAAAAACTCCTTGAACATTCAATCCGGATTCGACTTCCAATTCCGGAACAAAGGTATACAGGTATGTAGGTATGTAAACTTAATTCGGGACTACTGGTCTCCCGTTTTCTGTTCCGGAAACACCAAAAGTAGTGAAGAAAAACTCAAAAAGTAGAACTCACTTCGATTTCTCAACGATGCGTGAACCGGCTTTCACCAATCTTGATTTAAATTAGAGCACACATTGTCTCCAAAGCTACTGTAAAATTTCATCCGGATCCGACTTCCGGTTCCACAATTACAGGGCGATATGTGTCACAACTTTCAAACCGTTATCTAAAATGACGATACAAAATGATACAAACGCTACAAAACCGGTACCTACCGGCACGTGCTGGTACGAAAGAAGAAAACACAACACGCCTTTACGATCGATTTACACAGCGTGCTTTGTTTGATTTCAAATTAAAAATATTAAGATGCCATAGAAAATTTCAGAATTTCCTATTCATATGACTACCGGTTCCGGAATTACAAGGTGACTAATGTAAATATTTAAATTACTGATTACTGATTATCCTCAGATAGGGCGTGCCCGATTTTCAAAAACTTAGGTCTTATGGTCCCATACAAAACTTTAGAATTTCATCCGGATACGATTTTCGGTACCGAAATTACAGGGCGAAGAGTATTAAAAATTTTATATCGTCACTTGAAGCGACGAAGCAAAAAACGTGAACAAATTTCTGAAATTCTGGCTCAAAACTATTTCAATCGTTAGTAATTTTTTTCCATAAATACGTTTATTTCTTAAGGCAGTTTAAATAAGTTTTTCTTTGCCGAACATAAAATTCTTATTCTAATATAATTCTAAAATAGTCACAACGATTTGAATTTATTAAAGCATATTCCTCTTATTACTTGAATATCATTTTAGGTAATTCGTCAATAATTATAAAATAAGCTGTTATTTTCAGACATTTTGTTGATAATTTCATATATTATTTCGAGTTTGTTTGTATCATTACATAATTTCTATTCTAATTTAGCTATTGGTTGAACTCATGGTCGCAGCTGGAATCAGAACTAAGTCTTGAAAGGGTCCTTTATTAAATTGAAACTACAATTATCTTTATGAAATGATAAAGAAGTTTAATGTATGGAAGGTCACGACTAGCCAGAATGTCTCGAACTGGGGCATTGGATAGTCTACCTTGGGTACGTAAAGAATTTATTAGTTGAGATCTGACATCACGATACTCCACGCATGTCCAAACGACATGATCAATATCCCGATAACCTTCTCCACAAGCACAATGATTAGTCTCGGAGAGCCCAATTCGAAGGAGATGTGCTTCTAACGTGTAGTGATTGGACATGAGTCTGGACATCATACAAATGAAATCCCTACTCACATCCAGTCCCCTGAACCATGCATTTGTCGATATTTTCGGAATTATTGAGTGCATCCACCGACCCAGATCATCTTTATCCCAAGAAGCTTGGCAGTTTCACCCTCAATAGCACCACATTTGGCTGAAATATCGGCTCTTTCATTGCCTGGAATGGAGCAATGAGCCGGAACCCAGACTATAGTGATTAAATAATTATTGTTCAAAATGGCGTTCAGGCACTGTTTTATTTTGCCCAAGAAAAACGGTTCATTCTTGCCAGTCATGTTTGAGCGAATGGCTTCAATTGCACTCAGACTATCTGTGAAGAGGAAATAATGGTTTGGAGATAATGTGACGATTACACTCAAGCTATAATGAACTGCTGCTAACTCTGCGCTTATATATAGTGTGCCTTAATATTATATTATATTATTGAATAAAAAAAAACTCTGCTATATAAACAGATGCAGGTTCTTGAAGCCTAAATGAGGCCGAAACATTATTGTTGATCATACCAAACCCTGTCGCTTCTTTAATTCGCGATCCGTCCGTGTAAAACGTTTTCTCAGAGTCAATATGTCTGAATTTACTAGAAAATATTTTTGGGATTTCCGTCGAGCGTAGATGATCCGGGATTCCACGCACTTCGCGCTGCATGGATGTATCGAAAAATAAAGTTGAGTCAGGGGCATTCAGGATGCTGACACGGATAGGAGTATATCTTGAGTCATCGTTCGTTAGTCATTGTTAGTAGACGCTCTATGAAAAAAACTCCGGCTATCCTTCCCGATTTTTGATTCCAGAAGAACCGAAAATAGAGTTCAAATTCTCCAAAATGGAACTCTGTTTATTTTTTCAGAGATGGTTTGAACTTAGGTTCAAGTAGAAGGTTTAATGGTCCCAATTAAAATTCCCATACGATCCATCTTCAGCTATTCCGGTCCTCGGAATCCGGTTTCGGGAGTATCAGAAATAGTAGTCAAAAGCTGTAAGAAGGATGCTTCAAGATGGCTAAATCTGTTTTCACAATTTTATAGATTCAAAGGATAAGTCTTACAGTTTCATACGGAATTCTTGAATTTGTTGGAGATACCGGATGTAGTAGCAGTAGTAGTTTATGTTTATAAATATCATAAACATTACTGTGGTATTCTAAACAAACTATTCATTGTTCGGACGTAATCTAGCAAAATTAATAAACCCTGTTTACCCAGTAGCTACGGAACCGAAAGCCTGTAGTTCCTACTTCCAGTTCCGTAACTACTGGGTAAACAGGATTTGTAGATTTTTCCAAGATTACGTCCGAACAAACCATCCTGTTTCTATTCTACGAATATTTTTTTTCGTATTTCACAGTAATGCGTATGATGTTTAGTAATATGATAAAGGCGTCATTACTCAGGTGGATTAAAACAAGTTTTTATGTACGGCCAGAACTTGATTTTTTGACGTAAGATGGCTATGATTTATATAGAGGGGTGCTGGTTCAAAATACGGAAAATGACCAGGTAGTCTGAATAAATAGTGGAACTAAAAGTGTATCATAGCGAATCACCATCACTTACCAAATGTTGAATGACCCTTTGATAATGAACAAAAATAATTTATGAAGCAATTAGGTTTCACACGAAAATGAACAGAATGAACTTTTTTGACAGCCGCCGGTGGTTTGTTTACAGTTTAAAAGTTCATCAGAGGTTCATCGTTTGAATTTAAAAATTGCAAGTCGCCTCACACTAAACAGATTTATACAAATATCGCTCCTTGATGCTGGAAACGCATACAGGACAATCTTTCAGTTCTTTTCACTGTGGAACACGTTTTTAACAGGTACTTTTTCGTCATTTTTCACTTTTTGTTTTGCAGTCGCAAAACAAAACAAACCACCAGCAGCTGTCAAAGATGAACTTGATTCATCGGTAGCTCATTTGTGTCGTCATCGTGTAAAACCTAATACTGTCTTGGTTGCTGTACAAAGTAGTCGTCCATGGTATCAATCCAAGATTCGCTATCGGTGATACTTTGAAGTTTTTGGATGAAGGTAATATAAACACTTTAATAGCAGATTGTTAAAGGCTTTGATACAAATTACAAATTGCTCTGGAAACATTTTGTGAACCGCTTTCCAAAACAACTCGTTCTAACTATCAAAATTTCACATCTTGCCTACAGATTATCGCGGCATCGAATGGCTTATATGAGTAGACTTGCTTGCACTCTGTGCAGTTCGTTAATGCCGTAGAGAAGGTTGTTGTGCACATCAGCGATTGGACCATTTACGAACAAATTTCATGCGCCGTTCATCTTGCTCGAGAGATATTTTCATCGAAATACTGCTGTTATTATTCGGTCGTGGCTGGCGTCGTTATTTAACATTTTATGAAAAGTTTAAAAGAGATGGTATGCACAGTAAAAAAAACTTTGCTTCTTCCAAGCAGCACTTTGTGGATTTATTGTGTATTTTGACTCATTCGGTCAATAACCGAATGCAACTACGGTCAATCTACACCAACAATGTTCTCCGAGAATTTTACTGTTCTTTCATTTTAACTTGTCATGTCAAACAGAAATTAATGTCGTTTTCCCTCGATGCCAAACCTATCCCAGTTTCCACCCTAACTGCTGTCAATCCATTTGTTTGAAGCTAGTTTCAAACCTAGTTTCAACGTTGTTGAACTGAAAATCGAGTCAGTTTTGATCCTGGTTTTTATATCAGTTTTGATCAAACCCCCATTGCGAACTCAACACATTTTCGTTAAAAGTGTTTGTTTGATGAAACTACTCTAGGTCAGTTTCAGTTTTTTCAAGCGAAAAAGACATAATAATGATTGGACTGACAAATATGCGAGTTTTTGATCTCCAAATAAAATGACAAAACGAAAAATATGAACTGTCTGAAGTAGGTATCTAGCCACAAATACCGCATGAAAAAAAAAACAAAGTTTGTCTCATTATTGATTGATTGTAAGATTAGCTAAGGCTCAAAAGATCATTAGCAGATAATTGAGATAATTGCCATTTGAACGTACTTTTCAACTTAGATTCTAGATTCAAATTATGTTTATGAAGTATTCACGCAAGATCAAGGATGTCTGGTGTGCAGTATTGCCGGACATCTACGCTTCGAGTAATTGCAAGAATCACGTCGCTCCAACAAATTGCTAACACATTCTTCGAATGAAATGATTTGCATAATTTTCTCAATCATTAATGTATCGAAGCTTTCGCGCGAGTTTGTCAAAATAGTGTCCCTAGCTTCAATAAAAGAATTACACCGCAATTCGCTCAATTAGGTAATTGCATTCTTCCATAACCATCTCGAATGGTGGTGTTGCCCGGTTTCCATGGCGTAGCATCGCGTTTCCATTTCGATGGGAAACGACGGCATGGAACGCCTTGCGTCGTAGTGTTCGTCTTCTGTGTTCGTGAATGCGCTCAAGCCGAGCCAATAAACCTGAGCCGGAGAAAGGTGCTATCAAAAGCAGATCGCATACATCAACACTACTTCTTGACGTTGGTTCGTTTCCACCTGCGCAGCGACGAAAAACTTATGCAAACATGTTTGCTATGATTTGTTTCTAACCTGCCACCGGTCCCTCAAGCGAGCAGAAGCGGGCGGTGAAATTCTCGCCCCGTCAGACAAATTTTCCCATTAGTACTGGTGATTGGTTGGCAAATAGGCGCACCACTCCGACACAATGCCGTGTGGGGATAGCCGGTATGTTTTGCGGTTAGATTCGACTTGTATGCTAATTAGTTTATGTTGCAGTTTTGAATCTCCACAATCCGAAGTCAGGAGAATTATGTGCCACCATAAAGTTGGAAAATGAGACTGATTTCAACAGACCTTGAGGCTTCAGATCTTCACTGTTACTGATGGCACTACTTTTCAAAACTGGTTTAGTTGTCCTTAATAGGGGTAGGTTTGCGTAGCAAAGCAGTATTTGGGTTGAGCCAGGCTATTGATCATCGTGACATTTTACATCGGAGTGATATTTGCTTTTATTGTTATCTCATTCATAAGATACAAATCAAATTAGACCGAGGGTGATGCCATTTTTCCTCTAGCGCAACATGAAATATAAAACCGGACAACGTGGTGAAGGCTGTAAGTATCTAATAAACATTTTATTTGTATGGCATAAAACGATTAATAATTAAAAGTTATCTACCCATCAAATTCAAAATTGCAGCGGTAAAATATGTTCTAAAATGAAACTTGTATAAGAAGTTCGCTGCCCCCGAAAACAACTCCAGGCCCCCATCCGCTCGCGGACCACAAATTGAGAATACTCGGACACTATGGCCGCATCTTGCAAAAGTTTTTAGTCTACATGCTTCATTTATTTATTTATTATTGTGAAGCAGTGAAGCCTGGATTAATGCGGATTATTCTTTGGCGCAATTTTAGGAGTTTTGCCTTTCACGTGGGTCTACAAATCTATGTGTTTTGTCCTATGAATACTGTGATTCTCACAATAACATGGTCCCTACGTGTCAGTTTCCAATTGTTATGCGTTTTGTTTGAAAATATTCGATATTATGTTAATTTCTACGAAGAGGAATCACTTAGCACTTATCACTGTAATTCACATTTAAGTGTAAACATGTATACATATTTGAAATAAACAAGAGATTTCGGGTTTCGGGTATTTGTACGCAAAACCTGACCCAAATCCGAATCCGACGTGTATTGGTCGGGTTTGGGTTCAGAAAAAATATGTTTGTCGGGTTTGGGTCGGGTACGGGTGACGATTTTTTCATGTTTAACGGGTTGGTTCGGGTTCAAAAATTAGAAAAATTTTACAGGATCAACCTCTAGTTGATCACATAAAAAATAAACAAAGAATCGATATAATCGCCCTTATTCTGAATAACGACGTATTGATTTTTCGATCGAATGTGGTTCGATCGAATCATAGCTACCTTTGATTTTGCTAGCGTTATGGGGAATACAAATGAAATACGAGCGAAAAAACGATACGACGTTATTCAGAATAAGGGCGAATTTGTTTAGTATACAGTCAAGTAAGCTCGATTAACGTTATCCAATGAAAAAATGTTCACTTACAATCAAATAATCGAGCTAATCTACAAATGAGTTTAGCTTAGAAAACTTTAGCTTAGTAAACATACATTTCATTACCTCATCGGGACATTTTCAATGATAGCTTAATTAACGAACAATCATATAAAAATAGCAATACTGGACCTGGACGAATTGAGTTAAACACAACCGATCCAATTGCAACATTGCAACAATTTACAAAATTAATTTTTAGAAATTTGTTTCAAAAGTGCAAAGATTATCCATCAAGTAGAAAGGTTCCCTAAAGTGACAGAGAACATGAATAAAGTAACCAGAAGAATGCGATACAGACCAGGGGTGGAAATAAGAAATTTTTTGATTCACAGTAAATAAAAATAGTCAGTTTATTTCGTCGGTCGCATCGAAATTCCATGTTTCGTGATGTATTTGAAATTTACCTAGTGATAACCATCAATAAAAGCAGCTAATAATATTATCATACATACTGCAATGAATAATAATTATAATGATAAGAAAATCATGTCCAATCACAAAGTGCTTGAAGCTTGAATATCATACACAGAAGTAACAGAAGTGCAGGATTTTGCTACGCCAATTCAAACGCACCATTCAAATGCAGCGCTCGTGTTAGTTCTATAATAATCAAATTCATGTCAAATAGCGTTTTATTGAGTTTAACCTAATTAGTGCATGAACATACCATGGAACCGGTATTTTTCCCAACTCTGGTGATAAGGACTGCTGAAAGAGCATTCCGGAAAGTTACAAATTGACAATATTCCCCAATTCGAGCATCCTCAAACATATGAACTGACGAAAAAAATTGATGTACATGTTCCTTTAATATTCCTTATCACCCGTCACTAAACTTCCCAAAGATACAAAATTGGCAATTTTTCTATGATTTTTAATGTCTCATTGATACGCGTCATCTATAGTTAAAAATTCCTGTAGGACCCCTCATTGGGATCAACGATGATTATTAGCAATATTGTGCCGTACGCCAAGGAAAGTGATTAAACAAATCTCAGAAAACACAACTGCCAAAAAATGTACGGTTTAATATTCTTATAAAATTGCATAAATGTTATTAAACTGGAGCACTCGAACCTCGTTCTTGGCTAAATGCGCTTAGAACGTAGGCTGTACATTCATTTCTGCCGCGGTACAAAAATGCGCGATCGACTTTTTGTGAGAGCAACTGCGCATGGTTGTTTTCTGAGAACGAGAACAAATTTGTCTCAGCGCAATAAAAAGAGCGCGTATGCATAAGGTCTGCTGCTACTCTGTGTAATATACAGTTCCCACATTTTAAAAAATAATCGCAATTTTTTAATTTACGGTGTTCGGTTTTTTGATTCACAATCGAAAATCTTGATTCACATTTTTGTGCGCAAAATGGGCTTATTTCCACCTCTGATACAGACCATGAACGCTGTTCTAGAAATTTCAGAAATGGCTTAGGGTCCTACCTCCGGCGATTTATTTTCGCAAATTTTCTTATGTTCGCAATTCCATTCGTCAACTTTCCTCTCGATCTGTTTTTCCTTGGCAGTGATGAAAAGTAACCACCGAATTCAAGACAAATACTACTGTCAAGGGTTGGCGGTTCAATGCATACTGCACTGGTTTTGCAAACCAGCTGTCCTATGTTCGAGCCCCGACCTGGAAGGATTCGTAGTGTCAGTAGGATCGTAACACCAGCCATGCAATGGTTCTATACACTCTGAATCGGCTGCGAAGTATGTTTAAACAGAAGGTCAAAATCCACTACAGGAATGTAATACCAAGGCTTTGCTTTTACTAGTGTAATAAAACAAACCCAAAATAAGTTGCAGAAGATGTTAGTAAATCCAAATATAATCACTATCACGTCTAACGAAATATTCATGTGTTGTAAAGAATTTAGAATCATATTGCATCAACACTTTTTCAAATGAAAAGGATGTTCTTGAAAGGCTTAAACACAAATTAAAAGCTAAATATTCTGAAAAATGCATTTGTCTGTCGAATCTCAAGTTCTCGCTACAACCAATACCGTTCGCTGAGAAACTTATCTGCAAAGGTGTAAACTTCCAACCTTATCATTGTTTTTTTGCTCAGCTTCAATTGGCTACCATAACGCTAAGAAAGCGACTTCTTGATATGAACCTAACCGCGATTCTCACGTTTTTAAGGAATAAAATCCACCAAATGGTCCAAAACTCCGCCCGATTGAGATGTATTATACATTTCTGAAGAGAAGTTGGTGACGTCCCAATCGATTTTCACAGATTTAGATTCACATGACGGGTGCTGTGGTCTCATACGAACTTCCTGAATTTCATTTAGATCTGACTTCCGTTTCCAGAATTACAGGTTGATATGCACCAAAAAGGTTACACCAAAAAATTACAGGTTGATATGCACCAAAAAGGGAATTTCATTTAGATCTGACTTCCGTTTCCAGAATTACAGGTTGATATGCACCAAAAAGGTAAAAATAACGTCAGTGGTCCTGACCGGTGTCACTACACTGTGGAAATCAAGTGAAGTGAATGTAGGCCTTAGTTATGTTATGTCCGAGTTATGTGGAGACGTATGCTTGATACAGCAAAGGACACCCCAGGCCTATAGCTGTTAGGTAAGGTAAGTAAGAATGTAGGCCTTTGTTACGGAAGTCGCTTCATAGACAAAAGTAATCACTTGGATGAACTTGATTTCATTTGGAACATCACGCCACCAACATTTTGTGAAAAAATTATTTTTTTCCACCACAGTGATCACTTCACTAAGGTAAAATCAAGTGAAGTGACATGTAAGTGAAGTGACATGTGAAAGTGGAAGTGATGCCGGTAATAAGCACCAGTAACTTCTTTCGAAGATGACTCAACCGATTTTTACCATCTTAGATTCAACTAAGAGGTCTTCATATACAATAAGAATATCCCGACTTTTATTCAGATCCTTAAAATATCTTCCAAGTTTGTGCTCGAAACTGTTCCAATTCGTAGGTCATGTTAGTTTATGGCCATACGAACTACTTTTAGTAATATGTCATTCATTTCAAACCGCCATTTAAATTGAAGGTGCTGAAAATTTTGGCAAATCTTTTAAATTGGGCTTAGAGCTTTTACAGTCTATAGTTCATATTTTGGATGGTGTAATGATTCTAAATTCCGGTTTTCGGTACCGGAAATTTCGGAAATAATGGTCAAAATCTTTGAAAATTGAGCTCACTTCATTTTCTCAAATATGGTTTAATCGATTTTCACTAACTTAAATTAAAAGTATTTAAATTTGATAGTTCCTTATGATAAAAAAAGAACCGGAATTTTCATTTAACAATTCCCGCGCTTGTCCAATCGGTAAACTTTTATTCAACACTTTTATACACATTCTGTCAAATTTTGACGCATATCGTACGATTAGTTTTTGTTTGGCGTCTATACAAAGAAGTTGAAAAATTTTCGTGTGGCGATTTTTATAATGGATGAAAATTTAGAATAGCGTGCGTGCATCAAATTTTGTGTTGCAAATGGATTTAAGTGTTCCGAAACGTTGAAAATGTTAGAAAAGGCCTTTGGTGAATCGTGTCTAGGAAAAACACAGGCATACGAGTGGTATAAACGCTTCAAAGGTGGTCGTACAAGCTTGGATTATGATGAGATCCCTGGACGCCCAACAACATCTGTTACTGAAGAAAACATTGAATCGGCGAAGTAAATCGTGTTGCAAAATCGATCTGTACCGATTAGAGAGATTGCTGTGTTGTTGGGCATATCTTATGGATCAGCCGAACACATTTTAACTGATGTTTTGGGTTTGAAACGCGTCGCTTCTCGGCTGGTGCCAAAAAAGCTGAATTTCATTCAAAAACAGCGTCGTGTTGATGTGGCCAAAGAGATGATTTCCAACGCAGATAGTGACCCCACATTCATCGAATGCATCATAACTGGTGATGAGGTGTGGATCTATGAATATGACGTCGAAACCGCACAACAATCGACCGAATGGCGCTTCGAAGGCGAGCCGTTGTTGTAAATTTTCATCCACTATAAAAATCGCCACACGAAAATTTTTCAACTTTTTGTATAGACGCCAAACAAAAACTAATCGTACGATATGCTTTAAAATTTGACAGAATGTGTATAAAAGTGTTGCGAACGTTGAGAGAATAAAAGTTTACCGATTGGACAAGCGCAGGAATTTTAAAATGAAAATTACGGTTCATTTTTTATCATGAGGTGTTATGCAAATGAAGTCTTGAAAGCTGGGTGCTGAGTTTTATTTAATTTATAGTATTTTGATTATTCTTGATGTAATATATAAGAGACAATGAATAATATGAGAATGGTATATTTACACCACTAGGTGGATTAAAACAGGTACAAAGCTGTAGATTCCTTGTTAGATAATTAGTTTTCGAGTAATCGGCGAGAATGAATTACTTAGAGGAACTAATTTAACGGTAATTTCGATTTTTCACATTTTTTTCGAGATTGAGCCAGGTAGAGTGTAATTTCCCTGAACGCAAAGCTTCTGTTGCGAAATATCGACGAAAGTTATAAACACTTGCTCTATGCCAACTTCACACTAAGCAGATTCACCAGTCAGCAATGATCGTTTTTGAGAGCATCTTTTCCTTTATGAGAAATATTAGTTGAAGGTATGTTGTATCTTGATTACACCTCATCTTCAGTTTGACTCGTTTAGGGGTTAGCCAAATGTTGTGCTAGGGCACATAACCGTGTTTATTATATTTTACGTTTCGTCTTTGACTCATCAGTGCAGAGCAGTTCAAATTGAACTGCTTAGTGCTAAACTCGGCAGTTCAATTTGAACCGCTCAATTTCAATTTGAACTGCTCTGCACTGATGAGTCAAAGACGAAACGTAAAATATAATAAACACGGTTATGTGCCCTAGCACAAAATTTGGCTAACCCCTGAACGACCAAACCTGCATCGGCCAGAAATAGTCGAAAACACGTTTTCGTTCGGCACGTCAGAAAAGACATTGCACTCCGTTGCAAAACAAAAAGTGTTCTGTGAGTAGCAGAAACTTTACGTCTGCTTAGCGGTTCAAATTGAACTGCCGAGTTTAGCACTAAGCAGTTCAATTTGAATTGCTCTGCACTGATGAGTCAAAGACGAAACGTAAAATATAATATTCAGTTTGACTGTTTCTGGTGAATAATATTGCATCACCGATTAGTTGCTAAAATTTCTTGTCCCAACGTCCTGTTACTACATGTAATGTGAAGTCCTGGGTCTAACAACGAAAAGGCTGGTTTTTACCGTGAAAACTTTTTTATTCTTCAGTATAATCTCTATCAAGATTATATTATACTAGATTATACACATGTCCCATCGGACTTCCAACATTTTGATTCCATTTGAAAAAAAAAATGTTTGTCAAGGCCTTCAAAATGGGCTTCCGTTTCTGCAATGCCTCAGTATTCGACGAAAATTTCTTTTCTTGGAGAAACCTTTTCGGGTTTGGAAATAGAGAATAGTCGCTGGGGGCCAGGTCTGGATAATACGGGGGATGGTGGACCAACAACGCAATAAACGCAACAATATTTTATCAGGACACGAAACTCGTCTTTTTCTATAGCATGATGAAAACTAGAACTCAAAATACGAATTGGATAGATTGTCATGAAATTTGGTATTGTGCCGTCCAGGCTTGTTCTCAAAAAAAAAAATACACGGTTCTAAACTATTCACGTCTTCTCTGTGAGTGACCCGGGACTCTATGTAGTACATCCAATGTACAAACAAATACGGTCGTCCAAGTTTTGCTTTTGCTCTTTGCAATCACTTCAAAATCCAACTTCAAACTCGGAAAGCCAGGTTTCATGTACAGGGTCCGGCACTCGAAGTGTAACCAATTAAAAGGGCCATAAATTCAGTTTGGAAAATTACTTTTACTTAATTCAAAGTACAAAATGTGAAAAAATAATACAAAATTCAGAATCAATTCACTTTTGCTCGATATGACCACCTTTTGCCTTGACTATGGCCTTGAGACGGTCAAAAAACGAATCGAAAGTTGCCGAATGTGACTTGCAGGCAGTGCAGTAAAATTTCATTCAATTCAATTGAAACTGAATGTGAAACATATTGACGATCTCTCCACTGCAGTAAACTTCAATCTCTGACACACACAATGTTTGCTGACGGCCCGAACGAGCAGCATTTAGTTCATCACTCGTTTCTCTTCAATCGAGGCTCAGTTTAACCACCGTCAGTTGATCTCTTGAAGTAACAAAATATTTCTTTCAGTAGTGTGAAAGCGGCCTTCAAATGAGGTTCATGTAAACATTCGAATTGGTTCAAGATAATAGATGAAAGACTAATCAGATAGATGAAATATTAATCACAGAATACACATAAATTAATTGTTTCCTCCTTCAGTTTTCATTTTTAATACTTTACTCCATTTATAATTCTATTCGTTCGAATCTGCTTACTACCAAGAGCGAAGACAATGAAGCAGCTATACTACTTGGCACTTGAAACTGAGCAAGCAAAACTTCAAATGACTAGGTACGACTATTCAACTGACGATGAATTCTGGGAGCTTCACTTGAAAATGGCAACAAAAGTCAAATGAATTAGTAGGGATACGCTGACGGTCAGCGGCCATAAATTTCATTTTCATCTTATATTATTCGATTGAAAATGAAATTTTACCGCACTGCTTGCAGGTATTTAGGCCCACTCGCGGACGATAACTTTTTTCAGCGCCTCGAGACTGGTGTATCTTTTAGTTCGGACTTTGCTCTCCAAAACGGCCCAAAGAGAATAATCCATTGGATTCGCATCTGGTGAATTCGAGAGCCATTGTGTGGACGTGATGAAGTTCGGAACGTTGTTTTTCAGCCATTCTTGGTTCACTCGAGCTTTGTGAGACGGTGCCAAGTCCTGCTGAAACGTCCATGGTCTGCCACCGAAATGTTTGTCTGCCCACGGCTTCAAAACAACCTCCAGAATACTTTCCCGATAATATGTCGCATTTACCTTGACGCCAGGCTCGATGAAAACGATTGGAGAGCGCCCATCTGCGGTTACAGCGGCCCAAACCATTATCTGTTGCGGGTGCTGCCTCCTGGTGGCCAATCGATGACTCAAATTCTCGTATGAACGGTCAGTCAAGTAAACCCTATCGTTTTGAGAGTTTACGAATTGCTCAATTGGAAAAATTTTTCGTCAGAAAATACAATGTTCGGAAATTGACCGCTTTCGGCCAAACGAAGCAACTCCTTCGCTCTCTCAAGTCATCAAGTCAAGGCAAAAGGTGGTCATATCGAGCAAAAGTGAATTTATTCTGAATTTTGTATTATTTTCACACATTTTGTACTTTGAATTAAGTAAAAGTAATTTTCCAAACTGAATTTATGGCCTTTTTAATTGGTTACACTTCGAGTGCCGGACCCTGTATGTTTTGAACCAGCTTGTCGTGATTAGTAATTGTCTGTATGTGTATATTTGTGTGTGTATATGTGCATGTAATGTAAATTTGCACTCGATTTCTTTAGAAATGGCTGAATCGATTTTTATAAAGTTATAAAGTTAGTCGAGTGAAAAGTTTTGTAATTCCATTGCTTACATTTGAATATCATTTATATCTGACTCCCAGATATGAATTAAATAGTTAAGAAGAGCACAATAAATTTTCATAAATGGCTGATTCAATTTTCACAAACATGGATTCAAAAGAAAGTTCTTACGTGGCCATAGCCTATTATCGAATCGAATCCGGATCCGACTTTCGGTTCCAGAGTTAGGCGGTAATTTGAAATGACGTGTTTTATGATCCCACCTCTTTCTACGAAATTAAGTTCTGAATTCGACTTTCAGTTCCGGAATTATTGTTTGATGAGTGTTGAAAAACGATAATTTGAAGAATATTTTTTTTTATTAACGATAAAAAATGTCCTATAAAACTGAAAGCAGCTCTTTATAATTTATAGAACAATTTAATTGGCTGCTGAACAAAATCATTGAGATACTGGTACTAGATTTCCAATTTGTTATAAGTGAATGTAATAGAATCTTCATCAATTATCTCTGATTTGATGAAACAGAATTTCACCAACTTATATTTCCATTAGCTGGTATTGATTGTTATACTCACTCTACATCCGGATCTGGAATTACAGAACTATTACACACCACCGCGTGACCGCGGAAAAAAGGTCTGATATATTTTGAATTGGGCTCAGAACTATTTGAATTTGTTGGTGGTCAAAATTGATGGCCAAACAGAAGTACTTACTTTATTCCTGAGAGTCACGGAATAGGTTTTGATGAATCCTAGAGCACAAATTCTTCGACAGTGTTAGTTTTGAAAAGGGTGACGTAAGACCTATTCTCGGCAAAAAGATTACACAAATTATAAAGATATGAATTCAATTTGTATTTGATTCGATAGGTTAATTCTTCACATTTACTTTTTGAGAATTATTAGAAAAGAATGTTGTCGATGACCACACATCAGTTGATCCATTTTGATAATTCATTTTGACTCATTTCGTAAGATTTAAAAATACATTCGTACTAATTGCAACATCAATGAATTTGAACTCAGTTTAGTTTTGATGTAGAGTTTCAAATAAATTTTATTATACTTTTGATGTTCAATTGTATTTGAAAGATTTCCGCTTTTCTCAATTTCCTTTGAGATTGTACACAACACTTCAACTAATTATCAATATTTTTTCATCCAGTTAATTCAATATTTGAATTACGAGATCCAATCGTAGTCACGTCATTCCTGATAAGTATCTAATATTACATATCCTCATTTTTCAAAAACAAAACAGCAATACATCCAAAACTTCCAAGAGATCTGATGCTTCGAGATCCAGCTACCATTAGCAAACCACATCACATAATTTTTGCGCTTACGTTTTCTCGGTGACACGTCTGAGATTTGAAGCAAGGAATAATACGAAATAAGATGAAATGGCATAATCAGTATCGGTACGAAACCATGACGCCAAAGGACAAGTCTACTCGGAAAGTTCAACCCTATGACCAATATGCTTGCTCAGCCGTGACCTGTGGAGGTCACGCAGTGTTACGTAATGTCGTGTGTTGTGCATCTCTGCGTAGCGAAGTGCCCGACGAATGTTAATTTCGGTTGTCATGCTTAAACCTATAGGCTATAGCATACCTGGTAGGAGGAACCTCGGGATCCGGTGGGGGCACATGAACGTACACATGTTTGTGAATTATAGGAGCTGGTTTCGATGGCTCAAACTCGGACGTTGCGGATCCGTAGCTGTTCACAGAGATGGACGGTGGTAGTGGGGGTGGGGGACCGTAGCTGTAGCCTGATCCTGCATCTGAAAGGGATGGCGGGTAAGGTCCGGAGCCGCTTGGACTACCTTTTCCATTTGGACCTACCGGTGACTCCGGTCGAGCTTCCAGGCGGGTTGTGGCAAATGTTACGAGCTGGAATGAAGGAATGGAGTTGGGTTAGATAGTTCTGTGCGTGTAATAAGCAAAATAACTTTTAATTGTTATAAAATTACACAAGAAGTATTTCAGTTCAAAGATTTCTATTAATTTTAGGAATGGGAATGAGATCAAAGTTGTTTAACGATGTTCCGATTCCGATTAAAATGAAACTAAGGAGTGTATCGATAAGTAGTTAGCAACATTCAAACAGTTATTACTCTGAAATGGCTTAATTTTTTGCAGCGTGTTTTGCGGTGATATGTTTGTTTACAGCTGCGCAATCGATTGGTTTCGGTACGGTTTATCGTTTCAATGATGAGTCGAATTGATCCGGAAACGCGAAAGAAAATTCTGCACACTTGGTGCTCAGAAAGTGGTGTCACGTACAACGAAATTACAAAACGGGAAAAAGTGCACCACACCAGTATCAAAAATATTATCGAGAAGTTCGGTAAGACAGATTTGCCCCGATCCGGTAGGAAAATGGGTCTTGGCCAGCCCGGCTGGGACTTAAAAGTGGTTGAGTACATCAGGAAAAACCCATCGGCGTCGACGCGGGATTTGGCCAAGCAGTTCAACACCAGCATCGGTATGATTCAACGGATCAAAGTTCGGAACTCCCTGAAAACGTACAAGAAACAGAAGGTGCCGAAAAGTCCCTGGTACAGCAGGTTCAGGCCAAAACAAGAGCGCGAAAACTGTATAACCGGATACTACAGAATAAAGACGGATGCATCCTGATCGACGACGAAACCTACGCTAAGGAAGACTGCTGCCCGGACCGCAATATTATACGAAATCGGTGTACCTGGACCTGGACGACGCTGACACCACAGTGGTGATGGAAAAGTTTGGCCAGAAGGTGTTGGTCTGGCAAGCAATTTGTACCTGTGGTTTGCTTCTCAGCAACAGTTTTCCGATTTTCACGAATCATAATTCAAATTAAAGCTCTCATTGTCTTAAAATATACCGTACAATTTCATCCAGATTCGACTTCCGGTTCCGAAATTATAGGGCGATGAGTGTCAAAACATTCAAATTGTCATTCAAAATGATGCAAAACTGGTATGCGTCGATACGTGCGGTGCGGAAGAAGAAACATTTCGATTTCGTATAACGTGCAGGGTTGCCACGTTAAAATCTATATTTTTCAGGTGAAAAATATAAAAATTTGTAAATCTTTCATTCAATTTGTTTCTACTTGTTAGTGTTATTACAAAATCATGATAATGATGCTTTTCTATAAAGGTACACTTATTGCCTTTCTCATAAAGAAAGTTAATACAATCACTTGAAAACATTGACTAGTGAAAACTGTCCCGGAGGGATAAGTGTTTTATATCATTCGACACATTTCATCGAGCTGAGCAATGTATGTGTGTGAGTATGTGTCAAATAATGTAACTCATAAAATGAAAAGTCTCATAGTCCCACAGGTTGCAATTGAATTTCATCATGCTTTCATGGGGTAAAGTGTGTTTAAAATTACACACCGTCATTTAGAACGACGATGCAAAAAGAGTGAATTTCTTCTAGATTTGGCTCAAAGCTGATTTAATTTGTAGGCTATATTAGTGCTAAACGAACCGACTTCGGCTGTACTGGTTCCAAGTTCCCGGTTCCAGAAGTCGCGCATCGCGAATATTTCTTACCGCGCGAATTGAACCGAATTGAACGAAGCAGCGCATCGTGCAAAACCTATATATATATATATATATATATATATATATATATATATATATATATATATATATATATATATATATATATATATATATATATATATATATAATACGAAATATTTTCAGTGATTGAGTGCAGTGGGATCACGACATATTTTGTACGCTAGTAAAACAGACACCTTACACTCAAATTTCCATTTACGTAATAATCGGGACTTCGTAAATCGAATTATGACGTAAAAAAAGTTAACGTTGTTTGGAATTTTCAACGTAAACAAAATTTTCCCTATGTATGCGTAGGAAAAAGATGTTCTAAGTCGCATCAATTTCCAAGATGGCGACTTCCGCTTAATCGATATTCGTTACAAACCATTAGAATATTGGTATTTTCGGAATGGGTTTTGATGAAAACCTTTACAATATGGGTATTTTTGGAACGAGTTGTATGAGTTGTAAAATTATGTTTGAGGAGGTTCGGATTTCCAAGATGGCGACTTCCGGTTTATTGATACGGTTAAGAGGAATATTGTAAGGCGTTTTGAGAAATGCAAATATACCGGAAGTCGGCATCGTGGAATTCCAAACCATTTCAAACATCGTATTGCGGCTTTTACTCATCAAACTCGTTACGAAAATACCCATATTTTAAGGGGTTTTGAGGAATATCAATAAACGAAAAGTCGCCATATTGGTATTCAGAATTACCTCAAACATCGTTTTCCGACATCTACTTATCAAACCCGTTCCGAAAACACCCATATTGTAGTAATTTTCATGGAATTTAAATGATTCGGAAATGATTTTCATTATATGCAAAAATCTCATTTTACGAAGTAGGTACGTAAAAAAAGTTAACTTTATTTGGGATTTTGTTCATAAAAAGAGTTACATAAAAAGAGGTAACGTAAAAAAAGTTTACGTAAACGGAGGTTTGGATGTATATGTTTATAAACCGTAAGTAGTGAAAAGCAAAAATTCATAGCTTTAAAATTCTTAAAATCGAGGATGACCGTCTTTCGGTTTGGGAATATTCTTTTACAATTTGCATTTTCGGGACGGATTTGACAAGTAAGTCATTTAAATTGTTATATTCTTTCCCAACTTTTGGTTTTGAAATCCAAGTTAGCTAAATGATGTGCCATGGACTCAATTTGAAATAGAGCTTTTAGGAACAGAAAAATTACCGAACATCTGACAAATTTGGTCTGATTTGCAAGCAGATGCAAAGCTTTGTGCAAAGAGCAATGAATAATAATGTAAGCAAAGCAACAAATATGATCACGAGCTTGTGAAACTAAATCTGTATAAATCAATAGAAAATTGTGTTTAGCTAGTTAGTTTTCTTAATCAAAGAAGCTTTTAGCCAAAGGTTGGTGTTAACTGTCATGAGATAAAAAACTCATTCCTAAAGTGATTTAAAAGTTTTATTCCCAACATAAAGTTTTTCAATACTAAGGTATTTTGCATTGATTTTAATCCAGTTGCTTTGAACAAAAATTGATGGCGGCCAAAACGTTTGGTAAAACCACTCGTAGAAAATTGGTTTATTTGCAACACAAAATATTCAAGCTCAACTAGTTTCATTCGAATAAAATAAAATCACAACGAAATATTCTAAACCTTTCTCTTTTCAATGATTAACCATTTTACACAGAAAGTGTACACTTCGAAAAACCCTTGTCATTATACATCTTATAAGAAACACGTAAACGAAACGTCGCAATTCACGTAAATTTACGTGCAAGAATATATGTAATATTTTATGATTGGAAAAATACACGACAAAAATACTGATAGCAACTGTGACTTGATCCGAGTATCATTGGATCACACAGTACGCCCAATAATCGACTGAATCACCGAAACACACATGTGCAAGGCTGGTGGAGCCAGTAAAAATGATTCTAATCCAACATTAACTCATTACAAATGGAATTTTTCGTAATTTGACAAATTATGTCTTTTTATATGCGTAGGAGTTGGTCACCAGAAAAATTCGAATTTATGTGTATGTGTGTGGTTTCGCAATTTGTTGATTTTATACGTAAATACTTCGTACACGGAGAACCCGCAGATCACAAAATTACAATATTGCAATTGTTGTTTCACGCCCTGGTTGTTTCAACTAAAATGCTGTTGATTTAACTAACATATCTGTTGATTTTGACATAACCATTCAGGTAACCGAAATTGTTGTATTCAAATGCTGTCACTTGGCGGAGAACGAAGACAGCAAAAGGCAGAGCAAAAAACCTCTTCATTTCACCAGAAGCGTTTCATATTGAAAATTTTCAATGGTAGATGAACGTCATTTATGTTAGTTACGTAGTGGTTGTTTTATGTAAGTGAAAGTATGCAGAAGAATATAACAGTTAATTGTTAAACAAGTTTTCCATGTGTTAAATAGATATTCCTACAGTATAAATGTTTTAATTTCATCTGAGAGTAATGTATTCTAGGACAGTTCATGTCTATGTTATTAAAAGCGCTTAACGCTTAAAAATTTGCTGCTAAAGTGAAGTGGTACTATTTGTTTTTTCTTGAAAGTGTATCTGTAGCATTAGGTTTACCAGCGAGCCATTCTGCAAGTGAAGGAAAAATTTCCAAATTCCCTGTGACCATTTTTCAGGTGAGTTCCCTTTTGAGAAATCTTTTGGTTCATTTCCATATCCTTTGTGAGTTTAGTGATAAAGATATAAGCAGTAAATTAGGTAAAATTTCGTTGTTCAAGCAGTGAACGATTAGCTGCCCCCGAAGAGGCTAACAGTAAAAAATATTTATTGCAATTGGCGTTTTAAGTTCAAATAACTGAATAATTGGTTGAAACAACTGAGACATTTTTTTGCTTTCATGCATACAAGTAACTTTGCTGGGATTGTGTCTTTGCTCAATTGCACAAGTGACATTTCATTGAAACGTTTCATTGTTCGCTCAGGATGTTTGGCATTGCTCAACTGAAACGTTTCATTACTTGTTGGGTGTCGTTGCTAAGCTGCCAGCACGATAAATCAAAAATGACAGATTAGTTAAAACAACAGTTGATTAGTTGTAACAAATTTTAACCAATCAAAATCAGAAAAACAACTAATATTTTAGTTGTTTTGCGATCGCTAGCTTTTCCGTGTATTTTGGGAACAATATTGGTCCCATAAACAATGACAGCTGCAATATAAAAACATTAAAATTCTTTTAGAATCGGCTATCAAAAACTATCAAAACGTCAGGAATTTTTGGATAAAATCTGTCCGAAAGAAGAAGTGAATGTAGAAAACTAATAGCATAAAAAGTGGTATTATTATTTCAGTCGAAATATAGATTAAATTTAATTAGGTTGATTTTAACAAATCGTTACATTTTTCAGTACTTAACATATAAACAGGCTGGTAACAAGCTGATCAATGATATAGTAAAATCAAAAATTTGCAAAAAAAACACAGAAATAAAACTCGAAGCTCGCAGCTTTTTTATCTGGGACAATAAATTCGCCAATTAAAATGCTCGGAGCTCGGAACCAAATTCAGCAAAAAACAACCTAATTGGACAGAACCTGCGCAATCGTTAATCTTTATACGGTTGCAACGTGGTTCCACTCTCACTCTCATTTCGTGGGTTCATGTCACAACACACGCGTTTGGTTTTCCCTACTAGGTACTGAAGTAGGGATTCGTTGGGCTCTAAAAGTAAAACCTCAACTCAAGAAAACTTTAAAAACAAACTAAATGGATTGATTTATTATAGTGAAATTAACAAAACATTAAGTCGATAATGCTCAAGCTATTCACTCAAGTTTATTTACAATTTCGCTGGTTTGATTAACCATATCATTTTTATTCTGTTTTTGTTAATATTTTGAAATTGTCATGTTTGCAGCTTAGCTCTTATTTAACAGTCAACCTTCCTCACAGTGTAACGGATAAGATCATAACAACTGTTTCTACGATATTTGAAAGCTCCAAATTTTATTCAGTTTTATGTTTTATTTTCGAGAACCCATTGTTTTGTTTTTCTGTGTTTCAATATTCTTTGATTATGCGAATGCAGCGAAGACATATTGAACCTAAAGTTTGAGTGTAAAAGTATTAATTTATTTTAAGTAACAACCAATTGTGACTTAAATTTCAACCATAATTGCACCACAAAACTTTGAAGATCTTTTTCAAGATATATTTTCAACAAGATTTACCACCATCCAGGTGTCACTGAACAAACAGTGTTACATCAATTACACTTACTCCTGAGATTGTTCAAATTGATGGTAAATTTGTCAACCAATCATGTTACATAATCATTTCAAAATACTTATTGTCTTTCTTTAAAACAGTCCATGCAAAACTACCACATTATTCACATATACATTTCACAAAAAAAGTATTTAGGATTTGTTCCACATTTTCAGTTGTCCTATTCATTCCTTTTTTCCGCTACTCGCTCTAGTTTTTTCACCAAACGATCATCGGTTGTACTCACCACTGTCACAACCGCTAGAACTCGGGTAATCATGGCCTTCTTGAACCTTTCTATTCACTTTAGAATTTTGAGTACCGTTCGTTGTTCTTACTCTACTGTCAATCTAGAAACGTTCACACTCAATCCAAATTCACTGTAGTTGCACTAATTATCTACTTCAAACCAACCGCATTCGCCAACCGCTCCGTACTAAACTGGAGTGCACAATAATGATCTGATTTATATATCAAAAAACATTGAGCATGGTTTACAATTACCCGCGCAATAGCATCAGGCGAGGTACCGCAGAAAAAGGGAATGAAAATGGAATGGAAAATAAAATGCAAAAGGAAAATCCGAACAGAAAGGTATAGACAAATTAGCTACATACTAGCGTCTGCCGAGTGCTTAGAAAGAGTATCACATTAACCGGTGTTGCGTCAAAACGAACCGACGGTCGGTTCTCGATCTCCCATCAACCAGACACCGACGGTCGATGGATAACCAAGATAAGACAATAGAAACAATTAACATCACAGTGCCGTGGTCCCACCCCCCAACAGTCGATCCAGTGGACTTGAAACTCAGAAGTTTCATGTTATTATCGTGATCGGTACCGAAAAGAAAAGCTGAGGGGAATCGATCGGTACAAAGTTTAAAATTTCGAAAGCATTCGCTTGACAACCGGACCGAAGCTTCAGAATGAGGGGTCTCCTTATTTTCATCGGTTGGTTTTAAAAGTTTTTTTCTCACGATTTTGAGATAAAACTTTCGTCGGTAGGTCAAAACCGAAGGATTTTACAGGTTTTATATCAAACGTTGATATCTAACAAGAAATATGATAAATGTCATCCTTCGAAATTTTCTAAAATTAGCACTGGCAAGACCCCTTGGTTCGCTTTATCGAAGAATTTCGTAATTGCTCTTTTGGAAACGGGTTAAGTAGGGTACGGCTCAAGACCAATAGATAGTTAACATATATATATTTACATGCGTTGGCAACAAACGGATCGTGATGTTTCTTAAGCAACATGTGCTAGTGCAGATGAGTTGGTAAGATTGATCGAAGAAATCACGCTACGTACCTTTGCGTGTACGCTCCGGTTGCATCAATCACAACTTTATGACTTTTGCGTGCCATCAGATATATGTGAACCGCCTTTGATCCCAATCTGCGAATTATATAATTGGACGTGTGTTCGATCGATCGAACTGATAGATCTGATAGATCTGGCATCTGACATCACACGAACGACTGGAAAGAATTCCGACACGTGAGTTTCCTTTTCGCTCCTGTGCTCCGAAAAGCTCGAAAAGGAATCGGAAATCGAAGTCGGTCGGCAATGACAACTGAATGGAGACGCAATCCTCGACAGCGGGACAGTTTTCCGTTTGTTATTTTCGCGATCCAACCGCAGTGCTTTGGTACCAGCCGAAGCGAAACATTAACGTCCAATTAAAGCATGCCGCAGACCAAGAAGTCCAAATTCAATTGCACGAAAGTTGTCTGCAAATGGGACGGCACCATCGAAGCGTCGGAAGGAAAGTAAAAGTATAAGATCGAGAGCAGATGTTTTCTCAGAACTTGTCGGTTGCGAACGATTGCGTAAGGCATTGATTGTTCAATTCGGTCGCATCGTTTGGAAATGATTTGAATTATGACAAAACGTTCGGCAGTTTGATTCACATGGCGGTGAAATTGAAAGTATGTTGAATAAGCTGTTTTTTTCTTAACTAAAAGATAATTGGTTGACGAAAACAGTAAAACAGTAAAACAGTAGAACAGTAAAACAGTAAAACAGTAAAACAGTAAAACAGTAAAACAGTAAAACAGTAAAACAGTAAAACAGTAAAACAGTAAAACAGTAAAACAGTAAAACAGTAAAACAGTAAAACAGTAAAACAGTAAAACAGTAAAACAGTAAAACAGTAAAACAGTAAAACAGTAAAACAGTAAAACAGTAAAACAGTAAAACAGTAAAACAGTAAAACAGTAAAACAGTAAAACAGTAAAACAGTAAAACAGTAAAACAGTAAAACAGTAAAACAGTAAAACAGTAAAACAGTAAAACAGTAAAACAGTAAAACAGTAAAACAGTAAAACAGTAAAACAGTAAAACAGTAAAACAGTAAAACAGTAAAACAGTAAAACAGTAAAACAGTAAAACAGTAAAACAGTAAAACAGTAAAACAGTAAAACAGTAAAACAGTAAAACAGTAAAACAGTAAAACAGTAAAACAGTAAAACAGTAAAACAGTAAAACAGTAAAACAGTAAATCATAAATCATTTCATCTTGCGTTTATCTTTTGTCGTTTTTCATTGATTCCACTCGCTCTGTGCCAGTGTTTTGTCCTGACAGCCGTTCTTTAAAGTTTGGTTTGCACGCTTGCTGCTCGGAAAAGGAAACGGGTGCAAAATAGTTACCCGCGAATTACCCCGAAAGTGCATTTTTTCGTGCGGTGCAAATCAATGCACCTGTTTTGATTGCCCGACTGCGCGAAAAGTGCACGAATCGAGCAAAAACACTCCACGAGTGTTCTTAATGAAAAACGGCATTTGATTAAGCGTCCCGATCTTTTTCAAGGGACCCGGAAATTCGAAAATTATGTATTGATTTTTATTCTACATAATGAAAAATATACCTCATTTGTCATGTGAATTATTTTGTTAAGTGTGTTGGAAAACTTTCTAATTCTATAATATTTCCATGATAACAAATTTAAAAAAAATCTTAAGTTCCATTTTGCGGACGCTTGCTAGTTGTAAAAGAAACTGCCAGAGCTGCGACTCACAACACAAGTTGAAAAAATATGAGCAAAGCCTTTCCGTACTCGAACGTTCAAGTACGATTTTTTTCTGGAATTGTTAACTTAGAAAAAATGTTCACCTTCTGTCAATAGTGCGTTTCGAGATGCCGTCCCAAAACACAAATTGTGCCAAAAACGCATCGTGCCACAAACGCAACGTGCCAAAACACAAATTGTGTCAATCTATTTCCAAAACCCTCCCCTGCGCACGGGCCTGAATATATCGATAAATCAGTATTTATTTTGTTCCGACAATCCAATGAATGTTCTAATTTTCAATTCATACCACTATTATTCTCGTGATTTCATATTTTAATCAGATTAGTTTCGTTAAACCTGCAAATACGATGCAGCTCATCTTTTTCCGGAAGCTGCTTGATTATCTAGGTCATGTGAAACTTGTTTAATATATTATTTCTGTTCTAATAACTTATTTTTGAAATAGGATGTCGGAAGCTCGAACGTAAATTCTTCTAGTTCGGCTATTTAAAGTTCTCCGCGACAGTCGAGTGGCCTTGCTATAACATATGAATTTGGGTTCTAGAGAAGTGTTCGCCGGTCTGTTACTAGGACACGTTGTAGTCTCTACCTGTTTCGCGCGCTCAACACTCAAACTTTTGTAGACTGCTCATTGCTTTTAACTCTCGAACAAAAAAGAATCATTCATTATTATCATCATACAATACTGAATACGTCTTACTTCAATAAATAGATATAAAAAGAAAATACAATTTTAAAAATCCAGCAAAATGTTGAAAATCATTTTAAAGTTGATTTTTCTATTAGTAGAATATTTTTTGTTGTACTCAACGACTATTCAAATTTACAGTATAAATTGGATTTTTGTTTCAGGGTTCTGTAAAGCGGTTATTTATTGATTGTTTTTTGTCAAAAGAATTATTGAACTTCCGAATTAAATCTTAGTCTGTAGTAAAGAAACTATTCTAGCCATGGAAATTAGAGTTGGAATGAAGTTGTGCTACTTTATTATACGAATACCATAATCTTCTCAATCATTAATTCATTTGTCAAAAAAGCTTGATGGTCATTACTTCACAGTGAGTATGCAATCAACTACACTATATGCTTAGTGGTGAATTTCGATCACATAGCTTTTGCCTTGCCTACCTTCTGGCGTTTAACATTGTAGAAATTCAACCGATTGGCGAATGCACGCGAAAAACTGAATAGTCTCTTTTGAAGAAAAAAGTGCCGAGGTACTCTCACATTATCAGATCCGAATGGATTCCGAATCAATTTCAAATCGGCGAGAAATTTTCATTCGGAATTCCATGTGGCAATCATGTGGAATTCAGGATCAATTACAACTCCAGTGCAACAACCGATTCCGAATGAATTTCGCCTACAATCGGTTGATTCGGAAATCTGTCGGTATTAGGTTTTGCACGATGACGACACAAATGAACTGCCGATGAATCAAGTTCATCTTTGACAGTTGCCGTGTACTTGTTTTGTTTTGCGACTGCAAATTAAAAATTGAAAAAATGACGAAAAGGTGCCTGGTTAAAACGTATTCCACAGTGAAAATAACTAAAAAGATTGCCCTGTATGTGTTTCCAGCATCAAGGAGCGATTTATTTATGAATCTGTTGAGTGTGAGGCGACTTGCAATTTTTATATTCGAACGATGAACTTCTGATGAACTTTTAAACTGTAAACAAGTACACGTCGACTGTCAAAAAAAGTTCATTCTGTTAATTTTTGTGAGGTTATGTCATGTTCGTGCAAAACCTAATTGAGTGAGAAGATGCGGACTGAATTGTCAATTCGTCTTCTTCTTCTTTCCCGTTTTTGCACGTGCTGATTTTCAGTTTATTTTTAAATGAAAACATTACATAACTGGATATATAAATTTAAATCTTCATGTTTTTCGGATATACAGAACTAGTAAATATCCAGTTCTTCTTAGAATTGCAACATAAACTGTTGAAATTCGCTGGAAATTAACAAAACGGCCTACCTTAGTCAGCATCATCCATTCCTCTAGCTGAAGTGTATTGAAATGGCTTAAGTCACCTAAATTTTACACTAACACATTCATAAAATGAACGAATATTCAATGACATTTATAATATCGCTGTAAATCGGGTTGATCGAGCATTCAACTCAGGCGAAAATTCTAGCACTGAACCGATCGAGCACTGAAAAATCATGCAGTCGAGTAAGAATTCATTGCGCATTCCGTCATTTCGATAATGAGAGTCCTACCAAAATTACCATCCTGGTGGACTCTCATGATAATATAACGGCGAAAGTATAAGCGATAAATTTGGTAATCGATGAAAGCGCAACAATATAATTTTTGTACGAAAACAGTCCACGAGAAAAAATACAGGAAGACCACAACTTTTTATCATTAGCAGCAACTGACGCAGAAATAATCACTTAGATTTTCGTATGGTAAAATATAACTTTTTTATCAACTGATCGCAGACATTGCAACTTTATGTCTTTGGTTACTTAAATCTTTAATCGTTTTATTGGATGAAAAATTTGCAGTTTTATAACATATGCCTACACTGTGATATCGTTAGTTAGTCTTGTGCAAAATGGGAAAAGTAGAGTTAAAGAGAATTGTTCTCTAACAATTAGCCGAAATCATACAAACGATCAATCGGATGGGTATTTTTTTTCTATAAAGCATAAAAATGTGAAAAAAAGCAATCGATTACCATTCTTTCTAACAGCAATATTCGAGTGAAAACGAATATTGATTTAGAAAGCAGGCGGATCGATAGAAAAGGTATCATCTAACTGCTAGGTGGATTAAACACGTTCGTTTGATTGTCATAGCATATGAATTTCTGATAAAACTAGACAGAGTAAATCAAACAGTAAGTCACAGAGTATTGATGGAGAGTATTCCTAGAAGAGGCCCGAAACAAATAATAATCAAGTACTTTTTATCGTTGTTGTATTTGACCCATTCGACATAATATAGATTAGATATCTTGTCGGTACAAAGACCGATATGTCCATAGTATTCTTTTCTGTGTAGATTACAAATGGTGTTATTGATAAACGTTATCAACGAAACAGTAAAAATAATATACTGTCGAGTACTTATCTGCTCATCACGGTATGAACATAATTATCACTCTACTGTAAACGATTGGCAAAAATTCAAGATATATGGAAAAGCTGATTCATAGTGAATTATGGAAGTGTGAATAATGCCGTAGGCCGTAGCCAGTGAAATTATAGATCAAATATTAATTTTTAATATGATGAATCGTATTTGATATAGTACCAAAAGGAATACGATCATAAATAGTATTATCAATACGATAAATAGTTTTTTTACGGCCGCAAGGAAAATTTTTCTTACTCAAAAATTAACCGAAAAATCTCCAAAAGGCTTGTTAAAGAATTTTAATCTGTACCATTTTTGCCTTTCTCATATAGAAAGGTTATGTAATCACTGTGAAAACCGATTTTTGAATCGAGGCCGGAGGGCCGAGTGTCATATACCATTCGACTCAGTTCGTCGAGTACGCAAAAAGTCTGTGTGTGTGTGTGTATTGTGTACTAACTTTTCTCGGAGATGGCTGAACTGATTTTCACAAACTTAGATTCAAATCAAAGGTCTTGTGGTCCCCTAGAAAATTCCTGAATATTATTTGGATCCGACTTGAGTTATGGGATAAAATGTGCAAAAATATTAAAATATGTGTTCTAACTTTTCTCATAGATTGCGCGCGACCGATTTTCACAAACTTAGGTTCAAATGAAAGGTCCTGTGGTCCCATACCCTCGGTAAATTTCCTACGAAAATAACAAAGACACTGATTTTTAGAGTTCATAGGTTGATCTCCAGCCGATGTTTGGTTGCTGTCTGACAAACTGATGCTTGGCATCCGAACCAAAAAATACCACATTGCTCTCCACAACATATTTCGCCATTTTTCAAATGGTAAATTGATGTGCGATTTCGAAAAATCTCGCATTGATCGTGATGTGAGTACAAATACTTTTAGAAAATCAATCATTTAGTTTCAAATGTTGTATTGTTATTTGAATCATGAGACGATCAATTTGAATAATTGTTACTCGTCTTCTACCCCTAAATTTATCATTTTTTGCAAATGCAATTCATTTAAAACCTTTTTAGCAGAATAGTTGAACATTTTTTGTATATTACGATGAGTTTTAGTTCTAACAATTAGCCATTGTATAATATGATTGCAAATGTGAAATGCTTTGAACAACCCATCTTTCTGGATAACTACAATATGTAATTTTTTTTATTAATGACATTGGAATACCACATTTTTTTTAAATAACTAATAATTCTGTGTGTAGGGAAAATTGTAAACCTAATTGTGTAATGGAGAAAAGGAACTTATATACTAACTTACTAACTAATACAGAGAGCGAATCGATTCAATTGAAGAATGCATCGATTTTTGTCTGAATTTGCTAATAATATTATGTGACATTACATCTAATGGTTCTATATTTGTGAGTCTGAGTAACTCATTTGTACTAAACCAGGAAGGACGCTTCAAAATCATTTTCAGAATTTTATTCTGAATCCTTTGAAACGTTTTCTTCCTGGTGGAACAAAAACTTGACCAAATTGGTACTGCATAAAGCATAAAGGCTGGTCTGAAAATTTGTTTATAAATTAACAATTTGTTTTTAGACAGAGCTTAGAATTTCTGTTTATTAGAGGATATAAACATTTAATATATTTATTACACTTTGCCTGAATTCCTTCATTGTGCTTTTTTGTCAAATGTTAAACCTAAGTATTTTGCTTGATCAGACCATGTCAATTTCAAGCCATTCAATTTGATAATGACTTGGCTTATGGGGAAAGATAATTAATTGCGTTTTTGCTGCATTTGGTTCAATTTTCCATGTTGACAGATAATCACTGAAAATATGTAAGCTTCTTTGAAGGCGACTGCAGATCACTCTTAGATTTCTACCTGCGGCAAAATGACTTGTGTCGTCACAGAATAGCAATTTCTGACAACCAACAGGTAGATTTGGAAGATCAGAGCTACGCTCGAACCCTGCGGAACACCTGCTCGTACGGGTAGCAATTCAGATTTACAATTCTGATAGCTAACCTGAAGAGTACGATCAGTTAAATAATTTTGAATCATTTTGATCAAATATATAGGAAACTGGAAATCAGACATTTTTGCTATTAAACCTTTGTGCCAAACACTGTCAAATGCTTTTTCTATGTCTAGAAGAGCAACTCCAGTGGATAATCCAGAAGATTTATTTGATTTTATCATGTTCGGTACTCTTACAAGTTGATGAGTAGTTGAATGTTCATGACGAAATCCAAACTGCTCTGGTGAAAAAATGAATTCTCATTTATATGAGACATCATTCTCAACAAGATAATTAAAAAAAAAAAGTTTACTGATAGAAGAAAGTAAACTAATTGGTCGATAACTTGATGCTTCTGTTGGATTTTTATCTGGTTCGAGGATATGAATTACTTAGCGTTTTTCCATCGTTTTGGGAAGTAAGCTAATGAAAAACACTTGTTGAAAATTTTAACCGAGAGTCTCAAGGTAACATCGGGAAGATTTTTAATAAGAATATTAAAAACCCTTCTTAATCCACCTAGTGGTGGGATAATGCCTTTCTCTTCTTTCATAACAGTCTCATGAAAATATGTTTCATACTTTTATTAGATAATTTTGGACACTAATTTTGACAACAATTGATTCAGATTGATTCGAGTAGTTCACAAAAGCATGCTTCAGTGTTTATGTCACACAGTCAGCATCATTTTTCCAAACTAGTGCTTGACATTTGCGTTGCCTATTTGTAATCAGTGATGCTAATCTAAAATAAAAAAAGCCTTCTTAGTCCACTTAGTGGAATTTTCATATATCTTGAAAAATCACCCCCCTATGGTGAAAATAGTACATGAAATTTTCGAAATCGAAAAAAAATTTTTGATGCCAAAAGGCTTAGCATTGCATGAAACGTCGAAATTTAGTGTCATCTCGAAAAAAAAAAATTTTGAAAAAATCGACTTTTTGGGACTTAGAAAATATATGAAAATTTTTCTAAGTCCCAAAAGGTTGATTTTTTCAAAAAAAATTTTTTTTAGATGACACTAAATTTCGATGTTTTATGCAGTTTTAAGAGTTTTGGCATCAAAAAAAATTTTCGATTTTGGAAATTTCATGTACTCCCTCCTATGGTGCTTTTTCAAGATCGAAAATTGTCAAACCTTTACCACCGGGCAGCACCCCTTAAGCATGTCCGATTTAGGTCAAATTTTGCATGAAGGCTTTTTTCGAGGTGCTTAAACTTTTGAGCACTAGAACTTAACGAAAATAGAGGTGATCCTAAAATTTTGGCACCCATATATATATAAGAGCGGTAAAAATCAATGTGTTTTGTCGGTTACGTCACTTATACCATCATATATCTGGAACCAAAAGTCACAACCATTTGATCTTCGAACTTGATCAATGGCCCGACAGTAGCTTTCAAACGAGCCCAAGTTTGTTAAAATCGGTTCAGTTATCTCTGAGAAAATTGAGCGCGTTCAAATACAACGCTTTTTGTCGGTTACGTCACTTATACAATCATATCTCCGGAACCAAAAGTCACAGCCATTTGATCTTCGAACTTGATCAATGGCCCGATAGTACCTTTCAAACGAGCCCAAGTTTGTTAAAATCGGTTCAGCCATCTCTGAGAAAATTGAGCGCGTTCAAATTCAACGCCTTTTGTCGGTTACATCACTTATACAATCATATCTCCGAAACCAAAAGTCACAGCCATTTGATCTTCGAACTTGATCAATGGCCCGACAGTAGCTTTCAAACGAGCCCAAGTTTGTTAAAATCGGTTCAGCCATCTCTGAGAAAATTGAGCGCGTTCAAATATCTTCTAAAAGTGCACACACACACATACACACACACACACACATACACACAGACATTTTCCGATCTCGTCGAACTGAGTCGAATGGTATATAACACTATGGGTCTCCGAGGCTCCGTTCGAAAGTCGGTTTTTCCAGCAATTCTAATACCTTTCTATAGAGAAAGGCAAAAATCCATCATTACCAGGAGCCTTGATGTATTTAAGTTTCCTAATGATTGACTTAATTTCATCAAAACTCGTCTCAATAATGTCATTTGGTAATAACTCACAACGTTCAAATTAAAGTTGTGGACACTCGCGAACTGCTGAGAAGTTTTTGAGCTTTTTCGCCATTTGTAAGAAGTATTTGATTTCCTTCCTTGAGAGCAGGAATTGGTTTCTGAGGTTTCTTAAGAACCTTAGAAAGTTTCCAGAAAGGTTTAGAATATGGTTTAATTTGTACAACTTCTTTAGCGAAATTTTCATTTAGCAAAAAGATATCTATGTGTAATTTCTTTTTGTAAATCCTTAACTATGTTTTTCATAGCAGGATCACGAGAGCGTTGATATTGTCGTCGACGAACATTCTTCAACCGAATGAGCAGTTGAAGATTGTCATCGATGATAGGAGAATTTAATTTAGTTTAAGCTTCGGGAACTGAAAGATTTCTAGCTTCGATTATGTAATGATTCAAATGATCAATTGCTGTGTCGATGTCCGCAGAATTTTCTAAAATAGTTTCATGATCCACATGATTTTCAATGTGAGATCTGTAATCCAACCAATTAGCTCTATGATAGTTAAATATAGAACTAATTGGATTAATTGTAGCTTCGTTGGAAAGTCTGAATGTTACAGAAAGATGATCTGAGTCAAAGCCAGCATTACACAATTAAATTTCTTTAAAGGCGATTTGCAAAAACTCACAAGATATCGATCTTGTGAGTTTTTGCAAATCGCCTTTAAAGAAATTTAATTGTTCGCCGGTGCATTGGAATGGCAAATAAGCTCCAACGATGAAATAAATTCCATGAATGGTTTCAACTTCGATTCCCAAGCTTTCAATAACTTTAGTATTAAAAGAAGGTAAAATTCGATGTTTAATTTGCCATTGGACAAAAATGGCAACTTCACCACCCATTCCAGTAAACCTGTCAAATCGATGAACCACATAATGTGGATTACTTTTCAATTTGACATTTGGTTTAAGAAAAGCTTCTGTCACAATGGCAATATGAATTTTGTGAACTTTGAGAAAAATATAAAATTCATCTTCACTCGATTTCAAAGATCGAGCATTACAATTTAAAGTATTCAAATAATTATTTAACATCACTGTTAAATTTTAAATTCATTATAATATTATTTGCAAATTGCATCCGATTTGAAATGCTTCAAAAAGTGATGAAGTCAAATTCATTCAGATGATCATTTGAAAAAATTAATATTGTAGGTAGATCATTTTATTTTCCGTTATATCACCTAAATCGACTTCGTTTAAAGAAGCGAATGGCATTGAAGGAATATTGGGAGGTAGATGTCTACCTGCTACACTAGTGTAACTGTCATTAAAAGAAGATGATTTGGCCGATCTATCTATTAATAAATTGTTTTCGTAAGAAGATGAACTGGAAGGCGTTCCTGTGTTTTGATTATTTACATTAGAAGAATTAAGAGGTAGTTGTCTACCTGTCCCCAAGACGTAACTGTCATTAGAAGAAGATGATGACGTGGTCGACCACGTCATCATCTTCTTCTAAGGACAGTTACGTCTTGGGAACAGGTAGACTACCTGTCAATAAATTGTTTTCGTTAAAGACGATTTGGAAGGCGTACCTGTTTTTTGTTTTAAATTCGAGGAAATAAGTGCCTTAGAAGATGATTATTTTATTTTTTTGATTTTCAGATATGTTCTGTAAATTTAAGGTCGTTGATTTGACTTGTTGTCTAAGCGAATGAGCATTTAAAATTTCTAATACCACCTAAAAACTATTACACATCACAATTTGCTGGCTTGAAAAAAATTGTGATAGCGATGAAAATCACAGAAATCGACAGATTCGTTATTAATTAATAGTCATAGACATAAACAAAAATTTGATGGAAAGCTAACCTACTACGAGCGCATGACACGGTACTCAAAAATACATGAGCGCTGCTATTATTTCGAATACCACTGTGTAAACAATCATCAGTTGACTTTTCGGTATGAACCTGATCATTACAGAACTACCCAAGGGGGACGGGTATAGCGTGATGGGATAGTCGATGCCTTTCACGCAGCCCGCTTGGGTTCGATTCCCAACCCCGCACATAGGGTCAGAAAGATTTTCTGGTCCGAAGAGGCGAATGACCTAAGATGTTAAAGCCTCTATAATTGAAAAAAAAAAAGAACTACCCAAGCAACCAGAAGTTCCACAATTACTTAAAAAGTCCACTTTCTTGCTGCTTAAAAGTACACGCGAAACTTTTGAGAACTTGAAAGTACAGATCAAGTTCCGCGTGAACTTTCTAGCTGCTTAAGAAAACACGTGGCAATTTTTGACAATCCGAAGTACAGAATAAGTTTCGCGTGAACTTTCTCACTGCTTAAAAGTGCACGTGGTACTTTTAGCCACTTGAAAGTACAGAACAAGTTCCGCGTGAACTTTTTCGCTGCATAGAAGCTGAACAATATTTTCTAGAAGCAGCTTAGAAGTTCGTTCCGCTGCGTCGCGCGAACTTTCAAGTGTGGATAATTACTTAAAAATGGGCTGCTTAAAATGCTATTGATTAACTTTGAGAGCTGCTTAAGCAAAATCAGTCCCTTTTATCCGAGATTTTCGATATTCTTTTCATTTTTGCACTAGATCATATTTTATCTAGTTTTTAGCGAGTTCGGCTAACATTTCTGGCACCTCGGCGTGGATTACCACTTTGAGCACTCATTGATATCCAATAGCTTATCAGTCCACGCATTCAGCGACACGCCGGGAGCTCACTCTCTTTGTCATCTCTCTCTTCAGGAGAGCCGCTGTAATGCATTGAATCCGAGCCAGTCAACAGAGTGGTGGCCCGATGTCGGTTCTCGCCCTGGCTCAAGATAACTCAAGCGCCAGTCCGGCATCCACATCGGTTTCGCGCGAACGGCATCGCCATTAGATACGGTGCGGTCTGCTTTGTCGTTTATGGTTTTATGGTTAAGCGGGGCTCTCAATCGTTCATCACTTGGCGGTTAGAACTAAGGGTCAAATGTCCGCTGGGTCGATCCGGAACGAAGAATACGATCGCGAACGTTGACGTGTGTGATCGTTGAAATAAGTAGAAGAATCGGGGTAAAATCGGTCTGCCGCCAGGTGGAATACTCTTCACATCAAGATAAAGGTGCTGTTCGCAAACTGGTTTTACATTTTTTGTTGATCTTTCGTTTTTTTGCTTGGGCTCGAAGAAGGACAAGACAGAACGCAAGAACTCGACGAGATCGAATCAGAATCAAAAGGTGAGACAGTAGTTGCGTCATTATATGCAAGTGGCTCAGCTTGAACGCACAATTTGAGCGTATTCGCAGGTCTTGTTGCTTGCGATTGTCGTCGATTGCAAAACAAGGTGTTAGTGTAAGTTCTGAGTGTACACCGGTAATTTAGATCGAATTCGAGCTCGATGTCGTAAAATGGTGACCTACGAGTTCTGTAGATCACTCAATCCTTGCCGTGAGACTATTTTTTCTCGGACACTCGCACACTTGCGACTTCTGTGACATGTCTTGTGAAGGTGAAAATCAATCCAATTAGTGCCGGCTTTTCGCTTTTTTTTATTGTGTTCCGCGGTATCGCACATCTTTCTGTGTCTGTGCACGGTTCAATGAGAAAGGCCATCGAATGAGCCTACATTTTCGTGTGTATTTCGACAAGTGTGTCCACGGCTGACAAACCTCACACCCCACGATCGGACACGGCAGCCGATGTGAACCGTCGATTATCCTTTGAATCAAGACACGGTTGCCGAATGTGAATTGCAAATAAGAAAAAGCCGGCAACCAGCCGACCGACGAAACAAGTGATTTAATTTGCCGAGAGTGAAACTGGGAAATGCTTAGGCAGGATTTGACATCAAGGAAAGTGATCGATGAAGAAACTTCACAACGGAATTTATGACGGGTTTTTAACCTCGAATTCTCGTGGTCAGCTTCCACCGAATCTGTGGAACTACAGCAACAGAAGATCGTCGATCGCAAACATTTAGGAATGATTGGTCACTGATAGATTCTATTAACTTGTTTCTCTTCCCATACTAGTGTTAAGGTGATGCAATGAATATGAAAAGAAACGGGAAATTTGCATGAGGAGATCTTTACGAGAAGAGCGAAGAAGAAGAAGAAGAAAAGTGCAAAACAAATTGTTTATAGCATTTAGACGTTCATATTTTTTCAAGTGCTTGTGCGTTCCGCGGGCATGTGCCGGTCGTGTGGGTGTTTGCTAACTTAGTAGATTTATCGTCATTATGGCATCCTACAACGAGCTCAACTTCGAGTGGTCCATGCTCTGTGGGAAGGACTATCGGGACTGGAACCATTCAGGTATGCAATCGAGTGGGAATGCTTGTTTTTATTTTAGCTTTAGGATCGTATACTTCACCTTGATGGTAATCTGTAGAACTCGCAATCAAATCGGTTTATTGCAGTCGATGTTGCTTCACTTCTGTTTCCAATGCCAATTCCAGATTAGAAGCGCACTTTTGACAATTCTCTATACGATTTTCAAAAGTGAATGGAAACCGTTTATTCAAGGCCATAACGATGGTTCGGATGAGAAAATGATAGAGTCACGACTTAAGCAAAAAATTAAAAAAAACATGTTAAAATATTTGCTCGCTAGAGAACAAAATGTTTCACCTAAGCCAAAGATAGATATAGCCTGTGATATTACTTTTCATGACCTACCAAATCCCTACGATCACATTACAAGATATCGAGGCCAGGCTTAATTATAACATTCATCTGCTAAACGCCTGGATTTGGTTACCGATGATCAGTCGCTGAAATCCAAAACCCGACCCGACTCTCTGGGGTGCTTCGCGGACCTGTGCAAACTGTGTTCAGGAATTCAACCATCATGCCGCGTCTCGTTCGTTCGGTCGCGGCCAGGTCCTAACCTTTTCCACCATTGGTTATCTATTTTCAGGCAGAGTAGTACCGTTAAAGACTGGTGCGGTGTGCGGTTAGGGGTCCCACGCTGCTTCGTCTCGGAAAGTGCCAAGAGGCTCTCGCTTGTCGCCCATGCCACCACCTTGAAAAGGTGTCACACTACACCGTTCCAGCCAATTTAAGTTAATAATCTTAGCCTGTTGGAACCTGGTCTACCACTTTGGTCTGGCAGCAGCTGATTTTTGACCTAGATTCGAATGGATTCTCCTTTCGTCTATGGAAGGAGAAAAAATATGGTTCCATAGAACTGGCCTCTTAAGCCGTGCGACGAGTTGATCTTATGTTTTCACTGTTTACAGCTTTACGATCGTTTTCTAAAGATAATCAATTTTGATGATACAATGAGAAAAGTAATAGTTAATGTAAACTCATTTGAAGTTAATTGAAACCAATTTATGGAAACATGAACAGACCATTCAATAGATTTGAAGGGAAATTGGAGTCCACGGACAAACAAAACTTCAACATTTCCCATGAAATCAACAAAATGATTTTATTTTAAATTGAAAAGTACTTTCACGCAAACTACGTAAAAAAGTTAAACCATTTCTGGGAAACATAAATTTATTAAATCGCAGCTAATTGTTTTGAATAAACTTTTTTATCATTTTATTAAACAGAAGGTAGACCTCAAACTATTGGTAATAGGTTTTATATATGATCAGTATCTAACGGGGAAGCAGATTGGAAAATTGACATGCGAATGCAATTATGTAATAAAAACTGCGAAAATGTTACCACAGAGACGGGACTCGAACACATAACTAACTATTAACCGGGGAAATTGTTTTACCAATTAAACTACCCTGCATATGAAAACACATTATATAGATGTGGGATACTGTGTGTTCCCCCATAGATAGCAAAAATAGATTAAAAAAAACAGTTTTTATCCACCTAGTGGTGTAATGATGCATTTCTCATGTATAATATTGTGGTATTCTATTTGAACAATTTTTCAAGTGATTGCATAACCTTTCTATATGAGAAAGGCAATAAATCTCGAATCTGTGTCGGCGGCAAAGTAGTAAAGAATAAAATTTGTTTGTGATCGACGTGAAATGTGTGTTTTTGTTGAATTTGTTTCCGTAGATTTAGGACTATAAGTTGAATACCGTAGTGATTAGGTAAAGCGAAGCATGCCTGATTTCCGTCTAGTCAATTGGACTTTCTCTTCATGTGTTTTCTTATGCAGAGTAGTTTAATTGGTAAAACAATTTCCCCGGTTAGGAGTTAGCCTCGGGTTCGAGTCCCGTCTCTGCGGTAACATTTTCGCAGTTTTAATTACATAATTTCATTCGCTCGTCAATTTTCCAATCTGCTTCCCCGTCGGATACTGATCACATTTTTAACAAGCTCAATACGGTTCTACGTATTAACAAATACTAAAAACACAAATCGTTGAAGGTCTTAAGTTGATGAGACATAAAATAAGCAAAGCTGGCAAAATTGATCATAACTGTTCCAGTTTTCCAACTGGAAAATATTACAGTTGACAAAGCTGTTTGTATGACGCAATTCATAAAGACCTAGTTCGCTAAATGATCCGACCTTAGGAGATGAAGTGTTCTAGATTTTTCATTGAAAATCCCTGTTTCAATCCATCTAGTGGTGTAATGATTTCTTCCTCATATTACTCATATCATCTTAAATAATAATGTCTTCAAGGTGCAGGTACTCACTTGAACACCGCCTTCCATTAAAGCTTGTACACGCTAAATCATACTCAAGTTTGTATACAAGCGCTGTGTTTCATCGTGTTTCAAAGTTGTTTGCAAACCTGGGTACAAACATTACGTTTAAACCTCAGTGTGCCCTTTGATGCAAACAGTTGAGTAGTGGGTTTGAATTTCGCTCTTTGCAAAAGTATTTCAACTAAAGCTTCTGAATATATTATTCTGGTGAAATTAGAAACATAAGGAAGTAACGTACACAGAGAAAATAACGACATTTACATGTAAATCAATAGTCATATGAAACCAAAATTATTTGAATCGAAATTTCTATTGAAAGTCAATGAAATCTAAATTCAAAATTGGAATGCACTAATTTTTGAATGAATAAGACTTGATTTCCTAATTTCCACTTAGTTTTGCTTTAAGAGTGTATTGAGAAATAAGAAACTGTAACATAAGTTATTATTCAATTTCCTACTTCAAATATGTGCATGAAGAAAGACGTGCATTTACGAAATATTTTTATTTGTGTACAACCCTGTTTTAATTCACGTAGCAGTGTAGTGATGTCTTTCTCATAACACTCATATTCTCACATATTTTACAATGGGATTCTTCAAAATAATTTTTCTTGATTCTTGAGATAAACAAATATGTTCGGGAAACAACATATAAGATCTAAACATTGAAATAACTTAAAAATTAGCTATAAAGAGCTCTTGGATTATAATTTGAGTCTTCATTCACATAACTGTTCTAAATTTTCATCATCGTCATTCTTTAAAATTCCGTTTTGATGTTTATTTTTACCAGTATTTCTGGTACTTTCGAAACCGGAGTCGGGTTACCTATCGCAGAATGTCTATAAATTAAAACAGTTTTCAGTCCAATTCAGATTTTTATACGTTCCTTGTATCGTCGCTCCTAATGACAGTGTGGAATTTGAAATTCCAGAACCGCTTCCATTAATTCAAGAACCGAAAGCCGGATCCGGATAAAATTTAGCAATGTTGTTTGTGATCAGAAGAAGAAGAATCTAAATATGTGAAAATCGGTCAAGCCTTGATATCGAGGTGAGTTCCTTTTTTTTGGAAATGTAGACCACTATTTCCGGCAGTGTTGGTGATTGCCAATAATTTGGCAGAGAGCGGCTCGATATTTATCTCCATTTTATACAACATCCTCAATATGGTAGATGATGCTACAAAAACTCACTGCCGCTCAATACATGAACCATGAGAGAATTTTTCTACATTTCTTCGCCCCACCTCATAATCATAGTATTTCACAGCCCTTACCAAAATATATACAGTTTTTCAATGATCGGCGCTGTGTAGAATTTACTAAGAGAGAATCGCAAGTTGACATTTGTCGCAGAAGATCGAACCGATGATTCGACTTGGTGATTCTCATACAAGGTTATAGTATTTCAAAACCCTTGTGTGGAGCATTCACAGATATTTTCATATAGACACAACTTATACAAAGGCCATATGCACATAGTTAGAATAAGCGGTAGTAGTGAAATGATTCTATCGGAATTATTTACTGCCCGTATAGAATCGGATCGAGAATGAGCGAAGTTACAGGGAGTTGAGTTTACAAAATTTCACACTGTTATTAAGAGAGACGATATAAGAAAAGTAAAAGAATCTATACGGGACTCAAAAGTTTCATTATAATTGTAATTAAATTTGTAGGTCATGTTAGTTGTCGGTTATACGAACCGATTTCGTCTGTATCGCTTACCAGTATCCTGATACGAAAGTACCGGAAATAGTAATCAAAATTAACTCTCAACCGGAAGTAACGTTGAAAATTTAAAAAAGTTATGTGAACCCAGAAAGACTCAAATTCTAATCTAACAACTCTTTAATGCTGTTCATTAAATTTTCTGATCTTGTATGTTGTCCGCATAAACTTTTTTGTTATATTCAAGAGAGGTATTTTGAAGGAGTAGTTTGAGAAATATATGTGAGAATATGAGTAATGTGAGATAAACCGCTAGGTGATTTAAAATCGGGTTTAATTTCATTTTTAATCATTCTTTTTGTTTTCAAGTAGCAAATTTTGTCAATAGGTTCACCAAATGCTCACAAATGCTTTTTTGGGCTTACTGTGCTAATTTGAAACCGTTTGGATGTAATAGAACAACCATATTGGATTGCTATATAATTTTCAGAACACGACGTTAAACATATAATGAGCATAGGTAGAAAGCAACACTCATCTGAAACTTCAATCATCAACAGATCAAACAAATTTTCATCGTCGAGCGCGCTAGAGGAATAGCTCGTGGGCAAACTCAATATTTAAAAATATGTTCAAACTTAAGTTCATACACTTGTGTACAACTCCTGTCCCGGATACAAGCCCGTGTATAAGCTCAAAATGAGCTTACGCACGTAAAATCGTACACAAGTTTAACACGGTGCATGTTTTCTTAAAGATTGTTGTGGAATTCTTAAAATAAACTGTACATTGAATAATAACCGGAAAACTTGTCCGGACGTAAACTAGCCAAATATACACATCAAAATACCCTGTAGTTCCGGAACCGCAAGTAGTATTTGTAATAAAATTAGGAATTCCGTATGAAACCGTAAAACTTTTCATTGCAATCTAAGTTTGTGAATATCGGTTTAGCCGACTTGGACAAAAGTGAATGTGATCCTTTTTGCAGTTTTTGACCTTTACTCCCCATTACGAAACCGGAAGTTAGAATAAGATTAAATTCAGGAATTTGGTATGAGACTATAAGACCTTTCATTTAAATCTAAGATTAAGGAAAAGGGTCAAACTATCTCTAAGCAAAGAGTTTTCTTTTTGGAGAATATGACCACCATTTCTGATGCTTCCGAAATCGGAAACTGGGAGCCAGTATTGCACGGATTTGTTTTGTTTGACCGTCTGCTAGCAATGACTACTGATTGGGTGATTTTGAGCCTAGTTTATAATTTGTTTTGGTTCGCCGCTTGAAATGTCGGTATAAAATCTCATATATTCTCCCTTTAATTCCGAAATTTCATTTGCACAAAAATGTTACATACAAACACATTAAAATAAATGTTTGAAAAAAACTCATTGCATAATATGAACTTTAGGGACTTCTGGTTTTAAGCTGATAAAAACTTTTGAATGCGAACTAGTCCGGAATTATCAAGCACAATACTGTAACTTGAGTAGAGAAGAAATGTCATTCTATTTTTGTCGTGTCAAAAATGTTTGATTGTCTGATTCAGGACTCGTGTGAATAACGTGTGATCGCCGAATCAGTGATTTTTTCCGGATTCAATTTCTGTTGCCCTTTTACTATAGAAAATAATCATAACACTTTAGCTTAAAATTTTTTTCAATCGAAATAATAAATGAATGCTCTCGCAGATGGTTCAAAATTATCAAATCTATTCTGTATTTGTATGGAATTAGCTAACCAAATTGTGGATCCCTACACTAACAAGCCTTACGAAGTTGTATACTTTAAGACACGACTGATACAATGTTGATCGCTCCACGGTTCATCAGTTCAGCCGGCCAATGACTCATTTGTGTCCAGTTATAAGCTTGTCCAACGAAGCCTAATTAGCATAAACGTGAATAATCGAGCGGCTTGGAGACAGAGAACGCATTCATAAAAACCATGTTCTCGGAACACACTTTGGTCGTGTGGAAGATTTCGTTGATTTTTCCATTGATAGAATGGTCTTTTCCTGGAATTAGCTAATGTATGTAGTTTCCAATTTTTTTTGTTTTTGTTTTTTACTACATACTTGTGCTACTTTCAATGTAATCTTTTACAATAACCTATTACACAGTACCTTACACCTGATACTTAATGTTTAAAAGATGAATTGCCACGGTTCTTTCACCGATAGATCGTAGGATTTTCCGCCGCACGCCAATTTCATCAATACAATTTTCACCTATTTCTCCACACCCAATATTCGTTCAACCCACTTCAATTTTTCACACCTTGACTGGCAACCACGCTGACCGAAAACGACCCGTGGATCATTGGAATTTCATGCCAGGTTTCGATTTAGGTTGTTCAAATTTTTTTTATCGAGGAGTGCCGGTAAGTGGTGATGTAACCAACAAAGCAAATTAATCGTGAGAAGCTTCACGTCGACCCCGAAGAATTGTGTGACTGAGGTATTGATTTGATGAGAACGAATTTCTCATCGACACTCGACAAGAGTCTCGAAAACAAACGACAAGCCAACAAGCAATGTCGGTCACGATGGTCACGTGAGGAGAATTCATTTGTTAGTTGCAAGCAGATTGATCGCTTGATATATGAAAAACCATTGGGTTCATTAACCTAGTGGTTAATAATCCATTTGGGAATGGGATTGGAGATCGTAATGGTACATACATAGATGGCGTTGCCAACAAAATTTCCATATTATTTTCCATAATTCTGACATTTTAATGTTTGGTCTACGAGTTACAGTCGCTTGTCTTGATATTCACTACAGTCCGGAGTAAAAGCGGTCGTCAGCCGAGTGGGCTGCAGACGGCGAGAACCATCCAAAGCGACAAAAAACGTAAATATGAGTCAGTAAGATTATGGTCACATTATTTTAGGATGTTCATGAAATTTTGTTCATCATTGTCGGAAAAGGTAAGACTGTCAATTGCGAACGTAACATTGACTAATTGATGTAAATGATTTTTATTGTCAAATTCAGAAGATTTTATCCTCTTACTTTGGAATCGGCAGTCGGATTCGGATGAAATTCAAAAGTTTCAGTGAAGTCATCGCTGAGAAAAACAATGAAGAATTTTGTTTAATCGTTTATTTAGACCCGGCTTTTACTTAACTATGGTCGTTCGCCGGGTGGTTAGGAAGTAATTGATAATTGAATGATTTTACACTGCTAACTTCGCTAAAGAAGTTGAAGAAATTAAACCATATTCTAAACCCTTCTGGAAATTTTCTAAGGTTCTTAAGAAACCTCAGAAACTAATTCCTGCTCTCAAGGAAGGAAATGTAATAATTCTTACAAATGGCGAAAAAGCTCAAAAATTTGCTCAGCAGTTCGAGAGTGTCCACTATTTTAATTTGAACGTTGTGAGTCCTGTTGAAAATGAAGTCTCACTGAAATATGATCATATTTCAACTCAAGTATTATTACCAAATGACATTATTGAGACGAATTTTGATGATATTAAGTCAATCATTAGGAAACTTAAAAACATGAAGGCTCCTGGTGGAAGATGAAACTTAAAAACATGAAGGCTTCTGGTAATGATGGAATTTTTAATGTTCTTATTAAAAACCTTCCCGATGTTGCCTTGAGACTCTTGGTTAAAATTTTCAATAAGTGTTTTTCTTTAGCTTACTTCCCAAAAAGATGGAAAAACGCTAAAGTAATTCCTATCCTCAAATCTGATAAAAACTCAGCAGGAACATCAAGTTATCAACCAATTAGTTTACTTTCTTCTATCAGTAAACTTTATGAAAAAATTATCTTGCTGAGAATGATGTCTCATATAAATGAGCAAACCGATTTTTGAACCAAGGCCCGAAGGGCCGAGTGGCATTTACCATTCGACTCAGTTCGTCAGCACGCAAAATGTCTGTGTGTGTATATGCGTATGTGTGTATGTAACGTTATTTTTGCACTAACTTTGCTCGGATATGGCTGAACCGATTTTCACAAATTCAGGTGAAAGGTGAAAGGTCCTTTGGTCCCATAAAAAATTCTTGAATATCATTTGGACCCGACTTTTGGTTCCGGAATTATGCGGTAAAATGTGCAAAAAACAACTGAAAGTAAGTGCACCAACTTTTTTCGGAGATGGTTAAACCAATTTCCACAAATTTAGATTTAAATGAAAGCTCTTATGGTTCAATAGAAAATTGCTGAAATTTCCGGTTTCGGAGTTACGGGGTAAAATGTGCAAAAAATCAAATTATGGCATTCCACGCAAAATCAGCCATCCAATTTTTTTTAATCCAACTATTTTTTTTTGGTAAAGAACTCGAAAATGTTCGACACGTATTTTTTAATTTCAATATGGTACGTGGAATTTTCGAGATATGAATTTTTAAAGTTTTGCTTTTTCAAAAAAGAGCCTTTTTTCAAGAGCCTGTACTGAAAAATCTAATAAAGATACAAAAATTCGACCAAAACATAAAATGTACATCTTTTCCTTAGCTTTCAATTAAGCGATTCCATGGAACTACCTTCACAGTTAGTTTCATGAAATACGTTAAAAAATAGTAAACAAATAAAAAAAAATTCAACCTTGTGCAAAATATATATAAAATATATAGAAATATAGGTTATGCAATCACATCACTCTCTCTCTCTCTCTCTCTCTCTCTCA